>NW_026988473.1:39467500-41867500 GCF_030222135.1 Aotus nancymaae
CATAAAATTTGGGGGAACACATTCAAACCATAGCAGATCCCATCCTGGAACTTTACTAGATACTAAGTATATACATTTTATCTCATTTAATTTCCCCCGAAATCCATGAAATTATACAATTAAAGAAGATAAAATGAGTTTCCCAAGGCCACTAATAACTGACACAAGTGGGATTCAAATCCCAGTTGGTCTAAGTCCAAAGTCTAAGTTATTGCTACTTTGCTATACTAGTGACAGAAGAGATGTTCTTAATATTATGAAAAGGCATTAATCAAGAATAAGTCTACCATGGTGGCACCCACCACTTTGGTTTGTATTTTCAAAGAATCCATCACAGTTACATTTGCCACTGCAAATTAAAATCATTTGAACTGTGATGATTCAAGCAAGGGTGCACAGACAATATTAAAAATGAAATGCCATTGTGAGTTAATGAGACATCAGAAAGCTTTTAACCTCAGGCTGCAAAACTGTGTTGTTAATGCCAATGCTCATAAACACAGTCTTTATCAAGAAGAGAAGAGATTGGAAATACATGCTACTCATTTATAAAGACAAGGGCCAGGAGGTAGCAAAATGCCAGCAATCAAGCAGCAGCACCCCTGTGCTGTGAGCTGGGCTCTAAATGCCACCAGTCTGATAACCCAACAATGTTCCTTCCCCAGCAAGAACCCTGTCAGAGTCCAGTCCAAACAGCCACTGGGTGGAAATGCAGCCTGATATAAACCCCCAGTCACTCCGCTGCATTAGCCTCTAGGTCAAAGAGTGTGAAATCTGTGATGTTACCTAATTTGTAAACACAGAAACAAAAAACATAATTATCTACAATGCTCTGGACATAATACAATATTAATTTTAAGTGGCTTAAATGAGAAGTAGAAGTAAATCTCACTTTAAACCATATTGTAGAAAATCATCATTTCAATGTTTTTAACTACTCATGTCACTAAATATGATAATGAAATACAAGTTGATAAGAATGACACGCCTAGGTTGCTGGCAAGATGGCCGCATAGAAACAGCTCCAGTCTACAGCTCCCAGCGAGATCAACACAGAAGGCGGATGATTTCTGCATTTCCAACTAAGGTACCTGGCTCATCTCACTGGGGCTGGTTAGACAGTGGGTACAGCCCATGGAGGGTGATGAAAGCAGGGTGGGGCACTGCCCAACCTCAGAAGCACAAGGAGTCAGGGAACTCCCTCCCCTAGCCAAGAGAAGCCATGAGGGACTGTGCCATGAGAGACGGTGCTTTCCAGCCCAGATACTATCCTTTTCCCACAGTCTTGCAAAGCTCAGACCAGGAGATTCCCTCGGGTGCCTACACCACCAGGGCCCTGGGTTTCAAGCACTGAACTAAGTGGCCATTTGTGCACACACTGAGCTAGCTGCCAGAGTTTTTTTTTTTTTTTTCACACCCCATTGGCACCTAGAATGCCAGTGAGACAGAACCATTCACTCTGCTGGAAAGGGGGCTGAAGCCAAGGAGACAAGTGGTCTAGCTTAGCAGATTCCACTCCCATGGAGCCCAGCAAGCTGAGATCCACTGGATTGAAATTCTCACTGCCAGCACAGCAGTCTGAAGTCAATCTGGGACACTTGAGCTTGGCAAGGGGAGGGACGTCCACCATTACTGAGGCTTGAGTAGGCAGTTTTCCCCTAACAGTGCAAACAAAGCTGTCCAGAAGTTCAAACTGGTTGGAGACTACTGCAGCTCAGCAAATCCACTGTAGCCAGACTGCCTCTCTAGACTGCTCATCTCTGGGCAGTGCATCTCTGAAAGAAAGGCAGCAACCCCAGTCAGAGGCTTATAGATAAAACCCCTGTCTCCCTGGGACAGAGCACCTGGGGGAAGGGGCAGCTGTCGACACAGCTCCAGCAGACTTAAACATTTCTGCCTGCCTGGCTTTAAAGAGAGCAGCAGATCTCCCAGCACAGTGCTTGAGCTCCTCAAGTGAGTCCCTGACTCCCGAGCCTCCTGACTGGGAGACACCTCCCAGTCAGGGGTTGACAGACACCTCATACAGGAGAGTGCCAACTGGCATCTGCTGGGTGCCCCTCTGGGATGAAGCTTCCAGAGGAAGAAACAGGCAGCAATCTTTGCTGTTCTGCAGCCTCCACTGGTGATACCCAGGAAAACAGGGTCTGGAGTGGATCTCCAGCAAACTCCAGTGGACCTGCAGCAGAGGAAACTGACTGTTAGAAGGAAAACTAACAAACAGAAAGGAATAGCATCAACATCAACAAAAAGGACATCCACACAGAAACGCCATCCGAAGGTAACCAACATCAAAGACCAAAGGAGATAAATTCATGAAGTTGAGGAAAAAACAGAGAAAAATGCTGAAAATTCCAAAAACCACAATGCCTCATCTCCTCAAAAGGATTACAACTCCTCACCAGTAAGGAAACAAAAATGGATGGAGAATGAGTTTGACAAATTGACAGAAATTGGGCCTCAGAAGGTGGGTAATAACAAATTCCTCTGAGCTAAAGAAGCATGTTTTAACCCAATGCAAGGAAGCTAAGAACCTTGAGAAAAGATTAGATATATTGCTAACTAGAACAATTAGTTTAGGGAACAACATAAATGACCTGATGGAGCTGAAAAACACAGAAAAGAACTTTGTGACACATACACAAATATCAATAGCCGAAGTATCAAGTGGAAGAAAGGATATCAGAGATTGAAAATCAACTTAATAAAATAAAACATGAAGACAAGATTAGAGAAAAAAGAATGGAAAGGAACTAGCAACACCTCCAAGAAATATGGGACTATGTGAAAAGACAAAACCTATGTTTGACTGGTGTATCTGAAAGTGACAGTGAGATAATGGAACCATTTTGGAAAATACTCTTCAAGATGTTACCCAAAAGAACTTCCCCAACCTAGAAAGACAGGCCAATATTCAAATTCAGGAAATGCAGAGACCACCACATAGACACTCCTTGAGAAGAGCTACCCTAAGACACATAATTGTCAGATTCACCAAGATTGAAATGAAGGAAAAAATGTTAAGTGCAGCCAGAGAGAAAGGTCGGGTTACCCACAAAAAGAAGTCCTTCAGACTAACAGTGGATCTCTCTGCAAAAACCCTACAAGCCCGAAGAGAATGGAAGCCAATATTCAACATTTTAAAGAAAAGAATTTTCAACCCAGAACTGTATATCCAGTCAACCTAGGCTTCATAAGTGAAGGAGAAATAAAATCCATTATGGACAAGCAAATGCTGAGAGATTTTGTCACCACCAGGCCTACCTTACAAGAGCTCCTGAAGGAAGCACTAAATATGGAAAGGAAAAATGGATACTAGCCACTGCAAAAACATACCAAATTGTAAAGACCATCAACACCATGAAGAAACTGCATCAACTAACAGGCAAAATAACCTGCTAGCATCATAACAACAGGATCAAATTCATACTTAACAGTATTAACCTTAAAGGTAACATGTTAAATGTCCCAATTAAGAGACACAAACTGGCAAATTGGATAGAGTCAAGACCCATTGGTGTGCTGTATTCAGGAGACCCATCTCACATGCAAAGACACACATAGGCTCAAAATAAAGAGATGGAGGAAGATTTACCAAGTAAATGGAATGCAAAAAAAATCAGGGTTGCAATCCTAGTCTCTGATAAAACAGACTTTAAACCAACAAAGATTAAAAAAGACAAAGAAGGGCATTACATAATGGTAAAGGAATAGCTGCAATAAGAAGAGCTAACTTCCTAAATATATATGCACCCAATACAGGAGCACCCAGATTTCATAAAGCAAGTTCTTAAGAGACCTACAAAGAGACTTAGACTCCCACACAATAATAGTGGGAGACTTTAATACCCTACTGTCAATATTAGACAGAACAACAAGATAAAAAATTAACAATGATATCCAGGACTTCAGCTCAGCTCTGGACCAAGCAGACCTAACAGACATCTACAGAACTCTCCACCCCAAATCAACAGAATATACATTCTTCTCAGCACCACATCACACTTATTCTAAAATTGACCACATCGTTGGAAGTAAAACAATCCTCAGCAAATGCAAAAGAATGGAAATCATAACCAACAGTCTCTCAGACCACAGTGCAATCAAATTAGAACTCAGGCCTTTGATAAAATTCAACACCCCTTCATGCTAAAAGTTCTCAATAAACTAGATATTGATGGAACATATCTCAAAATAATAAGAGCTATTTATGACAAACCCACAGCCAATACCATACCGAATGGGCAAAAGCTGGAAGCATTCCCTTTGAAAATCAGCACAAAACAAGGATGCCCTCTCTCTCACCACTCCTATTCAACACTGTACCAGAAATTCTAGCCAGGACAATCAGGCAAGAGAAAGAAATAAAGGGTATTCAATTAGGAAAGGAGGAAGTCAAATTGTCTCTATTTGCAGATGACACGATTGTATATTTAGAAGACTCCATTGTCTCAGCCTAAAATCTTCTTAAGTTGATAAGCAACTTCAGCAAAGTTTCAGGATACAAAATCACTGTGCAAAAAATCACAAGCATTCCTATACACCAGTAATAGACAAACAGAGAGCCAAATCATGAGTGAACTCCCATTCACAATTGCTACAAAGAGAATAAAATATCTAAGAATACATCTTACAAGGGATGTGAAGTATCTCTTCAAGAGAACTGCAAACCACTGCTCAAGGAAACAAGAGAGGACACAAACAAATGGAAAAACATTCCATGCTCATGGTTAGGAAGAATCAACATCATAAAAATGGCCATACTGCCCAAAATAGTTTATACATTCAATGCTATCCCCATCAAGATACCATTGACTTTCTTCACAGAATTAAAATTAACTACTTTATTAACTAAAATAGTTAATTAGAATTAACTACTTTAAATTTCATATGGAATCAAAAAAACCCATGTAGCCAAGACAATCCTAAACAAAAAGAACAAAGCTGGAGATATCACGCTACCTGAATTCAAACTAGACTACAAGGCTACAGTAAACTTGTAGTATGGTACTGGTACCAAATCAGATATATAAGCCAATGGAACAAAACAGAGGCCCCAAAAATAACGCCACACATCTACAACCATCTGATCTTTGACAAACCTGACAAAAACAAGCAATGGGGAAAGGATTCCCTATTTAATAAATGGTGTCGGGAAAACTGGCTAGCCATATACAGAAAACTAAAACTGGACCCTTTCCTTACACCTTATACAAAAATTAACTCAAGATAGATTAAACACTAATAAACATAAGGCCTAAAACCATAAAAACCCTAGAAGAAAACCTAGGCAATACCATTCAGGACATAGGCATGGGCAAAGACTTCATGACTAAAACACCGAAAGCAATGGCAACAAAAGCCAAAATTGGCAAATGGGATCTAATTAAATTAAAGAGCTTCTGCACAGCAAAAGAAACTACCATCAGAGTGAACAGGCAACCTACAGAATGGGGGAACATATTTGCAATCTGTCCATCTGACAACGGACTAATATGCAGAATCTACAAAGAACTAAAACAAATTTACAAGAATAAAAGAAACAATCCCTCAAAAAGTGGGTGAAGGACATGAACAGACACTTCTCAAAAGAAGACATTTATGTGGCCAACAAACATATGAAAAAAAGCTCAATCATCAAATGCAAATCAAAACCACAATGAGATACTATCTCATGCCAGTTAAAATGGTGATCCTTAAAAAGTCAGGAAACAACAGATGCTGGAGAGGATGTGGAGAAATAGGAATGCTTTTACACTGTTGGTGGGAGTGTAAGTTAGTTCAACCATTGTGGAAAACAGTGTAGTAATTCCTCAAAGATCTAGAATCATAAATACCATTTGAATGAGCAATCCCATTCTGGGTATATACCCAAAAGATTATAAATCATTGTAGTATAAAGACACATGCACATGTATGTTTATTGCAGCACTGTTTACAATAGCAAAGACTTGGAACCAACCCAAATGTCCATCAATGATAGACTGGATAAAGAAACTGTGACACAAATACACCATGGAATACTATGCAGCCATAAAAAAGGATGAGTTCATGCCCTTTGTAGGGACATGGATAAAGCTGGAAACCATCATTCTCAGCAAACTAACACAGGAATAGAAAACCAAACACCGCATGTTCTCACTCATAAGTGGGAGTTGAACAATGAGAACACATGGACACAAGGAGGGGAACATCACACACTGGGTCTTGTTTGGGGGTAGAGGGCTAGGGGAGGGATGGCATTAGGAGAAATACCTAATGTAGATGATAGGTTGATGGATGCAGCAAACCACTATGGCATGTGTGTACTTATGTAACAAACCTGCACTTTCTGCACATTTATCTTAGAACTTAAAGTATAACAAAAAAAAACATAACAACAACAAAAAACTGACATACCTACAGAGTTATTACTTTGAATATGAGCTCTCCCTTTTCAGGACTATAGCTAAAGCAAATATAAGAAATTAAATTTCATACATTCTGATTCCAGGACACACCCTAGATGGTTTTTGAATGGATGCTGTCTTAATTAAATTCCTGATATAAGCTTGTTTTTCTCATTATTTGCTCTCAAAAGACAGGTAATAAAAAATTAACTAGTTGAGGTGTTCCACAAAGGTAGCTATGGTTCCTAGGCTTTGAGGTTTAGCAGACTAGTAACACTTCAAAAAGTTATTTTTAGTAATATGTATCTTACAAATTGTAGCCAATGTTCCTTTGGACATTTAAGATTTTTTAATATACTATATGCTGCCACCCTCATTTTATTTTGAAAGGGGACATTTTAGCACACACACACACAGAGATGGCCCTTCATCTTAACATTATCCTAGCATTATCTATTAATATATCTTAGCATTATTTAAAAAGTCATTTTATTACTCATCTCATTTAATCATGGACGTGTGAAAATTATCCAACTACTAGCAATCCATACGTGGTATCTGAAAATCTCCTTGTAAAGACCAGGGCATGTGGTTTGAAGCCAGGAGGGATGGGAATCTCAATTTCTCATTAAATAACACTAACTATGGCTTCTCTGATTCTGTGTCTTCCTTTAGAAACAGGGATAATAGTAACTCCTCCATGGGGTTGATATTAGAATCATAAGACAATAAACAAAAATACTTTGTAATTTAAAATATTTGTAAAAATGTTTCTTATAATGTATAATATTATGTAAACTAGACTGACTCTAATTAATTATATTTTATTAGCCATTTCAATTAATGTGTATTGAACATCTACTATGTGCCAGTACACATAATAAGCATTAGGGATATGAAGATGAATATGACTACTCCCTGCCACTCAAACTCACAGTGCAGTCAGAGAGAGTCATACAAATAACTAAAATAACTAAACCTTAGTACCACAAGTACTATAAAAGGCAGTAGGAACACAGATGAAACAACCATCAACTCTGCAGGTTGGATCAAAGGGCATTAGTGATGTATGGATGAATAGAAGTTTCCTAGGCAGAGAAGTTGAGGAAGAGATTCAAAGGCAAAGGAAATTGCAAGAAAATCTGTATGAGTCCTCTATTTTTCTCACATTCATCACACCACAATTATCTAGGAGAATATTCATCTGTATATTATATTTAAATACTTCTCAACTTTGAGAATTTGAATCTACAAAGTTTAGAGGAACTGAACTTTAATGATTTATGGAAAACGCAAAAGGTAATCTAGCTAGCATTACTGCTCACAGTTTGTTTCTTGGAGTCAGAGACCCTCAGGGAGGAGGACCTTGGATCCAACTTATCCTGCAGCTTACCAAGTGGCAAAATCTCCTTCAGCATCCCTGACACAGGTCCAGAGGTCTCTGTTCTAAAAACAGTAGGGCAAAGCAGAGTATAGAGCAGGAGCCAGAGTCCTAGCTCTGTCATTTAGGGGCCCCATGACTATGGGCAAGACTTTTTTTTCCCCTTTAAGCTTTGGTTTCTGTACTACAAAATAAAGAGTTTGTACTACGTGACCTCTAATATTTCTGCAAGCCTAAACTTTTCAGGTTGTTCAAAGCACAAGATTTATGTGACCTAGCAAAAAAAAATGGCATTTTAGTAACCATTGCATTATTGATGCTCTTTGAGTTTGCTCTTTGCATAGTTTATCTTGATTCAGAGGTAGCTGTTCACCAATTATTTCCCCACTCTGTCAAGAAACCAGAGATCTAATCATTAAGCTAAATGGAAAAAACAACACATTTTTTTTTCAGAAAGGAAGTTATATGTTTATAGGCATGATTTGCAGGAAAATCTAAAGACTGAGACTCTTGATGTTGGAGAGTATATCTAAATTAATTTATTCCCAAATTTATTCTAGCACATAGCCTGGAACATAGAAAATGCTCAGCAATTTCTTATTCAATAGAAAATGCTTATTCGATTAATTATCAATTAGATGAGAAGAGAGGACACATTTAAAAATACAAAAATCAATTCCACTAATGGATGAAATATTTAATATTAATTCTATCAGTAGTTAAAAATTATAATCACGTTTTTAAGGATTCAGTGCAAAACCCAAGAAGAAGAATAATTGGGGGAATTAAGATAAATTCTTAGCATTCATGGATACTCCTAGAATAGCCGCCGAAGGTTGTTGAAAAGAATTCACTGCAAGTGAAATTGGCAGGAGACAGAGTGTGACAACTGCAGGTGGAAATAGGATTGGCAGAAGAGCAAGTTTAAGGACACTGTGCCTTACCAAGGTGACTTACTAGAGGAGGAAAATTTTCCACTGGCTTAGAGCCACAATACATGAGGCAATTCTCTCAGTAAAGCAGAACCCAGACAAGAGCACCTCTTTCTGCCATACTTTTTGGATGGAGCAGGAGAGACTGTTGTTGGATGGAATGTAGAGGCAGGTTTAGTGCAGTTCCATGGAGACTTTTCTGCCTGAGAAAGTCCCTAAGTATAGCTAACCCTTGCTCTGTAGTATCCTATCTATCTTTTCTTGTTCTGATTAAAGTTTTCTAATAAAACAGAAAGTAGTAATCTGTCCAGACAAGCAGAAAGACTCTCCAATCTACCATCCACCTACCCAACCCCAACCCCACTAAGAGCATTTCCCTGCTATAGGCATAATATTATCAAAGTCAGAATAGTCAGAATGCCCAAATATCTGCACAGACCTTCCTTTTGTATATTAATTAATGTAGGTAACTATTATAATATATTCTTGCTCAGCTTTCATATTCTTCTAGTCTAAAGTCTCTTATGGTCCTGATAGATACATGGATTCTCCTCTGAAAAGCTAGTTGCAGAGATGCTAAAATGGCTGCAAAATATATGGAGAGGTAGTTTGCCATTCCCAGTACCCATAGAGGTGCCCTGCTTGAATCTCCCTTCAAGAAAGACCTTGGTAGTTAGTTGTGAAAAGTATAGTTAGCCAACAGACTTCATCTACACTAGCCCTGGAATTCACTACAGCGGCATCAGAGCTGAGATTCTTCAACCAATGACTGAGTATCACAGGGGTACTAAGGTTGGGCCATCTGTGCCCAACATGGGACTCTAACAGACACTCTTCATTCAAATAGCCCCTTAGCCTTCTGCCCATGGCTGCTTCCATCAGCTCTCACTCTTCAGATTGGCAAGTGTTGAGTCAGGCACCAGTGCACAGTCTTCCCCTAGCTCCAGAAAATGCACAACTTCACAGCATCCTTAAGGCTGTTCTCACTAGGCTTACGAGGAAGAGAGAATAATATACCTCTCCCCTTTCCAATGTGGGACGAAGTGGGAACAACTTAACTTTGTCCAAATAAATGTTTTCTTTAATTCTCAGTTCCCCTCGTACCTTTCCAACCACTTAGTAGAATAAAGTGAGAAGTCAAGAGTTCTTACCACAGAATAATAATAATAATAATAATAATAATAATAATAATGGGGTAGGAGAAAACTTTGGAAGGTGATTGAAACATCTACGGCCTTGATGATGGTACTGTTTTCGTGGGTGTATATCATCCCCAAAATACGGACAGTTTTACATTTCAATCACACTTTTAGAAAAGAGTTCTCTGTCAGCCCTGCTTAAGTGGCCCAGCATTTCCAGTTTGGAATGGGGGATTAGTGGCCACCTGCTATTCTGTTCTAAGCATGTGGGCTTCCACACATGGGGCAGAAAAAGTTCTATTTAACATCCTGCTGCATAAAGAATATTTTACTTCAGAAATAATGTCTATCAAAAGCATCATCTTCTGCTGTAGCTTGCAGAAAAGCAGTTAATTTGATCCATATAAATCCCAGTCAAATGTATTCCATTGAGATGAGTTGGAGGTATTGTATCACTCTCTTAGATGGAGTCTCCTCACTTCAGGAAAATCATGAGATTTTGAAAGTTACTTAAAGCTGGCTTTGTCTTTCCTAGGTTTTCCTTTTGCTTTTTTAAAAGTGCATTATGTCATCTCCTAACTGCTAGATTGGGAATCTAATTCCGTCAGAGGATTCTGGCTAAAGATCAACAGCCAACAATAGCTCTGGGAGATTTTAACTCTGGGTTCTGAAAAGATTATTTTAATGACAAAGTTCATAAAGCTTCTCTTAAGTAGGTAACACACAAACATTTTATAATGATCTTGAATCTCACCACCCTTAGTGACACAGTAAACTGGATTAAGATTCTTACTCAAGGTCAAACAGTAACTAAGAATGTCAGCTGAGTAGAAAAGTTTCCCAAAGCCATATCTACATTTTGCACTGTGATTTAGTCAATCACTGCCGACACCTTTTGTTCAACTCCATTTATTTACCCTTGGGGGATCTAAAGAACATCATACATCAGTGCTTTAATTGAAACACCCCCATCCAAAGACACACACACACACAACCTTCATATGACGTTTCAACTAATCAAATATAATTAGCAAATGTGCTCTGGAGTATGGATGTCCTTCATAGGGCAGGTGGGAGATTAGAGCTAAAACTTTGATACCATAATGAAGAAAAGAACAACAGAAGCTACCTTATTCGACTGAAGCTGAGAGACATTTCCAGTTAAAACAGCTGAAAACTCAAATGAAGAAAAGTACAAGCCATTTAAAGATGGGACTCAAGAAAGAGTCAAGCAAAGTTGGGGCTTTTTTTTGCAAGGATTTAAAGGTTTTATAATGAATCTTTTAGGAAACAAGGTCTGGAAGATGGTATGAGGGGAGAGGCTACTAATTTTGAGGGTGAATTCAATGAACGCTCCTCAGCTTCACTAAAAGACTCATATTCATGCTTTGGAAATAAAAAATAGCACATAATCAAAGGAAATTCAAACCGGTCACACATTTTTAGTATGGAAAGTCTAACAAATCAGTTGACTCTCTTAGGTAGGACTCTGTCCAATGGATGGAAGCCCACATTCACAGAACAGAACAACAGGTGGCTAACACCATTTAAAATGTCATACACCAGATAGAGTCCAGCCAGGGTGCTAAGAACTAGCATGCAGAACAAAAGCAAAGTTATGGACAGACTGAGGTCAGGATGCGAAGGTAGCATCACACGAAAGCTTAATGGAGTTCCAAATCTTAGATAGGAGCCAGCAGTGTGGACAATGTGGTAAACAAAGAAGCAGATTGCAGTAACTCTTTTATGTACAGAATTCTGCCATGACAGGGTTTCTGAGACTCTAACAGGCCTGGCCCTTAACTCCAGCATTTGACATCCTTCATTGACTTAACATGTAGACATAGCAAATAATGTAAAACATCACAAACCATCGTATACACCAAACTTGGGCTCTATGAGTCTTTTCTGCAAATGTGAACTTAGCCAAATGTGTGATAAAACTCTCATTTATTTTGTCCAAGTTGGATTTGCTGCTTTTCAAGTAATGGTAGAAGTCACCCTTTGTCTGATTCCTATTGAAAATGTATATTTCATTTTAAGAAAAGCTGAGTTTACAAAAAGAAGGAAGAGCTCCATAAAAGCAATTTTTACATGAATGTAAGAAGACATGCAATTTTCATCATCCCTGGCATTATATAGATTGAATTTAATCCAATCTCATCTTCTACAGAAGCATACACAGGCAGCAATTCTCAAGCTCACTCATTAAACTGTGGAGTTAATAATGCTGACCAGCAGGAAGATGGCAGACAGCTGAAGTTTTCCTATGGTCAACATTATTGACCAAGCCAAAGCTGTTAAATTAGCTGCTGCTTTAGCTTAATAGCTCTCAAGATGCATTTTGTGTCGAGGTGCTCACACACCTAGGAGAGATGATAAATTTAGGTAATAACAGAACTGGAGGTATATATGGATGGTATAAGACTATTTTTGAGGTGTTTAATGAAAATTGTCATCATAACCACTGTGGGAAAAAAAAAAAAAAGATTGTAAGAGTACAAAAATGTATCCTTAGCAAAAGAAACTTAAGAAGGGGTAACAAACAAAATTCAGCTATGGCTAAAACAAAATGAAAAAAAAAGCTTATTTTTTCTAAACTAAATGCAGAATATCCTGCATTCTGAGGGAAAATTAATCTATCAGGAGTGTTAGAAGATCAACGTTTTTCTCTCTCCTTTTTAATGTCTGCATGGCTATTTTATAAATATCTTTTTACTGAAAACAGGGCCATAAGTAAAATGATGAAAATATACATACATATATGTACACACAAATAAATATGAGTTTTTAATTTCTTAATATTCTTATAATTTTTTAAATATTTGAAAAATCTCAGAAGACATAAAATGTTAAAAATTGTAAAAAGATTGTAACAAGAAATACAGTAGTTTGCTTTTTGCTTGTGGGCTTGTCCACAGGTACAAATAATTTACTTTTTAATTTTTATGTATTATTGTTTGTTTGTTTGTTTAGAGATGGGGTATTTGTCTATCACCCAGGCTGAAATGCAATGGTGTGATCATAGCTCACTGTAACCTATAACTCCCGGGCTCAAGTGATTCTCCTGTCTCAGCCTCCTGAGCAGCTAAGACTACAGATGCACCACCATACCTAGCTAATTTGGTAATTTCTTGTAGAGACAGGGTCTTCCTGCGTTACTCAGGCTGGTCTTGAACCCCTGGCCTCAAGAGATCCTCCCACCTTGGCCTCCCAAAATGCTGGGATTACAGGCATAAGCCACTGTGCCCAATCCCAAATAATTTACTTTAAATAAACTTTCTATTTGGGAATAATTTTAGACAAACAAAAGAAGTTGTAAGGATAGTACAGAGAGCTCCTAAATACCTCTAACTCAGTTTCCCCTAATGTTAACATCTTCTATACCATGGTGCATTTGTCAAGACTAAGAAACCAACATTGACTGGCACATTACTATTACCTAAACTCCAGATTGTATTCATATTCCACTGACTTTTTTCACTAATGCTCTTATTCTGTTCCACAGTCCCATCAACAATAATATGCTACACTTAGCATCATTCTCTTTTTCAGGCTGACTTGGGGAGACATAATCTGATCCCAGTGCTCTGGATTTGCTGTAATGTACAGAAGAACCACTGAGTCACTGTATCTTGTCCTTTAGCTTTTTGACGATGCCTAGTCTTGTTATGTCTTACCCTTACTACTGACTTGGTAACAGGAAACTTGAAATCTTAAATCCAAAGCACTCACCATCTTTCAATATTCACTGAATTGGAAACCAGAAAGTATTATTGTACCCATTTGGTTATAGTCATACATTTTATTTATTACTAGACAAATTTTGTGAAATATACCTGGATGTATTTTTCCTCTTAATCATCTAGTTGTTACAGTGTTGGGTTTTCTTCCCTTATAGCTTCTCTCATCTTTAGGATAATGTTTTTTTGCCAAAGCAAAATGGATGGTATACTCATGGGATAGGGAAAAAGAAGAAATATGATATAGGCGAAGTTCCTAAAATATAGAAAGAAGTTGAAGCCATTCAGTGGAGGATATGGAGGGTGGGGAGATTCAGAGAAGATGTAAGAACAACAAAGGTGTTAAGGACCTAATACCTCCACTCCTCAGTTTTATGGAGGTGGGTAAATCAGGAAGGTAAAAACCCTTGAGAGGGCAGAGGAGGATTAAAGAACAAAGAATTTGCTACTCAATTTGCTGACTAGAAGTCTAGAAGGAGAGTCTCCAAAGATGCACTCCCATGCCCACAGGAAAAGGCTGCAATTTAATCGAAATGGTGATGTGGCATATCCGGGGTCCCTGAACCCCTGATATGGGAAGAAAGGGATCCAGAGTATCTCAGTAACCATGAGAAGGTTACTGAGTATCCAGCTGATGAGGTCACCAGGGAAGAGCCACAGGGTGAGATACAGATGATTCCAAGGTAGACCACCCAGGCAGGTGAGCAAATGGAAGCTGAAAATAAGTCCTGGAGAATCAGTAGCCCCAGTGATGGCAGAGGTGGGAGCACAGTGGTTAAGATAGAAAGGCTTCCTGGCAGCACTCATCATGGATGGAAACCCATGCTAGGCTACAGCAAGAACAGATACTCCCACCCAAAGACTGGTTAAGAGGAATTACATCAGACACTCCAGTCCTCTGACAGAACATGTAAGTACTATCTTGAGCATAAGGGAAAGAGGAGGACTCCAACAACTGTGAGGAAGCCTTAAACTCTGAATAAGCTGAATGCTTAGCTTACCTAAATGAGCTGAGTCCATCTGAATAATAGTTTTAAATTAAGTGAGATCCAAGGACCTACAATCACACAGGTCCTCCTTCTTTTATCAAGAACAGGGCGTGAGAATGAGATCAGACTGAAGAAAATACATTCTTATACACTAAATGGCATGGCAGTAATTTCAACCCTGATACCTGAAGATTAATACATTAAGTAAAAATAAACCCTTATAGAATGAGCATAAAATGTTTTTCTTCTTTTGTCCTTTAATCCAAATGTTCATTCTTCAGCCCTCATCTTCTTCATGAAACTTCCATCTAGTTCAGTGCCCAGTAACCTAACTTTTTCCTGAATTCCTCCTTTACTTAAATTCTGTAGCATTCCAGTAAGCCAGATTAGCTCTAAGGAGGTGATTTACTGAAGATAGAGATCATGTCTTACTCTTTTTTGATGTCCCACGCTGCCCAGCATGAAACAGGGCAGCACATAAATATATGTTGATTGACTCATTGATTGATACACACTAAGAGAAAGAAAGCTGGTTGAAGGGATATAACGAAGGGGAAGAACTGAGTTAAGAATTGGAGTGACTCTGCTCTACTGGGATGTGAATATGTGAAACTATTTACAGAAGCTGGGTTTTTTTTATTGCTTTCTGACTCTTATTTATAGTTACTAAAATTAATAACTATTAATCACAGGAAAAGGATGAGCAAAGTTAATTCCTCTGGACAATTCATACACACTATACCTAATGCTATCAATTTTCTCTGCAGCAATTAGGAGTAAAAAAAAAATTAAGTCTGTTAGATATCTGCCTCCTTTTGGAGCTTGCAATTTTAAAACAAAATAACATCATATAAATGAGGAGTCAAAAGAGAAAAAAAGTTTCCACCGGGGTATCTCTCCATTGCCACTTGAAGACTGCAAGGGGAGGATGGTGGAAATTTGAAAATGGCTAAAATCCATGTCTAACATGGGCTGTCAAAACAAGATCTGATTGTCTCAAGGTGGAATTTGTTAGAAACAATAATTATTTATGACACTTTATTGCAACACTCTCCAAATCATATGGTTACCTTATTAGAAATTAAAATTCATTTTCATATAAATCTCAGCAGGATATTACACTAAAATAACTAGAGTAACTCCAGGGGACAAAAAATAATTCTAGTTTAGCTCTTCTAAGGCCTGGCACTTGTAATATAAAATGTAAACTAATTCACTTGTAAGTACAATGGCATATTTGGAAAATGTAAGCAATCTACCTACTACAAGCATGAGCATAATTATTATTTATTTACCACTTTGGGCATATATAATTTACATTTTCCCTACAAATTTCCACTCCTTGGTTTTACAGTTTTCAACTTAAATTTTTTTTTTTATTCATTAGCAATGCATTTATTGTTCTTTCTTGTTTTTAATTGTGGATGTCAAAGTATAGCTTTCAGCTGACTGGATTTCTGCTCTTTCAATCACAGTAAACAATACATCAGATTATAAAAATAGGCATGCTCTTGTGAGCCAATAGAAGCACTGATGCACCACAGATATTTCTAACTATTGTGTCTAACACAAGTTTCATCAAATTTCTTTTACTGCAGCTTTGACTGGCTCAGAGAATCTTCATGTTTTTTCATGACAATACTCAGTGCTTATTTTCAAAACTGGCCTGCTGAGTTTGTATTACAATTGTTTTTGATAGTGCGCTGTATGTGGAAGAAATGGGTGTATGTGCCTTCAAATCCACCTTTCAAATCCTAACTAATAATGGCTTAAAAGCTAATACAAGGCCCCAAACCTGTATATGCTACAAAAATAATCAAAACTAAATGAGATTTCTTAAAAGCTGTCTTAATTAGCCAGAACATTATTTTGTAAGCTAGACAGGGATTACATGATTAACACAGTTTATCTTTGCATTTCTATCTTTGAAGATATAAAGGAATATTAGAATCACATTTGTTATCAAATACTATTGACGATGCATAAAATGGTGATGTCTGGTTTATACTGAATTTTTTGGCAATAAGACAATGCAGTCAGCTCTCTGTATCCATGGGTTCCTCATCCATGGATTCAACCAACTGCAGGTCAAAAATATTGGGGATCAAATGGATGTTTGTGTTTGTACTTAATATGTACAGACATTTTTATCATTATTCTCAAAACAATGTAGTATAACAACTATTTACATAGTATTTACATTATATTAGGTATTATCAGTAATCTAGAGATGACTTAAAGTACACAGGAGGATGTGTATAAGTTATATGCAAATACTATCCATTTTATGTCAAAAACTTGAACACCCATGAATTTTGGTGTCCTTGTGGGGGTCCTGAAACCAATCCCCCACCGATACTGAAGGATGAATGTACATTTAAGTATATTCATTAAGACTGTTTACTGACCAAGCTAATGGACATTAGCCCAAATCAGTCCATGGCCATCATGTCTAATTAAGAAGTGATGGGATGCTTCCAACAAAAGCCTTACCATCAAATTTGCCACAGCCCAGAGTTTCTGTGTATGCATGTAGTCAGTCAACAAACAAGTATTGAGCACCAATGATAAACTAGTTATAGTAGACCCTGACCTCAAGGAACCCACTATGGTGAATGATGTGTCACTCAGCAATCATGACATCATCATTATGTTAGGTGGAATTATGATGAGTAGAAGATATAAAATGAAACTTGGTAGAGAAAATAAGTCTGCCTGGGGGAGTCAAGGAAAACTTCATGGAAATAGCTTCCAAATTGAGTCATGAATATCATGTAAGAGTTTGCCAGGCATACAAAGTAAGGATGGCATTCTAGACAGATGGTAACTTACCTCATTAAAAGAGGAAAGTATGGACACGGCAATGATTGCCAGAATCCTCCAAACACAAAGCTTCTAGGAGGTGGTCAAAAATGCCATTTTTGCCTAGGGAAGTAGCAGTCATTCCAATCCAATGGCAACAGTACTAGACATTGGTTAGAAGACCAAGTTTATGCTCTAGGCAGTACAAATTACTCTTCACTTGACCTAGACCCATTCAAGGCCAGAGAGGGGAAAAGACTCTCCTAAGGCTACAGACTTACAAGTGACAAAAAACTATGAACAGAACTAGAACCCACATTCTTAACTTCTCAGGATCTCCTTTCCTAATCTATAAAATGGGCAGGTTTGAAATAATTTCCAAAGGTCCCTACAGGCTAAATTTCCAAAAGCTAAAATTGAAAACAGAACCAAAAACGACAAAAAACACCCAAAAACATTCAATCCTCTGGCATACTGCAAATCTTAGTATCCACTGTCCTGGACAGCAATAAAATATGTAAAGAATTCAATTTGAAGGACTGGCAGAAATTAAAAGCATGGATTAAGCAAGAAATCCAGAAACCCAGTCCTATTTGTTAGGTATGCATTCAGTAATTGAGATCACATTTAAATTGAAACAGTCTCCTGGCCTGGACTCCCCATCTTGGAAGCCCTGTTTACAGAGCTGCCCCAGAAACTGTTCTTACATATTCAGCAGCCTGTATCTCTGAATTAATAACCTGGCATGTAAATATCTTTGTCTTCATAAAAATGTTATTGATTTAAATAAAAAGATTTTCAATTTTTTTTTTTTTTTTTGCATTCTACACAAGTTTTGAAACAACCAAAGAAGGAGTGGGGTTGTTATGCCCTTTCTGTACAATACCTGTCACCTTGGGAATGTGATTCTCCTCAAGTACAACACTTCTGGGAGAATGGAGAATAAGAGATGAGTTTAATTTCCTTCTGCCAAATTAACTTCCTCTGCTGCTGCAAGTAACGTGCATAATGATAAGCCTGGAGAATGTAAAGTCAGTGTGGACTAGCAAGTATTATTCCCAGAGCAGGTTCCAGTTCAAAAGCAGACACGCCTCGAGGCAGGCTGCATCAGCGCCAGGAGATGCTGACAAAGGCATGTGCCAGTTCATGCAAACAAATGACCAATCCTGGGCACATGCCAATATGCTGGCCTGGCCAGGCATACCTTCTCCGCTGTTGTTTTATTGTTAGGTAAGGGAATGAGGAATCAGACCAATCTGGATTTTAATTCTAGACCAAGATCTAGCTGAATTGAGTATGTGATGTGCCTATGTCAGGGCCTCCATTTACTCTTCCTTAAAATGGGAATAAGGTCACCTATTGCACATAGTTGGTACAAAAATTAAATGAGAGCACATTATGAATTTTAGAAGGCACTCAGTAAGGGTTAATTTATGTTGTCTTTCTCTTTTTGAAAATCCACCTTAGAAATCTCAGTGGCAGTTAAGCGGTGGACTTGTACAACTCTGCCCAGTCCCTGATCTGCTGGAACAAAGACAGCGCGTTACAAAAAAAACCTTAGTTGCCAGAAATGTTGGTGTCAGAGACAAGAATAATGAGACAGGGAAATTCATTGCAGGGCATGTGTTCCCTTAGTAGGCAAGACTTTGCTCCCCTTTGATGGCACACGGCTCTAGGCTCTCATCAGACCATGGTGTCCCCTCAGGCTCTCTCTGAATACTTCCTTAGGATAATCCCCTGTCCTAAGAACCAGAGGCCATCTGAAAAAGCTGGATCTGTTGGGCAAACACCAGAGCTGATTTTCAAGATCAGGACTGGGTCAGGAGAATAGTGACCTGTGGAATCCAGGAGTGAAAACCACCAGAAGATACTCACAGAGCATGGCTAAGGAAGCACCTGGGGTCAAGAGTCAGAGAAGCCAGAATAACTGGATGTTGAAAAGGACTTCTCCCCAGAGCCAGAATTAGTATCAAAGCTGAGGATGAAACGAAGCCAAGTACTCAAATCCTAAAGAAAGTTAAAACAATTAGGTGCCAGACACCATCTCCAAGTTTTGCTAACTAAATCACTACAACTCCATCCCCTCGCCTACCTATAGAAGCAAAAATACAGCTCAGGGACAAAGGATAATGCGGTATGAGACACTAGCTCAGAAGGAATACTCTGACCACTAAAAAAATGGTTCTAAAAGATTGGAGGTGCCAGCAAGAAGGAGAGCCTGAGATGCCAATCCTCAACTGGGTATCTATGCAATGAACCTACTGACTGTGTCTGAGCATGGGGAGAAGAACATCAGAGAAAAATGGCAGAGTAGAAAAAGAGCTCAACAGAAGAATAATCTCGATACTGGCATGTCCTGGTACTGTCATGTCAAAAATGCATGTTTTCCATGGTCAAGTGGACACTGTGAAAGGTAACCAGCCTTGAGCCACTCTGCTAGAGCCACATCCAAAAAAGTTACCAGCTGGGTGAGGAGACTTCAGCAGTAAGAGGCTACAGAAGCATGGTACTAAGAAAAGGAGATAAAAAGAAGGAGTGAATAGATAAGAGGCCAGGCCAGAATCAATCTCCCTGTTAGGGACGTGTGCAAAGGGATGGTCCTACAGGACCTGCCACAGACCTTACTGACCCATGAAAGGGGCCATATTTGCAGGCCCAAGGCAAGGCAAAACTGAAAAACCAGACTCTACTCCCTCCCCACTGCAAGCCCTCAGGCCAAAGCCTGGATAGTGATAAAAGGAGGAAAAATAAGAGCTTTAAATTGGGTATGAAATTGAAGTCTCAAACTAGACTGGAATTTTTGTAAACAGAAGTCACTAGAAAGCCATGGACTCTGTCTAGGATGTTGTTAAGGGAATAGCTGAGGGCGGTGATTGAAGAAAAATAAAACTGCTTCATGCTTTAACCTCAGCTAATTTCAGACTGTTCAACTGATCAGTTGTGCCAAATTCTGCTGTCAAGTACTAAATGACTTCAAGACCTAAAAAAGAAAATCAAAGTCAAGAAGATAAGGTAATAGAACAAAAGAGTAACAAGAACGTTGGAGAAGGAACTAGACAAGTAGAAGCAGTTTCAATACCCAGGCCTTTTATGTATTGATCACCCTTTTTGCACTGATAACCTTTCTGAGTGAGTAGACAGGCCTGATTGTCCAGTCCAGAACTGGGAAGATGCTAATACCCAGGAATGGAGCCCATCTGCCTTACCCACTGCAAACAAACTGCTGGGATGGAAACTCCTATTCAGAGAACCTCAGGCCTCATTTGTTCCACAGGGGCTGAGGACCAGAGATCACAAACTCTTCCTCTTCAGAAATCGAGGAAAACAATAAAGAGAGAGGATTCTACATCACAAAGACTTGGATTTATACCCAGCTCTGCCACTTGTTGGCTATATGAATGTAGGCAAGTGGCTTAACCTTGCTGTCTTTCACCAATACCACCAAGGGACACTATTGTTACAGATGGGAAAACTGACATCAAGAAAGGTTAAGCACCTTGCCAGAATTAGCATCAAATAGTTAGCTAGTGAAGGACTCAAGTGGAGAACTCATGCATGTCCAACTCTAAAGCTGTCTTTGGTACCAAGCTAAGAAAATAAAATATCAAACTTCTCTAAAGTGTCCTGAAAACCTAGTAAGAAGAAAATGTTTTCAAACATTATGAGCAGAAGATTGTACAATTATTATCTACAAGCAGGTGATAATAGGACTTGGAGGATTAAATTCACAGTTATTATTCACCATGATATGTCATTCAATTCTGATTCAGATGATGAACTTCTGCCCAGAAGAAGGGCTCTTAATATGTGAAGTGCAGTCCATCCCTATGTGATAAAATAGCAGAAAAAGCAAAGTGAATTTATTAAATTAAGGAAACACTATTTCTTTAAACAACATGAAATTGCAACTGCCCAATAGCATATTGAAGATACCCCAACATATTTATGTTCTGAGTAGAAGTTGTAAGTGCAGCATGACTCAGAACGCTGAGCAAAGGGATGGTTTAGTCGTTGTAAACACAGGCAAATCCCAATATTGTGTCTTCGTTTTCTTGTCTGTTAACTAGGAATCATATATCATGGTTTTCGGAACCAACAAGTTATTTCCAAGAAGGTAAGAATTTCATTATAATATTAAAATGTGTTAAGTATTGTTCCAATCTCTTTACATATATTAATTAATTTGTTCTCAGAGCAATGGTATGATGTATGTACTATTGTTATTCCCATTATACTGATAGAAAAAAAAAAGAGGTACAAAGAATTTGAATTGCTGATATGGTTTGGCTATGTCCCCACCCAAATCTCATCTTGAATTGTAATTCCCATAATTTCCAGGTGTTCTGGGAGGGACCTGATGGGAGGTAATTGGATCATGGGAGTGGTTACCTCCATGCTGTTCTCATAATAGTTAATTCTCACAAAATATAATGGTTTTATAAGGGGTTTTCCCACCAGTTCACTCTGCACTTCTCCTCACTGCCACCATGTAAAGGACATGTTTGCTTCCCCTTCTACCATGATTGTAAGTTTCCTGAGGCCTCCCAAACCCTGCGGAACTGCGAGTCAATTAAAATCTCTTTCCTTTATAAATTACCCAGTCTCAGGTATTTTTTTATAGCAGTGTGAGGACAGCTTAATAAAGTTGCCCAACATCCAGAGCTAGTAACTTGTAGAGGAGGGATTTTAACCTGAGCCATATCTCTCCAGAGTCCATGATGCATAGATTTTGATTAGATAAGAATAAGTACATCCAAGGTCAAGTTAAGGAGGGTTTCAAAGGGAGAATAAGAAATAAAATAGGATCAGTCTAGAGTAAAATCTAGCCAAATTAAAATGGCTTTAGCCTTTCTCGTTAGAATTAGGCAATGTTTCAACCTTATGGGGTTTTCTTCTTATCTATTAAAGCCATTTTGATTATTGCCTCCCATATGCCAGGGGGGCACTAGGCAAAATTGCATTCTACAGGTTGCTTCTGAATTAATTCTTTAAAATATTTAATTCAACCCAGTTAAATAATAACACATATTATGATTGTTGGAGTTTACATAGGAAATGCTTTCTTACATATTATTTAAGTGAAGTTTATAAAATTTGTTACGGGGGAGCTCCCTCGTAATAACTGTATTCTCTAATTTTCTTAAAGAGTGCTATATTTTCTCACTCTTGTAGTTCAAAGCATGTACAAATGTAAAAATGTCAACAGTCATTTGTTTTATTGATGTGGGGTTAAGAAAGGTAAGAGAAAGAAGGTTCCCAAATATCTAGAACAGTGATTCTCAAAGCATGTCCCTGACATCAGAAATAAGGGAAGGACGCTGCATCATCTGGGAACGTGTTAGAAATGCCAAATTATCAAGCCCTACCAGAGACCTAATGAATCAGAAATTCTAAGGGTAGGGTCTAGGCACCTGGATCAAAGTGGTTTTGATGGACATGGAAGTTCGTGAACCACTAGCATCTGATAAAACTGATCCTCTAGGGCCTTGTGCAAGTGCTAAAGATTTCAGTTGCCAAGGGTGCATAAGGAGAAGGCTAATAAGACAAGCATCTCCAAACTCGAGGTGAAGGTGACAATGGCCAGCTGAAAAATGCAACTTTTCCTAATAATGGCTTTCATTCCACATCTGGAACATGGGCAGATCTGTCATGGGAGAGAACTAGACCTGGAATAGAACTGCGAATGTGAAAGGAGGGTCCTGAGACTCTGAAAAGTCCTGATTTAACATATTCTCTTTTGAGACTTGAAGTGTTGCCTGGTCTGCTCTGCTGAAGGCTCCCTGGCTTACAGAGGAGAGGGCTGGGTGTATCACAAAAGGGAATGGAGGGGAGTTTGGCAAACTGGAGGCCTGCAGACTCTGCCACAGAGGCATCAAATTAAAGTCGCCTGCGAGTTAGAGAAAAAACATCTTCATATTAAGTGTAGTCCATAGCATGCCAACTTGAGTCTTCTAATTCTAACTTCTTCATTGTGAAGATAGAAACTGGTCAATGAAGTGAAGTCCATTAGTAAAGCCTCACAAGACAGTGACAGCAGTGGCCTAGCTCTGAATCCAAAAGCCTCCTCTTCCAAGGAAATGTAATTTTTGTGTAAGGACAATGAGAATCTTGCAAGGAACCAAGGTTCTTCTTCTGCTCCATTAAAAAAAAAAAAAAAAATGTGCAGCACAATTTCACTAATTATATAAAGCTTGTGGCCAAGAAATTCAGATATAATTTTCCACCCTAACATTTTTGGACTTTTGGCCAGTTTATCTAAACTAGCATGGGTTTATTCTTCAGATAAAAGAAAAGACCCTACCTCCTTCCCCCTGCTTCCCAAAATACAGGAAACTGAAAAATTAGAAATTCAAAAGGGCCTGGCATTCTCTGAGAGATGCCCTCGGTCCCTCATCCTGTGGCCTCTCGTGGCACCATACCCATCTCTGCACATAGCCCTTGCCACACAGCTGTAGGATTCATTTAGTCAGCTGTCAATTCCCTCAAGTTGAGAGCAGCACAGATTTTCCATAACTGTATGTCATTTCTAAAATCCCCCTAGTTCTACTCACCACTCAGCAAAGTTGAATATAGAAAGCTATTCAAAAATAAAAATGATAGCTATCTTTTCTATTGAGTACTTACTATGGGTTAAGGTTTGTGCAGATAAACTAAAAAAAACATATGTAAAGTTCTCTTATCTTTCTAGCTAGCTATGATTTCACTGACTACTGGAATTTTAGTTTAAAATTCATTTCTACTATTTTACTCTACCTGCATATTCTTGTAAATACAGTAAAATAGTAGAAATGAATAGGAACCACTTGAAATTCTATAAAATGAGGCAAGATATATCTAACAAAAGGTAACTTAACTTGACCTAGTTTAACTATTCTGTAAGTTGACCAGACGAATGACATCCAAAAATTTATTTGACATATTTTTCAGCAAACAGAATTGACCCAATCAACCTGAAACCTTTATGGAATGAGTGTCACTGGGAGGAAACTACTAACTTGGTCAGTCCAATGTGGATTTTTAAAATTCATTGAAACTTGGTTTAAATGCAAGAGGGTCCAAGCAGAAATGCTATTTGGGAACTCTAAGAAGAAATTTAATCATCTAGTCTTAGTGACCAAAGCGAGTTAATGTACCTTCAAAATAAGCAAATTACTCCCTTCTCTCTGCAAATGACCCATCATCATAAATGTTGGCCATTAAGGTGCCATGTGATTCTGCACGGACCACCAAGAGGACACAGGATGGTGATGACTCATCACTAATGAACTGAACAGCATCCAGCAGGAGTCATGCAGATGCCCAGCCAGACTAAAGGAGGAGATGGCTGTAAAGACTAGAAAACAGTGTCAAGAAAGAGCTTTCCAACATTTGTGAAACATAACCTATTCAATTCTAAGTGGGAATTGGAAGGATGGGAGGAAAGAAGAAAGGGAATGAATTACATCAGGCAAGCCTATACTAGGTAGTAAACTACATTATCTCATTCGACTTCAACCTAAGCAGAATTACTAACCCTTTTTGCAAATCAGAGAACTGAGAATCCAGACAATTCAAGTAATTGACTCAAAGTCAGGTAGCAATAAGAAGTAAAGCCAAGATATGAACCCAGATCTGTTTGGCTTCAGAGATCTTCCATTTTCACTAAAATAATAGATGAGATTCAAATATTTGTTCCTCACATAATATATGTATCAAACACTTTATTAGGTGCTAGGGATACAATGTTCCAGGGAAAATGTCCAGAATCATTGAGAAATCCTACAAACAAATATAAAATTAGCATTGTGAAAGCACAAAAAAGGACAGATATATGATCGTAGGAGAGTGTATGCTGGAAATGACATTGGAACTGGGCAAGGAAATCAACTGAGAAGATAACTAACCTCAGATCTGAAAAAAGGATAGATGATAAGTGAAGCTAGTAGGGAGAAGGGGAGGAATGCTGCAGGAACAGGGACTAGCAGACGTGTGCATGAGGGATGGCTAGTGTGAATGGAGACAAAGAGGGAGCACAGAGCAAAATGAGCCAGAAGGCAGAGAGACCTTGAAGGTTCCTGTGGCCTGTGATAAAGATGCATCTTGTTTCTTACAGCAATGAGAAACTGTGTACCAAGGCCAAGAGGAAAAAATGCTCAGTTTTGCATTGTTAAATGATCACTCTGTGTGCAACATCCAAAAACCAATTAAAGAGAACTAGAATGAAGGAAGTTAAGAAGCCACTGCCACAGTAGAAATGAGAGACAAGAAAAACTGAGTCTAAAGGGAATCAAAAAATGTGGAGTTGATGATTTGAAAAGATAGATACTCAGTAGATAAAAACAAGTGAGTCTGGTAATCGACTGGACTTCGGAGTGAAAGAGAGAAAAAGATTAAGGATATCTCCTAAATATGTGACTATGTAACAGGAAGGTTGGTGCTGACATTCACAGATAGGGGAAACACTGGAAGAAGAGCAAACGTTCAGGGCAGAGATTATACATCTTTAAAACATGAAGTTTAGACAGGTGGTCTGAGCTGGGGGTGTAGTATATAATTGTGTTAATAATCCACCTACCAGAGCTAAAGCACTGGGATAGATGGGTTGAGTACAGGGGATAGGGAGTGAGCAGAGGCCAACGTCTGGGATCAAGCCTTAAGGAGCTCCATCATCTAATGTCTGAAGAAAGGAGCATGAGCCAAGAGGTAGTGCAAATTCCAGAGTGACATATCACAATAAAGTGTGTTTTAAGAAGGTGCAAGTGGAGTGTGAATCAAGTAGTTCAGAAAGCTACTGAGGATAGTGATACAGAACTATAAACAGTGAAGACCTGCAGGTTCCCAGAGGCTCAATAACTTGACCATAGTCATAAAACTTAACAGGAACCAAACCAAGATTGGAACCCAGGTCTTTCTGATCCCAAAGTTTGGTCTCTTTCTTTGCTGAAAACAATGAAAATCAGATCTCAAAACAACATAATAAACAGGTCTGACCATACTCTAAGTAAAAGAGGTATCTGAAAAATATTTACCAAAACAAAGGTAAATTTGTTGGAGGTTTTTCACTTAACAAAGATTCCAAATGATTTACCATAGAAATCCTTTAAGTAGTAAGCTCTGCCCTTTTAAGATTATTTGATTAACAAAAATTACCTATACAAACAACTTTTTAGAAACTGAAAATCACATTGGCATAATTCTTAAAATCTTTTAGGGTACTTTTACAACTGCTATTAAAATTCTGGCTTTAATATGAGCAGAGAGGACTTCACTTCTGGTTCTATATTTACCGATTATATCGCCTTGGCCAAGTCACTTGACCCTCCTTCTCTACAAAATGAAAGGGCTGGATAGCACTAAAGACATAATATGAATAATATCCTATATCTCACTACCAGCACAGTGGTATCTTACAGAGAATGAGTATCATTACTCCCATTAAACAGGTGAGGCAACTAAGGCCCCTGGGGTTTTGATCACATAGCCAGATAGCAGCAAACAGGGACTTAAATTGGATGTCCTAAATCTCAGTTCAGTGTTTGCTCCACATAATCATTCCCAATCATATCATTTCGCAGGTCCCTCCCATGCAAAACTGAAAGACATCAGAGTAAAAAACAGCTATTGTTTTTTCCTGCCCAGAAACTGTCCCCTCACTTCTAACGCAACACTCTCGGTTTCCTTTGAGCAGGCATCTCTGCCCTGCTCTCAGTCACATGATTTGAGTGAAGGTGAATTCTCACCCTCACTTTCCAGGCATGTTTCAGGACCGGCTACTTAGGATGTTACAGATTCTTGGATACTTGAGTTGTTTGGGGCCAAGCCTTGGATCCCCACAGACTAATCAGTTCTGTGAGACTTGCTAGAATTATTGGGATTACTTAGTTAAGAAGACAAGCTTGAAGATGATGGTAGCAGTTGAACCAATCTGCCTGTGAATAAAACCAACAAAAGCCAGAGAGAAAGAGAGAGAGACAGAGAGAAAGCGTGAGTGCGTGAGAGCGCCCTGGTGACACTGTTTGAACCCTGAATCCAGCTTTGCCTGAAGGCCATCCCTGAACTTTCAGTTACTTGAAGCCATACATTTTCTCTGCTTAAGCCACTGCTGAGTTTGATTTTCCACCATTTGCATATCAAAGAATCCTGATCAGCACAATTAGCCTGTTTATACACCAACACGAGTTCCTTATTTTATTGATTTTTCCGGGAAAGGGTTTCTGGCTGACAACTCTGAATCTACCACATATCTATACTTTCTTAGCTTATTGATATAAGGGAAATCAGAAGGTGGCAAATAGCAATAGGCCCAAGGCACATGTTTTAGGCTTAACTGCACTTGTCAAGGATCTAATGATTTTTGCAAACTATTCACAAAATTGAGGAAACAGCCCTAATAGGGCTCTGCTCTGCTCTGAAGATTAGGAGTGCCTAGTGAGCACTGTTAATAATCATAGTTAAAGAAAGAACTTTACATCACTTCATAGCCTACCACTGTCCCACATGTAATTTATGTTCTAGATATAGTCAACTTTTCAACCGCATTTTGCCATTATATCATGCCCTGCTCAGTCTAGAAACTGTTTTCTGTCATACCCACATGCCTTTGATGGGCCCTGAGACACCAATAGACTTATGATTCCCACTAAAATTCTTTAGCCAACTTCTATAAACTCTTCTAAAAGCACTTTTAAAATGAAAAAAAAAAATTAAGAATTTGATAAATAAAGGTGTCAAAATACATACGCCTTTCCTTCTGGCATCCTTTTTTCTCCCTATTTGTCTGGCAAAATACTTTAAAATTCAGTCTTAAATGCCTTGTATGGTGAATTCCACATACAGCTATCACAATTTAGCAATGATAACAAACAATCCCAATATTTCAGTAGCTTAAAACAACAAAAGTCAATTTAACTCCTGTTACATGACTATTTCAGGTCAGCAAGTGAGCTAAGATTACTGAAAGCATCAGTAACCAAGGCTGACAAAACAGTCCTTTTCTCAGATTGCTGGTTGGAAGGAATTTTGGAGGTCTCACTCACTAATTCAGTGCTCTGGCTTGTAAGAAATACACATTGCTTCTGTTCATGACTCCTTGGCCAGAACTACAAGTCTCATGGCAAACATATTAGTACCTAGAAGGGGGTAGAATCAAAAATATTTGATGAACTGCTTTAATAGCTGCACATCAGAATCCCAGGGTCTTGGACTCACTGGGTTACCCAATGGTCAGACTATGGGGTAGGGCATTAGGAAAGCAAAGAGAGAGAAAGAGGGGAGATAGACAGAATTTTAGAGATAAATAGATATACAATATTTTTAAGTTATTATCTTAAAAATTCAGAACTATATAGGATTTCTTTAGGCTTCTTTCTACATTTTATTTTCAAAAATATTGAATTATCTATGGCAGAGATACACCACAATTCTTTCAATGGCTCAGGTCTCTAAAGATTCAACTCTGACTCTGGGTCTGGCAAAGGTCTTAGGGAAGCAAATCTTTGCAGAATTTATCAGGAAACTGCGGCTCGCCACATTCAAGAACCACAAGTACAAAAGAATAGGTATAATGGGCCAATCTAAATTCCAATCTTAGTCCTAATTCTTCTGGAATTTATATCCTCATCCTTAAAAATAAAGATTGCAAAATCTACTGTATAGTGCACTGTGACCATTAAGTAAAATGATATATGTAAATGCACCCAACACAACGTCTGCTGTGTAAGAGGGATTCAGGAAACGTTAGACTACTACTTCCTTCTTTATAGTCGTAGTACCTAGCACAGTAGCTGAGAACAAGAGATGCTCAATAAACTCAGAGAAAAAAGGGAAAGGAAGAAAAATTAACTTTTCAAAATGGTAAAAAACTTTAGTGATTCAAATATGTCTACTTTGAGTTATTGAATATTTAGAAAAATGCATTCTGACCAATGTACCATGTATAATACTAGTGCTGGAGATGCAACAGTGAATAAGATTTCATCTCTGACCTTAAGAAGATCCCATTCTTCCTTTGTTGTGTGACACTTCAGGGAGAAAAGCCAAAATGATAAATGGGGCACAGAAATAACCTCCAAAACTGTGCCCTGGAGCACACACAACTACAGGCAAGAAGCCTCAACCTGGCCATGCACATCTAACATTGCAAATGCAGAGGCTCAGAAGCAATGCCTACGGTTAGTCTGGTGGTCCCATAAGTATTCTTAGTCACCAAGCAGAAATTCAACAACAAACACGGCCTGTCACTCTAAGGCCAAAAAGAAGATTCAAGAATTTAAAGATTTCAACAACAAAGGGGGAATTAAAGAGTTCCAAGATTTTCTCCTCAGATCATTAAAAATTCCAATTAGCCAGAATAATCCATTCTCTGAGCACGTCATTAAACAGTTTGAACATGTTTTCCACTATTTCCAACTCTACAGTGCCTGGTTTAAAGCAAGTATTATTTCAGAGCAAAGATTATTTCATTCCATTGGGAGCATCACAAAACATGCTATTTACATGGAAGATAGCATGGGTAGGCCCAGTAGCATGATTTATTCTAACATAAAACACACACGTGTGCGCACGTGCACACACATACAAACACAAACACATTGACACATCTTCCATTCAGGAAGAGTTTAATTTATAGTTTTTCAAGGTTTTAGCAGTTCAGGTTTCCTTTTATGGTAACATGGTAACCAAACATGGTTTGTACTTTCATTTCTAAAAGAAAGCCACAGATTTATTATGTTCAGCTCTTTACTAAATGAACTGAAGGGAGATTTATAAAGCAAATAAATGGAAAAATTTACAGCTTCTTTTTCACGGCAGCTAAAAATTATGGAAAAACTCTTTGACCTTTCAAGAGAAGAATTTAGTTCAGTCAACCAAAAACTAAGTGCACCTAAGAGCTTTCCAATTAATCCTTTAATTTAAATCCTTTGTCTTTCTCCAGTAAATATGCTGGGGGGCCTGTGGAATCCCATCCATTCATTTTCAAGTGTAACTACCTGTGGCCATTGCAAACAGCATGTCCCATCACACTAAGCACTAAGCATCATTAATGTTGATAATAATTAGAAAACGAAGGAATTGGAAGATTAGAAAAAGAGGGGAACTAGAGCAGACAGTTATGTCAGAGAAGCTGATTTTGTGGGTAAGCTAAAAAGAAGGAAAAGAGGCTAAGGCAGAGCACTCCTGCATCTTGAAAGGAGAAGGAAGGGAATGAGAATCCGAAGGTTGCTAAGGACAGGGCCGGGTCAAGTATTCTGCTAAATTCTATCCTTAAGTTCTCCATAGGGGAGAAATTTGGAAGGGGATTGAGGAAACACACCTGAATCTATGCTGACCTAAAATTGTAAAATAAAAGCTGACCAAACTGTCTTCTAAGGTACACAAATTGTGTTCCCTCAGGACCCATAAAAAGAGTAAATATAAATAGGCAAAATACCCATTTAGACTCTGATATTTGGTCTTCATTGTGTTTTGTTGTTTTGTTTTTTTTCATGAAGACAAATACAATCTTGGATTAGGATTGAAGGCATGCCATTAACAGTATAAACTTGGGTAAATCATTAATCCTCTTAGAGCCGTGGTTTATGGGGATAATAGTAATACCTAGCTGCACAGGGACTATCAGAGTACATGCTGAGGAAATATTCACTGTCAACAACAGCAGCAACACCATCATCTTTTATCAACCACGACTGAATTAGAACAAGAGAAATGAGATGGTTTTCTATAGAAACAGCTGGATTCAGTATAAAAAGATAGAAGTGTAAGTACGAGTGAGCCTGAATTCCCTCTTACAAAGATGGGAACTAGGATTGTAGATTCAGAGCTCTAACTCCACTACTTAACTCACTAGGTGACCTCAGGGTGAGTCTCAATTCCCTCTTACAAAGATGATAACTAGGATTGCAGAATCAAAGCTCTAACTCTACTACTTAACTCACTAGGTGACCTCAGGCAAGTCTCTCAACTTTTCTTAGCCTCAGTTTCCTCACATGTAAAATGAGAATAACAATATTTTATTGGAGTATAATATGAAAAATCATGTCAGGTACTCAGAATATAAATATATAAAATGCACTAATAAATATTAGCAGCAACAATAACTAGGATTTATTTATTCATTTATGCACTCAACAATTATTTACCAAGCAGCTGCTATGTGCCAGGCTAGGCTGGATATTAGAAAGTCAACAGCGAATGAAGCAGATAAAAATCTCTGACATCTTGGAGCCTGCTCTCCATGCTAATAAGAGCGCCTTGTTCACTTAAGTATTTATTTAATAATTTGAGTATGTTTTAAGAGAGGACAGCATGAAGAGTCCTAAACCCGGATTAAGATTTAATTTGGCTGAGTTTAAGACCTGGCTCTGAATCTTGGGCATGTCATTTTACCTCTCTGGGGCTTAGTTTCCTCATCTATAAAATACTCTAAGAAAAAAAAAAATTCTATTAGAGTTGATAGAATGTTAAGGAAACAATATATATTAAAGTACTTTATAAATTAAAATGCCTTATACAAATATTTGTATTGTTATGTTTATTCTAGCTATACACATGTTTAATGGCCATATATTCAGGAACATCATACCCAAATTTTACCCAAAGAGGGAAAGCAAAATGATGAACCATTCTCTTAATTATGATTCAAAAATTAAATAAATTTGTGTATAGGTTGCATAAATTATGGAAGAGAAACAACAGGTTTTTGTAGGAGTTTGCATTAAAGAAAACTTAAACTTTTATAACTAAGTATAGTTACCATTAAAAAACTCCTGGCATTTGTAATATAAATATACAGAGGTTTTTAGGAATCTCCAGATTTATAAATATTACTATAAGTTTATAATTTATAAATATTACTATAAAGCTTATAATTATGTAGTAAACACCACCAAGGACTATTTTGGAAAATATGTTCACAGAATTCTAGTTTTATGGAATGGTAATAAGTTTCATGTGTGGATTACGATGATTCCATGTACAAGTAAGTTAAACAGATGCTAGGTTAAACACAGTTTCCAGTGAGCTTCTCAAAACCATTACATGCAAGTTTGATATCTGGTATGTAAAATGTTCTAAACATATTTGAACAAGGAAACATTTTCCCTCTCAGGAAAAATTGAATAACCTTTAAGAAATTTCAGTAAACACAACTGGAACATTTAAGTTACTCCTCTGAATTTTCAACAAGAGGCATTCAATACTTAGCGACAGTGGAGAACCACAAAGCCCAAAATTAGGTTGGGATATAGATATCAAATGGTCTGCTTGTCACTCAGTAGCCAGTTAAATTCTGCTTGTGTTTTGGCCAATTATTATATGTCATGGGCACGCATTGTCTATACTAAAATTTATTACAAATTATGTTCAAAAGTCAAAGTAAAAAATCCAACCTGAACATTACATGTATATATATACATATATGTACATATATATACACATGTATTGCATATATATGTATATATAATATATTGAACATATATCTATATCCATGAAGAATAAGAAATATCCATTTTGAAGCTATGCTAGAACTAATCATACAATAAGCAGTGGATTTCAGTTGTATTCTCAGTGAGCGGCAAGCTGTTACCACTGGATTGGGGAAGAAGAATGGATGATATACATTTAGATATGTTTAAGAACACAAAAAGGAAGCCCCAGCCAGGTGCGACAGTCCACGCCTGTAATCCCAGTACTTTGGGAGGCTGAGGAGGGTGGATCACTTGAGGTCAGGAATTCGAGACCAGCCTGGCCAACATGGTGAAACCCTGTCTCTACTAAAAATACAAAAATTAGCAGGGCACCTGGAATCCTAGCTACTCAGGAGGCTGAGGCAGGAAAATTGCTTGAACCTGGGAGGTGGAGTTGCAGTGAGCTGAGACCATGCCACTGCATTCCAGCATGGGTAACAGAACAAGACTCCGTCTGGAAAGAAAAAGAAAAAGAAAAGCCCCTGATTTTTATAATCTATGGAAATGATGTTAATGAACAACAGTGAATAATCATTCACTAAAAATGAGTTGCAATTTGTCAAAGTGGATTTAGAAAAAAAAATCCACTTTCTGGAAGTAGATTGAGGTATCAGGTATATAGTAAGTATTAAAACCACTTATCCTTTTAAAATTTAAGCATTTCAAACTTTAAGCAGATTCCCTCTGACTGCCTATACCCCAGACCAATAGAGATACTGAAGTCTCCGGTGTAAGAGAAATCACCCAGTCTTCTATAGATTACCAGAAGAGCAGCCCAGAAGGGAGAGCTAACTAAAGATTTTTGAGGATCCTGAGAATTTCTATTCATCATAGCTTGTCTGCAGTTGTGAAAGGATGCTGTTTACCCTCCCCATCAAAAAAGGCTGAGTTGGTGTATCAGAAAGACAAATTCAGAGGAATATTACTTCTGTGAAAAAAAAATTGCCAAAGTCTAGAACTAGAGAAAATGGACAACTAGCAAAATGTACCTTGGCCAAAAAAAAGGTGGGGAGGGGGACAGCAGGAATCAATTGAAGTTGTTTTTCCTCTGGATCATTCTATAGGGCCATGAAGTATTTTTGATGTCAGCGGGCCTGAGATTAAATTCTGACTGTCATATACTGTGTGATAAGCCTTGGTTTATTTATTGACCAATTAGAGATAGGATTGAGCAAGATGGCAAGTATTAAGACTTGATTAGCACAATGCCTGACAAAATATTAGTTTTCTTTTCCACCCAGAAAAGCTTATTAAACTCCTGGGAGTATCTCACATCAAACCACCAACTGTTCCTTTATTCAATGGATATTTACTGAGCACCTGCTCTGTTCCAGGAACTGTCCGTGGTTCTAGGAATAAAACAATCAGCATAACAGGCAACAATCCCAGTCTTCATAAGGCTTACATTCTGGCACTTGTAAAGAGAATGCTCATTTCCATTCCTTCCTCCCAAGCTTAAACAAGTAAACATTCCTTTTTCAATCAAATGCAACACATGACTTCACACAATGCTGGAACCATCAACATGTGAACTATAATCTATCTGACAAACCAAGTTTTTTTAGCTGGGTTCGGAAAGTTCTCATTTGAGTTTTGAGGAGCCAGGTGTCAGCACCAAAAGACAAAATTTGGCATTCAGCAGCAGCAGGTAAAGTGATAAAGATCCAGAAATGAATGGGGAAAAGTCCCTGAATCTCTGTAGCAGCTCCTTAGAAACTGTTAGCTAGCACTGGGCTTTCTGTAAATCCTTTCAATCCTAAAAGGAGGAACAAAAGTTTCTTATAAATATGTGCAAGCTGTAACTGGAACACATTTCAAGGTGGCTTTTTCCACCTTTAAATTGGAAAGAAATTAACAAGATTTATCTATGAGATGTCAAATGTCTTAGTGGAAAAAATTCACAGAGCACTAAAGTTTACCCATGGAATCACATCCTCCTACCTTCATCTATTCATTGGTTCATTCAGAAAGTAACTAGCATATTCCAGGTGCTAGAAGTGGGATATAAAGATGAATCAGAAACAGCTCTGGCCTTTGAACAGCTCTTAACCTAAAAAATATGTTAAAAAAGTAATGAAGATTCTGTTTGATAGGCATTCTAATAAGGTTTGAATGAAGTGCTACTAGAACCCAGAGGAGGGAGCCTCAAAATCAACCATTAGAGTCTGATGTGATAAAGATAAAATAGTCAGAGAACTGATTCTAAAGTCACTCTTCATACAACAGCCAATCTAATCCTCACACCCAAACAATCAATCTTGTGGGTTTCACCTCCTGCTCACTTTTTCCATATCCACCATTTCATCTTGTCTGGACTGCTTCAGCAGACTAACAACTGATGTCCCTGATTGACTGCTACCTTCTGTCCTCCACTGAAGCCAGAATGACTTTTCAGAAATACAAACTGGATCTTATCACCTCTTTCAAAATCTCATCAACACCATCTCATTGCCTACCAAATCCAAATTTCACAAGGCCTACAATGCCTCCCAATTCTTTTTCTCTGTGTGCTCACCACTCTCACCAAACTGAGCTCCAAACATACTAAATGTTCTTTTCCTTTTTGGTACCTCCAGGTTTTTAGTCACACTGCTCCCAATTCTTACATCAGTCTTCTCTCACTCTCTCTCTAGTTTCTAGTTCAGTGTTATCCTATGGTCTCAGTGTGAATTTCCTATACCACCTCACACTTCCCCGTCAAACATTCAGCATTCATCATAGTCACTGTAGTCCTGATCTTTCAAACTGCACCCTCCCTGGCTCTTGCATGGTGCCTTTACTGCTAACTCCAAGAATTAGCCCTTCCCTTCCTCACTACACATTGACACACATTCTGAACCATAAATTTTAGGACTTACTTATATCTTATTGAGCATTTATTATATTCAAATTTAACTAACACTTAATATGATCCTATTGTGTGCTGGATTCTGTCTTAGATCTTTCCTTTCCCCTTAGTTCTTATAGCAATTCTTTTTTATTTTATTTTTACTTTTTATTTTACTTTAAGTTCCAGGATATATGTGAAGGATGTGCAGGTTTGTTACATAGGTATACATGTGCCATGGTGGTTTGCTACACCTATCAACCCATCATCTAGGTTTTAAACTTCACATACATTAGGCATGTCCTAATGTTCTTCCTCTCCTTCCCCGCTAACCCTAACAGTCCCCAGTGTGTGTTATTCCCCTCCCTGTGTCCGTGTGTTCTCATTGTTCAACTCCCACTTATGAGTGAGATCACGTGGTGTTTGATTATCTGTTCTTGTGTTAGTTCGCTGAGAATGATGTCTTCCAGCTTCATCCATGTCCCTGCAAAGAACATATTCTCATTCTTTTGTATGGCTGCATAGTAGTCCATGGTGCATATGTGCCACATTTTCTTTATGGCAATTCTTTAAAAGGACAACTGAGATAAGTATTAGCATACTCATTTTACAAAGAGAAAATGAAGAGAGATGAAGTTCTCTGCTTAACTTCACAAAACAATGATAAGCCAGGATTTCTAAGCCAGGCACCCCAAATCAAAGTCTAAACTTTCCACTAGACCTGTATTATTCTTCTCTAATTGTTTACCTAGGCAAGCGTCACCAGGAAGCTGAGTCACAACAGGCAGTAACATACAAGCTGCAATAACAAGAGTGTAATAAAAACTGAGTGAGTTCAATTCTTCTCATTTGTGTCTGGATATTAGGTTCCTTGGAGATAGTTGAAAGGTATTATTTTTAAATAACCAAAAATGTTTAAAGCGACTACATTTCTATTTCCATTTAAAGCTCTAAAACTTGGACTTGTCCCTGAAAAGCAGGGATGTTTTTCCCTTCTGTTTTTTTTCTTCTCTTCCTTCTTTTTGCTACATAAAAATGCTAAGTACTATAAATAACATAATTTATACATAATGTCTTTCAAGGAGATATGCTAAAGTCCTAAAATATTATTAAGTGAGCCAAAAAATGTCTCAGTGTGATTTTTAAGGTGAAGATATCACTAAAAAATAATGTAAGTCCGTACACACAGCCTTGGCCTCTGGGCACCATCCAGCCCCAAGCAGAGTAAGATAGATACCCTGGAAAAATGCCGGGTATCTGAATTATCAGAGGGAAGTCATGATTGAGAATCAGATGCAGCACGACTAAGAGTTTGGGGACAGACACCAAGCAAGGCCATGCAAGTTCATCCTGGTGATCTCAACGATGCTTTATCTCCTTCTTACCCACCATAGCCATGTCTGAAAACAAGACAACAACTATTTCATTAACAGAATGAGATGAAAATAAGCATAAATAAATGTTCTAATTTGTTTCCATAACCCAGTGGATCCAGTTTTGCACCCACTGTGATATCGGCATCCTATGTGTATATATACTGGCCTACAAAAAAAAACTGAACCTTCTTAGCACATTTGCAACGCTTTTTACCATCCAACCATCAACTATATCTTTATTCTTATCTCCTACCAAAATCCTCATGGTCCAGGCATGTCGAACTTCCCACTTTGAGCTTTTGTATTTGCTGATCCCCTTACTGAGAATGGCCTTCCTGCATACTTCCTCTTGCAGAACATCTCATTCTTAAGGACTCAGTTTAAATGTGACTTCCTCTGGGCAGCCTGTGCAGACTCTTATCGGCAGAATGCATTGCTCTCACCATTGCACTCCTATAACACTATTTAAATCCTAGGATGGAATGAATCCTATTATAATTTTCTTATCTGACACAAGGGTCTTTCCTCCCTTTTAAACCATAATCTTCTTGAGGTACGATCTATGGCTTAATCATCTTTGGATTCCTGGAAGCCAATACAAGACTCAGCCACAGTAGATGGCCACTTAATTTTCACTTAAAGAATGAGACAGGACTCTGGGCCTGACCCTTTCCTTTCTGCCTTTGGTAAGGCTGCAGTGTACAACCTTGCAGATTTTACACTGCATAATTCCAGCAGCTTCTGCTCACCTAGACTACTACATAAATGATGCACCATAGAGTTGCACAACACAGAAGCCCTACTTTTTTATTTTTTTGAGACAGAGTTTCCCTCTTGTTGCCCAGGTTGGAGTGCAATGACACGATCTCAGCTCACTACAACCTCTGTCTCCTGGCTTCAAGTGATTCTCCTGCCTCAGCCTCTCAAATAGCTGAGATTACAGGCATATGCCACCACACCCAGCTAATTTTGTATTTTTAGTAGAGATGGGGTTTCTTCATGTTGGTCAAGCTGGTCTTGAACTCCTGACCTCAGGTGATCCACCCAACTTGGTCTCCCAAAGTGCTGCAATTACAGTCATAAGCCACCACACCCAGCCCAATTTTATAAAGCCCATAATGGCCCTAGGCAAACTATGGCTCAATATACATGTTGGTAGACATATCTCTATGTTCAGTGGATGGATGGATGGATGGACGGACGGACGGATGGACGGACGGACAGAAGGACAGATAGATAGATAGATAGATAGACAGACAGACATATTAGATATTTATACATACCATGAAGATCTGAAGACCTGTGTTCTAGTGTTTTAGAACAAACACTGCCAATAATGAAAATAGTATTTATTGTTGGTATAATGATGCATGATAATATCATTACAATTATAAATAATGTTACAGTACAAAGCCATGCTGCTTTAGCTTTTGCAAAATGCTTTCACATTCAGTATCTTATTTAACTTTCACAACAAATTGGAAAAATTAGGCCTTCATTTTGGCCTTGTTGAAAAGTCCCGTCTAGATCATGAAAGAAACCAAAGCACAGAAGAATTGGGTGATTCTCCAATGTTACCCAGCTGCTAAATGGTAAAGTCAGGATCAATCAAGATCTTCTTATCCCTATTTCAATGTTTGTTTTGTTTTTACTACATCACTCCCCTGGGAGTTGTCAGGGGAAAAAATGGAGGGAAGAAAAATGTTAGAAAGCAGAAATATTTGAGGATAGTTGACCACCAAGAAAAACTCCCAGGCAGAGAAAATCTGCTTAGTCCTCTAAGCAGTTCTCTCTTCCATGTTCACATTACTCTAATTTTTACTTACTTTTGCTATACTGCTTGGAATTTAACGGTTTGGAGACTTTCTTAATTAGCAAGCATCCTCTTTAAAGAAGACATTTACCTCTGGTAACTTTAGCTGGATATCAATCATTTACAAATGTGTGTAAGCTTGTTCCATGAATTGCTTTCTTTCTAGAATAACTGTACCAGGTGGGAAACTGTGAATTTTTCTTGGAAAGAAAGGAGATGGGTCACCTTGGGACATGAGGAATATTGAGGATAGAACAAATCCAAATGAAGTAATACAGTGGGGGCCACAGGGAAGCCTGGAGATAAAGCAACAAGAAAGTGAAAGGGGGATGGTTAAGTAGTTAAATCCTATCTGGTTTCCAAGTGAGCAAGCTTCCATACAACCAACTGAAGCCACGGCTCATTTATGAGAAAAAGGAAATAAACAAAAAGTTAAAAACTTATAATTAATGAGGAGGTTTTTTTTCATTTAATAACTGGAAAAGCTGACAAGATCAGAAAGCCACTCACCAAAACAGATATATTCCCCCCTCCTGGGCACACAGCTAGATGACATTTATCAATCTCTCTTGCAGTGAGATACAGCCAGCCTCTGAGTTCTGGCCAGTGAAATGTGATCAGCCCTGGCCCAAAAAAACCTCCCACTGGTAACCATCCATTCTTTTCTCCTTCCCTGATGATGCTGGAGGCACCCACTGCACATGCTAGAACCACAGGAGGAAAGAAGCCTGGGTCCCTGAATCACAGTTTTGAGGGGAGCCACGTGTTAACCAGGAACATCCTTTTGAAAATCTATAGAAAATCTATTTTCTATAGGCAGCTGATAAAAACAATTTTTTGAAAAATCACTATTTTTTTATCAAAATGAAGGGACAGCTACCCTCTTCTCATGCAGTGAAGGAAAGGCATTCTGTAGCAAATAATGGCAGTGATATTTGTAAGGAATAACAGGCAGCATTTCAGCATTACATGAACTGAGTATTAGCAAAAATGAGCAGAAGCAGTCCCTGACCAACAGACTCTGTACTTTAAAAAGCAGCCCTTGAGCGATGCTAGTAAGAAAAACTTGACATAAGAAGAAAATAGTTTCAGAGACAGAAAAGCACTTTCTTCCTTCCTTCCTTTCTTTAAGCAAATATGTTTGTGTGTCTATAATTACCATGCACTATTTTAGGTGCTAGAGATAGTGAATAAAATAAAACTGCTGCCCTCATGCAGTTTATATTCCAAAGGGGTTAAGTCAGATGGTAAGTCTTTAAACATAAAAACACAAGTAAGAAAACAACACAATTTTAGAAAATAAGTGCTATAAAGAAAATAAATTAAATCAAATTCAAATGGTATAGAGAGTAACTGAGGATAGCAGCAGAGCTAATTTAGCCAGCATGGTTAGGAGAGATCTTTCTAAAGATGTGCCATTTGAACTACATATTAAACAATGCCTAGAAAGCAGATTTGCAAAGATCTGAGTGAAGGGCCTCCCAGGGTGAGAAAAGAACTACTGCACTATTGGAGGGACACAAAGAATTCCAGTGTGATGGGAGAAGAGTGAACACTGAAGAGGGCAAAACAAAGATGAAAAACACTGAAGAGGGCAAAACAAGATGACTCTGGAGAAGTAGACATGTTCCAGTTCACATAGGGCCTGACACAGGACCAAGTTTGGGTATTATTCTCGAGGCATGGGAGCTACAAGACACATTTCAACAGGAGAGTAGCATAATCTACTTACACTTTTAAAAGGCTCACTTTAAAGATGTTTCAAGATGTACTATGGTGGGCAAGAGTGGATGCTACTGGGATCACTAGCGAAAAGATAAAGAAGATTGGACTAGGGTGGTAGTGGTGAAGACAGCAAAACATGAGTGAATTTGTGATTCAGTTTGGAGGTAAAGCTAACAAAACTTTCTGATGTAGCAAATGTTGGGGATAAAGAAAAGAGTGGAATCAAGGATGATGTCTATGTCTTATGACCTGAGCAACTGGGTGGATATACCCTTACCTGAAATTGGCAGAAAAGCACCTGGTTCTCTGTTTTCAAGACCCTGGAACTCAGGAGATCTTTGTAGTACAATAGTTCAACTGCATGATGAGTTAAGGGAATACTGTGAACTAGAGTGAAAACCTAATCAATGCCTACAACATTTTTGTCCCAAAGAAATAACTAAAAATTCTACACATATCTTGCAAATGAATTTTTGGAGCATGAAGCATGGTAAAAATAATTATAATAAAACAAAACAGTGCTACTTTAACTTCCATCCTGACCATTGCCCCAGTTGGTGTGACTGGGGCTCATTCCTAAGGACAGAGTTAGGAATTTACTCCTTCTTTTAACCTAAGTGCAATAACCAGGATTTGAATTTGAACTTTATTTTTCTTTGTGTTATAATTTCAAGAAGAAAATCATGTGGGGGTGGTGGCAGGGGGCTGAGAGGTGGTGGTTAAGGTTTCAAATGGGTGGGAGAGCAGGAAGAGATGCTTTTGCTAAGTAGCCTAGGAAATAAAGAAGCAGAGGCAGAGAAAAGTCAAGCCCAGAAACAAGGCTCATCAGGAGCATCTGCTGCTGGGAGGAAGGTGGCACGTGGGTTGTCCTGAACAAAGCAAAAGCTAGGAATCTCTGTGCGTTGGAAAGGGGAGGTGGAAATTGACAGATACCTGGGTACTGGAAGATCTCTCCATTAGTGAGGCAGGCTAATGAGAAACAGGAAGAAAAAAAAAAAAGATACCCCAAGGTATTCTTATCTCAAGCATTCTGAAGCCCTACATAAATGGGAGCAGGAGCTAAGGATTAAGGTTTTGCTGACAATGACTAATCAGAAGAGGCTTTTGATCCCTGCTATGGTTTGAATGTTTGTCCCCTCCAAAATTCATGTTGAAATTTAGTCACCATTGTAATAATATTAAGAAATGGAACCTTTAAGAGGTGATGAGGCCATGATGGCTCTGCCCTCATATTAAAAGGCCAATTCTGGCCCCCTCTTGCCCACTTCTTGCTCTTCTGCCTCCCACCTGTAATGATGAATCAAATGGGCCCTCTCCAGATGCTGGCATCTTGACTTTGGACTTCTTAGCCTCCAGCACTATGAGAAAATAAATCTCCATTCTTCGTAAATTACCTAGCCTCAGGTGTTCTGTTACAGTGGCATGAATGAACTAAAGCAATGTTTTGCTGTCCAAAGCAGAGCTTTAAGAGACTGAAGCCCATGCTTGAGAAGAAACTGGGCTACGTAGATCATGATATTCATACATTTTATAAAATGCAAAATATTTAAATGCAAAAAATGTAAGAAAAAAGTTACCTCAATATTGGATAATTAGAAGTGTAATTAAGCGAACTAGCCCATTTCTCCTACACAATCTCTTAATTAAGATTTTGTAGGGTCTTGTTTCTATAGAAGCGCATTCACACTAGTCTCAGTGTCTAATAAATATCTACCCCCTCAGCTACTCTGTGTGCTGCTTTCTGTTTGAACTCTGATCTCTCTACCACTTTCCCAGCCTCTTACCATTCTCAGGGTCAGACCCTTCACCACCACCTCCAATCACATGAAAGAAGTTATAAATCACCTTGCTAATTAGTTGCTCTGTTTCAGACATGTCAGCTTTGTTACACGAAATTATTAAATTCATACCAATACAGGTCATTTTTTTCCAAAATACTCCTTGAATACAACTCCACTGTGTTTTTCCAAGGATGGAATGAGCTTGTCTCTATACGTTATTATGCTTGGTGCCCCACTGCTAACAATATGCTCCTGGAAGAATTCATGAAACCTAGTCCTTCCATCTAAATGTATTCTCCCCTGCTACCTGCCAATTCTGCCAAAAAGTCTGGTCTCTTTCTCAATGTATTGGTCTCAGTGAGCACACACTCCTGCAATTCCAAGAAAGATCCTCATAAACATTAATGAGATAAGTAAATAATAATAGTAATAATAATAGCTGATCTATTCAATATTTAGTGAATACCAGACAATTTGCTAAATTTCTGACATGCATTGTTTCATTATCATCTTAATTGGGAAATCCATTTACAATGCAGAATTTGGCATAACAAAACACTAATTTATAACTTGTGGTCTGTAAAAAATCTGTTGCTTGGCAGCAGTGGCAGAGCAAACTCCTGATGACTCAACAATTTGTACTTCAGTAACTCTCAATGCTTGCTCTATTAAAAACTGCTTTCAGTGTGAGCACTGAACTTTTGTATCCTTCTGAACCCATAAGAGTTGGATCCATTAATTCAGACAGACCAATCAGTAGGCTCATGCTGTTATCACAGGTAACATAATGTCCCACCCCAAATCCTACAAATGTCAGTGGTATACAAGATTATTTCTCACTCATGCCACATATCCACCACCTGTCAGTTGTCACATGGTTCCATGTCATCTTCATTCTGGGACCTCAGCTAAAGGAGAAGCCCTGACCTGGAACACTGCCAGTTTTTGTTTCAGAGAGAAAAGAGAATGATGTGGAATTCTGCAAAAACTCCTTGAGCTTCTACTCTGAAACTACGTCATATCCACTAACATTTCATTAGCCAAACCTGATGTAAGCAAAATCAAGAGGGCGGCCAACATTTTGAACAATAACACAGTATTGGAAAAGTGTGGGTAAAGGAAGGAGAGGGAGTAGCATAAGTTAGGCAGAAAGCTCTAGAGTAGAAATGAGTTGAGTATGATCTTTTTACTTCATTTCTCTGAGTCCTAGTGTCTGTACTCATAAAACAAAGTTAATGTGGCCAATGCTGCAATTTTCTCACAGATGTATTGTAAAGTTCAAAAAGTGTAACATATATAAAATGAGTCTGAACAATTCAAAACACTCCGCAACTAAAAGGTATTATCATTTAATGTTAATTGTAGTGCTTTCCACACCTGACAGATGGCATGATGTGTATGTTATTACATTATTCTTTATTCTTCTAAGTAACTTTATATTACAGGAAGAAAAAGTTTATGAAACTCTATCTAGGTAGACTCCAAATTCAGGAAGTAAGATCATGAGTCGGACCCCTATTGCTATACCTTCTTCAGACACTACTTCTAATGCATCAGAAACTACATAAGACCAACCTGTTGGAAATGTCATTACAAAGGGAAAATACCTCAGCTGATAAGATTCCTAAAACACTAAAATCCAACTAGAGCAGTTTTCAACATGGGAGATGCTTTCTGCTGGAGTTAGAAGAGGCAAAATGAAACAGCCTCCTGTGAATTGTATCATAGCTGACAAAAGGTCTTATTATCTTCTATTGATTGGCCAGGAGTTCAGCTATCTTCTCCATGGCAGTTTCTACGACAATCTCTACAGAGCAGGAGCCCTTAACACACCACCTCTCTGCTACTACCTTAGGAAGTTAAGAAAATTGAAAGCCTTTGTACTTCCTTTTCCACTGAGAGCCTGAATAGGCTTTTCAAGATGGCCTGGACAATGTGTGCAATAATTTGCTTTAATTTTCAAGCCAGTTTGTTCATCGTGCCTTTTATAATATAGGTCATTTTCATTCAATTTACTCAGAGTAAAAATAACTTGCCTCAAGCAGCTCATAAGTATTTACTTCTTTTCTAGGCTGTGGAGAGACAATGAATGCAGCCCCAGAGAGTCTCTAGTCCTAGGAAAGCACTTGGCCACCTGTAAGCTTGTCTATCCGGTCACCTAAAAGGGCAATTCTTAGGAGAAAGCTGGGGAAATGGCCTCCATGACCATTTATCTCATTTAACTCACCTAAATGTAACCATAAAAGAATGGTTGCTAAAACCCTATTTTGTTCAGGTAAAGGGCAAAGCTCATTTGGTTTCAAGGAAGACAAACCTCTCTTCCAGCTCCAGGGAATAAACACAATTAGCCCAAACCAGACATGGCCATCTCATTCTCTTCTCTCAAACATTGGTCTGGAAGTGTGTGTGTGGTGGAGAGAGAAGTGGTATAACCCAGGACTGAAAAATAAGACAAGGGAAGTCTTCTGTATGTGGTTATGGTGGTAATATGGGTAGAGTGAGGGAATGACTTTCTAGGAAGGACTTTCTTTGAGCATAAAAGGATAGAATCTCACACAGACAAGGTTTTTTAAGCCCTATCCCTTCCTCTCTTCCTTCCTTAAGATGCTGCTGTGAGGATACCATGCTTAGAACTATGGAAGTCATCATGCAATCATGGAAACATAAGCCCAAAGGTCAAAGTTCAAATGCTGAAGAAGGCAGAAAGAATGAGAGAAAGGCATCTGTTCTAAATGTTGGCATTCACTCTACTGGGTTCTCTGTGCCTCCCAACTGGATGCCCAGTATTTAACCCCTGCTTTAAGCCCTGAGCTCAGTTCTTACACGCTAGGAGGGGTCCAATGTTTAGCCATTTCTCCTCAGGTGCTATCCTTCTCTCCAAGAAATGTCCCCTGGGGCTTGTGGAAAGTCTCCATGACAACAGGGAAACAACTCAAGCCCAAGCACATTGCCATTACCCAATAGCAACAACACCACAATGCAAACTGGCCTAGGGCCAGGCTCATACATGGAGCTAAACAGGAGCATGTCCAAGAAAACAGTGATTCAGACCTAAAAATGACTCAACATTATCAAGTGAAGCCTCACAGAGAAAGAGCAGGTTGATCTTGCAGATGGCTCCTCATGGAGCCAATCTTTTGTAATAAAAAATTATATCAATGAGAAATGAATCAAAGCGTCCCAAAGGGCATTAGCACCAGCAGTTTTCGCCCACATTCTTCCAGGTCTCAGTAGAGAAGTGGGGCCAGGAATGGTGGTTATGATGATTTCAATGAACAACTAATAGGTGTGCCAGTGGTGTAATGAGGACTCACATTGTTTCTAAGGTTCCTTCTATCATTTTTATAACTGTTCAGAGTCTATCCCTACACATAAAAAAGGTAAGAAGGTAAATATTTTCGACCGTTATGTGGCTTACACAATTTTTCCATAGTAAATAGTGGGAATATTCACATTTTTAATTTTTAAAACTATTTTTCTGATAGAAAATAGCATAAGGTAAGATCTAGATATAATATTAACATGAAGTATTGAAGTTGATACTCCCATCACCCAAAATTATCAAATAAGTAAGATAATATTAAAGTGTAGATGAAGAGGTTCACAAGCAAAGGGACAGTTTCAATCTCCCAAGTGTCTCCTTAAAACTTTAAATCCATAAAACAAGCCAAAAAAGGGTGAAAAAGAAGATAAAACTATTCGTTAGAATATATTGTTAATAAAAATTATGGTAATAACAAAGAAAGTCTTCCAGAAGAAATGAAATAAACAGAAGGTTCCTACAAGTACTGGTCTCTAGTAGTAATAACAGACATCCTCTTGACAACTAGAGGTCTTTAGTCAAAGCCAAAAAGTTAAGCAGAGATTAATAATATATAGTCATTCCTGTGTATGTGCAGGGAATTAATTCTAGGCCCCTGTGTATACCCAAATCTACACATATTCAAATCCCAAAGTAGGCTATGCAGAAACAACTGTATAGGAAAAGGTGGCCTTCCATGTAGGCAGGTTTTACATCCCATGAATATTGTATTTTTGACTTGTGTTTGCTTGAAAAAAAACCATGTATAAGTGGACATGTAAAGTTTAAACCCAAGTTGTTCAAGGGTCAACTATAAGATAGCAGAATAGAAAGAAATTTACCATTACTATCATCAGTTAATATTGTCTTTACCTTTAGAACACCTGACCCGTTTGAGAACCAAACCACTTAGAGGAAAATGACCAGGATTTTGCAGCATTCATTGAAGACAACTACCTAAATCATCATGGTGCAATATATTATCAATGAAGACAGCAGGAATAATTGGATTAACAGGAACCGGAACAAACAGGAAAACAGTCCAGCTACCACTTTGCTTATTAAAGTTTTTGCAAACTGATGGAAGGGAGCCATGAGCACCTTGGAAACAGATGGCTCAGATATTATAGCACTATACATACAGACCAGGTCAAGCTAACTCCCACCTCTCTGGTATGTTAAAGTAACAGGGATGTGCAATGCTCACCACTAGCAGGTTGCAATGCTGAGCCTGAAAAGAAAAGGTCCTCACTTAAGACGGAGGAGTTGTTTTCTCTAGAGCAGAAATGTGGGTCACTGATGCTTGAGGCCACCATCTCACTGTAATGGCATCAGCCCATGTACCAAAGTTATGAGTCCTTCCATCACTGTGACTTTTAGTAGAGATTGGGAATTGGCAATGCACGAATCAATCATTAAAAACCTAATCTTGTCAGGTCAAGGAAATAGCAGCTTAGTATGAGTTAATGCCAAAGTATCATTTGAAAACAGAATCCACCATGTATATTTAATTAAATATGAAGATGACAATCTCATCAAATAAGAAAACAGAATATGATATGCCTATGATTGATCTAGTGATTGTTATATACACAGCAGCAGAACATGGGATTTGATATGTCCCTGTTGCCTTTGTTTCTTTGCTGTGTTTCATAATTACCTTCAAAGGTTTTGCTTTCTTATGCTACTAAGCAGCGTGGATAAACCAGGAGAACAGAGAACCCTCAGCAATTCATATTGATTTCTTGTAGGACTGCATAGGACCAGAGTCAAGTGATAGTTTTCACTCCTTAACCACATCTACCAGGAATATGTTTCTCAGTCAACCTCTCACAGGTAACTTCATTAAATAGCTTACTTACCTTCACAGTAGGCAGAGTCTCCCTGGACAGAGATGTAACCACTCTTGCACTCACAAGTAGCTTTTGTATTCCAGTTTTTGCACTCTGAGTTTTCACCACATTTAGGCCCTTCTGCACAAAAGTTATGACCTAGAAGAAACAAACAAAATCGTACATAAAAAAAGGAGGAAATAAAATAACTCCCCAAAAGGAAGTATGTAACATTTTTTATTATATGTCACTGTGCAGGAAAATATACTTTGACAGTATGCAAGGATAAACTGGATAGGGAAGTGACAGAATAGAAATAGGAAACTTTGGGCTGCCCCAGGCTTCAGAGGCTTTCCCCCACCCATACTCAAATTTGCTAAAGTTGTTTCTACCTGAAGGTTTTTAATCCATGCTGATCCTACATCTTCTTCTCACTACATTCTTACATGACTACTCTTTTTATAATTATTTTCTTGTAAAATGTATAATACGTAGAAAATAGTACATAAAATTAATACATATGAATATATAAAATAAAATGAATACAACCAAATTATCAAAACTCCTTAATTATAGCTCCGCAATGAATCTCCTTCCAAGCCACTAGAGATAACTATCCTCAATTTTGAGTTAATCACTCCCTCACAGACTTTTAGAGTTTTACTACATATTTGTGCTTATGCCTAAACAATATACCATTTAGTTTTGTCCATTTTAAACTTCACATAAGGGAAATCATATTGCACATATCTTCCATGGTGTGCTTTTTAAAAAATGTTCTATAGCCATAGGTTTTTGGGGAATAGGTGGTATCTGGTTACATAAGTAAGTTCTTTATTAGTGGCGATTTGTGAGATTTTGGTACATCCATTGCGCGAGCAGTATACACTGAACTCAATTTGTTGTCTTTTATCCCTCACCTCCTTCACCTTCTTTTCCCCTAAATCTCTAAAGTCCATTATGTCATTCTTATGTCTTTGCATCTTCATAGCTTAACTCCCACATATGAATGCAAACATATGATGTTCGGTTTTCCATTCCTGAGTTACTTCACTTAGAATAATAGTCTCCAATCTCATCCAGGTTGCTGTGAATGTCATTAATTCATTCCTTTTTATTGCTGAATACTATTCCATTACACACACACACACACACACACACACACACACAGTTTTTTAATCCTCTCACTGATTGATGGGTATTTGGGTTGGTTCCACATTTTCACAATTGTAAATTGTGCTGCTATCAACATGCATGTGCAAATATCTTTTTTGTATAATGACTTCTCTTCCTCTGGGAAGATACCCAGTAGTGGGATTGCTGAATCAAATTCTACTTTTAGTTCTATTTTTAGTTCTTTCAGGGATCTCCCCACTGTTTTCCACAGTGGTTGTATTAGTTTACATTCCCACCAGCAGTGTAGAAGTGCTCCCTGTTCACCACATCCATACCAACATCTTCTTTTTATTATTATTATAGTATTGTGTGCTTTTCTCTATTCATCCATGTGAATGTCTTTAGCATGGGTTCATTCATTCAACAAAGGATTAAGAATATTATATAAACTTAGTTGATAAAGCAGCAGGAGGATCAGTGCAAATTTTGAAAGACATTCTAGGGAGTAAAATGCCATCACACTGTGCTTTTAAATACACTGGGAAATGAAAATAATTTGTGTGACTCACTTATTGCAATATTCACTTAATGGCCACAGTCTGGAACTGAACCCACAGTATCTCCAGAGTATGCCTATACTACAAATAAAGCTGCTAAAAACAGCTTAAACATGCTTCCTGGGGCATATTTTTTAGCCACATGTTCAACATTTTCTTTGCTTAACATTCTTTCTTATTCCCTGCCACTTTTTCCAAGAAATTTTGTTCTTCTTAATAGCCTTTAGAAGTTCCTGTGGTATCTTTTGATAGTGACTGTGCTCAATTTCAATTTGTCTAAATGTGTCTTTAGACTATCTTCATACTTAAAAAATAGTTTTACTGGGTATACAGTTATTTTAGTTCAACATTTTGAAAATGTCATTCCATGTTTTCTGGCTTCTATTATTGCTGCTGAGTCACTTATTAATCTAATAGTCATTCCTTTATATGTGGCAACCCCTTTCTCTGAGGATGATTTTAAGATTTTTTTTTTTTAATGTGTGTGTTAGGTTGGGTTTTGTTGTTGTTTTGAGACAGTCTCACTCTGTTGCCCAGGCTGAAGTGCAGTGGCACAATCATTGTTCTTTGCAGCCTCAACCTCAAGGGCTAAAGTGATCCTCCCACCTCAGCCACTGAGTAGCTGGGACTGCCGGTGTATGCCACCAGGTCCAGCTTATTTTTTTTTCTTTTTTTTTTTAATAGAGATGAGGTCTCAATATGTTGCCCAGGCTGGTCTCAAATTCCTAGGCTCAAGTGATTTCCCCAACCCTCAGCCTTCCGAGTGCTGGGATTACAGACGTGAGTCACCACAGACAGTCTAGTTGGGGTATTTTGTCTGTTTTGTATTTTTCAGTTTTAATCTAAGATATTTAAGTGCAAATTCATTTGTATTTAGGATTTGGGGGAATTCTCGAATCTGAAAAATGATGAAATGTTTCATCAGTGTGGAAAATTCTTGGATATTCTCTCTTCAAACATTCTCTCTCCATGTTTTTCTCTATTTTGTGTTTGTGGAATTCCAATTAGATAAATGTTCTTTCTTCCCATCCATGTTATTTAGACTTATTTTCATATCTTCTGTTTCTTTTTCTTTATGCTGAATTCTGTATTATTTCCAAATGTATCTTTCAGTTTATTAATTCTGTCTTGAGCTGTGTCGTATTCTCTTTCAGTCACCCATATCATTTTTAATCTCACTTACTGCATTTTTATTTTTAGAATGCTATTTGATTCTTTTTCAATCTGCTTAGTAAATGTGATAGTCTCTTATTCTTTCATTTTTTTAAATTGTCTTTTAAAAAATTGTTTAAATATATTACACATGAATGTTTTACACTGATAATTCTAATATCTTCAGGTTTTGTGCATCTAATTTTGCCATTTGCTGTTTATGCTGAGTAGCATGCATGATGGCTTATTTTCTTGTGTTTTGAGTGATTCTTTTATTTTTAAGCTCATACTTTTTGGAATTTAATCTGTGGTAATTATTTGAGGTTTTGGTTTTAAAACTGCATTTCTTTAGAGAGTTTTTCTGTTTCCTTCTGCCAGGTTTCTGAGGGAACTATCAACCCAGATTACTTTCAACTACATTTTTGTCTTAGGGCTTAAAGATTGAGCCACACAGGTGGAATAAAATCTAGCCCTAGGCTCTTAGGAAAGCAAAATTTTCTCCTCCAGACGTCCATCTAGAGTCAAGACTGACAGGCAAGTCTCCTCGTGCAGAGTGGATTTTTCCTAGTTCACCTATTGAGGGATTCACCCTTTAAGGTCCTTGATTTATGTTTCTCATACTAGCCCCAGGTTGTCTCCTGTCTGCTTACACAGGGTCCATTAGAAGCCAGATTTTATACCACCAGAGACTAGAAATTGCACTCAGAGCAAATGCCAACACCACTGTACTTAACTTATTTCAATGGAATCACCCTCTTTCTATATTCTAGTCTCCAGATATTTTTCCCCTTACTACTATCTCCACCAAATGTTCCAGAAAGTTATTTCTATGTTGTACAGCATTTTAGGTGAACTAGAAGAAATAGGTAACATCTACCACAAAATTTGTGAAGTTCAAATATGATGAAGTATATAAAGATGGTTTATCATCTTTAAATCAGTACTTTTAGTAAACAATAATTATGCTATATCACATATGGTGATCTCACAGAAAACAACAGATCTAGAAGTCAGAAGGTCTAATTTATAATTTAGGGTCTGCAGCTAACAAACAATCTAAATCACTTTGCTTTTCTAGGTATGTATGTGGGAGATGGATGGAATTAGTAATTTTTAAACCATGTTCCTCAGAGCCTTAGGCACAGATGAGTTGTTATACACAGTTCAAGTCCTCTGCCTCTGATACAAATAAAATAGTTATGCTTTCATATTTTTGACATATTGATCTTTTTTTTTTGAGAGGAAGTCTCGCTCTGTCACCTAAGCTGGAGTGCAGCAGCATGATCTCAGCTCACTGCAACCTCCGCCTCTCGGGTTCAAGCGATTCTCCTGCCTCAGCCTCCAGAGTAGCTGGGACTACAGGTACGCATGACCATACCTGGCTAATTTTTGTACTTTACGGGGTTTCACTATGTTGGCCAGGCTGGTCTCAAACTCCTGACCTCGTAATCCGCCCACCTTGGCCTCCCAAAGTGCTGGTATTACAAGCGTGAGCCACCATACCAAGCCCATATTGATCATGTTAATGACAGTTTCTGGCTTAAAAATATGAAAATCATTCCACTAAAGTCAAGTTAATTTCTTTCAGAGATAACATTCTAGAAATATTTTTCTTTGAAATAAAATTTTAAACCAGCAATATTTGGAGAATTCTTACTCTGAAAGATAATAATATTGTTATTAAATAATAATATAAATTTCATGCACCTATAATAAGCCTGGCATGCTAGATGTTTTAAGTGGGAATAACAGTACATACCTCTTAATATGTTGAGAAAGTTAAATGTGCTAATCCATGTAAAGCACCTAAAAGAGTTCCTTATACCCATTAAAGAGGTCAATAAATGGTGGTCACTAATAATGATGATATTTTTAACAATAATGACTAAAGTTCAAAATAACTTAATGCAGTTATCCTCAGCTTCAAGATAAAAAGCAGAAACTCACAAACCTCTAGGTAGTAAGTGGAGATGCCAGGGTTCTAAATTAGGTCTGGCTAACTCCAAAGCCCATATGCTTCTCACTATGTCATATAACCTCTCAGATAGCAAAACCTAGTGATGAAAAGTGAAAGACATAGCCACTCCTTGGGACATTAGAAAGTAGATGCATAGCCCTAAATGAGTTACATCCAGCCTCACTACTTAGGACCTGTTAACTGACGATTGCCTCAGTGAAAAATCAGAGCAAGAGTCTAACTTGCTGGAAAGCTGAAGCCTCTGACAGTTGAGAATATTTCTCTAAGAGCTTGAAAGGCTTATAATAATCATTAAAACTAGCAGTGATTGATGTTTTTCCTACCAAAGGGGCACTCTTAGGCATCACATGTCTCCCTACCAAAGGAAGAGCCTGGACTTCACTTCCCATGTCTTAATTGACCAATAATTTGATTAAATGGTCAGATTCTCCTTCATTAGGCATCCTTTATCATGCATACTCCTTGTCTGTGTTTCTTTTCTCTTTATTTCCAGGAGACTTTAACTGTCCTTTTCTTTCCACATGCATCTGACAGCCTGGAAAAAGCCCCTCAAACACTGCTGATTTTCTAATGAATATGTTTCTATCAAGCATGTGCCATGTCAAATCAAGATGCCAGGAGTAGAGTAAATTGTATTTCAAAACCAGTGAAGGGCCAGTGGAACAAACTGACCTTCATGTCAAATCCAGTTTGATTATGCCTAACTATTCTTCTCAAAAAATGTGTTGTTTTTTTTTTCTAATTAATGGAGGCCTTTATTCAGGCAATATTCATTCTGTGCCCATTTACCTTTCTGCACAAGTGAGTGAAGAGTCATTCATTTGATATTTATGGGGCCTCTACTCTATGGGCTGCAGCACCACATAATTATCTGGAGACACTTCAAAGATGTTTAAGTTATTCTCTGCCCACAGGGAAATTACAATCCCAAGAGGCAATAAACCACATATGGCCTCAGTCAAAGCAATCTTTGTTAAGTCACATGTGAGCAGAAAAAAATGTCATAGTGTTTCAGAGAAGTATAAAACACTTGAAGATAATGAGAAACTATGATAAGTAGAAACTTGAGAGGAGCAGGACACAGATCCTAGTAGAAGAAATGGAATGCCAACCAATGAAGAAGAGAGAAGAGAGGAAGAGGAGGATGAGGGTGAAGAAGAAGATGAAGGAGGGTAGTAGGAAGTTTAGAGAACCCCAAATAATCTACTACAGGTGTAACAACAGCAACAATTAACATTTATTGAACACATACTATGTGCTAGGCACTTGGCTGAGTGTTTTACACGCATTGTCCCATTTAATCTCATAACAATTCTGTGAAACTGAATTATTATCCCCATTTTACAGATGTGGCAACTGAAGCTAGAGGAAGGTAGTGCACTTGTGGAATGTACACAGAGCCATAGTCTGAGACCAAAGTTCTTCATCACTGTGCTCTTGCACTGTCCTCCTAAGAACAACAAATTTCTAAGCATTCTACAGTTCAAAGGTTAAAGAGGATATCCTGTTTACATGTGTATAACAGACTAAAATTTAGCTTTCTTCTCAACTCAAAATATGCATATTTTTCTGCCAGGTAATTCTAAATTTTCTTAACAACAAAAGCCTAACTTTAATCACTTCAGCTTCTTTAAGTCAGGGTCTATGTCTCATCCATTTTTATCAACCAAAAGCTTCCCACACAGAGACAGCTGTATGAATGCATGGCTTATAGATGAATGGACAAATGGACAGGCAGAAGTAGAGGCGGGGAAATTAGCAAGTGAATAAAGAGATCAATAAATCTGTAGGAGCATGCAATGGCCCCTCTTAACCAACTGGAAGGCAAATTTGCTTCAATTGATAGTCACACATTTTTTTCTCTAAATATTTTTAAGGTATAATTTATATAACACAAAATTTGCTTATCATAAATATGTTTGATGATTTTTTAGCAAATTTACACAGCTGTGCATCCATCACACTAATTCAGTTTTAGAACACTTACATCACCCTACCAGCATTCTTAAAACCCCACCTCAGCATCTGAGTTGGCTGCTAAGTCAACTTAATTCTCAAATAATTCCCTACCTTTCAGAATCCTTCTAAAAGCGTTGTCTTTCTTATGTGCCTGAATAGCATGACACTTAAGACACACATCTTCCTTTTGTGTATATTTGTCTTCCATTTCTATCCATAGACTCTCTCTCTCAAGTCCTCCAGCTAGACTTTGCCACAGTTTTTTCTTCAGCTGGTTATCAACACAGTCTGATGCATGAGACTCCTGAAAGTCACTTTATTTCTTAACAATTTCTCTTTTTTCAAATTAGAAACTATGACCGGATTGTAGAGCACATGCACACACACATACACAAAATAAGTAAATAAACTGCCCAACATTGAAGTTTTTACTTGATTATTTTTAACAAGTGACTCTAGACTCTTGGAACGTATTGTATAATTAGAAGCACAAGGTCACATCTTTTAACTAGCACTGATCCAAATACAGAGAACAGCTTAATTATAAAGCTGTAAAGAGCTTCTGTACTGCAAAAGAAACTATCATCAGAGTGGACAGGTCACCTACAGAATGCGAGAAAATTTTTGTAAGCTACCTGTCTAACAAAGGTCTAATACCCAGAATCTACAAGGAACTTAAACAAATTTACAAGAAAAAAAAATAAACCCATCAGAAAAGTGGGCAAAGGATATGAACAGACACTTCTCAAAAGAAGACATTTGTGTGGCCAACAAACATGAAAAAAAGCTCATCATACTAGTCATTAGAGAAATCCAAATCAAAACAACGAGATACCGTCTCAAGCCAGTTAGAATGGCAATTATTAAAAAGTCAGGAAACAACAGATGCTGGAGAGGACGTGGAGAAATAGGAACGCTTTTACACTGTTGGTGGAAGACTGTTTGATGATTTCTCAAGGACCTAGAACCAGAAATACCATTTAAAGCATTAATCCCATTACTGGGTACATACCCAAAGGATTATAAATCACTCTACTATAAAGACACATGCACATGTATGTTTATTGTAGCACTATTCACAATAGCAAAGACTTGGAACAAACCCAAATGTCCATCAATGATAGACTGAATTAAGAAAATGTAGCACATATACACTATGGAATACTATGCAGCCATAAAGAATGAGTTCACGTCCTTTGCAGAGACATGGATGAAGCTGGAAGCCATCGTTCTCAGCAAACTAACACAGGAAGAGAAAACCAAACACTGCATGCTCTCACTCGTAAGTAGGAGTTGAACAATGAGAACACATGGACACAGGGAGGGGAACATCACACATTGAGACCTGTTGGTGGGTGAGGGACAAGGAGAGGGAAAGCTTTAGAAGAAATATCTAATGCACGCAGGGTTTAAAACCTAGATGATAGGTTGATGGGTGCAGCAAACCACCATGGCTTTGCAAACCGCCTATGTAACAAACCTGCCCATTCTGCACATGTATCCCGGAACTTAAAGTAAAATTAAAATATATATATAAATACAAACACAAAAGCTGCTATTTATCAACTTCTTTCAACAGGCCTGGCATACTGCTAAGCATGTTACACACATAGATTTGTCACACAATGACCTCATTAAACCCTCATAACAACCTTAAAGATTTTAATATTACTCCCATTTTACAAATTAGGAAAATGTGGTTGAGACTTTACTTACCGAAGGTGACACAGTCAGTAAGTGACAGAGTCATAATTTGACTCTAAAATTCCTGTTATGACCACTATGAAAATAATTACTCCGAGTTTTAAATACTTGGATGCATCAACAACTACTAATGCCTAATCTCTAACAGTGTTTGTGGATCACAACTCTTCTACAACCTATAAAATTTTAAAAATCAATTCATTTAGGACCACCTGCAGGTTCTGACATTTAGGACTAGCAGAAAAAAAAGTCTGGGCCAATGTTTATGTCTGAATATTTCTGGCCTCTGGTTAAGAACATCTACCTTTCTCTAAAAGCAATAATGAGGGCTCACAGCCCCCTCTAAGAGCACAGGAGATAATGCTGACTGTCTGGTGTGTCCCACTTCACATATGTTATGTCATTACAGCCAGCAACCTGCCAACATCCCATTTGGATGTAATCCTCAAAGGCATCTCACAGCTCACTCATCTAGAGGGGAACTCTTGATCTTACCTCCCAAATCCATACTCCCCAGGTTCTCCATATCCATTCAGGGCACTTTTATTCACAGAAACCAGAAAACTAGGAGTCATCTTTGCCCTCACTCCTCAAATACCAGCTGTTCCCATGTTCTGTCCATTTTATTTCCTAAATATCTCTTGAATCTATCTCTTTCTCTTCCACTTCACAGCAGTAAGAAGACCCATCCTACTCCAAAATATTATCATCTCTCAAATAGAAATCACCTCATTTGCCTTCCTGTTATCCCTCTTGCCTGTCTTAATCCATTTTCTACACAAAGGGATTATTTAAAACAAAGATTGGATCATGTCACTCTCCTCCTTAAAAACCTTCCAAGGGCTTTCTATCTCAATTAAGAAAAAAATCAAAATCCCTAACTTGAAACAACATAGAAGGCCCCCTTTCTCTCCCCATCACACCCTCTAACCTCATCAGCCTTTCTTTTCATTCCTCTAAGGTTCCCATCACTTTTCTGATTCAGGTTCTTTGTACTCTTGTTCCATGAACTCATGCCATTATTACATATCCCTTCTAGAATAACTCCTACTCAGTCTTCAAGTCCCAATCTAAATGTAATCTATTCATGGGAGTGGGGAAAGGGAACTGGAGAAAATATAAGTCAAAGGGAACAAAGTTTCAGTCAAACAGGATGAGTAAGTTCTAGAGATGTATTTACAGCATGGTGACTATAGTTAATATATTCTATGCTGAAAAATAGCTGAGAGAATAGATATTAAATGTTCTCACCACAAAAAAAGTATCAGGTGATGGATAAGTTAATTAGATTAATTTAACTATTTCACAATGTATAAAATATTACATTCTAGGTTGCAAATACATATAATTTTTATTTGTCAATCATATCTTCATAAGGCTGGAAAAGAATTATTATTATTATTACTTTTATTGAGATAGAGTTTCACTCTGTCACCCAGGCTGGAGTGCAGTGGCCCGATCTCAGCTCACTGCAACCTCTGCCACCCAGGTTAAAAGATTCTCCTGCCTCAACCTCCCACAGAGCTGGGATTACAGGCATGTGCCACCAGGCCCGGCTAATTGTTTTTTGTATTTTTAGTAGAGACATGGTTGGCCATGTTGGCCAGGCTGGTCTTGAACTCCTGACCTCAAGTGATCCACCCACCTTGGCCTCCCAAAGTGCTGGAATTACAGGCCTGAGCCACCACCATGCCCAGCCTGGAAAAAAAAAATTTAAGAATATATATATAGATAGATAGATAGATAGATAGATAGATAATCTATTCAGAGAAGCCTTCCTTGTCCCCCAACTCTAATTTAATGCACATTATTCTTTCATATACCACCCTAATCTTGCTGTTCATACAGTTATCACAATGACTAATTATAAGTTTATTTCTTTGTTTAGGTGGTGAATATCTATCTCCCTACCAGGCACTCACTTCTACAAGGGAAAGAACCATGAAAGCTTGTTCACCTTGTGCCTAAGACAACATCCAGCACATTATAGACATTCAATATTTATTGAGTTAATGACTAAATCCTCAAAGTCCTTCAAAATTAGAATTAAAAGAGTGTTTTAAGGATGAATAAACTGAGTCTCAAAGAGGTTAACTACTTTTTTATGGTTACACAGCTGGTAGGTAATGAATGAAATAGAAATATAAACTCAAATATGGTTGCCAGTCTCTCTCCACCACCCCATACAACTTCCCAGCATTCCTTGAAATTTATTCATCAAGGGAAATTCAAGAAATGCTACCCTGACCTGAGGATACCAGCATGGCATCAGCCATTCACATTTTCTAGTTCATGAAATGCCTGGAATCTTTCTAAAAAAAACAAACCTTATTTCTTCCTCCAGGAAACATTCCATTCTTATTCATTGCTTGGGGACTCAAAGTCATATGAAAAATAACTTGCCACACAACAGAACACCACCCAAGTATGTGATACCAAGATAAGTAAGGCCCAGTTGGTTTGATTCACCTTAAGTGGTTAAAATGAGCAGATGCTGGGAGAAAGATGCATAATTTGCTGAAATGAAGCTGCAGGTTTTACTCGGACCACCCATTTAATTTTAGTTTCTAGGAGAGGAGCTCTTCATTCATTAAACAAGTATTTATTAAGCACCTACTAGTGCCCAGGTGTTATATCAAACAATAGGAATATAGCAAAAAATACCATCAACATGTCCTCATTCATCCTCCATTCTAGCAGGGGTAACTGACTTTGAGCATTGGGTTACAAGGGGATATTATGATGGAGAGGGGCAAGGTGCTCCAGGAATGTATGCAGAGAAGGAGGCTAACACAATGTATTAAAGAGGAGATTTGAAGGATGAGTGAGGTTTGCTAGACAAAGAATATGAGTTGCAAATGCTTAGAGCAGCGTGTACCCATGATATGTACAAAGAAATTAATGAAAAAAATATATAAATGTTGGCATCACACTTTCTTCTCTGGTTGGAAGCAGCCTAAAATTTGGATGCCGTGGTAGTCCTGTATTGAGTTCTGCTGCTATGAATGACCAGTAACACTAGTAAAATGATTTACTTTGTTTAAATTCATAGCCAAATCTGCATATAATAAGCTTTGGCTATTACAATGAGGACCTCCTCCACACTGCCACTCTCCAAATCCCAACTATACTCTTTATAATTATCAAGGAGCCATCACTGATTTTGTGTCATCTCTCACTTTTGTAGCCAATGATAGACATACACCTTTATGATTCACTCCTGTGACTTCTTCCACAAGGAACACAGGTTGGGTCACTAACAGTTCTTCAATCTCCTGCCCCTAAAATATTCCCAGCAGGTCAGTCAGGTTCCCTTTGAAATTATATATTTGGACAATCAAAAAGTACACTCCAGAGTCCTCTATTTTAAAATCTCAGAAACTCAGTATCTCTCACATTCACTACTGCTCACCCAACCCTGAAATTCATATAAGGAGCAATGGTATAGTGAGGGCAGCATATTCCATGTGCCTCAGAGGTACAGAGTCAGGTCCATCCATGGACTGGTTAAGAGGGATAAAAAGTCTTTTACAAGAACTAGATGCCTTTATGTGCTCCACAACGAACATATATAACATAGGAGAAGTCTGGGCCCTTGAGAATGAGAGGATTCTTTAAGCTTTTGTGGACAGAAGGTAAGGCCATCAGGAAAGACCTAATAGAGACTGAACTTCCAACTCTCACAGATTCTAGCTTAGTAAGCAATTGGGTTTCTTCTGTGTTACTCAACATTTAAGAGTCTTCCCTTAAGGTCTGAGGCAGCCCAGCCTTATTGTCAGGTTTTCTCTCTGGGAATATGTGCCTCCTTCTGGAAGCTTCATAGACCTTGAGCCACTGTAGCACTTTCAGGGCCATGAATTCATGTACTCACTATGACTGTCCTCTATTTCCAGCCCCAACAGTTGAGCATATAGCCCTGTCTTTTCAGTCCACTTTAGCCAATGGTTGCTGGGATTTTGATCAGATCTTATCTATCAATACGCAGAGGACCTGGTCCATCTGTGAACTGCCAGTTCCTCTATTTAGGCACTAGTTTACACTCTCATTAAGTGCCTTTTTCTCAGGTCTCTTTTCTTCTCAAATTCCCTGAAATCCTCTCTCTAAAACCATTTAAATTATAAATTCACCCAAAACAATGAGGAAGACTGGTTGAGGGGGAAATCATTTGATGCCAAGACTCTTAGGGAGGGTTTAATTGAAGGGCATAAAATCTTAAACAGTACAAATAATCTCAACCAATTTCCGTCCAGGCCAGATGACAAGGCAAGTGAGCCTGAATTAAAATTACAGATAAATGCATTTGGAACAGATGTCAGAAAGAACTTTTCCCAACACTAGAAGTCATAAACATGCAGCAAAACCCTCCAACATCACTGGCGACAGTGAAGATACAATTAGAGCTGATTATGAGGGGAATAAAACCCTGAGGAGCGTGTCAGGAATTTGGGGATGGGTCTAATGATGGGTCTATTTTCCTAGAGTGGTCCTGAGAATGCATGGTCAATACTGTTGACTTTTTTTTTTCACTCTTTAAGTGAAAGCACCAGAAATTCATGAGCAATCTTTTTCTGCTGGGTCTACATTGATGCTTTTATTACTGCTTCCCAGGCAGGAGCCCAGATGTTGTTCCTGTGCACACTCCCCTTCTCCACCTAATGGCCTCACACATCGAGTGAGCAGGCTCCTGCTACAGCCATTACCTCAAGGTAAAGAGGAGGGTAAACGAATTTCGTGCTGCCAGCACAAACTGTCCTGAGGTTTCAGAGAAAAGCTGCAGTGGTGATTTGGCTGTTCGGGGTGGTGCTGCTGTGTGACTGAGACCTTGAGTCCCACAAACTGCAACATGGCCTCTCCCTGCCAGTATCCATCACCTTGATTCCTTTTGCATGTTTCTTCCCCAGCCATTCTATAGTTCTCCACCCACAGGTGTCCCAGCTGCTCCAATAACCCTGTGGATTAAACTGCCCACTTAGTTGGTTACCTTCATTTTTTCCCTAAAGGACAAGGGAATTAGTTACAGCATTGGACATGACACAAAATTTGAAGTGACAAAGTATCTGAGCCCTAGCTTAGATACCAGTTTGTTGATACAGTGAACACCAAGAGTCAGTCAGTACCTGTCCTTATTAACTTTAAAGTCCTAGGTTTAATTCCAACAAAGAAAAAAAATAAATGTAAAGCTGTAGCCTCTATCTTTCATCTTGATTAGTCAATAAAGGGCAGGGCAGGGACAGTAACCATATAAGAAAATTGGGTGAGACTCAATTAAAAAAAAATTAACTTCATAATCAAACTAGCAAGCTATAACTTGAAGAAATAAGTTATAAGTCAGCAAAACGGGTTTTAACCTTATTTCATATGTAAAATATATGAAGCCTATCAGTTAGTGCTGAAAATAATGTCATTCAGTTATTAACATGACAATGACAGAAACATTCTATGTGGCAGGAATGTATTTCCACCCCTTCCTTGTCTCCTGTATTTAAATAATCAATTCATAAAATGTGATCATTAAAATAAATGTTATTTTTAAAAAGACTGGAGAGCCCATGGATATTATATAATCAGGCAATTGAGATCAGAAGCAAAATTCACTCTCTGGAAGTTTTCTCAAATTCCCAGTCTAAGCCTCCCCAGGTAAGGCGAGCTCATCAGAGTCCTAAAGAAAATAACCTTGGAAAACTTCAAATTCTCCAGGCAGGCATGAAAAAGGTTTTGACTTAGACTTCTGAGGAATGATACTGTCATAAGGTAATTTTCCTCAGACTAATGACCGGATGGTCACAGTAGGAGAGAGATGATAAATATGCTAATTGAAAGGCCTTCGGTGCAGGTATTGAAAGGCCACAGCCACTTTGGTTTTTGTAATCAATAACATCAGAGTGGCAGAAGTGATACAGCTATAGCACACCATAGTGCTCATCCCTAAAATATGCACTTAGCTCATCTCAGCCCTGCCTCTCTGCTTCCTTGCTGCCAGCCAGTCTGTGGACAATCAGTCCACAAAGCAAATGATGCAGGCTTTCCATATGCAGGATACAAATTACTTTACATAGAAATTGAGTATTTCTCACCTTTTCATTACTTTCTGTTTCAGAGAAGGAGAGAAAGAGAGGAGGCAAAAGAACTGAATAATTTGCTTTAAAAGTCCACTGGGATTTCCAGGTCTTGTCAGAATAGTAATTGTCCAACCCCTCTCTTCCTCTTATGACTCCACTCAGAAATGCAGAGGAAAAGGCAAAAATCAAATAGAAGATAAAGAGGAAAAGTGTTTCTCACAAAATTGTGAGAGACGATTGTGTTACTTCTAAAGATGCTCTTGATACATAAATTGGAATTAAGAGATACGAAGTAAAATTCATGCGGGGCTTAGTCCAAGATGACAGACCTTTGAACTCATCTGTATTGCTTCTTGTTAATTGTCATTTAAATTGTAGGGTTTCATGAAAAAGAGATATCCTACTATCCAGATGAATATGCCTTTCATTTCCTGATTGCCTGATGGGCAGAGCAGGCTCAAGCATGTGGACAAGTGGGCTGGATGTTCTGGGATTCTCTCTGCTATGAGTTAACAAGAAGGAAGGTGGTCATGACAGTAGATGTTTCTGAAAAGGGCCTCAGTCAACAAGGCTGCCTCCTTTACTTCAGAGTCTGATTCTGAGATGGGAGTAGTATTGAAGACATCCAAATGGTTAATTCACCTGCCTCCCTCGAAAAGACCCTCTCCACCATCTCTTTTCTGAAGATATGCTCTAGTTCCTGTCAAAATGTAGAGTAGTCAAAGAGCATAAAACAACTTTCTCATGCACACACACCTCTGAAGAAAACCATTAGCTTCCAAATAAAAGAGCTGGCTGTTTTCCTGGCTGAGAAGGAACTAGGTATGAAAAAGAAAGCCCTTGATTTCACAGATGGGCCTTGCCTAAAATCAAACCTATGAAGTCTCCCTCCTGCCTCCCACTCTTCCCTCAAAGCTGAGTCAGGTTGGGTAAATGCCACTGCTTGCTAGCAATGGGAACCCTATATGTCTGCTTCTTGTCAATGGGATGTCACATCTCTCAGCATCTTCATTGGTAATGGACACATTCCAGACAAGTGCTAACAGAAGCAGTGGCACCTGTTCTATTGTAAATCGGGTCAAAGCAATGAAATCCCTCCTGAATTTCTGTGGCCTAATCAATGATTCTGCTCTAATGAAACCATAAATCAGAATGGATTTACATAAACTGAGTCTCACTTGGTACCTCAACAAATAGCAAGTGATGGATTTTGCATTAAATTATAAGACCTACCTAACCATTCTATTGGTTACCAATAAATGCATCACTCTGAAAATTCCAATTAATCTTTAGGTTTTTCTAAAGCATACCAGCTGTAAATATGCTGATAGCCATGAAAGCAGATAAACCAGGGAAGATACTCTGATGTAACAGTTAGCCTATCACTAATTCTAGGGGCCATTTCTGGCTATCAACACACTAAATTTTCCTAAGAATTGTACCAAAGCCCAGAGCTCTCATGACCAATCACAGAAAGCTTAAGCTGAAAACATGCAATGATGAAATACACAACATTTTCATATATCAGAAGGTGCTAAGGGAGGAGCCAACAATTACAGGCTGCCACCTGTTTTTGTAAATAAAGTTTCATTGCAACATAGTCACACCCATTCATATATCTGTGTTGCTTTTTTGCTAACTTTCTTCGGTTACTTACAACAGAAACCCCTTATCGGCAAAGCCTATTATAAAGAATTTTTGCCACCCCAATGCTACAGAAAAGATAGAAAAAAAGAAAAATATGAGGTTACTTGAGCTAAACTGCTATGCTGCGGGACCTCCTTAACTCTGGAAGCTTCAAAGCTCAGATAAAAAGATAACACTTACTGGGTATTTGAGAATGTAAAGTATTTAGGGTAGGTATAGTTTTAAAATAATACCTATGAGTTTAACTGGATTTTTTTAAAGATTTTGAACAAATCCTAGGTTCTCCTAATTCATCTAATTCTGCTTAGGTAAGAAGCTGCAGAGAGGAAGCAATACTTGAGCTGGGTGTTAAGACATAAGAATAAATTTAAGAGGCTATGAAGGGAAAGGGGTAGGGAATATAAAGAGAATTTAGTTAATGGGTACAAAAATACAGTTATATAAAAGGAATTTATTGGATAGTACAATGGGTAATTAGAGTTAGCAATAAACTATTGTCTTTTTCAAAATAGAAGAATTGTAATGTTCCCAACACAAAGATTAATTTGAGGTGATGGATATCTCAATTATCCTGATTTGATTATTACACATTGCATACATGTATCAAAAGATCACATGTACACCCAAAATATGCACAACTATTATATAACAATTGAAAAATAAAAACAGGCTGGGCATGGTGGCTCATGCCTATACTCCCAACACCTTGGGAGGCCAAAACAGGAGAACTGCTTGAGGCCAGGAGTTCAAGGCCAGCCTGGGCAACATGGCAAGACCTAGTCTCTAACATATATATAAAATTAGTTGGATGTGATGTTGCATGCCTGTAATCCCAGCTACTTGGGAGGCTTAGGCAGGAGGACTGCTTGAGCCCAGGAGTTCAAGGTTACAGTGAGCTATGATCACACCATTGCTCTCCGGCCTGAGAGACAGAGCAAGACTCTATCTCTAAACTAATAATGATAATAGGGATGAACAAAAATCCAGGAAGATGAAGCAAATACATTTATTCCCAATAATTAGCAACCAAGTGTTATCGGATGCATCCTTGTAGATAGTAAAAAAGTTGCACATAAATCTAACCTATCAGTAAGGATTCCCCATATATCATTCTCTACCAGAGTATGGGAACTGGTCCAACAGATGGAGCTGAAGAGAACACTTCCCAGTCTCACTCATGAGAAAAATGTAATAATGATGATAATGATTATTATTATAAGAACTATCGTTAGCATTATTATAGGAACTATCATTTATTGAATGTTGGTCACATGCTAGGCATAACGGTAGGTGCTTATGCATTATCCCATTTAATCTTCACAGCAGTCTTACAAAGTAGATACTATTATTATCCTCATTTTACAATTGAGGAGACTATGAGAGAGGTAAATAGGATATGCAATGTTTTAAGTAGCAGCACAGAGTTTTGGTCCCATGTTATTATCATCACATTATTCATCAAACCCTCATGCCCCTCAAGGCCACCCCCAGCCTCACCCCAAGTATGGCCCACCACCAAGCTTACTTACCTCTACAAACACTGCAGCACTGATTCTCAGGAAGAATATGATCCTTTTCTGAGCAGTTCAAAGGAGGACACATTTCTGTAATTTTTACTAAAACTCCACTCTGGAAGCCAAATATTAGGGAAAGAAAAAGAAGTTCACATTTTTAGTCAATGGTACAAATTTATAATGTTCTTTGTTAGTAGCCTGCAGTGATAACAATATATAATAATTAATACTTCCAGGGGTTCCACTAAAAACAATAATGCCAAAAATTAAATTAATGAGACCCCTGGAATGTAAGGTAAATTTCCCTTTATATATCCTAAAAGCCTAAAGTTCAACAGTTTTGAAGTATCTTCTATGGAGCAGAAGGATTCTAACAGTTATGTACTGATAAAGGTTTAACAGTTGACTATTGGGCAGGTGAGGCCTAATTTATAACATTTCCTAATTTCTGTGATGTAAATAATGATGGCTGATTTTGAGCTATTAACATTACATCACTGAAAGAAACATCGGGAAGTTATGTATAATTAAGCTTATGTGAGCCAGTTCTGGCCCACCCCTGGATAACAGGCACTGTGAAGCCAATGATAGAGAACATATTTTCCTTGCTATTTATGAGTTCTCAGTTTGGATGGAGAGGGAAATAAAGCCTCATAAACTAGAAACCATAATACATAAAGAACAGTAAGTCTAAAAAATGTGCTTGAATAAAGGTACTATACTGTGTCTCAGAATAATTATTAATTCTGCTCAAGTGGGGAGGAATTATGAAGATGCCACATTTGGGGGAACTTGATTAGTGGAATAAAGGAAGACGACACTTTCCTGGCAAAGAGAACAGACAAAAGCCAAGGCATGTAGGCAGAAATGAACTGAAAGAGGATGAGTTAGATGAACATGAGATTTTCCCTAGATATAAATAAAACCACTTACAATAACGTGTAAGATATTCGTAAGGTGAATCTTTATGACCTTACTTCATCCAAGGCCTTTTTTGTTGACATTACTAGCATCTGTATTTTGTTTGATGCCAATTTTTAAAAAATATTTTATTAATTACCATTTTTTAAAAAATAGTGAAAGTCTCTTATTTTATCTAAAACATTTACTTTTTCTCTCCCATTTTTAAGGGGATGCTTAAGTCAACCAAGAAGCAAGCTGAAGAAGAGGTGTCTCATTTAAGGCCAAAAGGTAGTTCCCAACATAGGTGGAAGAATAAGGTGGAGGTGTACAGTCAAGAAGAGTGAAGGAGACAGTGAATTTTCCATTTTCAAAAGACTGTCATCCCAGTGGTTCCACAGTTCTCTGGTTTGGCAAGAACTCCCACTATATCAGAAATGGGAACAGTAACAATTGTATATGTCAAATATAAATTTCCAACTGCTCATCTTTTGGACTATTTGCACCATGGCTTCCTCTCTTTTCTTAGAATTTTGAGTCCAGACAGTCCAGCCTCTGGCATTCTTGGTTTTGTCTTTTCTTCACCTTTGATCTTTATTCCCAAGGGAATTCTTACTTTTCTTCTTAGAATTGTCCCTAAGATCTAAGAATTGATTCTGCTACTCACTCTCTGCCCCACTTTGCAACTGCACTTCATTTTTTACTCCTCAATCCAGATCATGATGGGTGGCCTCGAACCTCAAAAATTAGCTCCAGTCCTAAGGCAAGTGTCCCTACCTTATGTGCCTTACCTTCCACAACAGGGAGTCAAACCAGTTATTACAAATCAATGGAAGTTAGTAACCTTACTATTGGCAGCTAAATGCAGAGGAAAACACAATGCTGAATTACTTACCAATATTGCCTCTAAGTCTCTCCTTCAATATTAATATATTTATTGATGATCTACTGCCTCCTGGCATAAATAAGAGTGGCTGACACTGTTGAATCCCTTTGTCGTCGGTTCTACGTGCACACCTCTAGGTTTCTCAATGCTTTGCTGCAACTGGCTCACCTGTCACCCTTAGAGCACTGTCCTTGGGCACTGGGGCCATTTTGTCCATGCAGAGAGCCAGAAGTTACATGCAAGTTCTACAATTCCCATGCCTATGACCCAAAGTCAATGACTGAATGGTGCGGGATATTCTTTACCTCAAGGAGAGACAATCTCTAGGGTAGAATGTAAGCGCCAGAGCCTATAGTAGTGGGATCATGGTATGTCTGAACTTTGATCTAAATGCACCTCTGTTCAGTTTCTTCCCCTTCTGCATCTGGCATCCCCCATACCCTCACTGGTTTCTCCTGGGGGCACTACCTTAATAAATCACTTGTACTGAAATCCTTAGCTCAGAGTCTCCTTCTGGGAGAACCCAAACTAAGACAATTAAAATAAATTTCACTCTTGCTGTCAAAAATCAAACTGTTAAAAGAGTTTATCTCTAGGTGGTGAGATTCTGGAGTGATTCCCATTTTCTTTCTTATATTTTCCCTCTATATTCCAAATGTGTAAGTATATATTTGTTTTTATAAAAACAAAATGTTTTAAATGCCACAAAAGACTTTTTAAAAATAATCACAAAAGCTTCTCTTTTTATTAAAAAAAAAAAAAAGGCTTGCTTCACTGATTAAACCAGTCAACAATTCTAATCAACCTTTAACATATTTAATGAGTAAGATCATAATCTCAAATATTTAAATGGAGACAAACCTTTTTACATGAATTTGAAAATAATATGAACTGTGATTACCGTTGCATAGGTGCCACCAAATCCGTTTAGTCCAGCTACATAATTAGGCACAAACATTTTATAACTTTATTTTCAAAACTATCTCTAGTAAGAAGTACCTGATAATTAACATTTTTAAATCCTTCTGATTATGGTATGTTATTTTACAACCCCTGGAGTTCTGTGTTGGTGGAAAAATACAATTCCTTTTTTCTCATTTAGAGTGGCTGTCTCCATGTCATTGGTCAAACATACACTTTCAAGTTCTGTACTAATCATTGTGCACTAACCTGAATTTCTAGCAACATGTAAAACTCACAACTTCAAGTCAAAAATTGTTGCTAGGATAAAGAAGTTTTGCAGAAAAGCAATAATTGGGCAAAATTAATAAGACTGCTAGGAAAGTTTATTCGTTGATTTTTTTAAAAATTATGTTAACTCCTGGAAATACTTGGTGAAAATATTTGAAACAAGCGCTTGTTTTTTGTCTAATTGGTGTTGCTGAAGCGTTAAAATGATCCCAGGAAAATGAAAATGGATGGATCTCCAGGAATCCTTTCGTCAACTGACAATCTTCATCTGAATGACAGAATGTCAAAAATTATTTTATCAATTATTTACTCAATCCTCCCAAGGATAATATTTTCATAATATTATTTTAGATACCTAAGAGAAAGCTTAATTTATTGCATACAACAGACTCCATAGAGCATCAGGGCTTAAATCTCGAGAAAAGCTACCTAGGAGAAACCAGAGGCCCTTTGATCCTATACCTATTACCCTCACTCTCTGCTGACAATACCCATAAAATATGTTCCAAAGCTCTTCCATGCCCCTTTATACATGCTACCTTTATCAAAGGAACCAATGCGCCATAGCCTGACCAATTTAATATTCTCAGATAGACTGAAAAGTGCTCAGCCAATCCTTCTCGATCTACCCCTTTAAAATTCAGAAATTAGAATTATTTCCAAGTCAGTCTAACAATGTCAGGAGTGGCTGTAGAGAGGCTGAGAGAGGAGGCTGTAGGGCCAAACCACTCAGGTTCTGATCCCAGCTGGCTCACTCACTACCTGTGTGGCTTTGTTCTTCTGTGCCTCGATTTTCACATTGGAGTATTACCTTCTACACAGAATTATTATGAGATTTAAGTGAGACAAATATGTTTTAAATGCTTTAAATTGTGCCTAGAAAATAGTAAGTGCTCAAGAAATACTAAAAATTATTGTCAATAACTCTTTCTTGTATATAAAGTAACTAGTAAATAACTATAGAAAGACAATAAATGGAAAAATTAACATTTTGCACAGAATTATGCACATGCAATCACATACATGCACACACACATTCACTACTTGTGCAAGAGAATAATGTCTGCCCCAATTTCTTTCTAAATTATAATTTTTAAAAAAACCCATAAAAGATGAACCCAAGTGTGCAGAGCAGCTGCAATGTGCCGTTAACAGTAGTAAGTGCTATCTAAATAAGCTGGCATTCAAATCCATGCCCTATCACCAGAGTGGGCAAAATTGCCTTTAATCATCCCAGATTTTCCTGAGATCAAAAACAAAAGCAAGGATTTTAGAATCCAACCATTTGTCCTTCCTAGAAGTAAAACAATGTTCAGAGAGCATGGTATCTGTCCTAAATTCAAGGAGGACATGCATGGTCATGTGGAATAATAAAAATAGCTCACATTTATTGAGGATGGTCTTTGTGCTAAGCACTGTACTTGTTTTATCTCATTTAATCCACACGACATCCCTGTGTGAGAATGTGACAGCTATAGATTATTGACCACCCCACCTGCTCCCCTACTCCCAGCCCTGGGAGCTTCCTTGTTGATCAAGAGATCATAAAGCCCTTGCTCTCACACCATCCCTGCCCCTGCCACTGAGTGGAGAGCTCCTACATCCAGTATCCACTGATGCAGAGAGACCACCACACCTATACACCCATCAGACTGCCTGGACTCATGAAATCTCTGGCATTCCCAGCAGCAGCCAAGAGGGCAAGAATGAGAATCAAAATAGGGAGGTTCAAGGAAGCTAACCTTCAGGGTACAGTCTGGCCAATGAGAGACAGAATATAGGGAATGCCTTTCCTTCCCAGCCCTCCAAAAAGAACAAGATTCAAGCTCTTCTTTTATTAGTGTCTCCTTGAGTGCTTCTGCAAGTCTCTAAATGCCTTGTTCTTTTCAATCTTTAAGATACATTCCTGTTTTTTTCCCCAGGGGTGTGATGCAAAGAAAATAAAATAATGTAGGTAAGAATACTTGAGAAGATGGTCTTTTCTGAGACACAGTGGTTTCTGTCAGCTTCTTAGGAGACGCGTCACAAAGCCAGCTGTGCTTTGTCACGGGGTCCTGGTTTTTCTGATATACACTGTCTTGTACTTGCTCTCCTGCCTTTCCTTCCATACTTTCATCTGTGCCTCACTCATGCATTCCTAGGACTATACCTTTCTGCCTCCTCTATCTACTCCCATCACCACCAAAGAATAAATACATAAAGCTTCAACACAAATGCCTAGGCCTCCGGTTCTATTATCTAGAAACCAGGATCAGATAGGTAAGAAGTGTTACTATTCTGACAGAGTGTTCCAGCTAATGTTACACAGAAAAGGAATGGGTTAGACAGTTCAGCACAGGGCACTAGGCAAAATGTTGCACATTTCTCCAGGGCTGGTGATTTGCCTGTAATTGTCTTTCATTATGTTGCAGTGGGAATGATGAGGAGAGAAAAAAATATGCAGAAGGAAGTAAGAACCTTCACTTTGGCTTCATAATCTAAAGTGATGTTCTCCAACCCAACTTTTACTAGAACCCAATAAGGGAGAGGAACACACGGAACCCTGAACTTCACTAACAATTAGGTAAAATTTCAGGATTTAAACCCAAGTCCACCTGACTGCTGATTTTGACCTTCCAACCACAATGCTATATTCTAAAAGTAATTAATCTTACCCTCTTACCCTCCAGAGGAAAGAAGTAAAGCCACTGGATAGAAGTTATGGAGGGTAGATTTTCACCCAATTAAAGGAATTCTCTGATTCCTAATGTTTTCCAGCCAGGTTAGTAACTTCCCATTATGATATGTTAGACATGGGTTTTTTATTTTGTTTCATTTTGTTTTTGTTTTTTTACTATTTTTTTAGATGGAGTCTCACTCTGTCACCCAGGCTGGAGTGCACTGGTATGATATCGGCTCACTGCAACCTCTGCCTCCCAGGTTCAAGAGATTCTCCTGCCTCAGCCTCCCGAGTAGCTGGGATTACAGGCATGCAGCACCATGCCCAGCTAATTTTTGTATTTTTAGTGGACACAGAATTTCGCCATGTTGCCCAGACAGGTCTTGAACTCCTGACCTCAGGTGATCCGCCTGCCTCAGCCTCCCAAAGGGCTGGGATTACAGGCATGAGCCATCAGCCTGGCTGGAGGTGAGTATTTTCAAGCAGAAAATTATATCACGAAGTCTTACTACAATAGCTGGTCTCCAAAGATGTCTGTCTACCTAATGAATCATGCCTCCTGGTATTCATCCCTTTGTACTGTCTGCCTCTACAATAAATCTGGCCTAGACCTGAATAACCCTTCGACTGTAGAAGAAATGATGCTCCAGTTTTGAAGACTAGGTTATAAGAAATATTGGCACTTTCACCTTGGTCTTTGGAGAGTTTATTCTGGGAGAAGCTGGCCACCATGTAAGAAATCCCTGAGACCACTATGGTATAAAGAAGCCCAAGGGGCTGGGCGAGGTGGCTCACACTTATAATCCCAGCATTTTGGGAGGCTGAGGCTGGAGGATCACAAGGTCAAGAGTTCAAGACCAGCCTGGACAAAATGGTGAAATCCCGTCTCTACTAAAAATACAAAAATTAGCTGGGCGTGGTAGTGCATGCTGTAATCCTAGCTACTCAGGAGGCTAAGGCAGGAGAATTGCTTGAACCCGGGAGGCAGAGGTTGCAGTGAGCCAAGATTGTGTCACTGCACTCCAGTTTGAAAGACAGAGTAAGACCCTGTCTCAAAAAAAAAAAAAAGCCACCTATGTCTAGAGGCTGCAGAGAACAAGGCACACACACACACACACACACACACACACGGAGAGAGAGAGAGCACCAGACAGAGACACAGAGAGAAATCTCCTTCTACTCATCTTTGTTGAGGTGCTAGTCACAAAAGTAAAGAAGTCATCTTTGATAGCCAGCCATGCCAAGCCTTCATAGGATTCTAGCTCCAGCAGCCATCAGATTGCAATTGCATGTGAGAACCCAAGTGAGAATTATTAAGCGGAGCCCATTCAACCCATGAAACCATGAGAAATAATCATAAAATGTAAGTTTCAGAGAGCTTGTGTAGGTATCCAAAATCCAATCAAACTCAAGATGCCTAAATCTGGCCCCATTTTCTCTCCACTCCCTCCTCACCCACAAAGCATGTTCCTCCTCCTGAATATCTCTCTTCCTGCATCAGTATCTCATCATTAACTAATGAAGAGAGCATTTATCACATTTTGGCTTCTCCTGATCCAGTCTCCCTTCACATGAGTACCACAGTGTTCTCTTGGGGAATATTTTCTCCATTGCATGCACTCTTAATGAGGTGGCAATTCCAGGTAACTGGCTCCTTACACAGAGGAAAGGGTTGAATTCTTCCCCATCCTGAACAATCAGAGCTTGGACATATGATCCAAACTTTGCTAATCATATGTCCTGTCTCTGGACTTTAAATCTAGTATAAGTGACTCCAGGACAGTAGAAATGGCTGAAAGTCACAGCAGCAATGTGCTTGCCAGGATCCCTGCTACTAGACCATTGCTATGGTTTCTGTTTCCTAACTTCTGGGACTCCTTAGTCTCTACCTAGTATCAAGCCTGGTCTGGCCCTTTGGGGATTCTGTGAGTCTCCCAATATCATTTTAATAACATCATCATTTTTACCTACATTAGCCAGGGGAGGTTTTGGCTTCTTGAAGCCAAATATAGAAACTAGTATTCCCTGCGACTATACCAGAAACCTAGACATCATCTGGGTTTCTCCTCCCCATCATGTTAGCCTTCCCCAAACCCAATCACTCAAGTCCTTTCAATTCCATTTCTTAAACAGCTCTCCAATCTCTTTTCCTCTACATCTTCACTCTCACTGCCTTCAATGAAGACCTTAGGTCATTTCTTAGAATTATTTAAATTAATCTGGTGCTCCTCCAGTCGGTCCTCACATTGCAATCACAGTGACCTTTGAAAACGCACAGCTGCTTATGACACACACACACACACACACACACACACAGAGAGAGAGAGAGAGAGAGAGACAGAGAGAGAGAGAGAGAACGCACTTCAGTGAACTCTCATTTCCATTAAGATCAAGTCCGAACTAGGTTCATTCTCACCTGCTCTATCTGTCCAGGTTTCTCTCTCATCACTCTCCCACAGGTGCACTAGAACTTCACCCAAGTCAAATTATTTGCAGTTCCCTAAGTAAAACCTGTCTCTTTATTGCTCTAGGCATTTGTAAGTGCAATTCCTTTTGTTTGGAACATGCCTTCTCCCTCATCTATCTAGGAAGCAATTGTTAGTTAAGTAATCACTCACCCAAACAACTGCATGGCTGGCTCCCACACCTTACCCAGGGCTTTGTTCCAAAATTACATGTCAGAGAGGTCTTCTCAGTCCACCTATCCCCACCTCAAACCCCTCTATTCCTTCAGCCTACTTCATACTTTTATAGAATTTGGCATTATATTATATATTTGTTTAATTTCTTACTGTCTGTCTCACTCACTCAACTGCAAGTTCTACAAAGACAGTGACTTTGTTTCATTCACTGTTGTATATCCAGAACCCACTATAATGCTGTTATACAGCATTTGCTTAATGCATATCTGTTGAATGATTATTGAATGAGATCTATGATTTTACACGTCTTATTTCCAGTAATACATGGAAGGGGGGCAGGCAGAAGAAGGAGGCATTTTAACAGTATATCAGCCCCCTGGGAGTAGAGTTAGTATTATTGCCACTAGCATTACAGATGGATTCCCCTAGCACCAACTCAAAACCCTTTTCCAGGGCCACCCACCAGCCTCCCTAACTCATAGTAGCTGTTAGTTCTTTCTTCTCTCACATTATTCCCTTAATAGTTTCTTCCAAGGCTCCCTGATCCACAGCTGACCACTAGCTAAGCCCATAAATGACAGTGGCTGAATCCTCCCCATCCTGTACTCCAGCCCACCACAGAGAGTTCTGCCCCTCAGGGACCTATCCAGGCCAATATGCCCCACTCAAGAACCTTATCTAAAGCTCACACATCTATCTATTCATTTTCCAGAAGTGATAGGGACCAGAAAATTAAAACTTACTCGGCATTCCCGACAGGTCTTGGTTAAAATCCGCTGGCCTTCTGCAAGAACTTTTCCTCCATATATACATTTTGCTGTAATAAAACATAAAAATGGGTCAGACAGTCATGCTGTGCAACAAAATGACCTCAGAGGTACCTTCCAACTCCAATAGATTCCACAGAAACCTAGACTCTCTGCTTCTGAGCAATACAAATCTCTTTGTCTAAAGTGAAAGACACGGGAATTGTGTGGAGGATAACCCTTAAATCTCCCAGGCAGGCCTCATCATGATTGTGTTTGCCGCGCCTTCACAACCAGGATATACAATTATTTCAACGTTACAGTTACCAAAGGAACTAGAGAATGAATTGATGTAGTAAGAAGCCAAAATGAGAAAGAATGGTTGCAGTCACTGTGGAGTACAATTAGCAGTAGCTTTGATTCAGACACTCCATCTAAAACAAACAACTGGGTGAAAGGGGACTCACATATATTCCATTCCTCAGAACCTTAGCCACAATGGAGAAGGACACCATTTCTTTTTCCTTGTGATCATGGGAGTGGGTGTGAGAAATCCACATGCAAAACAAGTGAGAAATGCAAGGAAAGCCTGTAAAGTGCTAGATCAATGCACTAGAGAGACTGCCTTTGGAAAGGTGAGCTTAAAAGGCTACCAGGAAGGCCAGGGGGTGGACTTGTAAAACATTTCAAAGAGAAGCATAAATGGAGCTCCTACCACTCAATTTAGATTCCAGTGAAACTCATTTCTTGACTTAACTGGCTGACTCACTTTTTTTTTTTTTTTTAGATGGAGCCTCACTTTGTCACCCAGGCTGGAGTACAGTGGCATGATCTCGGTCACTGCAACCTCCACCTCCCAGGTTCAGGCAATTCTCCTGCCTTAGCCTCCTGAGTAGCTGGGATTACAGGTGCACACCACCACGCCCAGCTAATTTTTTGTATTTTTAGTAGAAAGAGGGTTTCACCATGTTGGCCCCAGGCTGGTCTCGAACTCCTGACCTTGTGATTTGCCTGCCTTAGCTTCCCAAAGTGCTGGGATTACAGGCATGAGCCACAGCACCTGGCCCTAACTCACTTTTAAGCAAGTACAGCATATGCCAATTCGATACCCTAATATAACACCACCAAATTCTCTAGCCACTTCAACAGGAAAAAAGAACCAAAGATCTGGTCACTCCCTCTTCTGCCCTGATGAGGATCCTTCTAGCTCCAGCTCTAGGAGGAACAGAAGCAACGATATGCACTTTAAGAAATCTCTCGCACTAATTTGGTGTTGGTTGTATAGAACCACCTCACCTTTCAGAGCTGCTATATCTGCATCTGTTTTACAAAGGGTCTGATTAAATTTGATGGTTTTCTGGTTATAAAATCCTTTAATTCTCAGGGGATGTTCAAGTATTCTTCATTCAAATAACATTTCAGTGCTACTAAAGGGTAGGCGACATGCTAACTGTGACATAATGTTGCAAGAAACACTCTTTTCTCATGGAGCTTACAATCAGGGAAATAGCAATTACATAATCACATCAGTGAATGTATAATTACTAAGTGAGGCAAATGCTATGTTTGCAGATGAAGAAACCTAGACCCCTTTAGATGTTGAAGGACAAGAGCTGAAAGGCAAAGAGGGTGACCAGGTAAGATATGAAGCTTTCATTCCTGCCTTCCAGTAATAGAAAAACAACTTAGTAATCATCTAGTCCATTTTAGCCACAGGACGAGGAAAGTCCAGGAACACACTTTACTTATCATCATATGCTGCAGTGGATGCTATGCTATGTGGAGATCTCCTTCCATGAGCAAAGGATACATTCTTACAACTGCTGTGACAGTTGGCAACTAATAGCTCTACCCTGAATGGAGATCTAAGACTTGCATAGGGCTAAAGAGAGCCACCTTGCCCAAGGGGAAGTTCCCTTGGTTGACAAAGATGGTACACAGTGAGGACAACTCTGAAAGGCCATTCCAGCTCCAAAGCTCCCTGTAAGAATGAGTTAGGCATTTGTTGTAACCACTGCAGCTCAACTTCTCCTTCTGCCCAATTCTTCTTCCTTCACCACCTCACTTCTAAGCCAGAATTGATCCTGAGAGCACTTCCTAATAAATTACAAGCAAATCTCTGTTTCAGAGTTGGCATTCCCTCAGAACCTGACCCACAGCAACCTCACTCCCCACCCAAATAGGTTCCACTTTAGTATTCTCCTCTCACTGAATGACCATGGCACGGGTATCCATCCCAGCACCCACACTCCAGTGCCTGGCATCCTTCTAACCTCTCCCTCTTACACAACTCCATGTCCAGTCAGTGCCCAAATCCTAGTAATCTTCCCTTCTTAAGTTTCTCAAGTCAACCTCTTCCTCTCCATTCCCCACCCTCTGCCCCCGACCCTGTCTTTGTTCAGGCTGCCATCATCCCCCTTCTTCAGGACTACCACAACCTCCTAGCTCTCCCATGTCCTAGTCTCAGTCTTCTCCAGTCCTTCCCCATATAACAGTCAGACACATATTTTTTTAAGTCCAAACATGAGGCCTTGCTTAAAATCAGGGTCCCTAAAGCTCTCAGAATAAAGTCCAAAATCCTAAGTTCAGCAAACAAGGCCATTCGTGAGTCTGCTTATCTCCCAAGGTTCATAGCCCACCATTTCCTTTGCTTTCACTCACCCTCCCAAACATTCACACCTCCACATATGTTCTAATCATGCTTTCTCTCTCACTTCTGGGCCTTACATATACTGTTCTCTTCCTCAGAAACACCTGCAGAACTCCCCATCCACCTTCCACTGGCTACCTCCCACTCCATACACTCATGAGCTTCCACTTAGGGCGGACTTCCCTCCAGAACTTGTTCTTACCCTTTAACAATGGTTAATTGTTCTCACTTTTTGATTCTATTATACTTGGGACCTAATCCTAACAGAATATATATCACATGCCATCCTAATTTCCCACTTAATTATACACCCCACAGTGCCCCTGCTGCTAACTGCAACCCCCACGTCTGTAATTTTATCTCCAGACCCAAGCTCCATGCCTCCGGACTTACTGTGAGTAATAATAAATCATTTTCAAATTAATGCACCTCTAGTAGGTAGCAAAAACCAGTCAAATTTCTTGATCCCCAGGTAAGAGTTATTTCTGGCATTCAATATAACTTCAAAACAATTGAGAATTAATATAATTGTCTGGATAGGTCCTTTCCTCCCTCCACTAAACAAAAATCTATCCCTGATCATCTTTTATGCCTCAATTTTGTAGATAAATCAGTTGGCCATGACTCATTGGTCCTAATGAGGATCTGTATTTCCCAGTTTACTTGCATGGGGAGACCACACCTCCAAGTCCTGGAATTCCTGTCTAATAAAGTCCCACACTCCCAAATGTGGCTGCTGCCAACTTGGCAAGGCAGCTTGCTCCAGAGTGACAGTTCTGCTAAGTGCACTGTTGTCAAATCTACCATCTGCTTCTTGGCCCATGCTGGGAAACAAAGAAATAGACATTTTTTCTTCCTTTGCCCCTTGCCACTCCCACAATGGTATTAACACATTTGCTCCCCTGCCTTAAGGCACTTGTCTGAATCCTCTCTTCCCCTTTGACAGGCTCATCCCAGGACTCCTATATGGATATAAAAATGCCTCATTGTTTACATTCACACCACACAAATGGAGACACATCCACCCCTCAAATCCACCAGTCTGTTATAAAAATTAAATGTCCACTAAACTTTATGTCCTCACATAGCAGGGTGCTTTGGTGGCTGGTGAATGAGATCAACATGTTACTGCACACCTCAGCCATTTGCAATCTGGCACTGGTGCAGAATGTATGTATCTATCAAATTATCTTAGGACGACTTTCGGGATCACCAGTGGAGGTAACAAGAATTTCTCCTGCTTTCTCATACTCATCTCCACTTCTCTGACACAAGACCTCCTTCCCTTCCACTGCCTTCCTATGCCTGACATCATTCCTCATTATCCAACCTCTGGATCTACAGCCAAAGGGCTTACTACTTATGTCTGAGGAAATTCAAGCATAAGGTGAGTCAGGCTCTAGTGCCTTTGGCTGAGGCATTTGGGACTCCATTCCAACAGCTTACAGTGTGAGTAGAAATGTAAATGGATACCGAAAGCTCTTCATATCAGACTGGCGACATGCAAATTAGAATATTTCACAGTGCCTGACCACAAAATTGAAACCTAGCACCAACACACACTTCTCCATTATATCAGAAACAAATGTACTGAGGATATAGAGTTATGAAGTTGTATCTTTTTGCACCCACAGACACCTGGCCCTTTAAATTTGACCTTGATTTTTCTAGTGCAATGATTGGACACTTTTGCCATTCGGGTGCACACTGAATAAACAATTGCAAGGTACCGCTTGATGTCCCTGTCAGATGTGGATGTAAGGTTTCACTATATTTATTTAGGTATTTGTACCCTGCACACACTCCAGCCATCCCTTGGTACTCAGTGGCTTAGAATGTCAAAATCAGCACACTGTTTTACACTTTAAAGGAGAGTGGCAGATCAGAGAGACTGAACACCCAAGGATCCTTCCTTCCTCAGTGAGCTAATTCACAGCCTTGGCTTCAGATACCACCTCTACAAGTAAGACACCCACATCAAACTAGTTGTCCCTCAGGCATCTCTAACTCAAACATGCCAAATGGAATGTACTGCTCGCCAAACTGCTTCCTCCACCTGTCTTATTTCTGTTAATCACACTATGAGTCTCCCACAGGCTCTTGTTCAAAACCTGGCAACTTCTCCCTCGCAGACGCTCTGTCCCTGATCCATTTGTCTCATGCAAAACAATACCTGTGGAGTATCTCTCACATGCCAGGTCCTTTGGCTGTCACCCACATCCTTCCCTTCCTCTGCATCTTCCCAGGCTGTACCTGCCTGCCAGCCTCAACACCTCCACCGAGAATACGCCCATGTTCCATACCCCCCACCACCTCCAGCTCTCTTGATGCAGTGGCCTTTCTAAAACACATCTTTGACTGTGACACGACTCTGCATTAAAATATTTATTGGAGTACCAAAACCAATGTTGGTTTATTTCCATAATTTTGCGTGTGCAATTCCCTCTGGCAGGTATGTTCCTACCTACTTTGTACACCTGGAAAACTCCTATTCATTTGTCAATACGCTGCTCTGCTGTTACCTGTGATGTTTTCCTAACATATATATACACATGTACATTTCAGATGGAGTTAATCACTCCCTTCTCCTTGTGACCTCTGTGTCTTCCATAGTATTCATGTGAAATAATACTCTTTATTATAATAGAGATCTCTCTGGAGAGCAATGGGTAGAGCCAACAGGTCAAGAGCATCCCACTGGGTTCTGAAGCCAGGCTGCAGGGCTTTATTTTGGCTCCCCCAAAACTGAGAGACCTTGGACAAGTTACTTCTCCTCTGTGTTTCACTTCCTCGTGTGTAAAATGGGGATAATACTCTAAGTGGAGCCTACCACTTAGAGTTGTTGGAAGAATTAAATGAATTGATATATATAAAATGGTTAAGCACAGTGCCTGTCATAGAGTAAATGATCCATATGTGTCCACTGTTGCCCCCGAACCGACAACAGTGTGTGGCAGAAGGACCTCAGTAAGGATTATCGAATGACTTCATTGGGATACAATCTTCATCATCCAACCCCAATTCATGTTTGCAGCTTTATTTCTACTTCTCACCTACAAAAATCCTGTGTTATCCTTAAACACACAATTCCCTTTTCCCTCTTCAACCCTTGTTCCTTCACACATACTGTTTTGTGTAGCAGAAATATTTCTTCTCCATCTTCCTCCTTCCTTCTAGTCTCTGGTAGATCTCAAATCCATCTACCAAAAGAATACAGATTTCAGGATGTTGCTCTCTGGAGAGTGTGATTATGTAGGTCTAGGTGGGACCCTGGAAACTTTCAAGTTTAAGAAGTTCACCAGGGGATTTTAATGTGCAACTACGTATATTAAATATGCCTTGAATAGAGCAGACACCTAACAGATGTTTGAGGAATAAAACTCTCTCACTATTTTCTGTACTGCCATGGAATGCTTAGACAAACTTCTTTCCTATTTCCAAACAAATGCCCTCATCTGTAAGTGTTGCACCTCCCAAGGCCATGAGAAGTCTATGAACACTCAGCGAGTGAGCAGACAAAATAATCTGATTTTATATGTTGTCTCACTTTGCCTTTGTCATATCCTTTCCTTTACCTGGTGTCCCTAGAATACTACCCCACCTAAAGTCACAGAGAAGCTTGGGTATTTTACTTTAAATTCACATATAAGAAATTTACTTCAGGTAGCTCTACAAAAAAAAAAAAAAAAAAAAAACACAAAATAAATCAAAATAAGAAACGAAACCAAGGAAAAACATGTTATTTAGGAAACATTAATTTCAATTATATCCCTCACAACATTAAATGTGAATGGATTAAATGATCCAATCCAGACAAAATAATCCAGACTGTCAGACTGGATTAAAAACAAGATTTGAGCTGGGCATGGTGGCTCACACCTGTAATCCCTGCACTTTGGGAGGCTAAGGCAGGCAGATCATGAGGTCAGGAGTTCAAGACCAGACTGGCCAATATGGTGAAACCCTATCTCTACTAAAAATACAAGAATTAGCTGGGCATGGTGGTATGTGCCTGTAGTTCCAGTTACTTGGGAGGCTGAAGCAGAAGAATCACTAGAACCCAGGAGTCAGAGGTTGTTGCAGTGAGCCTAGATCGTGCCATTGCACTCCAGCCTGGCAACAGAGCAAGACTCTGTCTCAAAAAAAAAAAAAGATTCCACTACGAGTTGTTCATACAAGATACACTTCATTTTTTCTTTGTCATTTGTTCTGTTTTTGTATTTTATTATTTTTTAACTGATAAAAAGTATGCATATTTATGGTGTATGGCATGATGTTTTGAAATATGTAGGCACTGTGATATGGCTAAGTTCAACCAACTTTCACTGCTATTCCCACTTTCAGGGTCATAGTAGGTGACATGCTGTTCCTGGCAGAATGACAAACCACTGTGCTTTCAAGGCTACTAACATTGGTGTGTTTCTTTTGGTAAATAAATGACCTTGAAAATTATCCATAGTGTACATTTCTGACCAGAAATGTGTGCATAACTAACATACGCATTGCCTCACATACTTACATTTAAAAGGGACAACCAAAGTAAATATTCTCCATCATGTTTCTGATGTGAAGATATTGAGAACTTCTAGAAATTCCACTGATTAGTGTTAGAACTCTGCTCTAGCAATCCTCATTCTCTTCTTCTCCACCCCACTGCTTAACCCACAAAAGTCAACTTCTAGAAGGTTCAGAATATTTAACTTGGCTCCATGTCCTCCAGGAAGCATCCCAGGCCTTCCCCCAGTATCCTCCATCTCCCTCTCAGGCCATTCCCCTGTGCTCCAACAGTGCCCTGTACACATGCCTAATGTTAGTGCACTTACAGTTCCAGACACTGTAAATCATGTCTCTACCTCAAAAGTGAGCTCCTCTAAAGCAGGGAAGGATCAGTCATCATTATTCCAGGCACCAATACTCAGTAACCACCTAATGCATATCTCTATTAAAAACTAGTAAGAAATGAAAGCCCTCCAGCCCAGAGGTTCTCAACCTTTTAATTACCAGAGGTGCCTTGTATCATTTCTTTTTAAGTTTTTCTAGAATAGTGTTTTAATAATTTATTTGTATTCCCACTTTATTAAATAAACTCTGAACACATCAAATTACCAATCAAAGCTATGAGAAAATCAGTGCTACCTAACTAAATTGCTATGAATTCCATGCAAAGGAAAAAAAACACATACACTGATGTTTTAGTTAGTGTGTGTATCAACATTTTAGTGAAATTGACTTCTTTTCTGAAATAATTTTCAAAACCTAAAACTATCAAAAAAATTAGCATAAAGACAAATGACTGCCCCACACATGACCAGTGAGAGGACAACTTAACTACATGTATGTAGGGCCTTGAAAATGTTCATCTACGGCCCAGTAATTCTACCCTGAAGAATTCTATCTTAATTCTATCCTAAGGAAATATAAAATACAAAAATATACAAAACGTGTTTTCTATATAAAACATGTTATTAAAGAGTAATTTATAATAGTGAAAAGTAGGAAACAATCTAGATATCAGTGATTTGGGACTGGTTAAAAATAAGTTACGCAACAGCCAGACAATGGGAAACAATGAAGCTCATGAAAATGATATTTACGCAGAAAAGTTTCTAAAACATAATAATACATTTTAGTGATAATGGTAAGTTAACAGAGTGGAATAGAAAATTGCCTGCAAAGTACAACCCCAACTACACACAAAATATAATTTTTTTTTTTTTTTAAAAGAGGGCCGGGCGCAGTGGCTCACACCTGTAATCCCAGCACTTTGGGAGGCCGAGGCGGGTGGATCACGAGGTCATGAGATCGAGACCATCCTGGTCAACATGGTGAAACCCCGTCTCTACTAAAAATACAAAACATTAGCCGGGCACGGTGGTGCATGCCTGTAATCCCAGCTACTCAGGAGGCTGAGGCAGGAGAATTGCCTGAACCCAGGAGGCGGAGGTTGCGGTGAGCCAAGATCGCACCATTGCACTCCAGCCTGGGTAACAAGAGCGAAACTCCGTCTCCAAAAAAAAAAAGAGGACACATCCACTAAAATTTCAAGAGTGATTGTTACTAAGTGGAGGTATTATGGGTGAATTTTCTATCTTGATCTTTATCATTCTCTGTGTTTTCAGAATGTTAAGCCAGAAGAAGAGTGCTTTTATAATTTTTTTTTAAAATGTCAAAAGGTTAAGATACAAACCTACTGAAAGATTCATTACTTCCATGTCCAAAGAACAACTTCCAAGAGATGGTATTCAGAGATATGTGTAGGAACTCTAAATAATAGACCAAAACATCTCATCTCACATTTTTAATACATCCCTAATAGTTTGTTGTTGTTGTTGTTGTTTTGAGACAGTCCTACTCTGTCACCCAGGCTGGAGTGTAGCAGCACAATTTCAGCTCACTGCAACCTCTGCCTCCCAGGTTCAAGTGATTCTTCTGCCTCAACCTCCCAAATAGCTGGAATTACAGGCACCCACCACCACATCTGGCTATTTTTTTTTTTTTTTTTTTTTGAGACAGAGTTTCGCTCTTGTTACCCATGCTGGAGTGCAATGGCGCGATCTCGGCTCACTGCAACCTCCGCCTCCTGGGTTCAGGCAATTCTCCTGCCTCAGCCTCCTGAGTACCTGGGATTACAGGCATGTGCCACCGTGCCCAGCTAATTTTTTTGTATTTTTAGTAGAGATGGAATTTTGCCATGTGGGCAGGCTGGTCTCAAACTCCTGACCTCAGGTGATCCACCCACCTTGGCCTCCCAAAGTGCTGGGATTATAAGCATGAGCCACCGCACCTCACCCCCTAATAGTTTTTCAACTTCTTCCTCTGCCAAAGAATATCAAGAATGAAAACAAATAATCTGTACCTACTAACAACTCTCTCCATCATGGGATCAAACTATAATTCAATATCCAGACACCTGAGCTGCCTATATTGCCAGACATGACTTTCTCTTGGAACAGAAATAAAGTTCTTCTCTTTAGACCAACTCCAAGTACATCCCCCAGAGCAATAGGTGTAGTGTGCCAACCATAAAAAGAAGGAAGATTACAAAGTTTCTTTTTGAAAAGTTCAACAATTATTTGGGCTGCTGTGACCGACTTTCACTGCTATTCCCTCTTTTAGTGTCATAACAGGTGACTTGCTGTTTCTGGCAGAATGATAGACCACTGTGCTTTGAAGGCTACTGACATTGGTGTTTTTCTTTTGGCAGATAAATGACCTTGAAAATTACCCATAGTATACATGTCTAACCAGAACTCTCCTTTTCTGTAGAGGACCATACGGATTGGTAAAAAGACTGTGGGCTTTGTAATCAACAGAACTAGTTTTCTGTCTCGCCTCTGCCACTAGCAGCCTCGTGATCTTGGTAAGTTAATGTCCCTAAGCCTCAGCTTCCTGTAAAATAGGGATAATAATAATAATACCCACCTAAATGGTTGCTGTGAGAATTCACTAAGCTAATAGAACTAAAGCATCCAGCACAGTTTACAGCATATACCACATGTTCTAAATGACAGCCTCAGTATTCTAACTGAATTTCATCCCAGAGTTCCTAACAAAGGCCACTTAATAACAAGAGAATCGAGCCAAAATACAGAATCTGGCCTTTAACTTGATCATTTAGAATGAGGGGACTGAAGCCTATGGAGCTTTGAAGTTGTGAATTTACAGATCAGCCTCACCCAGTTGTTTGACCCTGGACAAGTGACTTAATCCCTGTGAACACAAGTTCCTTCCACATAGCATGAAAGAAGAATAGTAATCACAGTTTATGTGAGGATTAAAAAAAATAGCCCATGTTAAGTATCTGCCATATTGCAAGTGATTAAAATATTGTGGCTCTTCTTATCACGTATTTAATGTTACATCAACTGCCAATGTTTCATTTCATCAATGTCAATCAATTGAGTCCAGAAAAGCAGGGAAAATAAATAAATTTCATAACGCAGACAGTCGACCCTCAATCAGTACTTACGTCGGCAGACCTTACAGCACTGGCCAGCAATGTGCACCGGGAGGGAGTCTGGGGAGCAATTGAGAGGGGGACATGACATCCTTCGGCATTCCACGGTACCACTCTGAGGAAGGAAGGACATGGAACATAATCTCAGAAGTATCCTTTGATAGCTCCTGTGGTGGAGATCATTCAAATCTCATCCCAGAAACCTCATCAGGGAAACAGAGGCAGTATTAGAATTCCCAGTCCACTCCAGGACCACAAATAAAGTGTTTTCTCCAGCCCGACTGACCTGTACCACCTCAATTACTTTTCTGAAATACATCACTAGTTTCATCCTACCTGCCCATGTGGGCTAAGTAGATTATGCAGAAAACAAAAAGTCTATTTTTATAAGAATATAAATAACACATTTGCAGACCCTGTCAATCATTTCTGAGGCTCTAACAATCTGTTTTGTATTTTCCTAGACAAACAATGGCATTCTTCAGATACTTATCAAGTAATTTCAACTGGACAGGGTTTCCATACTAATTTTTGGAGGGAGCTGTTATAATTCTCTGAAACAGATAAAGGGATATACAAATAATGGATATCCTGACAGTCACAGTGAGTTAGGGAGAAAATGCCTTGCAATTCTCTCAAACAGGTGATAGATACACTTTGGAAAAGACAATAAAAACACATAGAGAATAATTAAACTCCCTTTTTAAAGTTATTCTGGTTGTGAATAAGGCTAACCATTAGGTTGTTTGAAAATCAAAGGAGTCCCTTCTTTCCACTATATCCCAACCTTCAAACTCCAAACAGTGCATTACTTAATAATAATATTAAATCAAATTAGAGTGTGTTGGCCAGGAAAAGCAGATTTTAATTTCCAAGTATTCATATAAGATAAGACCCTTTTCCAGCATTGCTTCACAATTGTTCATATGACTAGTGGGTGCTAGGTAAAAAGGTAATAATTCTTAGAGTTAACATTATTTATCAAAGAACCAGGTTACTCTATAATTATCAAACCTGTCCCTTTAAAACAATTTTTACTGCATTTATTTACAAAGAGGCTTACTTTGCAAGTGCAGTTCCTGCAATGGTCACCATCTACCCAAGAGTCTTGGTCTCGATAGAGCAGTCCACTCACTTGACAGGTCTTCTCACAATGACAGTTTTCCAATTGACTAAGTCTTGTCTCTGCATAATTTAGCTGCAAACAAGAGTTACTGAATGTAATTTCTGTAATTCAGTTGCATCATCCTAACAATGCTAATAGCAACAAGAATAAAAAATCCATGCAAGAAGTGAAAAAAATGCTCAGAACAGTTCACTGGTTCTTAGCATTATCTGTTTTTTGTTTTTTTATTTTTTTACACAAGGTGGAATCACTCTAAATTGAAGACATATTGGCTATCATGGTCTAATGAATACCAAATGAGACATTAAACTGTATCTTAGGAACCTCATGGGTGTTCATAAATGTGTGTGCTTTCAGTTCAAGCCCACACAAAAACACTCATAATGAATTTGTTCTCAAGGACTCATTATGATGTTTACAGGAGATCTAATCAGGAACTCCGAGGCACTTACATTTATCTCCCACTATCCTCTCTATGTTCTTCACACACTAACTAGAATGTCATGGTTTACAAACTAGGAAGTCACTGTCTTCTGTCTGATGAAAAATTCTGGAGAGCTGGGGCCAGAAAAAAAGAGAAGTCGTAAGAGGATCCCCCAGACAGAATGCCCCAGGAATTCACTTTTGTGCTTAGAAGGTCAGGAGAAGTAATCAAATCCCCAGGTAAGATCAGAATTTTATAAAATAACCTTTTTTTTATTTTTCTAGGCCACCCAGTATTGTCAATAATCACAGAGTCTTAGACTTTCCCACTGGAAAGGGATTATAAAGCTTGAATATCCTCTCAAGAAACTTCAAGTGATTATCTAGCCTTTGCACATCTCCAGTGGAGGAACATTTATTATCTTCCAAGGAAGGCCATTTTTTTCAGTTAGCTCTCAATGTTTGAAACATTTTTCATGGTTTGGCTGTGAAATCTTTTTTCTTTTTCCTGCCATACCTAGGTTTTCATCGTAACCCATCCTGACAAACCTAATCCTCACCATTTGAGGTTATCCTGTCCTCCTGAACACACCTGGCACCACCAGGTTCCCTTAACCACTCCTCATGATATCATTCCAAGCCTCTCTTCTGATTGCTTTTCATACAGCCTACTCCAGTTTACCTTCAAAAACATGGTGCAAAAAAACCCTAAATATAGCACTTTGATATGATCTGTCTACTGTCACATCCATACAACAGAGTGACTCACCCAACAGTGATATTACTCTCCCCTTCCTTTTCCTTTCATAGAGACCACCAGGATTAAAAACCAAGTATCGGCCAGGTGCAGTGGCTCGCACCTGTAATCCCAGCACTTTGGAAGGCCGAGGCAGGTGGATCATGAGGTCAAGAGATCGAGACCATCCTGGCCAACATGGTGAAACCTCATCTCTACTAAAAAATACAAAAATTAGCTGGGCATGGTGGCCCACGCCTGTAGTTCTAGCTACTCAGGAGGCTGAGGCAGGAGAATTGCTCAAACCCAGGAGGCAAAGGGTACAGTGAGCTGAAATCGTGCCACTGCACCCCAGTCTGGCGCCTGGCAACAGAGTGAGACTCTGTCTCAAACAAACAAACAAAAATACCAAATATCATTTCCCAGAAAATTATCTGAATTTCTCTTTTCCTTCTCAATCATGCTTATACTTTCATGTCTTGAGTACTTTCCCCATACAGGAAATCAATTGAACCTTTGATCTAACTAAGATTATTTTGAGCCACTACTTTAGATATAATAGATGAACCTAAGGAATGACTTCCACCATCTTTCCACATTAACTATGGTTCCATTTCATACACATTCTTCTGAATTACTCATACGAGACTCTCTGGAAATGAAATCCACATGTAATTCTAACCTTTGCTTTTGTCATGTATTCCATCCTCTTCTTCCAAGCTTTTGGGATTTCTCAAGAAAATTTGCCCCTGTCTGCCTTTTGTGGGTGATAGCAAAGAGCAGAAAAAACAACAAATAGAATCTTAGACCAACCACCATGTACCATGAGCAGCCCCTAAAGAACTAAGAGTTGAGTCTGCCTGAAATATCAGCTTCCTATCACATTTTCTAATATGCATGATCTTCTAGAAATTTATGTTTCATTTAAAACTCTAGCCTGGGCCAGATATGATGGCTCACGCCTATAATCCTCGCACTTTGGGAGGCCAAGACGGGCACATTATCCAAGGTCAGGAGTTGGAGACCAGCCTGGCCAATATGGCAAAACCCTGTCTCTACTAAAAATACAAAAAAAAAGCCAGGTGTAGTGGCATGTGCCTGTAATCCCAGCTACTCTAAAGGCTGAGACATGAGAATTGCTTGAACCCAGGAGGTGGAGGATGCAGTAAGCCAAGATCGTGCCACTGCACTCCAGCCTGGGTAACAGAGCTATACTCCATCTGGATTAATTAATTAATTAATAAAACAAAACTCTAGCCTAATCATAGAGTTTATAGAATCTATGATAATTAAGTTCTTTGGGAATGCTTTAGGAAACAGAGAAAAATACACTTTTGAGTTTGGTGATAGTCTTAGATACTGAGGGATGATGGCATATGATTTGGCCACTTGCAGACACCAAAATCTGAAAATGTTCAAGTCCTTTATATAAAATAGTATAGTTTGCTCATAACATACTCATATTCTCCTATATAGTTTAAATCATCCCTACATAACTTATAATACCTAATACAATGTCTAGATATCAATTCATTCACATGGATTCAATGCAGTACTCGGTACATGGAAAATTCAAGTTTTACTTTCTGTAACTTTTTGGAATTTTTTTCTGAAGATTGTTGGTCCAGAGCTGGTTGAATCTATAGATATGAAACCCCAACAAAAAGAAAGTGATAATTTATTACTTATCTTTACTTCATTTCTAAAGCCCCAGTAGTTCCTACATAAGGTAGTAACAGATATATGACCTTGGCTTGAACCAAAGAGTTGAACTAGATCTGCATTTCTCCTAAAAGGGTCTCAGAACTGTGTATCTTCATGAGAGGACCCATACCTGCCTTACTCTGAAAATCTGGAACAATTCTGGTGTCTCTGTCATTCCAAGAAGGGAACTTCTTAAAGAGTAAATGACCCAAAAGGCAATTCTATATCTATCTGAGCTTTCTTAAAATCCAGGAGCTTGCCTGAGGGTAATAGTGGTAATTTCTAGCACTGTCCCGCAAAGCTGAGCTATGCTCACCTACAAAACTCGATTCCAAGAAAAATGTCAGTATTAATATAACGAAAACTATTCTCAAGGCTGATCTTGTTTCCCTTCTGAATGTCGTCTTATTTTTAATATTTTTAGCCTTTTCTGACAACATTGAAAAGCCCTATTCTCTGTAATAATAAGAGCACATCAAATAGACACAAAGGCAAAGGGATGTTAAGGCAAAAAGCTAATTTTTCAAAGATACTTAATGTACCCTCTTGCCTTCCCTTTTGCCCCTGCTAAATCCTAAAACAGCAATAAAGGAGACAACTCTGAATCAAAAAATGAAATACATTTTCTGTCATTGGTATCAGCATGCTGAATTTATACACATTTATTTTCAAAAGCTATTTGTATACTACCTGCCACTTTCTCTAAGAATGTCTGCAGATTCAAAATAGATATGTTATCAAATCTACATCTCTCTTCTGTTTTCCTTTTGTTTATGCATTTATCCAAGCAACCATGAACCAATTCATTTATTCCTAACTCTACACAATGAAAAATAGACAGCAGAGGCCTTTTTCATCATTGAAGGTCAATGAACAGATCTAAGTACATTAGTCATGTGGTGAATTGCTTCTTTTCTTTGAAATACCATTTATTTGGCATTTGCTGTATGAAAGGGAAAAGGAAACTTCTATTGTTAAACATTTAAGCTTAATTGAAAAATCATTATTGAATTCCTCAAACAATGGAAGTCTCAGAAGTAAAGACATTATAAGCTTAAATGCCACTCCAAATGTGGCTTGATTTGCATACATAGATTTGTCAAAGATTTAAACAGAAGTAACCAAGAAAGTTACAGTCTTCAGTATATCTTTTTTCTCAGCTTAAAGTCAGAATGGGATTACAGTGCAGGTGGGATCTGATAGCAGGACAGAGCCTGATCCTATCACAATGTACCCAGCAGGTAGGTAGTTCCCACAACATCTAAACTACCTGAAAGAATCTTCAGAGTAATACAGGGGAGTGGCTGACACTTGTAGATCACTAAGGGAGATATAAGAGAACAACAACAAAAAAAGGGATATTACTTGAGGTAGCAGCCCCATTTCTTCTCTGCCTTAAAAAAATATAGTTTTGCCAAAATGCCAGAATTCCTCAAGAGAGCTCTTAACTAGCCTGACCTCTGTCACCTGAATGTGAGTGCAGGCTGCTCTCATGATCTGTCCTGCATCAAGCAGGGGCACCATCATTTGCCAGCATCCCTAACCCTAAAAGGGGAAAAGGAATGATAAGCTCTCCTACACAGACCCCTAGGCTGATCTGGTATCTACATGTGTTTGGTTTGATCTTACTTTGGCTACCAATTCTTATCCAGCTTATACACTGAGCTTCCTCTCTGGAAGGACTCTAGGGCTTCCACCTTGACCCAAGAGGAAGGACTTCCTGCTGTTTTCCAGAACTGCTAGACTAGGGTCTTGCCAGCAATGCACAGGCTCTGCCAGATTTTCTGATTTCAAGTCACTGGGGAAGATGTGCATTTTCTTAGGGACCATTTTCTCTAAGGAACCATCATCCCACCATGGTTGTCTATACTTTCTAGGTTTAAGAGTATAAATATCAGCAGCCACCACCTATTGAATGGCATTTCTGTGCCATGCAGCAAAACTCATTTCCCTGGGCTCACAGAATCTTTACAAGAGCAGGAATAATTGTCACCATTTTACATATGGGAAAACAGATGCTGAACTTTATTCAAGGCTACAAACATCCAAGGAAATGATAAAATAGAGACCCAGAATCCTATCAGCCTAACTTCAAAGCCCATTCTCTATCTCTACTATGACCTACATGACTGTATACTCATCTTAATCAGAACTGCTGGACAACTCAAATCAAACCTTCAAAGCTTAGCTCCAACCCCATTAACTAAATTCTGCCACAATAGGCCTATTTAACTAAAGATAAAGACTTGGCCCAGATAAATTTAGTGCCATAGCATTCTCTTTGCATCTGGGAACCACATTCAAGTTTGCCTAACATCTCCAGTCTCTATCTCCTTCCATCTGCCAAAAGGGTGAGTTACACTTCTGCCTCCACCAAGGGCAGACCACATAACCTGAAGGACTTCACCAACTGAACCAACTAAACTGCTGTATTTGATATATAAATTAAAACCTTTGAAAATTGTCACAGAGCTTATATAAAAGGAAGAAAGTCACAGAGGCCAAAACAAAGTGACTGCAGGGATTCCAGGAAATAAGCGAGCACCCAAGACAACAACATCATGATGAAATGCAGAGCCCTTGAGCTTCCACCCTGATGGCTACACAGGGTATATAGCAGGGCAGAGTTGGGGAACAGCATCTTCCCACGATGAGTATCTTAAAGGAAACTCTTCTATAAAGGTTTGGCACTAACATCTGATACCCTCAGTCTTAGATTGAACGAAAAGAAGGAGGTTCGTACAAGGCACAGAAAGCAAGCTTTCACGTTCAGACCTTGGCACCAGCTAGAAGGAAAAGAAAAAAATTCCTTGAAAATCCTTGAAGAATCCTTTCCTGAGACTTCACCTGGCCTATCCTAGGTGTCGCAGTCTGACTCTGAGCAATCTGTCTGGTCTGAAAATACTTACACAGATAATGTCAAAGAATTTTTACATATTTCCAAGGAAAACAAGCAGCTCATAGCCAGAAGAGTGCATTAAGAGACCTTGTTCTTAAAAAATAATAATAAAATAATACAATAAAAGAGACCTTGCTCTTGCCATAACCTTCCTTTTTGAAAAGTTACTACAAGTTCTATGCTCACACATTTCATTCTCAGCTGAAAACTTTAGTTCAGCTCAATAAAATGATAAAACATTCATTTCTCTTTTCTTCTCTTTTTATTTGCTCATTCTTGGTAATATCTCTATCCTCCTGCCAGTGGATGGAGAGGGTTAGAAAGAGTAATTAATATTACTCCCTATTTATATCTTCTATCTCTCTTCCTAACCCTCTCTTGTCAAACCATAAACTTTCTCAGTCATGATTCAACTTTCACGATCTAACTACCTGAGTTCAGGTCCCAGCTCTGCCATCTACTCTCTTAGGAAAAGTTATCAGACCTTCCTGGACTTCAATCATCTCATATGTAAAGTAGACCAATAAATAAAGCAATCTCAAAGGATTGTGGTAAAGATTAAAGTGACAGTGGATATAAAAGCTTAAGCATTATAACTAATACATAGTAAATGCTTGTATTACTGACTTTTCAGATTCTTTTAGATCAACAGTTGACAAACTGCTAAGAATGGTTTTTACAGTTTTCAATAGTTATAATTTAAATGATTATACTTAAATGAACTAAGTTTATGCATAATATCCTTGATTTTGCCTCTTGGCTTGCAAGGCCCAAAATTTGCTAGCTGGTCCCTTATGGAAAAAGTTTGCCAACACTTATTCTAGATGATCATAGATTTCAAATTACACAGCAAAAATGGAAGTACTCAGTTTTCAAATTGTAATTCTATACACAGTTTGGAAGGAACAGACTTACAAATCTGCCAAAGTGCCAGAAGGAGGTTTAGAAGGTGGATTATACCATTTTCTGCTTGCAATTGCCCACAATTAAATATCTTCTGCCTTACAAATGCCCATTTTACATAATAATGTTTTGAGAATAGAGCTCAAAGTGGCTCTTAGATGATGTGTGGCTAAAGAGAAAAATGGCATTCTCTACAATGAGAAAAGAATGAGAGCGAAAGATGTCCTCAAAGCTGGAAAATGAAGAACAACAATCACCTGAGACTCAGTGGCAAGTTCCTTGTTCCAAAAATTTGCTAGCATGCTAAAATATAATTAACAGTATTGAGATCAAGCTGCTCCAGACAATATGAAACAAAAGCCTCTATATGACACAAGCTGGGAAAGCAAATAATCACCTGTGTTTCACAATCGCATTGTACTCTGAAGTGAAAAGCTAATGCTTCAGATCTGAACCTCAGTCTCAATCTTTTTCTTACAAAAGCTTTCCATCTCTCCTTTCCAGACAAAAGAGGGCTTGACTTGGCCAAAAACCCAGTTTGAAATAGAAACATTGTCTTCAGCAGCAAAATCTATGGTCCAGAATATAGCCTTATCTCCCAAACACTTACCAACCCACCAATTTTTTTGCACATACCATGGCTGATGGTAGGGAGCAATCTTAGCCGCAGGTAAAATAGGATTAATGTATCATTTTCACTGTTATTAAAATTCTTCCTTTTGCAGGGTATAATGTCTCTTAGGCCCAACCTAATTCTTTCTTCACCCTAGGCCGGAACTCATGTCCATGACTGATTGGTATCATAACAACAGCATTAGCCACATTTTCTATTTTTTCAGTGTCTTTTTCAACAAGGCTCAGGGCTTTCTATTATGAATATACACTTTATGAATATATATGTTAAAGGCCTTAGTTATTTACACATTTGGTTCTGCCACTCAATATGAACATATCTAGGGTAGAAAGCATATCTTGCTCACCATTGCCCCTTTGTGCCTAACACAGTGCACAGCAAATGGCAGGTCCTCAAAAGATGCTTGTTAAGTGGATGATGGAATGGAGAGGAGGAAAAGGTGCAGAGTTATAAAACCAAAGGTGTTGAAAGGCAAATTTGCCTGCTTTGTTATTTAATTCAGGACCAGCCTTGAAATGAATTATACATTAAAAATGTAATATAATGCCTTCCTTTGACAGTAATCTGTTCCTAACAATAGCTATTTTGCCCTTTCTGATTATTTGCAATTATTCTTACATCCGAAATGCATTAGCTTATAAGAGCACTGGCTCTGACCATAGATCATCTTACAGTGTTACTACTTTAATAGCCATTGGGCAAATTCCTTTTCCACTCCCGTGGACTCTACAGTGATACATATTGCCTCTTGCTTCCAAACATTTTTCAAGTAAACATTATGATACAGCTTAATAGCACCAAAGACAGGAATGGTTATGTTTACTATCGGTAGTCCTATTTTGAGTAAGAATAAACCATTTTTGTAGTAACATATAGCAGATGCCAAGGCTAAAAATGCTTCCATCATAACATATCACTCCAAATTCCAGATAGGACAGAAAAAGAAATGAAACATCACAAGTGAAATTTAGATACCTACTTTTGCAGTCATCTTGGCCAAAAGCTCTTGTAAATCCATTATTCCTTGCACCAGGCTTAAGAAATCACTGCAGGTTGGGCAAGCTCAATAAAGAAAATATAAAATATATATTTATATTGTGCTAATATGAGAAATAAAATTTTAAAACAGTAGATATGTGGCTATGTAGAAGAGTTTTGGGGGGCTTTTGGTTAATATTGCTTCAAAATTTGAGTGAAATCACAGAAGATTTCAGGTCTGGATCTTTTCCTAGTTTAATAAGCAAAAAGAAAGGAACAGGAAAAAGGCACTGTTAACTAAAAAAAAAGGCGACATGACATTTTAAAGTTAAAATTAAACTCTCATTTCTATAGAGAGGCAACTGAAAAACTGCAGTATCATAGAAGAAGAAAAAGTAAACTCTCATGCAGGTCAAGGATTTTAAAGAATAGGTTTTTAAAAATATATATTATATTAAACATATCTTTCTATATCCAGCTGTAGAACATGCTAATGTAACCCTCTTCTTTTCAAATTTTAATTCAATAAATGATATAGGTTGGCTGTATCCCCACTCAAATCTCATCTTGAATTGCAGCTCCCATAATTCCTACATGTGGGAGGGACCCAATGGGAGATAACTGAATCATGAGGGTGGTTACTCCCATACTATTCTCATGTTAGTGAATAAGTCTCACAAGATTCTGATGGTTTTATAAGGGTTTTCCCCTTTCACTTGGCTCTCATTATCTTTGCCTGCCGCCATGTAAGATGTGACTTTGCTCCTGTTTTGCCTTCCACTGTGATTGTGAGGCCTCCCCAGCAATGTGGAACTGTGAGTCAATTAAACCTCTTTCTTTCACAAATTACCCAGTCTCAGGTACGTCTTTATCAGCAGTATGAAAACTGGCAAGACAATAAATGATACATATTTTTTAAAGACACAGAATTATATAATGTAGATAATAAGTTCTCTTTCACTATCCCCAGCACCTCAGAAGTCAACACTATAAACAATTTGTGTCTGTCTTTCCAGATGTGTTTCTCTGATATGATCAACAAATTATAATGGAATATATCAAAATGCTTTAAGTTGCTACTTACTGCGATTTAGATTTGGACATTGTGTTATATATCCATTTGGCATAAAGATGATCTTCCCGTCTTGGATGATCCCCTTGATAACAGAAGAGACAGATGGCAATCAAGATTACAGTCACCAGCTATGGTCCCTATGCAATCACATATTCTTGGCAGGTCAGATTATTTTTCAACAAAATTGATTCATTCAAAGGTTGAGTTGCCCTTAGTACATACTGAACCACTCTAAAGCATCCTGCTTTAGGAATCTTGAATTGTACATTTATGTGGAGAAAGCTACAATTAGTTACCACTAGTTAATGCCAATTATAGATTATAGTACCAAAGATACATCAGTAAAAAGTATTAATTCAATAAAAATTCTTTTTAATGCCCTAATCATCCTGGAACATTATTGCTGATTTACAGGATTTTTAAAGTGGAAAGAAATATAATAGAAATATATTAGGCTAAAATTTTTCTACTGATTCATTTAGCCAAGAAAATAAAATTAGACATTAGGAAAATTCCATAACAATCTTTGTTCCTCAACTGATTGAGTAACATAAGTCTTTCTTGATGAATCTTAAGACAAGAGTAAAAGGTTGTCTTTCAGTTCTGTAATTCAGTCTGGAAGAATAGCTCAAACTTAAGAAAGTCATCAGGGCTGTCATCTCTCAATGAAAATATTGACTTGGCTTTGAATTTTTCAAGTTGAATTTCAAGATTCTGTTGTTAGGGTTTTTTTTCTGATTTGATGGCAGAGATATTACAGAACAGATGGAAGATGTGCAAGCTGGTTCAGAATATTGAGCTTAATCTATAAATAAAATATAGGCTTAAGATAGTGCTGCAAGTATTTCAGAGGGAGTAACATTTAACATTTATGTGCTCATCTTCTAAACAGCAGAAGGCAAGCAGCAAATGCTGTTTTTAGCTTATTATTTCAAGAAAAAATATTAATTGGAAATATTAATAGAAATAACAGGATCACAGCACCTCTTCCACAGAATTATGTATGTCTATTAACCTCTTTCTCATCAAGGATGATGCAGTGTTTGTGATTACGAGAAAAGACAGTTTCACCATGGGGAAGAAGTTTCTGCCACTACTCCTCAATATTAATTCATAATCTCTTGCAGAGGAATACCAGGGAGCAATTAATGGAGCACAATCTAAATGAATTAGCTTCTCTCTCAGATGAAGTTACTCAGTCTTTCAAAACAAATTAACTCCTTTGAGAGGCTAACACCTTCAAGCACACGTAGCAATTTGAAACAAGCATGGATTAGAAGTCAGGGAACCTGGGTTCAAGTTCTGGATCTGTCTCTAGCTCACTGGGTAGACTTAGCAATAAGTTAACCAGCTTCTATGAGCCCTAGTTGCTTCATTTGGAAAGGAAGTGCTAGATAAAAAAGCTAAAGATCCACCCAGCATTCATATTCTAGGTCAATGAAACAGGCCTCCAAACTGAAATTGTCACATTTTAGACAACTATGCTCATTAGTTTTCAAATAATAATTTTTAAAAAAGAATCTGAACAGACAAAACTATAGATTTCTATCTTATGGATTTCCTGGAACATGGAAAACTTCAGCACTGAAACAGAGGCTCCTAGGCAAACCAGGACAGCTGGTTACCCTAGGTGATATGGAATTAGTGGAAGCATATGCACCAGAAAAAGGGCGGATCCATACCTATTCATCAGAAGACCCTGGATTATTCTTATCATCTATGGAAAGGGTACTCAGAAACCTGGAGCATATGTGTCATAGTGGTAAATACCTTTCCAAAAACAAATTGAAAATTAATTTTAAAATGATACCTTATCCCACTAATCCTATAGAAAGAAATACTTTTTCAAGTGACTTTACTAATTTTAGTGACATCATGAGTTATAAATCACCTGCCCTCACACCTTTCCTCTATCTGCATCTCTCCTTACTTCTGTCTTTCCACTTTTAATCTCTGGCACTTGTGTGTGTATGTTACATAGATCATTAGGTGAAGGTCAATAATGTTGACTTGAACAAAAAACCAGAATAAAAGCTGACAGCTTCCCAATGCTCATTAACACAAAAACCCAAAGCATTTGGTATTTTTTATGAAGAAAGGTCATAGAGGTGAGCCCACATACTGGCACGAAAATTTGTTCTTGCCAAATGAATCAAGATGAGAATATTAATTTATTTGAATGGATGTAAGTCAATCCTAGATTAAAAGAAAGGTGGTGATACACTACAGATGCCACTTACAATCTAAAGACGCCTGAGTGCATGTGTGTGTATGCATGCGACTACACACATTTATGTATATCCCAGCACCTTCCCCAGAATAAGAACCAGAAGGTCTGGCATTAAATTGCTATATGGACAATTTACTGCCAGGACATTTGCTGATAAAAGAAGCATTTGCTAAGCATGTAGTTTTCTTCAGAAAACTACAAAAGGGATTTTTATAATGTATAAAACCATAAAGGAACTCAATCAGCTTTATTCCTCTCACAAAAAAAAAAAAAAATCATCTGTGAGGATTTCCACAGATGAAAATGTACCTTCAAGCACTACATCTTCTCCCAAAGGAGATAAGGTATAAAAGGTAAAATTTGTATTATTTCTCCTCATTTAACTCTAAATGTATCTACATTTAACTGAAAAACACAACTCAAGCTGACCCTGTATTAGCTGACCTCATTTGATCTCATTTTTGCAGACATATGCTTTATTTCATATTATTCATCTTGGCAGTGTTTCTTAAACTTCATGGTCCTGGAGAATCACCTTCAGTATCTGCTTAACATTCAGATTCTCGTGTCAGCCCAAAGGATCCTGTTTCAGTAGGGTTGGAGTGGGCCCAGAAATCTTCATTTAAAAAAAAAAAAAATCTCTTCCAGATGATTCTGATGAATGGTAAAAGGACCCTTTCTGCTCTATTCTAATCATCTGCTTCTTTTGGGACAAGAGGGTTTACTCACTAAAAGTTCACAATGGTTAAAATTATTGCATCCAAATCATATATAAATAGAGTAAAATCTCACTGATTTAGAACTGAATAAAAACCAACAGAATTACTAGATTATATTATAAACACCATGAAGGCAAAAAACAATACATTTTCGTCTTAGTAATCCCCTGGAGTTCCTATTGTAGTAGATTTCCCATAGTAAACACAATAAATATTTTAAAGCATCAAATTGTTGAAAATTATGAATTATACAATATTGAACCACATAATATTGAGCACAGTTAGAATCTATGAAGATCATGTAGGGCATTAGTTTTTTTTTTGGCCATAGTTTTTAATTTAAGGTACATATCAGAATTTTGGAAGAGATTAAAAGAACAATCATAGCTATCTGAAAACTTTCTGAAGTCATTTTGATACTTTCTATAAGAACTACTTATCTAGGACCAGATCATCTGGCATTTGACCTATGAGAAATTTAAGGCTTTGATACTCTAAGTAGCTTTTCTAAAGTATACCTTAATCTTAGGCTATATACTAGAGGGTTACTAACTCTTGCAAACCAAAAATGAAGTTCTGAGGCCCACAACCATCTGAATGAGCCCTTCCTCTTGGCCAAGGGCATTCCAGAGTTCATCTGGAAATCTAGTTCAGGTTGTGATGGAAGAGGGGATAGGACACGCTTCATTCTACCCGTCCAGCATTAACATCAACACAGACCTTAAGTCTAACAGGAAACATTTACAATATATTCTCTCTAAAGCCTGCTACTTAGAGGCTTTATCTGCATGATAAAACCTCCTTCTCCACAACCCCTTATCAGAACCCAGACATTCCTTACTACTGATAACTCTTTCAACCAATAGCCAAACAGAAAAATTTTAAATCTATCTACGACCTAGAAGCCCCCACCCTTCTAGTTGTTCCACCCTTCCAGATCAAACCAATGTAAATCTTACATGTATTGATGAAAGTATTCTGTCTCCCTAAGATGTATAAAAGCAAGGTATACCCTCACCGGTGAACTTGGGCACATGTCCTCAGGATCTCCTGAGGTTGTATCATGGGTGCATCCTTAACCTTGGCAAAAAAAACTTCAATTGATTGAGACTTGTTTACAGTTAACTAGAGACAGATCCACTTTTTGATTTACACTCTAAAACCAGTCACTACAATATGCTGTAGGTAAAAATATATCATTTAAGGGAGCCCCTTAACATGAACTAACAATACGTTGCTACAAAGAGGTCCTGTTAGCAAAATGAGGTTTTGTCTTAATTTCCTTAATAGATACTAATCAAACATGCAAAACTAATTATTTAACTGTTTGCATTAGATGCTAATAATTTGCTAAAACAGTTTTTCAGTGATAGAAAGCAGAGGTATTTTTAGATAGCCTAATATCCACCCCCCTAATCTTATTTATACTATTACTTTGCTAAACAATCCATTTTCTTATTGTTAGTGTAATGATAAACCCCAGCTGATGTGAGAACCTAAATAAATCCCTAAGATGCAGAGCCCAAAATTCATAAGCTTTTACTATTAGTACTGATGGAGGACAGAAAAATGGATTTTTTTTTCCTTTTGTTTAATCCACCTGTTGCCACCTTGTGCCTTCTGCAGTCCGCTCCCCATGCACTGAAAAATAAATTTGCACCAGGTACACTGTATATTATGGATTTTTAATGTTTAGGGAACTAATGCCCATTATTTCAATTGTTCCTAGAACATTTCTCATTTTGCATTAAGAAATATAGAAAGATGCAATTAGAAAAATTAGAAAATTATTAGGTCCTTCTTGTGTATGAAATAACTAAGATTAGGCAAGCTCTTCTAAACATGCAGAGCTTTCTGATAAAAATGAAAGCAGCTTCACCACCAAACAAATGCTAATTCTTTTTTAATGCTCTTATTTCCCTGCAGATCTCTGTTTACATTGAAGAAAATGGCTCTATTTTTTTGTATGCTAAAATACTGAAACAAATTGCTTTGAAAGAAAGTAGAAAGGGGTGGGAGAGTTTCCTGCTGGGCATGTAAATATATGGATGAAGATTTGTTCTGTTTATAAACTGGCAGGAACTCAAGCTTTGGCAACAGGCTAACAAAAAGTAAGACCTGGGAAACTCACAGGGAGGGTTTTCAAAATGCAACCAATCATGTACTTCTGCCCTGAAGACGTTAATAAAATATTCCGCCATGCAAAACAGCCAAGAAAGACACTTGTCGACTTTCATTATGATCAATAAAAACTGTCAGCTCATTAGCATATCATTAGCTGTCCTGCTGTTTCCAAAGTCTTAATGCACAGAAATATTAATCTTCAAATGTGTGAGATTACCCCAGTTCTGTGACTTTGACTTTCTGCATGAAAGGAAAAATAAGAATTAAAGATGGGAGGAATCCAATATATCTTCTTTTTCAATGTGCCTATAAACATATGTTTACCATCTGCAGAATTATGGGAAGCAGCTGAGGTACAAACAACAGCTGTGGAATTTTTTAAAAGTTGTAATCAATTTCACTTCCCAGTGACAGCTCAGCTGTTAAAGGAGACAGTGATGTCCAGGTAAGGGAAAGGTTTCAGATCCAAGTTCACCAGACAGAGACAGACACAGAAACAGAAACAGGAGAGCCTTAGCTTCTGTGAAAGGCTTTGGAATGAGAAGTTTCCCTAAGGCCTCAATGATTCAGAAACTGTCAGAACACTCAACCCCTGAAGCATCCTATAACTTATTTTGGTTCACCTGGGTTCATTTTTTTTATTTTTCACCCTCTGAAATTGTAAGAGCATAATCAGCTTAGAATGCATCAAAAGGAAATTGAGTGAGTAGTCAACCATCTTGATAATGAAAATCTATGACAATCAGAAGATTCAGATAAGCCTATCACTACTGACCAGCTTTTCTCAAATAGATGCTGTTTTGAAGTGAAGAAATCCCCAGCTTGTGTTCTGTGTCTCAGACAGGAATTACCTAATGCTAGAGGATTATGTACCAGGCACCAGGCAAGTGATTCCATCCTCTGCTATTTAATCAGCACCACTTTTTTTGCACTATCCACAAGGATCCACTGGGGTCCAGAAATTAGGTTTGACAAGTGAGGAGCTTTTGCTTTTACTTTGCCTATAAAGCAACATAATAATATTTAAAATAGAGAATAATGTTATTTTAACCTGAAAACACATCATAGACATTTTTTGTTCTGGAGCAATTCAGCAGATGTGGTTGTTTAATCCATGAGGCAGCTTGTACAGGATAAATATTAAAAGCCTGGAGCTATGCTGACGCTCAGCTGAGAAGTGGCTGCCTCTTTTTCAAGGAGATTTTTGTAGTGTTGAATTGATCAAGAGGTAATATCTGTAATGAGACACTGACATATTTCTCCTACTCCAGCCATTTCATCTCATAAAAGGACGGCCAGAAGCACTGCCTGGCATCCAGAATTCTAAGGAGAAGATGAGTTTTGAAAGCTGCCCCATGGAAAGCATCTTTGTAAACAGCCATTCAAGGAGGCCACTCCTACTAGGGAGCAAGAAGAACTGCCTTGCTTTCTAGGAAGATGGATTGTGTGAAACTGCCATCCCCTTTTGATGTTTGCACTGGGATCACCTATTCTTTGAAGCTGGAAACCCAGAAAAAGACAAATTCTGTCTCCTGGTGGTACTTGATATAGTTAAATATCATGTCTCCTTAATCAACACGGTGGTAACAGTGGAAACACAGGGTAAGCCCTTAATAAATATTTGTTAAATGAATGAGCAAAGATTTTGAAATCATAAAGACCTGGGTCTAAATCCCATTTCCATTACTCATGGGCTTTATGAGGTTGGCAACTTCCTTAATCTCCTTGAGTCCAGTTGCCTGACCTATACAATGGGGATAAAAATCACTAACTCTTTGTCTAATGGGTAGATTGAAAAAAATTTTTCTGATTCTGTTGGTTGCCAGTTCACTCTAATGATTGTTTATTTTGCTGTACAAAAGCTTTGGAGTTCAATTAGGTCCCATTTGTCTATTCTGGCTTTCGTTGCCAATGCTTTTGGCATTTTAGTCATGAAGTCCTCGCCTATGCCTATGTACTGAATGGTTTTGCCTACGTTTTCTTCTAGGGTTTTTATGGTGTTAGGTCTTATGTTTAAGTCTTTAATCCATCTGGAGTTAATTTTAGTGTAAGGTGTCAGGAAGGGGTTCAGTTTCTGCTTTCTGCGCACGGCTAGCCAGTTTTCCCAACACCATTTATTAAATAGGGAATCCTTTCCCCATTGCTTGTTTACCAGACAAATGGCTAATATTCAGAGTCTACAAAGAACTAAAACAGATTTATAAGAAAAAAACAAACAAACCCATTCAAAAGTGGGTGAAAGATATGAACAGACACTTTTCTAAAGAAAACATTTATGAGGCCAAGAAACATATGAAAAAATGCTCATCATCACTGGTCATTAGAGAAATGCAAATCAAAACCCACATTGAGATACCATCTCATGCCAGTTAGAATGGCTATCATTTAAAATCTGGAGACACCAGATGCTGGAGAGGATGTGGAGAAATAGGAACACTTTTACACTGTTGGTGGGAGTGTAAATTAGTTCAACCATTGTGGAAGACAGTGTGGCGATTCCTCAAAGACCTAGAAATAGAAATTCCATTTGACCCAGCAATCCCATTACTGGTTATATATCCAAAGGATTATAAATCACTCTATTATAAAGACACATGCATACGTATGTTCATTGTGGTACTGTTTACAATAGCAAAGACCTGGAACCAACCCAAATGCCCATCAATGATAGACTGGACAGGGAAAATGTGGCACATATACACCATGGAATACTATGCAGCCATAAAAAATGATGAGTTTGTGTCCTCTATAGGGACATGGATGAATCTGGAAACCATCATTCTCAGCAAACTGACACAAGAACAGAAAATCAAACACCACATGTTCTCACTCATAGGTGGGTGTTGAACAATGAGAACACAGGGACACAGGGACAGAAGCATCACACACTGGGGTCTGCCGGTGGGGAATAGGGGAGGGACAGCAGGGGGTAGGAAGGTTGGGGAGGGATAACATGGGGAGAAATGCCAGATATAAGTGACAGGGGAATGGAGACAGCAAACCACATTGCCATGTATGTACCTATGCAATAATCCTGCATGTTCTACACATGTACACCAGAACCTAAAGTGATTATATATATATATATATATATATAATCACTAACTCAGCAGCATTTCTCTGAAGGTGAAATGTAATTAACTGAGATGATATATGTAGGGCCAAAGTGTGTAACATAGGAAGCATTCAATAACTGCTGGTGCTGTCCTCTACATTCCCATTACCCACCTCTGCAGCAAAATGATTGTCCAAGTCTCTAAATACTCTCTGTGTTATCTGTCTGTACCAGCTATTTGAGCTCTTAAGCACAAGGTTCCTTATATCTATAGAGAATAATATACTTATTAAGCTGGAATAGATAATAGGAATAACTGTTCTCTCTCTCTTAATCATATTCTCCCAACTAAAACAGAAATTCCCAAAAGACAGGAAGAGTGCCTTCATTTCTACAGTATAGTGTTAAACATACAGAGAGCATTAAATGCCTAGAAATACATTTTTATGGGCTTAAATACAAAAAAGGGATGTGGATATGTGTTGTAAATGTACTACGTGCAAGTTGCTTTTAATACATGTTATTATATAATCTGTTATTATTTAATGCATGTTATTATATAATCTGCATTACCGTCAAGAAAGACATCTCTGGAACTTTACAAATAAGAAGATAGATTCCTAACTTGTACATTCATTCATTTTAAGAGTATATTGTCTGTCAGTTATGTACCTGGTACTTCTAAGCACTTGCTGAATGAAATAGAGATAGTTCTCACCCTGGTGAAGCTTACCATCTGGAAAGAAAGACCAATAATGAACAAATAAACACCCACATAAACTATGCTCAGGACCTACTACATAATTTGCAGAGTCTCTTGTTCAAAATTTACTAAATAGTTGAAGAGGGCAACAGCAGGGCATTAAACTAATCACAGGACCTTTCTAAGCATGGCCCCCATGGGACTGCACAGGTTGATGGCCCGTGAAGTTAGCCCTATCTATACTTTCAAACTGTGGTGAGTGTGAGGAAGGAAATGGAGACGTTTCTGTTGGAAAGTATATGATAGAATGACTGCAAATTGATTCCCCCATCTGTACCCATATACCTTGAACAGCTTTGTACACCCTCACATCAAGAGGAGGAGTCTGTTTCCCTACCCCTTAATTCTAGGGCTGGTCTTGTGACTTGCTTTGACCAGTAATGTGCTGTGGAAGTGATAGTGTGCCAGTTCCCAGCCTAGACCTCAAGAGCCTTGTGAGCATCCACTCTACCTTGAAGCATTGCCAAGCACCATGGGAACAAGCCCAGGCTGGCCTATTAGATAATGAAAGACACATGGTCCAGTACCAACACTGCCTCAGACAGGAGTCAATCACCATGTCACCAAGACTATCCCAGAGAAGTCAGCCCTTAGCCGATTCCACCAGCCAGCTACAGGAATATGAGTAAATGTAGAGGGGATCAACCAAGGCTGATCCTTATCAACACAATTTTTTCAGGAGATATGTAAGCTCATTGACATAAGCCCCTGAGTTTTGGGGATTTGTTGTGAGGCAATAGCTAACCGATACATACAGTAATGGTGAAGGACCTGCAAAGAGAGGGTAGTCCAGGAAAACATCCACCACATGTACCCCAGAACTTAAAATAAAAATTATAATTAATTTAAAAAGAAGATAGCATTTCAAACAACTGAATAAAAACTGTCAGGTAAAAAGGCCCTGTTATGTTCAAGCAACTATAAAAAGAGTAGTGTGGCTGAGGCATGGTGGGCAGAAGAGAAAATGGCATGAGAGAAAGTTGCAGAGGACAGCAATAACCAGATTTTACACTGATTTGACATGCAATAGAGAGTCACTGAAAGGATTTAAGCAACAGAGTAATTTCATTGGCTTCAAAAAGCAAAGTAACACAAGTTCAAAGCTATAATAAAGAGGTAAGTTCAGGATTCAAACTCAGATCTCTATCCCTTGGAGCCAAGATTCTTCTTCCCAGCCCTAGAGTTCTTGCTATGCTTCTGTCTAAAGCATGTCCCAGAACCAGCAGGATCACCTTCACTTGGCAGCTTATTAGAAATGAAAAGATTTGGGTCCGAATCTATGTCTACTGAATCAGACTTTGGAAACAGGACCAAGTTACTTGGTTTTTGTTTTTTTCTTTTTATTCTTTAAAATTTTCCATTAGAAACATTTTAAGTGCATGATGCAGTGGCATTAAATACATTCACAGTGTTATACAACCATCACTATTAATCAAACTTTTCTATTGCCTCAAAGAAAAATCCGTAACCATTAAGCAGTAACTCCCATGACCCCTGCCCCATCCCCTGTTAACCGATAATCTACTTTCTATCTCAATAAATTTGTCTATTCTTGGTATTTCATTTAAGTGGAATTATAGAATAGTTGTGCTTTTGTGCCTAGCTCCTTCACATAGCATATGTTTTTAGGGATCATCCACATTGTAATACAAATCAAAACTTCATTCTTTTCTTACGGATGAATAATATCCCACTGGATACATATTTCAAGTTTTCTTTATCCATTCATACATAGACATTTGGCTTCATTCCATCTTTTGGATATTTTGAATAATACTGCAGTGAACACTGACATGTTTGAGTCTCTGTTTTCAATTTTCTTGTCTATAAACCAAGGAGAGAAATTGCTGGATTACATGATAATTCTGTGTTTAAACTTTTGAGGAACCAACAAACTGTTTTCCACAGCAGCTGCATGATTTTATTTAATTAAAATGTTTATTTATTTTTATTTTAAATTTTATTTTTTAAACTTTACATTAAGTTCCTGGATACATGTACAGAAAGTGCAGTTTTGTTACATAGGCATATATGTGCCATGGTGATTTGATGCACCTATTGACCTATCCTCTAAATTCCCTCCCCTTGCCCCCCACCCCCAACATGCCCCAGTGTGATATTCCCCTCTCTGTGTCCATATGTTCTCATTCTTGAACTCCCAGGAGTGAGAACATGTGTTGTTTGGTTCTCTGTTCCTGCATTAGTTTGCGAAGGATGATGGTTTCCAGCTTCATCCATGTCCCTGCAAAGGAAATGAACTCATTCCTTTTTATGGCTACAGAGTACTCCATGGTATATATGCACCACATTTTCTTAATCTAGTCTATCATCAGTGGGAATTTGGGTTGGTTCCACATCTTTGCTATTGCGAATAGCACTGAAAAAAACATATGTGCACATGTATCCTTTTTGTAGAACGATTTCTATTCCTTTGAGTATATACCCGATAATGGGATTGCTAGGCCAAATGGTATTTCTGGTTATAGATCCTTTAGGAACCTCCGTACTGTCTTCCACAATGGTTGAACTAATTTAAATTCCCACCAACAGTGTAAAAGTGTTCCTATTTCTCCACAGCCTCACCAGGATATATTGTTTCTTGCCTTCTAATAACCTTTTAATAATCACCATTCTGACTGGTGTGAGATGTTCTCTCATGTGGTGATCAGTGATGTTGAGCTTTTTTTCATACATTTGTTGTCCGTGTAAATGTCTCCTTTTGAGACGTGTCTGTTCATCTCCTTTGCCCACTTTTTGATAAGGCTGTTTTTTTCTTGTAAATATGTTTAAGTCCCTTGTAAATTCTGGATATTAGACCTTTGTTAGATGGGTAGATTGCAAAACTTTTCTCCCATTCTGTAGGTTGCCTGTTTACTCTAATGATAGTATTTTTGCTGTGCAGAAGCTCTTTACTTTAATTAGATCCCATTTGTCAATTTTGGCTTTTGTTGCCATTGCTTTTGGTGTTTTCATCAAGCTGCATAATTTTATATTCCCACCAGCAATATACAAGAGTTCCAAATTTTCCACAACCTCACCAACACTTATTTTCCAATAGGATGGAAATTTTATTTAAAAACTATAACCAGTGGGGTATGAAGTAATACATCATTGGAGGTTTAATCTGAATTTTCCTAAAGACTAAAGATGTTGAGTATCTTTTCATGTGCTTATTGGACATTCGTATATCTCCTGTGGAGAAAGGCGTATTCAGATAATTTGCCCATTTTTCAATTGCATTGTTTGTCATTTTGTTGAGTTACAAGAGTACTTTATATACTCTGGACATTAAATTTTTATCAGATACACAATTTGAAAATATTTTCTTCCATTTTTTTGGTTTTGTTTTTGCATCCTTAATAATGTCTTTTGATGAAGAATTATTTTTTTAAAATTTGAAATCCAATTTATCTATTTTTTTCTTTTGTTGGTCATGCTTTTTGTGACCAACAGAATCTACTGTGAAATGCAAGGCCATGGAAATTTACCTCTACCTTTATTCTAGATTTAATGGTTGTAGCTTGCATTTACATTACCCCCAACAGTGTAAAAGTGTTCCTATTTCTACTAGCATTCTATGTTTAGAATGTTAGTTGATTTTGAGATCATTTTTACATATGATGTGAAGTAGGGGGTTCAACTTCTATACATAGAATCATGGCATCTGTGAGCAGAAATGGTTTTACTTCTTTTCCAGTTTGAATGCATTTATTTATTTTTCTTGTCGATTTGCACTGGCTAGAAATTCCAGTACAGTGTTAAATAGCAGTGGTGATATCTTTGCCTTGTTCCCGATCTTAAGAGGAAAACTTTGAGTCTTTCACTATTGAGTATAATGCTAGCTCTGAGTTTTTTCATTAATGCCTTTTATCATGTTAAGAAATTTCCCTCCTATTGCTGGTTTTCTGAGTGTTTTTATCATGAGAAGATACTGGATTTTGTCAAATGCACTTTCTGCATCAATTGAGATGATACTGTGGGTTTTCTTTGCATCATTCTATTAATGTGGCATATAATATTGATTCATTTCCTTATGTTAAACCACTCTTGCATCCTGAGATAAATTCCACTTGGGCATAGTGTATAATCCTTTTAATACACTGTTAGATTCAATTCATTTGTATTTTGTTGAAAAATGTTGCATCTATATTCATTAGAGATACTGGTCTGTAATTTTCTTTTCTTATGACGTCCTTACCTGGCTTTGGTAACAGTAATTCTCACCTCATAAAATGAGTTAGGAAATGTTTCTCCACTTCAATTTTTGGAAGAGTTTGGAAGGACTGATGTTCATTCTTCTTCAAATGTTTGTTGCAATTCACCAGTGAAGCCATCTGGTCCCAGACGTTACTTGGTTGGGAGATTTTTGTTACTAATTCAAACACTTTACTTATTATAAGTCTCTTCAGATTTTCTAATTCTTCATGATCCAGTCTTCTTCATGATCCAGTCTTGGTAGATTATGTGTTTCTAGGAATTTGTCCACTTCACCTAGGTTATCTAATTTGTTTTCATACAATTATTCGTAGTCTTCTATTTTAATCCTTTTAATTTCTGTAAGGTTAGTAGTAATGACCCTACTTTAAATATGACAACCCATTGCCTTCTGGTCTTTATGGTTTCTGATGATAAACTGGTTGCTAATCTTATGAAGAAGTCCTTGTATTTGACACAGTTTGCTAAATTTCTTGGATGTTTAGATTCATATATTTCATCAAATGTGAAAAGTTTTAACCATTACTGTTCCAAATTTTCTTTCCAGTCCTTTCTCTCTATCTTCTCCATCTGAAACACCCAGGCGCATACATTAGTCTATTTGATAATGTCCTACAGCAGATAGATCCCTTAGGCCTTGTTCATTTTTCTTTTTGCTCCACAGGGTTGTTAATTTCAATGATATTATCTTTAAGTTCCATTACTCCTTCTTCAGCCTGCTCAAATCTTTTCTTGTATCCCTCTAGTAAGTGTTTTATTCCAGTTGTACTTCTCAGCTGCAGAATATCTGTTTGATTCCTTTTTATAATTTATATCTCTTCATTGATATTCTCATTTTGTTCACACATCATTTTCCTGACATTTCTTTATACGTTTTTTCATTTAGCTCTTTAAGCACATTAAAGACAGTTATTTTAAAGTCTGTACAGTAAGTTCAATATCTGTGCTTCCTCAAGAATGGTTTCTGTTCATTTATTTTGTTCCTTTGAACAATAATACTTTCCTCTTTGTTTGCCTTGTGGCTTTATTTGAACACTGAACATTTGGATATTATAATGTGTTAACATTGGAAAGCGGATCTGCCCCTTTACTGGGGTTTTCTGAGTTTTGTTATTGTTTATTTTTTAATTGTTGAATGCTACAATAGTCCCTTTCTTTAGTGGCTTACCAAACTATTTTTGCAGAGCCTGTATTTCTTGTCATGTGTAGGAACTGAAATCTCTGTTCCTAATCTTATGTGATAAAGTATTTGGGGCCAGGCAAGGTAGCCCATACCTGTAATCCCAACACTCTGAGAAGCTAGGGAAAGAGAATTGCTTGAGGCTAGGAGTTTGAGACCTGCCTGGGTAACATAGTAAGACCCTGTCTCTATGAAAAAAAATTTAAAGTTAGCCAAGCATGGTTGCATGTGCCTGTAGTCCTAGCTACTTAGGAGGCTAAAATGGGAAGATTACATGAGCTTAGGAGGTCAAGGCTGCAGTGAGCCATGATCATATCATTGCCCTCCAGCCTGGGTAACAGAGTGAGACCCTGTCTCTAAAGAAGAAAAAATGAAGGAAAAAAAATATTTAGAGAGATTTCCTTGAATGTCAGCAGCCAAAAACAAGAGAGAGAGAGAAAGAGACTCTTCCAACCTTTGCAGATGATCTCGGTGCTGGGACCCTCCTTCAACTAACTTAGCTAGGCATGCACTGATCCTAGGTATCAGACCCAGATGAAAGCTTTGGGTGTTCTCAAGTCTTTTCTGACCTTGTCTCTTGCCCTAGACAGGCATGTAGCTTTCTAGATTCCTTGAACATACAGGTGATTTTGAAAGTCCTACTTGTCCAAAGAAACTCTCTTTCCAGCTTTTTCTCTTTGCTTTAGGTGATCTACTACATGTCTCCACCATACTCTTTTGCCCCAGACAGCCACATGGTGTTTGTTAGCTTTGAAATGTTTTTCTAAATTAATACATAATAATTGTACATATGTATCGGATACATTTGATATTTGGTACATGTATACAATATATAATGATCAAATCAGGATAACTGGGGTATCTGTCACCTCAAACATTATTTATTCATGTTGGAAACATGTCAAATCTTCTCTTGTAGCTATTTTGAAATATACAATAAATCAATGCCTGCCACATTTCTAGCATGGAAGAGTTCTGAGTTAGGTGAGACAGAAACAAGTAGCTTACATCAGTTCTTCACATAGTCCCAGGCAGTTAGAATAGACACACAAAACAATTTTGAATAAGGTCTGCTCTGCTCACTCCTCAACCAGAGACTGTTGTCCTACACTAGGAACATGGGCTGAAATCTTTCAAGACTGCCACTGGGTTATAAATGGTGTGGTACAAAAGGCAAGTAAACATGCCTCACAGCTTTCCTACTCCTTTAACGTTGCCTTTTTCTTGATTCAGCATTCACTCAGTTGCTATAAACCTTTTACTATTTTCCTAAGTTCCAATAAAGTTGGTTCTGACAATTTCTGCTTGTTTTTCAGTGCTTTCTGTCGAGAAACAGCAGCTTGGGGCTTTCTACTCTACCATTTTGTTGACAGCTAGCTACTTGTGTTTTAACAAGCATTCCAGGATATTTGTATGAACTCTAAAGTTGGAGAACCACTAATCTATAAAGTCACTAATTGGAAGCTAATTACTTACCATAGGTTATATTTGTGGGCTCTTTATACAAATAAGGCAAAACCCTAATCTAGACCATCAACACATATTTCCAATATGTCAGTGCACTCAAATTTGAGCCTTCAAACTGAATAAATCAAAATCAATAAGAAGGTTGTGAAAAAGTGTGTCAGTTCCTAGACTCTACTGTTCAGATTCTCAATGAGGAGGTCTAAGTGTACACAATAATTTGATTTTTAAAGTAATCCAATGTGATTTTACTATCTTTTCAGGTTTGAGAACCAGTCATTGCCTTTCATTACAGATCCAGGGCCACAAGAAAAGTAGAGCTTCACCAGAAAGTAACTAGCTACAGAACAAGAAACAGCATTGCACTGAATGTGAGTTCAGTTTTAAACTGATACACTTGAATTTGTTCATTCTTGGAAACATGGCAAAATTATATACATATACATATATACACACACACATATATACATATATTCACATATATATGTGGATTATCACCCTGAAAAAGTATGCCATTTTTAAAATTTTGAACATTTATGATGTACAAAAGGGTTGAAAACAAAATATAGCAAACACTTGAGAAATAAAATATCCTCAATATAGTTGAAGTCTTCTGGGTTCACAACCCTAATAAAATTCCCATTTCCTCCTCTCAGAAGTAAACTATTCTGAATTTAGTGTTTATCATTCCTATGAATTTGTCTTTATATATATAAATATATATATATGGATATATCAATAAGCGGTATATTGAATTATTTTGCATTTTGAAATGTATAAATGATTTAATACTGTAATTTTCTCCTGCTACTAGCTTTTTCATTTAACATTACTTTAGCAATTTATCAATTTTCATTCAATTTCACTGATTTTTATGAGGTTCTTTGTATGACTCTACTACAATGTATTTAAACATTCTCCTGTTGATGGACAATTAAGTTTTTTCCAAGTTAAAACAAAAAATAAAACAACAACAACAAAAGAAAGCTCCTGTGATGATCCTTATACATGTATACCTGGCTATATGACCAGGAGTTTCTTCAGTTTTTATACCAAAGAGTTGGGTTCCTATGTCAAAATGTAGGCACATTACAAGAACTCCCAAATTTCCCTCCTTATTTGTTCTAGCGAAGGTCATTCTAGTACAGCCAGGCCCCAGAAACCCCAGCAGCTGATTAAAGATGCATAAATGAACCCATTGAGAATAAAATTCAGCAAAGTAAGACCAGTTCAAATTGCTAACCCACAAAACTGTGAGCTAAATAAAGGCTGTTGTTTCAAGCCATTAAGCTTTGTTTTGATTTGCTGCATATCAAAAGCTAACTGGTACAACAGACTTTGAATCATAAACTCAATTACTTTAATGAAGTTAAGACTACCAAAGTTGTTTATTTCAAGTCCATTTTAGTAATTCAAGTAGCTTTAGAAAATTGTCCATTTTTCTCTAATTTTCCATTTTACTGGCATAAAGTTTTAATAAATGGTTACTACCATTTTAATTTTTGCAGCATTTATTTTTATATGCTTTCTTTTTTTTTTTTTTTGAGACAGAGTTTCGCTCTCGTTACCCAGGCTGGAGTGCAATGGCGCGATCTCAGCTCACCGCAACCTCCGCCTCCTGGGTTCAGGCAATTCTCCTGCCTCAGCCTCCTGAGTAGCTGGGATTACAGGCACGTGCCACCATGCCCAGATAATTTTTTGTATTTTTAGTAGCGGTGGGGTTTCACCAAGTTGACCAGGATGGTCTCGATCTCTTGACCTCATGATCCACCCACCTCGGCCTCCCAAAGTGTATATGCTTTTTTATTTCTACTATATTTATGCTTTCTCTCATTTTCTTCTTGCTCAAACGTTCCAAAGTATTTTCAAATGACCAAATTTTGGCTTTCTTGATCTTGCCTATCGTACCCTACTCATTATTTTATGAATTTATGTTTACATGCTTACTATTTCATTCCTTTTACTTTCCTTGTACAAATTCTGTTCTTTTTCTAACTTCCCTATTTGAATGTTTAATTCATTAAATATCTACCTTTTCTAACACAGGTGCTTAAATACTGCTAAGAATTGCTTTAGCTGCATCTCACAAATTGTGATATTTATTCTCTTTCTTAGTTATTAATTTATACAATTATTTCCCTCCAGGTTGAATAGTTACTTTAAATGATATTTCCAAACATATAAAAGTGAGAGGTTAGTTATCTTTTCACCATTTATTTCTAATGTAATTGCACTGTAATCATAGAATCATTTTTTGCAATTTGTGGAGACTTCCTTTTTATGGCCCTTTATGTAGTCAATTTTCACAAAGATTCCATGTGCTAGATGTGTTCATTGTTGACTGTGTGTGTGTGTGTGTGTGTGTGTGTGTGTGGCCATTAGACACATTTGTTAAGTATGTCGTTTAAATCCATATGCTTGCTTTTTTGCTTGCTTGATCTATAAGTTACTGAGAGAAGTATGTCAAATACCACTCAGTATGATGGCAAATTTATCCATTTTCCCCTCTAATTATCTACTATGCATATATGTATATATGTTTAGTAAACATTTTTATTAAAGAATAGCATATATACAGATAGTTACACAAATCATAAAAGTACATATTGAAGAATTAACTTGAAGTAAACACTTTGTGCAACTGCCACCTAGATCTAGAAATAAAACTAGGGAAGTCTTAGTTTTATTTCTGGATCTAGGTGGCAATTACAGTATCTTAGCCATCCTCATGTCCCTTTCCAGTAGTTACCCTTCCCTACCACAAAAACCAGTAGAGTCACTATAGAAAACAGTATGAAGATTTCTCAAAAAAATAAAATAAATTAAATTAGAATTACCATTCAATTTAGCTATCCCACTACTGAATATCTACCCAAAGGAAAAGAAAATCAGTATATCAAAAGATTATCTGCACTCACATGTTTAATGCAGCACTATTCACAATAGCAAAGATACAGAATCACCCTAAGTGTTCATCAATGAATAAATGAATAAAGAAAATGTGGCATATACAAATGGTCAACAAACATATGAAAAAATGCTCAAGATCACTAATTTTCAGGGAAATGCAAATTAAATCCACAATGACATACCATCTTACTCCTGTAAGAATGGTCATAATTTAAAAATCAAAAAATAATAGATGTTGACGTGGATGTGGTGAAAAGGGAACACTTTCACACTGCTGGTGGGAATGTAAACTATTACAACCACTATGGAAAACAGTATGGAGACTCCTTAAAGAGCTAAAAGTGGAAATACCATTTGATCCAGCAATCCCACTTCTGGGTATTTAACCCAGAAGAAAAGAAGTCATTATATGAAAAAGACACTTGCACACACATTTATAGCAGTACAATTCACAATTGCAAAGATATGGAACCAGCCTAAATGTCCATCAACCAATGAGTGGATACAGAAATTGTGGTGCGCGCGCGCACACACACACACACACACACACCATGGACTACTACTCAGCCATAAAAGGAAATAAAATAATGGCATTCACAGTAACCTGAATGGAATTGGAGACCATTATTCTAAATGAAGTAACTCAGGAATGGAAAACCAAATTTTCTATGTTCTCACTCATAAGTGGGAGCTAAGCTATGAGGACACAAAGGCGTAAGAATAATAGAATGGATCTGGGGACTTAGGGGAAAGGCTGAGAGACGGTGAAGGATAAAAGACTACACATTGGGCCGGGCGCGGTGGCTCATGCCTGTAATCCCAGCACTTTGGGAGGCCGAGGAGGGTGGATCAGGAGGTCAAGAGATCAAGACCATCCTGGTCAACACGATGAAACCCTGTCTCTACTAAAAATACAAAAAATTAGCTGGGCACGGTGGCGTGTGCCTGTAATCCCAGCTACTCAGGAGGCTGAGGCAGGAGAGTTGCCTGAACCCAGGAGGCAGAGGTTGTGGTGAGCCAAGATTGCACAATTGCACTCCAGCCTGGGTAACAAGAGTGAAACTCCATCTTAAAAAAAAAAAAGACTACACACTGGGCACTGTGTATGCTGCTCAGGTGATGGGTGCACCAAAAAAATCTCAGAAATCACCACTAAAGAACTTACCTATGTAACAAAAAACACTTGTTCCCCAAAAACTACTGAAGTTTTAATGTAAAAAATAAATACCAAATCATAGAATTAAAAAAAAGGAATATGTGGCCTATATACACAATGAAATACTATTTGGCCACCAAAAATAAAAAATGAAGTCATGTCATTTGCAGCAACATGGATGGAACGAGAGGTCATTATCTTAAGGGAAATAACCCAGGCATAAAAAAGACAAGTGTCACATATTTTCACTTATATATGGGAGCTAAAAAATTTGAATACACAGACAGAGAGTGGAAAGATAAGAGAGTGGAAAGACAGATGACAGAGACTGGGAAGGCTGAGCGGGGTGCATGGAGAAGGATGAAGAGAAGCTAGCTAAAGGGTACAAACACACAGTAAGATAGAAGGAAAAATGTCAATGTTTGATAGCAGAATAGGGTGACTATAATTAACAAAAATGTATTATACTTAGGTGATGAACACTCTAAATACCCTGACTTGATTACTATATGGTATATACATGTAACAACATTTGTATGTACCCCATAAATTTATGCAAATTTTAAAAATTCTGTCATGCCTTTTAATGTATATAAATGTATATCTCTATTAGACACTAGGTACCTAGAGTATTCGTTCTTGGTCATAGGACATATGTATGTCCATTTTATTAACTACACTAACAAACAGCTTTCCTTAGTACTTACATCAACTTCATTCCCACCAGCAGTGAATGAAGGCTCCAGTTGCTCCACATTCTTGCAAATACATGGTATTGTCCATGTTTTTAATTTGACCCATTCTGATTGATGGATATTCAGTAGCATCTCAGTTTGGCCTTACTTTCACTGATGACTAATCATATTGATACCTTCTTCTATGTTTACTGGCCTTTTGGACATTCCCTTTTGTGAAATGCCTGGTAGAACTTTTCTCAATTTTTTTTATTGGACAGACTTTCTGTTATTGATGTGAAGGAGTTCTTTGTACAGCTTAGATAAAAGGCCTTTGTGAGACACAACTACTTTGAATAACTCCTCCTATTCCTTGGCATGCCTTTTTTGTCTATTTTGATGACAAAAGTTCCAAATTTTAATATATTCCAATATAACAGTCTTATCCTTTATAGCTATTATTTCGTATGTTTTATTTAAAAAGCATGTTTCCTACATCAAGGTCATAAAGTAATTTCCTATGTTATCTTTTATAAGCTTTGTCAGTTTAACTTTTAGATTTTGATCTATAGCCCACTTGGAATTGATTTTGCATTATCAATTGTGTGAACAGGGTCAAGATGAGTGCTTTCCCCATAGGGATATTCAGTTGACCCAGCACACTGCAGTGAGTAGGACATCCATCCCTGCTATCCTGCCAGGCTACATCATACAGTTTGAGATTATGTTATTTGGTATATACATCTTTAAAATAGCTTATTATTATATGGTGACTTTTTTGACCTTGCAGTTTGATATTAGTAGTTTCTCCAGCCTTCCCATGTTTAGTTTGGCCTGTTTTCTTTTTTTTAACTACTTCACTAATCACATTTATGAGTCCTTATTTTTTTGCTGTTTCACTGTAAGCAATATACAACAGGCTTTGGGTTTTATGAATTCAATATAATACTCTTATTTTTCACTCTAAGTATAAATCACTTAATTTAATAACAATTGTAAAATGGAATTATATCTGGTCTCTTACATTAAATATTTCTCTTACCTTATTTTGGGTTAATGGAGCTTTAAAAAATCCCCTTTTCTCTTATACTTAAATTTCAGAGTTTGGGAGTTAAACATAATTTCTATTATTTTGGTGTTGCTTCAAATTCTAACATGCAGACTTCAAGTCTAAAGTAAATCAGCTTCTCTATCCTTTTTCTGACCAATACAAGGCCTTAGAATACTATCGGATCACCCCTACTATCATTTTATTGCTGTCAATATTTTCTTAATTTTTATTTATTTTTTTTCTTTCAAAAAATAAAACAGGATAGATGTGCAGAATGTGCAGGTTTGTTACATAGGTATACATGTGCCCTGGTGGTTTGCTGCACCTACTGACCCATCCTCTAAGTTCCCTCCCCTCACCCCCACTGCACAACAGGCCTTGGTGTGTGTTGTTCCCCTTCCTTGTGTTCTTATTGTTCAACTCTCACTTATGAGTGAGAACATATGGTATTTGGTTTTCTGTTCCTGTGTTAGTTTGCAGAGGATGATGGCTTCTGGCTTCACCCATGTCCCTGCAAAGGATGTGACCTCATTCCTTTTTATGGCTGCATAGTATGCCATTGTATACATGTGCCACATTTTCTTTATCCAGTCTAACATTGATGGACATTTGGGTTGGTTCCACGTGTTTGTATTGTGAATAATGCTGCAATAAACATACATGCGCATGTGTCTATATAGTAGAATGATTTATATTCCTTTGTATATATACCCAGTAATGGATTGCTGGGTCGAACGGATTTTTGGTTATAGATCCTTGAGGAATCACCATACTGTCTTTCACAATGGTTGAACTAATTTGCATTCCCACCAGCAGTGTAAAAGCATTCCTATTTCTCCACAGCCTTGCACAAGATCTATAGTTTCTTGCCTTTCTAATAATCACCTTTCTGACTGGCATGAGATGGCATCTCACTGTGGTTTGGTTTGAATTTCTCTGATGATCAGTCTGGTGCATTGTCTTTTTGTTCTCATTGGTTTTAAAGAACTTCTTAACTTCTGCCTTAACTTTATTATTTACTCAGGAGTCATTCAGGAGCACATTGTTCAATTTTCATGAAATTGTGTGGTTTTGAGTGAGTTTCTTAATCCTGAGTTCTAATTTGATTGCACCATGGTCTGAGAGACTGTCTGTTATAATTTCTGTTCTTTTGCATTTGCTGAGGAGTGTTTTACTTCCAATTACGTGGTCAATTTTAGAGTAAGTGCCATATGGCACTGAGAATAATGTGTATTCTGTTGATTTGGAGCGGAGAGTTCGGTAGATGTTATTAGGTTCACTTGGTTCAGAGCTGAGTTCAAGTCCTGTATATCCTTGTTAATTTTCTGTCTCATTGATCTAATATTGACAGTGGAGTGTTAAAGTCTCCCACTGTTATTGTGTGGGAGTCTAAGTCTCTTTGTAGGTCTCTAAGAAGTTGTTATATGAATCTGGGTGCTCCTGTATTGGGTACAAACACATTAGAATAATTAGCTCTTCTTGTTGAATTGTTCCCTTTACCATTATGTAATTCTCTTTTGTCTTTTTTTATCTTTGTTCGTTTAAAGTCTGTTTTGTCAGAGACTAGGATTGCAACCCCTGGGTTTTTTTTTGTTTTTGTTTTTTTTTGTTTTTGGCCTTCATTGCTTGGTAAATTTTCCTCCATCCATTTATTTTGAGCTGTGTGTCTTTGCACATCAGATGGATCTCCTGAATACAGCACACCGATGGGTCTTGGCTTCTTATCCAATTTGCCAGTTTGTGTCTTTTAATTGGGGCATTTAGCCCATTTACGTTGAAGGTTCGTATTGTTATGTGTGAATGTGATCCTGTCATCATGATGCTATTGGGTTATTTTGTACACTAGTTGATGCAGTTTCTTCATAGTGTCATTGGTCTTTATATTTTGGTGTGTTTTTGCAGTGGCTGGTACCGGTTTTTCCTATCCACATTTAGTGCTTCTTTCAGCAGCTCTTGCAGGGCAGGCCTGGTGGTGATGAAATCCCTCAGCATTTGCTTGTCTGGAAAGGATTTTATTTCTCCTTCCATTATGAAGCTTAGTTTGGCTAGATATGAAATTCTGGGTTGAAAATTCTTTTATTTAAGAATGTTGAATATTGGTCCCCAATCTCTTCTGGCTTGCAGGGTTTCTGCTGAGAGGTCCACTGATAGGCTGATGAGCTTCCCTTTGTAGGTGACATGGCCTTTCCCTCTGGCTTCCCTTAACAGTTTTTCCTTTATTTCAACCTTGAAGAATCTGATGATTATGTGTTTTGGGGTTGATATTCTCGTGAAGTATCTTAATGGTGTTCTCTGCATTTCCTGAATTTGCATGTTGGCCTGTCTTGCTAGGTTGGAGAATTTCTCCTGGATAATATCCTGAAGTGTGTTTTCCAGTTCGTTTCCATTCTCCCTGTCTCCTTCTGGTATTCCAGTCAATCGTAGGTTCGGTCTTTTTGTGATGTCCCCTATTTCTTGGAAACTTTGTTCATTCCTTTTCATTCTTTTTGTCTTTATTCTTGTCTTCATGTCTTATTTCAGTAAGGTGGTCTTCAAACTCTGATATTCTGTCTTCCACTTGGTAGATTCAGCTTTTGATACTTGTATACGCTTCACAAAGTTCTGATGCTATGTTTTCCAGCTCCATCAGGTCACTTATGTTCCTCTCTAAGCTGGTTATTTCAGTTAGCAATTCCTCTAACCTTTTATCAAGGTTCTTAGCTTCTTTGAATTGGGTTAGAACATGCTCTAACCCATCAGGTCACTTATGTTCCTCTCTAAGCTGGTTATTTCAGTTAGCAATTCCTCTAACCTTTTATCAAGGTTCTTAGCTTCTTTGAATTGGGTTAGAACAGCATAGTTTTTTATTTCCTGTCTTCTGAAACCTACTTCTGTCAATTCATCCATGTGATCCTCCATCCAGTTCTGTGCCCTTGATGGAGAGACATTGCAATCATTTGGAGGAGAAAAGGCACTCTGGCCTTTGGGGTTCTCTGTATTTTTTTGTTGATTCTTTCTTGTCTTCATGAGTTTGTCTAGTTTCAGTCTTTGAGGCTGCTGACTCTTGGATGGGGATTTTGTGGGGGCCTTTTGTTGTTGATGATGCTGTTGTCACTTTCTGCTTGTTTGTTTTTCTTTCAATAGTCAGGTCTCTCTTCTCTAGGGCTGCTGCAGTTTGCTGGGGGTTCACTTCAGGCCTTATTCATCTGATTCACTCCCATGCCTGGAGATGTCACTCAAGGAGGCTGGAGAACAGCAAAGATGGGTGCCTGCTCCTTCTGGGACCTCTGACCTCTAGGGACACCAACCTGATGCCAGTAGAATCGCCCTTGTATAGGGTGTCTGTCAACCCCTATTGGAGGGTCTCACCCAGTTGGGTGGCATGGAGAGCAGGACCTGTTTAATGAAGCACTTTGTCCATTGGTGGAGGGGGTGTGCTTCGCTGGGGGGAAATCCACTTATCTGGGCTGCCCGGATTCCTCAGAACTACCAAGAGGAGAGGCTAAGTATGCTGGTCCACAGAGACTGTGGCTACTTCTCCCCCAAGGGCTCAGGCCCAGGAAGATCCAAATTCTGTCCCTGAGCCTCTGGCTAGAGTTATTAGAGATCTGCCTCCCTTGGCTGTGGGGAGGGGGTTACTCTTTCCCATGTGCTCTCAGGTAGGCTGCCATACCACACTGTTCTTCCTTCTCTCCATGAGTCATGCCAGCCTTCTAGTCATTTTTTCTAAAATTAAGCATTACTATAATTTAATCAAACAATGATAATGATAATCATTCAGAATAATAATCACCGAGATTTGTGCATACTGTCAACATACATTTGCTCACCAATTCTTCTTGCACTGTATGTCTTCCTTCTAGGAAGTTTTTTAAATGAAGATCTATTGGTCATAAACTAAGAGTTTTACTTCTCTACACATGTCTTTATGTCACACTCATTCCCAAATGACAATTAAGCTAGGTATATGCTACTACTTTTGAGAGTTATTTTCTCTCAAAACTTGGAAACACTTTTTCTACTGTCTTCTGCCTTCTGCTTTGACTGTTTAAAAGCCAGCTGTTCAATTTGTTATCCTTTGGTAGAAAATTTGTCTTTTGTCACTGGCTATTTTTAAGATCTTCTCTGTGTCTTTGGAGTTCTGCTATTCTGTCAGTATATCTAAGTGTGGCTATCTATTTATCTTGGTTTGTATAATAGGTTACTGATGTGGTCAAAAAAATTCTTCTCTACTTGCATCCATATCCTGGCAATGTGATGTCATGGAGCAGCCCTTCAAGAGACGGAGTCTATTTATTTACACTTTGACTCTGGATTTGGCCATATGACTTACATTAGCAAATGTGATGAAGCAAACAGAGCCTTGAAAAGCATTAGTACTTTAGGGATTATACTCTTCCTATACTTGGAATCCCAGGGCTGACATGTAAATAAGCTGAGCTAATCCACTGGAGATGAGAGACCATGTGGAGAAGAACTGAGGAGGGAGAGTCAATGGCCAGCCAACCCTCAGAGATGTTAAGAGACTCTGAAATCATCCTGCCACCTGCCAGCATGCTAATTAACCACAGACATGGGAGACGGCGTAGCAAGTAAAAGCCAAGTAAAAGCAGGAAAAAAATTTTGGTTTTTGGACAAAATAAAATGGCTGTTCTGATGCCTCTATGTTTTCTAAGTGACTTCTTAAATAGCAATCAACAACATATACTTTAATTGCATTGTTCTTCCTGTAATGAGAATTAATGTCTCTTATTAAGTTAGAACATTCTTAACTATTAAACTTCTAAGAGTGTCCATAACCTTTATCTCTGTTATTATGTGGAATTTTCAAATATATATACATATATATATAATATATATTCTTTGTCTTCCTTAATTTTTAAATATATGTATATTATATATACATACAGATATACATACATATACACACATATTAAACAGATATGTAAACTTTTATTCAGATACATGTATCCTTTCTATATTTTAACCTTTTTCTTATTTTCTTCTCTTTATCTCTGAAGCACTACTATTAGTTTTATTACTTTAACAATATTTTCCATTTCACAAACATTCTTAATACCTGCGTCTAATCTACTATTTAGCAGGTTCACTGAGGTTTTCTTTTTTCTTTTTTAACCTCAACAACTATATCTCACATTTTTGGAAGTGCTTTTTAGTTCAACTATCTCTGGGCATATTTATTATCTCTAGTCATCATACATTCTTTATTTTGATTCTTCAAACATTTTAAACAGAAGTATTTTTTTAATCTTTATCTGTTAATTTCATTTTCTGTATCCCTGTGAGGGCCAGCTGAGCACTTTTTTGTTTCTTCCCACTGTCACTCATGATGCCTTGAGAACTCCTATTTTATGGACTTAATCTGTGGGCATCCTTTGAGGTCTACATCAAAAGTGACTTTCTCCAAAGATAATTTGTATTTTCTCCATCAGGACCCCCAAGGTACCCAATCCAGGGCCATTTTAAGATACTTTATTGAGCTTCATGGGTAAAGTAAATCTGGGTTTCAAGCCTGCAACTCTTCAAGGGCTGTGGTTTACAAGTTCTCTGGAAAGTATTAGTTTTTCTTATCTGGAGATGAGATGTAGACAGGATAGTTTCTGAATTGCCTTCCTCTGCTAGATAATGGACTGGCTTTACTTTAAAAATTTCCATTCCAACTCTCAGTCATGCATGGGATCTAAGTAATTTCTCCCATCCCACATAGATGGTTGAAATTTAAGGCTCTAACTGAAATTTTCATAGATTGCTGATGGGAATGCAAAAATGGCACAGCTACTTTGAAAAATGGTTTAGCAGTTGCTTGTGAATTTAAACATATACTTAATATACAACCCAGTAATCCTGCACCTATACACTTACCTAAGTGAAATCAAAACCTCTGTTCATACAAAAACCTGTATGAAAATGTTTATAGTGGTTCTATTCATAATTGTCCCAAACTGGAAATAGCCCAGATATCCATCAACTGAAGGATGGATAAATAAACTATGATACATTCATACAACAGAACTGGAATACTACTCAGCAATAGAAAACAATGAACCACTCATACACAAAACAACTTGGTGAATTTCAACATACAAACTGATGTAAATACACACACACATAAGTGACTCCATTTATATAACATTCTGGTAAAGGAAAAACTACAGGGTCAGAAAACATGCCAGTGGTTGCTAAAGGCTTCGGGTGAGAAGGGTTGAATACAAAGGGGGATGGAAATTTTTGTAGATAAAGAAATGGTTCTTTATCTCAATTATAAGGATGATTATAATACTATGTAGATTTTTCAAAACTTGTGACACTGTACATTAAATGGAATAAATTTCCCTGTATGTAAATTACACCTTAGTTTTTCTTAAAAATAAAAAGAAAGAAATCTAAGGCTCTACGTTCCTGGTATTGATAGACACCCCTCTGGCTTTCTCCCCTCTCCTTATATTTGGTATCAAAGGAATTCCTTTTGTATAAGTACAATCCTGAATTTTTAAGATTTTTGTGGTGTTTTATTGAGCAGTATAGGCATTTTGAAGCAGAAGGATTTTTAGAATAACTAGTCTGCCATATTGCCAGAAGCAAAAGAGTGTCATTTTTTTAAAGAATAAGACTGTCTTTAAATTTCATAGTATTTTTAAGTTTTCAATTCATTTTATCACTGTATCCTCAAGTTTCTGTGAAGTACAATAATGCAGTAAAAAAAAAAATTTGGATGTAGGGGGTACACATGCAATTTTATTACATGGGTATATTGTGTGATGCTGAGGTTTGACGTATGGATGGTCCCATCACTCGGGTAGTGAGTATGGTACCCAATAGACAGTTTTTCAGCCCATGGCTCCCTCCCTCCCACCTCTAGTAATTCACAGTGTCTATTGTTCCCATCTTTGAGTCCATGTGTATTCAATGCTTAGCTCCCACTTAAAAGTGAGAACACTCAGTATTTGGTTTTCTGTTCCCAGTAATGCAATTAAACCAAAGCGCAAGGAAGCAGAGATTGATTTTCATATATAGACATCTACTCTAAACTGAATTAACACATAACTGAGAAGGGAAACCAGTTTGAAGATTATCCTAAATCCTCCAGAATTCGGAGGTCAACATTTTGAAGATAATCTGCATTCTGGATCATCCATACCTGGTAGCAGAGTGAACTGGATAACCTTGGGCAAGTCACTTAACTCTCTGCCTGGTTTCAAAGCAGCTACTTCATAAATTATTATGACAAGCAAACCAGTTTAATCATGTCGAACACATAGAAAAGCATGTGTCACACAGTAAGTGTTCAATAAACATTAGTAGTTATTATGCCATGCCCTTCCCACTAATTAATTATTAACACATCTCCAACACAGAAAATCGAGCATTGCCTATATATAGACTTCAATAAAAAGAAAGTGCTTACTTTGAATAAGCCATGTTTTTGGTTGCGCTGACCAAGCCATAAATTGATTCCTGGGGGAAGGTTGGTTTCTGGAGGGTCTATCACACGCTCATAAATCCTGTAAAGGCAAAGAACACAGTTACTAATAGGCTCAAAGCAGAACCAAAAGGTACATATGCTGTTTGAAGTACACATGCCATTAGCTGCTATATGAAGAGAAGCCAATATGTGGCCCATTTTAAATGACAGGTAAACAAATGTAGAGATCTGCTTCCTGACGATACTTGGACACATCATCTGAGCCCCTCCTGCTTTTATCTCCCTTTTGGCAGAGGAGGGAGGAAGGTGACATATTTTGAGCATCCATGCTGAGCAATGAACTGCCCACAAACTCTGTGGGGAAAATGGTATGATTCACATGTTACAGGTGAGAAAGCTGAGATTTAGGGATCATAAATGAGTCAACCAAGAGAAGACAGCAGCAAGTAGTAGAGTTGGGATAAGAACCCTTATGTGCCCGGCTCCAAGGAAAGCTACTGTACTTTCCTTCACACCCTGCTACTCTCTGGCTTTGGTTTTTTTAGCTTCTACTCATTTCTGCAGTAACCTGAGAGAACCCTTTAAACAAATAGATTGCAGTTGCTGGATGATCATGTTTTAGTCTACACAACTAAGCAGCTGAAGTTGTCCAACCAAAAAATATTTATTGAGCATTTCTTATGCTCTAGCTCGGCACTAAGCAACAGAAAATAGGGTAACAAACCAGATACACAAAGTCCTACTCTCATGGAGGAGAAGTAAGATAAAAATTCTGTATATGAAGAAAATCCTCATTTGATCCATGCAGGCACATAACTAATACAGAAGAGGTCAGGGCCCCATCATCTTTGAAGGTTCTAACAGAGCCTACAGAACAATTAATGTCTCAGTTATTCCACCCTACCAAGGTCCAGTTCGTGAATCACAAATCTTTTTATTTTTGCCCTCTTTAGAAATAGTCCCTGCCACCACCAGCTGATCACAAGCTTCCACCTCACCCCTGGCAAGTACCTCTCAGTACCAGATGCTTAGAAGATTCTGGGTGGGGTGAGATATAGTGATCTGTAAATGAGAGCTATGTCCGTTTCTTGGTTTCCTCAGTTCTCAGCGAACTGCTGCGGAATCATTCCTAGGTGTGTCCAGAGCTATGGACAGCTCATCATTCCTCCCTGCTGTGATGGAGCTGACCGTCTCCTGCCAGAGGGTGATATATTCCTCTGGTGGTTCTCACAAGGAAAGTGCATAAGAACTGAAAAACTGTCCACTTGTGTCAAGGAAAGTAAGTGATTGTGAAGCTGCTGCAGTTGGGAGCTGTCAGGCTGCAGCCTTCTATCTTCACTGCACAGTCCATTACTCTACTATTCCCCACTGGAAACCTGCTGTTTCCTAACAATACATGCAAGGTTTTCATCTGGCAAAGCTCCAGGCACATCAGATCTTTCTCTACTAATTATCTTTCCATTATAAGTGAAGGCTCAAGACAAAATTAAGGAAAAATAAGTTTTCCTTAAAAAAAGAATATGTTTTCTTCACAGGAATCTAACCTTTTTTGTATCTTAGAATGAATGATTTTAGATGAAACCATTTGTCAAAACTGCCTTAACACAAGAGCCTGTTATACACTTCCTTTACATTTTCTTTTCCTAATATTAGTGGAAAAACTAGAAACAAGGCAAATTTATAGCATATGAGATATGCATAAGTTATAGATCAGCTTGAAAGAATTTACTGCAGTCATTAAGTGTGATGAATATGCAAGTTATGAAACAAGATAAAGTATATACAAAATAATTTTCACTGGAAAATAGGGAATGCAAAATTATTTAAGCACTATAGAGATAATGATGCACAAATGATGTTCAATGTTGGTAAATACCAGAAGAGGCCAGAGAGAAATAGAAATCACTGTATGTAGGTGACAAGGCAGAAGCATAATTTCTATAAGGTTATTTTACTAATAAATTGAAAATGTCAAACCATTTACCTTAATCTCAATTTTAAAACTTTTGCCTCTATCACAGTTTGATGAGCTTTCAATTCAAAAGTTTCTTTTAGATATTCAATATGCTAGATGAGCTCCAATGAGCAGAGTAGGCCCTTAATCAATGTTTATTAAATGCATGAATGAATGAAGAAACAATCAAAGACATCAACTTCCTATCCTACCTTATCTTCCAAAGCATAATAGCTCTGTGTGCCTTAGGAAGTTAAAGAAGCAAACATCTGAGGTCTACCACCATCAGCTTAAGCAGGGTGACCCAAGGCACATGTGTCAAAGTGGTGTTCTCATTTCCCATGTCACGCAGCCCCCACAAAGATGCCATCCTGATGCCAAGGGAGGTCTGCTGGATGCTGCCTTCCTGGAAGACCTGCCAATCTGTTCCAAAAGGCAGTCTGCATTAGGGAATTCTGTGCAGCAGGTGTAATCAACAAACTGGATACAGATGTATCAAAATGAAGAGAGTTTAAAAACAAAGTATTTTTTAAAATGAAACCTTACTGAGAAGAGAAGGGAGGAGGAAATATAATCATGAAGAAACATCAGACATATCTTAATTGAAAGATAGTCCACAAAAAAAAAAAACTGCTGATGGTCTTTAAAATGTCAATGTCATGAAAAATAAAGAAAGGCTGAAGAACAATTGGAGATTAAAAGAGATTTTAAAAAGACATAAAAGCTCTATGCAAGATGTGATCCTGGATTAGATGCTAGGGCAGGGGGGAAATGTTCCATAAAGGACATTATTGGGAAAACTGGGGAAAATTTGAATAAGATCTGTAAGTTCTGTAATAGTATTTTATTGATACTCAATTTCCTGATTTTGTTAACTGGGCAGTATATACTTGTTCTTAGGAAATGGGCACTGAAGTATTTAGGGGTAGAGGGTCATAATGTTTGTAACTTAACTCTCAAAGCATTCAAAATAATAATACTGTGTGTGTATATAAGTACACACATCTATGAATACACACTTTCTCTTCCTTCCCAAGAAATGCAGCAAATACGATTGTTCCCTGTATCACAGTAACTTTTCTGCAAGCTTAAAGTTATGTTAACATTAACAGTGTTAAAAATAGAGAAAAAAACCAACAAGGTCCATAATGTATGTAAACTAAAAATTCACACATGCAAAGCAATATTTTCTATTAGCTAAGGATACTCATAGAATTTTTGTATCACAGGCCTGGTGGGAATGGTGAGGCAAGAAAAAGGTGAATGAATGAAACAAGAAAGGTGCATGGCACAGACTAATGCTGGTAAGATAACACAAACTAAGAAACAGAATTATCACATTCCTACATGTACCCCTATGGAAAGGGAGCTATACATGCCAGGTAAGTAAAACCAGAATCTTAGCACAAAGGCTGCTAGTCCCTGAGGTCCAGTTTGGGTTGACTGGATCATGTAAAAAGGCAGATAGGGCACAGTGATCTGTCACTTAAATCTAGTGTCACCAAGTCAACTAAAATGAAAAGTCGAAGCTAATATAGTGAACTCCTTGCTCTCCAGTATGGTAGGGAAATGGAACTTTACAATACATAGGGTATTCTGGTTAATCAGGTTTCCTTCACATCAGCAAATATCTGATAGTCTACAATGTGTATGACACTATACTGCACTGTGCTGTCCTGGCTATGGAGATACACAAAGGCATATTTAGAATGTCCAAGTTTGTGTCCTTAGATCTAATGCCTGAGACAGACAACATGTATGGACACACCTTATAATTTGATGCATTAAATTCAATGTTACCTGGAAGCAGAAAGGGAAAAAAAAAAAAACAAAACAGAATTCTGCCTGCCATAGTCAGAGGAAACTTTCCAAAGGAGATACTATACTGAGTTTTGAATGAAGAATAAAGTGGAGCTGAAAGAACAGACATACCAGTCAGCACTTGTACAAGACTTACTGTGTTCCAATATTGTGTATTGAGGGCTTTCAATATATTAATTTACTAAATCCTCATAACAACACCCTCAGGTGGGTGTTCTTGGCTTAGCAAGATCAAATAACTTGTCCATGGTTAAGTAGTTGTGAGTGACACAGCTCGATTTGCAACCAGATCCTATAGTCTGTACTATTGGCCACCTTGCTCTACTGCCTCTCTAGACAAGCAATGAGGGGCAGTTCCAGTCACAAAAGCCCCATTAAAGCTACTATTGATCGAAGAGTTAAAATACAGGAAAACAAAAACAGTAAATGATATGGTAGAATTTTTAAATCAACTCTGAACAGGAGAGGACATGATCAATATATCCTGGGTGTCCTCCTGTCACAGACTGGTTTTTTATTTTCTAATAGAGAAACGTGGTAATATAACTCATTCAAATAAAGCAAAATACCTAACTTGACTTACTTATCAGAAGGAAAAGGGGAAACAAGTTCCTGTGTCAAAGCAAGAAGGCAAGACCAGTCAGCTCTCCTGGAACCCACATTGTTTTTCTCCTAGATTCACAGCTATACTACACTTTCCAGCCACCTCCTTGAAGTTTAGTGTGGCTATGGACTGGGAGTGGAAATACTGTGCCCCACTCCTAAGCCTGCCCCTCCACTCCACCAAAAAATAATTGTAAAACTCCCTGAGGTATCTTCCATGCTGTCTGTTTCCCTTTATTTCTTTTCTCTTTCTCCCTTTCAGCTGCCCGGAGAAGACTCTGAGGGCTAAAAGGTGGACAGAGCTACAAGACAGAGAATCTTGAATCCCTAAACGATGACATCAAAGGCCGCCTGTCAACTAGACACACTCAACTGGACTCTATTTAAACGAGAAATAAAAGTCTACTATGTTAAGCCACTGAGATGGAGAGGAAGTTGTGGCTAGTATCATTTACTGTAACAAGTATACCAAACTGAAAAATAAAAAGGTAACTGTTGTCTTTTTCATTCCCACAAAGCCAAGAGGTATCTTAGATAGCATGGTATAGCAAAGATAACATAAATTTGGGATTAAATATGTTTAAGTTCATATTGCAGTTCTGCATTCTACTAAATGCATTACTTTAATCAAGTAATTTAATTTCTCTGTACTTCAATTTCCTCGTTTAAAAAATAAGGATATTACTGTTGACTGTATGGATTATCATAAGGATTAAACAAAATACATTACATGCCCTTGGCACTAAGTCGGTGCTGACATCGTGTAAGACTCATAGGTACCTAAGAATGTAGAGCCGCACAGGTCATGTGACCCAGTCCAGCCTACTTGCTGTAGCTTTCACCAAACAGACCCACTGAGATGGGATTCTCAATATCTTAGATGTTTGCTTATGCTTTGGAGTACAGTTAAAAGAAATGATGTCACTGTCACAGGGAATTTAAGGGCTTGATATTTCAATGTTAAAATGTAAGAACTCATTGTCTGTTTTGCCATATATTTCCACAATTTTGAAAATTTAAGTTTCTTTTTTACCTTTATAAATTTTGAAGCTAAAATAAGTTAATATGTAACAGAAAAATAAAAGCATTCATTTCTGTTGCTGTTTAATCTGATAAGATGGAGAAAACTGATGACCTATTTAGATACTAAACTTTGCATTAAAACAGAATTTTTGGATAAAGTATACCTTCTATGAATCCTAAAATTGTAGTATTTTTATTACTGTAGTTTTAAAGTATCATTTTTTCAGCTTTCTTAAACTCTTTTTGGCCATACATCTTAAACTTTTCTATGTAAATTATTCAAAATTCTAAGCAAACATCTTATTTCTTTTATATTCTTCCAAAAATGTAATTCTTTGACATTAACAAAAGTTTTATTTTTGTGGAAAGTTGATCATAAACTCACACAAGATTGGACATAGGCTCAGGGAACAGGAAGAGATAGAAGAAACATTTTATAATTTATTAGATTGTGTGCTTAAACACACTATCACCAAACCCAAAACACACACACACACACACACACACAGACACACACACACACACACACACACTATCAATTACCTTTTCTAAGTAAAATACGGCAGCACACTATTCTTAACACTTTCACCCCATCCAGTAGTAAGCATTTTCCTAGTCAATTTGGGACATTTAATTGGATTTAGTCAACTTGTGAAAAATGTTTCTGGGAAAATGAAAACAGCAGTAAGCAGAGGCCCTCATTTTAAGTTCTCATCTCAGACTACACTTACATTATACATTCTTTCTTTATATACTATTTTTAAGTATTCTAACAACCCCGTATGTTGATTATTTATTTCCTGATTTCTAAGAACCTCTTCGTTTGAATGATCCATTCAGACACATTCTCCAGCTCTTCCACATGTGACATGGTACCTCCTATGACCCACAGAGTTCTCCAAGACTCTGGTCATGGCTGGGCTTGCCTTCCTAGACCACCTGGCCAAGGAAGGAGGAAATGCCTTTCCTGGCACCCCTGGCCCCATCATATCCATCCTTAAGCTGTGTGGGTACTTCCTGACTGCTACTACTGCCAATTATCTTCTGGGTCTGGAGGAAATGGTACACTCACCATAGCATTCTTGTACCTGCTCAGATGTCTCCTGCACTAGACACCCTCCCTAACCACCCTATATAAAGTGACTCCTAACCACCTGGTCAGTCTCCATCCCTTCACTTGTTTTACCCAGTATACTATAAAATAAGGAGCCTTATCTCTCTTTTTTTTAAGTCAGCATTTTTAGTGTCTGGAAGAGAACCTAGCCAAATTCATATACTAAATGAATAAATGAATGAAAGTTCCCTGACTGTATTCAGAATAAGAGAACTACAGTCAGACAGCTACAAAAGTCCTACTATGGCGAAACTTTATGAGGAGCAATTTGCAATAATTAATAATCCAGACTGAGAAAAAAGTCAAATGTGACTCTTTACATTATGCTGATAATCACGAGATCCATGAAGTCAATGAAGATGAATGAGATGTAATAACCCTTTTCAAGTGTCCTCCTCCAACATCCCCACCTGCTAAGATTTAAATAAGAAGCACAAAAGAAAGAACAAGATAAACCCCTTTCACCGTTTCTCACCCAGAAAAGAGATAGGGATAGCAAATTTGAATCTATCAGGCAGACAACTAACAGGAAAACCAGAGAGATATATTTGAGAAAGAACAGGAAAAACAGTCAGCAACTTGAAAATTAATTAGATCAAGTGGAATCTTTTTTGAAAAGCACATGATTACTGCTTAATCTGATTGCATTGTAATCAGCCTAAATGTATCACATTCCTATAGGCTATCTGATGCAAACAATGCATTTACTCCCCAACCATCAAAAATTTACCCTTTATTTGGACTGAAGAACACCCATTTCCCATCAGACATATGTCTGACACTTCGTAGTCACTTGAGCCATTAAACAAGGTGCTGCCTATTAACCTGTATTGAGAGAATTAAGGGAATTTTGCATGCCATTAGTATCTATCCATAGTATCTATCCATTAGTATCTATCCATATTTTAAAGTGTAATATCTCATTTCTAATATAATACCATGCAAAATAAAACATCTAGTCAAACATAAAACCTGCTTGAGAGGAATGAACAAGGCAAAGAGTAGCTGCCACACTCCTTGTCCAAGTCAGTCATTGAATCAAGGGCTCACATTAGGGATTTTCTTCCCAAGGTGCAATCTCTCTTAATTCATAACTTTGGTTTAAAATCCCCTCCCTAACAAATGCCCCATCTGCTTAAAAGACTAGTCGATATTCTGTGAATAATTTGATTTTCTCATTAACAGATAAAGCCCTCAGAGCTAAACACAAAGCAACATGGTGGTTCAACAACACTACTTATGAAGAAATACTGGATTTTTATTTATCTGAATAAAGGAAGGTTTTTGAAGGGACTCCACAGTACCTTTCCTAATTATATAAAAGAATAAATTTTCAATGTAAATCATGTGAACTGACATGTATTATGCCACTGTTCAGTAAGACAATATGAAGCCCAAATGAGACAGTAAATGAAGGTTTATCTTGGACTTTACCAAGAATTGAAGAGAAACTCTCATGCTTTTCCTGAAGAGAAAAGTTGCAATGATCTTCCTTAGCTAGAGTCTCATCTTCACTGCCTTTTAGCTGGCACTAGTGACTATCAAGGTGCTTCTTGGATAAATTATCCTATACAGAACATAAATTCATTCCCATCCGATTTTCCCTCCCCAATATGGTAATAGGTGACCTTGCACATGAAGCTAAGCCACTCTTTTGGCCTTATACTAACAAGACATAACAGACTACTTCCCCTCTTAGTCCCATAAGACAAATGTGAGGAGCATTATAATTTTCTTGAGCTCTACTAAGCAAAAGTCATGTTGTCATCAGCATTATTTTTGGCACGAACAAATACTGAGCATTCAGTCCACAGGTCATTATACTCTTCAGAGCAGGTCCTCAAAGCTTACTCACTGTGATAGGGTGTTTTGCCAGTTGTATACACAGATGAGCTATCTGTTGAATTTCCATATCAGGTTGCCTGGATGTAGTTAATTATCTGCTCACATGAAATACACAGCACACAGGGCTGAATCCAGAAGGACATGAAAGGAATGGCCCAAAGAGGAACTCTGTATCTCCTGCCAATCTGTTTAACAAATCCAGATGACACTCAGAAAATGACAAGATTAAAAAAATGTACCTCAGGCATTATATCAAAAAACACAGACTGTAATGGGGAGAGGGACTACAGGGATGAATACAGTATGCCTTCAACATTTAAGGATTGAATTCCAAGCTAAATCCACACAGAGCATGGGAAGAAGGGCTGCAGCAAGGCTCAGCAGGTTCCTCAGCAGTTGTCTGTAAATACAAATGCAAACAAAAAAGAGGAGGCACAAAGTTGAAATCTGCAAGGAGATGCCTTTGCTGTGTTAAATGAGAAGGCAGAAGTGTTAAAATGAGATCGGCAAACACTATAGGAGGGACTTTGCCAGAGCAGGTGTGCTCCAAAGAGAGGAAAGAGCTCTTCTCAGAGAAGATCAAGCCTGTGTGTGACCTGCTTCATCCTCTTAGGAAACCCTTTCAGGTTCATGCTTTTTCTTGCCTAGCAACTGAATTTTACTGTTTTCTTTTTCTTTCCTTATCCGGATCTCTAATGATAACAACAGTGCTTTCTCTTCTTAACCTTATTTCATGTCCCTAATATCGCTCTTTGACTATTTCTTACCAACCCTTCTCTCTACTTAAAATTCATGATCCAGATATCATCCTGAGATGATTCTGATTATGCATCAGTATGAAATAATCAGCCCATAAAAGTCTGTTCTAATTAGTATTTGTATCTGGGATTTGATAAAATAATAGGAAGTATGCTTCATTGTTTGTTTTTAATTTTTGTGAGTACATAGTAGTTGTATGTATTTATGGGGTGTATGAGATGTTTTGATATAGGCATGCAAAGAGACAGGGTCTCAAACTCGTGGGTTCAAGCAATCCACCCACCTCAGCCTCCCAAGCAGCTGGGACTATAGGTGCAACTTACTATACTTGGCTAGAATATAGGCTTCTTAAGCATGCTGGAAAATTTGAAGCTGGTGTGATGGTTTCAGTCATGACAGATTTAGCATAACACCATCAGGATTAAAAGAGATATTAATAGGCAGGAATTAGGGCCAAATCAAATATGATGAAATTTCACATGGAAAAATGAAAGGGTCCAAACTTAGGGTAAATATTCTGCTTAAAGACAGAATGTGAGATCTAAGGGTGAATGGAAATACATATTTTTAAAAAACAGCCTTTTTGGTCAACAGTGAGCTAGGGTCAGCTGTCAAAAAGATACTGTCATGTTAACGTGTACCATGAGAAGAAGGTAATTATCTCATTTTATTCTGAGTCAAACTGCCCAAAGATAATCACATTTAGTTCTAGGAACTTCTCAGGTAATAAACAGACACACTTCAGAAGGAGTCAGAAAAGACTGTGAGGGTCTTGTGAGCCAAATCATATCAAGTGATGAATAGCTGAAGAAACAGAGATGTTCTGTCCAAAGAAGTAAAGATTAGGGAGGCCATAATAAGGTCTTCAAATATTTGGAGGACCATCATGTAGAAAAGGAATTTAACTTGCTCTGTGTAGCACCAAGAAGGAAAACTGATACCAGCAGGTGGAAGCTATAAGGAGGCACTCTGAGCTCAAGATAGAAAAAATTTCTAGTAGTCAGAGCTATAGTATACAGAGGGAAGGGGCAGCCCTGGAAGGCAGCAAACTTCTAGTCTCAGAAGGGTGTTTCAGCAGATGATGGACAATTAGCCTCAAACTCAGAGAGATGGAGAGGCACTGTCTCAAAATTTATAACAGCTACCTTTGAGTGAGCCTCCTATAGGCCGAAAGTTTACAGACTTTATAATCCTTGCAATAACCCTAAAGACAAGCATTGCTATACTCAGTCAACAGATGTTCATACAGATTAAATGACTTGCCTAATACTATTCAGTAAATGGTGAATTCTAAATGCAAATCCAGGTGTAAATATATGCCATGCCATACTGACTTAAAACTCTCAATTAATTCTGCTATTAAAAAGTCTAATACTTAGAACAGGTGCAATGGCTCATGGCTGTAATCCCAGCACTTTAAGAGGCCAAGGAGGGAGGATGGCTTGAGCCCAGGAGTTCAAGACCAGCCTGGGTAACATAGCAAGACCCTCATCTCTATAAAAAACAAAAAAAGTTAGCTGGGCATGGTGGTGTCTGCCTGTAGTCCAAGCTACTTGGGAGGCTGAAGTAGGAGGATCTCTTGAGCCTGGGAGATCAAGGCTGCAGTGAGCTGTGATTGCATCACTGCACTCCAGCCTGGGCAACAGAGTGAGACCCTGTCTCAAAAAAAAAGAGTTAAATATTCAGTCAATGGATTACACAAATAGCATCAGACAGGGAAAGATCATTACACTAGAGCCAGAAAATTTCTGTTTGTGTCTTACCTTTACTTTCATGTTTTGTGACCTGGGGCAAGTTACTAAACCTCTCTGGGTCCTTAATTTCTTCATCCATAAACCTTTAATAACAACATCTACCACACAGGATTTTCCATAAGCATGAAACAGATCATCTACTCTGTAAAAGTACTTTGTAAAGTCTAAAATGCTTTTCACAAATGGAACATTATTAATGTTTTTAGGTAAGATCAATGCCTTTATCTTTACAGAATAATCTAAAAGATATTTTAGTTTGAAATATTTTCAGACAAAATACTAAAAACCTCATTGAAGTAACTTGGCTAAACCAGTTAGAACACAGTACTTAGTGTTAGCTTCACAATTTCTATAAAAGAGGAAAGGCCACAATCTGATAGGAAAGAGAGGGGAGCATTAACCTCTGAAATCACACCCCAGATGGTGCCACTTGAGGGTACATCAAGGCCATAGTCATTGGTCCCATCTTTTTCAGGGGTTCAGAGCAAAATGTGCTGCTCCTAGTGTTAAATTATACCCTAGGCTAGTTGCCTCCAAAATATTTGCTGATGCTCACAAGTGGGTGACAATTTAGTACAAACCCATATTATTATTCACCTAGATGAAGATTTAGGTGTTAGGTTCCAGTGCTAATAAATCAAAAGCCTACTGCTAACATAAAACAGACATTGGTAACCAGGACTCTCAGGGTTGAAAAGGACATTGAAGGTCTTCTGATCCAACATCTATCTGCTACTTATTACGTTAATATATAAGAATCCAAAAGCCGTTTGTCATTCAGTGAGCATGTGTGACATCCTCATGTAACAATTTAAAGCTTCCCAGAGCAAATGAATGTCTCTCCAAAGGCCTGATGATCGGCGATTCCCAAACAACCCATATGAAATATATCAGGGTCTGGCAGTTATGATAAGGAACATGGGAAATATTTTGCTCCCTCTCCATGAAATCTTTGTACAGCATAGACTACACATGGACACACTTACCTCAAACACTGGCATATCCACATTCAGGCAGGGATTAGTATTCTTGACTTTCTGACTTTTTCAGGACGTTGAAAACCACCAAAGTTTCCTTGGCAATTCCCAAACTTTACTAGGCAGTAGGATAGCCTCATAAGCTGTTTAAAAATACCAATTTATAGGACCCTCACAAAATCAGACTTACAGGTGCCAGCCTGGCCCCATATGGCTCATGCCTGTAATGCTAGCACTTTCAGAAGCCAAGGTGGGCAGGCAGATCACTTGAGCCCAGAAATTCCAGACTAGCCTGAGCAACACACCATCTCTACAAAAAATATAAAACTCCATCTCTACAAAAAATATAAAAATTAGCTAGGTGCAGTGGCATGTACCTGTGGTCCCAGCTACCCAGGAGACTGAGGTGGAAGCAGGAGAATCACCTGAGCCCAGGGAGGTTGAGGCTTCAGCGAGCCCAGATTGCACCACTGCACTCCAGCCTGGGCAACAGAGTAAAACCATGTCTCAAAAATAAAAAAAATCTCTGATAGAGGCCTCATTTGGCATTATCTGCCCTTGGGCAGCAGAGTCAGGCTTAACTGTAAGCTCCTGCCCCAGCCACAGGGTGCAGCTCCACTACAGCCAAGCAAGCCTATGATGGAAGTAGTTGGGCCTTTTCTTATGGCATCTCCAAGGCAAAGTGAGAAGCACAGGAAGAGGATTCTCCTCTGCAGTACCGTTTCTAGAGGTTTTTCTGCATTAATAAAAAAACAAATGAGAAAACAGTACAAAGGAAAGAAAAATTTCTTCAGCGTCCCACCACTTTGCAAAGCATTATAAAAAAATGAAAGAGTTCTCCTGACTATGCCGATTAATAATAGGTAAATGGATGATGGATGAATAGACAGATTAGATAGATTAGACACACAGATAGATACATAGATAGATAACATATAGGCAGGCACTTGTAAATTTATTTTGACAAGAATAGTATTATCTCCCTGTCCTCCTAGAGCCTGCATTATAGGGCAGATGAACAACAACAAACAAATATATAACTTTATAATCTAATTTTAATTAATGGTAAATGCTATGAAGAAATAAAATTAAGATGAGCTGAATATTCTCCATTTGTCACAGCCAGATACACTCTCCAACCCTCTTTGTCTGGCTTTGGGCCACAGGAGACTGATCTGTATCAACAAGTTCCTCTCCTTTTGGATCCACTTGGTTTTAGTCAAAGGGAGGAACTAGCAGGAGGGCAGGAAGGGATTGAGGTTGGAGTACCAATTAATTGATATGTTAAGGGCATAGCACAGTATTAGCTGAATAATGGTAGCTACTCCTATGACAAACAAAAACAAAAAGTGAAGAAGGTCCCTAACTACCAAGCAGTACTTTAATTTTTTCCTCTTTCTTTCAGCTGCTGTCTACAATCTTCCCAATATAAATGTGCCAATGGAAACTTGATTGTTTTTTAATAATGTTTACAGAGAGGACAACTTGTGTACCTTGGCTTCTGCTTTGTAGCAAGTACACTGAATTATTCATTTAGTTTGGGGCTCTTTCTTTTACAAAATAATCATCAGCTTCTTGAAAGAAATTTTTATTTTTTCAGGCTATCAGTCCTGTCAGACTTTAGAAGTTCACAATCATGGAAGAAGAGCAAAGCAATTTAGATAAAATTTCCTGTTCTGAAGGAAGACTTTTGTTATTAAATGTGAGGCATTCAATAGTAACTGCCAGCTGTTTAATCAAAAAGTTATTGTTCATTGTGGAGAAAAAAATTGGAGTTTGGAAAACAATGGGCTACAAGCTTAGAAAGTGTCTGATGAAGTTCCAAATCCTTTTCAAACTCCAACTCATCATTTAAACTATAATGGCCCATTTCTGGTAAGGCATTTCATGGATGACAATAAGAAAATCCCTGAGACGAATGAGATCTCCTATCATCACTTTAATTATCCCATATCTTGATGGCCCCTTCATGTTCAGGTTACAGGATATAAATTAAAGATAGTTTCCAGAGATGTTTTAAATAGCCTATTATTAGGGACACACGTGTGACTCCTTTAATTTCAAAGAGCAAATGAATGATAAAATAAAAATTAAAAAGATGAGAGAATTAGAAGAAGGAAAAAAAGTGTGTAGTAGTAAGAGAAAGTTTTGAAGACAGCTAATGAGAAAAGAATAAACCCAAGAGTTAGAGGCCTCTATCCTAAATTCTGGACTTAAACACTAAATTTGGGATATAGCCTTAGACAAATCATTTCCTCTTCCTGGATTATTCCCTTACCTCTTATATAAAGAAAATGATGCCTATCCTACTTACTTATTTATGTTGAGGCTCAATGAGGCAATGTACAGTAATTGCTTTGAAAATGTCACCAATACAAATGTAAGGTGGCATAAGTGAAGTGATATTGAGTCACTTGAACGCTTGCTGATTTTCCACATCCTTCCATTGATACAGCTATATCCCTTTCCTTATGTTCATTCCGTGAGATAATCTGGAAACCTTTTAATAACCTCACCTTCTTTGCTCAAGGCATTCAAGTTGATTTGTTACTTACAACCAGAGCATCCCAACTAACACAAAAGTATGCAGGAAGATATGCTGTAAGTCAAGCAATTCTAAACTCAAATGAAGCACTATGATAAGTCTTGGCATGACCACTCACCAGTACATACAAAGATAATAATTTTGCTCTTCTCACAATACCTGGTACCCACCTTACTTACACCCTGTGATGTAATCAGCATTTATTTTATAAGATTTGTGGGCAACTGAAAAGCAGAAACCAGCTCTTATTTGCCTTGGCATCACCAGTACCTAAAGCAGTTCCCGGCACAAAGTAGATGCTCAAAATTAGTGGTTTTCATTTCACTTATTTTTGCACTTATGCATTCAAATTGTATCCATCTGATCCATTCCCGTACACAGTCATCTCCCTACAGTGTATAATGATGATCGAATGGCTGAACTGGCTCAGTTCTCTTTGCCTCTTAGATAGATTAATTGTCCATCAGCACTTTCAACACTAGGTTGATGGAAAGGTTGAAATGCAAATTTTCATTTGAAAGAGGATGTTTGGAATAGTTGAAGAATTACTCAAGTAAATGTCATACTACATTTCCATGCATAAATGAAAATTTGTATGCACATTCCCCTAGTCTCTTTAACCCCCCTCATCCCTTTATATAGATCTCATAAACAATGCTCTTTCTCAGTAACATGCAACAGACTGGGTATTACTAGGCACTTAATAGACTCAAGAAACACCACTTAAGTAAATGAATAAATGAATGAACTACTTGATGAAATCTAAGGCCTTATGAGCCTCTCTGCTTCACTTTACAGAGACTGAATTATTGAATTATTTGCAATTTCCAGAAGTTTCATATACTATTTTGCTTCCATCTGCTGGAGCATTGGTTCCAGACACCTTCCTAGCACTTCATTGGCTATATAATACACTGACAGTTAACTCAGCTGTCAAACTGGGAAGTGTTTCCCACTCTGCCTTTCCATGAGTTTTCTTGAAAATGCTACTTTTACCTTGTTTTGTACATTGCTGTCAAAATGTCTGACGTCAACCTGAATTTTTTTCCTTTGTGAGGTCCTTTTGCCTTAAGATCATGAAATTTCTTCTCTTTTATATAAAATTTAATACTTTTACTAGGATATATCTCAGAATTTATTTTATAGATCAATTTTCCCAGATTTATAATGGATCTGTTCAATATGTACATTTGGGTTTTCTTTTATTTTCTTGCATTGCAATTGTTAAGAGTTTTATTGAAATATAATTCTTTCATTTACTCATTCATATAATTCACATACAATTCATCCATTTAAGCTATATATTTCAATGTTTTTGATATATAACATATTTTAAATTGTGATAAAATGTTTGTTTATAACAAAAAATTACCATTTAACCATTTTTAACTGTATAATTCAGTGACATTAATTATATTCACACTGTTATGCAACTACAACCACTATCTATTTCCCTAATTTTTTATCATCGCAAACAGAAGCTCTGTAACCATTAAGCAATAACTCTCTATTCACCCTCTCCCCAGCTCATGATAACCTCTAATCTACTTTCTATCTCTATGAATGTTCCTATTCTAGAGATTTCATATAAGTGAAATCATGTAATACTTATTCTTTTGTGTCTGGCTTATTTCAGTTAGCATAATGTTTTCAAGGCTCATACATGCTGTAATATGTATCAGACCTTCATTCTTTTTTATAGTTAGATAACATTCCATTGTATGTACATATCCTCATTTTGTTCATTCATTCATGGATTCTACTTTTTGTTATTATAAATAATGCTGCAATGAATATTGGCATGCAAGTATCTGTTCAGGCCTATGCTTTCCATTTCTTTTGGGACACACCAGGGAATAGAAGTGCTGGGTCATATGATAATTTATGTTTAGCTTTCTGAAGAACTACCAAACTGTTTTTCATAGCGGCTGTACCATTTTACATTCCCACTGGCAATACACAAGGGATCTAATTTTTCCACATCATTATCAACAACTGTTATCTTCCTCTTTTTAAAAAAAATTATAGACATCCTAGTGGGTATGAAGTGGTATCTCACTGTAATTTTGGTTATCATTTTCTTAATGACTAAGGATGTTAAACATCTTTTCATGTACTCAGTGGCCATTTGTATATCGTTTTTAGAGAAATGTCTATGCAAGTCCTTTGCTCATTTTTGAATTGGATTGTTATTGAGTTGTGTGAGTTCTTTACATATTCTGGATATTAATCCCTTATCAGATATACAATTTGCAAATATTTTCTCCCACTTTGTGGGACATCTTTTTACTCTCATGAATAATGTCCTTTAATGCATAAAATGTTTAATTTTGATGAAGTCTAATTTATTTTTTTATTTTATTGCCTGTGATTTTGGTGTTATATCTAAGAAATTATTACCAAATTCAATGTCATGAAGACTTTTATGTTTTCTTTGAAGAGTTTTATAGTTTTGGTATTTACGTTGATCCATTTTAATTTTTGTACATGGTGTCACGTAAAGCTGCAATTTCATCTATTTGCAAATGGATATCCTGTTTCCCATCATTATTTGTTGAAAAGACTGCCTTGTTTCCATTGAACAATATTGATATCCTTCTTGAAAATCAATTGACCCTATATTTGAAAATTGTTTCAGGGTACTCTATTCTGTTCTGTTGGTCTACATGTCTATCCTTATACCAATATCATAGTAATTGTTATAGCTGTGTAGCACATTTTAAAATTGGCAAGTGTGAGTTTTTCAAATTTATTCCTCTTTTTCAAGATTGTTTTGGCTATCTTGCATTAAAATTTTAAATATTAGTTCAGTTATATTCAGGGACTTCAATTATATGTATATTGGATAATCTTTATCTATCTTCTTTGTTGACTATCTTCTTTCTGATTCTTTTTACTTCTTTATTTTCATTCTCCTAGTTATTTTAAATGTCCTCTATAATTCTTTCAGTTGAACATATTCTCCTTTGGGGATTTTATGATTTTTTTCATTCCTAAAATTATTTTGTCTTGTTAAAAAAATTCTTTTCTGTATTCAATCAATTCACATTTTACATATTACTATTTTATAAACACTCTTCCTCCGAGTTTCTTAAATTTTGATTAAGGATGGGTTTTCTTATCTCTACAGGTTTGTTAAATGATGTTTTATTCAGACTGATAATCTTTCATCACAGTTGTTTTCTATCTTGGGTTTTATTTTTTAAAGAATTTACATCAGCTGAAATATTTTCTCATTTTATTTTTATAATAGTTTTGTATATATTTTTCTGCTCTTTTGCGTTCATTTCATTAAGTTTCCTTTTCAAGTGCATTCAAGTTTATGGTATTGTCTGCCTCCAGTTATGCTGAAAATGTAGGTATGATACTTTTATTTGTTATTCTTGTTGATCTATAAGTGTTTTGGAAATAATGTGGAGTGATTCAGATGTAGGCAAATGGCATTTTCATAGAACAATCTGGACATTAGGGAAACTTCACCTTATCATCCTTCATGATACTGCAACTAGGTTAACAGCAGCACCTCTGTTTTCTTATAGTATTCCTACCACACTATGGGTAGCACCTACTACATTGATATAGAAATCATTTATTTACCTACATCCTGGACTCCTTAAAAACTTGGCACTATTCACAATAGCAAAGACATGGATTCAACTCAAATGCCCATCAATGATAGACTGGATAAAGAAAATGTGATGCATATATGCCATAGAATACTATGCAGCCATAAAAAGGAATGAGATCATGTCCTTTGCAGGAACATGTATGCAGCTGGAAGCTGTTTCTTCAGCAAATTAATGCAGAAACAAAACACCAAAGACCACACATTCTCATTTATAAGTGCTAATTTTCCAGAGGAAAGCATCTAGAAACAATGCCAAGGATGGCAGACTCAAAGGACACACAGGGTGTCCCTCCTAGATGTCACTTCTGAGTTACTGACTCATCCCAGGCACAGCTTTATCTAAACTTCTTAAGTAAACATTATACAACCTTATAGCTTCAGACACTGTTATTTGCAACCAGGAGTGTCCTATTTGATCTAAATGCACTGTCACATTTAATTTTCACAATCGCTTGAGGGAGGTACTTTATTCCCATCTTACAATTGAGACTTAGAAAAGTTAAGTAACTCACAAAGGGCAGTACATCTAGTGGCAGAGGTAGATGTGAAATTCAGTTCTGTCCGACTTCAAAAGCTCATGCTCTTAACCACTAAACTACACTGTCTCTCATTGTGCTCACCTGATGTCTGACCCTGGCCAGCACTAGCTCCATTTCAACCACACAAAATAAGATTTAGCATTATGCCCCTGCTCAGAGCACCTGACCCTCATCACATACCCAATTCAATCTTGTTACTCCCATCTCGGTGCAGGCTAATTACCATGGTCTCACCTAGCTACGCAGCTGAGATAGGACATGCTGATCCAAGGACAGGGGCTCTTGGCTTCCTGCCCTATTTCTACAGTCACTGCTGTGTGTGACAGGCAAGAAAGATGTATTATAGCCCAAAGCAGGAGGCTAGAAGCTTGCAGGTGAGCACTGCTCCACACACCACCGAAGGACAAAGCGGCCCCTAGGCTACCCTGCAAGAAACAAAGCAGCCCTCATTCCTCCTGAACATGTTCCTGCTGCAGAGCAACAGTGGATCAGGCTGATATTCTGTTAAATGAAAATGCAAGCTGAAGAATAATATATATGCTATCTCATTTTTGGGGGAAAAATACATGTTTGTGTATGCAAAGAAAATCTGGAGAATAGAAATAAAACTGTTAATAATAACCACTTCTGTGCAATAGGATTAAGGGCAGGGCAATGGGCATTATATAGCTTTAACTACTTTGCACCTTACATGATTTTTAAAAATTAAAGAAAAACACACTCATTGATCTTCACACTAAGACTACATACGTAGTCTATATATGTAGTTTGGGACTCATGAAACCCTGCCCAAAGAGCTGAAGTCTAATGAGCTTGAATGAGGCCTTTATTGTGAGCTTCAAATTTTATGAAACAGACCCACAGAATTTCAAGACGAGATATGTCCTGTGCAGGCAAAACACAAGTACCCAACTGTGTTCATTCTCCAGCAGGGGGCATACATCCCTTCACCCCACCTGTGATCAGCTTATGTTCGTAGCCCAGCTGTAAATTACCTTCTCCTCACTCCACACCTGCCAGAGCTCCTGCTGACACAGGCCACATGTAAATTCAACTTGAGAGCAAGGCACGGTTCACCTTGTGCTGTGAATCAGACCAGGAAATCACCAGAAGCCATATATAAATTAATTGCCTTCCTGAAAAAGAGAACAATACTCAAAAGTTCAAAGCAAAAAAATGCTAGGATTGCTTCACCTTTCCTTGTGCCTGCTGTTCATAAAGCACACTGAAAAGTACAGCACACATCCATGTGCAGATTCTCATTTGAACCTCACGATAATCCTGTACACATGGGCTGGGTAGAAATGATACCTACACAGATGAGGAAACTGAGGCAAAGAAATAAGAATTCAATAATGAAGCCATTGAGAATGCTAGGATCAGTGACCACAAGCTAGGAATCCAGACCCCTAGAGAAGCTTTGCCACTCATTCATTCACTCATTCATTCATGTATTTGAAAATATTTATGATTATCTATTAGGTGGCAGCTCTATGTTCAGCACTGGTGAAAAAAAAAATGCCGAGCTCATAGAGTGCTTACGGCCCATAGAAAAGGCAGACATCAATCAAATGATCAAAAATTACTGTGTTGAAGAGCAAACACTATTTTATAGTAAAAGTGTGAAACACAAGAGGCCCCCTTTTTTTAGCCCGAAAATTAAGGATGTGTAGGAGTGAACCTGACATCCTAGAAACAGCATGCACAGAGAGGTTCTGTGGCTTAAGTGAATATGACACCTCTAAAGAACTAAAAGAACTTGAAATCAGAAAAAGGCAAACACCGATCCAAGAAGAAACTACAGAAGAAAACATGGATGAGACTATACACAATTTTTGTAAGCTCTATTAAGGATTGCGACCTTTATCCTAAAGCTTATCAGAAGCTATTAAACAAGCTTAATTGTGTGTTGGAGTAGGTAGGGAATATCATGATCAGGTTTGCAATGTTAAGTCGTTATATAAAATTGCCATCCATGAAAATTACTCAGAATTCAATGTGTTCGCCTACCTCCTGTGCTCTCTTATTAGTTCCTGCAGGCTCTAGTACATATCTAATTAGGTGCCAATAAAAGAAGCAATAACGTCAAATGCCCTCCTAAATGGGGGTCTCCTATTGCCCAACCCTTGATTTCACCACCAGTAGTTTTTAATGAGACCTTCAATTGCAAAGCCCTCTTAAAGAATACAGAGACTTCATCACCTTGAAGTAGCGAATATCAGAATTTATATTGGAGCAGTGTAAAATCACATACATAACAATGGAGACTAGTGTAACGTCTATTCCACATTTGAAGAGATGGCCAAATGGCTCATTTGCAGTCAGTTGTGATGTAAGATTATGTCCTTGGCCATTACACATCAGCACCGAAACACACACAAGGCATACAAATCTTACAAGGACAATGAGCCATATCTCTGCAGTATTGAAGTCATGAACCTATCAATACTTCAAATTCCAGGAAGGAGGGAGTCTTTGAATCTAAAAACGATATACATAAGCCTTCTAGCATCTAAAGACCAACTGGTCAGCTGTACTTGGAACTTATAACAAGGTGAATTTTGGCCCAACAGGGAAGTGGCCTTGTGAGGCAGCCAGCACCCCCAGTCTCAGAAAGTGATACATAAAACTTAGGCTGTGTGTTTTTTAATCAGTTTATAAGTTGGATGCCTTGTACTTCTTCCATGATAAGTCAGAAGTATTCTCTCACCACACAGAGAGGAGGCAGAGAATAAGAAAATCCAAGCCCAGGGTGCTAGCCCAGAGAAAGCTATTGTGGCTTTCTCTCTTTCACTCTCTCAAGTGGCTACAGATGGAGCAGGGGGTGGAGGGAGTGGTAAAGAGTAAGCTCCCTGAAAAAAGGAATAAAGAAGGACCCCTGGGCGCTGGCTCTAGTCTGCCACTGACTTATGTTGTACCCCTGGAACAAGTTACTTCTTTTCTTAGTGTCACGCAATCACACAAAATATTAGGTTCCAGCTCATGCTCAGGTTTGAGGGGAGTGGGTGGATGGGTGGCAAATGGCTGAAAGAACACGGGGGCAGGGTGGGGAGGGGGTGCCATAGGCAGGTGCAATATGGTTTTATTCATCAGCTCTCTCATACTGTTTGCCTTGATCTTGGCTGCCTGCTCCAGCTCTGTGACTTCTACCATTCCCTCACTTGCAGCTGCATTCCCTGGCCTGCAAGGCTGGCTCTCCCTTATGGGGTCAACAGCTTCCCTCTCTCCGTCTGGGTGCATCGCCATATATACAGCTTCAGCAGGGCAGTTATACCTTTTACCAACAATAGTGGCTCTGAGCCAGGTGATCAGCCTTCCCATGTTATGGCTACATAGCTGTGATTATATAACAAGTACAGTCATGCACCTGTGCTCCAAACTCACTGAGTCACTCTGGCACAAATGTCTGCCTTGGCCTATTCTTGACCAAAGCACATCCATGTACGTTGTACTCCACCCCTTAGGCTGAGGGAAACATAGACTTTGGATATGCAGGTAATACACATAAGCTTTGGGTACATAGGTTCCATATACACACTCAAGCTTTATACATAAATTTTAGGAACATAGGTTTGATATACAGGCTTGGCACACAGGTCTTACATTCCACTCTCTAGGCTGAAGTTTTCTTAGTGGAGACGTGTGCACATAGGGCAGCACCCTGAACCTAAAAGTCACAGCAACAATATAGGGAGTAACAACTGATTGCTAGTATTCCCATTATACTACTTATAATTATTAGGACCCAACATAGGGTAGGGCCCAGAGATGCCCACCACCTCTGTAAGGGATCATCAGTAAGGCGCTTAATTGCCTTAATCCCCCATGGTGCCCCTTCAAAGCTGCCAAGTTACATCTCAACCATTGTCCGTGGAACCCCAAGTCTCTAGCGATGTCCAGTTCTTCACAGAAGCTGGATGTACATGCCAGGGCAAGCTGTCCGCAGCTGCTGTTGGAAGGGTGGTGCAGATCCAGCAGTTGGAGACATTGGTCACCTCAGTGTAGGTGTGGGCCTAGTCCACAAAGCTGCTGGAGCATGTCAACCAACAGTCGAAATGACGAAGCAGGCACAGGTACTAACAGGGGTAAATCACGTTCCTCAGGCAAAATACAGGCTAATATTTCACCTCTGGATAACAAGGCAGCTGCCAAGGGTTTCTGCCCTAAGCAATGGTACCACACCCTATCAGTTCCTCATGGCTCTTTTGGGTCCTGTACCTGTGCCAAAGTCACAGGGGAGCTTATAATAGGCCATATAGACAGTAGCATGTTCCCCAGAGGGGGATCCCTTCCCTAGCCGTTCCCCTACGAATGGTTAATTATGGAGGCCATATATTAAATACCCAAGGAGTGATGTGTAAGTTATACTGCAGGCCCTCCCCACCCCCAGGGGGCTACAATAGCCAAGCATCTGCAAAGGGGGGCTTGGAGAGTTTATGGCTAGCACTAGGTTTTCTGTTCCCTCTGCCTTCAGGGGTGTTGGGACACGCAACAATAGATTATCATTTGTCCTCATACCTTGCTGAAGAAGGTCATCCTTTCTCTCATAGATCCAGCCAATGGCCTGGCCCTACATGGGTTGGTGACTAACTAGCTAATTCTGTAACTTTTAGGTAATTAACCAAAAATGTTAAGCCTCAGTAAACTGCCAGCTATCAGTGCAGATTACTATATGTGTTACTTCCTTGGTGATCATCATCCATATTACCCTGAGGTCAGGTCATTAGCTATTTTGCCCACACTTGGTATCAAACTCTACAGTGTCAGTACTAGGCTGGACTGCAACAGCAGTCCAGGCAGCAGCAGTACTCTGGGTAGACCTATCTGTATACTATAACCCCATCAGAAATAGTGGGGTGCTCTTCCTTAAATGGCGATGGCTCAGGGTCTAGGGGTGTCTCAGGCACCATGGCCTTATCTTGCATTAGGACTATAGGCTCCAAGGCCTCTTGTAACTCCACTGCTAAGGAACTTGTATTTAGATACTCTGCTGCTTTAAGTAGGCACCCCACTTTGCTAAAGTGGATGTCTGTGCTGACTCAGTCTGGGGGGTTGTTATCCACTAATGCACCCATCCTGCCATTGGGTAAGTTGTCCGCACAACTGTGGCCCATCCTATTATGCTCTTATGAGACTGAAGGGCAGCATATGCAGTTACTAACCTTTTCTTTATCAAGGAATACTGGAGCTCAGCTCCCTTCCACAGCTGGGACCAAATGCCTACTGGTGTATTCAGGTACTCAATGCACCGCTCTATGACCTAACTAAAACTATCTGTGGTCACCTGCACATCAAGTTTAAATGGACACCCCTGGCTAACTACCCATAGGGCTTATGCCTGCTCAATTGCCTGCTTGGCTGCCAAACTCTCTCAACTGCAGCATCTCAATCCCAGGTAAAAGGAGCACTGTCATTTCTAAACACTTCTAAACCAGGGTGGCATCCTGCAGGGCCTGAGCATGTACTTCCTGAAGTGCAGTCAGAAATACCCATCCAACTCTGCTGATGAAGATGTGTCCCTTCTCCGTGCTGTGTGCTTCCAGTTTTTTTGTGCTTTCTCCACACTCACAGGAAATCCGTCCACTGCCTCCCATATTTCCACTGGGTCTCATCCAAGTAGCACTGCTGCCACTGGGTACCACAGCCCATGCAAAGGTCACAGAGCCAAGCGGGAAGCCTCAAGGCTGAAGACACACTCACCTTCTCCTGCCAGCTCTGCCAAATGTCATGCCAAATATTAGGCCAAGCTGAGGTTCGAGGAGAATGAGTGGATGGGTGGCGAATGGCTGAAACAACACTCAGGGGGCTGTAGGCAGGTGAAATACAGTTTTATTCAGCAACTCTCTCATCAGCACCTCTCTCACACTGTTTGCCTTTATCTTGGTTGCCTGCTCTGGTGCTGCAGCTCCTGCCACACTCATGCTTATAGCTGCATTCCCTGGCCTGCAAGACTGGTTCTCCCGTACAGGGTCAACAGCTTCACTCTTCCTCTCTGGATGCAGTCATATGTACAGTGTCAGCAGGGCAGTTATACCTTTTGCAAACAATAGTGGATCCAAGCCTGGTGATGAGATTTCCCACATTATGGCTGTGATTACATAACAAGAGGAGTTATGCACCTGCACTCCAAACTCACTGAGTCACTCTGGCCCAGATGTCTGCCTCAGCCTATTCTTGACCAAAGCACATCCATTAACCTTACACTTAGCATCTCAAAAATCCCCATCTATAATATGCAATCACATCCATCTTACAGATCTATAAAGAAGATCAAGTGAATGTATTAATCATCTCTAGAGAAATATAAGATACTAACCTCAAATCACTAACAATTAAGCAAAAACTGTACATTTCCCTCAGTATGGTGCTATGCCACTGAGGTTAAAATGTCAAAGAATGCAAGAAACTTGAATCAAGATTTCCCCAGCCCCTTTCTTGCTTATATTTCAACCAAAAAACAGCATCAGACCTGGAAAGCAGATATTAGCAAAAGTACATTGAAGGATTAGTCAACTGCTTTGCTGAGGATATACCAGGACTAATCACAGCCTGGGGCTGTTTACCTTCAGTGAAAATAAAATTCCATTCTGGGTAATACAGGAATTTTAAGTGTCCCAAAGATGTCAGATGATGGCCGAAACTTGTAACCTGTAAGTTCAAATGCGTGAAATTTGCTGTCAGAAAAGTGACACCCTCAGACTAAAAGACTCTAATAAGTAGGGATGAGACATGGCATTCCTGAGGAAGAGTTAGAGACACCATCACACAGACCCTTTAAAGAGAAGAGAAATTGCTCTGGGAAGATTCTCCGGCTTAAAGTTGGAGACTTTAAGGACTCTCCAGGACTCCTGGAGACCGGAGTCCTCAGGTCTATCCGCCGCTCAGGTAAACCTTCAGAGATTTCTACATTTTTCCAGGATCAGCAGAAAATGAAGAAATCTTAAGTTTTTACTTATTCTGGATAAAGTTGAGAATGCTTTTGTACAGTACACAGTACACTGTGTACTGTACAAAAGATCAAAGAGAGGGGAGACAACCGAAGAAGGCCGCTTAGGAGAACTCAGGATTGCAACTCCCAGTGAAAGTGCAGAGGGTGAGTGGACGCCGCATTTCCAGACAGATTTCTATTGCCCACAGATCAGGAGAATCCCAGGCAGAGGAGCCCCATGGGTCGCCAGTGTGGCTGTTTTGGCCCACGCGGCTGTTTTGGCCGGCGTGGCTGTTTTGCCGGCACCCCAGCGCGGTGGTTCTCCTTAAAAAAACACACTGGTCTGGGTCTGGCAAGTGGAGGTCTGGGAAGCCACAGTCGCCCATTCACCTGATTTAAAAAGGGGACTGAAACAGGGAGCCAGGCCAGGAGACTCCCGGGCAAAAAAAAAAAAAGGGCCATGAATCTCAGTGCTGCTGTTTCAGCCAGCTCAGTGGGTCACCGCACGGGAAAGCACACAGATCCTGGCGCCTTTTCAGCAGGCAAGAAAGTCGACCATTCAACTGAAAGAAAAAAAAAAGGCTCTGAAGCAGGGAGCCAGGTGATCAGGCTCCGCTTGTCCCACCCACACACACACACAAAAAAAAAACAACAATTGGAAACACTCTGGGTTGAGAGCTTCACAGCAAGCACAGCTGAACCTGGGACGGTCCAACTGTGTGTGGGAGGGGCGTCCTCCATTACCGAGGCACTCAACCACTACAGAGGCAGTCCGCCATTGCCGAGGCAGCCTGCCATTGCCGAGGCAACACGCCACTGCCAAGGCAACCCGCCATTACAGAGAGTGTCCGTCATTACAGAGGCGGGCCACCATTGTCGAGGCAGTTCTAACTACACCCATATAAACAGGACTGCAGGGAAGTTCACACAGCAGCTGGGTGGAGCCCACGGCAACTCAGCAAAGCCTCTGCAGACAGACAGTGACTAGCCTGCCTCCTTGCTGGGCAGGGCAGCCCTGAAAAAAAAAAAGGCAGCAGCACAGTGGAAACTCATAAATAAAGCCCTAACTCCCCGGGACAGAACACCTGGGGAAAAAAAGGGGTTTATGAGTTCTGCTGTAGCAGACTTAAACGTACCTGCCCAGCAGCTCTGAATAAACAACAGAGCTCACAGCTCAGCACTTGAGTTACTATAATGGATAGACTGTCTCCTCAAGCAGCTCCCTGACCCCCGTATATCCAAAGAGTCACCTCATAAAGGAGAGCTCAGACTGACATTTGGCAGGTATCCTTCTGGGACAAAGTAGAAGAAGAAACTGATAGCAACCTTTACTGTTCTGCAGCTGCTGCAGGTGATCCCCAGGCAAGCAGGGCCTGGAGTGGACCTCAGCAGTCCTACAGCAGATGGGGCCAGACTGTTAGAAGGAAAACTAAGAAACAGAAATAACTTCATCATCAACAAACAGGACATCCACTCAGAGACCCAATCAGAAAGTCAGCAACTACAAAGAAGACAGGTGGATAAATCCACAAAGATGGAAAGAAACCAGCACAAAAAGGATGAAAACACCCGAAACCAGAACACCTCTCCTCCCACAAGGGATTAAAACTCCTCACCAGCAAGGGAACAAGACTGGATGGAGAATGAGTGTGATGAAATGACAGAATCAGGCTTTAGAAAGTTGATAATAAGAAACTTCCGTGAGCTAAAAGAACATGTTCTAACCCAATGCAAAGAAACTAAGAACTTGAAAAAAGATTTGACGAAATGCTAACGAGAATGGACAACTTAGAGAGGAATATAAGTGAATTGATGGAGCTGAAAAACACAACACGAGAACTTTGAGAAGCATGCACAAGTTTCAACAGCCAAATTGACCAAGCAGAAGAAAGGATACCAGAGGTTGAAGATCAACTCAATGAAATAAAACGAGAAGGCAAGATTAGAGAAAACAAGGTAAAAAGGAATGAACAAAGTCAACAAGAAATACGGGAATATGTGAAAAGACCTAATCTACATTTGATAGGTGTACCTGAATGTGACGAAGAGAATGCATCCAAGCTGGAAAATACTCTTCAGGATATTATCCAGGAAAACTTCCCCAACCTAGCAAGGCAGGCCAATATTCAAGTCCAGGAAATACAGACAACACCACAAAGATATTCCTCTAGAAGTGTAACCCCAAGGCACATAATCGTCAGATTCACCAGGGTTGAAATGAAGGAGAAAATGCTAAGGGCAGCCAAAGAGAAAGGTCGGGTTACCCAGAAAGGGAAGCCCATCAGACTCACAGCAGATCTCTCAGCAGAAACCCTACAAGCAAGAAGAGAGTGGGGGCTGATATTCAACATCCTTAAAGAAAAGAACTTTCAACCCAGAATTTCATATCCAGCCAAACTAAGCTTCATAAGTGAAGGGAAAAAAAAATCCTTTGCGAACAAGGAAGTACTCAGAGATTTCATCACCACCAGACCTGCTATACAAGAGCTCCTGAAAGAGGCACTACACATAGAAAAGAACACCCAATACCAGCCACGCCAAAAACATACCAAATGGTAAAGAGCATCAACACAATGAAGAATTTGCATCAACTAATGGGCAAAACAGCCAACTAGCATCAAAATGGCAGTATCAAATTCACACATAACAATATTAACCCTAAATGTAAATAAACTAAATGCCCCAATCAAAAGACACAGACTGGCAAATTGGATAAAAAGCCGAAACCGATCGGAGTGCTGTATCCAGGAAACACATCTCACATGCAAGGATACACAAAGGCTCAAAATAAAGGGATGGACGAAGATTTACCAAGCAAATGGAGAGCAAAGAAAAGCAGGAGTTGCAATTCTCATCTCTGATAAAATAGACTTTAAAGCAACAAAGATCAAAAGAGACAAAGAAGGACATTACATAACGGTAAAAGGATCAATGCAACAAGAAGAGCTAACGATCCTAAATATATATGCACCTAATACAGGAGCACCCAGATACATAAGGCAAGTTCTTAATGACTTACAAAGAGACTTAGACTCCTACACAATAATAATGGGAGATTTTAACACCCCATTGTCAATATTAGACAGATCAACCAGACAGAAAATTAACAAGGATATCCAGGACTTGAACTCAGACCTGGACTAAGCAAACCTAATAGACATTTACAGAACTCTCCACCCCAAATCCACAGAATATACATTCTTCTCAGCACCACATTACACTTACCCTAAAATTGACCACATAATTGGAAGTAAATCACTCCTCAGCAAATTCAAAAGAATGGAAATCAAAACAAACAGTCTCTCAGACCACAGTCCAATCAAGTTAGAACTCAGAATTCAGAAACCAATCCAGAATTGCACAGCTTCATGGAAACTGAACAACTTTCTCTTGAATGTTGACTGGATAAACAACGAAATGAAGGCAGAAATAAAGATGTTCTTCAAAACCAATGAGAACGAAGACACCACATACCAGAACCTCTGGGACACATTTAAAGCAGTCTCTAGAGGAAAATATTTAGCAATAAGTGCCCACATGAGAAGCAAGGAGAGATCTAAAATTGACACCCTATTGTCAAAATTGAAAGAGCTAGAGGAGCAAGATCAAAAAAACTCAAAACCTAGGAGAAGACAAGAAATAACTAAGATCAGAGCAGAACTGAAGGAGATAGAGACATGAGAAACCCTTCAAAAAATCAATAAATCCAGGAGCTGGTTTTTTGAAAAGATCAACAAAATAGACCACTAGCCAGATTAATAAAAAAGAACAGAGAGAATCACCAAACAGATGCAATAAAAAATGACAAAGGAGATATCACCACAGATTCCACAGAAATTCAAACCATCATCAGAGATTATTACAAACAACTCTATGCACATAAACTAGAAAACCTGGAAGAAATGGATAAATTCCTGGACAGTTGCCTCCTCCCAAGCCTAAACCAGGAAGAAGTTGAAACCCTGAATAGACCAATAACAAGGTCTGAAGTCGAGGCAGCAATTAAGAGCCTACCACCCAAAAAAAAGCCCAGGTCCAGATGGGTTCACAGCCAAATTCTACCAGACATACAAAGAGGAGCTGGTATCATTCCTACTGAAACGATTCCAAATAATCCAAAAAGAGGGAATCCTTCCCAAATCATTTTATGAGACCAATATCATCCTGATACCAAAACCCGGCAGAGACTCAACAAGAAAAGAAAACTACAGGCCAATATCCATGATGAACATAGATGCAAAAATCTTCAATAAAATACTGGCAAACTGATTTCAAGAGCACATCAAAAAGCTTATCCACTGTGATCAAGTAGGATTCATCCCGGGGATGCAAGGATGGTTCAACATACACAAGTCTATAAATGTAATTCACCACATAAACAGAACCAAAGACAAAAACCACATGATTATCTCAATTGATGCAGAGAAGGCCTTCAACAAAATTCAACAGCCTTTTATGCTAAAAACCCTCAATAAACTAGGTATTGATGGAACGTATCTCAAAATAATAAAAGCTATTTATGACAAACCGACAGCCAATATCATACTGAATGGGCAGAAACTGGAAGCATTCCCTTTGAAATCTGGCACTAGACAAGGATGCTCTCTCTCACCACTCCTATTCAATATAGTACTGGAAGTTCTAGCCAGAGCAATCAGGTAAGAAAAAGAAATAAAGGGTATTCAAATAGGAAAGGAGGACGTCAAATTGTCTCTATTTGCAGACAATATGATTGTATATCTAGAAGACCCTATCACCTCAGCCCAAAATCTCCTGAAACTGATAAGCAACTTCAGCAAAGTCTCAGGATACAAAATCAATGTGCAAAAATCACAAGCATTCCTATACACCAATAACAGACTTAAAGAGAGCCAAATCAAGAACGAACTGCCATTCACAATTACTACAAAGAGAATAAAATACCTAGGAATGCAACTAACAAGGAATGTAAAGGACCTCTTCAAGGAGAACTACAAACCACTGCTCAACAAAATAAGAGAGAACACAAACAGATGGAGAAACATTCCATGTTCATGGTTAGGAAGAATCAAAATCGTGAAAATGGCCATACTGCCCAAAGTAATTTACAGATTCAACACTATCCCCATCAAGCTACCAATGACCTTCTTCACAGAACTGGAAAAAACCACATTAAACTTCATATGGAACCAAAAGAGAGCCCGCATAGCCAAGTCAATTCTAAGCAAAAAGAACAAAGCGGGAGGCATCACACTACCAGACATCAAACTCTCCTACAAGGCTACAGTAATCAAAACAGCATGGTACTACTGGTACCAAAACAGAGATATAGACCAATGGAACAGAACAGAGGCCTCAGAGGCAACACAACATATCTACAACCATCTTATCTTTGACAAACCTGACAAAAACAAGCAATGGGGAAAGGATTCCCTGTTTAATAAGTGGTGTTGGGAAAGCTGGCTAGCCATATGCAGAAAGCAGAAACTGGACCCCTTCCTGACACCTTACACTACAATTAACTCCAGATGGATTAAAGACTTAAACATAAGACCTAACACCGTAAAAACCCTAGAAGAAAATCTAGGCAAAGCCATTCAGGACATAGGCGTAGACAAGGACTTCATGACCAAAACACCAAAAGCATTGGCAACAAAAGCCAAAATAGACAAATGGGACCTAATCAAACTCCACAGCTTCTGCACGGCAGAAGAAACAGTCAATAGAGTGAATCGGCAACCAACAGAATGGGAAAAAATTTTTGCAGCCTACCCGTCTGACAAAGGGCTGATATCCAGAATTTACAACGAGCTAAAACAGATTTACAAGAAAAAAACAAACAAGCCCATTCAAAAATGGGCGAAGGATATGAATAGATACTTTACAAAAGAAGACATACATGAGGCCAACAAGTATATGAAAAAATGCTCATCATCACTGGTCATTAGAGAAATGCAAATCAAAACTACATTGAGATACCATCTCACGCCAGTTAGAATGGCGATCATTAAAAAATCTGGAGACAACAGATGCTGGAGAGGATGTGGAGAAATAGGAACACTTTTACACTGTTGGTGGGAGTGTAAACTAGTTCAACCATTGTGGAAGACAGTGTGGCAATTCCTCAAGGACCTAGAAATAGAAATTCCATTTGACCCAGCAATCCCATTACTGGGCATATATCCAAAGGATTATAAATCATTCTACTATAAGGACACATGCACACGAATGTTCATTGCAGCACAGTTTACAATAGCAAAGACGTGGAACCAACCCAAATGCCCATCGATGATAGACTGGACAGGAAAAACGTGGCACATATACACCATGGAATATTATGCAGCCATCAAAAACGATGAGTTCGCGTCCTTTGCAGGGACATGGATGAACCTGGAAACCATCATTCTCAGCAAAATGACACAAGAACACAAAATCAAACACCACATGTTCTCACTCATAGCTGGGTGTTGAATGATGAGAACACATGGACACAGGGAGGGGAGCACTACACACTGGGTTCTGTTTTGGGGAAATAGCGGAGGGACAGCAGGGGGTGGGGAGTTGGGGAGAGATAGCATGGGGAGAAATGCCAGATATAGGTGAAGGGGAGGAAGGCAGCAAATCACACTGCCACATATGCACCTATGCAACAATCTTGCATGTTCTTCACATGTACCCCAAAACCTAAAATGCAATAAAAAAAAAGATCAAAGAGAAAAAATACATACAAAAAAAAAAAGAGAGAGAAGAGAAATTATTTCCTCTCTGATTGACAATGAAAACCCTCAGGTGTGGATCCAGGCACATTAACTGGTTGGCTCTGCAACTCTAGAACGCTTTTGGGATAAACACTCACAAGAAGCTGAAAAGGATGATCTGGGAGAGAAAAGTCAACTGGATTTGAGGTGAGGGCAGGAAAAAGAGTGCACAGAAACCTTTTCCAACCAAGCCTCTTCATCCTCACACCCTAACCCCAATATACCACCTAAAAGAAGAATAGCTGAACAGATGCAGCTATAAATCTGTTTTCTTGTATCCAACAGCTCTGGCTATTATTTATAACATTAGTTTAATTAAAGTTTCCAAGGAGATAGATGAATCTTGTTACAGTAGTATAGAAAATCAGTTCTTTTCAACAACATCAGCACCCTGATCTACCTGGAAAACTCATGCACTGTTTGGAATTCTTTTTTTTTTTTTTTTTTTCAATTAAAAAGTCCTCATGGCTCATGCATTTTTTATTCTCCAATGCTCCTTTCCAACAAGTGAAGCATAAAAAAAACAGAGAAAACTAATATATGAATGTGTACCTTATTTTCTAACAGAGTTTCACCAGGTGTATTGTTCTGGTTTATTTTCTCTCCTTGCTTTTCTTTTTAAAAATAACCATGCATATCCATCAAAAACACAGAACAAAATTACAACAATAAAGATGAAAGCATCAATATTTTTCCTATCAGAAAATATGTATTTCTTTTGCAGCCTATTTTCCCCATCCATTCATCTATATAGACCCAGGTCCATGTAATACAATGGCAACATGAGATGTGACTGAAAGCAGGTAGATGAAATCACTATGAGTTGGAAATGAAGTCTTATTTTCCTCCCTACTCTAACATATCTCAGGCCTCATGTATGCAATGAAATGCTTTCTTTTTAATCTACTCATGACCACAGGTAGCCAACAAGCCACCAGATAAAAGAACGTCTATTGTGTTTTTTCCCAGTCTTTTCCATTTGCAAACTTCAAAGCCCAGGAGTGCAAGTTGATGAAGAAAAATGCAGGTCACTCACTCATCTTCCACTTCAATTAATCCTTTCACCTCCTATCTCTCTCTTCCATTGAGGCTATCATTAACCAAAGGCATATTTAAACCCACCAGAAAAAAAAAAAAGGAAAAGTTGAAGGTTCTTAAAAATTAGAAATAGGTCTGCTACTGATGTTAATAGAACATAGGGCAAGGTTAAACTTAGAATCCACCTAATGTGGTTGAAATCAATAAGCCACAGGGTACACAACATGGGTAGAAATGTGAGAGATTAGTCAGAATGAGATATCCAACACTGTAATGGCCAGGCTGCCTTAGCAATTAAGCAGCCACTCTCTATTTTGCCTGAAAATCTAACTTTGAAAGTACTACATTGGCCATCTATGTATCTTTATATTAGTTCTCTTTCCTGTTATTTAAATCTCTCTGACTTAGCAGCATCAAAGCTTTTTGTTTTGTTTTGTTTTACTTCAGCATTCAGGGGATGTATGTCTTTCACAGCACAGCTATCTATCATCTGCTTGCTACTGTGCACTGCCCTCTGTCTTGTAGGTCATCAAGCTACCAAGGCCTCCATGGCCAGAAAAGCCTGCACCCTACACAAGCTGTCCACTGTCACACATCTGAGGCAGAGAACTCAGGAAGAAAAACAGAGCAAAAGGTGTAGAGAAGAAAAGGCCAGCATCCTTTAGGGTCCAAAAGTACATATTCAGTATCTACTCCAGCAAGTGATCAAAAAAAGAAAAAGAGAGAGTGAGCATCCAGGAGAAGTAGGCTTTGTTCTTTGCTCATCCACAGCATGTTGCACTGCCAACTCACATTTAAATTCAGATGATTGCAAACCTCTGCAGGTCCACTACAGAAGTGGCACGTTGAAGAGGACAAGCTGAGTTGCTCTCCATGGTGCTGAAGGGGGGTGATGCAAGCCCTGAAATAAGCGTTGTGATGAGCTAGAATCAAGAGATATGCCCAGAAGGCTAGAGTTGGAAGAAGACTTAAAAATCATCTAATCCTAGCCCCATATTGTATACTTAGGAAGCTGAAGCCCAGAGACAGTAAAGGACTTGCCCAGGGTTATACCAATTTCTTTCAGTTCAAGTTTTCAGTCAAGAACATTTTTATGCTAAAAGGCCAGCTGTTCAAAGTAGAAAAGCAAATAGTATATATTTTGCTCATCCATGTGGGCCTCAGGGCATCCAGAAAATTATAGCAAATGAGTTTCCTTATTTGTAAAGTTAAAACTTTACATCCTTTCATAAAAGCCATGATAATTTTGCCTCATGAGTGGTGAGGTGTAAATTTCTGAACAACTCCTCACAGAAATATAAAGGGAAAGAGGGCATGGCATTTTCTCAAAGCCCTGCCAGGATCAACAAAAAATCTTACACAGGAGGGGTGTCTCATTTCCCACTTCACCTCAGTTACAAATTTTTAAAGTGATTCTACTGGTGCAAAAAGCATGCAATACTGTGCTGCACTACAGACCAGAGAACTAAAAGACAAACTACTGGAGAACCTTGGTTAGGATCTGGAAATTAGAATAACCTCAGAAACCTCACATTGTTCAATGAATCTACATTACACATTATGTCCTGAATCCATGGGACATAACCCACTATTTTTACAGAGGAAGCAATTTGACTATATGTTACTCATTTTCAGTATAACACATTAAAACCTTCGCTATATGATGGTACATGTCTGTTGTACTTAATGATGTTATATGTACCTACAGAAGCTTAACATTTTCAGAGGATTTTGCATATATCCTCTAGCTAAATTCCTACCACTACCCTATGGTAGAAGAATTAATATTACTCCCATTTTACAGATGCAAGCACAGTTTCTGACATATGAATGAGTGAATGAATGAATGAATGAATGAGAATATTAGACATAGGTTTCTTGCTTTCACACTCCTGCCATCATTACATAAAAATTACATATTATAAATTGCAAAACCAAGACTAGGATCCAAAATGTGTTTCCATCTAGGTTAAACCACAGAGTTCAAATGCCTCAAATCTGAAACATGGAAGACAAATCTTTCCTTTTCCTCTCCTCTCCCACACTTCCTTCTCTGTCTCTCCCTACAGGCCTTCCCTCACTACCATCTCGATACTACTTACCCATACTCACTTTTCTCTCACCAGACGAGGTTTGGCAATTGTGATGCCTGTGAGATAAACCTTGTTCTAGCCTGATTCATGTGACTGGTACAGAATCAGATCACATAATGGCAAAACTATAAAGCTGCAGAGATTGTCATGTATTTTCACCTAGACTGGTAGGAAATTGAGAGGTTACTCTAAGTCCCCAAGGAGCTTCCCCTACTGTGATCTCCCAGTCCTGATTGCCTCTACCAGGAATCCAGCAATACATCATATGCTGACTGCTTTACTACATCTCTTGTCCTCTTGCCTTGTACTGTTACTTAAATTTACGCACGAGTATGTCCTACCTTCCTAGCTTGGTTGCCATCTCTTCCTACATAGAGGATCTGAAGCTGCTTTGTTAGTATTACATGAGGCATATTCTAGCTTCCAATTTTATTTTAATTAACTTTAATAATGAGTTGTGCTCTTGTATTTCTGTTTATGAAGTGAAGAGTATATCAGTTGGAAAACCAGGAGATTGAGAGTCTCAGCCTGGCTCTCTTGAAAGCTGAGACCTTTGATAGTCATCTGTTAATTTCCCTCTACATACTACAGCAGAAATGCTTGTATAAAACCAATGTCATACATTATACTTGTGACTTAACTATCTCAAAAAATATGATGTTTAATAATATGACATTGGTAAGTAGTTGGAAAGAAGATGCCCTATCAACATGTTTCATTATGAAAAGTCTACACATATAAACAGATGCTTACATCCTGAAATTACTATGAAATTTTAGATAGAAATCTTGAATTACTAGCTTATTCAGTGATTTGTGGCAAGTTTAGTTTTAGATTCTGCATGCTTTTCAAGATCAGTTGTATGCAAAAGTTAGATGTGCTCTGTGGATAATAAATAGCATATGTTAAAAGTAAAAGCTAAATATGTTTAGTCTAGTCTAGACTATAATCACTTGTTAACTCCCTGTCAAGGTGACAATCAGGCTGCAGATGTGTGTGTATGTGCCACACACAGTTGAACAAGTCAGAGCAAATAAGATGAGAGTTCAGAGCTAAGTTGAAATGTGATAGACTGCACTTAAGAGCTGACTTTTTCCAGCAGTGAGGCATGAGGAGGTTAACACATGCTAGAGACGCCTGCATATTACAAAAAGGGCTGGCCAAAGGCTGGGTGAATTAAAAGCCATCCATTCAAGACCAAGATACTGGGATTTGCTGTTTCCAGTTCTTTCCACTGTTCAGTTGCCACTGTGAGTTATCAAATCAGTGGCTTACAGGGCTCCTATCTGCATCCATGCTTCCTCTGATTCTGATATCCAGGGACCAGGCCCAATCACTGTGAGGAGCCCTGGTGGTTTCAGAATGAATTTAAAATGACTAAATGAAGAAGCCATAAACCTCCTGATGGCAAGGACTCTTATTTCCTTGTATTCTGCAAAGCCTGGCAGAGATAGTGTGCCCCATAAATTAACCTGATGGGCTGAATGAAAATTAAAAGTTACAAATAAAGAGAAGGAAATTAAATTCATTTTGCTGTGAATTAAAAAGGTTACTTATGAACTGAGTCCCATATGTTGGTGGATTCTGTCCTTTGAGTAATGGAGACAGGCTGTAAAGTGAACTGAGAAGGGAGAGGGTGAATCTAAGGAAGGTTTGTTCAGGTTTCATTCTAGGCTTTGTTGACAACACTGAATATAAAAGGCAGCCAGAGAAAAACCCAAGGCAATGGATATAATCAGTCTGCCCACCCAACTGAATGGTTCCTTTTATGATTCTAGCTTGAGGTAATCTGCTACCAACACATCAGGGGCTTCTAACTAGGCCCAGCTAAACAGCTGAAGCAAGGAGAAAAGTGTCTCAGTAGCAAGCAGGAAGTGTTAAACTACCAACTAAAATAGCAGTCTCTTTTCTCATGACAATTTGTGCAATTAGGTCTGAAAAAGCTCTGTCTCTCAATTCTGACCTAAAATAATAATGTGCAAAATCTTGCCACATTAATATTTCTCAGAGCAATGAAATTATCTGGGAAATCTTCTCTTCCTGACTTTAGATGTTTTCACGGTCCCTGAACCTTCCGTGGTATATCTCCCTTGGGAAGACTCCCTGGTGTGGTTGTGACCTTGTCTTTGGCAGTATATGTCATAAGCACACTATAGAGGTGACCTGGAGGGTGGGTAAGACTAAGGTTTGGAAGGTAGATTCGAACTCAAAGTTTTGGTTATATGCTTATTATATTATGTGATTGACAGCTAGTTATTTATCTTGAGGCTTTCTATTTCCAAATCTGAAAAATGGGCCTAGTAAAACTGTCCCCATATGGTTATCCTAAGGAATACTATTCCTAGCACATTACCTGGCCTACAGGAGAGGCTAAATCAATGTAGATCCCTTCTCCAGCACCAATGTAAAGGGTTCCCTCAATTAGACTCCACATCTTCCCAAGCATCTCCCAGGATTAGCAATATAAGACATGTGAGGAGGAAATACTAGAAAGGAACAAACTGCTCACATTGAATCTTGGCCTTCCCTCATGTTCCAAATATGGTGTCAATGGTCCCCACTGTTGGGCTAAATAGCATAGTAGTAGCTAGATGCAGACACTCATAGATCAGACTTGGGTTCAAATCCTAGTGCTGCCATTTATCAGCAGCAGGATTGCAGATAAATATACAACCTCAGTTTCCTCAGCTTAAAAAGAAGAAGAACTAATAGAATGAAAGTGAAATAAGTTAATCTATGTAAAGTACACAGCACTGTGCCTAGCACAGTTAACACTCAAATGTTATCTAACACCATCTCCTTTCATGCTCTAATCAGCAGGACACTACTGGGTGAGAGGTTGAGAAAAACTCTAAGGGTGACAGGGATAAAAAAAAAATAAGAATCACAAGGTAGTATCAAATGCATAGCTGAAATTCACACTCTGTGAGGCTGGCTGAGACTAAAAGTGGTAGAACCAGCATCTTGATATATGGGACAGAGCTTCTGCTACAGTAAAGTTGGCAAGTTGTGGCTGGGAAGAAACTTGTGAAGGAGGTAAGGTTTGTTTTGCGCATTAGACACTACCTTCTCCTAATCTTTTTCTCCTCTTTACCATGCTTCAGGTAACTGGTCTTCCAAGACTTTATTTATTTGTTGTAGCCCAGCCCCTCCATCAAATTCTTTCTCCTCTAAGCCAGTGGTACCGAAATACCAGTCCATGCACCAAGACTAGACTGCCTGCATGGAACCTATATGGAGTGCTTGTTAAAAATATTGCCTCCCAGGTTTCCACCCTCAGGGAATCTGATCCAGTAGGTCAGAGGCAGAGCCTGGTTATCTATTTTTTTAATATGTTCCCCAGGTAATTCTTATGTATAGGCAGATTTGGCAACCATGTTTCTAGACTTTTCCTACATGAAAATCAAAATTTACTTTTCTTATGACCCAGTCTTTTGGGACCATTTTTTCTCTTGACCCACCTGAAAAACGTATTTGGTTTGGAGTCTGCAAATCACTAACTAGCAGCAACTTCATAAGTTTTCCCTCCAAGATCTTACATAAGGGACATGCTATCCCATAAGCCAAAGTAGAAAGAATATTAAGAAAAGAGAAGGAATATTTAGAATACCCTCAGTCGATTCTTTATAAATGGGAATAACTCTAAAGAATACTGTGAACTACAGATCTCCCATCCTCTTCTCATTCTCCTGGTAGGGAGATCATGGTTGCATGAAGGACCTACAGCATGTGAAAGTTTGAAGGCAGGGTCAAAGAGGTGCCATTGGTATGCAGAGTAAATAACAACAAGCACCACAAATGTGGACTGAGCACTAAAGGCCAAGCACCACCTAAGAATTCCTCTAGAGAGAAGAATGTCTGTAAACAGAGTAAAACTTTTGGAAGGAAGAAACAAAAAACTGCATAGCAAGAAAACAGCAGTATCTCCAGGACTATTAAGTTGGAAATTACTAAACCAGGTTCTGCGGCCTCTTTCTGGCCTGTGGCTTAGAAGGACAAGCAGTGCTCTTCCTCTGCAATCCTATTTGGACAGCATGTGGGTGGTAGGTCACGGTGGGTCGTAGGAGTGTTACCTGACAGGCCACTTTAATTCTAGGGAACTGAATGGGCCAATGAGCTATTGAAAGTGAAAATGAATGTAGCAGCTAAGCATTGGCTTTAACCAGGCTGCTCAGCCCTGGTCTGCAGGGTACAAAGGAGCTAGTGATTTCTATGGAAACTCTGTCCAACCATACTTATTATATCTGGTTGAAACCACAATTCTTCAGAAGTGTAAAAAGCACCTGAAATAGGTCACATCAAAATGGACCAAGACTCACCTCAAGATGGCAAACCTTCCCTTGAGCCTGACACTAGTTTCCTGCCCTTCCAAGTCTTCTAAAAGAGACTGCAGAGCCAGAGTGACAAGCACATTTAAACATCTCCTCACGAGAAATGTGCTGTAAAGCTGACTGACCTTGGAATATCTCTCCTCTTGATGGTTTTTGTAAGGGAGGCTATCCCCAATATGCCTGTTCTTTATTCTGGGCTCAAGGGAGAAAGTCTTGTGTGGCTGAAAAGTCATTTTAACTTGGATGGCATCATTAATGAGAATCAATAATACATGGGTACTGCTCAGAATGCAAAAAAAAAAAAAGTCTCTGTAATTGGACTCAGGTCACTATTCATAAGGATTTTCAGTGGGTTCTGGAGAGATCAAAACTTTTCCCTTGAACACCATTATCCAGCTGTCCAGCCATAAATAATCCAATAGAAACCAATGGCCTTTCTCGTTCTTCAACTTTCATTAAGCTCAGCTCCAGTGACAGCCATAGGAGACAACATTTCCATCCCACCCAACCCTAAACCTCCTGTGAAACCCCCCAGACCTCACAAATAGTCCCACCATCCCCTGACAAGCTGGAAGGCTCATTCCTCTGAAGAAAATAGATGGCATCAATTCCAAAAGGCTCAAAGAATAGCCTCTTTAAGAAGCCTCCATTTGGAAAAGATATTTAAGCAAAGGTACGCTTGATGAAGTGAAATAGAATCAGCTGCTTCAGTAGCACAGGCTTCTCAGATTCATTCTAAGGTAGCTGAGCTTATTCGCTTCCAAGTGGAACAAACTCAACAACAATTTATCACCGTTAACTGTGATCACAGCTCCATGGAATTCCAGCCAGTGCCTGGAGCACACTGAGGTGCACTTACTATTCCCCAATCTGCAATCAACCTTTTGTACATTTGCTCCTAATCACGGGATACATTTTCATCTTAATGAACTGTTTTCTTATCATATTACAGTTGGTCATTTTAGCATGCCTAATGTCCCATTTGGTAGGTTAAATTACGATTAGAGTCCCTTGGTGTTTGTTTCCTGGCAAGTCGTGAAGGAATTTGATATTTTTTCCCCTTTCCATTGCTTGATTTCAAGGGCAGAATTAGCAATGACCAAAGACAAAGAAATACCTGTTACAGTCGACATGGAGCAGGAGATGAGAGGCGCTAACTGACAGTGCAACCTTGTGCCATCGTCCATCTGCCATCCGGTACGGAAGTGCTTCTGTCCTTGGCTTCCCATTGTGCATATAGTGATACCGAATCTCATCCCTCAGGCCGCTGCTCTCCAGTTCAAAATAGCTGTATGTAAAGGAACAAACATTTGTTTCACTTCAGTTCTGTATATCACAGCCATCATCAATCCCTCAAGCCCTTACTACCAGGTCTCTTACAATCTAAAGTTAGCTAAACATGACACAAAGAGCTAAGACCTGAAATCAATTCACTGTATAGAACCCAATGCATCTATTGTCTGAGAGCCCTCATGGTGACATTCTGAGCCTCTGAAATAGAGATCAATTGATCCACTGTGAGGTAACAAGCCACAGCTAATTAGCAAAACTCAGTGCAGTGTTTCTTAAATACTTAAAACTACAAATCAGAACCCTCTTTCCATCATCTAAAAAAGGCCATTCATGTGGAATGGATCTATTGATGGTTATTTTTAGATCTATTATCTTTACTTTTTGAAGAATTAAAGGGAAACAGAAATCATATGTTGGACATCAGGGATTGAAATACGTTGTCAGAATGAACAGGTTAGTCTAATTTTTTTTCTTCCCCCTAAACAAAAAGATATAATTGAATAACAATTCCTAGATAATGAGTAGGGGAGAAAAGGTTGAAGCTAGTCACATAAGAATCAGTATTTCAAATTATAGGAGGATAAAATATGCAATTGAGTTTTTTTCTTTTCCAAAATTATTATCCTGTTTTTCAGACCCATAAGAAAGTCTTAGCTTTACCACTGTGGTCTGCACTTCAGTCATAAAATGATACAAGCAACTTTGGGACACTCCTCAGGCACACAACAGGGCTGGTACTTTCACGGGTGCCAAAACTATTTTGTTTCCTATGCCTCTCTTCTGAAATGTGTCATTGTCATCAACATTGGGCCTGAACTCTCCATCAGGGCTTGCACTAGGTATTTCACATGTACTAATTTATCATTCAAAAAACCTGTAAGACTGGTAGTATTATCCTTTTTAGAAAACTTAAAAAGTGAGATTAAGGATTAAACATACCCAAGCCAGATTTAAACTTCAAACTAAATTTGACAGTGTGCTCACTTTCTGCCAGTTTGTTGCCCGTCCTAGAGGCATGATGACAAAGTCATGAGGACAGCCTCACCAGGCACTGCTAGTCCCCATGGATAACTCCAACAACTCATTCATATAGACAACTCCAGAGCGACTTGCCTAGACAGGTAACTAGGCTTAATCCCTAGATTTGGAAGGACCTGCTGCTTCTATTCTAATCCACTGAACTGGCTAACCCCACTAGCCAGACTGTATTTAATCTAAAAGACAAAATGCATCTTCTATGAAAACTAAAATGAATATATCGTGAAACTCAGCCTCTATTGTGCCTGAATCCCAAAACTCATGCCAAAGAACAAATACATATTTCTTGCTCATTTTTCACAAGAGATCTTTCCAAAGTAAAGAGTGAAGGGCAAGCACAGTCAAGACCAGCCTCTGACCTACCTCATTTGCACCAGTACAAAGCAGCATGCCCAAGGTCATAAACTAAAAGAGGCTATTTTTACCATAGTGGCCAGCTTCAGGGCCCAGGTTCATACTTATTAGTAATAATTTATGTAATTCATACTTTATAAGACTACATAGAAGAAAATGCTTTAAACAAAGAAGGCATTAATTTTAACAGAATTTTCCAATTTTTTCTAAGTAGTTAGAACATTAAAGAATCAAACAGAGAACTTAGACATCAAGAAGACATTACAGACTATTGGCCATTCATTAATTCATTCAACATGTCTTTACTGAACACATAATGAAAAGCTAAAAAGGAGTTTAAAATATATATCCCACTTCTGAAGGTGCTTTGTGACTAGCGAAGAAGTAAAATATGTCCCCCCCACCAAGAAAAAGGTAGAAAGTAGCCTAAAAGGAACAAATGAGGAGGCAATAAAAGTCATTTAACAAATGATTTCCATGTGTGAGGAATATAGCAAGTGCTTTCATAGATATCATCTTTTAATTTCTTTAAAGTAGATATCATTGTCCCTATTTTATAGATGATCAACGATATTAAGTATCTTGCCCAAGACCATTCAGCACCTGTATAGAAACGCAGCATGAACTTATATTTGAGATCTTACTAGGATTCATACATCACAAGAAATCTCTCAACTACTTTATTTTGACCAATAAGCAACTACTGGGGGAAGGGATGTGACCTTGAAAGGTCTTCAATCAATGACAATTAGAAATACTCATAGAAGTCACCTGATAGAATCATTAAACAGGGAGGCAAATACATTTAACCAGATTTCATCATTATTCTTGGGGTTGTGGCCTCATTGAGCAAGTGTTCAATGTATCATAAACAGGTCTCTAAAGATCACTTTATGAAGCACTGGAGTCAGTGGTTACCTGGGGGTAATCACAAATATATAGCTATGAGAAAAGAAGTCTGTCCTAATGTCAGGCAAATGATACTTGCATCTTAGGCTAAAGTTTCTGGCCGCATCCTGCACATATTCAAAAAGTGCTGCATCTCACACAACTTGGATGAAAATCAAGATGATATATTTTTGAAAAAACATGTCAGATAACTGCTGAAGTGGCCTTAGGGATAATAAAAACACTGGATGGCTAAGCGACATCTGGATAAAATTCTTTCATGAGGGCTGGGAGGAAAATAAGGCAATATTTCCAGGCAGTAATGCTCTACAAATAAAGATGAGTCAACTCTGAGCAGAAAGTCATTTGGCCCGACGGGATTTGGCTGTAGCCTGGAGGGAAGACTCATGTTCTGTGGTAGAACCTTGTGACTCAGTGTGGCCTATAGACCACCAATAGCTGCATCACCTGTGGAAATTCAGATTATTGGGATAACACCAAGGTATACTACAGCAGAATCTGCATTTCAATAAAATTCTCAGATGATTCATGTTCATTCACATCTATGTTTAAGAAGCACTATAGTAGTATGCCAGGTGTTGCCTTACTTCCTGGCCAGGTGGTCATGATGAGGGGAGCAGATGTTTGATGCTACGAGCAAGTGAATAGGAACCACGTGGTGCTGGCAGGTAAAAGGAGGACACTGGAAGCAATCAGAGGTGGTATTTAGTGAGCAATCTACCCCTCACTAGTCCTCACTCTTCAGGACTCAGGTATACTGGGGTCTTCTCAAGAGTCTGTAGGGAGGGCAGCTGTATAAATGATAAAACTATAAGCCAGAGTTTGTAAGCCAAAGATTTTGTAAGCTCTTAGCCTTGGACCTCAGCCAAGTGTGTTGTTCCAACAAATTGCCTTTGCTCCCAGGAAAGTCTGCTTATCCTGCAAATATTTGAAAACAGCAATGATATTCCCTCTTCTTTCTTTCTTTTTCAAGCCAAGCATCCCTGGCTCCTTTCTTTATACTCCCATCTCCATCTAAACTATGAGCCCCTCCTGGACAAGGATTCTGCCTTCTTCCTCTTTCCAGCCTTCCCCATGTTGGTCACTATGCTCTACACAGGGTCAAATAAATTGATTTTCCACTTAAATACAGCATCCAGGAATAAAGGCACTTGTACAGATGTGGTCTAATGCAAAGTACAGTGCCACTATCACCTGCTTTGCTCTGGGCTGTGCACAACTATGCTTACACTGACTTTCCCATAAACTAATACCCCAAGACCCTTCACACAAAATGTTATGAAGACAAATCTTTTCCAACCTGTATTTACTTAGCCAATTTTTTTTTTTTTTTTTTTTTTTTTTGAGACAGAGTCTTGCTCTGTCTCCAGGCGCCAGGCTGGAGTGCAGTGGCACGATCTCGGCTCACTGCAACCTCTGCCTCCCACATTCAAGCAATTCTCCTGCCTCAGCCTCCCGAGCAGCTGAGACTACAGGCACGCACCGTACTTAGCCAAATTTTTAAAGCCCAGGCCTTTGCTTTAAGTGCAAGGTAGACCCCACCCAGAATCAACATGCATAATCCCCAAAGCTCCACCCTTGAGTATTAGGTACAATCAGTATTACCATGAACTGAAGTCAAATTTCATAAGACTATCTGAATTCCTTAGTATATCTGGAAATAAATTCAGGAACAATAATTCTAAAAATATAGGTAAAGATCAAATTATTTTTACTAAATTTTTATCATTTTCCCCAAAATTAATACCAAGGGTATCCTATTTTGAGATTATATATATTTAAATATATATATATATAAAATATTGTGAAAACAGTAAAAGTTAATTTTAGATGGTATCCAGCAATAATTCACTAGTAAAGGTAAAACATTTCTTAGAAAATGTCTCTTTTCCAGTTATTCTACAAGGATATATGCTAGCTATTTTGAGAAATACATCACACCCCAAAGAGCTCCAGAGTTAGTGCAGTACCTGCCTACATTCCAACAGTGATTTTTCTGTGGCCCTGAATAAACCATTGCTTCCTAGGAGTCTGGGTGGGGAGGTCAAAGCAAAATAGATTTGGGAAATAAGACAACATTCTTTCCCAGTGTGTACCCCTAGCAGGACTCTCCAGATAGAGAGAAACCCAGGCAGGTGTCCAGCTACTTTCTATAAAAGGAACAAGCCACCACATATATATAGAGAGAGAGGACCTGGGTGGACCATTTCCACAAATCCTGAAAAATCCTAAAGATAATTTAAAAAAAAAAGTTTCCCAGCATAGTGCCTAAGATTTTGTAGGACCAGAATAAAGGGTAACTTGGCTGAGCGTGGTGGCTCACACATGTAATCCCAGTACTTTGGGAGGCTGAGGTGAGTGGATCACCTGAGGTCAGATGTTTGAGACCAGCCTGGCCAACATGACAAAACCCTGTCTCTATCAAAAATACAAAAAAATTAGCCAGGCGTGGTGGCCTGTGCCTGTAGTCCCAGCTACTTAAGAGGCTGAGGCAGGAGAATCACTTGAATACAGGAGGTGGAGGTTGCAGTGAGGCAAGATCACACCAGTGCACTCCAGCCTGGGCAACAAGAGTAAGACTCCATGTCAAAAAAAAAAGGGTAACTCTATTTTTATAGGCAACAATAATAATGATAACAAAAACAATATAGCTAACATTATGTATATAATAATAGCTAATAATTATTGAGTACTAATCATTACTAGGAGAACTGCCTTTACATCTGTATATTTTATGTCAAAATAATTCCTACCACAAGCCTGTAAGATCTTTTACTTGTTTTAACAAATATTTCTATAGTACTGACTATGGGCCAGGCACTAGTCTGCAAATATTTATTCATGCAATCCTCATAACAACCTTAAAAATATCCAACTATTATCATCCCTATTTTATAAAAAAAGAAACAAAAGTACAAAAACACTAAATAACTTGCCCAAGTTTGTATGGGTAGATAGGAACAGATCCAGGATTTAAACAAAAGCAGTCTAGTTCCAGGCTTCATGCTTTATGCAGCAACTCAAGTTCATATTTTTAATCACTACCTCATTTTACAGATATGAAATTCAAGATGTGAAGCTCAGACCACTACAGGAGGCGGGGCCATGACTTGAACCTGAGTCTGGTAGACAGACACCAAAGTGGGTGTACTCAGTGGCAACATCCCATTACTTTCTACTGTTTCAGGTGTTTTAAATATATTATCTGCAATTCTGCCAATAATCTTAAATGTTACTTATGATCATAAGTGTGAAAACTGAGATTCAAAATGATAAAGTGCTTTGCCTGCAGTCATATAACTCCCAAGATTCAAATCCAGGTTTACTTAATTCCACCACACTGTATTCCTCACTGGGTAGAGTGGCATGATCACATTAAGGTCAGAGGATAAAACAGCTCAAGTGCTCAGGCAGCCTTCATCCCTGGTTCTCATGATGCCCCATGCTGCCAAGTCATACTATTGCAGACCCAGGTGCCAACCCTCATTCTTTATGCTAATTTCATCACTCTGGAAAGAAATGCTACAGTTGTTCATGCTGAAACTCTTTTTTTTTTTTTTTTTTTTTTTAAGATGGAGTTTCACTCTGATGCCCAGGTTGGAGTGCAGTGCCATCATCTTGGCTCACTGCAACCTCCGCCTCCCACATTCAAGCCATTCTTCTGGCTCAGCCTCCTGAGTAGCTGGGATTACAGGCACCCACCACCACGCCCTGTTAATTTTTGTATTTTCAGTAGAGACAGGGTTTCGCCATGTTGGCCTGGCTTTTCTTGAACTACTGACCTCAACTGATCCACCCACCTCAGCCTCCCAAAGTGCTGGGATTACAGGCATGAGCCACCGCATCTGGCCCATGCTGAAGTTCTCGTCTGTTTCCTGGTCCTATGTCCACTGCTTAGTTAATAAAGAGATGAAGCCAACAACACAAGGCAGGTATACCATGCCCATCTTAGGCCAGGGGTTTCAATAACTATGTACCCTGAAAAAGAGGCAGTAGCACCATTTTTAAGTAAATAGTAGTGGGACTACTGAGGCGTGAGTTGCAACCTTAAATCTACCATAGACAAACCATGTAATTTTTGGCATATCATGTCCCTGCCCCTCTGTCCCTCATTTTTTTAATGTGTCTTAAATAAAGTAATTATATCTGATCCACAGAGCCCTAGAATTCCTCAAAAGGCCCTTAGAGTCTATGGCAGAGGGAAAAGAAGAGGCCTATAACCTTTTTTAACCAGAGCAACTTCACTGTCATCTATTACATAAATTGGAGTTTCCCATAAGATTTCATTCTTCTGGCTCAATAGTTTTAAGCTATTAATAATAGTTTTAAAATATTAAACTAAATAATTTTTAAAGTCCAGCTCAGGTCTAAATTCCTATAATTCTTATGCTAATAGTTGGTCAATTAATTTCATTCTATCCTTGATATTCTGTCAACATTCAGGCTCCAGACTCCTCATCACCCTGGAGGAGAGGGGAAGGAGAGATGAATGCAGCAGATGTGCACCCCGCCCCTGGGCACTGGGCACATACTATATTCCCCAGTTCCCTTGAATCTAGGAGGGACCATATGAGTAGCTGTCACCGAAAAAAAAAAAAAAAAAAAAAACACCATGAGAAGAAGTGCTGTGTATTATGTCCAGGCCAAAACAGTTAACAGAGGATGTGCCTTATCCATGCTAGTTGCAGAGGTCCTATGGAAATTCTGAGGCCTTGTTGGGTGGTGGCACCATATGGTGGAAAAAGTCTGGGTCTATAAATGACTTCATGGAGCAGAGATACCTTTCCTCACACAGGTTAACACTGAACTGGGATGTAAACAAAAATAAACTTTTCCTGATAATAACCAATGAGATTTAGAGATTACTAGTCTACCTTGACTCAATAAAGAGAGGTACAGAAACCTGAAACTGAAGAAAGGCAAAAAGAAAAAAGCTGAAAAGTAACAATGGGCACAAGTTACTGCTAGTCTATAAGTACAAAGAAATGGCAGTAGGCATGAACACAGTCATCTCCTGTCTTGTGTATCACAGATAAACTGAATTACACGCCTTAATATTCTGTTGGGCAAATTGTATTTTCCAAAGATAGCCACAACATCTCCCATCTTGCATACTCGTCTGCAATGTGAACACATTCCATTCCTGGAAAAGTGGGAACTGTCTCCTCCCCTTGAACCTGGATGGACTTGTAAGTACTTTGAAGGCAAAAGTAATGCTTGATGACTCCCATAAATGTATAAATGCAGTTTCTATCTTGTTTACCAGAAAATACTCATGCTTTAAGCCCTGAGTCACCTTTTAAGAAGTCCAATTACCCTAAGGCCACCTTGCTGTAAGGAAGTCCGGACCATATTGGGGAAGCGGCATTTAGGTGATGTAGGTGCTCTAGTTGACAACCCCAACTGGGATCCCAGCCAACAGCCATTATAAACATCAACTTTGTAAGTGAAAACACCTCGAGCTGGCCTGCCCAGTTGTCCACTCTTCCCACTGAAGCCACAAAAGCGGCAGAACAGAGATAAGCCATCTCTTCTGAGCTCTGTCCAAATTCCTGATCCAAGGAACCTGTGAGCATAAGTTTTGGGGTAGTTTTTTTTATACATCAATAGAAACTGGAACACTCCAACTTCAAGTATACAGATTTTTATTATACCTTTAAAAATTAAAACTATAACAAGTATGTTTTTACTAAATGCCTGGGTCATTGGCCAGATGACCAAATCTCAAAATGTTGATTTTCTGCTTATAAATAGCACCACAGATATATAACTATGCATTTCTTTTAACTTAAAAAATGGAATTCTACCAAAAATGTAATTTAATATAAATAAACCATTATATCTTTTAAAATACATGGATTTCAGAGGCTACTAAAAAAAATAAATACCTTAGGACTATTCTGACACCTTTCTCATTAATCTATTATTTTTCTTGTATCAAACCCAAACATTTTGGTCTCAAGCTTCTTGCTTACACAAATGGAAGTGGCCCCCCTGGTAGTTCTTTCATGAATCAGATATCTTTGAGTTCCAGGTCCACATGCCCTTTAAGGCTACAGAGCTATTTGACTAAACTAAAGGAAAGTCCTGATTTTCCTAGACAAAATTCTGGTACTCTCAACTTCTGCTTACTTTATTCAGAGCAATATGGAAAAAAAATGTATACCAGAAAAAAATATATAAAAGGGCTTCAGAACTCAGACATCTTATGATCAATCCCTCCCCTCTGCTATTCAATCCATGTGTGAACCATTTCTGTAAGCCTTCTTTTCTTCATCTAGTAGAAAATAAACATCTACTTCACAGATTTGAGAATAAAACGACACACGTTTGTAAATTGCCTTACAAAATGCCTAGTATCCAATACAGATTATGATTTCTCTTCTTTATCTCTTTCTATATACATGTAAATAAACAGCCTCACAAAGGTGTGGTGCTGCTGAAAGCATACAAATTCTGCCTTTTCTCAGAAAGAAGTGTTTTTCTGCCTTCCCCTTTCTCTTGTTTAGACTAGACCTGGTGATTTTACTTATAGTTGTAAGGTCACATATTAGTTCCGCACTCAATCCTCTTAGCAAACATATAGCAAGGGATTAATCGTGACAGCAATTACAAAGTGCCTTTCTTATTGAAAATAAAACACTCACTGTTAAATGAAATGTAAAACTCAGGCTCTTTATGCCCATTCAAAACTGTTCTATTACAGCCTTTAAAAATCCACATGGTATTAGCCGTGCTGTATTTTAATAAAGCAAAGGCTGGCTTCTAACTTCCCCAGAGAACCAGGAAAAAGACATGAAACTTCAGGAAAGTTAAGATAAAAATAAAATTAATGGCAGAATATATTTAAAATAAAAACACCCAATCAGCTAATTTACCAGGACAAGGGAAGATGAATCATTTGGTTTTGATTGCCAAGGCCTGCAAATAAAGTCAAATAAAAATATTTATTAAGCAACCAAGCCGAAGGCACTAAGCTTAAAATCACACAACTGCATCTTAAGACTAAGGTATGGCTTTGGATGTCCAGGAACTCAAAATTAAGATGTTTATTAATATCAAGATTTAGAAAATAGGTACTAAATATATCATGGTGGTTGTAGTTGTAGTGGCAATGGTAATCGTACTAATGACCAAACATATGTAGCACTTGCTGTTTTTCTGAGATGGAGTCTTGCTCTGTTGCCCAGGCTGGAGTGCAGTGGTGCAATCTCGGCTCACTGCAACCTCCGCCTCCCATATTCAAATGATTCTCCTGCCTCAGCCTTCTTACTGTCTGGGACTACAGGTGCCCACCACCATACCCAGCTAATTTTTGTATTTTTAGCAGAGACAGTTTCACCATGTTGGTCAGACTGGTCTCAAACTCCTGACCTTATGATCCACCCACCTCAGCCTACCAAAGTGCTGGGATTACAGGCATGAGCCACCACACCCAGCCATATGTAGCACTTTCTATACTTGTCAATTTTATCTAAAATGCTTAAAGAGGAAATATTATCATTCCCAAACGAGAAATATAGTCTTCAGTTTTCTAAATTTGTTTATTTCTGTGGTTCAAAAATAAACTGATGTATCTATAAAGGTATTCAGTGAAAAATTTCCCGCCATCCTGTACCCAGTCTTCCCAGTATCCAACAACCCGCACAGGCAACTAGTGTTTGTGTCCCATGTATTCTTACAAAGTTTTTCATGATAAACTCTTTTAGAATAGTTTTATATTTGTAGAGAATTACAAAAGTAGAGTTTCCATATATCCCACACCCAGTTTGCCTTATTAATGAACCAATATTAATATATTATTATTAGCTAAGTCTATATTTTATTCAGATTTTCTTGGTTTTTAATCCAATACCTTTGTTTCATATTCTTATCTAGGATACTTCAGTAGATTTGTTTGTCATGTCTCCTCAGGCTCCTTATAGCTGAACAAGGCAAGTTCAGACTTTCCTTGTTTTTTTTATGACCTTGACAGTTTTGAAAAGTACTGCCAGGTATTTGGTAAAATTTCTGCCATTTGGGATTTGTCTAATTTTCCTCATAATTATACTAAGGTTGTGACTTTTGGGGAGGAATACCATAGAAGTAATGTGCAATTCTCATAGCATCAAATCAAGAATGCATTCTACTACATGACATCACTATTGATGTTACTGTCGTGGTTAATCTCCCTAAGTATTTGTCGGTTTTCTCCGTTATAAAAATAGCAAATCACACTGCCACGTATGCACCTATGCAACAATCTTGCATGTTTTTTGCATGTACCCCAAAACCTAAAATGCAATAATAAAAAAAAAATACTCTTTCCCCTCCCAGTTTTATACTGTCCTCTTTGGAAGGAAGACACTCTATGCAACTCACACTTAAGGAGTGGGGAGTTATGTTCCACCTCCTTTAGGGCGGAATATTGATATAAATTATTTAGAATTTTACTGCATGGAAGATTTATTCTCATTTATTAATTTATTGAAACATTTATTATATCAGTGTAGATTCATAAGCTATCATTTTTTATTTTGGGGTGTAATCCAACACTGTTTACTTTGTTGCTCAAATTGTTCCAGCTTTAGCTGCTGGACGTTTTCAGTTGGCTTCTTTGACTTACTCCCATCATTATGTTTCTTGTTTTATTTTATTTTGAGAATTTCCTTACTTTCTAGTACTACAAGATGCTCAAGGCTCATCTTGTATATTTCCTGACCCAATCCTAAAATCAACCATTTCTCCAAGAAAACCTTGTTCCTTTTACTGGAGAATGGTATCAGAAATCAAGATTTGGCCACTATGTGTGCTCATTGCTACTAAGGTATTGTTGCTTCTGGGCTCTCTCAGCCAACAGAGCAAAGAAATATATGTGTGTGTATAACAATCAGTATATATACACATATCTATAAATATTTCTATATGTATCCATTTATACCTAAAGTAAGCTAAACATGAATTCTGATGTCTTAAACTCTAATCCATTATCACGTATATAATTCTAGTCTCTGTCCCATGCTTATCTTAACCTCCCATGATCTACCATCCATTTACTTAACTATTCACTTTCTGTATACATGTATAATGGTTTTAATATAATTAACCAGTACCCTCAGGTAAACAACTTTATCAACTCAAGCGAAGTATAAGTTCCTTCGGCCTTTAGTGCTACATACTCCATTCATTTCCAAAGTTCCTGAAGTCAGCTCCTATTTCCCCAGTCCCTGTTGTTGAGGTTGTTTCACACATTTGTAATTTAGTTAGATAATTGTTACATTCTGAATTCCATCGTGGGATCTCTTAACTTCCTAAATGATTCTTTAAAATATGCACACATTAAGGTTTGCTCTCTGTGCTGTAAGGTTCTGTGGCTTTTGACATATGCATAGTGTCACATGTCCACCATTACAGAATTACACCCAGTAGTTCCACTGCCTAAAAAATTCCTCTGTTCTTCACCAATTTAACTCTCTCCCAATTCCCAAAGCCTTGGAAATCATTAAGCTGTTTGTCATCTTTTTGTTTTGTTTTGTTTTGTTTTGTTTGCTCTTTTCAGAATGTCATATAAATGGAGTGATATAGTATTCAGCCTTTTCAGATTGGGTTCTTTCACTTAGTAATATGCATTAAAGATTCATCCAAATAAGATCAACCATAAAAAAGAAAGAAGATTCACCCATGTCTTTGCATGGTTTAATCATGTATTTCTTTTTTTATACCTGAGTAATACTCCATTGTATAGATGTACAATAGTTTATCCATTTCCTTATTGAAGGAGTTGGTTGCTTCCTGTTTGTATGCAGGATTTTTTGTGAAAATAAGTTTTCAAATCAATTGAGTAAACATATAGAAGTGAAACTGCTGGATTTTGTGATTAGACTATATTTAGCTTTGTAAGAAACTGCCAAACAGTCTTCCAACGTGGCTGTACTACATTACACTCAGACCAGCAATAAACAAGAATTCCTGTTGCCATTCCTACCAGCAATTGGTATTGTCGGGTTTTTTTGGCTTTTAGCCATTCTAATTGGTGTGTAATGGTATCTCATTATTTTAATTAGTATTTCCCTAATGAAAAATGATATTAAGCATTTTAATATGCTTATTTCCTATTTATATATCTTCTTTGGTAAGATGTCTATTCAGATCTTTTGCCCATTTAAAAAAACTGAGTTGTTTCTTTACTTATTATTGAGTTTCAAGTGTTCTTTATATATGCTGAATATAAATCTTTCCTCAAATGTTTGTGTCCAGTTAATTTTTTTAATACAAATGTCCAATTGTGCAAGCATCATTTGTTAGGAAGACTATTTTTCCAAAGGTTTCTTATACCATGAAAGCAAGTATAAATACGCAATTTTGTCCCACCTCTTTGATACATATTATAGCATAGTATTCTCACTGTTCTATACTTTTTCCAATTAATGTAATATGAAAGCTTTTTTTATATACAGAGCATTTTATTTTTACTGTTTTCAATTTGATACATATCCTCCCACTCAAAATTAAAATCACTCACTTCTTTACAGCACAAATCCAAATTACAACTAGGTAAAGGCCCATTTTCTCGAAACTAAGCCAGGCTTACATGCTGTGAAAGCAAGATTGAAAATCATATATGCAAGGAAGGCACTAAGTGTTAAGGTAAGTAACAAGCGCTAGGTAATACAAAAACCTTTGAGACATATGCCTCTCATCAGAGAATTTACATGACACTCAAAAAAATAAAATAAAAACTTATGGAAAAATAGACAACAATACAAGCTTGACCTTTAAAACGAGGAGAGGAAATCCACTCTTGAATGGTGACGTGAAAATCTTTCAAAAAGAAGCTAGATGTAGAAGAATGATCTAGACTGGAGTGAGATGGGTAAGAGAAGTCCTTGATGAGTGGGGAAAATGTAAAAACATGGAGGAAGAAATGTGTCTCAGATGCTCAGGCAACAAAGAAAAAAGAGGTATGAACAGCACTGAATATGTATACAAAGAGATCAGAGGAGTTGTGAAGCAACAGAAAGGTAAGTTGAAGCTAGATTCATAGAACCAACCACTGACATTTAGTCCTTTTCCTACAGCCTAGCAGTTCTCAAATCATTTTATGTCAGGACTGATAGATGATGTTCAAACATTCCCACAGGTGTCACCAGTTATGCAAAATTTCTGTTTTCTTACCTCTAACTCCAGTCCTTTCTCCACCTCTCAGAAAGCACATCATATCAGTGGCTCTATGTACCCTGACTCCACTCTAATACGTTAGAGTGCTTTTTGACATAAATGAATCACAAATTTATATCTCCAGTCTAGACCTGTCTTCTGAACGCTATACTTCTGTAACGAACTATTTACTCAACATCTTTCCCTGGATACCCCAAACTCAATACTCCCAAGACATAACTCCTAATTCTTTCCCCAAAACCTGGGCCTCATCCATTATATCCTATATCAGAACAGAAGCTAAAAACCTAAGCATTGTCTTTGACACCTTTCTCTCCCCAGCACCGGATGGGCACACCATCAACAAGTTCTATTGCTTCTGTTCCTAAGTATCTACCATATTCATCCATTCCAAAACTCCTTCACAGCTATTACCCTTATCTTATCCAACTTTTCTACTCATTCAGCTCTCACATTAAATGTCACCTTCCCAGGAAGTCCATTGACATGCACTCCCCACCACCACCCAGGGTTTTTTTTCATAAGACTATGCTCCTTTGCTTCACAGGTATCTCTGTTTCTACGTACACATTTTTCTCATTATCTCATTAATATCTGTCTCCCACTAGATTATAAGTGAACACATGGACTATATCTGTTTTTGCTCACCATGGTATCTTCAGAGCCTAGCATAACATTTAGCATATTGTAGTGACTTAATAAATAGTTTTGGAATAAATGAATAAATATAGTAGTAAGTATCTAGTGTTTAGTTATAGTAACAAAATACAGTTGGCACACCTTAGTGTTGATTTTGATACAACAAAGGGTTGTGACATTGCAGTGGAGAATCACTCTTTCACTCTTTTTTTTTAAGACAAAGTTTTGCCCTTGTTGCCCAGGCTGGAGTGCAATGGCATAGTCTTGGCTCACCACAACCTCCACCTCCCAGATTCAAGCAATTATCCTGCCTCAGTCACCCAAGTAGCTGGGATTACAGGGATGCGCCACCATGCCCAGCTACTTTTGTATTTTTAGTAGAGACGGGGTTTCTTCACGTTGGTCAGGCTGATCTCAAACTCCCAACCTCAGGTGATCTGCTCGCCTTGACCTCCCAAAGTGCTGGGATTACAGGCGTGAGCCACCATGCTGGCCGAGAATCACTCTTATAGAAAATAAGTTACTCATCAAGGAGGTAATTCAGCAAAAGCACCATTTAAATAATAATAATAATAATAATAATTGCTAACATTTATCAAGTCTTACCACATACCACCTCAGTAATTACTTTATATACAATATTACAGTAAATTCTTGGAACAACCCTCTAGAGGAGGTACTATTATCATCTTCATTTAACTAGTAAAGAAAGCAAGTTAGATAGAAGTTAAATGATGAGCAAAGACACAAAAATAGGACAAGAATGCCTAAGACAGACCTTGGAAGAATGAACTATGAGAATCAACACAGATCAAACTGTCCCATAACTGAAATATCCACTACCCATAAGAGTGACTAGGAAGGCTGATACCATAAGCAGAGAGCATTCAGCTGGCTATGAGGCCAGCCACTATGAGATGGAAACAAACTACCCTTCACAGAACCAGCATAAAATCCCCCTCTGTCCCTGGGGCTGATGGTTCCATGGAATTGGAAGATGAGAGTGGGTGCCTTAGGAAACATGTTCTAGTGGCTGCTTCTGTTAGGAAGACTGGAGCTCTCAATAAATAGGGAGATAAATTTTATGGTAAAGTACTTATCATAACTGGCTTGCTATAAGAACTCAGTAAGTGTCAGTTATTATTATTGTCATGATTATTTAAATGCTAATTTTACTGAATTGCCTCCTTGATAAGAAACTTTTATTTTCTACAGTGATTCTCAATTTCAATGTCAAGGCAGTTTGACATATCATAATCATCTGTGAGATGTACCATATGTAATTTATTACTGCTAATAAAAGCCAGAGGTTCATTAAGATATTCATTCATTTATTCCAAAAATATTACATCTCTACAATTCGCTAGGTGCTTGGCTAGCTTCTAAAGACACAATGATGAGCAAAAGCAGATATAATCCATGTGTTCACAGAGCTTACAATCCAGTGGGAGACAGTTGCTAACAAAATAATCACACTAATAAATGTAAAATTGCAAATGGATAAGTACTATGAAAAAACAGAACATGGCTCTATGACAAAGCCTGGATCAGTTTAAGTCACAATGGGATAAAGCCACCCAGCATGAAAAGCACAGGCTAAAGGTGAGCATTGTGAAGAGTCTCATAAAGGTATAGGGTCACTAAGAAGAACAGTGCTTAGGAACAAGCTTAGAAGATGGAGCCCAGATGGACCTAAGTGGTAACAGTCATTCATAGTGAGACACTGAAACAGGTGAGAGCTATGTCTGGACTCTCAGGGGGCCATTAGTAAGACCAGTGTAGCAAGCTCCCACCCAGCCCACCTGCTATTACAGGAGCCTCCTCCACACCCAGTATCACTGCTAGTGGAAATAGTGACTAAACATTCCCACCCCCTACCCTGAATTCCCTGTTCCTTCCTCAGGAGAGGACACCTGAATCAGGTGAATTCATCTATAAAATCTATTTGCCTAGAGCTAATACATGTAAGTGAACATTTGCCTAAAGCAGCTTTATCTGAAACCAAATTTGATGAAAACCAATTTACCTTCCTATCACATGTGAATTCTTATAAATTTCACAAACATGAATTTTTATGTTAGTAGTACTATTAGGGGAAATTAGCATTAAGTAAACTGGCCATTAGGTAAATTGATTTTAGAATAATTTATTCTCAAACTTGAAACACCTAAGCCCAATCTGCAGCCGTTCAAAAAGGTAGATGGGATAGCTCTGTGTCATAGGGCTTTCTCTCACTGTCAATAAAACCCTAGAAAGCTAATACACCCAGGGTCACCCTCCTACCTTCCAAAGCAACTAGTGGACTTCAAAATTAATCAACTTATCCTGTGCTAGCATAATTCCTCTTACATTCTCCATCTCTACAATGCCCACTAAGGGCTGAAAGAACTTCCTGGCTACCATCATCATGAAGCTGCCTTTATCAAATTTTTAATAAGCTCAGTTCATGCAGGTATCTAGGAGGCAGCACCACTCTAAACACTTTAAAAGTGTTCTTCAAACTTGAGGGTGCACATGAGTCAACTTGTCAAAATGCAGTTTCTGATTCATAAGGCCCACTGTGGTCTGAAATATGGCATTTCTAATAAGCCCCAGGTGACACTCTTGCGGCTGGTCTGCAGGCCACACTATGAGCAGCAAGGTCTTACGAGATGAGTACAGTTGTTAAGATGTGCAAGTTGAACTGAAGATGAAACTTACTAGATATTAGAAGGTATTCTTCTCTGATCTTGGACATAAAAATGCAAGAAGATCTTGCATTTTTATGAAACATGTACATATGTTCATGGAGTTCGAAACAGCGATGAAAACTTTGGGACCAGAGAGTTTGCCAAGCAATGGCTCTTAAACATTAAGAAAGCTTCAAAAGTCAAGTTCCCTAAAAAGGTGATTTCTACAATTGTATATGATTTGTCCCCACCGAAACTCATGTTGAAATTTGATCCCCAGTGTGGTGGTATTGGGGGGTGGGGCCTAGTGGGAAGTGTTTGGATCATGTGGGTGGATCTCTCACAAATGAATTGGTGCTATCCACACAGTAATGAGTTCTCGCTATCCTCAGACTGGATAAGTTCTCACAGGAACAGTGATGGATTGTGATAGAGTAATTGTTTTCTACACAAGGAATTTTACAAATCACATAAAATATATCCCTACCTACCTTGGAAATGCATTCTTAAGAAAAGAGTTCCCCACTTTTTATTACACCAAGAGTCTACAAAAGCTATTTCAGGAGTTGGGCATGGTGGCTCATGCCTGTAAATCCCAGCACTTTGGGAGGCTAAGACAGGCAGATCACCTGAGGTCAGGAGGTCAAGACCAGCCTGGCCAACATGGTGAAACCCTGTCTCTACTAAAAATACAAAAAATTAGCCAGGCCTGTTGGCACACACCTGTAATCCCAGCTGCTCGGGAGGCTGAGGCACGAGAATTGTTTGAATCCAGGAAGCAAAGGATGGAAGAGAGAGCAAAAATAAGATCAGGGATTACTGAGGTGGTATTCTCCATCCCTTCTCCTTCTTCTACAAACAGACCCACAGGAACACACCTCCTTACTTCAGTGATTCAAAAGCAGTTTCTCAGTTGAGGCCTGGAAAAAAGCCTTTACAAATTACTACCTTCTTTAATTACAAAATGAAAAATAAAAACTTCACAGTGAAGAATCCCGGCAGGCTCCACCTTAGCCAAGCAATCAAGGTTAACATCACCAATAATAAGCCATATCAGTATCAGGAATCCTTGACATAATGCCCAGAGAAAAGACAACATCATTTCTATGGTATTCTTGCCAGAAAAAATAATAATATTACTTAATCATGAGAAAATGTCAGAAACTCAAACTAAGAGTCATTCTACAAAATAACTGGCCATACTCTCCAAAAGTGTTAAAGTCATGAAAAACAGGAAAGTCTGACAAATTGTAACATTTTTGAGATTAAGAAGAAATAGCAACTAAATGAAATGTGGGGTCATCGACAAGATCCTGAAACAGAAAAAAATCCTATATTCATAAAAGAAAACTGGTAAAATTAAAACAAGGTGTGGAATTTGATTAATAGTCCTGCAGCAACGTTAATTTCCTGATTTTCATAACTGTATCATGGTTATGTAAGACGTTAATATTAGAGGAAACTGGGTGAGAGATATACAAGACTTGCTGTATCGTTTTTGCAACTTCCTTTTACGTCTAAAATTAATTTCAAAGAAAAAGTTAAAAAAAAAAAAATCACTGTCTTCTCTTCAAAGACGCCAATTCCAGGAAACCAAACCAGTGATTGACATCCCAATGGGAAAACTAATTTTATCTTTTGTACTTGCAAAAAAGGAAAGACTGGATCCTTTGGACATTCTCTTTTGAATCCTATTTATTTTTCCAATCAAATCTTGGCTCATGGTTCTCCTCATCTTCCTCAGGGACTGGGTTATTCTTATAATAAATCAAGAGAAGTCATCCACTCACCCAGGTAAAATTATGAAATCCACCTTCTACTTGTCACAGTTGCAGAAAACTGAAACCTTAAGAACAGACAGAAAGTGAGATACTAAAACTGACTGAAAGAAACTGACTGAAAAAGAAAAAAAATGATAAGCATTTTTTTCTTTTTTTAATTAAAAAACATTAAAACAGCATTAAAAATATTCTTCTGTCCTACATGAGATTGGGTGGACATGTGAGAGAGGGAAGGCCAGAAGGCAGGCTGAAGTAAGAATATAGATTATAAATTACTGAGTAAGAGGAACCCCAGAAAGTTCCACAAAGCCCTTTCCTGCAGCAATCCCAAACAAGAATTGAGCATGCACAAAGTCCCTAGGTCAAATTTTAGAAAAGTACTAGGAAAATGGCTCCTCATACCAGTCATTGAAGTAATGACAAACTTGAGAGTCTTTTCAATTATTAACTCTCTTCTGAGTTTCTAGTGTTTGCAAGTTAGATGTGCAGACTAAATTTCAAATATGGCTGATTTCAATAGATATTCTAAGAATAGACCATGCAAGATAAACAAGATAACAAGATATTCAGAATATTTTAAATCATGCCCTTTGGACTTAGAACAGAAAGTGTGGGATCTAAGTATTGACAATTACTGAGTGCCTACTATGTCCCAGACATTGTTTTAAATCCTTAAAATATGCCCATTGGGCAGATATGATTATACCTAGCTTACAGATGAAGAAGCTGAAGTTCAAAGATATAAAGTTATCTAAGAAAACACAACCAGTAAGTGGTAGATCCAAGATAGAAACCCAAGGTTATATAACAGTAAAGATGCCCTTTCTGCTCCATGACGCTATGTCTGGGATGTTGTAGAGGAAACAAAGTTTCTAGCACCAATAAACAGATACTGAGACTGTTGTGAATAGGTAGCACAGAGGCAGGAGCAGTTAGCAATCTCCCTTTGGGATTAAGATATTTTTAATGTATGGTGCCCATCACAACAGACAGAAGTCATTTAAACAGTTTCGCATGACCTTATCACTCTCCCCACAGAGAAGACTGTGTTTTTAAAAATAAGGAAGATGGTACACATTAACTCAGCATGGAAGAGAATCATAACCAATTTACTTACCTTCTCAGCACAGAGCTAGGACTTATTTCCCAGCCTTTCTTGCTAATAATACTAGGTGTGGTCATATGCTTGAGTTCCAGCCCGTGGAATGTCAGCAGAAGGAATTGATACCCGTGTACTGATTCCAAGGCTGACCCTAAACCTCCTACATGCAATCCTTCTCTTTCTGATTGCTGAAATGAAGCAACCCTCAGAAACACCTGGAATACCACATGTTGAAGATGGCAGAATGACAAAGTGGACAGAGTCAGGGCCTCTGACTCTCCACTAGAAGAAGAGTTTCCCAGGACAGATACCTAGCCAGAAACAACTGCACTGCTCTTTTATGTAAACAACATATAAATATGGTACATCCCTAGCTAAAACTGTCAATGAGGAATAGTCCCCAATTATAAGCCCCAAAAATCCCTCCAAGCCATACAGAAAGAAAGACTCAGTTTCTTCTGCTTCATTTGATAACACAGTAATGAGTACTGACAGTATCTACAGAGCTTTGGCACAAGAATAAAAACATAATTTTATTTTGACACCAGTCACCCAGGCTCTTCCAATCATAGTCCGGGGGGTCCATGGAATTGGAAATTAGACATTAATGTTCAATGTCTTGGCAGGCACTATTAGAATCCCTATCTTACACATGAAAACATTTAAACTCAGATAAACTAAGCCATGGTTCTTTCTGCACTTCCATTGCAAAATCAGGGCTGTGTCTTGGCAATTGCAGCATAAATCTCTCAAAGTTATTATAGTTAAACTAACTGCCAGTAAGCAATAGAGCCAGATCTGAAACTCAGATGTTCTGGGTGAATGTGTTATTGCATATGGAAAACATTTAACATACAAAAGTATACCTTCAGCAAATGTTAGTTCCCATCAATTCAACTCAGCTAAATATAATCTCTCTACTGACACTCCTCCGTGGGGAGTGGGATACTCTGTCCCACTCCTACATGCAAAGGTCTGATATGGTTCCCACCCAAATCTCACCTTGAATTGTAATTCCCACATGTCGTAGGAGGGACCCAGTGGGAGATAATTGAATCATGGAGGAAGTTTCCCCTAGACTGTTCTAGTGGTAGTAAGTCTCACAAGATCTAATGGTTTTATCAGGACTTTCCACTTTTGCATCTTCCTCATTCTCTCTTTGCCTGCTGCCATTCATGTAAGACGTGATTTGCTCCTCCTTGCCTTCTACCATGATTGTGAGGCTTCCCCAGCCACGTGGAACTGTAAGTCCAATTAAACCTCTTCCTTTTGTAAATTGCCCAGTCTCACGTATTCTTGAAAACAGACTAATACACAGACCTTGTATTTTCCTCTGTTTAATGTAGTATTTTCCTTCACCGTTCATTTATGACCCTTGTCACTGGCAAAACTGTTCTCTCCAGCTTTCCAGGACAAGCTCTTAGGTATACCACGAGGGAGCATACCCCCCACTGCAAACTGCTTTAACCCTCTTTAATCCCACTGTATAATTCATACATTGAGTATAGTTACTACAAGACCAAGGTCTTTAAGCAAAGCTGAGCACATAAGACTTCCAATGATCTTACCACTTCCAATTTTCCAGCTTCATCTCCAACCTTTACCTTCCCAACCCGCAATGGTAACCACTGTTCCCAGTGACTGGAATGTTCTTCTACTCCTGGATACCTGGCAAATCATACCCACCCTTCAAGACTCACCTCCAGCATCCACATGAAGGACGGTAAGAACTACCTAACTACACCTGACACTGGTAAACTGTCAAAATCTGCCAAAAATCAAGCTCCACAATTCTCATTTTAAACAGATGAATCTGTTAAAATTCTCTGAGGAGTTTCACCCATCCACATCTGCAGGCCCTGGGCAGACCTACCCCAAAAATGACTGCTGCTCTAGCAAAAGGTTTCCTGTTTCAGAAAAAAATTTAAAAAGTTTGTCACATTCATTCAACCAAAATATACTACATTTATGCCATATCATGCCCTGCCAGGGAATGAAGGTAGAAAATGTAATCACCTGGTTGCTAATGGCTTCCATCTGCTATACCATCTATTTGATTTCTGTGAGGACTTCATGTCTATTATCCAAGTGTTCTCTGAGTTCTGACTATGCCAGTTTACCAAGCCATTCCCTTGAGCTTACTTCTTCAACTTCTACATGTCTCCCAGAGTCTTTCTGCCTGGTTTCCAACCTACTATTTTGTTTAGGAATCATTCTCATATATACTCCCTGATGCTCAGTCTACTCTTCACTGCCGGTTATCATCTGCTCCTGTCCACTCCTAGACTGACTTGGAGACACTCAGGGACCCAGTATGAATCTAACTAAACACAGTAACCTGATTAAGCACTTTAATATCCTTGGTAGAAGTCTCTTAGAAGAAAAGAGAAAAATGGAAAAGACCTGGACGTATTACTACTGCCTACCCAGCGGGAGCTAGAGAGAGGCCCTCAGCTAATCTCTTTGAGGGTATTAAATAAGAGCTTTCTGATGGCTCATCTTCATTTGCTAAGCAAGTGTTCCCTAGTAACATACAAATGAACAAGAGAGCAGCCCTGGTATTCAGATTAAGCAATATGTGAATCACTACAGAATCCAGGCTGAGCTTGTTGGTACGTTAAGTTATCGCTGCCCTTTTTAAAAATTTAATTAAAGTGTTTGAACATTATCTCACTTTAAAGATCTAGCTGCTGAGGCTCAATTAAAATTCTAAAGTGTCAGAGTGAGAAAAAGCCCTAAGTGGAGATCTAACTTCATCCTGAGTTTTAAACATATGAAAACAGTTAGACATTTTACAATCATAACAAATCCTTTTGGAGATGGACATTATTACCCTACAATCAATTCAAGATGTTTTACAATCCCTCTGCCAGTATGTGAAACCCTTGTGTACTTCATATAAGGAGCTGGTTATGAGCTGATAATACTCACTGCAGAAGAATGAATACATCCACACCTTCCCCAACCTCATCATAATCATACTTGAGCTCAATCAGGCACTTGACACATCTTACTGTAGTGTGGGAGCCTGAGAGCAAGTTGCTCAGTGGTAAACTCTCCCAGAAATGAGGCTGGCTAGTAATTTGTATTTAGAGACAGGTGGAGGAAGCAGAAGGGTGGAGGAGGGAAAGGAGTAATGCATCATGCCTGTCTTTGATGTCATGCCCAGAATCCTTCACTCCCTCCACCTACCTCTGCAACACACAACTTCTCCACCTGGCAAACTCTGACTTATGCTTCAAATCCCAGTTTAAATACTATCTCCTCTATAAAGCCTCCCTTGACTTTTCCTGGAAGGGTTAATGGCTTCCTTCTCTTCCTTCTTCTCAACAGGGCAAATATTGATGAGGCATCTACAAGATGCCAGACATTGTTCAAAGTGCTTGGGATACGGCAGTGAACAAACCAAATAAAGTTTCTGCACTTGAATTGTTTAACAAAAAAGAGAATGAAACAATAAATATATATTGTATTCAGTGACAAATTCATAAGTCAGGGTAATGGAGATAGAGCATGGCAGGGGCAGAGAGGGGGCTATGCTAGAGACAGCTATCAAGGAAGGCTTCTCTAACAAGGTGTGTGAATCTGTGAAAGGAGATCTGAATAAGTAATTGGCAAGACTGATGAGGAAAATGGTATTCTATTCTTTGACAAGAGAAAAAAGGTACAAAGAGCTTGGGGCAGGGGCTAACAGAAGCTGGACATGCCTGTGAACAACAGGGAGACCATTGTGGCTGAGCTGAGTGACAATGCAGTAGGGGCAGGAGATGAGGTCAGAAGGGCAGGCAGGAGCCAGATCCCATAGAAACACAGCCTTGGCAAGGCCTTTGGATTTTGTTATGAATTAGTGGAGAAGCAATTTAAGAGTGCTAACCAAAGGAGTGACACGATACTACTCATTTCTTCTATAATACATATTATGGTATGCTGTAATTGTTGAGTGATCTGTCTCTCACAAGGGTGCATCTCAATCTCCCCAGCTCCTAGAACAGCACCTAGTTTACAATAGGTATTTAATAACATTTTAGAGAAGAAAAGAGCAGAAGGAATAAAAGACCCTAAACTGACCACAAGCATACAAAGCATACAGAACTGTCTGCCTTCCACTAATATTTGTCAGGAAAGGATTAGCCTCATAAATTCTATATATACCTGTGGTTAACTTACGTCAGGCTTTCAAAACATCACTGTTCTCCAAGCATAAGAATAAGCAACTATTCTAGTCTCTCAGAAACAGCAAAGCATTAAGAATTAACACTGAAAAAGGTTGCTCAAAATTCCTGTAACCAGAAATTTGGGGCCCTCAAATTAGCCTTCAAAACTGACACAGGTTCCAAATTCCACTGCCACTACAGTCTAGATTGAGAACCTTATCTCACTCTCCTGTAAGACCTACTACAGATCCTCCTGAGGTTTGCCTGAAAGGAGCTCAAGGAATCAAGTGAATCATTTATTTGTCCCCTAGGCACCATACAATGATAGTTAATAACTCTTTATGTCCCCAGAGTCCTCTGAAAGATGAAAAATGAAACTATTTTGAACCCTGGAGTTGCTATGCATAGCATTTTTCAGATCTTTTGCAAAAAGATCTCTACAAATTCTCATGGCTTTCTTCCAGTTTAAGGTGTCTGAATTGCAATCAGATAACCCACTCATTTCTGGGGTCTACACTGGCTTAAAGAAGGGGAACTTATCAATAAAGCCTGAATGTTGTATTTTTCATTTACTGGACAGCTCAGAGGTTATTTATCTTACCCTCATCTGAAACTTTTAGACAATTTAAAAACCCTCATGTAACAATTTAGAAAAGACATTGCAGTTGTCCAGTCCCTCTTTCTGCCTCTGAATCTTGACAAGTAGAGAGCTCCCAGGCACTGCCCTCAGTGTACCACAGTCCCAATTGGACAGCTTTGCAGCATTTAAACAACAGCCTTTATCAGGAGATGTCTTATTGCTGACCTCAGAAAGACAAAGTACAGGTACCAATCATGAATGAAACACTGTAATTGGGTTAAACCCCACCAAGCCTTGCCTCTCACTGCCTGTTCTCTGACAACCTCACCTATTCCTCTATGTTCAGGTGCCAAGACTCTGCTGTTCTTGTCTAGACTGAAAGTCCGGCATGGCCTTGAATCAGTGCTGTACGTGCAGCATTTTTCAGTGTTTTTAGCATGGTAGGTCAACTAAATAGCATTAAAATAACTCCAAAGCACTGCATGATAAAAGTAAGTTTGGGAAATGCTAGGCAAGTAAGTTTAAAGAGCCATTAAAATATACTGGTTAAGAAAATGTGCTGAGGAGCCAGATACCTGGGTTTGACTCTGAGGTCCATCACTTTACTAGCTGGGTGACTCTTGGCAAAGCAACCAACAATCTGTGCTTCAGTTTTCTCATCTGTGAAGTGGGGGTAATAATACCTTATTGCTTTGTACAGATAAATGCTACCATGCATTTGAAGTACCTAGCACAGGGCCTAGTACTTTATTACATGATTTGAAGAGCTCTCAATATGCTAATATTTATTGTGATTTTCCAAGAAAGAGAGTCATGCTTCCCAAATGTATTTAATCTCATAACTCTTCTTTTCTAAGGGTGGCTTACATGCCCAGTGGCCCTTGGGACCTATTTGGGGAAATTCCCCAAGCTAGACAATGACATGTGCCCTGAGTCAGGCTAGAATTACATCAATCTCAACATATCCAACTTAGCAAAACGGTAATTACTACCATGAAGTAATACTAAAGGTAAGAGATGAAAAATGCTATTTAAACATAACTCATCAGTTAAAATCATCAAATGTCTTTCCAATCTGATTTTAAATTCTTCAAATTTGATTTTGCATTGTGGCTCTGCCATTTTCTATCTGTATGACTTTGGACAAATTACTCAACATCTCTGAACAGCAGTTTCCCAAGTCCAAAGATTAAAAAAATAGCAGGGGTTGCTTCTCTGATATGGGAAAAAACAGACTTTAAACCAACAACATTAAAAAAGGACGAAGAAAGGCATTAACATATGCAGAAGAGTTCAATTCAACAAGAAGACTGACTTATCATAAATAGATATGCATCCAAAAATGGAGCAACCAGATTCATAAAACAAGTGATTTTAGATCTACAAAAAGACTTAGCAAGTCACACATAATAGTTAGGGACTTCAGCAACCCACTGATAGTATTAGATCACTGAAAAAGAAAACTAACAAAGAAATTCTAGACTTAAATTCAATACCTACCAAATGAAATTAATAGATGTCTACAGAATACTCCATCCATCAAACACAGAATACACATTTTTCTCATCTGCACATGGGACATTCTCTAAGATCAACCACATGCTTTTACATGAAGCAAGTCAAAGCAATGATACTCTCAGACCACAGTGGAATAAAAATAGAAATCAATACCAAGAAGATCTCTAAAAATCATACAACTACATGGAAATTGAACAACTAGTTCCTGGCCAGGTGTGGTGGCTCATACCTGTAATCCCAGCACTTTGAGAGGCCAAGCCAGGTGAATCACAAGGTCAGGAGATCAAGACCATGCTGGCTAACATAGTGAAACCCTGTCTCTACTAAAAATACAAAAATTAGCTGGGCTTGGTGTTGCATGCCTGTAATCCCAAGTACTCAGGAGACCGAGGCAGGAGAATTGCTTGAACCAGGGAGTTGGAGGCTGCAGTGAGCCGGGATCGCACCACTGCACTCCAGCCTGGTGACAGAGCGAGACTCCATCTCTAAACAAAACAAACAAACAAAAAAATCAACTAGTTCCTAAATGACTTTTGAATAAACAATGAAAGTAAGGCAGAAATCAAAAAAAAAAATATTTAAAACAGAGACACAACATTATCAAAATATCTGGGAGGCAGCAAAAGCAGTATAAAGAGGAAACACCTACATCAAGAAGTTAGAAAGATCTCAAATCAACAATCTAACATAACAGTTAGAGGAACTAGAAAAGCAACAACAAACTAACTCCAAAGTAAGTAGAAGAAAATAAGTAACTAAAATCAGGAGAGAACTGATGGAAATTGAGATCCAGAAATCCATACAAAGGATCAACAAAACCAAATATTGGTTTTTTTGAAAGGATGAAGAAGACTGATAGACCACTAGCTACACTAACAAAGACAAAAAAGAGAAGATCCAAATAAGCACAATCCAAAATCACAAGGGTGACATTACAAAATCAAAGAAATACAAAAGATCCTCAGAGACAATTACGAACACCTTTATGCACACACATGCAAAAATCTAGAGGAAACAGATAAATTCCTGGGCACACACAACTTCCCAAGATTGAATTAGGAAGAAATTGAAATCCTGAACATACCAACATCAAGATCTGGAATTAAGTTAGTTAAAAAAATTACCAATCAAAAAAAAAAAAAAAAAAACCCTGGAGCAGACAAACTCACTGCCAAATTCTATCAAACATACAAAGATTTGGTACCAATCCTACTGAAACTATTCCAAAAAATAAATTAGGAAGGACTCCTCCCTAACTCATTCTAAGAAGCCAACATCACCCTGATACCAACATCTGGCAAAGACACAACAAAAAATGAAAACTATAGGCCAATATCACTAATGAACACAGATGCAAAAATCCTCAACAAAAAAACTAGCAAACTGAAAACAGAAACACATCAAAAACTTGATTCTTCATGATCAAGTGAGCTTTAATCTTGGAATGCAAGGTTGTTTTAATGTATGCAATTCAATAAATGTGACTTAACACATAAACAAAACTAAAAACAAAAACCATATGATCATCTCAATAGATACAGAAAAGGCTTTTGGTAAACTCCAATATCCCGTCACAATAAAAACCTTTAACAAGCTAGACATCAAAAAAACTAGACATAAAAGTAGTAAGAGCCATCTATGACAAACCGACAGCCAACAACATTCTGATCAGGTAAACACTGGAGGTATTCCCTTTAAAAATTGGAACAAGACAAGGATGCCCATGCTCACCATTCCTATTCAACATAAGACTGGAAGTTCTAGCCAGAGCAATATAGCAAGAGAAATAAATAAAAGGCATCCAAATACGAAAAGAAGGATTTAATTCTCTCTTTGTTGACAACATGATTCCATACCTAGAAAACCCTAAAGACTCCACTGAAAGCCTCCTATAACTGATACATGACTTCAGTAATCTTTCAGGATATAAAATCAATGTACAAAACCCAGCAGCATTTATATATACCAATAGTGATCAAACTGAGGGTCAAATCAAGAACTAAATCTCATTTACAATAGCCACAAAAAAATAAAATACCTAGGAATAAATCAAACCAAGGTGAAAGATCTCTATAGGGACAACTATAAAACAGTTAAAAGAAATCATAGATGACACAAACAAACGGAAAAACATTCCATGCTCATGAATTGAAAGAATCAACATTGTTTAAATGAGCACATTGCCCAAAGCAATCTATAGATTCAATGCTATTCTTAACAAACTATCAATGGCATTTTTCACAGAATTAGAAAAATTACTAAAATTCATATAGGATCAAAAAGAGCCCAAATAGTCAAAACAATACTAAGCAAAAAGAACAAAGCTGAAGGCATCATATTACCTGACTTCAAACTAAAATCAGGAGAGAACTGATGGATATTGAGATCCAGAAATTCAGACAAAGGATCAACATAAAGGTATAAGCTATAAGACTATAGTAACAAAAATAGCAAGGTACTGGTATAAAAACAGACATATAAACCAATGAAACAGAATGAAGACCCTGAAAATAAAACTGCACACCTACAATCATCTGATCTTTGATAAAGCTAACAAAAATAAGCAATGGGGAAAGGGCTCCCCATTCAATAAATGCTGCCAGGATAGCCGACTGGCCATATGCTGAAGAATGACACAGGACCCCTACCTTGTACCATATATAAAAATTAAGATAAAGGACATAAGTGTAGGACCTCAAATTATAAAAATCCTAGAAGAAAAACTAGGAAATATCATTCTGGACATCGACTTTGGCAAAGAATTTACAGCTAAGACCTCAAAAGCAATTGTAGCAAAAACAAAAATTAAGAAGTGGGACCTAATTAAACTAAAGAGCATCTGCACAGCAAGAGAAACTATCGACAGAATAAAAAGACAACCTACAGTAAAAAAACCTACAGTGATTCTGAGAATCACTACAGAATGGAAGAAAATATTTGCAAAGTATGCATCTGACAATGATCTAATAACTAGAATCTACAAGGGACTTAAATCAACAAGCCAAAAACAACCCCATTTAAAAAAATGGGAAAAGGACATGTACAGATACTTCTTAAAATAAGACATTCAAGTGGCCAAAAGACATAAGAAAAAATGCTCCACATCACTAATCAGAGAAATGCAAACCACAGCCCGGTACAGTGGCTCATGCCTATAATACTAACACTTTGGGAGGCCGAGACAGGTGGATCACCTGGTCAGGAGTTCGAGACCAGCCTGACCAACATGGTGAAAGAAACCCTGTCTCTACTAAAAATACAAAAATTAGCTGGGCGTGGTGGTGGGCACCTGTACAGCTACTCGGGAGGCTGAGGCAGAAGAATCACTTGAACCAAGGTGGTGGAGATTGCAGTGAGCCGAGATCACGCCACTGTACTCCAGTCTGGGTGACAGAGAGAGACTCTCTCTTAAACAAAAAAAGAGAGAGAGAGAGAAATGCAAACCAAAACCACAATGGGCTACCATCTCACACTAGTCAGAATGGACACTATTAAAAAGTCAAAAAAATAACAGATGCTGGCAAGGTTGTGGAGAAAAAATAACATTTATACACTGCTGGTAAGAACATAAAGAATACAAATTAGTTCAGTCACTATGCAAGGCAGTTTGGCGATTTCTCAAAGAACTTAGAACTATCATTTGACTCAGCAATCCCTTTACTGGGTATATATCCAAACGAAAACAAGTATTTCTAACAAAAAGACACATGAGCTGGTAAGAACGTAAAGAATGTAAATAAGTTCAGCCACTGTGCAAGGCAGTTTGGCGATTTCTCAAAGAACTTAAAACAGAACTACCATTTGACTCAGCAATCCGTTTACTGGGTATATATCCAAATGAAAACAAATCTTTCTAACAAAAAGACATGTTTATTACAGCACTAGTCACAACAGCATGTTCATTACAGCTCACATGTTCATTGCAGCAGTAGTCATACAGCAAAGACATGGAATCAATATAGGTGCCCACCAATAATGGACTGGATAAAGAAAATGTGGTACATATATACCATGCAATACCATGTATCCATAAAAAAAAATGAAATCATACCCTTTATAGTAACATGGATGTAGCTGGAGGACATTATCCTAAGTGAATTAAAACAAGAACAGAAAACCAAATACAGCATGTTCTCACTTATAAATGGGAGCCAAACATTGGGTACATATGGACACAAAGATGAGAAGAATAGACAGTGGGGGCTGTTTAGAGGGTGGAGGCAAGGGCTGTAAAACTTCCTGTTAGGTACTGTGCTTAGCACCTGGGTGACAGGATCAATCACACTCCAAACCTCAGTATCACACAATATACCAATGTAGCACACCTGCATACATATACCATGAACCAAAAATGAAAGTTGAAATTAAAAAAAATACCTATTATATCTTGATTGTGATAAAGACAAAATGATATAATGAATGTAAAATAGTTAATATATTCTAAGAATCAATCAAATTTGCTTCCCTTTTCATCATGTCTCAAGAGAAGTGCAAATTCAGACTGAAAGTTGATACCATTTAAGGGCAGACAGACCAACAGCTCCAGTTTTTAGCTCAGGATTGATCTGTGAACAATACTAGAGTCAAAAAGCACAAAATGAATTCATTTTCTCTTTTTAACAAATGCATAACCATGTTTTGAGTGCTGGAAATAGCTATGGAGCATTCCCACCTCTTGTTGGTTTTAATCAAGATAAACTCAATACACTGAATATATAATATTCAGAAAGAGATAAATTATTCCATATTCCCAAAGCTGAGAGCTGAGTACCCAGAATCAAATCAGGGCAGAACTAAATGAGACAAATGAGCCAGCAATGGTTTATCACATCCTCTTCAAACTCATCATGTATATCTACTAACTATTTCTGCAGAGCCAATTCTACTAAACCTACAATGACTATACAGACTTTCAAGGAAAGTTATTCTAGGATAATTTATGGTCCTATTTCCCAGTTAGTCAACAATACATCCCAAGAATTCCATGATTTCAGAGACTAAACCCAACCTTCTGGACTAAGAATTACCTCTAAAGTCAGCCTAAAATTATTTATCAGAGTATATGTTCCCCAGACTCTAACTTTAGAAAATATGGTCACCCATGGCCATAGGAAAAATGAAAGTAACTTGGAAATGAAAGTAACATTGGAGTAACTTGTGGAAAATATAATAAAACTTCAAAAATAAGCTCTATTCTGAAGGTATGATATATGGAATCAATTTAGCTTTCAGCTAGCTCCATCTCTTTGCTCTGCTATTTCTTTCATACTTTCTCAATCTGAAGAGTACATAATCTAAACCATGATTTCTGAACTGACCTCCTCCTTTAACTAGCAACACAAATGCCAACATGCTAAATGAATATTTTGCACAACCACCTCTCTCTAAAAATAACCATCTTAGCACGTTGCTTTACCGTATAAAGAAGAATATCAATTCATGTCAAAATACTCCAAAAAAACTGAATGAGAGGGAATTCTTCCAAACTCATTCTATGAGACCAGCATTACACTGACAAAGCCAGATAAGGGTACACATACACAAAATAATGAAAACAAAAATGATAACATAAACTACAGACCCATCATATCCCTTATGAACATAGATGAAAAAATTCTCAACAAAATACTAGCCAAGTGAAGGCAACAGTATATCTAAAATGATCAACATATAGGAAGCTCTAGTGGTCTGTTACATACATCATCATTAGACAAATTTGTAAATGTAAAAGGGAAATAATCTCATTTACTGTAATAACAAAGTGTCTCAAGTACCTAGGGATATACTTACTAATGGAGGTTTAAATTCTGTATAGATAAAAGTTACAAAATTAATATTAAATGATGTAGAAAGACCCAATAAATGGAATGAAATAAATTGTTTAAAAAAAATGATCCTTTACCATTATCAAGTGGGATTCATCCTAGGGATGCAAGGATGGTTCACCATATGCAACTCAATAAGCATAATATAGTACATGAACAGAATGAAGGAAAAACACATATGATCATCTCAACAGATGCAGAAAAAGTGTTTTATAACATTTAACATTCCTTTATGTTGAAAATTCTCAACAAATTAGGTACAAAAGGTACATACCTCAATATAATAAAGGTCACATATAACAAACCCACAGCTAATATCATACAGAATGAGGAAAAGCAGAAAGCTTTCTCTCTATAATCCGGAACAATATAATCTGGAACAATCTGTCACCAATTTTGTTGAACATATTACTGGAAGTCCTAGCCTAAATAATAAAGCAAAAGAAAGAAATAAAGAGCATCCAAACTAAAATGGAGAAAATTAAATTGTCCCTGTTTGCAGACAACATAATTTTATATATCATATAAAACCTCAGAGATATCACCAGAAAAACTATAAGAAAATTCAATAACATCTCAGACCACAAAATCAAGAGGCAAAATCAGTAACATTTTCATATACCAATAACGAATTATTTGAAAGAGAAATCAAGAAAGCAATCCAATTTACAATAACTACAAAAATAATTACCCAAGAAAAAATTTGACCAAGGAGGTGAAAGATCTCTACAATGACAATTATAAAACACTGATGACAGAAATTGAAGAAGACACAAAAAATGGAAAGATGGTCAAATTTCATGGATTGGAAGAATTAATATTGTTTAAATGTACATACTACTGAAAGTAATCTACAGATTCCATGCAATCCCTATCAAAATACTAAGGACATTCTTCACAGACATAGAAAAAAATCCTCAAATTAGAATGGAACCACAAAACATCTCAAATAGCCAAAACAATCTTAAGCAAAAAGAAAGCTAGAGGCATCACACTACCTCACTTCAAAACATACTACAAAGCTATGATAACCAAAGTGACATGATACTAGCATAAAAGCAGACATATGCGACAATGGAACAGGATTTGAAACAAAGGTGTCAAGTAAACACAATGGAGACCGGACAGTCTCTTCAATAAATGGTGCTGGCAAAACTAGATACCAAAATGCAAAATAATAAAATCAGACTCTTACTTCTTACCATATACAAAAATTAACTTGAAATGGGCTAAAGTCATAAGACCCAAAACTATGAAAGTACTAAAAGAAAATATATGAGAAAGCTCCATGATAGTGGTCAAGGCAAGGGTTTTTTGGATAAAAGCTCAAAAGCATAATCAATAAAAGCAAATATGGACAAATAGGATTGTGTCAAACTAAAGCCTTCTGCATATCAAAGGAAACAATCAACAGAGCAAACAGACAACACACAAAATGAAAGAATACATTTGTAAGTTATACATCTGATGGGGGTTAATATAAAAGATATATAAGAACCTCAAAAAACTCAATTAAAAAAAAAAAGTTACTTCTACACTGCTGGTGGAAATGTAAACCAGTAAAGCTGCTGTGGAAAAAGGATGGAGATTCCTTAAAGAACTAAGAGTAGAACTACCATTTGATCCAGCAATCTCACTACTGGGTATCTACCCAGAGGAAAGAAGTCATTTTACAAAAAAGAAACTTGCACATGCATGTTTATAGCTGCACAATTAGCAACTGCAAAAATATAGAACCAACCCAAATGCCCATCAATGAACCAGTGAATAAAGAAACTGTAGTATATATACTACGGAATACTACTCAGCCATAAAAAGAAATGAAGTAACAGAATTTGCAGTGATCTGGATGAGACTGGAGACTCTTATTCTAAGTGAAGTAACTCAGGAATGGAAAACCAAACATTGTATGTTCTCACTGATATGTGGGAGCTAAGCTATGAGGATGCAAAGGCATAAGAATGATACAGTGGACTTTGGGGACTTGGGGGAAGAGTGAGAGAGGGGGTGAGAGATAAAAGACTGCAAATAGAGTGCAGTGTATACTGCTCATGAGATGGGTGCTCCAAAATCTCACAAATCACCACTAAAGAACTTACTCATGTAACCAAATGCCACCTGTACCCCAATAACTTATGGAAAGATGAAAATAAATAAAAAATGTTTTAAAGCCCAGTTAACAAATAGGCAAAAGACATGAGCAGACACTTCTCAAAAGAAGACATACAAATGGCTAACAGATATATGGAAAAAAAAAAAAAGCATGACATCACTAATCATCAGGGAAATACTAATTAAAACTACAATGAGATACAATGAATACTCTCAAAAAATTAAAACATAGCAAGTGCTGGCAAGCATGTGAAGAAAAAGAAATCCTCACACACTGCTGATGGGAATGTAAATTAGTACAGCCATTATGGAAAACAGTATGGAAGTTCCTCAAAAAACTAAAAATGGAACTATCATATGACCCAGCAATCCCACTACTGAGTACATATACAAAGGAAATGAAATCAGTATGTCAAAGAGCTATCTGCACTCCCATGTTATTGCAGCATTATTCACAATAGCTAAGATACGGAATCAATGTAAACGTCTATCAATGAATGAATACATTTAAAATATGTGGTATATATACACAATGGAATACTACTATTCAACCACAAAAAAGAATAAAATCCTGTCATTTGTGGCAACTTAGATGAACCTAAAAGACATTAAGTGAAATAAGCCCAGCAGAGAGACAAATATAGCATGATCTCACTTATATGTGGAATCTAAAAAGCTGTTCACATAAAAGTAGAGAGTACAATAGTGGTTACCGGAGGATGGGTAGGGGAGGAAGCAAGGAGGGAGGGAAAGAGATTGGTCAACTTTTACAAAGCTACAATTAGGTAGGAAGAACAAGTTCTGGTGTTCTATTGTATAGTTGGATAACTAAAGTTAACAATAATGTATTGCATATTTCAAAATAGCTAGAAGAGGTTTTTGAATGTTCTCATCACAAATAAATTATAAATGTTTAAGATAATTGATATGCTAATTACCCTGATTTGATAACATAATGTATACATATATCAAAACATCACATTGTACCCCATAAATATGTACAATTATGTGCCAGCCACACTTTTTAAAAAAAATTTTAATTAATATTTGTTGATTCAGTTAGAATAACAATAATAAAACTACTAAACAAAAACACTTACACCAACACCCAAATCCCTACTCATTGGTAAAAGTCTTCAAGTGCCCATCCAATCTTGTTTCAAATTCTTCAGGGGGAGGTGAAGCAAGATGGCTGAATAGAAGCCTACACCAATTATCTTCTCTACAGTAACACCAAATTTAACAACTATCTATACACACATAAAAAAGCATTTTTGTAAGTACCAAAAATCAGGTGAGCAATCACAGTACCTAGTTTTAACTTCATATCACAGAAAGAGGCACTGAAGAAGGTAGGAAAGAGTCTTGAATTGCTGACCCTATCCCTCTCCCAGCCCCTAGCAGCAGCCACATAGCAAAAAGAATATGTGCACTCAGGAGAGAGAGAGTACAATTATTGTGGGACTTTGCTTTGGAACTCAGTGCTGTCAATGGGCAGAACTCAGCCCAATGCCCACAGTGGGGGCATTTAGTCAAGCTCTAGCTAGAAGGAAATCCCTAATCCCAGTGGTCAGATTCTGAGTTTCAGCAAGCCTTGCCACCATGGGCTCAAGTCTCTGGGTTCCTAAGTAAACATGAAATGCAGTCTAGCCCACAAGGACTGCAACTTGTAGGCAAGTCTTAATACTGTGCTGCACTCAGAGCCAGCTAACTTGGGGGCCATGGGACCTAGTTAGACAGCAGCCAGGGTGGCCAAGGGAGTGTTTGCACCAGCCCTCCCATAACCCCAGGCAGTGCAGCTCACAGCTCCAGGAAAGACTGCTTCCTTCTGCTTCAGGAGAGGAAACGGAAGAGTAAAGAGGACTCTGCCCTACAACTTGAATGTCAGGTCAGGCATAGCAGAGCAGGGGACCAGGCAGAGAGTCCTGGGGCCCCTATTCCAGGCCCTAGCTTCCAGATGACATTTCTAGATATACCTTGGGCCAGAGGGGAAGCTGCTGACTTGAAATAAAAGACCCAGTCCAGGCAGGATTCATCACCTGCTAACTAAAGAGCCCATGGACCCTGGGTGAGCCTTGGATGAGACTCTGAGACATGCTGGCTTCAGGCATGAGCCGGCACATTCACAGCTATGATGAGAGACTCCTGCTTGAGATAAGTAGAGGGAATAGTAAAAAGGATTTTATCTTACAGCTTAGGTACCAGCTTGGCCACAGTAGGATAGAGCACCAAGCAGGCTATTGGGGTCTCCAATTCCAGGCTGTGGCTCTTAGATGGTGTTTCTGGAACTATCCTGGGCCAAAGAGAAGCCCATTGCCCTGAAGGATGAGTCCTAGGCAAGGCAGCATTTGCCATAAGCTGAAATGAAGAGCCCTCGGGCCTTAAGGGAACATTGGTGATAGTCTAGCACTACTCCCCATGGGCCTGTGGTGGTGGTGGACATAGGGAAAGATTCCTGTACCTGGGAAAAGAGGAAGGAAAACTGGAAAGATTCTTTGTCTTACATTAGGGGTGCCAGCTCAGTCACAGGTAGATAATGAACCAGGTAGATTTCTAAGGTTTCTGACTCCAGGCCCTGGCTCCCAGATGGAATCTCTGAACCAACCAGGGCCTGAGGGAACTTGCTGCATAGAAGGGAAGAACACAGATCTGGCTGGCTGCACCACCTGCTGATTGCAGAGCCCTAGGGCCTTCAGCAAACATAGGCAGTAGGCAGGTAGTGGTTATAGTGGGCCTTGGGCAAGACCCAGTGCTGTGCTGGCTTCAGGCTAACCCAACACAGTCCCAGTGGTGGTGGCCATGGGGGTGCTTGTGTCCCCCCTCCCCCAGCTCCAGACCACTCAGAACAGAGAGAGAGAGACTTCATTTTGTGGGGAGAGAAAATAAGGGAAGAGAACAAGAGTCTCAATCTGTCAATCCAGAGAATTCTCCGGAACTTATCCAAAACCAAGATGATACCTCTATGAGTCTGCAAGAACTAAAGCATTACTGGGTTTAGGGTGCCTCCTAATGCAAATTCAGCTACAGTGAACAAAAACTTAGATCACAACACCCAAGTCCCTTCAAATACCTGGAAAGCCTTTACAAAAGGATAGGTACAATCAAGCCCAGACTATGAAAACTACAATGAATACCTTCAGTGCCTGGGAACTGATGAATAATCACAAGCATCAGGACCATCCAGGAAAACATGACCCCACCAAAAACCTAAATAATATACCAAGGACCAGTCCCAGAGAGATAGAGATATGTGACCTTGTAGACAGAGATTTCAAAACAGTTGTTTTAAGGAAACTCAAAGAAATTGAAGATAATACAGAGAGGGAATTCAGAATCCTATCAGATTAATTTAACAAAGATCGAAATGAGAATCAAAGAGAAAATCTGGAGTTGAAAGATACAATTAACATACTGAAGGATGCATCAGAGTCTTTTAATATCAGAATTGATCAAGCAGAAGAAAGAATTAGTGAACGTGAAGACAGGGTATTTGAAAATACAGAGGAGAAGAGTATGAAGATGGCCGCTTAGGAGGAAGTCGGGATTGCAACTCTGAGAGAAAGCGCAGAGGGTGAGTGGACGCCGCATTTCCAGACGGATTTTTACTGCCCACAGACCAGGAGATTCACAGGAGGAGAAGTCCCATGGGTCGCCAGCGCCGCTGGTTTGAGCGGCATGGCCGCTCAGCCTATGACCTGGGGCGGGGGGCAGTGGCTTCTCATGCAGAGTGAGAGAGACAGAGTTCCCTCTGAGCCAGCAAGGGGAGCTGAAGCAGGGAGTCAAGCCAGGAGACCCCCGGGCAAGGACGCGCCACGAATCTCAGAGCTGCTGCTTCGGCTGACGCAGCGGCACACAGGGCAGCAGATTTTAACTGCCCACAGACCAGGAGATTCACAGGCGGAGAAGCTCCACGGGTTCCCAGCACCGCTGGTTGGACTGGAGCAGCCACTCGGCCTGCACCGGGGGCAGGGAGCAGCAGCTCCTTGAGCAAAGTGAACGAGACTGTGTCCCCTCTGGGCCAGCAAGGGGAGCTGAGGCAGGGAGTCAAGCCAAGAGATTCCTGGGCAAAGAGGGCCCCACTGGAAGCACGGCTGAACCAGGGACAGTCCAGCTCTGTGGGGGAGGGGCGTCCTCCATCGGGAAACACCTTGCAGTTCCCGGGGCAATTTGCTATAACCAAGACAACCCGCCACTACAGAGACTCCGTCACTACAGGGGCGGGCCAGCATAGCGGAAGAAGTTCTAACTACACCCATATAAACAGGACTGCAGGGAAGCTCACACGGAAGCTGGGCGGAGCCCACAGCAGCTCAGCGAAGCCTCTGCAGGCTGAGTGTGACTAGACTGCCACCTTGTGGGCAGGGAAAACGACAGCAACACAGCTGAAAATCATAAAGCCCTAACTACTCCCTGGGCCAGAACACCTGGGGGGAAGAAAAGGGGGTTTATGAGTTCAGCTGCTGCAGACTTAAAATTACCAAAATCAGAAAGACAGCAACTACAAAGTCGATAGGTGGATAAATCCACAAAGATGGGAAAAAACCAGTGCAAAAAGGATGAAAACACCCGAAACCAGAGCACCTCTCCTCCTACAAGGGAGCACAACTCCCCACCAGCAAGGGAACAAGACTGGATAGAGAATGAGTGTGATGAAATGACAGAATCAGCTTTCAGAAAGTGGATAATAAGAAACTTCCGTGAGCTAAAAGAACATGTTCTAACCCAATGCAAAGAAACTAAGAACCTTGAAAAAAGACTTAATGAAATGCTAACGAGAATGGACAACTTAGAGAGGAATATGAGTGAATTGATGGAGCTGAAAAACACAACACGAGAACTTCGTGAAGCATGCACAAGTTTCAACAGCCAAATTGACCAAGCAGAAGAAAGGATATCAGAGGTCGAAGATCAACTCAATGAAATAAAACGAGAAGGGAAGATTAGAGAAAACAAGGTAAAAAGGAATGAACAAAGTCAACAAGAATTATGGGACTATGTGAAAAGACCTAATCTACGTGTGATAGGTGTACCTGAATGTGACAAAGAGAATGCATCCAAGCTGGAAAATACTCTTCAGGATATTATCCAGGAAAACTTCCCCAACCTAGCAAGGCAGGCCAATATTCAAGTCCAGGAAATACAGAGAACACCACAAAGATATTCCTCTAGAAGAGCAACCCCAAGGCACATAATCATCAGATTCACCAGGGTTGAAATGAAGGAGAAAATACTAAGGGCAGCCAGAGAGAAAGGTCGGGTTACCCAGAAAGGGAAGCCCATCAGACTCACAGCAGATCTCTCAGCAGAAACCCTACAGGCCAGAAGAGAGTGGGGGCCGATATTCAACATCCTTAAAGAAAAGAACTTTCAACCCAGAATTTCATATCCAGCCAAACTAAGCTTCATAAGTGAAGGAAAAATAAAATCCTTTGTGAACAAGCAAGTACTCACAGATTTCATCACCACCAGACCAGCTTTACAAGAGCTCCTGAAGGAGACACTACACATAGAAAAAAACAACCAGCACCAGACACTCCAAAAACGCACGAAATGGTAAAGAGCAGCAACACAATGAAGAATCTGCATCAACCAATGGGCAAAACAGCCACCTAGCATCAAAATGTCAGGATCAAATTCACGCATAACAATACTAACCCTAAATGTAAATGGACTAAATGCCTCTATCAAAAGACACAGACTGGCAAATTGGATAAAAAGTCAAAACCCATCAGTGTGCTGTATCCAGGAAACCCACCTCACATGCAAGGATACACAAAGGCTCAAAATAAAGGGATGGAGGAAGATTTACCAAGCAAATGGAGAGCAAAAAAAAGCAGGAGTTGCAATTCTCATCTCTGATAAAATAGACTTTAAAGCAACAAAGATCAAAAGAGACAAAGAAAGACATTACATAATGGTAAAAGGATCAATGCAACAAGAAGAGCTAACGATCCTAAATATATATGCACCTAATACAGGAGCACCCAGATACATAAGGCAAGTTCTTAAAGACTTGCAAAGAGACTTAGACTCCCACACAATAAAATAGTGGGAGACTTCAACACACCATTGTCAATATTAGACAGATCAACGAGACAGAAAATTAATAAGGATATCCAGGATTTGAACTCAGACCTGGAACAAGCAAACCTAATAGACATTTACAGAACTCTCCACCCCAAATCCACAGAATATACATTCTTCTCAGCACCACATCACACCTACTCTAAAATTGACCACATAATTGGAAGTAAATCACTCCTCAGCAAATGCAAAAGAATGGAAACCATAACAAACAGTCTCTCAGACCACAGTGCAATCAAGTTAGAACTCAGAATTCAGAGGCCAACCCAGAACCGCACAGCCTCATGGAAATTGAACAACTTTCTCCTGAATGTTGACTGGATAAACACTGAAATGAAGGCAGAAATAAAGATGTTCTTCGAAACCAACGAGAATGAAGACACCACATACCAGAATCTCTGGGACACATTTAAAGCAGTCTCTAGAGGAAAATATATAGCAATAAGTGCCCACGAGAAGAAAGGAGAGATCTAAAATTGACACCCTATCGTCAAAATTGAAAGAACTAGAGGAGCAAGATCAAAAAAACTCAAAATCTAGCAGAAGACAAGAAATAACTAAGATCAAAGCAGAATTGAAGGAGATAGAGACACGAAAAACCCTACAAAAAAATCACTAAATACAGGAGCTGGTTTTTTGAAAAGATCAACAAAATAGACAGACCACTAGCCAGACTAATTAAAAAAAAAAAGAGAGAGAATAACCAAATAGATGCAATAAAAAATGATAAAGGGGATATCACCACAGATGCCACAGAAATTCAAACCATCATCAAAGATTATTACAAACAACCCTATGCACATAAATTAGAAAACCTGGAAGAAATGGATAAATTCCTGGACAGTAGCCTCCTCCCATGCCTAAACCAGGAAGAAGTCGAAACCCTGAATAGACCAATAACAAGGTCTGAAGTCGAGGCAGCAATTAAGAGCCTACCACCCAAAAAAAGCCCAGGCCCAGATGGGTTCACAGCCAAATTCCACCAGACATACAAAGAGGAACTGGTACCATTCCTACTGAAACTATTCCAAATAATCCAAAAAGAGGGACTCCTCCCCAAATCATTTTATGAGACCAACATCATCCTAATACCAAAACCCGGCAGGAACTCAACAAAAAAAGAAAACTACAGGCCAATATCCATGATGAACATAGATGCAAAAATCTTCAATAAAATACTGGCAAGCCGATTACAACAGCACATCAAAAAGCTTATCCACCATGATCAAGTAGGATTCATCCCGGGGATGCAAGGATGGTTCAATATACGCAAGTCTATAAATGTAATTCACCACATAAACAGAACCAGAAACAAAAACCACATGATTATCTCAATTGATGCAGAGAAGGCCTTCGACAAAATTCAACAGCCCTTTATGCTAAAAACTCTCAATAAACTAGGTATCGACGGAACGTATCTCAAAATAATAAAAGCTATTTATGACAAACCGACAGCCAATATCATACTGAATGGGCAAAAACTGGAAGGATTCCCTTTAAAATCTGGCACTAGACAAGGATGCCCTCTCTCACCACTCCTATTCAATATAGTACTGGAAGTTCTAGCCAGAGCAATCAGACAAGAAAAAGAAATAAAGGGTATTCAATTAGGAAAGGAGGAAGTCAAATTGTCTCTATTTGCAGACAATATGATTGTATATCTAGAAGACCCTATCACCTCAGCCCAAAATCTCCTGAAACTGATAAGCAACTTCAGCAAAGTCTCAGGATACAAAATCAATGTGCAAAAATCACAAGCATTCCTATACACCAATAACAGACTTAAAGAGAGCCAAATCAAGAACGAACTGCCATTCACAATTGCTACAAAGAGAATAAAATACCTAGGAATACAACTAACAAGGAACGTAAAGGACCTCATCAAGGAGAACTACAAATCACTGCTCAACGAAATAAGAGAGGACCCAAACAGATGGAGAAACATTCCATGTTCATGGTTAGGAAGAACTAATATCGTGAAAATGGCCATACTGCCCAAAGTAATTTACAGATTCAACGTTATCCCCATCAAGCTACCAATGACCTTCCTCACAGAACTGGAAAAAACCACCTTAAACTTCATATGGAACCAAAAGAGAGCCCGCATAGCCAAGTCAATTCTAAGCAAAAAGAACAAAGCAGGAGGCATCACACTACTGGACATCAAACTATACTACAAGGCTACAGTAATCAAAACAGCATGGTACTGGTACCAAAACAGAGATATAGACCAATGGAACAGAACAGAGGCGTCAGAGGTGACACAACATATCTACAACCACCCGATCTTTGACAAACCTGACAAAAACAAGCAATGGGGAAAGGATTCCCTGTTCAATAAGTGGTGTTGGGAAAACTGGCTAGCCATATGCAGAAAGCAGAAACTGGACCCCTTCCTGACACCTTACACTAAAATTGACTCCAGATGGATTAAAGACTTAAACATAAGACCTAACACCATAAAAACATTAGAAGGAAACCTAGGCAAAACCATTCAGGACATAGGCGTAGGCAAGGACTTTATGACCAAAACACCAAAAGCATTGGCAACAAAAGCCAAAATAGACAAATGGGACCTAATCAAACTCCACAGCTTCTGCACGGCAAAAGAAACAGTCAATAGAGTGAATCGGCAACCAACAGAATGGGAAAAAATTTTTGCAGCCTACCCGTCTGACAAAGGGCTGATATCCAGAATTTACAATGAGCTAAAAAAGATTTACAAGAAAAAAACAAACAAGCCCATTCAAAAATGGGCGAAGGATATGAACAGATACTTTACAAAAGAAGACATACATGAGGCCAACAAACATATGAAAAAATGCTCATCATCACTGGTCATTAGAGAAATGCAAATCAAAACTACATTGAGATACCATCTCACGCCAGTTAGAATGGCGATCATTAAAAAATCTGGAGACAACAGATGCCGGAGAGGATGTGGAGAAATAGGAACACTTTTACACTGTTGGTGGGAGTGTAAATTAGTTCAACCATTGTGGAAGACAGTGTGGCGATTCCTCAAGGACCTAGAAATAGAAGTTCCATTTGACCCAGCAATCCCATTACTGGTATATATCCAAAGGATTATAAATTGTTCTACTATAAGGACACATGCACACGAATGTTCATTGCAGCACAATTTACAATAGCAAAGACCTGGAACCAACCCAAATGCCCACCGATGATAGACTGGACAGGAAAAATGTGGCACATATACACCATGGAATATTATGCAGCCATTAAAAACAAGGAGTTCACGTCCTTTGTAGGGACATGGATGAACCTGGAAACCATCATTCTCAGCAAACTGACACAAGAACACAAAATCAAACACCACATGTTCTCACTCATAGGTGGGTGTTGAACAAGGAGAACACATGGACACAGGGAGGGGAGCACTACATACGGGGGTCTGTTGGGGGTGACAGCGGGGGGTGGGGAGTTGGGGAGGGATAGCATGGGGAGAAATGCCAGATATAGGTGAAGGGGAGGGAGGCAGCAAATCACACTGCCACGTATGCACCTATGCAACAACCTTGCATGCTTTTCACATGTACCCCAAAACCTAAAATGCAATAAAATAATAATAATAATAATAATAATAATAAAGAAAATACAGAGCTAGAGGAGACAAAAATAAATAAAACAATATGAAGCACACCTACAAGGTCTAGAAAATAGCTTCAAAATGGCAAATCTAAGAGTTATTGTCCTTAAAGGGGAGATAAAGAAAAAGGCAGGGGTAGAAAGTTTACTCAAAGGGACAATAACAAGGAGCTTCCCAAATCTAGAGGAAGTTATCAATATTCAAGTAGAAGAAAGTTACAGAGCACCAAGCAAATTTAACTGAAAGAAGACGACTTCAAGGCATTTAGTAATCAAACTCCCAAAGGTCAAGGATAAAGAAAGGATCCTAAAGGCAACAAAAGAAAAGAAACAACATACAATGGAGCTCCAACACATCTGGCAGCAGACTTTCTGGTGGAAACCTTACAGGCCAGGAAACAGAAGTATGACATATTTAAAGTGTTGACGGTAAAAAATATTTTATTCTAGAATAGTATATCTGGCACGCATGCATGCATGCATATGTGCACGCACACACACAATTGCTTCATGTATTAAGCAATAAGTAATCACTGAAGGTACAAAACTCACTGGTAATAGTAAGTATATGCACACAAAAAAAGCAGAATATTATAATACTGTAATTGTGGTGAGTAAATTACTTATAATTTAACTAGAAAGACAAAAAGATTAACCAATCAAAACTAATAAGTATAACAACTTTTCAAAACAGACAGTACGATAATATATAAATAGAAACGAAAAGATTAAAAGTGAGAGGATAAAGTTAAAGTGCAGTTGTTATTACTTTTCTTTTTGCTTGGTTATGTAATCAGTGTTAAGTTGTGATCAGTTTAAAATAATGGGTATGCCTGTAATCCCAGCACTTTGGGAGGCCAAGACCGGTGGATCATGAGGTCAAGAGATCGAGACCATCCTGGTCAACATGGCGAAACCTCGTCTCTACTAAAAATACAAAAAATTAGCTGGGCATGGTGGCGCGTGCCTGTAATCCCAGCTACTCAGGAGGCTGAGGCAGGAGAATGGCCTGAACCCAGGAGGCGGAGGTTGCGGTGAGCCGAGATTGCACCATTGCACTCCAGCCTGGGTAACAAGAGCGAAACTCCATCTCAAAAAATAATAATAATAGTAATAATAATAATGGGTTAGAAGATATTATTTGTAAATCTAAAAACACACAGCAGATACACACAAAAAATTAAAAGCAAGAAATTAAAACATACCACCAGGGACCTTCACTAAAAGGAAGACAGGAAAAAAAGAAAGATGAAAGAGAACAGCATAAAACAACTAGAAAATAAATAATAAAATGGCAGGAGTACATACTTATTTATCATTAACATAGAATGTGAATGGACTAAACTCTCTAATCAAAAGACACAGAGTGCCTGGCTGAGATGTAAAACAAAAACAAACACAAACAAAAACCATTGCCCTGAAGGATGAGTTACCTACAAGAAAAAAATATTGTACCTAAAGGAAACACAATTCACCTATAAAGATACACATAGACTGAAAATAAAGGAATAGAAAAAGATATTCCATGCCAATGGAAACCAAAAAAGAGCAGAAGTAGCTGTAGTTATATCAGATAAAATACATTTTAAGACAAAAACTATAAAAAACATGAACTTTAGTATATGATGATAAAGATTCAGCAAGAGAATATAACGACTGTAAATATATATGCACCCAACGCTGGAACACCCAGATATGTAAAGCAAATATTATTAGAGCTAAAAACAAAGACAGACCTCAATACAATAACAGTTGAAGACTTTAACACCCTACTTTCGCATTAGACAGATCATTTAGATAGAAAATCAACAAAGAAACATCAAACTTAATCTGTACTATAGGTCAAATAGATCTAATAGATTTTTACAGAACATTTCATCCAAAGGCTGCAGAATACATATGCTTCTCCTTGGCACATGGATCATTCTCAAGGATATACTATATAATAGGCAACAAAAAACAAGTCTTAATACATTTTTTTAAAAGCTGAAATAATATCAACTATCTTCTCTTACCACAATAGAAAAAAACTAGAAATCAATAACAAGAGGAATTTTGGAAACTACAAACACATGGAAATTAAACAATATGCTCCTAAATGACCAGTGGATCAATCAAAAGATTAAGAATAAAATTTTCTATAATCCCAGCACTTTGGGAGGCCAAGGAGGATGGATTACCTGAGGTCAGGAGTTTGAGACCAGCCTGGGCCACATGGCAAAACCCCATCTCTACTAAAGATACAAAAGTAAGCTGGATGTGGTGGTGTGTGCCTGTAATACCAGCTACTCAAGAGGCTGAGGCAGAAGAATCACTTGAACCCAGGAGGCAGAGGTTGCAAAGAGCTGAGATCACGACACTGCACTCCAGCCTGGGTGACAGAGGGAGCAAGCCACTTTTTAAGTCTCTTTAGTTTTCTTCTTTGAATAAATAAATGAGTTTAAGAATTTCACTTTTCTCCTAATTTTACATTCATTAAAAAGAAAACCACACAGCAGCAATTAACACATGACCTTATGGTGATCGGAAGACAACTGAGAGAGCTAGGGACTGTGGCAATCTGAAAACTACATGCCTATTTTTGATAAGAAGGTGGAAAGCTGGATTTTTAGACCAAATCACTCAATTTTCAAATGTTGGAAACTAACATTTAAAAAAAAGAAATTGTGGAAGGATACTGTGGGAGCTATCACAACCAAGTAAAGCCCTTATACAAGCCAACTATGACCTGCAGTTTCAACATTTAGTCACTGCTTATTAACAAATCCAGAGAGGATGCCTTTCACTCGCAACGTCATCAGCCCCATCTACTTGCAGTTTCTACCCTGCAGGCTGCATTTTCCTGCCACAGGCACCGCCTCATAGTTTCTCACTCCCACACACCACCCACTTCCCCCAACTTTGTGCTGCACCTATCTTCTTAGAGATGAGGCCCTCCACCTCTCAAGAGAGCTACTATTGGCTAGATAGCCTATAAAACAGGAGAAAATATTCACAAACCCTGCATCTAACAAGGGTCTAATATCCAGAATCTACAAGGATCTTAAATATATCAACAAGAAAAAAACAAATAATCCAATTAAAAAATGGACAAAGGGTCAGGCACAGTGGTTCACACCTATAATCTCAGCAGTTTGGGAGGTCGAGGCAGGTGGATCACGAGGTGAGGAGTTCAAGACCAGCCTGACTAACACAGTAAAACTCTATCTTTACTAAAAATACAAAAATTATCAAGGAGTAGAGGTGGGCACCTGTAGTCCCAGCTACTCTGGAGGCTGAAGCAGGAGAGTCACTTGAACCCAGGAGGCAGAGTTTACAGTGAGCCGAGATCGCGCCACCGCACTCCATCCTGGGTGACAGAGCAAGACTCCATCTCCAAAAAAAAGGACAAAGGACATGAACAGACAATTCCCAAAAGAAGGCATACAAGCAAACAAAAAAACTCAACATCAGTAATCATCAGAGAAGTCAAACCACAATGAGATACCATCTCATACCATTCAGAATGCCTATTATTTTTAAACAGTCAAAAATAATAATGCTGGTGAGACTGTGGAGAAAAGGACATGCTTATATACTGTTTGCAGGAATGTCATTAGTTTAATTGGAAAGCATTTTGGAGATTTTTCAAAGAAGTTAAGACAGAAGTACCATTTGACCCAGTAATCCCTCTACTACCCAAAGGAAAAGAATTCATTCTATCAAAAAGATGCATATACTAGTATGTTCATCACAATGCCATTCACAGTAGCAAAAACATGGAAGAAACTTAGGTGCCCATCAGTGGTGGATTGGATAAAGAAAATGTTGTACATATCCACCATGGGATACTACACAGCCATAGAAAAGAACAAAATCATGTCCTTTGTAGCACCGTGAATACAGCTGGGGGCCATGATCCTAAATGAATTAATACAAGAACAGAAAACCAAATATTGCATGTTCTTACTTATAAGTGGGAACTAAACATTGAATATACATAGACATAAAGGTGGGAGCAATAGACGTAGGGAACTACTAGAAGGAGGAGGGAGAGGGGGGGCATGGGCTAAAAAACTACCTATTGAATAGTATGCTCACCACCTGGGTGATGAGGCCATCCATATCCCAAAGTCATCCATATCTCCATATCCCTCAGCATCATGCAGTAATACAAATGTAACAATTCTTCACCTGTACCCCCTGAATCTTAAAATAATAGTAATAATACATACATACATACATACATACATACATCCTGTTCTGGCTATCTCCAGATGAACTGATAATGCTTCAAAAGGTGAACTGCCAATTCACTCCTACCAAAGTATTATTATTATGTGTAATCAAGTCAAGAAGGGGGAAAAGGAGAGATAAAATATCCTTTAAAAAAAAAACAGATTTCATTTGCTCTAAAAAATGTAATTTCATAAATTTTTTATAAATGTAATTTTTATAAATTTACATAAAATTACATTTATAAAAAACAGATTGTGTGCATTTGTTCTAAAAAATGTAATTTTAAGTATAAAATGTAGTTTTATATATTACGAAATGATTTAGATTTCCAAGGAACACTTTTCATGGATGGGTAGACTTCCTTTTCACATAGCCTGCACTTAATAAGTGATTGTTATTCTGAAATAATATGGCCTTGTATAAATACAACACTTTGTCATCTTGCACTCTCTCTCACACTGTGAAATCATCAAGAAAGCTATTGCTGTCAGCATTTCCTCATCTAAAACCACTCCCTTTCATCACCCTCAACTTACCAAGTTTTAAATGCACTAGCTCTTAGGCTGTTCCCTAAACATACCAAACTGGCTCCTTCCAAGAGCCTCTGTACTTACTGTCTCAGCTATCTGGGACACTCATCTTTCTGATTTTTTTTCATAGCTGTCTCTTCTTTAGATTCAGTGCAAATGTCCCCCATCTTCATAAAGCCCTCTCCAGCTTCTCTTCTCTACTGACCTATCTCTCATCTCTGTTTTATTTTCTTCCATGAGATTTATCATTAGCTTTAATTTCGTCCATATTTATCATCTGACTCCCCCCACTAGAATGCAAGCTCACTGAGGACAGCCCCCTTACACACCTTAACCACTAAGAATCCACCAATGTTCCTAGCCCACATATAAGTGACCAAAGCAGATTAGTATCTAATGAATAATGAATGAACTATAATTTGACAGATAAGTAAACTGAGGTCCAGGGAGGATCTGTCTGGCCTCATGGGTATTCACTGGCAAAGCAGAGCCTTGAGCCCGTCTTCTGACTCCTGGCCCAGCATCACTGTCATTGCACCACCCTCATCAATTTTCTGACAGCCTGAGGTGCCTTTCACCCAGAAATCAGCAAGTCAGGGGTTAAATCTATCTTTCTTCAGCAACAGGATTCTGTCCACATTTCTCACCACAGAACCAAATGAATGAATGCATGTTACCCAGAAATGCAAGTGTTTCACAACTAATTCCAAAGGATGTCAAAGAAGACAGTTTTTTCAAATTCTCTAGGAGAATTCCATTGAACTTAAATGATTTTATGCATAAATATTAATGAAATTGTGACTTTTATAATAAAAAAGTAAAGGTTAATGGCTACATTAGCTGTTTTCTCATTTCTCAAACACTAGGCAATCCAAAATCTAATATGCACATATAAAAGCATAAGCAATTTGCCCAAAGCATTATATTCTATTGCTATGACACTACATGTCTTCAATTAAGGTCAAAAGTCATCTGAACAGCTTCATTTCTTCTGACAAAGATTTAAATTTTACTTAATTAATGTGTTCCTGAAAACATCCTCATTTTCTTGACATCAGATCCTTGCAATCATTTTCATTTGTCTGAAAATTACTACTTCCCTATGCACACCACAGCCTAACTGTCCCCATCCTCAAGTATACATCCTTTAAACTTTCCCTTGAAGCTGTGTCTACACTCTGCTAGGCAAAAAGATAAAAATGCTGGAATCTCAGAATCCAGAAGTCTTTTCTCCTAGCATTTGGCAACATCTCTAGATGACCCATATGGAGGTAGGGTGCCCTGCTCCCTGTATTCTTCCTATCAGAGCACTAGCAATATTTGGGACTGTTTCTTTGACTGTCTCTACTCCTGTATGCTTCACAATTGTAGTCCAGCATCTATGACCACAAAGTATTTGATAGGTTTACACTGATAGTTCCTGAATGGTATTGAAAATAGAGCTTACAGTCTACTCATAGTCCTAACTCTAAAGTCTCTCTAATTATTCGTTTGAAATGTGGAGACTTGCTTGCATACTTCAAAAGCAGTACAGATAGATTTTTCAGGGAAAGACTCCAATTTGCTCCCTTCCTTCCCAAATGAAAGTAATTTAACAATCGAAAATATCTACTTTTTAATAATATAAGCCTATGTTGTATCTCATTGAGGAAAGAATTACCTAAGAAGAAAGTTTTTTCTTGGGTTGGCTTCAACAAACCACCTAACATACTTCTGGAATTTTCTTCCCTTTCCTCCTACCTTCCATTCTGATATTCTCCAATCAATTTTATAAAAGTGCAAAATAATTTAAATATCAGCTCAAGTCATCTATAATTAAGAAGGCAAATCTGCTTTTTTAGAAATTACAGAACACATTCTATTTGGACAATTCATTGTTTTAGATTATCTATAACAATCTCTTTATGTGAAAAGGTAATTACTATTTCAAACGGTGGAAGGTCCCAACACCTACCTTCTTCCCTTATGAAGAATTTTAGGAGGAATTAGGAAATATCTACAGAAGCCATGAGAACAGGAAGGAAAATGATATTTACTGAGAGCCTTGATATATGAGACATATGAGGAATTGCTCTTGTTTAATCCTCCCAACAACTCTGTGACGTGGTAATCAATTGATACCTTCACTTTACCTAGGAGGACACTGAGGCTGAGGTAAATTAAAGATAACTGCAAAAGCTCAAACATCTAACAACTGATAGATCCAGGAAATGAACCCAAGCCTATCTGGCATCACGGTAGAAAGTTCTTTCCACCATGAGAGCTCAGAAAACTGAAGAGTATCTTTTGAAATACAAAATTTTTGTTTAAAAAAAAAAAAAAGAAGATGCCTTCTTAGGAAGCCAAAAATGTCTTCATCTCCTCAGAGAAGGATTCCATGGGAATTTTTTTCTTAGAGCCCTAGCTTTTAGCTTCCCATCTAATTATGCTTCAACTTAATTTTATCTATAATTTAGAAATAAAATCAAAAAACAAAAGATTTATTATTATATCTTACAGAGTTGCATATACTGGCAGAACGTTCAATTAGATTTAATCTGCATTAATTAAGCTTTCCATTTTAACAAAGCTCTATATTAACACATTTGAATCTGAAAAAAATAAACATTAAATCTGCAATGTCATTAAGTAGTTCAGCAAGACAGATTCATCTTTGTTGCTCTGCTAATGCACTCTGCTACTGTAAAAAAAAAATTTATCACATTAAAAATATTTATTGAAATTAGTAACAGAGTACCCATTCTGTTACATAAAAGACCCTATTTCAATTACTACCTTCAGGTACATTTTTAATAGTCTTTATATTTTAGTTTTCTGTTTCATTTTATCTACCCACTTAAGATATCCATGGGAACTCAATTGGCTCAGTTACCTAGGGAGTTTCTAGATACTGCTTTGCCAAGAAGTTCACTCCTTGTTTAAAGAAACACAATCTCCCAAGAGTTCTACCTCTGGATACTGGATTCCCACCAGGTGAGAGAGATGTCTGCCTTTGGCCAGAAGGGAAATCAGCCACTGAATGAAGTCTTCTGCCATTAATTCAATAATGGCCATGTCTGAGAGTAGCTGGAAGCCTAGCAGAAATTGGAAACAGTGATTTCCAAAACATTAAATGAAGTTTCTTTGGTTGACAGCTTTGGAAAAGGCAGAGTCATGATTACTTCCTGTGGTGCTCATGACGGCTAGAGAAGGTGTTCAGGTCCAGAATGCTGTTCCCCCATTGTGCTTCATCAGCAAAGGTGACTTTTGACTACAAATTGAATGTTACCAGAAGGTTTGGGTGATAGTCATTATTTTCCTTTAATCATTGAACTGGGGGCAGTGGATGGGATGGCTATTTTCTCATCTAGCCACTCCTCAGCACCCTGTCTCCCCTCAGCATCAAATTTCCATCTCAACATCGTCATTATCAGCAACATCAGCAAGCAGCATTATCAGTATGTCTTTTTTTAGTTTCTTTTCTAAGCCAAGCACTAAGCTAGGTATTTTACAAATCCTAATCCTCAGAAAAATCACCAAGTATTATCAATTCAGTCTCCAGATACCAAAACCTTTGCCCCCTTCACTATCCTGCACAGCCTCCCAGGTGTAGCACACCCAGGGCAATACCTGTGTCTGGTACAATGTATTCCATGTGAACCTTTGAAACTAGCCATGAAAATTCTGAGCAGCTCTAACTGGAGATGAAGAAGACAAATCCTTTTTTATTTAATACCTGTTTATTGAGTATATACAATGTGCTTGAGATTATTACTTGGAGAAACTCCTGTGTGAGGCAGTCTGTTACTTATGCTACTTCCATGAACTTGGGCACAGACTAAATTGGAAACATCCCAACCAATCAAGAAAGAGACTGCCTAGTGTTTCCAATATCCATGCTCTCTCAACCTTGGCACAATGGTAGGCTGAATTTCCCAGTAATGGTCAATGAATAGGATACAGAAAACACATGACATTTTCAGCCTGACCCTTAAACTTATCCAAGGACACTATGAAGAAATAATAATTACAATACCTACAATGCTTACATAATTACAATAGGAGCCATTAACCAACCTCTCTTAGAGTGCCATGGATTGAGCAATTGATCAATTAATCAATACACATAGAAGTTAAATAACACAACTCAGAGGTGCTATATATAAAGGCATATGTCTGTATAGATATATAAACATACATTTTCAAAAGCTACTCATTATTTTAAAATGTACCCCCTTAATCAAAAATACTAAGCATGTAAAAGATCACCAGGAAAAAAAATTCTTCAAACTCAAAAATCTAAAAATCTGACAGCACATATTTTATGCCCCCAATTAACAATAAAACCAGAAATTACCCATTAAACATTTTTAATTTAATCACTTTGGAATATTTAAAGCCTCCTTTAACCACGGTCAAAGAGGAAGTCAAGCTGAAATTAAGAACTATAGAAAAGTACAGAAAATAAAAACAATATATAGCAATATCAATGGGCCGTATTCAAAGTAATATTCACAAGAAAACAAAAACCGTCACTGATTTTACCAGTAAACTGAAAATACTGAAGACAAATGAATTAAATATTCAAGAAGCTAGTAAAAATACCAACAAGATGATCCAAAATAAGGTAAGAAGTAGAAATCAATGAATTTGAAAGGAAAAACAGTCGACTTGATCAATAAAACTAAGAACTGTTTTGTTTAAAAGATCAACAAATTACACAATCCCATGATGAGCCTGGCCAAGAAAATAAGAACAAAACACACATATCACACATTAGAAATCAAAGGAGATAAAAATCACAAGTATAAAAATTTTATTAAGTAAAAGGGAATATAACGTCCAACTATTTGCCAAAAAAATGCCATTCTCAATGAAATACATGATTTTCTTAAAAATATAAATTGATCCCAAGAAGAGCTTAAAAGTCATTAGATAGAACCATACCATAAAAGAAGTAGAAAATGAACAGTTCAATAATAAAAAATTTTTCAGTTTCCCCAAAATCAAATTATCAGCCTAAATATTTTTTGTACTTTTCAGCCCAGATATTTTCTATACAAAATATTTCACACTTTTCTAATTATTTTTACACATAATTATTTACATCTAATTACATTTGCATCTATTTTCAGGCTTATTCCATCAGAAACACTTGTAGAAAAGATACAATGTGTATTTTTTAACTAGTCCTGAACATAAAAAAATTCAAAAAGCCTAGAATTAACTCAAAGACACAGAATTTTCTGTGTATTCAAATACACAGAAAAATCTATGGCATATCACTTATTAATAAAGTAAAACATTTAAATGTTTAATAAGTTGAAAGTATTTAAAACAATGCTCATAATTCTTCAGTGCTTAAACTAATGTAGTTACTTCCAGTGCTTTCACTAATATTGCTATTGCTATCACTATTTAATGATACAAAAATCCTAACTAAAGTATTAGTTAATGTAAGTTTATTCAAGGATTTCAGAAATAGCTCAACATTGTGGATTCTATTAATGTAATTACTTATGTTAACAGATAAAAGGGGACAGACACAAAAGTATCTCAAAATGCACACTGAAAAGATATTTAATAACATATAACAGCTATTCTTTTTAAGTCTTTCAGTAAAATAGGAATAAAATTAGATTTCCTTTACATGATGACTAGGTAGATAAAAACAGAAATAGAGACAGATATTGGAAAATACTACTAGACAGTTTATTAAACAGAGGACCTTATTAAAGTTGAAAAGAAAAAAGGATTATCTGTTGCCCTCTTACTGACTTTAATGAAGACCTTTAATTTGTTCATATATGATTTACCACTATTATGGAGATTCTAGCCCCTATCATAAAACAAGAAAAAGAAATAGCTAATATAAATATTGAAATTTAAGAAAGGAAAAATTTTCAATATTTTCAAATTACAAAATTATATACCAAACAAGTCAAAGGGGATCATCTAAAAAACATTAATGTTTGACACATGGTATGCAATCAGCAAATGTTAGCTAAAAAGAAGCTATTCAATATAGCTTAAAAATAGGCTAAAACTCAAAAGAAAGATATCAAAACCATACTAAAACATCAAAAGAAAGAAAGCTGCAGACCAATATCTCACTTATGTATATAGATACAAAAGTCCATAAAATAGAAAAAGAATTACAGAACATAACCAAGTGAAATTTATCCCAGGAATGCAAGTTTGGTATAACTTCTGAAAATCAGTTCGTATAATACACTATATCAATAGAATGAAAGATAAAAACTACATTATTATCTCGGCAGATAAGAAATAACATGAAGAAATTCAGCACCCTTCATAATAGAAACAGTAACCAAATTAGAAACAGAAAGGAACTTCTTCAATATGACAAAGAACACCTACAAATAGGGAAGAAAAAAAAAATCTCCGAACTGGTTAAGAGTATCTATGAAAATCCACAGCTAACGTACCTCAAGGTTAAAAGTGAAAGCTTTCCCTTTAAAATCAGGAACAGTACAAGGATATCTGCTCACCACTTCTATTCAGCATTGTACTGAAAGTTCCAGCCAGGACAATTTGGTATAAAAATGAAATAAAAGGCAACCAGGTAGGACAGGAAGAAATAAAACTACCTCTATTTGAAGATGACATAATCTTATATGGAAAAATTCTAAGGAATTCATTAGAAACTATTAGAACTAATCAATAAGCTTGCCAAGGTTGCAGGATACAAAATAATAGGCAAAAATTAATCTCCTTTCTATATGGTAGCAATGAGCAGCCAAAAATTGAAATTAAGAAAAGTATTCCATGTATGATAGCATTAAAAAAAGAATATACAAACCACAGTGCTTTCATTATTCATGTCAAAAAAAAAAAAAAGAATATACCTAGGAATAAATTAACAAAAGCCATGAAAAACTTAGACTCTGATAACTTAAAAAAAGTTGAAAGACATGAAAGACGATCTGAGAAAGTAGAAAGACACCCCATGTTCGTGAATCAAATTATTTGACATTGTTTTGATGGCAATACTTGCTGAGACTGACGACCTACAGATTCAATGTAATTTCTATCAAAATTTCAACTGACTTACTTGTGGAAACTTATAAGCTGGTCCTAAAATTCATATGAAAATTCAAGGGAGCTAGAACAACCAAAACAATCTTGAAAAGAAGACCAAACTTCTAAGATTCATATTTCTCAATTTCTAAACTTACTATAAAACTGCAATAATCAAACAGCACTGCCTATGCATAGACATATAGATCAATGAAATAGAAGTAATGATGGCAGCCGCAGGCTGTCTGGAGCAGCCTCTGCCGTCACACCAGCTGCAGCAGTGAGGCATGGCCAAGGCTGCAGGCTCTGTGAAGCCACTGGGAGTGAGAGAAAAAGCAGGAACCCTGCCCCTTCCAAGTTGGAGTAGAAGTTTTCTGCGCACAGCTGCAGCTGCCCACTTGCAGCCACAGACTCACACCCCCTGCTCCATAGAGCAGGAATGAGTGGTGTCTAAGTCATGACTGCATATCTAGACCTTCCACTCCACACAGCAGGCAAGAGTCCTGCCCTCCCGGACACAGCTGCAGCTGCCCAAACTGTGGCTGCAGACCCAGCCTCCTGTTTCACAAAGTAGGAGGATCCTCAACCCTTCCCCTCACAGATGCAGCTGCCCTAACAGCAGCTGTGGACCCAGGCATCCCTGCACTCTTAGAGGCCTAAGAAGGCCCTCACCCCGCACTTGCAGGCTCAGAAATGCCTGCTCCCACTGCCTGGATTCTCTCTGCTATCAGCACCTGCTCCAATCTTGGAGCAAAGTCGAGGCCAAGCCCGGGCACTGTCACAGCCTGGCTGAGTGTACACATGCTCAGGGCAGTGCTAATATACCAGCCCTCTGCCACCTTAGCCCTCTCTGGAGTTTGGGCACCAATGAGCATAGGAGGGAAGCTGAGGTGGGACTGAAGTCAGCTCGGCAATGGCCTGAATGTATCCTTTTACACCTGCAGCCTGGGCACCACGAATGACAGCAGGAGGCAGGCAGGTTCCTGGGCGGAAGCGGGTGAGTCCCCGGTGAGTCTTCACCTTCAGGCCAGGGAGGGCCTGAAGGCTGCCAATCCCACAGACCAGAGTGGGAACTTGTGGTGCCTTTTCCAGGCCTATCCATGGCCACCCATGGGCCAACTGGCATGCACTTCCACCCCTCTGAGGCCCATATAAGCCCCAGGCTCAGCCAGAGCTGAGCAGACATTGGGAGGACCAGCTGCAGAGAGGAACTACCCAGTCCAGGGCCTCCTCTCCTGCTGAGAGCTGCAGAGATGACAGGAGGACCTGTCTGCAGAGAGGAGCTTCCCACTCCAGGGTCTCCTATCTATTAGAAGCTGAACACTTGTTGGGACACCCTGGCTGAGGAAAGGAGCTACCCACTGTGGAAGACTGAGCTTTCTATTGCTCAATAAAGCTTCTTCTCATCTTGCTCACTTTTCACTTGTCTATCTACCTCATTCTTCCCGGTTGCAGAACAAGAACTTGGGACACATTGAATGAGGCTAAAAAAGGTGTAACACAAACAGAGCTGAAACATACTCCTTGCTTGCCACATTGCGGGCAAAGAGGAGAGATGAAAAGAGCTGCTGTCCTTTGGGGAGCTCAGACCTGGACTGCCCAAGCCAAGGCTGTGACTCCCTGTTTGGGGCCTTGCAGTTCCTGGTGTCGCCAAACTTCCAGGTGCCACCATATTCTCTGGTGCTAGTGGAAGCTGCCTGTGGTGCACCCGGTCCAGCCACAGCCTCACAAAGAATCAGTAACCCTGCTGGTGCCTGGAGCTGCCCGCCTCGTGGCAGCAGCCAGCGTATCTGACTGTGCAGTGGCCGGACCCCACACTCACTCACACACCCCTCGCTGCTCCATGCCTGACTCCCATCTCCCTTGGAAGCTTGTCACCTAGGGCAGCACCATGAGCTGAGTGCAGGCTGCCAGGCTGAGTGAGTGGAACGAGCCCAGTGGGCCCTAGCAAAATTCTGGCAAAGGTGCCACCAGCCACAAGTTTCTGGCCAGAAAAGCGACACCCCAAAGATCCCATAACAGTAAGAGACCAGAAATAAATCCTCGCATTGATGGTCAATTGGTCTTCAACAGGGTGCCAAGACAATTTACTGGAGGAAAAGCAGTCTTCGACAAATGGTGAAGAAACAATTGGATATTCATATGCAAAAGAATAAAGTTGGACCCCTACCTCACATGATATATAAAAATTAACTCAAAATATATCTAAGAAATAAATGTGAGAGCTAAACCTATAAAATTTTTAGAAGAAAATAACTCAAAATATATCTAAGAGATAAATGTAAGAGCTAAACCTATCAAACTTTCAGAAGAAAATGTAGGAATAAATCTTCATGACTTTGAATTAGGCAAAAATATGACATCAGAAGCACAAAAAAATAAACTGGACATCATCAAATTTTAAGGCCTTGTGCTTAAAGGACACTACCAAGAAAATAAAAAGAACACCTCACAGAATGGGGGAAAAACTGTAAATCATACATCTGAAAAGAGGCTGCATCTAAAATATGCAGAATTACTACCAATTATAGAAGGACAAAGAATCTAATTAAAAGTAGGCAAATTATCTGAATGTACATTTCTCCAGAGAAAATATATAAATGGTCAATAAGCTTATGAAAAGATACTCAACATCATTTGCCATTAAGCAAATGTAACTCAAAACCAAAATGAGTTATCACTTCATACCCATTAGAATATCTATCATCAAAAAGAAAAATAATAACTAGTGTTGACAAGGATGTGCAAAAATTGAAACCCTCAAACACTGCTGCTTGGAATGTAAAACAGTGTAGTTACTTTGGAAAAGTCTGGCAGTTCCTCAAACAGTTAAACAGAGTTTCCATCTGATCCAGCAATTCTACTCCTAGTCATATACTCAAGGGAATAAAAACACGTCCACACAATAGCTTGTACATGAATGTTCATAGCAGCATTATTCATAAAGCCAAGAGTAGAAACAATTCAAATGTCCACCAGCTGATAAATAATATCTATAATGTATTATATCCAAACAATGTAACATTATTCTGCAATAAAAAGAAGTGAACTACTGACACAAGCTACAATATGAATGAAACTCGGAAGCATTATTCTAAGTTAGAGAAGCCAGTCAAAAAGGAACACACAGTGTGTGATTTCACTTATATGAAATAACCAAACTAGGCAAATCTACAGAGACGGAAAGTAGATTAGTAGTTGCCTAAGGCAAGGGAGCTTATGGGGAAATTGTGGGTGACAGCCAAAAGATAAGGAATTTCTTTTGGGTTTCTCAAATTGATTGTGGTGATGGATGCACAATTCTGTGATTATACTAAAAGCTACTGAATTATAAATATAAAAATTATCTAGGAATCTAATAATGCCCATTATATCCCAAGTATTTCAAATACTTATTTCATTTGTCTTCATCATTAGTAATACAGAATCACATAAGAGAGAAACACAAAAAGAACCTGGGTGTCTAACTTTTAAGCCGACAATCGCCACTACATGCCTGGATCTTCTGCTATTGAATAAAGAAAAGCCCCAAATCCTTGGTCAACTTATATACCTGGTTAAATGTCCATGCCAAATTTCTACAGGGCAATTTGCTCCTCTAGATACTGTTATCCTGGTAAATAATAAAAGGAAACTGAAGATCATGAAAGATTCTCACTTATTGCAGATGGGAACATTAGGTGGGGGGAGGAGCGTTATGATAATTAGCCTAATTTCTAAATATATACCATTATATATTTCTATTTTCTTGCATTCCAGGTCTCCTTAACTAGATCTTCTATGCTTGCGTAGAAACCAGGTTTTCTGTATTACCCATAGCCAATGCATTACTAATCCACAGTCTTTCATACCTTGCCTTGATCAGACTACACAAACACAGAATGGGGCATCATAAAGTCCAGAGGGAGAGGGGCTCTAGTATCTACCTCTTCATATTTATTTTGTTTAGCAGTCAAGATCTGAGGTTTCTCGCACTTGTCTTTCATGGTGCCCGCTTCGCCCTCTTCTAAGTGTACTTTCCTTCCTTTCATTTCTGCTCTAAAGCTTCACTTTCACTGCTGCTTTAAAATTTGCCTAGGTCTCTCCTTCTGCTTTATGCCCCTCAGATAAATTTTTCTCCTGAGGATGCAAGAATCGAGGTTGCTGGAGACCCACATGGATTTGCCGCCAGTAACGTATTTTGGTGACATGTGACTCAGATATCCTCCACTGTCAGCATACTTTGGTGCCTTGTGACTCAGTTTCTACTGCTAATATACTTTGGTGCTGTGTGACTCAGATATGTTCCCTAGTGGTAAGAGGCTGCTATGTCTCATCTTCTTGGGCTAAAAAGGCATTCAACGACTGTACACAGTTTTCTTCTTTCTTTTCTTTTCTGTTTTTTTTTTTTTTTTTTTTTTTTTTTTGAGATGGAGTTTCCCTCTTGTTGCCCAAACTGGAGTGTAATGGTGTAATCTTGGCTCACTGCAACCTCAGCCTCCTGAGTTCAAGGGATACTCTTCCTCAGCCTCCTGAGTAGCTGGGACTACAGGCACACACCACCACACCTGGTTAATTTTTGTATTTTTAGTGAAGATGGAGTTTTACCACATTGGTCAGGCTGGTCTCAAACTCCTGACCTCAGGTGATCAGCCCTTCTTGGCCTTCCAAAGTGCTGGGATTAGAGGCATGAGCCACCACACCCAGTCTCTTCTCCCTTTCTCAAAAAAAAAACAAAAGAAGAAGAAGTTTTTCTATTACAATGAAAAATGATCAAATGACTCTCCATTCAATCATCCTCGGTTTCTATTAGAAACCTACTAGGGATATAAAAGGAAGCAGCCTCAGATGGCAACACAGAAGTTTTTTAAAAACCTTTCCTATTAAAAAAAAAATCCAAAAGAGAAACCCAGCAAATACAGTTTCAAAACACACTTAGACAAGGAGAATAAATGCGCATGCATTAAGGGATGGCCACCCACCATGCACACCATGCACTATCTTTTTTCATCCTTACAGCAACCTGGGAAAATAGATTATGATGCACATTTTACAGACAAGGAAATTGAGGTTCTAAGACATTGTAGAGCTGGTGCCACAAAGCTAGAACTGGAACTCCAGCCTCCATCAGTCTGACTCTGAAGATCTACCTCCTACTTTGGGCATTTGTATAATCCTCATGTCAAAGAGACATTCACACCCAACCCCACAAAGCCACTTGCCTTGACACGCAATCCTTAGAAAATGAGAACCTACACCTTCTCCAGCATACAGAACACCTTTGAACAAACACATTTCTTTCACAGACATGTACATCACCTTCTTTTCTCTGGGCTGACCCAGAACAGCCAGACTGTAATGCTGACAACATCTCCACAAAATGATCAGGGTCCATCCCCACACTTTGAGGCTGAGAGCAAACAATCATTAAAGACAGAACTGTTGATCCTTACAACTGTCAAAAGTCTGCATACCAAGAGCCTCTGCTCAGGCCAAATTAGTCTGTTTGCTGCTCCCACTCCCAAAATTGCATTTCTCTACATTTCTTCACTTCTGTGACTGCGCACATTGTTCCTTCTTCCCTTACCTGCTGGAATTCTGCCTGTGCTTCAAGAGCACTCTCTATGTGGTCTTTCTTATTTTCTTTTGAGACGGAGTTTCGCTCTTGTTACCCAGGCTGGAGTGCAATGGCGCGATCTCGGCTCACCACAACCTCCGCCTCCTGGGTTCAGGCAATTCTCCTGCCTCAGCCTCCTGAGTAGCTGGGATTACAGGCACACGCCACCATGCCCAGCTAATTTTTTGTATTTTTAGTAGAGACGGGGTTTCACCATGTTGACCAGGATGGTCTCGATCTCTTGACCTTATGATCCACCCGCCTCGGCCTCCCAAAGTGCTGGGATTACAGGCGTGAGCCACCGTGCCCAGCCCTATGTTGTCTTTCTTAACCACTAACCTAATGCACTTAATTCAGTGAACTTAACACCTTAGGTAATTTTGAAATCAGCTTCATACTTCCTTGTAACACAAATCTACTATTTCTTTATTATTGGCTCTTTTTTATTCTTTAGCTTTTTGTGTGGTCATGCCTTGTTTCCTGTATTGCCAAACTACACCATACGTCCTTAGAAGATTTTGTTGCTTTGATTTCTCCACAAAATCTTGCATGGCACCTAGAAAAGAGTAGGTGCTTCATAAATATTTTCAGTGGATTAATATAGAAGAAGCCAGTGTTAAAAATAAAATTGTTTAGGTTACCTAATGATTATTAATTTGAATTCAATGATAGAGTGAACTTCTCAAACTTAAAACCCATTGCCTAGGGACTTTAGTCCAAGTTTTTAAAATGACGTTGAAGCTTTGCAATGATCTGGTTTCTACCTACCTCTATAATACCACCCCTCACTGCCCACCCCAAACTCTCATCCCTTCCCCATACACACTTTTATGTTCTAACGACTTACCCATCCACGTATTGCTTCTTAAAATCATAGCAACCTCTTTCTGAAATATTATTTCTTCCATCCCTTACTCCTTAGCATTCAGCAAGTAAAATATTCACTCATGTTTTTTTTTTCTTATACAACTATCATCTTTTCCAAAGCCTTTCTTGGCTAGTACAACCCTTATTAGAATGACTACTCTTATTTCCTGATTACAACTTTCTAGCATTGCATCTACAATACTTTATGATATTTATTTGTCCATCTTCCCTCCTAGCTTATGTGATCTTTGCAATGAAAATCCTACACTATTCAACTTAATATTCCCAGTGTCAAGTATAATTCCCACATAAACACACCATAAATGTTTATTGAAGGTCATTAAACATAACCAATTAACTTGTTTGATAACTAAATATGATAGAATGTGATTTTATTCAAGGTCTACCAGAAGATAGGCGAGAAAGATACTTACGATTGGTCCTTGGAGAGCAAACAAAAAAGCCACTTTGCCCAAAGTAAATTCTTAAGGCAAAGTAAATGCATGAATGTGTTCAACAGAAACAAGGCCTCAGTTAGGTGAATGTTTTCATGGGGCTACAAACTCTAAATTCCAAGACATTTTGTATAACCCATTAACTCTAAGGAGATTTTCAAAAGCAGAAAGAGCTTTCTTACCTGTGCTCCAGTTCTCGAATGGACAGTATCACTCCTGAAGTGGATGGCTTCTGCTGTACGGTGGCCAAAAAGGTGAATTCACTCTTGTTCCGGAACAGCTGAATTAATTTCTCACTCACATGAGGAGCTGCATGGATCTCTCTTTCTATATCTAGGAACCAAGAGGAAGAGCAGGAGAAATAGGAGAGAAGGAGAGGAGATGAGGAAAGAAAAGGATAGAGAGGAAATACAGAAGAGGAGAAAGGGGATGAGAAGGGAGAGGAGAAAAGATCCATGGTTAAAAATGTCATGTCCAAAAAATTCAGATTGCACTTTTCATTTTCCTCTCCTGTCAATAGCTTTCATTTTCAGGCACCTTTCACCAGTCCCTACAGCTGCATTCATTCAATGCAAATCCCAGAAATGCTATCTCTGTCACTGCACCCACTTGTCACTTTGACAAGTTCACAATCGGCTCCACAGTGATTTTCTGACAGGAATTTTGATGGGACACTGAGCATTCAGTTTTCTGCAAACAGGTTAGGTTGCTGTAAATAAAGAGGCAGTCGGATAAATGGGGTTCTAAACTCAGAATCTTCAGATAATAAGACCCAAATGCCACGCAGCATCCTCCAATTTCACTTTTTCCAGGGACTCAGCTTCCTTCTCCCCACAATGTATATAGGAAACCTGTCCTTGCCTTGCAACTAGCAGATATTTACTAGCACTAATAATGCCAGACAACTCTGCCTTTGCTTAAAGAATAAATACAAGGCATGCTCATGATCCACACGCGTGCCTGGAATTTCTCCATAAACATGCAATGGATGACTTTCCTCATGAAATATTTATTGAAATCGAGGCCGATTCAGCAGGCCTAGAGGTGTGTGATTCCAGCTAATCCTATTCCTGGACAAGAATGTTTCTTTCTCCAACATCGGCATAATGAGAGACATCCATCACTTCATGCCCAGGATCACCCTTGTCATGATAAACTGGGTGTTATCTCATTATTTTACACTACATTTTCTGGCATCAGAAAAGAGCACTAAGGAAGCAAAGTTAGAGAAGATTATTCAGAGGATGATAAATGAACATTAAAAGTATGTTTGGTGGCCTCTGACATCCTGACCACCTCCTCTGACTGTATGATAACTACTTGGTTATTTCTCCAGCACTGCAAGGGAAGTCCTTGAAAAACACAGAACTTCAAAGGCTGCACTGCCCAAGCAACATCACAGACTGGCAACATCTCATCCTCAACAGTGGCTTCTAAATAAGGTATCCTTGGATTATTGACCTTGGGACTCAGTCTTCTCAACTGTAAAATGGGGGAGCAGACTAGGTGATCGCTTAAAGCCTTCCCACCTTAGCCTTCTGTAATTTTTTGAATTGCTGCTTCAATTTTATAACACAGAAAAGAACAGCATAGTCTTATCCACCTATAAATATCTAGTCTATGAATGGCAGAAAGCAATGTTTGTTCTCTACCATGGAGACACCCAACCCAGGCAGACCAATCTACCAGTATAAAACCTACCTGCACAATAGTAGCAAGGCCTCCACTACTTAATTGTTAAGTGGCATGCTGTCAGCTTTTGTCAAGTGTTGAGGTAAGAGATAACCACTTGAAAAATGCTTCTATACCTTCTACAAAATCCCAGCCAAAGATTATCCAGATGACATTTAAAAATCTACTAAATGTGGGAGCAAATCACTCTGTAAACTAGAGAGTATTAGAAAATGTTTGTTAATATTATTTTTATTATCATTACTTTTTTGGAGGGGGGTCTTCGTCACCAGGTTGAAGTGCAGTGGCATGATCTCAGTTCACTGCAGCCTCTGCCTCCCAGGCTCAAGCGATCTCCCATCTCAGCCTTCTGAGTAGTTGGAACCACAGGTGTGTGCCACCATGTCCAGCTATTTTATTTTTATTTTTGGTAGAGACAGGGTATCCCCATGTTGCCCAGGCTGGTCTTGAACTCCTGAGCTCAGGAGATCCATCCACCTTGGCCTTCCAAAGTGCTGGGATTACAAGTGTGAGCCACCCACCCTATTATCATTACTTCTAAGCAAAGATCATCTTAATAAACTCACCTAGAATATAATGCCAGAAAAAAAAAAACAACTCTTAAGATTACGTTTACTTTTTACTTTTTCCTTCTTTACTTATCAATTAGGAATCAACTGATTGGTAGTGGCTGCCTAAAGAGTTCATTTCAGGATTCTAAAGCTTGAGCCTAAAGGAAAGAGGAACATAATTGATAAGCAATGCCTGCTGGAGGAAATGGATATGAATATCATATCAGGTATGGGTATCCTAACCTCTAACTCAATTCTCCCTGAGTGGTATCATCCAGCCTCATGGCCAACAGTGTCCAACTTTATAACTGCAGCCCTAACCTCTCCCTTAAGCAGTAAATTCAAATGTTCACCTTCCTACTTGACATCTCTATGTGAATATCTAATAAGCATTTCAAATTGTAATGTGCCCACAGTGAAGCTTGTTCTCTTCCCTCCACTCTCAATTTTCTCACAAGGTCTCAGTCTTAGTAAATGGCAACACCCCATTCCTCAAGTCAAAAAAAACAGAAATTGTCCTTGATTTTTCCCTTTTCTCCACTCTCCATATTCAATCTAAAAACAAGTCAAGCGTGCTCCCATGTCTGGAATTTGTCCCCTTCTTCCCAACTTCACTCTTAAAACTCTTGTCCAAGCCACAGTCATTGCTCCCTAGGATGCTTCCAATGGTTTCCTAACTAGTCTTCCTGCTTCCATACTGCCTTCTTTTCCCCATTCTTCACACAGTAGTTAACGTGCTTTTTTTAAAGCCCAAGTCCAAGTTATTTTAGACTTCTGCTTAAAATCCTCCAATGGCTTTGCATTGCTCATAGGATAAAATCCAGTCCCTACAGCATGCCTGCAAAATTGCACACAAACTGATTCTTGCCTACCTCTCCCACCCCATTCACACTCTTCTCCTTGGTCACTAGAGGAACACACCAGGCCCAGTCCTGCCTCAGATCTTCACGCTTGTCCCTCTGCTCATAGTGCTCTTCTCTCTCCTTTTCATGTGCCTGACTCCTTCTCCTTCAGCTTTCACTGTAAATGCAATCTTCTGGCCACTCCAGGGCAAGCTCTGCATTAATGTCTCTCTAATGCTCCAGTCTGGGTATTTTCTCCATTTGACTTGTCATAATATATGTATTGTAATCCATTTATTATTTGTTGATCTCATTTATCACAGTCTTATTTCAAGTTTGTTACTTCATATTATTTCCTTTCTTTTCCCACTAGACTGTAAGTTCCATTGAAGGCAGGCATACTCATTTATCTATTGTTTTACCCACAGTTCTCAGTGCCTGGCACAAAACAGGCATCCAATAAAGATTTATTGAATTAATTAATGTATTTTCCATTTATTTTTCTCATTTGTATTAATGCTTCAAGTAACCACATATGTTATGATCAGAAAATAATATATCTTTTGGAAAACCAGAAGATAAATGGGTCCTTCTCAAATGCTCATGGCCACGAAAATTTATTTTAATGATTTTTGGTGCTAAATAAGCCTCACTTCTTTGCAGGACACCCCCTATTTAATAATCTGATCTAGTACTACCATACTTGTCACTCAACCCTCCAAGAAAATGGAACATTTCTTATGCTGGCTTTTCTTATTTCTTTTTATAAATGATTGGCACACTGAAGTAAAGAGACCCCATTAGCACTAACTAGACTGAAATGTAAGGAACATCTGTTTTGATACATTGAGGCTTTATGTGCATTCTTATCTTCAGTGAAGCCCTTTAAAGTAAATTTTGACCATGATTTAAATGCTTAAAAAATACAACAAAGTAGTTCTATTTCTTACAGTATGTAGGCTGAAACACTGGACAGGTTTCATAGGACTGAGATCACTGAGTTTTGCAGATAACTACCTGTGTGACTTTGGATAAAATACCTTACCTCTCTGAACCTCACACTCTACATCTGAAAATTAAGACTACTGAATTCCATGATCTCCAAATTCTTTCCTAGTCTTGACATTTCATTTCAGTTAATCACCTGATCCTGATCATAGCTGCATAGCAAAAGAGAGTACTGAGGGCAAATTCCATCTATTAAAAAACCTAGATTCTACAATTCTTCCCCCTGCTGATTTTCCAAATTAACATAACACACAATGTTGTCAACTATTAAAAATAGTGATATGTCACCTACTTTGCAGCAGCCTGCTTTTTTCCTGGAGTTAAAAGAGCAACCAATGAAACCCAATTAATGGGGACCTATAGTGAATATTGTACTTCCATATTCAACCGCCATCATGTGTGTTTGCTGTATTACTTAAGAATATGCCATTCCTCTAGAGAGAACAAGAAAAACAAATGGGACAGATAAAGCCCACAAGAAGTGTTAAATATGGAGAGCAAGTTAAAAACCTGTGAAACGTGCTAAACACAGACCAAATAAGTGGAATATAAGTGTGTTGAATACAGATAAAAAGGATTGAATAAGAGTATTACTTACAAATAGAATGGGATGGGAAGACCAAGTCAGAATGTGCAAATCATGCCACCTGCAGAATGATAGTCATGTCACCCCTAAACCAACACCCATCATTGACATCCATTTCATATCCATTCTGGCCCCACATGTACTCTCCTTGAGAAATGCTAATAAAACACATCACTGCTTATCAAATTAAATGGTGAATTACAGCTGTAGCCAGGATTACTTGCTCCTGAGTATTTCCAACAGAGGAAGCACGTGGGCTCCAGAAACCTCCCATTTGCTGAACCCCCTCCTTTTTTGTTAACCTCAGCTCCAGTCCTCATAATCACACCATCATCAAAGAAGCTGATGCAGCAGAGAGAGAGAAGAAAAAAAAACAGACCATATGAGCAATGAATAACACAGGAACTGGGTGGGCTGGTGCTTCCTGCTGCTCACACCCAATCCTACATGTGTTAACCTACTCCATCTCTTTTCCCTGCTTCCTCCTAGATATTTTAAACATGATTCAAGTATTTGAATTTAGTCTGTCTATGAGGCTTTTCATTTCGTGACCTCTGGGGGTGTCCTTGGAGGCTACCATTGTATAAAGGTAGTTTCCCACCAACAACCACTTAAAGTGAATATTTCACATTTTTAAAAAAGGGGGAAAATGGCTTTCCAGATACTCAGAGGTTTAGCATGATCTAGTTAAGAAGTGCTAACTCAGCAGCAAGGGTTAAGTGCTTTTTCTTTCCCAGGATAAAACGGCTCTACCTAGTCATTTTTAAAGAAAGAGCAAAAATGCTAATGTGATGAGTAAACATCAGCAAAAAAAAAAAAAAAAGAAAGAAAGTGCTGGGTGAAGGGAGGAGATTGGAGAAGGAAAGAAATTAAATGATTGTATTCACACACTCTTCTCTGCCTCAAATAGAAGCAACTTCATTTTCCTCTTCCCTGGCATATAGAGTGAGGATGGTAGTGAATTTCATTTCAAGGGGAAGCATATACCTTTCTTCCCCTGTGCCAGGCACTATGGTTGGCACTGGGGGAATGAAAGTAAAGATAGTTTCTGCCCTTGAGGATAGACACATAAGCAAGACAGTTTTCTTATGACAATAGTTACAGAATAGGGCAGTGCACAAAAAAACAGAGGAGGCCCGTGGAGATCGGGGATGACAACATGGAGAATGTATCACCGAACCTGACTCTAAAAACATGCATAATCATTTACTAGGCAGGAGAGAGGGAGAAGAGGGCATTCTTTACAGTAGCATCGCATGGCTGTGAACACTCATGTGTTTTTACATTATCCTGGCATTTTTCTTTTTCTGCAAGTGTCTCCCTTACTAAAAGTTCAGCAGAGAAAGCATCTACTTAATCTAATATTGGAGCAAACTCTCAGGCCCCTGATTGGCCAAGGAGTACCACATTAGCACAAAGCAGACCAACAGGCAAAATCCCCACCAAAGCACAGCTAAGAATCAGCAAATTGAGGTACGAAAAGCGCACCAAGGAAGTTTGCCTCAGCCTTGACTGGTAGAGCATGCAGGCAACATTTCAATAATTACACTGAGAACCTCAAAATATGGCAAACTCCTGATATAGACAGGCCACATCCTTCTAGCCTGAATGCCATGTAAGCTCACGGTAAGAAAGGCACCAAAAGGTAAAGCAACATTTCTTAATTTGAAATGACCATGGGCTTTTCATTTCTGAATGCAGAGGAAATTTGTTGATTCAGAACTGCCAACCATCTGTGAGGCAATTTCTGGTTTTGGAGGATGGGAGGCACGTGTCCCAGTATTTGGTCTTGTGACCCTACTTTGAGGATGTCAGATGTTATTGATCCAAGTGGCTTTCAAAAAACCAGAACTCACAAGCAGAACATAGTGAGAAAACCAGAAGACTCCCAGTTAATGTGTAAGGGATTTTCATCTCCAATAACAAGTTCATGATAACATTCCATTAAACCTCCATTTGTTCCAGAAGCCAGAATGAGAAAAAACAAACGTGTATGTCTTATTATGGTGCCGAGGGCAGGGCTAACACTCTGCACATGTCATCTCACTTACAATAACTTTAGGAGAAGACATCATTATTATTCCTACTTTATGGATGACAAAACTAAAGCTTACAGAATTTAAATAGTATTCTAAAGGACACTGGGCTAGGAAGGCTTGATGCTGAGATGTCAACGCAGCAAACTGGTTCCATGAGCTACACTCTTAACTGGGCTACCCCTGCTATTCACCAATATGTGTGATCTCAGTACTTGATATAAATCAAGGGTAAATCACCATAATACTTCCAGTGCCTGGCACTTTTGTGTTCACTCAGGAAATATTTATTGAATAAATGAGCAATCTATTTGTACATCCCTTATGAGTTAAATTACCAACACATCTCCATTTTACAGGTGAGACACAGAGAGGCTTCATGGCTTGCCCCAGGTCACATGACAAGTGAGTGGACACAAAACTGACTCTTGCCCCAGCAGAGTCGACTGCGACATTTCATGACATTCAACTGATGCCTCTGCTCATTTTTCATCCTCCTCCCGTTCCGCTCCCCCAGAGCCCGCAGTCCTGCATTCCAGCACCAGGAGCCTCACATCCCTTCTTCGCAGGGCCACGTTCCTCCCCATTTTGGTATGCTCCCACCTGCAGCAACCTCCATCTCCTCTCCCTCCTTTTCCGATAACAGCTTACTTGTTACTCCTCAGGCCAGTTTTCTCTGACCACCCTAGGCCAGCTCAGTTTCCTGTCTTTATCTTCATTGTACTTATTACAATTATCAGGGATTATGTGTGTAATCATTTATAAATGTAATCATTTTATTAAGTGATATATATATATGTATGTATGTATAATTTTTTTTGAGACTGGATCTCTCTCTGTTGCCCAGACTATTGCCTAGGCTGGATTGTGGTATGATCTCAGCCCACTGCAACCTCCGCCTCCTGGGTTCAAGTGATCCTCCTGCCTTAGCCTCCCAAGTAGCTGAGACTACAGGTGAGTGCCACCACACCCAGCTAATTTTAGTATTTTTGGTAGAAGACAGGGTTTCATCATGTTGCTCAGGCTGGTCTCAAACTCCTGGGCTCAAGTGATCCACTCACCTTGGCCTCCCAAAGTGCTGGGATTACAGGCATGAGCCACCATGCCCAGCCAAGTGCTATATTTATTGCACACTGGACTGTAAGTTCCATGAAGAATTCCCTACCAATATGTACACTACACCCAGCACAGTGTCTGGTACATGGTTAAGCCTCAAATCTTTGTCACATTAATAATTTGTATCTTGGCTCCAAAGTCTGGAAGACAATACAAGAAAAAAGGTTTATCAAATATAACCAAATTTACACTCAAATATAACCAGGACTGTTTGAGAAGAAATACATTAAAGTAGTGAGCTGCGTAAGAAATAATATAGCCAGTAGAGTGTCCTCAACTCCTCCATTAGAGGACTAAACCTAAGGCATCCTGTGACACATGGTATTAACCAATTTTTTGTAATTACTATGTGATTTGATCAAAAGAGATTTCAGTACCTCCATAATTTTGCTAATTAGATAGGTACTATAAGACAGATGAGCTCTTCTTAAAAACGTTTAACAAAACTAGTAAGGAAAATCACCACATCCCATAGCTAAGAAAGTAACGTTGTGTAGCCACACCTCTTTAGGCTGCCTCTCCACACTGCCACTGCAACCCACCAGCAATCAAATCCCCTTATCCCCATCCTCCCATCCCCATCCCGCCACACCCATCTCAGGAATAAAGAGAGATTTAAAGAATGAATGCCAGCTCCATCTGAATCACAAGACAGGAGATCAAAAGACAAAAGAGTGGTGAAAAGACTTTAATAATACAATTAAGACTGTATTATATAGTGAAGAAGCTATACAACCACAGAGAATGGCTAAGTAAATTAGAATATATACACCCAATGGAAAATTACATATGATAATATAATGATATGAAAGGTACTGAAATAACATAGGAGATGTCCAGCCAATACTGTCAAATAGGTATACAATAGTACATACAGCATCATATCAAGTATATATTAACATAAAATTTATTTTGTGATGCATAGCAAATAGATAGACATGGCCTTCAATTTTATTAGCAATTGGGAGCTAACATGGACGAAATTTTTCTTCTTTCCACATGTCTGAATTTTCCAAATCTTCTCTGAGTTATTATAAGAAAAAAAAAAAAACAATGTTTATGCTAAAATATATGGCCTTATCATAGAAATGGAGAAACAAGGACATCCTACAAAAGAAGAAAATAAGCACCAATCACCTTGCTTTCAGCCCCACAATTGTGTATCCTGAAATCAGTGAGAACAGAGGGTTTTTTTCTTTTTTGGTTTTTTTTTTTTTTTTGGCAATAACTGACCAGCAACCCTCCTTAGGTGACATTTTATTTTTCATTTTATTTTTTATTAAGAAATAATTTTACATATGATATTTTAATACACACTGTCAAGAGTCTGAGAACCCCAAGGGCATACTCATCACACAGTGCAAAAAGGTTGCTGGGTGCAAGCAAGAACATTGTTTCCATCAAGAGAAGTTCTCAATGTTCTTATAAAGACATGAGGGAAGTCCTTGCCCCTGCTTTCTGCTAACCACTCATCCATTCATTTATTCATTTGTTCATTCATTCTTAAGTTTAAAAACCTTTACTGAGCGCTCCTCTGAACCAGGCTGTGGACACAAAACTGACTAAGACACACCTTCTATCCATGAGGCACTAAAGGCTAGTAATAAAGACACAAACAAAAGTGAATGGATCCTGCTCAGCTTTTCAGTTCAGAGATATTAGAAAAGTAGAGCCAGGCACTGTAGCATATGGCTGTAATCTCAGCTACTCAGGAAGCTGAGATGGAGGATAGCTTGAGCCCAGGAGTTCAAGTCTATCCCAGGAAACATAGTGAGAAAGACCCCATCTCTAATGAAAGAAAGAAAGAAAAAGAAAAGGAAGGAAGAAAGAAATAGAGGAGGAAGGAAGGAAAAAAGGAAGGGAGAGAAAGAAAGGAGAGAGAAGAGAGAAGAAGGAACAAAGAAAAAAAGAACGAGAGAGGAAGGGAGCAAAAAAGGAAGGGAGGGAAAGAAAAAAGGAAGGAGGGGAGGGGAGGGAAGGAAGGAAGGAAGGAGGGAGGGGAGGGGAGAAGAGGAAAAAGGAAGGAAGGAAGGAAGCAGGGAAGGAGGGAAGGAGGAAAAGAGGGAGGGGAGGGGAGGAAAAAAGAGAGAGAAGAGAAGAAAGAGAGAGAAAAGAAAAACGTCATGCTTAGGAGGCATCATAGGTCTAAAATCACCTGGAGCAGGAACGGAGAGTGAGTGCTTCATCAGGGACTTAATCTTCCAGGTAAGAGGGAATGTAGGGTAGCAGTTAAGATCTCAGTCTCTGAAGCCTCACTGTTTGGTTAAGATTCCAGTTCCAAGCTGGGCACGGTGGCTCATGCCTGTAATCCCAGCACTTTGGGAGGCTGAGGTGGCAGATCACTTGAGGTCAGGAGTTTGAGACCAGCCTGGCCAAAATGGCAAAACCCCATCTCTACAAAAAATGCAAAAATTAGCCGGGCATGGTGGCATGTGCCTGTAATCCCATCTACTTGGGAGACTGAGGCAGGAGAACCCAGGAGGCAGAGGTGGCAGTGAGCTGAGATTGCGTCACTGAACTCCAGCCTGGGCGACAGAGAGCCAGACTCTGTCTCAAAAAAAAAAAAAAAAAAAAAATCCAATTTCACCTCTTATCAGATGTATGATCTTCGTTAAATTAATCTCTCTGTGCCTCAGCTTACTCATCTTTACAAATGAGAATAAAACCACATCTACCCTATGGGGATAGTGTAAAGGTTAAATCAATTAGTACATGTTAAACTCTCAAAACTCTCCGCCACATAAGAAGTACATGACAACTGTGAGCTTACTTGGAAGACAGCCAGGATAGGCCCTGGGTTCTGTAGGATGGATGGGGTGCCAAGCTATGGCAGCAGCCACCATGCCAAGAGACCCTTGGTGCTGCAGCTGGGGCTGAAGTAAAGGTCACACTGATGGTTGGTTATGGCTATAGCCCAGCAGGAGAACATCGGGCAGGTGAGTAAGGTTTGCCAGCCATGGTTAGAGGCATGGTTAGTGGTCAGTTCTAACTCTCTTTTGCTAAAACAAAAATTGAAAATTGAGCAGAGCCTATATGGGACTTCCAGCCACTGCAATCTAAGTCCAAACAATTGCAAGCTAGCCAATTTCCAAACAATTCTGAATTTTTTATTTTTGCTAGATGTCAAGCTAAGGACTTTATACATGCTAATTTAATCCTCATAGCAGCCTAGTGGTGTCAGCATTACTATCTCCATTTTGCAGATGAGATACAAAAAGTTAAAACGTGTTCTACTAAGTAGTCTAGCTGGAATTAAAACCCAGATCTGTCTAAAGCCAACCATAAGGCACCATTGCCCCTCAGTACCATCTATTGCCTCAGACAAACCAGTGTTTGAAGCCCAGCTCTGCCAAGTACCTGCTGTAAGACCTCAGACAGCTGTTTCCTTCCTTCATCCTTGAGTTGCCTCATCTGTAACACTCACCTTCTGGGGGAGGGCGGGGAGGGAGAGAGGGAGGAAGGAAGGAAGGGAGGGAGAGAGAGAGGAGGGAGGGGAAGGGGAGGGAGGGGGGAGGGAGGAAAAGGGGGAAGGGAGGGGCCTAGTAGTTAGGGGAGGGAGGTAAAGAGGGAGGGAGGGAGGGAAGAAGGGAGGAAGGAAGGAAGAAAGGAGGGAGGGAGGGAGGGAGGGAGGGGAGGGGAGGGAGGAAAGCATCTAGTATTTAGGTAGTATGCTCCTTATGACATTTCTGAGATGCTTTTTTAAAAGCCCAGAAATCTAGACACTGGGCTTTAACATTTTCTAAGCATATTCATAACATGATAACATTTCAAATTCCTAAAACCAATTAATGGTATTAAAAGCCTCACTTTAAAGATGAAGAATCTGTGGTTTATAGAAAATAAGTGACTTTTCCAGGATCTCACCTCTAGCAAGTAGCAGAGATGTGTCTCTGACTCCAATTTTGTAGCTTATTTTGTATATTTCTATACGGCTTCCCTAATCTCCAAACACGACTGAAACATTACACATCTCTACGCCAGTACCCTGCCTCCCCTCCATAAAGAGACACTCCTCCTCCAAGAGCCTAAACTACTCTGTATATTAAGGGTGTCATCTCTAGCCTGTTTAAAGTTTGGAGCTGTAGGCTGATCTCATTGTAATTCATTCCCTCTTGTGCACAGTCCTAACTCTCAGGCATGAAAAAGACATTTTTAAATGCTGTCTTGGCCCTGACCTTGCCACATCTACTCAGATTCAATAGTAAACAGTAGGGCATCATGTTCAACTGCCAAGCTCTCTAATTTATGATTATTCATTATAAATCATTTTTACATGTTGCTTCAAATGGTGTTTTTCAAGAATAAAAATCTGCCTACATTGAAATACACAGTGATTTTAATATGCAAACCTCCTACAGAGATGATGTCTCATTTTAATTATTGTTTCGGTTTAATGGGTTTTCATTAAATTAGAGGATGGAGCAATTACTAGGGTGAACAGCTAATGTTTCAAAGGTAAGCTCCTGTGGCTCCATGGGCAAAAAGACAACTGTGGCATACAGAAGCAGAAAGCCACACTCTTCTGAATAAGCTTGTATTCAACCTGACAGAAAACAGCACCAGATAGTTTTTTCCCCAGCTTCTGTACAAAATAGAGCTGGCATCCCATCTCTGTGATATGCAAACAGCTCTAAGAATCTCTTTACAACTTAGAGGTATCTTGGGGTATCTTAATCATATGACTTTTCTATCAGGAATCTAGGCTCCCCTGTCATCAAACTAGAAAGTGCTCTTAAAAGTCCACAGCCTGCAAAGCGATATGTCAAACCACAGGAAAATACTCCTGATGAAATTGTCTTCTCTCAGACACACAAGTAATTTAGTTGGTTTAGTGGATTAATGTCTGACTTCCCACCCTTGGGAAATTGGTCCAACTTCAGCATAGGATGCAATGACCAAAATCATATTAATTAGCAAACTGTCAGAGGCTCAATGAGAAATGACTTTGGTGGCCTCAGCAATATTTCACCCCAGAAACTGTACAGATTTGACACTCAGGGACCAACAGGGCAGCATTACCTCAGATGGAGGCAAAGGAATGAATGAGAAATAGGAAAGGAGTGGAGAGTGAGAGGTAAAGTTGGCTTTATTGGGGTCCCAGAGGTCAGTGGTGAGAGACATGACTTAATACTGGAGGAGGGGGGACCCACTGCATTGCAGAAGCCTGCACCTGAGGAGATGGAGGGGGCTTAGTAAGCTTCAAATATGTAATTTTTTCTCTTCAATTTAGCCAAAAGAGAGAGCAGAGGGAAGCTAGAGGGGTCCTTCCAGAAACAATTAGTTTATTAGGGTTAGTGCATGTCTGGCTATAATGAATGTCAAATAAATAGTACAGAAGCCTCTCTCACCTTGCTATGGGAAGGAGGGGAAAAAAATCTTTTCCACAGCAGACAGGAGTCATGAAGCAACATCAGTCTCAGGCGAACCAGCAGGAACTAAGTGATGAATAGGTACGGTCATACTCACCACCACCCCACCCTCCCAGCTGGTATTTCGACAGGAATAATAATTTGGAACTCCTCAATGTAATGCTTTCTTTTCAGCTCCTTTATTTCCACTGTCCTAAAAAGCACATCATCAGCTCTTAGATCACATGCATTAATCTAATTACATGCCTTGTTAGACAATTAGTTCCAGAGTCACTGCTGGGGAGGTCTCCCTCACTCTTTATCTATCTGTGTTGGCCACAGGGTGTTTGTGAATTCAAGTTCTGGGGAAACTGCAATTATCAGCCTTCAACCTTGTGCTCAGGAGGGACAGTGAGGTTTTCTGGACAGGAAACAGGTCACCTGAAACTCCAAGCTTTGAACAGAAGCTCCAAGAAATATGTGCATCTGTCCAGAAAGGAGGCTATGGATGTGGTGGGTTTTTTTTCCTTGGCGGACCTGCTGTTTTTCTTTGAAAATGGACCTTCTCTTTAGAGATGTTATTCCAACTGTATTAAACATTAATGTCCCCCCTTAAAATGAATCACTGGAAATGCCACTTGTTCCTTGAGCTCAGAGCCTGTTGCTATCTGGCTGCAGGATCTTTCTCAACCAATTCCCCACCTCCTCCCTTCCAAACTAGAGCCATAACTGAGGGCTAAAATTACAATCCTCATTTACTGAAGTTTTAAAAGAAATGAAAATGTCAATTGGGGGGAAAATTGGTCTTTGATCATTGTTGCAAATAATTTGGCTCTTGCGTGTCCTAGGGTAACAACATTGAATCTGTTTCAATAAATTATTCCTTCAATGTATTAAATAGAGCCTTTGTGATAATTCATTTCAAAGGATGCCTGGTAGGCTCCCAGGCAGTCTTTTCTACTTGCGTATGATCTACTTAAACAACAGATATTCTTTTCAGCTCCCTGAAATACCCACACCAAGAGTGGTTGTAAGTTCATCCCTGTGCAATGAGATCTCAGAGTGCAAGACATGGGAAGGGTCTGAAGCACAGCCAGGCACAAGTGAGGGTCTCCATGGAGATGCCATCTCAACTCTTCTCCCTCCCAGAGTTCCAGCCACCTTCATGCCTATCCAAGCCCTGCCCATCTCCCAAGGCCTAACTCAATTCCTCTAACTCCATGAACCTCTAGCACTCCAGCTGAGGGTGATTTTTCCTTCTCAAATCCAAAATTCAATCACTCACTCATTCAAAGATGTATTTGTGGAGTATTTTCTCTGTGCCACACTCTGTACTCTAGTGATTAGGATAGGCTCAGTCTGGAGAGAAACATCTGGCCAGCATTTTTAGCTGCACTGATAATACCACCCACTCTTACAAATCTTATTCTCTACATTGTGCCAAAGTCAATGGCTAGATGATGGCCTGACCACTAAGTGAACCCTTGGTAACCTCCCAAACAGTCATGCTCACCCTCCTTTTGAAGCACTCTGCCCTTTTGACACTGCATTCTTCTTGTTGTCCTTCTACCTCTCAGGCTGTCTAGAGGCTCCTTCATTGTGCACGCCTCTGCCTGCTGTCTTATTTGTCAGTGTCCCTCAAGGCACATCCATCTATCAGCAAGCCCTGAGCTCCATTTCAACTGTGACCCCCAATCCTCTTGACTGGAATATTGCACCAGCCGCCCAATGTCAGCCTGCCTCCACTTGTCTCTCCTCCCCTGCCCTCCTCTCCCTCTCCTCATTTCCCTTTTTCTCTTACTCTTCGTCATTTTCTTTCTCTATCCCACATAGTAATCAGAAAATCAGGGAGATCCTTTTCAAACTTAAATCACCTTACCTCAGTCCCTTACTTAAAGTCCTTAAAGAGCAGCCTTATTAGTTTCTTATGGCCATTGTAACAAATTACTGCAAACTTAGAGGCTTAAGGCAACACAATTTTATTATATTACAGTTCTGGAGGTCAGAAGTCTGAAATAGGTTTCATAGGACAAAAACCAAGACAGAAGCAGGACTATACTCCCTCCAGAAGCTCTAGGGGAGAGTATTTCCTTGCCTTTCTCAGCTTTCCTTGGCTCATGTCTTCTTCCTTCGTCTTCAACACAAGCAGCGTTAACATCTTATGATCTCCCTCAGCTTCCATCTTCCCATCACTTTTCTATCTGATCCTCATGCCTCTCTCTTATGAGAACACTTGTGATTACACAGGCCCCACCTGGAATCCAGGATCATCTTCTCACCTCAAGACCCTTAACTTAATCACAGCTGCTAAGTCCCTTCTACCATTTGAAATAATATAGTCACAGGTTGTGGAGATTAGAACGTGGCCATCGTTGGGGAGAAGGGCAGCATTATCCAGCTCTCTACTTTGCCCATTATGATCTGAATAGAAACCTAACTCCTTCCCATGGCCTGAAAGGCCCTGGCTATGTTCTCTGGCCTCCTTTGGTACCTCCACCCTCATGAGCCATCCTTGTGCTCTTTAATCTTGTTTGACCCAAGGAGCCTTTTGGCTACCTGTTTCAAGAATGAAGGCTCTGGATCACAACAGCCTGGATTCACCTCTCAGCTTTGCCACTTACTGGACCTATAACTTTGGCCAAGTGATTTAACCTCTATTTTCCTTTCTGCACCTCTGTTTTCCTTTCTGTGGCTCATAATGCCTAACTCCTTTGTACAACTGTTATAAGGATTAAATGAGCTCATGAATATAAAGAATTTAGAATAGTACCTAGCATATGAAGTGTTCATCATTAATAATGTGAGTGATAATTAATGATAATATTATGTTCATATGGGTGGCTCCTTCATTAAGGCATCAGCTCAAATGACACCTCTGCAGGGAAGCCTTTCCCAATGTAAAGTCAACTTTCCCCCTAAGTCTCTCTCTCTCTCTTTCCCTCTCCAGTATAGCTCTTACATTTCCTTCACAGCATATATTACAATCTAAAGTTACTCATTTATTAGTATATTTATTTATTGCAATTGGCCACTGGACATCTTTGCTAGAATACAGGCTTCCTGTGGACAGTGACTGTCTTTTCTCTGCTGCATCCGTAACACTCAGAACAGTGCCTGTCACATGGATTGTAATAAATATTTGTCGAGTGCATGAAAGAATGCATGAATGAATGAATAAATGAATGAATGAAGATGCTCTATTGCTGGTTCTCTCTTCACTGTACCTAGGCCAACAGTCCCTCAAGGACAGGGTATCTGTCATATTCTTATATAATCAGGACCCAGGACAGTGGCTGACACACAGCAGCATAATAGACTCTCCTGATTGATCAATATGTCAATAGCTGCCGGGCACAGTGGCTCACACCTGTAATCCCAGCAGTCTGGGAGGCCAAGGCAGGCAGATCACTTGAGGCAAGGAGTTCAAGACCAGTCTGGCCAACACAGTGAAACCCCATCTCTACTAAAAATACAAAAAATTAGCTGGGCACGGGTGGCACATGCCTGTAATCCCAGCTACTTGGGAGACTGGGGAAGGTGAATCGCTTAAAATCAGGAGGCAGAGGCAGCAGTAAGCCAAGATCGTGCCACTGCACTCCAGCCTGAGCAACATAATAAGATTCTGCCTCAGAAAAAAATTAAAAAAAAACTAAATATGTGTTGGGATTCACTTGAGGTGGCTGGCAAAACATTAGAGAAATATTAGGAAAAGTTATAGATTAGTCTCAAACATGTCAATAGGAAATAGGATTTAAAGCCTCCTTTAAATGTAAGGGCTCAAAGTAAGAAATGATTTTTTTCCATTCAGTCAAAAAATGAGAGAGAAGGGATGCCGAAGTCACATGTTGAAAAAAGAGAGATTCAAACCAGTAGCCCAGGAAGTTGCTCTCCCAACCTTGCCCTGTATCCAGTACACACTAGAGGGTTTAGACAGTTCTTTAATCATGGTGAGATCTTCTGTTTAAATCAAATATCAAATAGGATGCTGTGGCTAAATTATATATAACATATGTGGCTAAAAGCCAGTTGGTGGGGAAAACCTTGCACATCTTGAATACCAACCACCCTGTGTCCCTTCTTTCCAATAAAACATGCAGCTCATGCCTGGTCAGGTGAGGATCTTCCCTTGTAGGCACTGTCTGGTTGCACTCCCTGCTTTCACGTTCCCTGCAGTTCAGAGTAGAAATGACCTGACTTCACATGATAACAGTTGCTCCTCTCACTGCCATAAAATGCTGCATTATTACTGCAATCCAGCCCAGTGTTTGGGCTTTGACAGGCAGCACAGGGAAGGGTCATCCTCGACGTCAATCCTGAAGTATGGAGATGTCTACCTACACCCTCTTCACTCCCTTGGATGGCTTGGTGAAGCTTCCGTGTCCTTACAGCCCCTGGTACATACCTGTGTCACACCTGATTATGTATGCCACTGCCTTGCTCAAAACCCTTCAATGACTCCAATTGCCTGTAAGACAAAATCCAATACTCCTAAAATATGGAGTTATTATTCAATGGATATGGCATTTTAGTTTTGCAAAATAAAAAAGTTCTGGAGAGCCATTATACACCATGAATATACTTAACACTGCTGGAAATGCACACTTGGAAGTGGTTTTAGTGGTCAATTTTATGTTGTGTTTTTTAATCCACAATTAAAAATACAAACAATTTAATAAAAATTAAATCCCCTTAATGTGACCAACAAAGCCACACAATGGAATCCTGTAGACCCCACCAGCCCCAACTCCCGCCTCTTTCCTCCTTCTTGGCCCTTCTTTAGGTTCCACCAACTAATACACAAGCTCCTTCCTGCCTTAGGGCCTCTGGTTAGGCCATTCCTTTCCCTGAAACACACTTCAGCCCACTCCATACCTGTTTACCTCCCATTCATCTTTCAGGCTTCAGCTGAAACGTCATTTCTCTATCTAAAGTAGGTCACCTGGTCTACATTAATTACCATACCACAGCTTTTCCTTCTTTGAGTTCATCCTAGTGTGAGGCTGCATGGAAGCTTGCCACTGTGCTCTGATGCCCGGTGCCACACATAACACAAAGAGCAGGTACTGAAGGATATTGGAGAAATGGATGCATGGATGGATGGATGACTGATTGTAAATTTTCCTTGATAATCCATTCTGAATCTGTATGAACCTAGAAAGTTAAGCCTTTCTGAAGCTATCTATATATTCTCCCTGAACCCACCATGCAAGTACAATGGCTACATTATACAGTAGCATTAGAATTTCTCCGATATCTGCCTAATTTTATTTTTTTTAATGGAGACAGGGTCTTGCTCTGTCACCCAGGCTAGAATGCAGTAGCATGTTCATAACTCACTGCAGCATTGAATTCCTGGGCTCAAGCAATCCTCCTACCTTGGCCTCCCAAGTAGCTGGGACTACAGTCATTTGTCACCATGCCTGGCTGTTTTTTAAATTTTTTGTAGAGATATCTTGCTATGTTGCTTAATCTGGTGTTGAACTCCTGGCCTCAAGTGATCCTCCTGCCTTGGCTTGTCAAACTGCTGGGATTATGGGTGAGTCACCATGCCCAGCCCTCATTCCAATTTAAACAGCAGCCCCCAGTTCTCATTCCTTGATTACAGATTTTGGTCAACAAGATCAACAAATACCTGATTCTCATCTCTACCTTCCTTCCCCTCAGCCTTTGTGAAAATAGACTCAACATCTCATCTTTTCCTCCTTCCAGCTCCCTCCAACTGAGCAGTTCTCAGCACTCATTGTGCATTAGAATCATCTGCGTAACTGTTTTAAAATGTGATTTCTAGTCTGCACCCTAAGAGACTAAAAAAAAAAAAGGGTCTGGGGTGTAGTCCAGGTGTCAATAATTTATTTGTTTCAAACAAACAAAAGATAGGCAGTCACAGCTGAGAACTGGTGTCCCAGCTCCAGGTCTTGGTGTCTTGGTGAATGTCCTGGCTTCAGGTGAAAAATAGCATACTGACCACCCTCAGGCCAGATGCAGCCTCAGCATGTTGGTGTAGCTCCCAGTACTACCACCCAACACATCATATTTAATCAAGTCTGAAGTGCCATTGAGTATAAAATGCACCATCATTTTACATACCCTAATACCCTAACAAGGAAACAAAAAGCTGTTGATTATAAAAGACACCATAATTGTAACACGTATGTAATTTATTACATAATTATACCAATTGCCTGTAAGATAAAATCCAATCTTATCCTAAAATATAGAGTTATTATTTAATGGATATAGCATTTCAGTTTGTAAAATAAAAAAGTTCTGGAGAGCTGTTATGTGAATAAGTGCGTGTGTCTTATAATCAGTGAAATACAGTATGAAAATTGAAATATTTCATATAAAAATTCAAACCTCTATTAAAAAATTAGATGACCTGGCAACACAGGGCCCATATTCCCACAGGCAGCAGTGCAGGGAATGCTGAGTTGAAGAAATGCAGCTCAGGGCATGATGTTGCCAGCTGGCTGCACTCCCTCGCCAGTGCACATCACTCAGCTGTTACCTGGCTGGCCCCCTATGCACCTGGGATTGAAGCCCTTCCCTGGCACATCTCTAACCTATGCTAACACTGCACACAATCACCCAGGCCCCACACAAACCTCCTCCATTCCTGCCCTTCCGGGTTCTTTCCAGCCCCTCTAGGTTCTCAAGGCTCACCCTGGTGCTTCTCAGCTGGCATGCCAGTGCCTGGGTTACAGGTGTCACTGGAGTATGACTCCCTCAGCCCTCAGGGTGGCTCAGCAGAGTGCTTTGGCATAAAAACAGTCCCTTCTCTTTTCTTCCATGTAATGTACAAATACAGCCATTTCCCCTATGTACCATGATATGAAAAAAGTCACAGAACACTGCCCACTGTTGAAGTCGAATTGGGGATCAGAAGATCTGGGATGCACCATCAGTCCTGCCACTTAGTATCTGGGTGATATTTAATACCCCAACACTAATATCTGAGTGGTCATTTAACCCCACCGAATCTTGGTGTCTCCTTCATAAAATGACCAAGGAGAATAATTCTTCTATGCCAGAATCCACATGATAAATACTAATACATGTGATCATGCACATGACCAGTTTTGAAAATGTTGCTCTCACTTTCCTCCGTGCCTGAGTGCCAGGGTAGAACAACCCCATATGCAGGCAGGTATGTGTAGTGGCTACAGTGGGAGGGCTTGCTCTCACCAGACTTCTCAAGTAGCTCACATCCCAACAGTCCGAATGGGTGGATAGACTACAGCATGACAAAGATAAACCCTGAGTCAATGAATATCTCACGCTGAATCCCCAGGGAGAAGAGAGGTCATAGGCATATGGATGGTGTGGGTGATAGGTGTCTCCACATAAGTTAGTCAACAAATGAGGAGCCACTAAGCCCTACATCCACAAAGAAAGCCATAGAACAATAGTTGGCCTTTTTTTGTCTTTCCAGTAGGGTTGACATATCTTTTTTTAAAGTGTTTTGGCTTACTTTTTCAGATTCATGATGTAAACCAACAGGACAAGTATCTTTCTTCAACCCCGTGCTGCTGTCCCACACCATCTGTAGGTGTAGGTGTCATTTTAAGTTTTTCCTGCCACTATTCCCTAAAATCCCCCATACCAGGCATACCAAATGATCCAGACCCCATGTTCTGTAAAAAAGACAAAAACTTAAAAACAAGAAAGCAATATTTTGATCAATCACTGAACAATAATGTGAGCATGATAAATGCAAAGATGCCTGTCAACATTTCTATTTATGTGTAATGACTGCTGTAGCCCTCTCCTTCATTACGCTCTTGTACACCATACGCGTGGAGTCTGTCACTGTGGATCTGGGTCTAACTGAGACTCTGACCAGCATAAATACATGCCACACACGCAGTCATTCCTTGCAACTTTTTCAAATGAATTACTGGGGAGATTTAAAAATTCTTTAAAAATGTCACAATAATAACTATTTTATCTTTTTTATGCCCTAATTATGATTTGAAGCTTTGCTTTTCTTATTTCATCCAGGCACACCACAACTCATGAATAAAATATGACAAGTTTGATAGCAGCCATTGGAGAGGGTTCATCCGTAACAGAAGACGTGCTCAGTGTACAAAGAGCTTTTGTATTCCAACAGCCTTTGTTTCTGGGACAGGCTTTTATCTAAAAGAAGAACCACGTGTGTTCTCTCATCTCTCCTGTCCCCCTCCCAACACCCGACAATTCCTGCCTTCAGCACAACACCTGAACCCTGTTTACTTTGTCTTCTAATGAGCACATTTCCAAATAATTAGGGAACAAATCAAAAACCAAAGGGCACTCTGCTCCATATGATCCTGGCTTGAAACAACACATCAAACAATTGACTCTAAGAGACATGGTTAGACCACAGACTAATCTGCAAAGTAGGCAACTTTTACATCAGAAAAATCACTCATGTGATGGCGCCTACCTGGCAAGATATTTAAAGCACCCACAAGGTTCTCTTCCAAGAAGTTTCCTTTTCTTAGCAAAAGGCTGCCAAGTCCCTTCAAAGTTCAGGCTCTGGTATGTCTTTCAAAGAAATAAATGTGAAAAGGAAAGGGAAGTAATGTGTGGCTCTGCGAAACCATCAGCATTTATCAAATGGCCCCAGGGATGTCAGACTTCAAGTTTTGAGGTTTTATTTTTTAAAGCAAACCTATAAGCATCTTGTTCTATCATACATACAAAACCAGGCAGCTTCCAAGATTCCTTCCAAATACATTTTTTTCCCAGAGTTTGTTTCAAAATACGTAAAAGCAAGAAGACATTTTAAAGTCATTCCTTGCCTAAAACTTGAATGACTTTAACTGAGAGTCAAGATTTAGATCTCCTGGACTAAGCAATTTGCCAGACTTCCAAAGTTGTGAGTTTGTTTGTGGAGCTTTACAAACAAATCTAAGATTAGGCTGAGACTACAAAATATTTCTGACACTCCTCAAGAAAATGAACCCTGATATTCTCAGAAAAAGCAGAATGCAAAAAGCTTGAAGCATATGTTGTTTTTTTTATGTTTACTGTGCAGATGTACAGTGATAACTATTTTTTAAAACTGCAACACCACATTTTTTTTCTTTTCACCCAGGTACTGCAGGTGCTCCAAGACACCAGGTAGCCTTGAACTGTGACTGCTTCTATCCACTAGAACAAATCTTAAGCCCAAGTGAATGGCTATTATATTGGGGCTGTAGTTCCTGGGGGTGAGTTTAGTCACACTGTAACCTAATGTCATGTTACATTAAACTGCACCTTACCACTGACTGACACTTCATGACACCAGGCAACCCAACGGTGGTTGTATGCAGATGCAAAATAAAATTCTTCCTCCTCCACCACCTCACACCCTCACACACACTCTCATGCCAGATGTGCCTGCAGTTTGGACGGCAAGATGAGTCTGAATCTTTGGCAGATAAATAAGGCAGTAGCTTGAACACTCGTGAAAAACAGCTAATTTTTATACCTGCAGGACAGCATATAATAGTGGCTTTTGGCACTATGAGGAGCTGCGCATTTAGAGATGTTGGGCTGAGTTGTCCTTCCATAAGACCCGGTTTTCCAAAGGGGCAAATGAGACCTGGGAATTTGGCCGTGGCATTTAAATCTTTAACAAACACTGTCAAATGGGATTAAGCACCATACTTCAGATTTAGTGGTAAAAACAAAGCAAAAAGATAAAAAGATTTCCAAACTAGCTGTATGTATGCCTATACCAATCTTGCTCGAAATCCTAAGAAATGTTGTTTTTAAGTCAAAGAATCTCAAATGTGAAATCTCAAGGTCTTGCCTGATAGATCTGGGAGCTGACGTACATCCCTGTGAGCCCTAATCAATCATTCCCTCCCTGTCCTCCATTGGCCAGACATTACCTTCCACACTCCAGGTGCCCTCTTCCATCTATGCCCTTGAGAACAGAGAAACTACAACACTCATTAGATTCACTTCTCCCAGCAAAAGTCTAGGGACTCATGGTCTAGAACATAAAACTGTTAGTAATCTGCATTTGTGCCAGTACAGTATGTACCCAAATGTCTCTAGGACTCTTCTTTCACAGCTCTAAAGGTGGCTGATCAATGGCATCCTAGACACAGATTGAGTAGCAGAGAACTGGACCAGCCACACTACTTAAGTCAACCAAAAGGATGAGTTAAACATACGTGAGAACAACATTATGGCTACATATACTCCAGCCAAAATCTTGCACTGATGGTACAAAAATGTTGGCATTTCTCCAATCAAGTGTCAATCTCCTCTTTTCATTTGTCTAAGAGGGCATGGTAGCCAGCTGAGTTGAGGCCCAGATGCTGTATCTGTAAGCAACCCACCTCCCCACCCCACACCAAATAGCCACTCTATGTTCTGAGACCTTTGTTTGGCACCTGGGGAGAGGAAAGGGAGTGTTTCTCTTTTTTCATTATGATGGTAGCCTGGAGAGAGAGAATGATGTATCTCTCTCTCTTTCCCAGGCCCTTGTTCAGGGTTTAAGCCACTACATTTGAAGGTAAAAGAACATACAGGAGACAGGATAGTTCCTTAAGAGATTCTGTGGATTCTGGACAAAGCAGCGATAGAGTCCAGAAAACAAAGTGTGGCGTAATTGGAATAAGAGTCCTTCTTCGGGACCCAGGAACACTCTGCTCCCCTAGAGGGCTGGATTCTGGTCAAAGCAGGGAGGACATCTCTGTCTCCAACTGTATCTCTAAAGACCTGCATTTCTGGGGGCCAATCAGGTACAGCACCCTGGACAGAGGTGGTAATTTAGAAGGAATTCTGTCAGCCCTGGCAATTGCAAAACTCCTTCAGCAGCTTCTTGAACTGGCCAGAGTTGAGAAAAGAAAAGAACCTGCCCAATGGTGGATGAAGCTGTCAGACTAAGTGGTGAAGTGCCCTAGAAGAAACCCCAGAAAGACTTAGATTCCTGAGATGATATACAAAACAACAGAAGTTCTGCTTGGACAGAATGAGCAAGAATAGATGTTTTACAGCTATTAGCAATACTGTGGTTCCATTGGTATTCACAGGTTTGGGAATCCTGGTGACGCTGGGTCTCACAACAAGCCATTAGCAGCATTAAGTAGAAGTGTACAGCTCTCAAGGCATTTCAATGTGATCTTCTTCCACATGGACCATGGAGCCTTTGAATACCTGAGACTCCAGGTCAACTCTATAGGGGAGTGCTGAGCCAATGCTCTATGGAAAAGTTAATTACAAGAAGCAAATACTAAAACATCCCCAAATTTTAAAAGTGCATTTCAAAAAGGGAAGCAGGTTAATGTAAGAGTTGAGTTAAAGGCAATGGAGATACACTTAGATAAAAGCAAGAGGAAAGTAGAGGAAGACAGAGTTTGTCAGGCAGATCCACATCTGGGACTTAGCTACACTACTTACTGGCTGCATAATTTTTCTAAGCCTCAAGTTCCACATCTGTAAAATGGGATAAAATTCTCTACCTCACAGATTTTTGTGGTATATGGTAGGCTCAATGAAGATCAGTTCCTTCCTTCCCATCCTTCCCTTCATTCTCCCAACCTTAGGTACTTCCACTGATTTTTTAAGTACTTATAACTTAGAAAATAGAACAAAATGTTACAGATTCTTAGTAATAGAAGAGACCCTAATACAGTCATCCTCAACTGGGTTTTGCCTCCAGAGGACATTTGGCAATGTCTTGAGACATTTATCATTCCCAACACTTAGGAGTACTACTGTAATCTAGTAAGTAGAGGTCAAGGATACTGCTAAATATCCTACATTGCACAGGATAGCTCCCCACAACAAAGAATTATCTAGCTGCAAATGTCAAGTGCCAATATTAAGAAACCTGGCCTGAGAGAACATCTAACCAACTTCCCACTACTTCAAGAATTCTCTCTATAATATCTCTGAGAGATTGTTTTCCTGGCTTTGGTTTGAACACCTCCAGGCACAGGCACTCACTACCCCTGATATGCCCTCTATTGTCAATTGGTTCTAACTCAAAATGCCTCTCCTTAGATTAAATCAAAATCAAGAACTTTAAGCTGTTGGTCATACTTTTGCCCGCTTCTTCTTCACAGAATAAATCTAAAACCACCTGAGTTCATCGAGCGGTAGATGCATTATAGATTCTCACATGTGCAAGGCCCTCGAGGAGAATCAAATAGAAATAGAATTCCTACCCTCAGGAAGCTTACACTCTAACAGACATGAGAGTGAGAGAAAAAGAAACTGCAAAATAAGGCAGAATAAATGTACATCAAATAGAATTTTTAAAAATATGCTGCATCCTCCAAGAGAAAAAAACATTTAATTCTAACTGAGGTCATTCAGGATGGATCAAGAAAAAATGTGATACATATGAAGAAAGTATCATACGAAGAAAGTCACCCTTTAAGGATTGAAATGGAGACAAAGATATCTTTGAATGACAAGATGCTGAAAGCAAAGACTGCCATCATAAAAGTGAAGCATGCACTGAGGGTCACTAGGATAGGAATATCTTAGAATCAGGAGTGTGGAGCCGAATTTGGGGTTTCGCTGCGAAAGGAAATCTAGCTCTTCCAAAAGCCTTGCAGGGCGAGAGCGGAGAGGGCCCAGGGACTATGCTGGAGTTGCACAGCCGGTTGGGATGGAGAGCCAGGCTTCCTAGCACGCCCGATCACTGACTCCGCGCCTGCCTTGTGCGCCTGCAGCCCTTGGTTCTTCTTGGAAGCGCCAACGCCTTGTCCGGGGCTGGTGGGGCTGGGGCGCCAAGATGCTGCTGATAGTGCCCGAGAGGAGCCGCAGTCTCTGGTGGAGTTGGGTCGCAGGTGGGGGGAGTCAGGAACACCTCCTCTGAAAAATGGCAGAAGCAGTTTTCCATGCCCCAAAGAGGAAAAGAAGAGTATTATGAGACTTATGAGTCTCCCTTGCCAATCCCTTTTGGTCAGGACCATGGTCCTCAGAAAGAATTCAAGATATTCCATGCTGAAATGATTAACAATAATGTGATTGTGAGGAATGCAGAGGACATTGAGCAGCTCTATGGGAACGGTTATTTTGGAAAAGGTATTCTTTCAAGAAGCCGTCCAAGCTTCACAACTTCAGATCCTAAAGTGGTTGCTAAATGGAAAGATGTGAAGACAAACATGCCTATCATCACATCAAAGAAGTATCAGCGTAGCGTTGAGTGGGCGGCAGAGCTGATGCGTAGACAGGGGCAGGATGAAAGTACAGTGTGCAGAATCCTCAAGGATTACACGAAACCGCTTGAGCATCCTCCCGTGCAAAGGAATGAAGAGGCTCAAATGCATGACGAGCTTAACTCTGGAATGGTTTCCAACATGGAAGGCACAGCATGGGGAGAGACACCTTCTGTGGCAAACGGGGATTCTGTAAAGTCAGGTGGTATGGGCGATCCCAGTGAGCTATTAGGCTGCCTGCAGAAGGGCTCTGGGTGCGACCCACCAACAGATGGCTTTGAGAAAAGTGTGGGAGAGGACTCTTCACCTCTGTTCCAAGTCTGTTGCTGCAAACAAGATGCCCTCATCCTCCAGCATGTACCTCACCTTGAGGACAACAGCCAGCATGTCAGTCTCCTGCATGCTGGGGACAAAGGGCCTGACCATGAGTATGTGCTGGTCGAGGAAGAGGAGTGTGCCGTGAGAAAGAGGGAGGATGCCCCAAATGAGGAATTGGCGCGAAGAAAGAGACTAATATGCAGAAGAAATCCATATAGGATCTTTGAGTATTTGCAACTCAGCCTAGAAGAGGCCTTCTTCTTGGTCTATGCTCTGGGATGTTTAAGTATTTACTATGAGAAGGAGCCTTTAACGATAGTGAAGCTCTGGAAAGCTTTCACTGTAGTTCAGCCCACATTCAGAACCAGCTACATGGCCTACCATTACTTCCGAAGCAAAGGCTGGGTGCCCAAAGTGGGACTCAAGTATGGGACAGATTTATTGCTTTATCAGAAAGGCCCTCCATTTTACCATGCAAGTTATTCTGTCATTATTGAGCTAGTTGATGACCATTTTGAAGGCTCTCTCCGCAGGCCATTTAGTTGGAAGTCCCTGGCTGCCTTAAGCAGAGTTTCCGTTAATGTCTCTAAGGAACTTATGCTGTGCTATTTGATTAAACCCTCTACTATGACTGACAAGGAAATGGAGTCACCAGAATGTATGAAAAGAATTAAAGTTCAGGAGGTGATTCTGAGTCGATGGGTTTCTTCACGAGAGAGGAGTGACCAAGACGAACTTTAACAATTCAACCTTTGAAATTAGAAATTCAAATTTCTAATTTCACCAACAACTGTTTATTGAGGGCTAGGTAAAAAGTTTACTGTAATCGTCCATTAATTTATAAGTTTTAAAGGGCACGGTGCTCCCAGCACCAGAAAACTATCAGTGTTTTTAAAGATAAATTACACAGGGGAGGAGAAGGATCCCTGTGCTGGGACTGCAGGTTCTGTCCTTACGTTGGCCTCTAACTCTCCAACCCTGAGCCTCGTACCTCTGGCCTCAGTCTGTGCCCTCATCCGGTCACTGAGGAGGTTGGACTAGATGAGTCCTGAGAACTCTTCCAACAACAGGGACATTTGTTCTCTGATTTTACCTGAAAATGGTGGTAGTTTACATTTATACAGTATGGTTTATGAAGCACTTTCATACGCAGGCATCTCTTGTTACCTACATCTAAGCTGTTCCTGAAAGAGTATTTACAGATTTAGCAATTACACGGATCTATGTTCCATTATTTTAAATGGAAAAAATAGTTACATGTCTCAGCTTATCCAAGAACTTTAACCGATAGCTCAAAACATTGAAAAGTCCCTTCAGTATCTACCAAGGATTTCTGTATCACAAAGCCTTTAAGACATCAGTTACCTGATTATGTAATTCTCAAATGAACTCAATAGTAGGCATGTTTATGTACAGAACACAATATTGTACAATATTAGATAATATCTTCACTGAACTTGTTATAAAAATGAGTGGTTAAATAATGTTTGGAGACATAATGAAAGCAATTTACACTTAGCAAAATGTAATAAAGCCTTTTTTTAATTGGTGAAAAAAAAAAAAAGAATCAGGAGTGTGATGTAGTGGGAGATGAGACAAGTGGTTTGGAGTCAGATTCATGGAGGGTCTCAAATGTCATGCTAAGAAGCCTGGATTTATTAGGCCACAGGCCATATTCTGAGTCAGGCAACACCATGATGGGTCTTGTGGGAGGCCAATGCCTGCACAGCTTAGAATATGAACTGGAGAAGAGGGAGATTAGTTATAGTATAAGGGGATATCAGGGTGAAAGGATGTTTTGAATTTTAGGAGGGAGAGACATGGGCATGTGCTAGGGACAGAATTCTATCATCCCAAAATTCATATATTGAAGCCCTCAATGTGATGGTATTTGGAGATGAGGTCTTTGGAAGGTAATTAGGTTAGATAAGGCCCTCATGATGGAAAGAGTACCCTTATAAGAAGAGATCAGAGAGCTTGGCCCCACCCTCTTTGCCATGTGAAGATACAGCAAGGAGAAGGCCATCTGCAAACCAGGGCGAAAGCCCTCACTGGAAGCTGACCAGGCTGGAATCCTGACCTTGGACTTCCCAGCCTCCAGAACTGTTAAATTTCTGTTGTTTAAGCCATCAAGTTCTATTATTTGTTATGACAGCCTGAGCTAAGACAGCATGTTTAGAGGAAACAGAAGAAACATACCAAAATTGCAAAAAAGGAGAACATGGCTCTCAAATCAGGTTTTGGAGGCAAGAGATTCAACCGGCTAAGGTAAAAATAGGTTTAGAAAGAAAGAAGATCACATGGGTCTCAGAGGCTGAGCCTAAAGGATGAGAAGAGAGGTGATGACAGAGTGGAATTCCAGAGGAAAAAAGAGTTTAGGAAGCTCAGTTCACATAACCTAAATTTTTAGTGAGATAAAGGAAGATTATGGAGTATTAGAGGAAGATTATGGAGTTAGCCAAATAAGTAAAACAGAAAGGTTTGGAACAGCTTCTCTGGTATACATAGGGTCAGAAAGCATTTGGGATATATAAGCACCAAAAGGAGGAGATCATAAGAGTCTAGCTGGGCCGGGTGTAGTAGCTCACGCCTGTAATCCCAGCACTTTGGGAGGCCAAGGCAGGCAGATCACCTGAGGTCAGGAGCTCCAGACCATCCTGGTCAACATGGCAAAACCATATCTCTACTAAAAATACAAAAATTAGTTGGGTGTGGTGGCATGCACCTATATTCCCAGCTACTTGGGAGGCTGAGGGAGGAGAATCGCTTGAACTGGGAGGAGGAGGTTGCTGTGAGCCGAGATTGTGCCACTGCACTCCAGCCTGGTGACAGAGTGAAACTCCATCTCAAAAAAAAAAGAAAAAGAAAAAGAAAAAGAGTCGAGCTGAAGCTGGCTAACAGAAATTTGAAAGGCTGTAAGCAGCCGAGTCTCACCATTCCTACTGAGCATGGATGGTGGGATTTACCCAAGGTGGGGGATTATATAGCAAAGCAGCCAGGAGAAGTCTCTCTATACTCTGTGATGGGGCAGGAAGATATAACTGAGTGAATTGTTTGGGGTGATGAAAAATTTTGGAAATAGTGGTAATGATTGCACAACATTGTGAATGTAATTAATGTCACTAAATTGCATGCTTAAAAATGCTTAAAATTGCAAATTTCAAGTTCTATATACATAATCACATTTATTGTGATACTATTCTACATAACTTTAAAATTATGTAAAAGAAAAAAACTAAGTGAAAAGAAAAATGAAGCCAGAGAAGAGAGAAAGGGGAAGAAAGAAACAAAGGAAAAAGTTATAGAGAAAAAAAGTTGGGAGAGAAAGAAGAAGAAAGAGAAGGAAGGATGGATGTAAAGCTGGGATATCCTTCTCCAATATCTAGCTGGGCCACCACCACCACCAGAGTCTGTTCTCTTCTAGTCTGAACAGTCTTACTTCCTCCAATATACTAGTGATACGGTGTTCATACATCTCACCCTGGTCCATGCAATTCCTCTGGGCTTTACCAGTTCGTGAATTTTCCTCATAAATGCATTGCCCAGAACTAAATACAAGCTCCACTATGGAGTCTAGTGCAACAGTTCTTAACTAGAGGTATTTCCCCCCTCTCTCGGGGATATTTGGCAGTATCTGGAGATATTTTGGTTGCCACATCTGTGGGAATCTACCAGCAGAGAGTAGGTGGAGACCCAGGATGCTGCTAATGCACAGAGCACAAGAAGACCCTATCAAAAAAGAATCATCTGATCTAAAACATCGATAACTTTGCTCTAGTGTGACTATTATCTCCCATGATCTGGACATTATGTCCCTATTAAGGTGGCCTAAGATAGAAGACATAGGCTCTTCTGGATCATATTGAACTTGACTCAGTTAAAAAATGCAGGTCTGGCCAGGTGTGGTGGCTCATGCCTGTAATTCCAGCACTTTGGGAGGCCAAGGCGGGTTAATCATCTAAGATCAGGAGTTCGAGACCAGCCTGGCCAACACAGTGAAACCCTATCTCTACTGAAAATACAAAAATTAGCCTGGTGTGGTGGCTCATGCCTGTAATCCCAGCTACTCAGGAGGCTGAAGCAGGAGAATTGCCTGAACCCAGGAGGCAGAGGTTGGGTTGCAGTGAGCTGAGATCGCACCACTGAACTCCAGCCTGAGTGACAGAGCTAGACTCTGTCTAAAAATTTTAAAATTTTACAAATTTAAAAAAAAAACGCAGGTTTTTTTTTTTTTACATGACATGCTCTCAAGTCAGGCTTGTTGTTGTACAGCTGAGGTGCTGGACCCCTTGGAAGAATTTTATATTAACCCCTATGAAATTCTATCCTGTCAGTTTTGGTTTCTGGTTACAGCCCATGGAGATAATGAAATGAGAGGCTTGGTTCTAACATTCAGTGAAGGAGCGATTTCTCCCAGCTCTTCATCACTTCCAGCAGCAGCACCCAAACAGGAGACTACAAACGGATTCCAGGCTGCTGGTAGCTGGCAGCATTCTCTCAGCTAGTTTCCTGCCTGCTTCAATCAAGATGACCCGGGTTTTTACCTGAGCACCCAGGTGAGAACAGCCCTCTAGGTAACAGCGCCCCCCACATCATACTTCCTACACATCTAGTTGCCAGACATCACAACTTCTTCCCTGACCTGTGGGGAAAAGGAGGGAGCAGAAATGGCTGAGGTGAGTCAGTCCCGAGATGTATGTGTATGTGGCTTGGGGTTCAGAGAGTTGTTTCTTAGTCACTCTCTGTATAATGCAAAATATTTGAATTGAATAAAACAGCATTAAGAGTGTGGTTCTTCTATTTTTGTCAGCAAAGCTATATGAAGTTGAACCTTCCACTAAGTCTAAACAACAATCAAATCCACAGGCTAACATTAAGGCTCCAGTCTATGATGCACTGTCAAATACAAATCTCCAAAATGACAAATCTTCAGAGAGAAAATCACAGAAATTAGACTCATTGTAATTTTGAAAATTGAATTTTGATGTTACAATTGTTTGTGTTATATCCATTACATTATTTTATTTTAATGTCAGTATAAGGCAGCCAATTTTCCTTTCTTTGAACTCACTATCTTTTCTTATGACATCATATCCTTCCTTTTTTGATATTAAAATATCTTACCTTAGTAAAATGTTAGTTAAATAAATAGATTACAGTTAATATATGTATATCCTTCCTTGGCAAAAATATAAAGTTGGAGACCTGCATCATTTCCTAAATAATTTTTTCTACAACATTACCAGACTGTGAAACCTAAAATTCTAGGAGCAGTTGACTTAAACATTTGACAAATACACCTGTGATGTTTTCATGCAAGTCACTGATGAGAAATGTCAGCCCAGAAAGTATTATATAGAAAAACACATATCATGGCCCTGGGGCTCATCCTTCAGGTCAACATCAATTCATGAATCAACACTCTTAGGATATGTTTGTTCAGTAAACTATAAATCTGCCTAACTATATTATCAACATGCTCACATTTAACCATTTCACCCAAAGAATATTCTGAGAGACTGTTAAAGGCCCTACTGAAATCAAAGTCAACTTGTCAGTGAGATAGCAATAGATAACCTGGTCCAGAACCTGAGGTACCTGAATTTACTTTTCCTGCTTATCATGTACCCCCTCTTTTTTGGTAACTACTCAGTGATTTTCCTTTGGAGAACCACCACTCACCCACTTCCAGCCCATATGATGGAGGTGTTGACACCATACGGCAACTCCATGGGTAGGCATGGGGCCTAGGTCTGGTCAATCAGCACTGTCCATCCTCTCGACCACATATTTGGCCTAAGGATGTGTATATCCCCCATGATAAACCAATGAGACACAGTTCCAGAAGTTTTGTTCCGCTTATTGATTAAAAAAAAAAAATAGTGGCATCTTCCAACTGGGATTCCTGAGAAAATATGATATAAGCCTGGGATCCTAGGGATCACATTGCTCCTATGGGGACAGCCTGCCTAAATATAGCCAGCCCAAAACCGAGTGGAGCAAAGAGATGGAGAGAAAGTGAGATTAAGCCATGATAACATCATTGGAGTACCTTATTTCAGGAGGATGCAGGTTACATCTAACACTAACTTTGTTACAAGAGAAATTTCTCCCTTTTACTTAAGCCATTTTGAATTGGCTATTGATCTTTTGCAAGTAAAAAGGTTTAGCTGGTACATAAGATTCATTTAAAAATGTAAGTTCTGTCATCTCATTTATCACTCCAATATTTATTGGGCACCTTCACAGTTCCAGCCACTGTGCTAAACTCAGGATATAACAGAGAATAGACTTGGCCCTGGTTTTTAAAGAGGTGGTGGTCTAATGGAGACTGGCATCTAAAGATACAAATTACAAGAAAATGTGTAGTTAGAGCTAGAATCAAATGTGATTAATGTAGGGGCACAAAGACCAAACTGAACTATTTCTACCTTTCAGGGTTCAATAAGACACGAGGAAAAAGTGACATACGAGTATATTCTTGAATTAGCTCCAGCAGAGTCAATCATTTTAAATGCTCCCATCTGTTTAATTCTTTCCAATTCAGAACTTTACCAAGAAGAGATATTAAGATCACTAGGCTCTGCTATGTTATGCTTTGTAGAATACAAAATTTCTCCACTAACAATAATAAAGGCAGATAGTGTAGGAGCCATCAGTACCTCCCTCACTCTCCTTGATGCTTCTAAGATTATAGGATAGAAGCTGGATGACCAAAACTAAATTTGTTCTATTTCTTTGGATGAGATTTATCTGGGCTCAGGATTAGGACTTGTTTAAAGCACATTGAGGATCTCTTCCTGTTATAAACAAGTTAGGGCTAATTTTTTTTCTCCTGTTTGCTTTATACTGTACTGTATTGAGATCACTCTTCTGCAAGGAGAAATTGAATCAAATGAGAAAAAGTGTGTGTGTATCATCTGTTAATGTTATAGCTTCTATTTCAAGCATGGTGCCCATTTTTTCCTTTTTCTTCTACTTCACCCAGGCATAGTTAATGATAAGATCTTAAAATCATGGTAATTTCTGATATATGGGCCATATCTGAAATTTTCTGCTTCAAGGACAATAATTTGAGTGAAAAGTAATTGTGTAGTCTCATCAGTTATAACTTTAACAGAGAAAATTTTCAAAGAAAAGCCCGTTTTTCTTTGCCATCTTTACAAAAGATGTGTATAAATTTTTGCCCTCTTACAGCTCCTGCTGTTGAAATGACCACTCCCAAAGTTAACTAAAACTAGAGTTGGTGCCAGGTTTTCTCAATAGATGCAAAAAGGGCACTTGACAAAATGCACCATTCTTAAAGATTTGATTTTATAAATTTCTCAGCAAACTAAGAATACATGACAACTCATTTTTTTTTTTTTTTTTTTTTTTTTTGAGGCGGAGTTTCGCTCGTTACCCAGGCTGGAGTGCAATGGCGCGATCACCGCTCACTGCAACCTCCGCCTCCTGGGTTCAGGCAATTCTCCTGCCTCAGCCTCCTGAGTAGCTGGGATTACAGGCACGCGCCACCATGCCCAGCTAATTTTTTGTATTAGTAGAGACGGGGTTTCACCATGTTGACCAGGACGGTCTCGATCTCTTGACCTCGTGATCCACCCGTCTCGGCCTCCCAAAGTGCTGGGATTACAGGCTTGAGACAACTCATTTTGATACACAGCATCTACAAAAAAATCTACAGGTAACATCAGACTTAACGATGAAATACTGACTGCTTTCAACTAAAGTTGGAATAAAAATGTTCAGCATCATTTCTATTCAGCATTGTAATGTAGGTACTAATCACTGCAATAAGGCAAGAAAAGAAATAAAAGATAAAAGATGAGAAAAAGTAAGACTGCAATTGTTTAAAGATGACAAGATTGTAAATGAAGAAAACCTTATAGAATCTGCCACGTTTTAAAAAAAAACTATCAAAATTGGTGGATTCAGTGGATTTAGCAAAATCTCAAGATGAATGGCCAATATATAAACGTTAATTGCAATTCTATGAAACGTAATAAAACAATAAAAATGAAAGTTAAGTGTAATACCATTTAAATTAGCATTAAAAATCTAATATTAAAACATAAATCTAACAAAAACCTGGGCATAGTGATTAATGTCTGTAATCCCAATGACTCAGAAGGCTGAGGCAGGAGAATTGCTTGAAGTCAGGAACTCAAAACCAGCCTGAGCAATGTAGCAAGACCTCATCTCTAAAAAAAAAATTTTTAACTTAGCCAGGCATGGCAGCATGTGTCTGTAGTCCCAGCTACTAAGGAGGCTGAGGTGGGAGAATCTCTTGAACCCAGGAGTTCCTGGTTATAGTTTGTCATGTCATGCCACCACACTCCAGCCTGGGCAATAGAGTGAGACCTCAACTCCAAGAGAAAAAGAATAAATCCAACAAAAAATGTGCAACACCTCTATATGAAAAACTACAAAACAGCCTGGGCGTGGTGGCTCATTTCTGCAATCCCAGCACTTTGGGAGGCCAAGGTAGGCAGATCACCTGAGGTCAAGAGTTTGAGACAAGCCTGACCAACATGGAGAAACTCCATCTTTACTAAAAATACAAAATTAGCCTGGTGTGGTGGTGCAGTCCTGTAACCCCAGCTACTCAGGAGGCTGAGGCAGGAGAATAGCTTGAAGCCAGGAGGCGGAGCCAAGATCGTACCATTGCACTCCAGCCTGGACAACAAGAGTGAAATGCTGAGAGATATTAAAGAAACCTAAATTAATGGATTGATAAACAATGTTAATGGATTGAGTCATGGAAAACTATTTTACGTGGCTGGAGTACAGGGAGCAGAGAGATGAGTGGTAAGACACTGTTGGACATGTAGACAGGAACCATACATCACAGACCACCTAAGAATTATGATTCTATCCCAGGGACAACAGCAACTCAGTGAGGAAATACTGAGTTTCCTAACTCCACTGCAGATGGAACAGGAGGACAAAAACTTTGGCTATAGAATGAAGGTTTTGCATCTGAACTAATATGTTGGAGGACTAACCCTTAGTAAAGGCTCAACCCTCTTTAGCTATGGCAAGGGTAAAGAAAGTAATTGGAGCTTTGCATTCTAACCCATCAGAAAGCCACTAAAAGTACAAATTTCCCCACCTCCCCAGCAAGCTTTTACTTCGTGCAGTGATACCAACAGACAGAACAGATGAGGACACATAGCTTGAGGACATTCAGTGCCCAACTATAGCTCAAGCAAGGGAAACCACACACCGCTGCCATGCTCAAGAAGGCCTACAACTCACAAACTCAGGTTTCTCCTCTGATACCCAGATCAACTTGTATCCCCATATAATCCCATGACCTCAAGCACTGCCCTCTACATAAATGCCTTATGCTGTGATGTGAACCTCTGTCACCTCCAAAACACATGTTGAAATTTAATTTTAGACATGGACATATCGAGGGGTAGGGCCTTTAAGAAGTGACTGGGTGATAAAAGTTCTGCCTTCATGCATAGATTAATCCACTTGTGAGTAGATAAAGAAAATTACACACAAACACACACACACACACACCATGGAATACTATTTAGCCATAAAAAGAACAAAATAATGTCTTTGCAGCAATTTGAATGGAGCTGGAGGCCACTGTTCCAAGTAAAGTAACTCAGGAACAGAAAATCCACTTGATTAATCCACTCATGGATTAATCTAGTCATGGTTTAATATATTAATAAATTATTCTACAAGTAGGACTACGTAGAGGAAGTGAGATCTCAGCCAGCACACTCAGCTCCCTTACCATGTGACGCCCCTGTGCGTCTGGGACCTTGGGACTCTGCAGAGCATCCCCACCAGCAAGAAGGCCCTCACTAGATGCAGCCTTCAACCTTGGACTTCTCAGCCTCCATAACTGAAGAAATAAACTATTTTTCTTTGTAAGTTACCCAGTTTCAGATATTCTGTTATAATCAACAGAAAATGAACTAAGACATCTGAATTCCATCTCAGTTCCTTCTCTCTCTCTTGAATGAAAGGATGCCAAACTGAATAGCTCTTCCTTTCATCACGCCTAGATGACCTAGTATCTTGCTGACCAAGACATGTTCCTCTTGCTGAAGAAATCATGTTTAGATACATATTTCAAAAGATTCAGCACATTCTGTTTCTACTAATAAAACATATCATATAAAATATTGCCAAACATGCATAACCATACACTGATACATCTTTATACACAGAACCTCAAAGCAGAGACATTGCCCACACAGACTACTTAACATTTTCTCACTATTTAAATACATTCAATTGCCTTCCTGGTCAGCACAACCCACCACTCTGAGGCAATACTCAATTGTTCCACAGAATTATTACATGTGCCAGTGTTCTATAAGAAGGAAGTCAGGCATGTAATTGTGAACAAGACACATCTGTGAGTCAAAGGGGAACAGAATAATAATCAGCTAACTGAAGAGTCACCTGAAAACCTCTCCTTTTGAGAGCAAAGAAAATGAAAGGGTTTTATCAGCCTGGAATAGTGTGCGCAAGGTGTTAACTTCAGCCATGGGGATGGCACAAAGGTCTTTTCAAGGTTCTTTCCAGCCTTCAGAATATAATGGTGTAGAACCAGGAACAAACCACCTAGGAAGCTGTATTGTACACATCCTAGATTTCCACTTACCAAAACCACTACAGAGAAATAAACAACGTAAAAATTGGTGAGTGTATTGAGAAAACAGTCCAAAAATGATCTAGAGAATATATCTTGTAAATAAGATTTCACCTTCAATGTCCTTTATCTGAAAATCACACTTGGCAAAAACAACAGGATGAGAAAAGGGCAGCATTCAATTCCGTGTGTGTGTGTAATTTGCCACAATCAATTCCACTTTAAATAATCATAACCACTACCTATTAAGTGCCTCTACATGCCACATACTTCTTTTCTACATACGTGAACGGAGGACAATATTAATATCTCCATCTTACAGATTAGAAGTCTGAGGTTAGAGTGGTTAAGTTACTTGCCTAAGATTACTGACCTAGTAAGAAAGATTTGAACCTAAATCTGTCTGACGCCAAATCACATCTTTCCACTAGTCCATGTCACCTTACAGTTCTTGAAAAGCTTGGAGACCTTTGTGTAATGATTCCAAAGAACTTCATTCTATGAACTACAGTAAGGAATAAGGTCACAGGTCCAACAGACCCTGTGCTTCTCCCTCTGCCAACTGTCAAAAGATACTCCCTACCTGCAACTACAGCCCAGATGACTACAGAAGTCTTCTCTCACCAAAAGACATCGATTCTAGTGGGAGTCTGCCACTGACTGGCTCCTCAATATCTCAATTTCCTTCCTTTTAAATAGGATAATTTCTCTCCTTGCTCACTTCACCGTCTCTTTATTAGTTAAATAGAGTTAACAGACTTTAGACAGGTAAGAAATTATTTTTCCTTGCAAAGATATTTTCACTTTACATGGAGGTCCAGCACGGAGAAGCAGAAGGAACACTAAGCTCAGAGTCAAAGGACAAGAATAAAATTTCATAGTCCAGCCATTACTTCCTATGTGTTCTTGAACAAGTCATTTCCCTGCTTTGAGCCTCAATGTTCTCATCTACAAGATTATGCCATTGCGCCAGATCAATAACCCTTCAAGTGTGGCCCACACCCAGTGGTAGACCATAAGAACCCTTATGGTTGTCTTGATGGGTCTAAACTGGATGGAAAAACAAAGCTCCTTTTATTAATTGCATGAGTAAATGGCATCCCATCTCAAGGTGTAATTTTGTATATAGCCAAAGATTACTTACTAGTAACCTACTAAGTGGGTTACTGTAATTTGTTAACAGTCAACTAAAATTAATGTGCTTTTAATATATTCAGGACTCAAATGCTTGGCAACATTCAAAGCTCTTACTGTGTATGAACATGTGCAGATGGTTGTAAAGCCTGCAATTTTGAGGAAGAATACCTAATATCATTGCTATCTTCGTTGATCATGGCTTTCAATTGTTGTTATGACTGCTTATAAATTGATGTTAATAAGCTCCATAATTATCCATTTAGATTGTAATGGGTCATTTGGTTAACTCTACCATGTATGGCAATACATACTTGGATCAATGTGTAAGGCCTATAATTTTCAGTAGTTGGGCTTTAAGGCATATAAAAATTAGATGGCTGGCCAAACAACAAATATTTCCTGATCACCTATTATGTGACAAGTTCTGTTCTAAGCACTGGAACACTGGAAAAATGTACTGTCATTCAAAATTGTACATTCTAGCGGAAGATTACAGACAATAAACACATGAACAAAACAAGTAAATGATGTTATACCTGGTTTCAAAAAAATTGTGATGGAAAAGATAAAAGAGGGTAATGTAGTATAGAGAAGGCTTCTTTAGCCAAGGCAAAGGTCCCCAAAGATGTCTCTGAGGAGGTAACACATAAGTTATAAACTAAGTAATGAGTGGCAGAGTTGTGAAGATCTGGGTAACTGTATTCCTGGCAGATGGAACAGTAAGGAAAAGAGCATCTAAGGCCAGAACAAGTCTGGTCTGGATTGTCATTCAGTAAATACATTCCCTCCCTACTCCCACTGTGGACAGAATATATTACCATGGCCCCTGATGTTGTATTTGACCACATGAATGTGCTTTGGCCAATGGAGCATAAATAGATATGATATATGCAAAGACTTAAAATGTGCCCGTGCAATAGGCTTGCTGTCTTGGACTACTGCCTTGCAAAGAAAAGAGTCTGCTCTGCATAGGTGCTGCCCCATCATCCTGGGCTCCAGAAGGACCACCCATGGAGCAGATTTGAGCTTAAACTAGTGTAAAGAGACAAGCCCAACCATATTTTCAGCTTGAAACTGAACCTTCCAGTCAAGCCCAGCCTAGATTAGCTGATTCAGTCAACTTGCAGTCATGTAAAAGAGACAATAAATGCTTATCATTGTATGCTCCTGAGTTTTGGAGTAGTTTATTATACAGCAATATATAGCATGTTCAGACAGTGAGAGGACTGGAGAAGATTGGTCTGATTATGGCAAGCAAGGAGGAGAAATTGTATAATAATATGGATGAAATAGAAAGGAGTCAGATAAGGTAAAACTTTACAACAAAAGTCTTTAGTTTTGGCTTCATTTTAATCACAGTGGTAAGTCACTGGAGAGGTTTAAGCATAAGAGTGTTGGATGGACTGCAGGATGGACTACAGAGGTGCATAAGTGGAAGACAGGACACCAGTCAGGAGGCTACTGTGATTTTCTAAGCAAGAAATGATAGTCGCTTGGAATAAGATTGTGGCTATGGACATGGTGAGATGTGATCTAATTGAAGATATAATTTTGGAGGTAGAGGAGATGGTACTAATCAATAGACTAGATGAGGAACATAAAGATAAGAGTGTTCAAGAATGGCCCCTAAATCTTGGGCCTGAGAAACTGAGTATATGATGGAGCTGTTTAATAAGATAGAGAAGGCCTGGGATCCGGGCAAGAAGATGTCCAGAGTAGGGAGGTGGAGAGAGTAGATAGTTTTAGCGTACTATGTTTGAGATGCTAACTTGGCAGTTAGATATTTAACTCTGCCTTTCAGGGAAGTGGTGTGAGTTAGAAATATAAATGTGAGTGTCATCAGTGTACAGATGATATTTGAAGCCATGTGACTAGAGAACACCTGAAGAGGTGGAAAAGATGAGACAGAATTCAGCGCAATATTTGAAGATATAAAAGCTGAGGACAAGCCAGCAAAGGTCATAGGGAAATAAAGGTATGTGGGGTAAGAGGAAAGCAGGCAAGAGCCGAAGCAGGAAACCTAGCAAAGATTCACAGCTCAAACTTGATTCATTCCTAGCTTTAGGTGATGGCTAAAGAAGATGTACAGCTAACTGCAAAAGAAAATAAAGAAAAGACAAGGAAAAGCAAACAGTAATCTCATTGTTACAACTCATGTCTAGAAAGTAGGGTTGGGTTTGGCAGATAAGCCATTAGTCTTGATGAGCCTTGTTCCCTGCATAAACAGGTTTTAGTCAGAAAGGTTTCAGAGTCACTAGATTTCTTTTTTTTTTTTTTTTTTTTTTCTGAGACAGAGTCTCACTCTGTCTCACTGCAGTCACCACCTCCAGGGTACAAGGATTCTCTCACCTCAGCCTCCAGAGTAGCTGGAATTACAGGCGTGAGCCATTACACCTGGCTAATTTTTATATTTTTAGTGGAGACAGGGTTTCACCATTTTGGCCAGGCTGATCTCGAACTCCTGACCTTAAGCGATCCACCTGCCTTGGCCTCCCAAAGTGCTGGGATTACAGATGTGAGCCACCATCCCTGGCCAGAATCACTGGATTTAATAATTTCTACAAGCTCTTTGAGCCTTCTAGAGTCTTTGAATATAGATTGGTTAGAAGCTACATTAGCTCAGTGTAGATTACCTGATGTATATATCTATTGAAAATGTGCACACAGAGACATTCTAGGTGAAAATAATAGAATACAAAGAGCTCTTCCCTATCCCACCTGCCACAGCTCTTCCACCAAAAAGCACTGCTATGGATTAGGGATATCAAGGGGCAAATGGTGGTGATATGGTTTGGCTGTGTCCTCAAATCTGATTTTGAATTGTAGCTCCTGTAATTCCCACATGTCATAGGAGGAACCCAGTAGGAGGTAAATGAATCATGGGGGTGGGTCTTTCCCATGCTGTTCTTCTGATAGTGAATAAGTCTCATGAGATCTGATGGTTTTACAAAGAGGAGTTCCCCTGCACACGTTCTCTTGCCTGCTGTCACGTAAGACATGACTTTGCTTCTCATTCATCTTCTGCCATGATTGTGAGGCCTCCCAGCTATGTGGAACTGTGAGTCCATTAAACCTTTTTCCTTTATAAATTACCTAGTCTCGGATATTTGTTTATTAGCAGCGTGAGAACAGACTAATACAGATGGAGTTTTTAATGTGCCATAAGGGGAGGTAATGAGTAGACCCATGGGATTCAAGATCTCTGAGTCTGGAGGAAAGGCATTATAGTTTTTGCTCTTGCTTTGAAGGATTTAAGTCATTTTCCTCTTTGTTTCCCCCTACTACCTTTTTGAACTCTCCTCCTTACCTATAACCATTAAGGTAAGACATAGCCCAGCAGCTTCTCCAGCTTGGGAGGATGTATCTGCCACAGCTCTTCATTCCCAACAGACCCAAGCAAGAGCCTGGCTGATGCCTAGATATAAACAACAATCTCCTCTTGAAAAAAGAAGTCCTTCCTACTGCAAAGTCCACCTCAATAGAGGAATACACCAGAGCATGGGAGAAAAGCTTCAGCTAATAATATCAATGTTCCTTTGCTGGTTTCTTGTTCTCTAGCCCTTTTTTGCTCAAAGTATGGTCCACAGACCTGCAGCATCAGTGTCTTCTGGTAACTTGTTAGAAATGCAGAATGCCTGATCTACTGAATTAGAATCCGTGTGTTATCAAGATCCCCAGAAGGTTCATATACACGTTAAAGTTTAAGAAGCATGACTGCATCATATATTTCCCTTGGGACTTTGCAAGAAGGGGTGGCTGATTGAGCACAGAATTATGTATCCATCAGTTCCCCTGACAAATACCCGATCTCATCTCTGTGGAAACACGGTACCAGAATTCTGAAAATTGAGAGACGTTTATACAGACTTGGAGTATTCCATCATAGAATTAACCTTGGTGAGTTTCAGTGACTCATCTACATTTTCTCTGAAGTACCCACTACCACTAGCAATCCCTCTCTAAGGAAGGAAGCTCTAATCTCTCAAAAGTTCTTAGGAATATTCACAGAGATTAAAAGAAACACCGTGATGTTCTTGGTGGCTTGACAGTGAAGATTCTAAAATGTCTCTGCCCTTTTTATACTAATCAGGGATATTAAATAAGTCCTGATTATGCTTCTAGACTTCGGAGACCTGGAGGTCAGTTTAATCACAATGAAAAAATGGCATCATCTGTGAGCAGTTAGAGAGGAATAGAAGCCCTTCTGCCAGGTGACACAATGTGACACTTTCTTAAGTTGAGATAGGAGAAAAGACAAATGGCAATAGCATAAGCCCAGGGTTTAGAAGGCAAAGCTAAAAGGTCTATATTTGGAACACGGATTAGGAATCAGATGTGCATCGAGGCAGAGGAAAAAACACCATGAGGGGCAAGAAGGCGTCAGGAATTAACATGTGCACAGAAAGCTACTATTTAAGAAAAGACTTTAGAATGAGAACATCAGAAACCCAGGGAGAATTAGAGTCAGCTTAAAAATTGGTTTTGTTCTTGAAGTTAAAACAGAAAGGGGGCAAAATAAAGAAGTAAAGGAGAGAGGGAAAAACTCAGAAAACATGTCAGTTCAGAGAAGGAACTAAGAACCAGGTTGAAGTCCTTTGGAAAAAAAAAAAAAAAGCTAAATCTGCAGAAAACAGGAAGGGAACAACATCAGAGGGAACAGAAAATAAAATATTAGAGCTAGGCATGATGGTGCACAGCTGTAGTATCAGCTACTCAGGAGGCTGACGCAGGAGGATTACTTGAGCCTGTAACCAGGGCAGGGCGCAGGGGCTCAGCTTCCTCCCTGCGCTAGCCAAAGGTGTAACCCGGGGACGGGAGCAGGGCTGCGGGAGCATCCCAAAGACATTCCCAGTTCTCCAGTCCGATGTTTTCCCCGATATGCCCAGGTTCTTGACCTCTCTTGCCCCAAGAATTGGGGATGGGGCCCTGGAGGCAAGGTGAGCTTACCATTTGAATAAATATCGTGGACCCAAAGAGTTTGGCAGAGAGCAATTTATTAGGCAGAGAGAGAGAGAGAGAGAAAGAGAGAAGGAGAGAGAGAGAGCGCGCTCCCCACCTGCCGCTGACCTGGGAGGGGAAGCCAGATGGGATTTCTGTACAGGCAAGGAGGAGTGGGGTCTTTAACCCTGAAGTTATTCCCGCCCCATTTATGTTCTCATCCAATGAGAGGAGTGCTTTCAAACTTCCATTGGAGTGATTGATCTTTGACTTTGATACTGGATTGGCTACAGAGCCCCCTCCTCCCAGAGCTTTAGGCCGGCTTTTTAAACAAAGGAGCACCCCTGGATTTTCAAGGAGCACATCTGGATTTTCCACCTAGCCAAAGAGGAAAAGTCAGACAAAGAACTCTAGGTTCCCGGATAGGGGTGCAGATGGAGGCATGGTGCTGGGAAGCTCCTGCCTTTGAAACCATGCCCCTTGTGGATGCAGGAAGAGAAGTTTTTTGTTCCTTAACACAGTCCCTCAAGGGGACTGTGAATCCAGGAGTTTGAATCCAGCCTAGGCAACAAAGCAAGATCCTGTCTCTACAAAAATATAAAATAAAATATTAGAAAAAGTAGATTTAAATTTCTTTTTTGCAAGCAAGGAGGTACTAGAAAGAGAATATTCTTGATATCACTAATATTCTTGCCATCATCATGACAACATTAAGAAGTTATTTAAAGCTGAAGAAATCCAATGCTTCAATTTGGGACCCCAGCATCAACAAGAATCTGTTAAGGGGATTCCCCACTGAGGACCAACGAGGGAAGGATTCCTAGATCTAAGGGACTCCAGGGCCAGGGGCAACCATGGAGTTGCTGTGCCCTCAATGGTACTGCAAGGCTGAAAAAACTTCAGGATTCCTCAGGTTTGGAAAATGGCCTGATGGAGAAGAGCAAGAGCCTGGAACCAGGGAAATACAAGGCCGATTACAGAGCCCCTGTCCTAAACATGGGGTTCCTGCTCCCAGAGATGGCAGGGACTGTGCTCAGTCTGTCTTCATCCTGGAAGACCTTCTCCTTTCCTAGTTTGGGGAGTAGCAGTAAAGTGCAGGGTAAGATCAAGAGTGTGGACTAGGAAGCCAGGAAGCCAGGTAGCCAGGACCAGCCTGCCACTTCCAAGCCAGTGACCCTGGACAAGTTACCAAATTCTTGAAAAGTGAGGACAGTAATAGTGTACATCTGAGGGGGTTGTTATGAGGATTGAGTGGGCTAGAAAAGTGCCCAGCCTGTGGTCTGCACTCAAGAAGTATTAGATATTCTTCCCTCACTGAAATGTAGATTCCACCAGGACAGGGATTGATTATTTGTTATTGCTATAACTTTGGCACTAGAATAGTATGTGGCAAGTGGTAGTGGCTCAATAAATATTTGAGTGAATAAATAGTTCCCTCTCTGAATCTTCCTCCTAGTATAATAATGGAGGGTAAACTATCTTGGTTACTGTCTCTTTGTTTTGTTGTCTGTGAGTGACTCTTTCACAAGCCGTGCCTCCACACCACTTGAGTTTTCTGGCCATTTCACTACTTCCTGTCTCAAGAGACAGCATTCATTTATGTTGAGCATTTGGCTTCCAAGATGCAACCTGACAACGTCATGTGTATCCTGCCCATCTGCAAATACACCACAAAGAACATAGTAACATTGACAGTTCATCAGTTCACTTTCACCAAGGTCTCTGTTCTCTGCAGGCCTCACTGGACAATGTCAACAGGTCTTGGAAGGTGCCACCAAACCACCATGATTTTAGCAGAGTCTGCTGATCAATGTTGTCATGTTCCCTTCTCCTGGTCAGGCAGTGGGTCCAATAGAGCTTTCTACAAAGACATCTGTGCTGTCCAACACAGTAGTCAATATAGCGTGATTATTGAGCACTTGAAATGTGGCTAGTGCAACTGAGGACCTGAATTTCTAACTTTATTTTAATCAATTTAAATTTAAATAGCCACATGTAGTTTGTGGCAATTATATAGTACAGCTCAGCTCTAAGGTGCTAAAAGAGCACTACTTGTATCTCTGCTCCCAGTTCTGATACCTCAATGACTTGTTTGCTCCTCCAATAGGAAACACACTTTTGAGGAATACATTAAGCCAAGTCTAACTCCACTTTCTGGGGAGGTTAAAGACCAAGTACACTGCTACCCCTAAGGAACAAAGAAATAGGTATCACCTTTCAAATCTGGCTTCTTGTCCTCTAGCAGGAAAAGTTCTTCCCTAGGCATTACCTCATTGGTGATTCACAATGCCATGGGAAAAATGTATTTCCCACCTCCCACTTTACATGTGGGGACATGATCCAAGGTCATGAAGCTAGTCCTCCCTAAGCTGGGACTTGAATCCAGGTCCAAGTTCAAAGCCCAGGCTATTATTCATTTTCACTGGAAAAGAATGAAGAAAAGAAAGAAAAAGTCTTTCTGAAAACATCAAATTTTCTAACATGAATACAAACAGCAGAGTGACCCACATTTTGATCCACAGCAGCTCAAACCAGTCTCTCACAGGATCCTGTGTCTAAACTGGAGTGCTGCTGCTTAAAACCATCAGTGATTCCCCATCATCTGCACTCCCTGTGCCCCAGCAAACCAGCAAACCCAGTGACCTGACAGCACCTCCATGCCTGTTCCATACATCCACTCAGTCCCTCCCTGTGCGCCACGCTCTCTGTAAAGTACTGCATCTCTGCTCAGAATGCCTCCTGCCTGCTCTCAACCTGATGAAAATTCCCCCACCCACCAGGGCTTGGAGCATCCTCTTCTGAGACACTTCCCTGAAAAACACACATGCACAGGTGTGCACACACAAACACGCTCTCTCAGCAGAATATTTGCTGTGATCTTACAATCTTCTATACTACATTTCCTCACACTGTGTCATAGATGATTCTGGGTGTTTTTCACTACTTCATTTATTTAATGAATACTATACCAATTACTGGGATATAGCAGTGAACACCACAACTTAAAGGAACCTAAACTCAGGGCTCTTATTTCTAGTATGGAAGAAGAACATTAAACAAATCCACGTATAAACATAAACTATAATTCCTGATGGTTCCAACTCTGAGCATTGCACGGTGCCTAGGTCATAGTGGCTCTCACTAAATACTTGATTTTTCCCCACTTAACATTTTTGTACTTGGAATATTTATCATACAATCTTGTAGAATATTCCTTGGAAACAATACTGTTAATAGTAGAGACTGTAACCACTAATATTACCGTTATAGGATAATATTACCAATAATAATGCTAGTAGTAGAAGACATATAATAATAATAATGCTAACTATGGCTGACACTTAAACATTATGTTTCAGTCACTGGCTAATCTCTCTGAAGACACTGTATTCCTTAATCCTTACCGCAATACTATGAGGTACACCCTACTATTATCTACCTATTTTACACATGTAAACTGAGGCACAAGACATTAAAGAACCAGCCCAGAGTCACATTCTTTTCAAGCATTATCATGCATTCATGGATTACTTTTACAGCAAGTTATTTTTATCAATTATAATAATTGTTGCTTTTTTATAATTAAACTGTTCCACGCTGACCAACGGGAGCCCCTTCAGTTTGCCTCAAGGCAACTGAATCACGGGGGCAGTTACCCCCATGCTGCTTTTCTCATGATAGTGATTAAGTTCTCACGAGATCTGATGGTTTTATAAGGGGCTTTTCTCCCTTTGCTTGGCACTTCCCCTTCCTGCCATTGTGTAAAGAAGGACATGTTTGCTTCTGCCATGATTGTAAATTTCCTGAGGCCTCCCCAGCCATGCAAAATTGTGAGTCAATTAAACCTCTTTTCTTTATAAATTACTCAGTCTTGGGTAGTTCTTTGTAGTATCATGGGAACAGACTAATACAATCCTCATTTTTCCAAAGCCATTGAACAACTTTTAGTCCTTATCTCCCTCAACCCTCAGTAGCATTTGACCCAACTGCTCACCACTTTAAACTCTTAGTATCCATTGCAAAACACTTTCTGAGTTTTCCTTTGAAGTTCCAAGTTGGTTCTCCTTAGTAACCTTTGCTGGCTCCTTCTTCTCTTCCTGATACTAATGGCTAGAGATCCTGGGATCAGTCTAGATCTCCTCTCTATCTCACTCCCCAATACTCAATCTGAGTTAGCACCAGAATTGGTTAGAGGAATTATTAAAACTCATCTAGACCCCACCCCCAGAGTTTCTAATTCAGTAACTCTAGGAGAAGCCTGAGAAATTGGATTTCTAACAAATCCCCAGGGGCCACTGCTGCTGTTGTTGCTCCAAGAACCACACTTTGAGAAATGCATATACACATATATTGGGAGATATATATATTGGGAGATATATAGATCTATATATCCCAGATATGTGTATATCTCCAAAATCTGAATGCTTCTCACCATATCCTTCATGATGATCCTCATCAGAGCCATCATCTCACCTGGATTCCTGCACCTCTCCTCTTATCTGGTCTCTCTAGTTACATTCTTCATCTTCTACACAAAAGCAGCCATATTTCAAAAATACTAATCATAGATAATTGCCCTGCTCAAAATCCTGCAACTGCTTCCCACCCATGGAAAACAAAGTCTAAACTTCTCTCCCTACCCTCCAAGGCCCAGTATGATCAGTCTCCTGCTTACCTCCGACATTAACTCCTGCTACTCCCCCTTCTCACTCTCTCTACTTTAGTCACCATGATTTTCCACATTTTCCTCAAACTCACCAAGCTTGGATCCTTCATACTCATTGTTCCATCTACCCAGGAGGTCCTTCCCTCAGGGTAGGAGATGGCTTCTTCCATCACCTCAGGCAGGTTTCTGCTCTAATATTAACTACTTCTTGAGGACTTTTCTAGGCATTTTGTCTAAAAACATTCCTATCACCTATACTCTGTTGCCTTCCTTCATTTTACTTCACAGTACTTGCCACTAACAGAGTCTTACTGTATCTTTATTTGTCTACTGGTTAACTGACTGTGTCTACACTAGAATGCAAAGTCCATGAGGGTAAAGACTGTCCCTTTTCTTGTTATAGTCCCATCACCTAGAACAATAACTAGTAAAGAATAGCCACTCAAAATTTTGTTGATTGAATAAAAAAAAGAACGAATGGCCTTTGTCTCTATTCAAAATTATCTTGTAGTTTACTTGTTTGTGTGTTTGTTTTCTCTCTCTTCTGATTTTGTACAACCTTTATAAGGGAATTTGTTCTCTCGGTCATTGCTGTAGCCTCAACAACAGTGGTAGGCACGAGAGGAAAAAATAAACTTCTATATAAGGACCACCCTTACCCATTGGAATCTCCCACTGGACCTGGGGCCTTTTTATTTCTTCTTGTCTCCCATCCTCTCCTTCTCTGATTCTGCTCCCTATCCGCATCTGTTCCTGCTCCTCCCAGCCTAAGCTCCTAATCTAGGAGGCATGATCCAGCTTGAGCTCAGACTATGCTCTGAATTTGCAGTGGTCCTGGAGAACTTCCCAAGCACTTATAGGTTAATTTCTACTACTGATGAACTGCCTTGATCTACATTAATTTGAAGTCACTTCCAGGAGGCAAATATATTAGGCCAAGTGCCTAAGGAGACTGCTAAATTGTAACTGAATGTTAGAAGATGCAACAGAGCACAGATGCAGAACAGAGCCAATTACTCTCAAAACCTATGGAAGGAAGGTAGAAGAGAGAAGGCAGGGAAGAAGAGGAAGCAGGGGAGCTAACACACTTGGATAGCAGCCTTTTATCAGGCCCTTTGATTTACATTATTTCATTTAGATATGAATATCCCTATTTTACAGTTGAAGAAACTGAGACTTAGAAAGGTTAAATGACCTGTTTAAGTTTACCTGGCTGGAAAACAACAAAGTGAGGGTTTGAATCCACTAAAATGTAAGTTCTGTAAGTGTAGAGGCTGGCCTTTGTGTTCCCCACTGTATCCCCAGAACCTAGAATGGTACCTGGCATTTCAATAAATGACTTACTGAAAGAATTAATGAGATAACTCAGGTCTAAATGATACGAAAGCCCATGCCTTCCCCCGACAATAAGCTCCAAAGCCTGGTACTTAAAACTGTACAGCTAAGCTCCAATCGAACTTTCCAGGATTTTCTCTCTGTCTTGTCACACGAACTCTTTACTCATGTCAAACTGGCATCTACACTGTCTCTTGACAGTATATCCCCTGCTGCTTCATATATCTTCCCCATCTCTCAGCCTTTCCCAGCCCTACTCATTTTCTCACTCTTTCTGCAAATCCTCCAGGATCCTGCCAGGCCCAAGTGATCTCCGAATCCTCAGACTTCCAATAGCACTCACCACCTGAGAGTCATTCAGGAACACCATTAATGCTCATTATCTTTACACATATATCCATATTTCCTCCCCAGCTAGACTCTGATCATAGTTACCTTATCAGGAAAACAACAGTAGACCCCAAACTATTACTGCAGAACAAAATGACAAAATCCATGCAGTAAAAGAGGCAACTGAGGCCATGAAAAGCTGAAGTGAAGATTAAAGATGGAGCTTAACACAGGAGGAACTCAAATATTTTCTCCCATGTATTCAGATCCAGAAGCATAAGAACGAAGAGAGAATGGACAGGAAGAGAGGGCAAAGTTCTATCTAGGTCTCAGGTGGTAGCAAGTGGGCCCAGTGTAAATCAGATCACCCACTCCTCCAGGATACCTCCTCTTTCCACCGAGGGAAAAGACTCAAAAAATGATGACTAGTGAGAAAAAAAGACTCCAAAAGGCAGCATGAAAACCCTGAACAAGCCCAGGAGAAAGCTAGGCAAGTCCTAGAAAGGATGGGTCCCAGAAGACTCCATGAGAGAAGCCTCACTGTGAAATGCTTCTCTAGAAAAGTTGGTTTAGAGAACACACCAGCGATTTTGCATGAGAGGAAGCCCTTTAGTCAGAGAGTCTGCTTGGACAGCTGAGGACAAAGCCAACGTGTGTACACACACATATGCACATCCTGACCACATGCATCTGCGCATACCTGCTCCCACAACAAATGACAACAGCTGCCATTTACTCAACACTTGCTAATCCTGGACATACACTTAGCATTGTTTATACATGGTTTTTATTTTCATCTTTATAGTAACACTGTGAGGTGGTTATTATTATTCTTACTTGACAGATGAGAAAACTGATGTGCAGAAAGGTAAGTTACCTAACCTACCCAGCTTGTAAATGATAAGTCTGGAGGGCACATCCCCACACTCACGTCCATGCAATCACATGGGTATGTGCACAGTCACACTCACAGACCCATAGGCATGCACTCACACACACAATTCCACACCTTTTATGCACACACTCACAGTGATGCCCTCTCTAACCTAACCTACCTAACCTAGCTCCAGTTCTTTATCACTAGAAGCAAAGGTTTCTACTCTCTCCCCTTCTTTCATTCAGCCACAGGCATCAGCCAAGTAAACCCAACATAATAATTTCCCATGTGGTCTTAATTTGTGCAACAGAACCTCAGCAGGTAATTTCCAAAGTGTTTTAAGCCCATTAAAGCCTTGCAGCTTATCAAGATGTCAAGACATTCACAGAGTATCTGAAACCCTGGGTGCCTCATATAAGTGCAGACATCCTCAGGTGTCTGCAGAACTGTGTTTCTCAAGGTGACCAGCAATGTTAAGTAGTGTAGGTGTCAAATGCCCCTTCTGGGGCTGCAGCTGAAATTATCATAGAATCCCAACTCATACATACCGCTTAACTCTCCACTGGCTTCTGGACATCAGAATAAAGTGCACTTAGAACCACAGAAAAGAATAGTAATCAAAAAAAAACCTTCAGAGAGCTATGCATCCTTCCCCTAATCTTAGACAAAACTATTCAAGACAGATCCAAATCTGACTGCTTTGAAAACATAATCCCTTCCTCAGTAGCCACTTTGAAGTCAGGAAGTTCTTCTTCTTTGGGTATAAACTACACACCTCACCCAGCCTCTGTGAAGTCAGGGGAAACTAACTGCCATCATCTTCATCTTACACATTCAGGTATCCACTAAGAAGCATGCCACCCTCAGTATGCTGCTCTCAAGGTTAAATGATCCCAAGCCTTGCTGGCTTTCATCCTGAAGCACAGACTTCTGTTCAAAGCATCAGTTGCAATCACATGCCATTTGCGGGTGCAAATCAAAGCTGCGGGAATGGACCAACCACTGCTTGCCTCAGTTGCCTCTACTATGGTAGGAGTGCACCATAGCCAGATGAGCCAAGCCCAAGGTTTGGTGCCAAAGAGGTCTAGGTTCGAGTACCGATTCTGCCACTTAACCTCTCTGGGTATTGGCTTTCTCATGTGAAAAAGACTGTTATGAGAATGAAATACAATGGACTTCTTAAATTTGTGACAGACTGCACACATCTTTGGTAACATCATGCAAAGATAGACCCTTTCCACAGTAAAATGCATACATACACAAATTTTACATGCAATTTCAGGCAGTTCACAGGCTCACTGATGCTTCTCCATGAAATGTTAAGATCTCTAAGATACAACAGCTCTCTCTTAGACAGCAGAATACTGTTGGCTGTTAACTTAATGGTATAATATTAATAATCTTTTATATATTTATCTTCCAAATACACTTTCATTTCCTAAAGGACAGGACTCAAACTTGGATCTGCCTGTAATTCACAGTTCCTACGTGGTACCTTTCAGTTAGTGAGCCATCAGTCCTCTTTGATGATTTGTTTCAATGGGGAAGCTATGTCTAAAGTCCTATATGATTAAGCAAAGCCAAGTGTCCTCCTTGGAAATCCATCTTCTCTCTACATTTCAAAGCTACAGCCAATCCACTGGAGCTCAAGTCAGAGATGGAACAGCTGCTTTCCTTTTCCCTTGGCCCAGACAAACTCAGTCATTCCATCTATCAGGCATCCCGAGTGCATCCAATTTTCTCCCCACTGGCTCAGCACCACAGACAGCTTCCCTTCCCAACCAGCACAGCAGAAGACAGCAAAAAGTCAGGCAAAAAAAGTGACTCACAGTTATTCTCTCCTAGTGCTCCATTACTGTGTGGGAAATATCTGCCCGGCACTAGATATAAGGGAGGTCTTTAAGGCATGGAGATGGTTGGGTGGAAGAATGGATGGACAGATTAAAAGATGGATGGATGAAGATCAGATAGAATTAAACTAGCAATCTATCAACATATTCAAATCAATAAATGTAATTCACCACTTAAACAGAATATATTTATTTATTTATTTTTATACTTTAAGTTCTGGGGTACATGTGCAGGTCATGCATGATTGCTACATAGGTATACGCATGCCATGGTGGTTTGTTGCATCCATCCCCCCGTCATCTACATTAGGTATTTCTCCTAATGTTATCCCTCCCCAATTCCCTCACCCTGTGCTATCGCTCCTCCATATGATCATCTTAATAGACACAGAAAAAGCTTTCCACAAAATCCAACATCCATTAATGATAAAAACCCTCAAAAAACTAGGCATCAAAAGGACACGCCTCAAAATAGTAAGAGCCATCTATGACAAACCCATAGGCAACATCAAACTGAAGGGGCAAAAACTGGAAGCATTCCCCTTGAGACCTGTCACAAGATAGTGATGCTCACTCTCACCACTCCTAGTCAACGTAGTACTGGATGTACTAGCCAGAGCAATCAGACAAGAGAAAAAAATAAGAGGCATCCAAACAGGCCAAAAAAGAAGTTAACCTATCTTTTTGCTAACAATATGATTCTGTACCTAGGAAACCCTAAGGACACTTCCAAAGTATATGAGAGCTGATAAACTATTTCTGCAAGGCTTCATGACACAAAATCAATGTTAAAAAAATATCAGTAGCATTTATATATACTAATAATGTTCAAGCTGAGAGCCAACTTAAGAATGCAATCCTATTTACAATAGTCATAAAAGAAAAATACCTAGGAATATAGCTAGCCAATGAGGGGAAAGATTTCTAAAAGGAGAACAGCAAAACAGTCAAAGGAAATCAGAGATGACACAAAGATTTGAAAAAGCATTCCATACTTTTGGATTAGAAGAATCAACATCATTAACATGGCCATACTGCCCAGAGCAATCTACAGATTCAACACTATTCATATCAAATAACCAATGTCATTTTTCACAGAATTAGTAAAAATTATGATAAAATTCAAATGGAACCAAAAAAAAGAGCCCAATAGTCAAAGCAATCCTAAGCAAAAGGAACAAAGCCAGAAACATCACATTACCTCACTTCAAACCATAAGACTACAGTAACCAAAACAGTATGATACTGGTACAAAACAGACACATAGACCGAAACTACAGAATAGAGAACCCAGAAACAAAGCCACAAACCTACAGCCATCTAATCATTAACAAAGTTGAAAAAAATAATCAATGAAGAAAGGATTTCCTATTCAATAAATGATGCTGGGATAGCTGGTTAGCCATATGCAGAATGAAATCAGACACCTACCTTTCACCATTTACAAAAATTAACTCAGTAGATTAAAGATTTAAATGTAAGACCTCAAACTACCAGAATTGTAGAAGAAAACCTAGGAAACCCCACTCTTGACATCAGCCTTGAAAAAGAATTTATGACTAAGTCCTAAAATACAATTACAACAAAAACAGAAATTGACTAGTAAAACGTAATTAAACTAAAGAGCTTTCGCACAACAAAAGAAACTATCAAGAGAGTAAACAGACAATGTATAGCATAGGAGACAATATTCACAACCTATGCATCCAACAAATGGCTAAGATCCAGAATCTATAAGGAAATTAAACAACTGAACAGATGAGGCTGGGTACGGTGGCTGTAATCCCCATCTTGGGAGGCCAAGGCAGGTGAATAACAAGGTCAGGAGATTGAGACCATCTTCATTAACATGGTGAAACCCTGTCCCTACTAAAAATACAAATAATTAGCCAGTGAGCTGAGATCATGCCACTGCACTCCAGCCTGGGTGACAGAGCAAGACTGTCTCAGAAAAAAAAAAAAAGTTGAACAAGCAAAAAACAAATAACCCCATTAAAAAATGCACAAAAGACATGAACAAACACTTCTCAAAAGGAGACATACCAGCGGCCAAAAAGCATATGAAAAAATGCTCAGGATGACTAATTATTAAAGAAATGCAGGCTAGGCGCAGTGGATCATGCCTGTAATCCCAGTACTTTGGGAGGCCAAAGCAAGTGGATCACACGGTCAGGAGATCAAGGCCAACATGGTGAAACCCCCATCTCTACTAAAAATACCAAAAAAAAGAAAAATTAGCTGGGTATGGTGGCCCACGCCTATAATCCCAGCTACTTGGGAGGCTGAGGCAGGAGAATTGCTTGAACCCAAGAGGCAGATACTGCAGTGAGCTGATTGTGCCACTTCACTCCAGCTTGGTGACAGAGCAAGACTCCATCTCAAAAAAGAAAAAAAAGAAATTAAAATCAAAACCACAATTAAATATCATCTCACGCCAGTCAGAATGACTTATTAAACAGCCAAAAAAACAACAGATGCCAGTGAGGCTGTGGAGAAAAACAGAACACTTATACGCTGTTTGTGGGAATGTAAATTAGTACAACCACTGTGGAAAGCAGTTTGGATATTTCTCAAAGAACTTAAAACTACCATTTGACCGAGCAATCCCATTGCTGGGTATACATCCCCCGCAAAAAAAATTGTTTTACCAAAAGACACATGTACTCGCATGTTCACCACAGTGCTATTCACAATAGCAAAGACATGAACTCAACCTAGGTGCCCAACAATGGTGAATTAGATAAGGAAAGTGTGGTATAAATGTACCGTGGAATATTACGCCGTCATAAAAAAGACTGAAATCATGTCCTTTTCAGCCACATGGATGCAGCTGGAGGCCAGTATCCTATATGTATTAACACAGGAACAGAAAACAAAATACTGTATGCTCTCATTTATAAGTGGGAACTAAACACTGGGAAATATGGACATAAAAATGGCAACAATAGACACTGAGGACTACTAGAGTGGGAAAGGGGGAAGAAAGGGCTGAAAAACTAACTTTTGGGTACTATGCTCACTACTTGGGTGATGGGATCATTCATATTCCAAACCTCAGCATCACACAATATACCCAGCTAACGAACCTGCACATGTACTGCCTGAATCTAAAATAAAAGTTGAAAAAATAAATAAAAATAAAAATTAGCAACCTGGAATCAGAAAATGTTAAAACATACTCTTAGTAAGACCTGGATTCTAATTTTTATTCTGCAATTAACAAGCTGTATAACTCTAAATAAATCTTTTTCCAAATTAGCACCCATTTCCTCACATACAAAGTGAGAAGATGGGGCTTAAAAGGTGAATATGTTTATATAAAACCCCAGATTCATGCATTTTCTTTGCTTTCAAGCCAGAGAGGTCCCTTTCATTAGCTTACACAATTCCCATGGCGATACACCAGATTGCTGCTGCCACCATATCACCACATACTTGCAGCCTGCCTTGGAGACTGTATCCAGATACTCTTGTTGCTCACAGGCATGCTCTGACAGTTCCTCACCTACCTTCATGACACCTACCTTCATGCCATCTCTGGGGCTTCCCTAATGCCACTGACACAGGAAATATCTCAGAACTCATATGGCATCCAGGCACATGCAACCCAGAAGTCTGAGAAAGTAGATGCTTCATGTAGGGAACTTGGACCAGTAGTAGTTGGGAGTCAACAGATGAATTTTTTTCCCTTCCTCCCTTATAGCAAGAACTGTTATAGAGATGCAGTGACTACATATGGTGTCTTTAATAACATCCTGATATAATTTGGCTCTGTGTCCCCACCCAAATCTCATCTTGAATTATAATCCCCACATGTCGAAGGAGGTGACTGGATCATGCAGGCAGTTTCCTCCATGCTGTTCTCATGATAGTGAGTGAGTTCTTACGAGAGTTGATGGTTTTAAAGTGTGGCACACTTCATAATTCTCTCTCTCCTGCCACCAAGTAAGACATGCCTTGCTTCCCCTTTGCCTTCTGCCATGATTGTAAATTTCCTGAATCTTCCCCAGCCATTTGGATCTGTGAGTCAATTAAACCTCCTTTCTTTATAAATTACCTAGTCTCAGGTAGTATCTTTATGACAGTGTGAGAATGGACTAATACAAATAATTGGTACCAGCAGAGTTGGGTATGGCTATAAAGAGAAACTGAAAATATGGAAGCAACTTTGGAACTGGGTAATGGGAAGAGGTCAGAACAGTTTAGAGGGCTCAGACGAAGAAAACAAGATGTGAGAAAGTTTGGAACTTCCTAGAGACTTGTTGAATGGTTTTGATCAAAATGCTGATAGTGATATGGACAATGAAGTTCAGGCCGAGGTGGTCTCAGATGGAGATGAGGAACTTGTTGTGAACTGCAGTAAAGGTCACTCATGCTATGCTTTAGTAAATAGGCTGGTGGCATTTTCTTCTGCCCTAGGAATCTATGGAACTTTGAGCTTGAGAGAGGTAATTTAAGGTATCTGGTGGGAAAAATGTCTAAGCAGCAAAGCATTTAAGAGGTGACCTGGCTTATTCTGAAAACATTCAGTTATATATATTCACAAAGAGATGGTCTGAAATTGAAACTTAAGTTTAAAAGGGAAGCAGAGCTGGAAAATTTGCAGGTTGACCATGTGGTAGAAAAGAAAAACCCAGTTTCTGGGGAGAAATTCAAGCTGACTGAAGAAGTTTGCATAAGTAACAAGAAGCTGAATGTTAATTGCCAAGACAATGGGGAAAATGTCTCCATGGCATTTCAGAAATCTTCAAGGCAACCCCTCCCATCACAGGCCTGAGGCCTAGGAGGGAAAAATGGTTTTGTGGATCAGGCCCAGGGCCCAGCTGCTCTGTGCAGCCTTAGGACATGGCACCTTGCCTTCCAGCTGCTCCAGCTCCAGCAGTGGCTAAAAGGGACCAAGGTCCAGCTTGGGCTGTGACTTCAGAGGGTGCAAGCCCCAAGCCTTGGCAGTTTCCATGTGGTGTTGGGCATGTGGGTGTGCAGAATCCAAGAGCTGAAGTTTGGGAATCTGCCTAGATTTCAGAGGATGTATGGAAACTCCTAGATGTCCAGGTGGAATTCTACTACAGGCACAGAGCCCTGTGGAGAACCTCTGCTAGGGTAGTGTGGAAGGAAAATGTGGGGTTGGAGCCCCACACAGAGTTCCCACTGGGGCACCACCTAGTGGAGCTATGATAAGAGGGCCACCATTCTCTAGACCCCAGAATGGTAGATCCAGCAACAGCCTGTGCTGTGTGCTCCGAAAAACCACAGACACTCAACATCAACCTGTGAAAACAGCCCTGGGGTGCAGCTGCCCAAGACCTTAGGAACCCATCTCTTGCATCAGCATACTCTGAATGTGAGACATGAAGTCAAAGGAGCTTTAAGATTTAATGCGTGCCCTTTAGGACTGTGGACTTGGTTGGGACCTGTGGCCCCTGTGTTCTGGCCAATTTCTCCCATTTGTAATAGGAACATTTACCCAACTCCTGTACCCCCATTGTATCTTTGAAGTAACTAATTTGTTTTTTATTTTACAGGCTCATAGGTAGAAGGGACTTGCCTTATCTCAGATGAGACTTTGGACTTAAACTTTTGAGTTAATGCTGGACTGAATTAAGACTTTGCAGAACTGCTGGGAAGACATGATTGATTTTGAAATATGAAAAGGTCATGAGATTTGGGAGGGGCTGGGGGCAAATGATATGGTTTGGTTCTATGTTCCCACTCATATCTCATCTTTTTTTTTTTTTTTTTTTTTTGGAGACGGAGTTTCGCTCTCGTTACCCAGGCTGGAGTGCAATGGCGCGATCTCGGCTCACCGCAACCTCCGCCTCCTGGGTTCAGGCAATTCTCCTGCCTCAGCTTCCTGAGTAGCTGGGATTACAGGCACGCGCCACCATGCCCAGCTAATTTTTTTGTATTAGTAGAGACGGGGTTTCACAATGTTGACCAGGATGGTCTCGATCTCTTGACCTCGTGATCCACCCGCCTCGGCCTCCCAAAGTGCTGGGATTACAGGCTTGAGCCACCGCGCCCGGCCTCATATCTCATCTTGAATTATAATCCCCACATGTCAGGGAAGGTGATTGGATTATGGGGGAAGTTTCCCCCAAGCATGCTGTTCTCATGATGATGAGTGAGTTCTCATGAGAGTTGATAGTTTGAAAGTGTGGCACTTTTTTACTCACTCACTCACTCTCACTCTTTCTCTTTCTCTCTCTCTCTCTCTCTCTCTCTCCTGCTGCCATGTAAGATGTGCCTTGCTTCCCCTTCACCTTCCACCATAATTGTTAAGTTTCCTGAGGCTACTCCAGACATGCAAAACTGTGAGTCAATTAAACCTCCTTTCTTTATAAATTACCCAGTCTCAGGTAGTATCTTTATAGCAAAGTGAGAACAAACTGATACAGAGACTGAGTAATCAACTCGCCAGGCAACTGTGGCTGCTCAGTAATGAACTCTCTTGTATTTGTTCTCCTTCCTTCTCTCCTTCATTTCTCTGACTCTGGCTTCTTAGACTTGTACTTCTTAATAAAGGGTTAGTGCAGAAAATGATTGTCTCCTATTTATCATGTTCTCACTGTGAGACTGGCACTGTGCTAAAAGCTTTATATGTATTGCCTCAGCTAACTACAATAAGAATAATTAGCACTTATTGAGGATTTACCGCAAGCATTGGTTTAAATGTTTTAAATCACTAAATCCTGTAATAACCCTACAAAGTATGTACTAGTATTATCTCAATGTGACAGATAAGAAAACTGAAGTATATATAACTAACTTGCCCAATGTTATACAACTACTACATAAAGAGATAATACTCAAAATATTATTGTGAGGTGGATGATACCACTATTCCCTTTGAGAGGTGAGAAATGGAGCCTCGGGACTGGGTGGCTCAAGCCTGTAATCCCAGTACTTTGGAAGGTCAAGGCAGGTGGATCACTTGAGGTCAGGAGTGCAAGACCAGCCGAGCTAACATGGCAAAATCATGTCTCTATTAAAAATACAAAAATTAGCTGGGTGTGGTGGCACACACCTGTAATCCGAGCTACTTGGGAGGCTGAGGTGGGAGGATCGCATGAACCCAGGAGATAGAGGGTGTAGTGAGTTGAGATCATGCCACTGCACTGCAGCCTGGGTGACAGAGCAAGACTCTGCCTCAAAAACAAAAACAAAAACAAAAACAAATGGAGACTCAGAAAGGTCAAGTAACATAACAAAGTGTACACAGCTACTAAGTGACAGAGCTGCAACTTGAAGTCCTGGAATACAAAGCCTGCACCAACTATCTCCCCTTCCCCACTGCCAAGAACTCTTCAAGCCCTGACATGTTAACTTGTTAAGCATCTGATAAAGGATAGATTCTTCTGGTGTTAACTACAGTTAGATCTCTGCTCCAAAGCCAAAGTCCTTCTCTTTACCCTTTGCCCTGGTCTTCCCACTCACCTAGTGTCAAGTTGTTAAACTCTGTCTACTACTATCTCCCTGAATTTTTCTAAAAATACTAAAATAGTGTATTGTGCTAGACTGTGACTAACAGTGCTCACAAACATTTGCTGCCCTTCCCTCGGGGAGAATTGTACCTTCCATTTCCTTTAACTTAAGCCTTGGCCATAAGACTTACTTTGGCCAAAGAAATTTGAGCAGAATTAACACATACCATTTCTGAGAAGTAGCGTTAAACGCCAGTGGATGCTTCACCTTTCTCATTTTCCCACAATTTGCCACAGCAACGGCAAGCTTCCTAACAGCAGATGCATGAATCCCAGGGGGGTGAAAAATGTGTAGGAGAAAGGTAGGCAATTCATGATGAACATGTATTACAAGCAAGAAATAAACTCTTGAAATTGTATGTCACTGAGATTTGAGGGTTGTTGCAACAACATTCAGTCTTCCTGTTGATATAAAATTGGTACAGGACGTGCAGTGCTACCACAACAACACAACAACAACCAATAAACAAACAGATACATGGCATTGGTTTCTGGAGCCACGCAGTGGGCAGAAAGGAGACTCTATTATTGGAAGCTAGACTGATTTTGATTCATACTTTACAATGATGAAACATTTGCTAAAGCTGTCATCCAAAATAAACTGGAAGATAAAAATGTACCTGATGAGCTTGGAAAACAGAAAGTTAATAGTGTGTCTTGGTTACTACTGGCTGCATCTGACAAACACTAGGAGAAAAAGATGTGTTATGCATTGAACTTGTGTCCCACTCCACCCCCCAAATTCATATGTTGAAGTCCTAACCTCCAATTCCTCAGAATTTACTTTGTTTAGAAGTAGGCCCTTACAGAGGTATTGGAGCTAAAATGAGATTTGTAGGGTGAGCTCTAATCCAGTATGGCTGGTATCCTTATGAAAAGAAGAAATTTGAACATAGAGATGCACTTGGAGGGAAAATGATTTGAAGAGAGAGAGAGAGAAGACAAGCCAAGGAAAGTCCCATCACAGACTCTTCCCTCACAGCCCTCAGAAGGAACCAACTCTACCAACACTTTGATTTTGGACTTCAAGTATCCAAAAATGGAGAAAAGCATATTCTGTTTTCTAAGCCACCTAGTCAACAATACTTTGCTACAGCAGCCCTTGCAAACTAATACAAGACAAGAACAGAAAAGAGGCCAGACACAGTGGCTCATGCCTGTAATCCCAACAATTTGGGAGGCCAAGGCAGGCAGATCACAAGGTCAGGAGTTCCAGACCAACTTGGTCAGCATGGTGAAACCCCATCTCTACTAAAAATACAAAAACTTAGCCGGGCATGGTGGTGCACATCTGTAGTCCCAGCTACTTGGGAGGCTGAGGCAGGAGAATTGCTTGCACCTTGCAGATGGAGGTTGCAGTAAACTGAAATTGTGCCACTGCACTCCAGCCTAGGCAACAGAGCAAGGCTCCATCTCAAAAAAAAAAAAAAAGGATGGAAAAGAATTGGCCATCTAATAAATGAAAGGAATAGAGTCCAGAAATTCCAGGGCTTGTAGTATTACAAGCAACAACTTTTTCTCATCTACAACAAAAAAAAATAAGCCTGAAAAAGACTTTGGGCAGGCCAATTAAATCTCAGCCTTGAAAAGAAAACAAAAATAACTCAGCCTTGAGGCAAGGATTAAATCAAGGAAATAGATGTCTCATCCACTGTTAAAGCATCTGAACAAATTAAGGTAGTAACAGTGAATCTTTTCAGTTGGATGAGATAAGGAAAAGTGACAACTAGCTCTTCCATGAAATCCTGATAGTTTTGTGGTGCTCAAAATTAATTACGAGTATGGTTCCTGGTACATACCATGGCTGATTGGAATTAAATAGATGATAAAAATGACCAAGTTTCACTCTTATTTCACAGCCAAAGAGCCACACTATCTTAGACTAAAAGATTCTATGATTGTTTAGGAAACAAAATAATCCTCATGCTTCCAACCTCTATGGGTAAAGAGTGAATTGACAGAGTTTTTCAAGACTATAACGGAAAGGGAAGGACCCCAAAAAAGTGAAACCATGAACCATGGAAAACAATGAACTAGAGATCTGTTTCCAGGGAGCTAAAGAACATGCACAATTTCTAAGGTAAGGATCCTTGTAATATCTGTTCCATTAAATCCCAAAATTTTTCTAGAAGTAACTATTGTGTATCCTCCATTCTTCCAACTCTGTGTGTGTGTGTACGTGTGTGAGTATGTGTGTGTGTGTGTGTGTGTGTGTGTGAATAGTATATTTAAATATTTTGGCCATGTTCTAACACTGAATATTTAACATGAGAAGCAGATAATCTCCTTTTTCCCTACATGGATACTTGAAGCAGGAGAGTAAAATAAATACCTAAGAAAGATGTATCACAAGATCCTGAGCTATGATCCTATTGCCATGATTAGATGGGACATTTGTTTGGCCTCCCTGTAGAAAGGCCACTAGAGAGTGTATTTTGTCAATTAAAAAGAAATTGAACCAAATATTTGTGATGAGAATAGAGGACTACAGTTAACTTCATTATCATTCACAAATATTTGTTGCCTTTTCCTAGGGGAGGCCACTTCCTTCCTTGGCCATGGAACTTGCTTTTGGGTAAAGGGATATACTTCTAGAAGAAGCTTTCAAGGCCAGCTCCTGCTTCCTCATGCTCTCTTTTCCTTCTGTCAAAACACTAGCAATGTTTTACATAAAGGGTGCCCTGTCCACTTGCTCCAGGAGTTCCAGATGTCCCATAATGAACATATAGAGACAAATGAGCCCTTGGCACTAGGTACAGTGCAATCCAGCCTACATTGAATGATACAACCATAAATTCCCTCCTCTCTGAAAGATCCAAGCCAATATTCTTTCTTTTTCATAAACATTTGGCTCCTCATCCTACTGGGGCTGAGTTCTAGAGTCTTAAGTTCTAGAATCCAGAATAACCAAGATTATAGATATAAAAAACACTATGCACAGAAATCCAGTTTGAAGACTAGCAATACATTTTGTCAGGAGCTCAGAGCTTGAAGAAATGCTTTAGGTTTGACACCTGAAACAGGAAGCCCCTTGAGAGCAAGGGTCATGACTGTCTTCTTCAAAGCCATATCCCAGTACCCAGTACTGTGCCTAGCACATAGCTGATGCTCAGTAAAAGAAAAAATATTTAATCTATTAAATAAACAAAAGAATAATGAATGAAAAAATCCTGACCCTAAACAGGCCCTCCTATCTGCTTGTTGGTTTCTCCCATATGCTATACATGCCATTTCATCTTTGAAAATCCTATACTGTTTTCCTAGAATAGCACTGCCCAATACAGCAGTCACTAGCCACATGTGGCTATTTAAATTACATAAAATTTAAAATCCAGTTTCTCCGTTGCACTAGTCATATTTTAAGTACTCAATAGCCATATGTGGCTTGTGGCTATAGGATTGGGCAGTGTAGCTATAGATCGTTTCCATCATCACAGAAAGTTCTATTGGATAATGCTGCTCTGGAATAACCAATTTCATTTTTAAAAGCAGAAAGTGACCTTAGTTATTTAATTCAACCCTCTCTTTTTATAAATAGTAATGAAATTTAATGGTAACGAACATATAAGGACACAAGAAGTCAGACATTAGCAGGAACAAGTGAAAAGCAAACAAACCTCTGTAGGGTTTTGGCCCACAATAAGTTTCTACAAATTAATATTGTGACAGGAGCTACACTAACACAAACATATGAACTCGCACTGAGTGTCACACATTGTGCTGGGTACTGACTTATAATGGAAAACAAAACAAGTAGAGTTTATGGAATTATTTATTATTTACTGGGTGCTGAAAATTAAAGGAGATCCCAAAAAATATGTAATTTCAATTTATGGAATGAACTCTGAAGGACTAACCAGGAAACAGTGACTGATAACAAAATGGGGTACCCTCAAAGGTAAGACAGTCCTTGAGAAAGTAACATTTAAGTTAAAAAGAGGGGATGAATAAAAGCCAGATATAGAAAAACAAACAAACAAGTTGCCTAAGTTCAAACCCCAGCTACGACTCTTATTAGCTGTGTAATCTTGGGTGACGTCTTTAACTTCTTGACTTCATTTTTCCCATTTGTAAATAGAGTCTCTATTTACAAGGAACAGAAACTATTTTGTAAAGTTCCCTGTGTAAAGGAACTGTGTAAAGACAAAGAGTTCTTCCAGGCAAAAGGCAAACAGAAATGGTAGCATGAGTCAGGGAAAACCTTGGAGTATGTAAGGAACCAAAATGTGGCCAACATGACTAAAGTGATTTAGGTGAGACAAACATAAGACCATTGCATTAAATTAAAGTTAGTCTTCCTTCAAATTACTTCTAAAAGAGTTGTCCAAAAATACTATCTTCTGCCTCATAATGTAGTGTATCTCCATCATTGGGATGACCAGGCATAGGATTGAACTAATGAGTTGTTGGACAATTAAGGATTCCCTAAAGAGTTATCTCTATGGTGAGGTATGTGTCTTAAGAATTTAAAAACCATGAACAAGGAGGCATGCATGAAGATGCATATTGCAGTACTGTTTGTCAAAAATCTGAACCAAGTCAAGTTACCATCAATAGCAAATGGATGAATACTTTGTAATATCAAAACTAATGAAAGATCTAAATGTGTTCAAAAGAATAACGGAGAGTAAAATGATAACTTTCAGAAGAATCTATATTGTATTATGCCATTTAGATAATTTTGTAAACTGCACAAGGCAACAGTTAACACTCACTGAATGTTTGCTACATACCCAATATTAATATTATATTAACTAATTTGCTTAATCCATAGAACAATACTATAAAACAGATACTCTATTTACAAATGGTAAAAATGAAGTGAAGTTAAAGAACTTGCCCAATATTACACAGCTAGTAAGAGTCACAGCTAGGACTTGAACTTAGGCAGTCTGTCCCCAAAGGCTGCACATTTTGCCACTAGACATAAGCCCCCTTTACTATCTACCTTGTATATGGACACATAGAAATATGGTAATATGTAGGCATGCACACACACACGCATATGTACATGCACATGGATTGAATGCTATCACTCACATTAGTAGTGACCTCTAGTAAGCTTGATAAAGGAAAACAACCAGGAGGGGAACTTCCATTTATTTTGCAATTATTTTTTGTTAAAGTTCAAGGCAAATATGACAAAATGTTAACATGTGTTGATTCTGAGAGACAGCTACAGGGTTGTTGCTAATAGCATCCTTTATGCCTGTGGGTATTTTAATTTTGTTTTGTAAAATAGTTCCTTGTCAAGCTATAAAACCCTTTGACTGAGAGCTAAGGTCAGGAAAAGTTAAGTGATATATCCAGGGGTCAATAGTGAAAAAGCCAAGGCTAGAGCTTGGGTCTCCCAGCACGTGACCCCATGCCTGCTCTGCTATCCCATGCTGCTAGACAGTTTGTGTGCCTTATTTCTTAACAGACTGTAAGCATGAGAATGGAGCCAGCCTAGCTTATCACTACATGTGCTTTACTTCATGCATTGGCTGTATTCATGGAAAGCTGTATTTAAGTAAAATATTTGCATATCAAATCATATTTTTTCCACTGAATTAAATTCTAATTTTAGAGATGTGTTCCCACAGAACAGAATTTAGCCCCAATATGTAAAGATAAATCCCAATTAGAATCAGAGCATTCATGAAAGACAGTGTATTCAATACAGATCTAATTCTCCCTCAATGCTTTCTCAAGAAAGCCCATGTCAAATGTCCACAAAGACTACATTGAAATAGCCACCTATCAAATTATGGTGCCATGGTTAATTCAGATGTTCCTGCACATTCTCTTTAAGCAGCCCAAAAGACTACCAGATATTCATCTCTAGGTATTCAGCAGGCTCCTCCGAGCAAAAGAATCATCAAAATTCCATTAAATGGAATTTACCAACTGACAAGACAGCCATCTGTCCTGCTTAAATTAAAATACCTGTCAAAAGACATACTGGCAGATGTCCTTTAGTGTCTCTTAAGAGAAGCTGTCTCTCTATCAGTTCGCACTTATTTATTCCTTTTCACTTTCATGAAGTAGGGGAAAGAGTCATAAGGAGGAGTGAGTCTAAGCCACAGGCTCCTCAGGCATAGTCTCCTAAATTCAAATCCTATGTCTGTCATAACAGCTAATCTGTGATCACAAATGAGTTACTAGAACCTTCTGCATCTCAATTTCCTCATCTGGATAAAGAATACAAAAATAGTTCATGTATGGGAAGGCTGACAGAAAGATTAAATTGTAAATTTTAGGTATTTAAAATCATCCTTTTAAAAAAATCCAGTTCATAAAAGAGACAGAGACACACACAAAAAAAAACCCTTCAAAAAAAAATCAATGAATCCAGGAGGTGTTTTTTTGAAAAGATCAACAAAATAGATCATTAGCCAGGCTAACAAAGAAGAAAAGAGAGAAGAATCAAATAGATGCCATAAAAAATGATAAAGGGGATATAACCACCAATTCCACAGAAATACAAACTACCATCAGAGAATACCATAAACACATCTATGCAAATAAACCAGGAAATCTAGAAGAAATGGATAAATTCCTGGACACATACACTCTCCCAAGACTAAACCAGGAAAAAGTCAAATCCTTGAATAGACCTAGAATAAGGTCTGAAATTGAAGCAGCAATTAATGGCCTACCAACCAATAAAAGTACAGGACCAGATGGTTTCACAGCTGAATTCTACCAGAGGAACAAAGAGGAGCTGGTACTATTCCTTCTGAAACTATTCCAAACAATAGAAAAAGAAGGAATCCTTCCTACCTCATTTTAGGAGACCAACATCATCCTGATACCAAAACCTGACAGACACACAACTAAAAAAGAGAATTTCAGGCCAATATCCATGATGAACATCGATATGAAAATCCTCAGTAAAATACTGGCAAACCGAATCCAACAGCATATCAAGAAGCTTATCCATCATGATCAAGTTGGCTTCATCCCTGGGATGCAAGGCTGGTTCAACATACACAAATCTATAGACATAATTCATCACATAAACAGAACCAAAGACAAAAACCACAATTATCTCAATAGATGCTGAAAAGGCCTTCAACAAAATTCAACAGCCTGTTATGCTAAAAACTCTCCATTTATAGCTAGTTTATTGAATGTATCTCAAAATAATAACAGCTATTTATGCCAAACCCACAGCCAATATCATACCGAATGGGCAAAAGCTGGAAGCATTCTCTCTGAAAACTGGCACCAGACAAGGATCCCTTCTCTCACCACTCCTATGCAACATAGTATTGGAAGTTCTGGCCAGGGCAATCAGGCAAGAAAAAGAAATAAAGGGTATTCAATTAGGAAAACAGGAAGTCAAATTGTCTCTATTTGCAGATGACATGATTATATATTTAGAAGACCCCATCATCTCAGCCCAAAATCTCCTTAAGCTGATAAGCAACTTCAGCAAAGTCTCAGGATACAAAATCAATGTGCAAAAATCACAAACATTCCTATACACCAATAACAGACAAACAGAGAGCCAAACAGAAAGCCAAATCATGAGTAAACTCCCATTCACAATTGCCACCAAGAGAATAAAATATCTAGGAATACAACTAACAAGGGACGTGAAGGACCTCTTCAAGGAGAACTACAAACCACTGCTCAAGGAAATAAGAGAGGACACAAACAGATGGAAAAACATTCCATGCTCATAGTTAGGAAGAATCAATATCATGAAAATGGCCATACTGCCCAAAGTAATTTAAAGATTCAATTCTATCTCCATCAAGCTACCATCAGCTTTCTTCACAGAATTGGAAAAAAAACACCTTAAATTTTATATAGAACCAAAATGAGCCTGCATAGCCAAGAAAATCCTAAGGAAAAAAAAAAAAGCTGGAAGCATTATGCTACCTAACTTCAAACTATACCACAAGGCTACAGCAATCAAAACAGCATGGTACTGGTACCAAAACAGATATCTAGACCAATGGAACAGAACAAAAGCCTCAGAAGTAACACCACACATCTAGAACCATCTGATCTTTAACAAACCTGACAAAAACAACAATGGGGAAAGGATTCCCTATTTAATACATGGTGTTGGGAAAACTGGCTAGCCACATGCAGAAAGCTGAAACTGGACCCCTTCCCTACACCTTACACAAAATTAACACAAGATGGATTAAAGATTTAAACTTAAGTTCCAGCACCATGAAAATCCTAGAAGAAAACCTAGGCAATACCATTCAGGACATAGGCATGCACAAGAACTTCATAACTAAAACACCAAAAGCAATGGCAACAAAAACCAAATTGACAAATGGGATCTAATTAAACTAAAGACCTTCTGCACAGCAAAAAACACTATCATTAGAGTGAACCAGCAACCAACAGAATGGAAAAAAAAATTTGTAATCTACCCATCTTACAAAGTGCTAATTTCCAGAATCTACAAGGAACTTAAACAAATTTACAAGAAAAAAGAAATCAAAAAGTAGGCAAAGGATATGAACAGACACTTCTCAAAAGAAGACATTTATGCAGCCAACAAACATATTTTTAAAAGCTCATCATCACTGGTCATTAGAGAAATGCAAATCAAAACCACCTTGAGATGCCATCTCATGTCACTTAGAATGGCAATCATTAAAAAATCAGGAGACAACAGATGCTGGAGAGGATGTGGAGAAATAGGAACGCTTTTACACCGTTGGTGAGAGCACAAATTAGTTCAACCATTGTGGAAGACAGTGTGGCAATTCCTCAAGGATCTAGAACTAGAAATACCATTTGACCCAGCAATCCCATTACAGGGTATATACCCAAAGAACTATAAATCATTCTGTTATAAAGACATATGCATACGTATGTTTATTGCAGCACTGTTCAGAATAGCAAAGACTTGGAACGAACCCAAATGCCCATCAATGATAGACTGGATAAAGACAATGTGGCACATGTACACCATGGAATACTATGCAGCCATAAAAAGGATGAATTCATATTCTTTGCAGGGACATGAATAAAGCTGGAAACCATCATTTTTGGCACACTGACACAGAATAGAAAACCAAACACCACATGTTCTCACTCATAAGTGGGTGCTGAGCAATGAGAACACATGGACACAGGGAGGGAAACATCACACACTGGGGCCTGTCGAGGTTGGGGAGGGCTAGGGGAGAGATAGCAGGGGGTAGGAAGATAGCAGAGGGATAACATTAGGATAAATACCTAACATAGATGATAGGGTGATGGATGCAGCAAACCACCATGGCACGTGCATACCTATGTAACAAACCTGCACGTTCTACACACGTACCCCAGAACTTAAAGTATGATAATAATAATAAAGAAAATAAAGATCAGAGTAGATCTAAAAGAAATTGAAACAAAAAATACATAAAATAAATGAAAAAAAGCTGATTCTTTGAAAAGACAAACAAAACTGATAAACCATTAGTAAGATTCACCAAGAAAAGAGAGAAAATACAAATAAGCTCAATTAGAAATGAAACAGGAGATATTACAACTGATACCACAGATATATGAACACCTTTACTCACACAAACTAGAAAATCTAGAGATGGATAAAATCTAACCCTCCTAGATTAAATCAGGAAGAAATAGAAGCTCTGAAGAGACCAATAACAAGTAGTAAGATTGAAACAATAATTTTAAAAATTGCCAACAAAAAACACTCAAGGACCAGATGTATTCACAGCTAAATTATTTCAAATATTCAAAGAATTGATATTAATCTTTCAAAACTATTCTGAAAGAGGGCATTCTCCCTAAATCATTGTTTGAAGCCAGTGTCACCCTAATACCAAAACCAGGAAAGGACATAACAAAAAAGAAAACTACAGACCAATATCCCTGATGAACACAGATGCAAAAATCCTCAGCAAAATACTAGCTCACTGAATCCAACAGCATATCAAAAAGATATTACACCATGTTCAAGCAGGTTTTATACTAGGGATGGAGGGACGGAATAACATATGCAAGTCAATAAATGTGATATATCACACTGACAATTAAAAACAAATATCATAATATTATCTGAATACATGAGGGAAAAGCATGTGGCAAAATCCAGCATCCCTTTATGATAAAAACCCTCAGCAAAATTGGTATAGAAGGGAATACCTCAAGGTAATAAAAGCCATCTATGACAAACCCACAGCGTACATTATACTGAATGAGAGAAAAGTTGAATGCATTTCCCCTGAGATCTGGAATAAGACAAGGATGCTCACTTTCACCACTTCTGTGCAACATAGTGCTGGAAGTCCTAGCCAGAGCAGTAAGACAAGAGAAAGAAATAAGGGGCATCCAAATCAGTAAAGAAAAAGACAAACTGTTGCTGTTCATTAATGATATGATCGTATATCTGGAGAACCCTAAATACTCATCTAGAAAACTGCTACATCTAATAAATGAATTCAGTAAAGTTTCAGGAAACAAAATGAATGTACACAAATCAGTAGCACTGCCATATACCAACAATGACCAAGCCAAGAATCAAATCAAGAACTCAATCCCTTTTACAACAGCTGCAAAAAATAATAAAATATTTAGGAATATACCTAACCAAGGACATGAAAGATCTATATGAGGGAAACTACAAAATACTATTGAAAGAAATCACTGATGACACAAACAAGTGGAAATACATCCCACACTCATGGGTAGAATCAATATTGTGAAAATGACCATAATGCCAAAAACTATCTACAGATTCAATGTAATCCCATCAAAATACCATCATAATTCTTTACAGAACTAGAAAAAAAAAATCCTAAAACTCATATGAAACCAAGAAAGACTCTGTGCAGCCAAAGCAAGACTAAACAAAAAGAACAAATTTGGAGGCACCACATTACACAACTTCAAACTGTATTACAAAGCTATAGTTAAAAAAAACAGCAGGTTTTTTACATAGACCAGTGGAACAGAATAGCGAACCCAGCATATAGACAAATGGAACAGAATAGAGAACCCAAAAATTAAAGCCAATACTTAGCCAACTAATCTTCAACAAAGCAAACAAAAATATAAAGTAGGAAAGGATACCCTATTAAACAAATGGTGCTGGGATAACTGGCAAGCCACATGTCAAAGAATGAAACTGGATCCTCATCTGTCACCTTATATAAAAATCAACTCAAGATGGATCTGACTTAAATCTAAGACTGTAAATCATAAAAATTCTAGAAGATAGCATCAGAAAAACTCTTCTAGTCAAGGGGTTCCCAACCCCCTGTCAGGAACCTGGCTGCACAGCAGCAGGTGAGCAGTGGAGGAACAAGAATTACCACCCACCTGAGTTCTGTCTCCTATCAGATCATCAGCAGCATTAGATTCTCATAGGAGCACCAACCCTATTGTGAACTGCACATGCAAGGAATCTAGATTTCATGCTCCTTATGAGAATTTAATGCCTGATGATCTGAGGTGAAATAGTTTCATTCCAAAACCATCCCCTGCCCCCACCCCAGTCCATGGAAATGTTGTCTTCCATGCAAATGGTCCCTGGTGGCAAAAAGGTTGGTGACCACTGTTCTAGACATTTGCTTAGGCAGACTTCATGACCAAGAACCTGAAAGCAAATGCAACAAAAAGTAAATACATGGGACCTAATTAAACTAAAAAATTTCTGCACAGCAAAAAATAAATAAATAAATAACCAGCAGAGTAAACAGACAACCCACAGAGTGGAAGAAAATATTCACAAACTATGCATCTGACAACGAACTAATATCCAGACTCTACAAGGAACTCAAGTAAATCAGCAAGAAAAAAAGCAAGCAAAGGACACGAATAGACAATTCTCAAAAGAAGATATACAAATGGCCAACAAACATACGTAAAAAAAGTTCAACATCACTAATTATTAGGGAAATGCAAATTAAAACCACAATGAGATACCACCTTACTCCTGCAAGAATGGCCATAATTTTAAAATTAAAAAGTAATAGATGTTAGCATGGATGTGATGAAAAGGGAACACTTTTACACTGCTGGTGGGAATGTAAACTAGTACAACCACTATGAAAAACAGTGTGGAGATTCCTTAAAAAACTAAAGTAAAACTACCATTTGATCCAGCAATTCCTCTACTGGGTATCTACCCAGAGGAAAATAAGTCCTTATACAAATAAGAAACTTGCACATGCATGTTTATAGAAGCACAATTAGCATTTGCAAAAATATGGAACCAGCCTAAATGTCCACCAATGAGTGAATAAAGAAAATGTGATATATATATATACATGGTGTGTGTATGTGTGTGTGTGTATGTATATATACACATACAAACCCACACATACATACACACACCATGGAATACTCCTCAGTCATAGATAGGAATGAAATAATGGCATTCACAGCAACATGGATGGAGATGGAAACCGTTATTCTTTTTTTTTTTTTTTTTGAGACTCTCACTCTGTCACTTAGCCTGGAGTACATCGGCATGATCTCCGCTCACTGCAACCTCTGCCTCCTGGGTTCAAGCAATTCTCCTGCCTCAGCCTCCTGAGTAGCTGAGATTATAGGCACGTGCCTGGCTAATTTTTGTAGAGACGGGGTTTCACCATGTTGGCCAGACTGGTCTGAAACTCCTGACCTCAGGTGATCCGCCCTCCTTGCCCTCCCAAAGAACTGGGATTATAGGCGTTAAGCCACCACGCCCAGCCTAGAGACTGTTATTGTAAGTGAAGCAACTCAGGAATGGAAAACTAAATATTGTATAACTTGTAAGTGGGAGCTGCGCTATAAGAATGCAAGGGAAAATAATAATGTAATGGACTTTGGGGACTTGCAGGGAAGGGTAGGAATGGGGTGAGGGATAAAAGACTACACACTGGGTACAGTATACACTGCCCAGGTCACAGGTGCACCAAAATCTCAGAAATCACCACTAAAAAAATTTATCCATGTAACCAAAACCACCTGTTCTCCAAAAACTATTGAAAGAAATTTTCATATAAAATAAAAGTCTTTTTCTCACACAATGAAGTTATCTAAATTAATCCTTAAAAATCTTCTACCTTGGACATTATCATTATTATTTAATATCTGAAGGCAACAAATTTCAAGAGATAAAGCAATTTGCCCCAGGTTAATTTGTTCTTATGAAATTGGACCATATATCTTAATAGTTTCTAAAAGAATTCTTATGATTTTGCATTCTCTATTGTCTCTCTCCATCTCTGCTTTCCTTAATATACTATTTGATGGCAGAAGGAGCATGAATGAGAGAATAGATTTTAGTGCAGATGGTAGAAGTGTACAGATCTGGAGAATAAACACAGAGTTTATTTGCTCTATGATAGTCACAAAGCCATTTAATGATTTTCCAGAATAAGCCAGTGCAGGTGTTAATTTGCCCCAGAGAGGGATTTCAAAACTCACTCCACTCTCACAGCTAGCTTGAGCTTTTCATTTGGCAAGAGCAAAAATACCTATATTTGGGAGACACTGGTATGTGAATTGAATCACTGTGCTAATTGATTAAATGCAAAGTTATACTAAATCACTCCACTCAAAGGGAGGTTGACTAGTAAATGCTCCCAGAGGTAATTAATGACTAGGCTCATCCAATCAACAGAAAAAACAATTCAGACTTGGGCAACAGTGGGTGGCAGGAAATTTGGAAGATTGGCATTAAACAAACCCTTTGGGTAATTCCATCTTACTCAGATTTTCTGAGCATTAAGAGCTATATAGCTGAAGCCTCAAGCACTGTTTAGTGAAAATGATTGCATGTGGGCATTGCGCCTATGAAAAAGAAACCACATATTTAATTCCTGTACATCTTCTAAGGTCTGTTCAGGTACCACCTCCCCCAAGGACCTTTTCCCAAGTTATCCAGTAAGAAGTTTCTTTCTTGAACGTTCTTAGGACTTTATCCATACTGACTATAAGCCAGTTCTCTTTCATTCTGAATTAGAGTATCTGAAGTCATATTTGCCATTTTCAACTGTAACTTAGTTGAGGCTGAGATCTTTACCTTGTTCATCAAGGTCTTCCAAAACAGGTAGCTCAAAGGCTAGGATGCAAATAAGCACTGAATTCCTGAATCTTCCCCTGGAAGCAGCTACATTAGCCTTTGTTCTATCTTGTCACATAAAACAAGCTTCTTGAAAGATACTATCTATTCTTCCTTTAGAAACTCTTTTGAAACAGAACTCCTGAAAGACAGCACTTTCCTGGCAGGAAAAAAAAAAAAAGCAACATATTAAAGAATTTGCACGTATGCATATTCTAATTCACTTTTACAAATGAACCATCAATGACACATCCTCCCAACTACTTAATACTAAGACACTGTCAGTCAAGGAGAAGTAAAGTTTCAAACTCTCAGATCTTCTCCGAGTACCACTCAAAGCAAAGCAGAGGTATTCCAAAATGATTTTTGAAAATCTAATGCTGGTATTTAAGATGGTTTTCAGCTTAAAGATCTGTGCCAGGCTGACTCATAGCCACTCATTCTTTTCCCCACACCATCTCTAATTTATTGCTAAATTTGGTCTAAAGTTGCCCCCCTGTAAGTTTGGCCTAGGGGTTTTTCTATACATAGTGAACTGAAACCTATCAGGATGTGTAAACAGACTGTAACATGCTCCTATACCAATCACTGAGTTTTACTCATCCAAAGGCAGCCAACTGTTTAAACAGTGTTTAAATAAAGCAAATGCCAAGCTGTAAACAATTCAGCTATTTCCATACCTCACTTTGGTTTTATGCATATCAACTTATTTTTTCTGTCCGTAAATCTTCCCCAACCACGTGACAGTACTAGACCTATTCTGGTTGTTTGGAGTGGGGGTGGTAGGTGGCTGTTCACTTCACAAATTATTCTTTGCTTACTTAAACCTTGTTCAATGTAATTTTTCTAAAGTTACAGTGACAGTGTTAGATTATAAGAAATAAATGCTGAAATGTGGACCAAAAAAAATTGAATAATATTTTTATTACTTCATAATCTGGCACAAACAAAACATCAGTCCACTCCTTATTACCTATAATAAGTTAAAAAATGAAAAACATTGCCAAAGGCTTTCCCTCTTCTAGATAGACATCATTTATTACAGCCCTTTTGCCATAGTTTTAAATAAATACAGCAATAATTTTAAATATAACCCTCTGCAGCAAAAGCAGTGTTAAGAGGAAGACTTATAGCACTAAAGGCCTACCTCTAAAAGTTAGAAAGATCTCACATCAATGATCTAACATCACACCAAGGGGAACTAGAAAAACAAGAAAAAACTAACCCCAAAGCTAGCAGAAGAAAATAAATAACTAAAGTAAGAGAAGAACTGAAAGAAATAGAGATTCAATGTCCACCCAAAGAATCCATGAAACCAAAAGCTGGGTATTTGAAAGGATAAACAAGATCAATAGTGTACTAGCTAGATAAATAAAGAAAAAAGAGAATATCCAAATAAGCACAATCAGAAACAACAAAGCTGACATTTCAACCAATCCCACAGAAACGCAAAAGATCCTCAGAGACTACTATAAACATCTCTATGTATACAAATCAGAAAATCTATCTAGAAATGGATAAATTCCTGGAAACACTCACAATTGAACCAAGAAGGAACTGAACCTCTGAACAAACCAATATCAACTTCCAAGCTGAATAAGTAATTTAAAAAAAAAAAAAAAAAAAACCTATATACCAAAAAAAAGTCAGATGGATTCACAGCCAAATTCTACCAGATGTACCAAAAAAAGCTGGCACCAATTCCATTGAAACTATTCCAAAAAATAAAGGAGAAAGGACCCCTTCCTAATTCATTCTATGAAGCCAACATCACCCTGTTATCAAAAACAAAGGCACAATGAAAAACTAAAACTATAGGCCAATATTCCTAATGAACATAGATACAAAATTCTTCAATAAAATACTAGCAAACAGAATCCAGTAGCACATCAAAAAGTTAATTCATCATGATCAAGTAGGCTTTATTCCTGGGATGCAATCAACATATACAAATCAATAAATGTGATTCACTACATAAGGAGAACTAAAACAGAAACCATATGATCATCTAAATAGGCACAGAAAAAGCTTTTGATAAAGTCCAACATCCTTTTATGATAAAAACCCTCAATAAACTAGGCATCAAAGGAACATACCTCAAAATAATAAAAGCCATCTATGCAAACCCACAGCCACCATCCAACTGGACAAGCAAAAGCTGGGAGCATTCCCCTTGAGAACTGGAACAGATAAAGATGTCTACTTTCACCACTCCTATTCAACACAGTACTGGAAGTGCTAGCCAGAACAATCAGGCAAGAGAAATAAATTAAAGGCATCCAAATAGGAGAAGAAAAATTCAAACTATCTCTTTACACTGATGATATGATTCTATAGCTAGAAAACCCTAAAGGCTATGCCAAAAGGTTCCTGGAACTGATCAACGACTTCAGTAAACTTTCAGGATAGATAATCAATGTACAAAAATCAGTAACATTTTCAAGCTGAGAGCCAAATCAAGGAGACAATCCCATTTATAACATACACACAAACCTAGAAATACATCTAACAACAAAGGTGAAATCTCTCTATAAGGAGCACTATAAAACACTGCTAAAAGAAATTATAGATGACACAAACAAATGAAAAAACAGTCCATGCTCATGGATTAGAAGAATCACTATCATTAAAAATGACCATACAATCCAAAGCAATCTTTGGATTCAACACAATTCCTATAAAACTACCAATGTCATTTTTTTTTTCACAGAATTAAAAAAAAAACCTACACTAAAATGTATATGAATCCAAAAAAGAGCTGACATAACCAAGGCAATCTTAAGGAGAAAGAACAAAGCCAGAAACATTACATTAACCCACTTCAAACTATACCATAAGGCTATAGCAACCTACAGTAAACAGCACGGTACTAGTACAAAAGTAAGCACATAGACCAATAGAACAGAATAGAGAATCCAGAAACAAAACCACACACCTACAACCATCTAATCTTTATTAAGCAGACAAAGATAAGCGATGGGGAAAGGACTCCCTATTCAATAAATGGTGCTGGGATAACCGACCAGTCATATACAGAAGAATGAAAATAGACTCCTGTCTTTCACCATATACAAAAATTAACTCAAGACGGATTAAAGATTTAAATGTAAAACCTCAAACTATAAAAATCCTAGAGGAAAACCTAGAAAATACCATTCTGGATATCAGCCTTGACAAAGAATTTATGGCTAATACCTCAAAAGCAATCACAACAAAAATAAAAATTAACAAGTGGGACCTAATCAAATTAAAGAGCTTCGGCATAGCAAAAAATACTATCAACAGAGTAAACAGATAACATACACAATGAGAGAAAATATTTGCAAACTATGCATCCAACAAAGGTCTAAGATCCAGAATCTATAAGGAACTTAAATAACTGAACAAGCAAAAACCAAATAACCTTATAAAAGTGAACAAAGGACATGAACACACACTTTTCAAAAGAAGAAGACATACAAGTGGCCAATAACCATATGAAAAAAGGTTCCATATCACTAATCATTAGCGAGATACAAATCCAAATCACAAAGATATACTATCGCACACTTGTCAGAATGGCTATTACTAAAGAGTCAAAATACAACAGCTGTTCAAAAGAGTCAAAATACAACAGATGTTCATGATGCTGCATCTGTTGTAGAAAAGGAAACACTTATAAACTGTTGATGGGAGTGTAAATTAGTACAGCCACTGTAAAAAGCAGTTTGGAGATTTCTCAAAGAACTGAAAACTGAACTACCATTTGACTCAGCAATCCCATCACTGAGTATATAATATATATGTGTATATATATCCAAAAGCAAATAAATTATTCTAACAAAAAAACATGCACTCATATGTTTGTTGCAGCACTATTCACAATAGCAAAGACACGGAATCTAGGTGCCCAACAATGGTGGATTGGATAAAGAAAATGTGATACATATATTATATACATATTACACACACACATACACACCCCATGGAATATCACACAGCCATAAAAAAAGAATGAAATCATGTTCTTTGTAGCAACATGGACGCAGCTGGAGGCCATTATCCTAAGCAAACTAATGCAGAAACAGAAAATAAAATATTACATGTTCTCACTTATAAGTGGGAGCTAAACATTGGGTAAACATAAACATAAAGATGGTAGCTACAGACACTGGGGACTACTAGAGGGGGAAGAGATTGATGGGTAAAAAACCATTAGGTACTATGCTCACTAGACCAATTATACACTAAACATCATCATCACACAGTATACCCAAGTAACAAATTTGCACATGTACCCTCTAAATCTAAAACAGAAGTTGAAATTATTTTTAAAAGCAAAGACAAAATAAAAATTTTTAATTTAAAAAATAAAAAAGCGGGAGTCGATCCAAGATGGCCGATTAGGAGGAACTCGGGATTGCAGCTCCAAGAGAAGGCGCAGAGGGTGAGTGGACGCTGCATTTCCAGATGGATTTTTACTGCCAACAGACCAGGAGATTCACAGGAGGAGGAGCCCCACGGGTCGCCAGCACCACTGGTCTGACCGGCGCGGCCGCTGGGCCTACGCCCTGGGGCGGGGGGCAGCGGCTCCTTGTGCAGAGTGAGAGTGACTGAGTCCCCTCTGAGCCAGCAAGGGGAGCTGAAGCAGGAAGTCAAACCAGGAGATTCCTGGGCAAGGGCGCACCACGAATCTCAGAGCCGCTGCTTCGGCTGACGCAGCGGCTCACAGGGCAGCGGATTTTTACTGCCCACGGACCAGGAGATTCACAGACGGAGGAGCTCCACGGGTGGCTAGCGCCGCTAGTTGGACCGGCGCGGCCGCTCAGCCAACACCTGGGGCAGGGGGCAGTGGCTCCTTGTGCAGAGTGAACAAGACTGGGTCCCCTCTGGGCCAGTAAGGGGAGCTGAGGCAGGGAGTTAAGCCAAGAGATTCCCGGGCAAAGAGGGCGCCACGGGAAGCACGGCTGAACCCGGGACGGTCCAGCTATGTGGGGGAGGGGCGGCCTCCATTGGGAAACACCCTGCAGTTCCCAGGGCAATTTGCCGTAACCAAGGTAACCCGCCATTACAGAGACTCCGTCACTACAGGGGCAGACCAACATAGCGGAAGCAGTTCTAACTACACCCATATAAACAGGACTGCAGGGAAGTTCACACGGAAGCTGGGCAGAGCCCACAGCACCTCAGCGAAGCCTCTGCAGGCTGAGTGTGACTAGGCTGCCACCTTGTGGGCAGGGAAAATGGTAGCAGAACAGCGGGAAATCATAAAGCCCTAACTCCTTGGGACAGAACACCTGGGGGGAAGAAAAGGGGGTTTATGAGTTCAGCTGCTGCAGACTTAAAATTACCAAAATCAGAAAGACAGCAACTACAAAGTCGATAGGTGGATAAATCCACAAAGATGGGAAAAAACCAGCGCAAAAAGGATGAAAACACCCAAAACCAGAATACCTCTCCTCCTACAAGGGAGCGCAACTCCTCACCAGCAAGGGAACAAGACTGGATGGAGAATGAGTGTGATGAAATGACAGAATCAGCTTTCAGAAAATGGATAATAAGAAACTTCCGTGAGCTAAAAGAACATGTTCTAACCCAATGCAAAGAAACCAAGAATCTTGAAAAAAGACTTGATGAAATGCTAACAAGAATGGACAACTTAGAGAGGAATATGAGTGAATTGATGGAGCTGAAAAACACAACACGAGAACTTCGCAAAGCATGCATAAGTTTCAACAGCCGAATTGACCAAGCAGAAGAAAGGATATCAGAGGTCGAAGATCAACTCAATGAAATAAAACGAGAAGGCAAGATTAGAGAAAACAGGGTAAAAAGGAATGAACAAAGTCAACAAGAATTATGGGACTATGTGAAAAGACCTAATCTACGTGTGATAGGTGTACCTGAATGTGACGAAGAGAATGCATCCAAGCTGGAAAATACTCTTCAGGATATTATCCAGGAAAACTTCCCCAACCTAGCAAGGCAGGCCAATATTCAAGTCCAGGAAATACAGACAACACCACAAAGATATTCCTCTAGAAGAGCAACCCCAAGGCACATAATCATCAGATTCACCAGGGTTGAAATGAAGGAGAAAATACTAAGGGCAGCCAGAGAGAAAGGTCAGGTTACCCACAAAGGGAAACCCATCAGACTCACAGCAGATCTCTCAGCAGAAACCCTACAGGCCAGAAAAGAGTGGGGGCCAATATTCAACATCCTTAAAGAAAAGAACGTTCAACCCAGAATTACATATCCAGCCAAACTAAGCTTCATAAGTGAAGGAAAAATAAAATCCTTTGAGAACAAGCAAGTACTCACAGATTTCATCACCACCAGACCAGCTTTACAAGAGCTCCTGAAGGAGGCACTACACATAGAAAAGAACCACCAGTACCAGCCACTCCAAAAACACACGAAATGGTAAAGAGCATCAACACAATGAAGAATCTGCATCAACCAACGGGAAAAATAGCCAGCTAGCATCAAAATGTCAGGATCAAATTCACATATAACAATATTAACCCTAAATGTAAACGGACTAAATGCCCCAATCAAAAGACACAGACTGGCAAATTGGATAAAAAGTCAAAACCCATCAGTGTGCTGTATCCAGGAAACCCACCTCACATGCAAGGATACACAAAGGCTCAAAATAAAGGGATGGACGAAGATTTACCAAGCAAATGGAGAGCAAAAAAAAGCAGGAGTTGCAATTCTCATCTCTGATAAAATAGACTTTAAAACAACAAAGATCAAAAGAGACAAGGAAGGACATTACATAATGGTAAAAGGATCAATGCAACAAGAAGAGCTAACGATCCTAAATATATATGCACCTAATATAGGAGCACCCAGATACATAAGGAAAGTTCTTAAAGACTTACAAAGAGACCTAGACTCCCACACAATAATAGTGGGAGACTTCAACACACCATTGTCAATATTAGACAGATCAACAAGACAGAAAATTAACAAGGATATCCAGGATTTGAACTCAGACCTGGAACAAGCAAGCCTAATAGACATATACAGAACTCTCCACCCCAAATCCACAGAATATACATTCTGCTCAGCACCACATCACACCTACTCTAAAATCGACCACATAATTGGAAGTAAATCACTCCTCAGCAAATGCAAAAGAACGGAAACCATAACAAACAGTCTCTCAGACCACAGTGCAATCAAGTTAGAACTCAGAATTCAGAGGCCAACCCAGAACCGCACAGCCTCATGGAAAATTAACAACTTTCTCCTGAATGTTGACTGGATAAACACTGAAATGAAGGCAGAAATAGAGATGTTCTTCGAAACCAACGAGAACGAAGACACCACATACCAGAATCTCTGGGACACATTTAAAGCAGTCTCTAGAGGAAAATATATAGCATTAAGTGCACACATGAGAAGAAAGGAGAGATCTAAAATTGACACCCTATCGTCAAAATTGGAAGAGCTAGAGGAGCAAGATCAAAAAAACTCAAAACCTAGCAGAAGACAAGAAATAACTAAGATCAAAGCAGAATTGAAGGAGATAGAGACACAAAAAACCCTACAAAAAATCAATAAATCCAGGAGCTGGTTTTTTGAAAAGATCAACAAAATAGACAGACCACTAGCCAGACTAATAAAAAAGAAAAGAGACAATAACCAAATAGATGCAATAAAAAATGATAAAGGGGATATCACCACAGATGCCACAGAAATTCAAACCATCATCAGAGGTTATTACAAACACCTCTATACACGTAAACTAGAAAACCTGAAAGAAATGGATAAATTCCTGGACAGTTGCCTCCTCCCAAGCCTAAACCAGGAAGAAGTTGAAACCCTGAATAGACCAATCACAAGGTCTGAAGTCGAGGCAGCAATTAAGAGCCTACCACCCAAAAAAAGCCCAGGTCCAGATGGGTTCACAGCCGAATTCTACCAGACATAGAAAGAAGAACTGGTACCATTCCTACTGAAACTATTCCAAATAATCCAAAAAGAGGGAATCCTTCCCAAATCATTTTATGAGACCAACATCATCCTAATACCAAAACCCAGCAGAGACTCAAAAAGAGAAGAAAACTACAGGCCAATATCCATGATGAACATAGATGCAAAAATCTTCAATAAAATACTGGCAAGCCGATTGCAACAGCACATCCAAAAGCTTATCCACCATGATCAAGTAGGATTCATCCCAGGGATGCAAGGATGGTTCAATATACACAAGTCTATAAATGTAATTCACCACATAAACAGAACCAAAGACAAAAACCACATGATTATCTCAATTGATGCAGAGAAGGCCTTCAACAAAATTCAGCAGCCCTTTATGCTAAAAACTCCCAATAAACTAGATATCGACGGAACGTATCTCAAAATAATAAAAGCTATTTATGACAAACTGACAGTCAATATCATACTGAATGGGCAAAAACTGGAAGGATTCCCTTTGAAATCTGGCACTAGACAAGGATGCCCTCTCTCACCACTCCTATTCAATATAGTACTGGAAGTTCTAGCCAGAGCAATCAGGCAAGAAAAAGAAATAAAGGGTATTCAATTAGGAAAGGAGGAAGTCAAATTGTCTCTATTTGCAGACGACATGATTGTATATCTAGAAGACCCCATCATCTCAGCTCAAAATCTCCTGAAACTGATAAGCAACTTCAGCAAAGTCTCAGGATACAAAATCAATGTGCAAAAATCACAAGCATTCCTACACACCAATAACAGACTTAAAGAGAACCAAATCAAGAATGAACTGCCATTCACAATTGCTACAAAGAGAATAAAATACCTAGGAATACAACTAACAAGGAACGTAAAGGACCTCTTCAAGGAGAACTACAAACCACTGCTCAACGAAATAAGAGAGGACACAAACAGATGGAGAAACATTCCATGTTCATGGTTAGGAAGAATTAATATCGTGAAAATGGCCATACTGCCCAAAGTAATTTACAGATTCAACGCTATCCCCATCAAGCTACCAATAACCTTCCTTACAGAACTGGAAAAAACCACCTTAAACTTCATATGGAACCAAAAGAGAGCCCGCATAGCCAAGTCAATTCTAAGCAAAAAGAACAAAGCAGGAGGCATCACACTACTGGACATCAAACTATACTACAAGGCTACAGTAATCAAAACAGCATGGTACCGGTACCAAAACAGAGATATAGACCAATGGAACAGAACAGAGGCGTCAGAGGCGACACAACATATCTACAACCACCCGATCTTTGACAAACCTGATAAAAACAAGCAATGGGGAAAGGATTCCCTGTTCAATAAGTGGTGTTGGGAAAACTGGCTAGCCATATGCAGAAAGCAGAAACTCGACCCCTTCCTGACACCTTACACTAAAATTGACTCCAGATGGATTAAAGACTTAAACATAAGACCTAACACCATAAAAACACTAGAAGGAAACCTAGGCAAAACCATTCAGGACATAGGCGTAGGCAAGGACTTTATGACCAAAACAGCAAAAGCATTGGCAACAAAAGCCAAAATAGACAAATGGGACCTAATCAAACTCCACAGCTTCTGCACGGCAAAAGAAACAGTCAATAGAGTGAATCGGCAACAAACAGAATGGGAAAAAATTTTTGCAGCCTACCCGTCTGACAAAGGGCTGATATCCAGAATTTACAACGAGCTAAAACAGATTTACAAGAAAAAAACAAACAAGTCCATTCAAAAATGGGCGAAGGATATGAATAGATACTTTACAAAAGAAGACATACATGAGGCCAACAAGCATATGAAAAAATGCTCATCATCACTGGTCATTAGAGAAATGCAAATCAAAACTACATTGAGATACCATCTCATGCCAGTTAGAATGGCGATCATTAAAAAATCTGGAGACAACAGATGCTGGAGAGGATGTGGAGAAATAGGAACACTTTTACACTGTTGGTGGGAGTGTAAACTAGTTCAACCATTGTGGAAGACAGTGTGGCGATTCCTCAAGGACCTAGAAATAGAAATTCCATTTGACCCAGCAATCCCATTACTGGGCATATATCCAAACGATTATAAATCATTCTACTATAAGGACACATGCACACGAATGTTCATTGCAGCACAGTTTACAATAGCAAAGACGTGGAACCAACCCAAATGCCCATCGATGATAGACTGGACAGGAAAAATGTGGCACATATACACCATGGAATATTATGCAGCCATCAAAAACGATGAGTTTGCGTCCTTTGTAGGGACATGGATGAACCTGGAAACCATCATTCTCAGCAAACTGACACAAGAACACAAAATCAAACACCACATGTTCTCACTCATAGGCGGGTGTTGAACAATGAGAACACATGGACACAGGGAGGAGAGCACTATACACTGGGGTCTGTTGGGGGGGAGTGGGGGGGACAGCGGTGGGGTGGGGAGTTGGGAAGGGATAGCAAGGGGAGAAATGCCAGATATAGGTGAAGGGGAGGAAGGCAGCAAATCACACTGCCACGTATGCACCTATGCAACCTTGCATGTTTTTCACATGTACCCCAAAACCTAAAATGCAATTAAAAAAATAATAAATAAATAAATTAAATAAAAAAAAATAAAAAAGCTATCTCTCACAGTAGCCTCTATAATGAATTCTACTACAAAAACTATGGTTAAATAACAGACTTCTATAAATTCTCTTACTAAAGGTATACTAAACAAAATAATGTACTTTCAATTGCCTACTAATTAAACAGAAAAAAAAATCTATACAGTTAGTGACACTTCTTGTTACACATTAAAACATACATTGAGCATTATAGGGATTCACTTATAAGGGATTAATAAAACAGACTACTTAGTTAAGACAAATAGACTATCTAACTCATTCTTTGGCCTATTTTAGTTAGATTAGGCCAGGCACAGTGGCTCATGCCTGTAATCCCAGCACTTTGGGAGGCCAAAGTGGGCAGATCAGTTGAGGTCAGGAGTTTGAAACCAGCCTGGCCAACATGATGAAACCCCATCTCTACTAAAAATACAACAAATTAGCTGGGTGTAGTGGTGGGTACCTTTAATCCCAGCTACTCAGGAGGCTGAGGTGGGAGAATTGCTTGAACCTGGGAGGCAGAGGTTGCAATGAGCAGAGATAGTGCCACTGCACTCCATCCTGGTTGACAGAGCAAGACTCTGTCTCAAAAAAACAAAACAAAACAAAACAAAACAAAAATTAGTTTAGTTCATAAAGACCCTAACTAAAAAACATACTCCATATTCTTAACATTATCTTCCTAATATTCATAATAATAGTCTCCCTGGCACACTACATTCTCTCAAAAATTTTAAACGTTTACACATAGCCATTCATAAAATGTCAAAATAGTCTCTCTTCTACTGAAACTACAAAATCTCAAAAAACAAAAATGGATAGTCATAAAGACACCATAACCTATAAATAACATACTGAGACCAAAAAACTCAAAATAATAACTAAAAATAGCACTAAAGCCCTAAGTTTTGGTCACACTCGCCTAAATTAATACCTGACCATTATTACACATTGTATGCCGGTATCAAAATATTTCAATACCGTATGTGTATACATACACATAATGTACTCATAAAACTTAAATAATAAGAAAAAAATCTTACTAAGTTTAAACAAAATTATGGGACAAGCCTTCTTTTAGACGAAACATATACTAGTCCCCAAAAGACCAGATCAGATCAAACCAAAATGAAGTCACTCAAACTAAACATAAAAAAAACTAAAACTTCAAAAAAAAAAAAAAGATATATACTAAAACAGACCAGGTGTTTTTTTCTCTCCTGAAAACAGGAGATTCCAACATAAATAGGACTCCTCTACTTTAACCTCTACAAAAAAACAAACAAACAAACAAACAAAAACTGAAGCCCCTATACTCACATGTTCTACTATTTCCCAGTGATATTTGAGACCAACTAAATATACTTAAGACAATGACAGAGTCACTTCAATGCCTAAAGTTTTGGTCAGCTTCTCAATTTTGAGAGGAGACTAAAAGGGGAGAACTGTTAAGTTTAGCCTAAAGCTCCCTCCGTGTAAATTCCACCTGAAAGTTTCTCTATACATAGCGAACTGTATAGAGTTCTCAACAGAGTCTCACTCTGCTGCCCAGGCTGAAGTGCTCACTGCAACTTCCACGTCCTGGGTTCAACCGATTCTCCTGCCATAGCCTCCTGAGTAGCTGGGACTACAGGCGCCTGCCACCACGCCCAGCTAAATTTTTGTATTTTTAGTAGAGATGGAGTTTCACCATCTTAGCCAGGATGGTCGTCTTATATTGATCACCGAGTTTCAGCCACAGTGGCCAAATGTTCAAACAAGGCAAATGCCAAGCTATAAGAATTTCAGCTGTTTCTGTATCACACTTCTTTCCATTTTTTGTACATCACTTTCCTTTTTCTGTCCATAAATCCTCTCCAACCACGCGGCAGTAACAGTCTCTCTCAACCTATTCTGGTTCCAGGGGATGCCTGATTCACGAATCATTCTTTGCTCAATTAAATTCTGTTAAATTTAATTTGTCTAAAGTTTTTCTTTTAACACCCTAAAAAATTTATTTCAAGCAAGAAGAAAATAAAAATCTTACTTTTTCAATTCTTTGCGCTCTACAAGGACAGCGGTAACAAAGATAACTCAAAAGCTGGCTAGCCCCAAAATAAATCCTATCAGGCTTTAGAGTTGGTATTGTAGAAATGTTTCCAGTTAAGTGAGTTTTCTATTTAAATTTATCAATATTATTAATAGGTTAGCATTGAAATGAACGTTTTCATTCTCTGAACACACAATTCACAGCTGGACATTAGATGGTGAAATATTAGTAGAAATAAAAATAAATGAAGGAAAGAACAATGAATTGGTTTTTTAACTCTTTGCACTTTTGAAAGTGCTTTCCCATATGTGGTCATTGAGTTCTTTTCAGTCTCTTTATTCATCCCATTTCCAGACAAGGAAACTGAGGCTTGAAGACATTAAGAGATGTATCCACTGGCACCCTTAAATACTGCCTCAATATACTTCATTTTACTTATTGATAAAAGGAGGCAATAATAGTACCTATTTTATATCATTGTAGTGAGAATGAATTAAAACAAAAAATGCTAATTTTAATCTTCTGCCCTTCCCCAATCTTCTGCTTTTTCCACTACCTAATCTACCTCTGGGTTAAAATATGACATCAAAAACACATAAGGCAGATGATACACATGAGGGAAAAAAAGCAAAAGCTATACCCTATTACTTTAAAATGTACAGATTCAAGTTTAATGAGCGCTCACCACTAAGTACTGTTCGAGCACTTTATATGTATTAATTATTTCATCCTCACTACAACCATATATAGTAGGTACTATTATTACTCCCATTTTATAATAAGTAAATAGAAGTACTTTGAGATAGAGAGCTTAAATAGCTTGATAGCTGCTATCACGTATTAACCTTAAAAGACAGGATTTTTGAAGCCTGCCTACAGTAACAGAGCTATAGTGAAACAGTTAAATTTCTGAGCATCTCCAGATCTGTACTGTCCAATATGGTAACCCCTAGACCCATAAAGCAATTGAACACATGAAATACGGCTAGTGTGGCTGAGGAAATGAATTTTCAATTTTACATAATTTTAATTAATTTTAATTTAGATTTATAGTGAATATTTGATGAAACTACAGTTTTCAAGACACTAGCCATCAGTCAATGAAGGGCAGTGATCCTTCAGAGATGGGATACAAAAGAGATGAGCCCTATAATTACCATAGCTTACTGCTCTGAGGGAGTTTCCAGGCTGTAGCACAGGAAGGCAGAACTCAGGCAATCTCCTTGAGTTGGAGAGAAAGCTTAGAGTCAGGTCTCCCAATGGAGTTTGCACTGCTGAATTTCACAATTGTCTGGGACCAATGACTCCTTTCTTCTTTCCATTTCCTCCCTTTGGAACAGAAATACGTATAACTGGTATCCTATGCCTGTCCCACCATTGTATTTTGGAAGCAGATAACCTGTTTTCTAGTTTCACAGGACCACAATAGAGAGAATTTTTTTCCCCAAAAATGGATTATACCCACTGTCTCACCCATATTTGATTTAGATTACTTAGATAATGAGATGTAGAATTTTTCAGCTAAGATTAGGGGAGATTTCAATCTTTGAGTTGTTGCTACCATGGATTAAGACTTTTTGAGATACTGGGATGGGGTGAATGTATTTTGCATGTGGGACAGACATGAATCTTTGGGATCTAGAGGGCAGACTTCGTGGTAGACAAAATAATGGCTCCCCAAAAATGTCCAGGTGCTAATTGACAGAATCTATGAATATGTTACCTTAAATGACAGAAGGGATTTGCAGATGTGATTAAGTTACTGGTCTTGAGATGGGGGGGATTATCCTGATTTTTCTAGGTGAGCCCAATATAATCACAAGAGATATAAGAGAAAGGCCTTTTCAGTCAAATTTCCATAAAGAAGTTACTCTTCCCACCAAAGAAGCTGAAAATCTCTCAGTTATTGTAGTTTGGCAGACATCCCAGAGACAGTTGCCAAAACAGAGAATACACAGATTAGAGAGTAGAGTTCCTGCCCAGGGGACCTACACTTGTGGAATGAATTAATAGTAGTAACTAAAGCAAGCAGTAAGCTTTTTATAAGGTACATAGTACAGAAGAAATTTTAATTCCATTCGAAATGTTTATTAATCACCTACTATGTTTCATGCACAATAGTTGGCCCTGAGGATCTAGGAGTATCTAGTTCAGCAGGACTCCTGCCCTCTTGAAGCTTACAGACCAGCCAGGTTTTCATAGCAACTTTGTTGACAAAGTGTCAGCAGCCTTGCTCAGATCAAGAAAGGTATGGACTCTCAATAGTGACTGAGCAGATCTTGCACAATGCAAAAAGAAAGTGATTCAGTCCAGTCTTTTAACCATACCCAGCTTATATACTTCACCAATTCATTAGTAAGGAGTAAGTGAAAATTAGTATGTCCATAGTCTTGTTATATATCATTACATAATGTCTGTAGATATGCTATATCTCATTAACAAGTCTTAAGTTATCTGCACTGTAAATACGTAAATCTCATTCCATAATGTTGGTTGAGTCATGCTAAAATAATCTTGTTGTTATCATCATAAAAGGCTGTGTTAAAAGTACCCTGCCAGATATTTTCATAGAGATATATCCAGGTTACCATAGTACGGTATCTGATCAGTTCATTTCCCTGTTTAAACCTTTACAAAGACCCCACTTCTCTGAGAGTAAAGTACAAAGCCATTGACTGACCTTGTACTTAAAACAGGTAACTTAAAACAGAATATTTTGATAGGCATCCCATCTATTGAAATGGACACCAGCCATAAATCATCAGTACACCCAAACCCACACATTGCAGAATATCAGCTCTTCCAACAGTGTCCCATGTAACCTAGCCCCTATCTACCCCTCCAGACATTCACCACCCTTCAGCCATGTGAAAGTCTTTTTGTTGGTTTTTGTCTTACCTTTATACATACTATTTCCTCTGCTCAGAATGCTCTGAGACACCCCATCCCTTCCTATACCAGGCTTTCTATCCATTTAAGTATCTGTTGACATATCCTTTGCTATGATTTAAATATTTGTGTCCCTCCAAAATTCATATTAAAACTTAATCCCCAGTGCATTAGTATTAAGAGGTAGGGTCTTTAGGCAGTGATTAAATCATGAGGTCTTTGCCCTCATGAATGGATTAGTGTCTTTAGAAAGGAAACCAGCTAGTTCTTCTTCTGCCTTGCCATCCCTTCAACCATATGAGGACACAGCATTCCACAGGACACAGTAACAAGGCATCATCTTGGAAGCAGATACAGCCAGCCCCCACTAGGTACCAAATTTGCTGATGCCTTGTTCTTGGACTTCACAGTCTCCAAAATTGCGAGAAACACCATGCTTCTAAGAACCATACCATAATCTCTCTATAAATGCTTGCTCAATGATTTAATAAATTGTAGTCAAGCTTATAATGGGCAGAACTGAGTAAGCTCTACCCCAAGGAAAATGCAGCCATAAGCTTTCCTCCATCCTTATGGCCTATCCCCTAGATGAAAGATGTAAATAAAGGTATAGGTATAAGTACAGGCAAAGATATAGATAACAGCTTGAGAAATATCCTGTCACAATAATATGCCTGGTCAATGGCTTTCAAGTATTTTATAAATTCATTCCACTTTAGATCCTCACCAAAATCATCAAGGAAATATATCATTGACAAACCAAATATTTCACTACCATGACCGCTAATGCCTCCCTCCTACCCTCAGAATAATACCCCCTGCATATCTAAACACTCAGGATAGCAACATAAAAGAAACAGCAAAGGCAATCTCCAGACAAACACACACCAGATGAGCACTTCCCCAGACTCTCCTCCCCAGCCTCTGCCACCATGTAAGAAAGGAGGTGCCTTTACCTTGAAATAAAAATGCTTTGCTGGCATTGTGCATTCCAGACACCTGAGCAACTCCAAGGGTGGTGTTCACAAGGTCAAGCTCGGTGACGATATCCATCTGAAGGTCAGGGTCCATCCCAAAGCCCACCACTGGAAAGGAACAAAGAGTTGTTTGGGCTTAAAATGCAGACTGCTAGTAGCATTATGGAGCAGAGGTTACAGGGTCAGGGAGTGGCAGGGAATACAAGGAAGCCAGTGATGAGTGCTTGGAGTCTTTGTTTATGGAGGGAAAAGAAAAGCAAATCTTTGCTCTCTTACCCCATTAATACTGTAGTTTCTTTGTTCCTTCCCCCAACCCCACTCCCCATTACAGATTGATAATCTCTTATCCAAAACCCCTGGGGTTATATATAGTTCAGAATTCAGAAGGTGCCATATGTTAGAAAGGTAATATGGCCTATAGACTACATTCTAGGTAGCATTTTTAGCAAAATCTAACCCAGCACCTATAATCAAATACAATATTTCTGAAGCAAAAAACATACTTCTCTAATTGGCATAAATAAAGATTATAAATAGGCTGATATAAGTTTAGATCAAGTCTTGCCATGAAATGAGTTCAACTCAGGATAGGTTTTGCTGTCAGGTGAGTTATGAAGAAACTGGGTTTCCAGGCTTTACAGAAGTGGTGACTGTGGATACAAGATTGTGATCCTGATCCACCTGTCTCAGAGACAGCTGCAGTAGCAAAATCTGACACCACCACCACCAGTAAACACCTCCACAAAGTGTTCCCTAATTAATCAGGCATGACCGCCTATGCTAAAGAGGAAGAAAATGGAAAGGAACCCTGTCCCTGCTGAAGAAAGGTGGCAGAGGGACTGGCCAGGAAGGAGAATCCCTAGAATAATGGATATAGATTTCCATCTAAGAGGATTCCTGGATGCCTCTCACCCAGGGGGTGCTCTGAGGAATGATTCATTCATGATTGCAAAGTAATTTCCAACTATAAGTATTAATAAGGCTAGTGAGCACTCTGAGGGACTATGTTTAAGCCATTCATAAAGGCTGTGTCTATCTACACTTATCTTCTCAATAGTGCAATTCTGACTGTGCTGTTGGAAATGTTTTAATCAGCAACAGCTGTCAACTCTCATCTGACAGTAATACAGTCACTGAGGCAAGATTTGGAGAGCTTGCACCCACTGAGCGAATGTTCACTGGGACATCATAAGCTATCACAACCTTGCCTGTCCTCCCACCTTATCCCTAGTCCTACAGCCTTGAAGAAGGAAATCTACACTTTCCTTACTCTTTTCCCGTTAGAAAAGAGGATCTGCTAGGCTTCTGTCAACAGTTGGTCAGGAAGGCCTCTTTGGAGCTGAAACCTGTTATTACCAAGGCAGATAAAGTGTATGTAACTGCCTTCTCAGTTTCCCTTTGTCCCCTGAACTGAAGATTTAACAGTTTCTATCAGGCTTCCCTTTGTCCCCTGAACTGAAGATTTAAGTTTTTCTCTTCCAAATGTAGCCAGTTGTGAAACCAGTTTACCCAAAGATGTCTTCCTTCCATTCACTCTGCATTCATTCATAATTTTTTCAACAGGTATTACTGAGTGCTTATATACAGCACACACATTGCTAGGCACTGGCAATGCACTCATGGAGCTTGCATTCCTGCAGGTTAGGTGGGGGTAGGACAAGAAATAAACAAATGAATAAGATAATCTGAGATGGCAATGAATGCCATGAAGAAAATACAATAGAGTAATGAGACAGAAAGCAACTTGGATGGGGGCCCTACTTTAGAAAGGAGAGTTGGAAAAGGTTCTTTTGAGCTGAAACTTGAATGACTAGAAAAGGCAAGATGGGAGGAAGCTTTCCACTGTAGAGAAGGGTACATGCAAACGAGGAACAAACTGGGAATGTCCCAAGAATAGAAAAAAGGCCAGCATGGCTGAAACTGAATGGGCTAGGGGTAGAGAAGTAGAAAATGAGGCCAACCAGCCATGGTGGCTCACACCTGTAATCTTAACACTTTGGGAGGCTGAGGCAGAACTGTTTGAACTCAGGAGTTTGAGACCAGCCTGGGCAACATAAGGAGACCATGTCTCTACAAAAAAAAAAAAAAAAAAATCAAAAAATTAGCCGGGCATGGTGGCGTACACCTATGGTCCCAGCTACTTAAGAAGATCACTTGCACCCAGGAAGTAGATGCTGCAGCACCACTGCTCTCTAGCCTGGTGCCAGAGTGAAACTTTGTGGAAAAGAAAGGGAAGGAAAGGGAAGGGGAAGGGGAAAGGGCCAAAGAGAAACAGAGAGAAGGGCTAGATCATATAAGGACTGTTACCTACAACAAGGAGCTTGGATGTTATTCTGAGATATAATTGGAGGGTTTTAAGGTTTATGTTTAAAGGCAGAAATTAAATTTCAGAGGACCTCTAAGTTGGTGTTTCTCTGGCCAGGAATTTAGAAAGTGGTCTGGGGAATGTGCCCTTCACCAGATGCAAGAAGAAGGAAGCACCCTGTTGCCCAAGTGCCTTTCACAGGGCTGGACAGATGGCGGAGAGGCTCTGAACTCAGGACCTGATTAATTATCTAATAAGTTGGTGCACGATCAATACTTTGTGTGCAATGACCTCAGAGCAATTTGTGTGCAATGACCTCAGAGCAATATGCACATCTGGGGATAGCATGAGATGACGGATGACATGCAAGCCAAGGAAACTTTCTAAAAAGACAGTGGTTGACTGAATTATTGGCTTCAAATCTTTATCCCTCTCATATCCACAGCCTTTGTTGTATGTCTTTGCAGTTCCTTCCACTAGAATGGGAGCAAATCTCCCCATCTCTTGACTTTGAGGCCAGTCATGTAACTTGTTTTGGCCATTGGGATGTTAGTGGCATTATGCAAGAAGAGGCTTGAATATGCTTGTGTGGTGGGGTTGGTTCTCTTCTACTTCTACATCATGATGAGAAGAACATGGCCCTGCTAGCCCACTGGTCCAAGGAGACCTAGACATGTGGAGCTGGCAGCCTACCTGAGTTTGAAACCAAGCCCAGCCAAATGCAGCCTAGATGAGCCAGCACCAAACACAACTTATAGATATGTAAACTAAAATCACATATCACAAACTCAGTGCTTCAAGCCACTGAGTTTTGGGTTGTTTGTTACACAGAATTATTATGGCAATATTGACTGATACAGGGACTATAAGACCTTCTAATGATAGCATTCTTAAGACGTTCAAATCTCCCAGACCAAGGGCCCTGCAATTAACTGGACAAACCTAAAAAGCATCCAAATAAACTCTGTAGAACTATCAGAACACCCTAATGGTGTCCTTGAATCCTCACCCCCCAAATGAGAACATAATTCCCTCAATCCAGAAAGTATTGTGGAAACAACACTAAACTGAGAGCCAGTTTCAGTCCAGTCTCTTCCCTCTACTAACTCTGTGCCCTTAAAGATATCACTCACGTATCAGAGCCTCGGTTTCCTCATCCATAAAATAGGAATGTTAATATCTGTCTCCCTGAAGCAATTGCTGAAGCAGAGACTTCAGAACTCCAATACTCCATATCAGCACTAACACGGGTGTCTTCATATACTTCATGCTATAGAAAATACCATGGTTTGGGTTACCATGTGTAAAAAGATACTGGTACCTGTTACAACAGACTCATGAGGTCTCAGGGGAAACTATATTCATACTTCAACAGCTCAATCTGGCACGTAGGTGGTACCCAGCTAGGGGCTATTTAATCTGTCTTTAATAAGACCAGTTCTCCAGACCACTCCAGCTCCCTGGTCCTCAACTCCACTGGAATCATACAAAAGATACAGATGGCCCCTTTCCTCCCAACCCCTCTCCACACCCAACTGACCTAGAAGGGCCTCTCACCCTAGGTTTGCTTGTAAAATCCATTTATGAAACCTATATTCACTCCCCAGCTCCCCGCCCACAACTCAAAAGCGAAGGAGCTTCTCTGGCTTTAAGTGTATTGCTTGTATTATGAAAACAGCTCATAAAAACAATACAACAAAAAAGAAATCAATTAGCCTTCTGGATACAGTTTTCTTATCTCCCTTTAATTGGTCCCCATCAGGATGAAAATGTCTCCTGCCCATAGTAGGATGTGTAAAGGATAGCACTTTGCACACTGCCTAGGGAATCTGAAAGCCTATTAATAAGGCAGCATTTACATGGGCTCTCCTAAACTTTATGTAGTGTGAGTGTTGTTGGTCTCATTAAAAAAAAAAAAAAAAATTAATGTTTCTGCTTCTTGTCCAAGCATGGAGCTCCTGCCCTTTTCTAGGAAACTCTGTTGAAGTTTTCTACTTTGGACATAATGGCTCTACAAATGGCTGAAATTGGGAATTACAATTAAGCAAGAGAAAAAGCTCCTGGGGAAGAAATATTTTTAAAACCTGGAAGGAAGCATGTCAATGTCACAGAGTCACTTGAGGCCTGACTCTGAGATTCAGAACCTCCACTCTTAACAAAGATACCTGTTGCTGCTGCTAATGGCTGCTCCTCACCCCCACCCAGGGAACGCTCAGGCTCACAGCCCACTCAGTTCACCTTTGGGGTCCCAGACATAGGCTTCCAGGCAAATCCTCCTGGGTCTGGCTGACTTTAAATTTCCTCCCGCTCCTTGTCCATGGTGAACGTTGTCTGTTTTCCTCTGGACCATGCAGACTAAAATAATGCTAGAATGATGCTCCAAGAGCTCATTTAACCATGGAATTTTACAACCACTTAATCAGATTTGGACCCCTGGGGACCTACAAAGGTCCTTAATACCCCAAAAGCAATTTTCTTGAAGAATATGCTCTACGCCTGTTCCAAGCTGGCCAATATATTACATGATCCTTGGAGGCTGGGGGCTCATGTTCACAACTCCATTATTCAATTCATAATTAATGATACACCAGAGAGTTCCTTCAAAAGTAAAATCTCTTGGCTGGGTGCAGTGGCTCACACCTGTAATCTCAGCACTTTGGGAGGCCAAGGCGGGCAGATCATCTGAGTTCGGGAGTTTGAGACCAGTCTGACCAACATAGAGAAACCCCATCTCTTCTAAAAATATAAAATTAGCTGGGCATGGTGGCTCATGCCTGTAATCCCACCTACTCCAGAGGCTGAGGCAGGAGAATCGCTTGAACCCAGGAGGCAGAGGTTGCAGTGAGCCAAGATTGTGCCATTGCACTCCAGCCTGGGGAACAACAGCCAAACTCCTCAAAAAAAAAAAAAAAAAAAGAAAGAAAGAAAGAAAATCTGTCCTTTCCAGCAGGTGGCAGCAAAAAACATTCACTTGGTCAGTAGGGGCTTTGTACTCCCTTTACTCTCTACCCTGGTGACCAAAACAAACCGGAAAACAATGGGAGAATAATTATTGAGTTTTCAATTATTCACACTGCCAAAGCATTGGAGAAAACTCACAGAGATAATGTGTTATTACTTCAATTATTGTAGCCTTTTAAATTTTCATTACTAGTGATGTACCTGAAAAATCTCTGAATTATTTCTCAACCAGAAATAACAAAAACTGGAGAATGGCACCTCCCATCTTGACTCCGCTTTGCACTCTTAAAACAAGTTCTCTGAACAAGGCAGACTTAAGCAACTCCTTATGACCCCTATCATTAGATCTTTTCATATGCAACTGTTTCTGCACGGCAGTCTTGCTTTAATTAAAATGTGCCTGATATCATCTACTCAGTTCTATTAAAAGGCGGTGATACCTGAGCAGCGCACTAAGTGAACCACATGTTTATTTCATCTAGGACTGTTAACAGCCCAGACAACAATTGTCTCACTTGACAAAGAAACTTTTCATGCAGCTGTCTGGATCCTGATAAACTAATCACAAGTTAGCCTTTGTTACCTAAGAAGAGGGTGAATGGATGATATGGAAATGGTGACACCTGGACAAAATCAAAGGGGCTGCCCCCAGAAAGCTACTGCTTATACCCTCTCCAGCTACAAGATATTTTAAGTGTACAAATTGAGAGGTAATCCCCCCCACCCCCTCGTCTCTCTGATTCTTCTGATAATGTGTGTAGAAGAAATATGTGGCGTCTAGTGTTCAAGTAGTGCCAAGGGGCACTGAAAACCCAAGCTCCCTAGGCAACAGCCACAATCAACATGCCAGATCCTTCCATGCTTCCCTGCCTTTGCTCAACCTTCTCCCTCTTCCTAGAATGCCTTCCCACTTTGTCTACCTGGAAAACTCCCTACAAAGCCTTGAAGGCACAACTCTCAAATCCATAACCACCACTCCTCCCCAGAATTAATTCAAACTGTCCCTCCTCCATATTTCCTTAATACAAACTTATACTCCTACCTCTCCATCACCCCCCATCAATCTGTAAAATTAAAATGCCTGCCAGTTTCTATCTAGATTCCCAGCTATGCTGTAAGTTCCTAGAAGTTAAGGACTAAGCCATTTTCTGTTTGCATAAGAAATCCTGGCACCCAGCAAGACACCGTTTGCTGAATGAATAAAAGCATGAATGAATTTTCCCCTACAACCAAATTTTTACAAGATTTAAAGGGGACTGGTTGTGGAAAAAGGGAAAATATCTTGTTCTTAAAGATCCCGTCCACAAGCAATGAACCCTGAAAAATGTTCCATTCCGTGGATTGGAATGGAAAGTACCAAAAGTACCGTGATAAGGGTACTTTGGCGACTTTTTAAAGGAGTAATGAGAACAAAGAATTTATGCATATTCCGTAGTGATGTGCACTTAGGGATGTGAACTGACTAACGAGTTGCCCCCTCCCTATCTAGTTTGTCCCTGTCTGCGGTTCCTCTTTAAGATGTCCACGAGCACCAGACTCCCGTGCTCAGGGCCGGCAGCCCACACTCCGCACTAACTAGCCTTGCCTGTCCTTATCTTCCTGGGATTCGCGCAATCCTTCAGCATGTTCTGGTTTTAAAAGACTAACCCGTCCTGACGGGCCTGAACTCAAGAAGCAACTATTCTAAGCTAGACTGAGCCTTGGCGTCTCCGCAGCCTGTGAAGCTCAGATAGATGTAAGGAACGAAATGGGAGGTTTCTTTTGTCCCTGGAGAAATCCATACTCAACGTTCTTAAGCAGACGAAAGCCGCTGCCTGCTCAGTCCTGGGGAAGTGGGAAGGGCCCTCTCAGCTTCTAGACGCCAAATCTTCCAGCGGGCTAACTGCCAAAGAGGGGCGCCTGGGCGCAAGTGGAGGGAACTTTTGGGCCGAACAACCAAGGGCAGACGCCCCTCCTCAGCCCTCTCCGCTCTTTGGCCTAGAGAGAAAGCCACGCCTCTAGAGAAGGAAATAAGGGTGGTAAAGGGGGGAGAATAAAGGAGAGAGAATAACCACACAGATGCTAGGGTGCGAAGTCGGCAGTGCGTACTGAGGATGGCCGGGTAGGACTGCAAACCGCCGACACTCCCCCCAATTGACAGGCCCTATTTTTGCCAATTTCCTACCACATCGCATCCCACCTCACCTCACCCCACCCCAGTCTCCCCGCGTCTACTACTAGCTCTTCGAAGAAAGCGGCTGGAAGCCTGTCTCCGAACCCCAGGGGACTTGTGGGCAAGGGAGCTGGTGGAAGCAGAAGGAGGAAGACGCGCTGAGAGTCCTCACAACTGCGTCTCCGGAGGCAGAACCAAGTGGGGACTTCAGATAATCACGCATCATCCTTGTTCCCCCTCCCCACACCAACCCTGCGATTATAGCAAGAGAAAACTGGTTTCAGCTTGAGAAAATTTCCCCAGATTGTCTCCACTGCTCTATTTCCCCAAATAATTGTTCGCCCAGCTCCTGCGAGCCAAGAGGGTCGGAGAAGAATACTCCTGGAGTTCTCGGGGGTAGTCAGGAAGGGACAGGAGGAGATCGCCGGATCCCAGGGTTCTCCCGCAGCACTCTCCCCTCGCCGCGCCGCGCCGCGCCCTCCCGGCCCGGGCCGCGCCCGCCAGCCGGAAGCGCTCCCTCTGCGGGCGCGACTCCCGCAGCTACCCCTTCCCAGCCTGGCCGGGGGTGGCGAGAGCAGTTTCCACAGCGCCTTTCAAGTTTGGGGACCTGGGGCTCGCAGGCCCGCCCTGCTGCGGGTTTCGACTCCCTGGGGCCGGAAAGCTGGTTACTAGCTGCAAGAGGGTGCGCCCGCTCGGCCGCGCCCCTCACTCCAGCGTCCCCGAGGCCGCGTCCCCCGAGAAGGGGCACTCAGCGGGGACACCTTCAAGCCCGTGAGTCCCGCTTCTCACCCTGTCGCTCCGAGCAGGGCAAAGAGCCCCCCAGGAAGCTGTCCACGCTACTGCCGTTCCCCAGACCAGCGCAGAGCTCGGCTCCAGGTCTCCCCACGCCGCTGTGGGATCTGGGCGAAGCAGCGGGGCTCCCCCATTTCCCGGATCCCTCTCACCGCCCCAGTACTGCTTACCTGTCCGGGCCGTGCACACACAGAACCACACAACTAAAATCACATCCATCGGCATCGCTCCCGAGGGTCCCCGCCTAGCAGGGCGCACCGAAGCTAAGTGGAAACAAATGCGCCTGGATCCTGAGGCGCGCCGGGCTCGGAGCCGCCAAACTTGCTAGCGGGCGGCGGGGGAGGTGGCTACGCAGCGCCGGGTGCTGCGCTCCGGGACGCGCCCGCTAAGGCAGCCCCGGCCGCCCCGCCCCCAGCCCGCCCCCCAACGCGGGCGGCGGCGGCGCGGGGCTCGGGACCCGGCACCCGCTGCGGCTGCGTTCGCCTGGGAACCGGGGCAGGAGCGCGGGCTTGGCTACTCTGGCTGGTTGCGCTCCTCACTGGGGGCCGGTTCAGTTCTCCTCTTTCGCCCGCGGAACTGCGAGGATTTGGACTGCTGGCGCGGCAGCCGCTACCACCCGGAGCACCGAAGTCGGAGTCCCGGGACCTGCGGCCGAAAGGAGGGAGCGCGAGGTGCACGGCGCCCCCACGGCTTCACGCGCTCCAGCCCCGCCGAGCCGCCGTCGCCGCGGTTGCGGTCTCCGCTTCCGCACCGCGGTGGGGGCTGCCGAAGTTGCCACAGTTCATCCCCACAGAGTGGAAAAGCCGCCGAGCCCTCGCGGGTGGGTAATTTTCCTCAGGGGAACCCAGACGGAGGCGGCGCCACCGAGCGCGTACGGCCCCCCTCGGAAAACAGTTACTTGGGATTCGCTCTGTCAACTGGGTGGGGAGGGACCTGAGGGAGATGATGGCTGAATCCCCGTTCACCACCTGTACCTTCTGTCTCCGCTCTCCTGGTGAACCCCTATGACTGAATACCCTCTTTGGGAGTGCAGGAAGAGGGCGCTGAAGTGGGGTGCAGAAAAGGGGTCCTCTAGGCAGAGCGAGCTGTGGTTGGGGTTTGGGAAGTCTATTTGCAAACCTTCTCATTCTGCAGGGCAGATGCTGCCACATAGGGGTAATCCCTGACCATCTTTTTTTTTTTTTTTTTTGCTTGATTTTCTTAATGGTATTATCAAAAGCCCACTCTTCTTTCATAGTCACATTTTGGCCTCATTTGCAATTTCTCCGGGACCTCCACCTTCTTTTCCCTCCCCCACCACCACACCTGATTCTCTGGGGAGAAAAACCGGGCTTTGTTTCTACTTGTGGGCAAGAAGAGAATGCGTCCTCTCCCCTCTATGCGACCGTTTCAGGACCTGACCTTCCCTATGAGGATCCCCTAGGTTTGAGACTTCTGTCCCACTTCCTATTTGTCCCACTAACATCTAGGAATGTTATTTTTAACTGAATATGTAAAGTCATGAAATCTGAAATGACAGCCTCTGATTTATGCCAAATGAGCCCCATATAATTTAAAGTTACCTGGCTTGCTCAGTCTTCCCAGTCTCTCTGAACCCCTGCCCCACCTCACCACCACTATCCCTTTGGTATTCACAACAGGGATTGCAGATGAGTCCGAGGAAACCTCAGAACAGTCTTCCCTCATTTCCTGGAAACCAATTCCAACGTTTCAGAATCCTCTTCACTAATAAGAATGTGCCCTTCTCACTTCTTGCACCCACTTTCACTTCGTATATCCTTAACCCCTACACAACTTTGACCCCTACACAACTTTGACCCCAGGATTCCAGTGAAATTCACAAAATTAGCAGCGCAGCTTATAAAGAGAGAAGGTTTCACTAACATGCTCTTTTGGTCTCTGCCCTATTTTTCTGGATATTTCTTTGTGCAAGCCACTGTCCCACTTGGCTCTTTATGTTGTGGTCCTTTGGCAGATGAAAAAGTGAACAAGCAGGTAAATTCCAACTCAAGAAGACTGCTGTGCAATCCAGAAGCTGAGCTGAATGATTAAGAGGTAAACTGATGTCAGCTGACTCCAACTCAGATTCAACTAAGGCCCAATGGAAATCTGTCTGCCTTGACTCTGTATTTTCATTAATGGAGTCCACATGTTTTTTCTTCCACCTGGAGCGTGTTGCATTTAAAGCTAACATTAAAATGACACATCTTGAAGAAAATAGGATTTCCCAAGTCTTTTTGGCTTTTGTGGACAAGGACACCATACTTCATGTTGTATTGTCAGAGCCATTTCCTGTCTCTCCTCTGCATTCTTTAAGTACACCTTAGCAGGAACAGCCTTGAGTGCTTTGGACTGCTGTTTACAAGGTCCTTTTATTGATTTCAGAAAGCCCAGAATCCTTAAAAGTACAGTGACCCCAGCAAGGGGAAAAGGTGGTGTGGGTAAGATCTTCGGAGGTCTCTATCTTTAAAGTCTTTGTGTAATTAGCTAGTCCTGTGGAATGGGACTTTTAGCTTGTTCCATTAAAAAATAAGGCAAGACATATGTTCTGTCATAGCTTTGCAGCATAACATCTATTAACAGTAACAAGAGTTAACCTCAACAAGGTCATAAAGCTTTCTTAGATAACTAAGTACTGCAATCTCCTCCTATAAGTACAATCCTTAAATGAGGGATTTTGAGTGTGTAGGCCTGTTAAGCTAAGGTTACCTTCATAGAATGGGCCCACCAAGTTTCTGTAGTGACAATGAAGCTACACATGGCTATGTATATACTTGATGGTGGGATGTTACAGTGAGACCTGTGCTCGGTGGAAGCCCCATTGAAACATCTTACCTGATGCCAAATCCCAAGTCCTCCCTCCCCTTCAGTATGGCCTCTTCTTCCTGACCTCTAAGTTGGAGAGCCCCAGGACTCACTCCTCAGCCTTTCCCTTCCAGCCACACTCCCTCCTCCCTCCCTGTTAAGCTCATCCCACCTCACGAATTTAGATAATATCTATACATGGATGACTCTCAAATATGCATCTCTATCCCCAGCCTCTATTTTGAACCCCAGGCTTACATATCTACCTGCCTATTAGACATCTTGAATATAGTATGGTCACATCATCAAAATTAAAAACATTTGTATTTCAAAGGACACCATCACTGAAGTAAAAACACAACGCATGAAATAAAAAAGTAGTTTTGTAAGACATATCTGATTGGAACTTGTATCTACTAAAAAACTATTACAACTAAATAATATAAGACAATAAAAGGCCCAGTTTGCAAATGGGCAAAGGATCTGAATAGATATTACCCCAAGGTATATATACAAGTGGCCAATAAACACATGAGAAAATGTTCAACATCATTAGCCATCTGGAAAATGCAAAACTACAATGAGATACTGCTTCATACCCGCTAGGATGGCTAAAATAAAATAGATAATAAATGTTGGTGAGGATATGGAGAAATTAGAACTCTCATATACTGCTAGTTAGAATGTAAAATGTTCTTTAAACAGTTGAACATAGAGTTGCCGTATGATACAGCAATTCTATCCCTAGATAGTCACACAAGGTAAATGAAAACATATGTCTATATACTAACTTGTACATAAATGTTTAGAGCATTATTCAAAATAGCCAAAAAGTAGAAACCAAATGTCCATTGACAAATAAGTGGATAAATAAAATGTGGTATGCCTATATAATGGAATATTATTCAGCAATAAAAAGAAATGAAGCATTCACATACTACAACGTTGACAAACCTTGAAAATATCATGCTAAGTGAAAGAAGTCGGTCACAAAGGACCATATATTATACAATTTCATTTCTATGAAAAGTTAGGAATAAGCAAATCTATAGAGACAAAACATCTGATTAGTGGTTGTCTATGGCTTGGGGTTAGGGAGGGAGGATTAGGGATAATGGCTAAAAATGCAGGGGCTATTTTTGGGGTAATGTAAAGGCTCTAAATTTGATTGTGGTGATAGATGTAAAACTCTCACAGATATTCATAATATGGTAAAAACCAATGAATTGTATACTTTAAATGGGTGGATTGTATGGCATGTGAATTATATCTCAAAGCTTTTTAAAAATATTTTAATGATCATGACAAAAAAATTGCTATATGGCCAAATGAGGACTTTTGAAATTTCCCTTCTCTTAAATTTCTTACTGCTGACTTCTAAGGACATGGCATGAGCCTTCACCAAGTGCTCCAACTAATTAACTCAGGGTCATCCTTGACTTTCCCTGTGCCCCCACACACAAAGCATCAAGCCCTGTCAGTATACCTTAAAGAAATAATCCCAAATCAAATTTCCCTTCTCACCAGGTCTCCTTCTCCCACCTTCCTCCAACCCATCATTATCTCTTCCATAGGCTACAGCTGTAGTCTCAATGCTGCTCTCTGCCTCTGTTCTTTCCCTGTGTAATTCAGTCACCCCTGCCTTCAGTAATCATAGTCTGTTGTGTAATATGTATCAGATCACACTTTCTTGCTTAAAATTCCTCTTGGAGTTTTCCATCATATTTTAGAAAAATCCAAACATCTTATGTCATCCCTGCTTCTCTTCCCAGGTCCCTCTCTCCGCTTTCTCCCCCTCACTCACTCCATTCCAGGTGGGCTTTCTTGTTCCTTAAACATTCCAAGTTCATACCATCCTCATGGTCTTTGCACTTGCTGTCCCCTCTACCTGGAAGGTTCACTTTTAACATGACTCAAATCTAGTCACATGTCAGCCCTTTGGGGAGAACTTGCCTAAAGAATCTTGTTCTCACTTTACTCCCAAATTTCTCTGCCTTCTTACCATGCTTTATTTTTTAGAGTGCTCATTATTTTCTAAAATAATATTATTTATATGTTTTAGATATTTTTTAGAATGCTTGTCTAAAATATGATTTCTTTGTTATCATATTGTCTAAAATAATGTGATTTATATACTTATTTGTTCTCTGTCTCCTCCAATATAATGCAAGCTTCTTAAGAATAGGAATTTTGTCATTCTCGTTCACTAATGTATTTTTCCACCTAGAACAGTGCCTAGCACATTTTAGGAGTGCCTAGCACATTTTGGCTACATTTCTTAAGTGTAACTATGAGTGGTTACTGCTCAAAGTACTGTCCAAGGATTAACTCATTTATTCTTAAAAAACAACCAAATTAGGTAGGTAGCATTATTATACCCATCTTAGGAATGTGGAAGGTGAGCCATTGACCAAGTAAGTGACTGAGTGAGACCCAAGTCCAGGCCATATGAACTTTACTGTTTCTCTTGGGATGAAGCCTGTGAAGTCAGTTTCATAACAGCCCAATTCCCTTCCTGAGTTCTGAACCACTTGAGAAACAAGATAACAACAGTTAGTAGGAGGCTAAAGCATCACTTTTATTAATGTAGAGACAGTGCTGGAAGAGTGTAGCCTGTATGAAAGCCAAAACAGACTGGCCATCTGCCCTGCCTCCAGGCTAGACCTTGCCACAGCCATGTGCTGTCACTGATCTGGATGAAAAGAGAAAGCTAAAGAGACCTCATTGAGAAATGAGGACCAACGGCTGGCACCTTCCTCCACAAGGGATAGGAGAATAGGGAGTGGAATAAAAGGCCAAGAGTGTTCATTTTATTTCCTATATCAGTAAAGATTCTATCTGGCTTCATGTAACAGGGAAATTCCCAAACAATAGTAACTTAAATAACTTAGGTATTTAATACTCTCTTCAATAAAAGAATTCTAGAGTTGGAGAGTCTACCATCCCTAGAATGTAGTCCTTGTCCTCATGGTTCAGTATAGCTGCTGGTACTCCAGCCATTATATCCACATTCCAGACAGCAAAATTTGGAAGAGAATGAAGAGAAGAGCATACCTAGGAGTCCCATGTGTTATTTCTATATATATTTGGGCAGAACCTAGTCAAAGGGCCACTCCGTATGTATCTGTTAGCTGTTGCTGCATAACAAACAACTACAAAATTTCAGTGTCATACAACACTAAACACATATCTGCAGGTTGGCTAGGGTTCAGTTCATCCATGCTGGCCTCAGACAGACAGCCCTGCTTCAGGTTACAGTGGCTGGGCTGATTCCATTTCTCACTGCAGATCTGTATTTCAGTTGAGTGACTGTCCCATGTACCTTTCATATTCTTTGGGTTGATGGGCTAGCCAGATCTGTTCTTCATGGCCCAAAGAGACACCAAAGAGCAGACAGAAATAGGTGAGGCCTCTTAAGGTCTAGACTCAAAACTGGCACACTGCCACGTCTGTTCACATGCTATTAGCCAAAGCACAGATGAATTACCAAGCCCCAAAGCAAGGGCGAGACATATAGTCCACCCACGATGAGGACATAGCAAGGGTGGTAAGGGCAGAGGGGGTGGTAAATAAGTGAAGCCAGGTCAATCTGCCATACTTGGCTGCAAGGGAACCAGGAAATGTCATGCTTTGGCTGGGTGGCAACAAGCCTGGCTAAAGTCAGAGGTTTTACTAAAAAAGGGAAGAACAGAAATTCAAAGGCAGTTATCAGTTTCTCCCCCACACTCCCTCACGTTGTACCAACTTCATAAAATTTCAGTACTGGCCTAGTGCAAGTTCCCTGTCATTTTTGTCCTCACCTCAAGCCTATGTATAGAAATAAGAAGCACTCACAAGAAGGCAAAAAAAAAAAAGAGGTTCACAGTGAGATTGTCATGGGCCTGTGCTTAACAGCAATCTCCACTTTTGAGTAGGTGAGACAGAGGGATTTTTTTAAAAAACATGGTTTATCTCAAAGCCCTAAACCCAGAAAGATCAAATTCATACAACCTTAGCAGGTAAGACCCAAACCTCTCTCTGTGCACCTCTCCTGAACACCAGCAGTGAGTGCCAGGTGATGGAGGTGACCGGAAGCCTGGAGGCAAATTGTGCAAGTGAATATGTTGCATAATTGCAGAATGCCTCTGCCTCTGTTTCCTGATTGAAACAAGAAGGCAAGAGAAATCAAGTTATGGAATAAAAATACCTGGGCTATCCTGAGGCCCCTGAGCCCACATCCAAGACCCTCACATACCCCAGCATCTCCCGTGGACTCCCAGACTTTGCTATGATCCAGCAACTCACATGACAAATCCTGGGAGAAGAGTCACCAGGCTGGTGCTCCAGTCTCACTGCTGTATCTGTTCCTATTGGTTGCTGTCATCTCCAAGCTGATTGCTCAAATTTTTAAACATAAAAATTTTTTTTTTTTTTGACTGAGTTTCGCTCTTGTTACCCAGGCTGGAGTGCAATGGCATGATCTTGGCTCACCGCAACCTCCGCCTCCTGGGTTCAGGCAATTCTCCTGCCTCAGCCTCCTGAGTAGCTGGGATTACAGGCACGTGCCACCATGCCCAGCTAATTTTTTGTATTTTTAGTAGAGACAGGGTTTCACCATAAACATAAAATTTAATGGTGCCAGTCTTAGGAGTCAGAAAGGAGATGCTCTTCCAAAAGACCCTGAGATGTGTGACCTAGTGTCCTGAAATCCACTCCAGAAATTTCAGGATTTCAGAAAGCTGATTTCTTACCTACTCCAATCCATCCTCAACACTGCAACTGGGTTAGTTTTCCAGACATACAGATCTGACTCTAACAGTAAATATCCAACACTTAGGTGGAGTGTTACTGATTTTTTCTTTTTTTTTTTTTCTTTTTTAAAAATCAACTCCCAAGTACTTGGAAGGATGTTACTTTTATAAAACAATTTTAGCTACAAAATTTAATTCTCATAGCAACTATGTGAGATGGGTATAATTATTCCAATTTTACAAATAAGAGCATTGAAATTGCATTATTAAGGGAAAGAACTGGCACTTGAACCCAGGCCAATGCTCTCTCTCTGGACAATGGCTGCCTCTGCTAGAAGATCTCTCTCCACTATTCAGTAACCTTTGATGACTCCCTGTGGCCTGTCAGGTAATTGTCAGAACTCTTTATGTTGGCATGGAAGGTAGTTGACTATCAATCAGCATATACTACACTTTCCAAACTTAACCACCATTGACTCTTGCCTCTTATTCCCATGCTGTCATTCACTTGTATTCATTCATCTGGAAACTCTTTCTAATACCCTCCTGATGGTCAAAATTCTCCACCATGTACCAATGCCCCATTTCATGAAGCGCTGCCCATCCTCTTAACCAGAGAAATTTCCTCTTCTCCTCCTCAACATGTTCTTATCCTAAAGCCTTTTGTGGCACTTGGTACTTTCTACTGTGTTATGGCAATGGGAATTTGTATCTTAAATCCCTATTTGTTGCAAGTAGCCTGGAGGAGGAGATCTAGTCTTACATTTTCCTTGCACGTTATAGCACTGAGCTCTGTTCCTTGTATAGAACTAATATTCAATTTTTTAAAATGTATTTATTGAGTAGCTACTAGATGCCACAAACTCTCAGGTACTACACACATAAATAAGACATTGAGTATAGTGTGAAGATAAATAAGTGAATAATAATGAAAATGTGATTCTCTTTCAACGTTGATCCATACTATATTTCAGCCATTAGTTTCTCTTAATCCTACAAGTTTCTATGAGCAGAAGTGTCCTGGAAAAGAATGAGGATGAGTTAAATGATCTGCAATATCAAAACGATCATAAGATGGCCAGGCAAGGTGGCTCATGCCTGTAATCCCAGCGCTTTGGGAGGCCAAGGTAGGAGGAGTGCTTCAGGCCAGGCATTTCAGACCAGCCTGGGCAATATACTGAGACCCCCATCTCTACAAAAAATAAAAAATTAACTCTTAAGTTTCCCCTATTTCTCCTTATCCCCACTTAAGGAAAAAAATATTTGGAAAGGTTATAAAAAACATAACAGCATTTCTAATTGAAATTCCATTGTACTTGAGATCTGCTTTGAAATACTCTAGGCAAACAGTTTCAGGGTGAGGAGAGGGATCATGAAATAAACTTGGACATGAGTTGGTAATTGTTGAAAGTGTGTGATGTGGACATGGGAGTTTTTCTGTTCTCTCCAATTTTATGTATACCTGAAATTTTTCAAGATAAAAAGTTAGAAACATAAACACACGTACACACACACACACAATGATCAAAAGAATCTCAGGAAGGAGATAGAAGATGATGAGTCAGCACCAATCTCCGCAGAGTGCACTTCTTGCCCTTTCAGGAGCACCGTTGCTGGGAAGATAAGACATTACACTGAGTTTCATGTTCACCACGCTGTGTACCTGACAAAGTACAGTTTTAAGGCCAGTCCTGAATGTATTATATGGAGCTCTTATTACCATAGACTTTTCCCAGCCTGGAGCTTGACTGTAGGCTGCACACCTGTGCTCTTGGCATCTGGATTTCAGCATCAGCTTGTGAGGGCATTTCTTTCCCAGTGAGGCTAGCCTAGATCATCTCTGCAGCCTTCCAACACTGAAGCTGAAGATGGAGGCAGAGCATGAGTATGTTGTGCTCATTTGAGGAAGACAGAGTCAAGCCTCCGGGCTGACCTGATCAGACAGCAGAGAACATGACACCGGACCCTAGGGCCTCATCTCTGAATAGGGAACATGAGGTCTCCACCCACTCAAAAGGCGAGAAATGACATTTGTTTATTTGTTTTTTTAGAAATAGATTTTCCTTCTAGTATAATTTGAGTTCCTTAAGATTTGGGACTGTTTTACTCCATTTTGCCTGGGGCCTACCACAATGCAGGAACTACATAAAATGTTTGCTAATTTGAAATATAGTTGAAGACTGACAAAATGATCATTAAAACATGCATAATGTTTTAATTTGTCCAGTCTCTCTGTTCAGATCTCAGATCTACTCAGATTCTCTCTCTTTTTCTTCTTTCTCTTTCTCCTACTCTAATCTCTCTCCCCGCCATGAGAGTGATTAATAATTCAGCAAACAATAGTGTATTCTGATGGTTAAAAATATAATAATTGATATTTGTTTCTGCAGCAGCACAATATCTCGTTTTCCCAGGAGGGCAGTTTTCCATGGCTGTTCCAGGTTTTGCACAACAAAATAGATCAATCTTGGGGATACCTAAAGGCTGTTTATTAGGAAAGAAGGATGATGGGTAATGGCTTTGAACAGACACAATACTATAATCATTATGTTTTAAACACTGACATTTATTTAGGGTTTTGTGAATCATACATTATTAGGATAAATTCTAATTTATATCAGTATATAATAGGCAAATATATAATACAATAAATTGCATTTTTTACATAAATACAAAATTTGAGGTAGGGCCTCAAGAATAATGACTTCTTAAATGAACAATGTGCAGTATATAATATGTACTCTATAAGATATATATATATATATGACGCATCATTTGTAACATAATATATTTTCTTCATGTATAGTTAATGAAAAAATATAAGGACCTGATTAGGGAACATGTATTTATTCATGGGCAACAATACCCACAAAAGATGCCAGCATTTAGGACATTAGCCAAGTACACAATGTAAGAATTAACCTATATCTTTACTGGTCCATAATAAAGTGCATAAAAAGACGAACAAATGAGAGACAAAACAGTTTTTAGTCAATTACTAAAAATCATCCTAACAATAAAATACACCTATAAGGCAAATGGTTACCTGAAGATGTATTTAATCCACGGCAGGCAAGTCAACCCACTGCTTGCTTTTCAGAGGTGATGAATACCCAATCTGAAAACACTTTTTGGCTGCGGGCTGCTCAGAGGTGACCTGAGCAAAGACCGTATTTCAAAACTACTTGGCCTTTCTGGACAATTGAAGCAAAATCTGGGAAAGATGGGAAGCTCCCCTTTCACAAATCCTAGGGCCATTTTGTGGGGAAATGAGTATCAAAGCTGAATCACTCACACATTTGCTCCCAGCCTGGAAGTTTTCTGCATGACACCCAGTGTGAAAGAGAAGGAAATGCTCATCTGTTGGCATTGGCCTTTTGGTCCTGCAAAACACTCTGCCACACAGCACGTCCTCTCTCAAGTCATCTGCCTCCAAGAAGCATGTCACAACTCAAATCGAGGTGCAACAACAGCAGTGTGATCTTGCCATCTCACGTTACATTGAACAACAGTTACTGTGCCAGCCTCTGAGAAGAGGACAATGACCTACAGCCAAGGAACAAAGAGAAAAGAAAATCTTACTTTTAGGCATGGGAAAACCATGCTGACAGCAAAGGTGGACAGGAAGCACTGAGACACGCGAAGATAAGAAAACAAGAATGTAATCGAAGGAAAACTCAACTCCAATGCAACATTAACATAAAGACAACCCAAGTCCTATCCATTTAAACATAATCGTGTTAAACTCTTTTTAAAGTGCTGCTCACTGAAATATAAGTTGATTACATTTCTTACATATTAAAAACACATTGGAAATTTCAAAGACATTGAGGCCATCAAGATTTTGCATTGACCACAGACCTCATACAATACATAAATACAAAGGAAAAAGAAACAATAAAACAGAACTAGACACATTTGTACCTGACAAACACAGTCCTAAAGATAATAAGTTATTAATATGCAAGACAAACATTTGCATAAGATGTCACAACATCAATTGTTAAGAAATATACATTTTTTTCTCCTCTAAGGATATGACAGGGTTACTGTTTTTCACATATGGCTTTTTTTCTCTGAATGAGTTTCTGGCATTTGTTGATGTTATGAAATAATCTCACAAGTAGAAAATGCTCCACCATTCTACACAGTGAACCAATGGAAGTCTTTCCTCAGCTACTTGGTTTTTTCCCCAGTCTGAAGGGAAATTTTCGGGTGGCAGTTTCTAACAATGTTATTCATTTTATTTTTATTCATTTTCTTCTTCCAATTGACTGTACATTTTAATAGCATGGAAACAATCCATTAGACAAGCTAAATTTACAAGGTAACCATTTCCAGGTAAGTTTGGAACCTTTCACCTCAGAATGTCCCTTTAAAACAAAGGGAAAATTTGAAAACTATAGTGAAAGGTAGGGAGTGAGGAAGCTGCTAAGGGAGCAGCTACTGTGTCTTACCTGGACAAATCATAATTAACACAAATGCAAATGCCCCCAAATACAAAACATGCAGCTAGCAACAAGGTCTCCATTCTCACAATTAAGTCAACTTTCAGTTTGTACAAAACAAACCTGGCAGCATCTGTGGGAACCACCCCCCACCCCACCCCCTTTTAATCACAAAAGCAATGATTAGCAGAAATTGGGTCAGCATCCAGCATCAGACTCCAGTTTTAGCCAAGAGGCAAGAGAAAAGCCAAAAACCATTCATCCTGACACAAACATACCAGTCCCATGAGAGAATGCTAATTGATTTAAGCTCTTTTTCTCAACCTTCAAATTGGAAAGCCTGCAGATAATTTCCAGGCCTAAGTTATTCGTCTCAGCTCCTCTCACTTTACCAGGTATCAATTGGAGAGGATAATTTTGGGTACCATTATGTGACATCTGCTACAGTAATTGAGAGCATCTTATCAATATGGCTTTCTTGGAGAAACCTGTGTTCATGGCAGACAGATGAGGCCACAGCTCAGCTTCCTAAAGCTAAGTTTAGGGGAAGCTCAGGGTTTAGTCTCTGTGATAGACTCAAGCAAGTTCAAGCTTTGGGAGACAAGGCAGGGAAAGGAGGAGAAGGAGAGGGGAGAACAAATATACACTGCAGACAAAAGACATGAAAACCTAAAGTTCAAAACCCATCTTTGTTTCCTGTTCTAAAACCTTTCACAAGCTACTCTTAAAAACTTGAAGTTCATATTGATGTTGGCAAATGGCAATGATACTTGCCCTAGAAAAGGGAGAGCTCAGTAAAATACGTTAAGACTTTTTTTAACAAATGAAATCTTTTTTAAAGAAAACGTTACATCAAAGTGTGCTGTTGGGTTTCATTGCTGTTAAACAGGATGAAAATGTCACAACAATATACAAGATTTGAACTGAAAACTTTGCCTGAGACCCTGTACTACGAAGACAAATGAAGAAAATGATTGAAATGATCTCCCCTAAAGGAAACAATTTTAGGTTTAGATATTATTACTGTAAGGGAAAATAAAATCCCCAGACTACACTATACTAAACTCACCATTTCTACAGAATTCGTAAGATATTTATAAGGACGGAAAACACCACTACAAGTACACACTACATGAACACGTGTCACATTTTAAAAATTTCATATATGCATGTTCAGGATACAGAAGATAATAAAGGTTACACTTCACCAATTTCTGCAGACATATGATCTGCTCTCATTAGAGTGCAGTTAAGATGAGTACTGCGAATAGGGAACTCTTAAAATTGAATCAGCTAAATGTAGTCTTAAAAGCTATAGTCTTAATTGGCTCACTTGCTACTTACCTAAGCTGTATTTACCAGAAAGTTCTATAAATACCATGTCCTAAAATGTACTACCAGTGCAGTGAATATTGTGGTTGCTTTCTATTAAACTCTCCAGTTCTTTAATTTCTCTAGGACCACAACTGGCATTACCGTGAATGAAAAAGTTAAGAGTAAAAATTGAGAAGTTATCTGTCTTTTAAGAGCTTGTGTCCTATATATATAATATATAGACAAAACCAAGATAAGTCTTGTTTTCCCAGAGGTCAAAAGACAAGGTATCTACAGCTTGTAGAAAGACATTTAGAGGAGAAACACAGGATCATGACATTGAACCGTGGTCTTTAATATCATGTCGAAACTAGCATGGAGCTCTACTATGGACGTACAAAATGAGGCACACCTTCTGTGATGGCTTCTTGGGCAGAGGTTGAAGAAATAACCAAAAGAACTTACAAACGTAGTTATTTAAAACAAAAACAAGACAGTTGAGGGAAGAGAACTGACAGTTCAATCAAAGTCACAATGTGCAGACTGTAGTGTCTGAGTTAGGGGTTACTGGGGATGGCTGATCCAAATGAAGGAAACAGATCCCCAGTGGTGACTGGAAATATAAACTTAATCACCTCACTGGTGTCCAAATTGAATGGTCTTGTCTTACATCCGAAACATTTTCTGACCACTGCTGACTCTCTGAAAATAAAGCCTGTCTTGAATTTTTTGTGTCTGAACAAGATCACTACATTGCTCAGTTTCATTCAAGTCCAAATTAAGTCTTGTAATTCTGCCATTCTATATATGCCTTACTGGCACCCCTCATGACATCACACAGTGGATACGTCTCTACTGACCAACCCAGGCATACCTACCAGCGCTCACCTAACTGAACCTCCCCTGCAGGGTAAAACGTGTGCCCAGGAGACCAACCTGACCAGAAACAGTCACCATGGGCACAAGCAAACAGCGCTTCAGGTGGTCTGTCTAGCTCTTTACTACAGCATGCAACACTACGCCTACTTTTCTACATCATCACTCTCATGCATGGATGCGAACCAAGATGTAGGGGAAAAGATAAGGAAAGATGGGAGGAAAGTTATTGAAAACGATAAAAGGAGGCAGAGAGGAAAAACAGGATCAAGTCTGGACCATCCCACACCACTGGACTAGCACTGGCTGCCCAGTTCCAAATCCTTCACTGGCAGTTTGAGTCCCAGGGAAGAGGTTCCCAAGGGGTCGATCATGTTCTTGTAACGCTCCCCGCGGTGTTGAGCTAAGAATGGGCCCCAGTCCGGCTGTGGCGAGCACACCAATTTCAGTCTCTGCAAAGAAGCCAAAGATAGACATGGTCACAAATGTAATGCACCTTCCTCCCTTGGGGATAACCCACCCATCCCCAAACTGCTTATGACCACTTTGGCCAGAGTCCTTGCATGACCCAAGAGGCCCTCTACCAAGAGAGGCAGTTAGGAAGATCAGCCTCCCTTAATTAACTAGGTCAGAGACATTAAGGAGGACACTTAGTTTGGGTCACTTGAAATTATTTACATCACCCTGCAAGCAATATTGCAATTGCTCTGTGTTGGCCTTGCACAAGAGTAATAGAGGATAAAGGGCCCAGATTTTAATTATGCATTTTTCCCTCCAAATGAAGAGAATCCACAAACTTCTCTCTTCGCTGCCAAACATAGTCTGCAAAAGACATGTGCTCGATTACTTTTGCTCTGTAGTCTCAACAGCGAGTTGCTACATCAAAATAATTGGATTTTGTTTAGCATATTTCCCAGAAGGATATAAATGACCAGGAGGAAAAAATCCAACCCCAAAGATACATCGCCAAGAGTGAGCAAAGATTTTAATTGTCTGTTGACAACATACACGCTTCTGACTTGGTTTAGCAGTGTGGGTTCTTGCAGGCAAGCTAAAAATAATGGGAATGTCTCTAATCCTTCAGCTGAAATTTTATGGAAAACATAACCTGACTGGAACGTTTTCTAGAAAAAGGAAAGAAAACATATTTCTGACTACATAAGAGGGAACAATTATATGTTTATTACCTTTTAAAGTGAAGCTGGTTCTTATAGCTGTTAGTTTAATCTCTCCTTAATCATCAGTTTGTTACCTTTGTGTCCCAAATCCACCATAATAAATTTATATAGCCAACTCATCAGTTTAGAGAATTTTAGCCTAAGACAAAAGTAGCAGAGGCTAAACCAGGTTCTATTTAGAGGGAAAGAGATTTCTGGGTCAGTTGGTGGGGAGGCTTACATGGGGCAGGAGTGAACCATCCCTGGAGGCCCATGGGACCAGTCATTTACCTCAAGGAAATAACAGAATTTCCTGAGGTTGGGAACTGGAATCCAGTTGCAGTAAGAAGACTCCTATACCTCCTTTGGCTAATTCTGTCTCCACTGTTAGTCTAATGAAGACAAAACTACCCCACCCAGTGGACTTTTGTGTTGTGCACATACCACACGCCTGATTTCCATCCTCTGTCTCCCCTCTGGAGCCTCATTGGGATACTCCAGAGGCATGGTCCTTTTTCATTCCTTTTTCAACCCAGCCGACCAAGAGCAAAGCCCAAACTGTTCTGTCTTCTATCACCTGAGTCTAATCCAATGCTTCACTAACTGGGGGGCTTGTTAAACTGTAGATGCCAGGGTTCCACTTCCCCAACATTCTAGTTCAGTAGGAGTCTTCTGCCTGGAGTCTGATCATGTGCATTTCCAACAAGTTCTCAGGTAAGGAGGATGCTGCTGGTCACTGGAGCAAACCCTAAGTAGCCTGATATAGTCCAAAATGCCAGATTCCTGGATCCTCAAGACCGAGGCAGGACTGAGCGATTCCTAGCACATGTGAGCAAATGGTTCCTCATAAATAACAAAAACCTGATGGCACTTCACTGGTGGCACAAGAGGCAGTCCCCTTCTCGTTCACTCTGGAGTGACAGTGAGGATTCTTTTCCTTAGAGATGGGAAATGGGTCTGGCAAGGGATCAATTGACAAAGAAAGACAAGTCTCACCTCATACAAGCCATGTCCTGAAATTCTCACTATATGCTATGGGAATAGAGACATTTTAACCCGCTGAGACCCTCAGCAATCCCTAAGAGAGGCACAACAGGAGCAGGTAGTGATTTTAAGTTTAATGGTAATACATGTTTGGGAGGAAGGAGGCTTAGACAGAGAGGAGCATCAGGGAAGGGGGAATCTGATGTGTGGTTAAAAACAAAGCACTGAGATTTAAACTGTGGATAAGGGGAGAGGAGGAGGAAACTCCAGGGGAGAGGAGACCTTCGGATCATTTATTCCCCAGAGCTGTCACCACACTGAGGACTAGCATAATAACAATTCTGCTTGCACATTGGCTGAGCCCCTCCATTAGAGGAATCATCCATAATAAAAATGAGTTTAATAGAAATGGTGGCAGCTGTAATCACTTCATCACCAAGTCTCCCTCTTGAATAAGTTTACCAAATCTTTTGTTTTTTAACATGCAGAGCTTTCAGGGGCTTTCCCTTGGGAGGAATTGGGAGGGAAAGAGGTAGATAGAATTACCTCAATAAATCTTCCAGGGGCCAGATGCATTTTTATCACAAACATAATTGGGATCCAGATGACAGAACAGGCGAGCATTAGCCATCCGAGCACCATGGACCAGTTAGGATAGCGGTAAGAGCCATAGGTCATGGGCTCCCACTGGTAAAAGCTGAAGCAAAGGATAAACTGGAAAGAGAAAAGTGACACACGTGTTAGGGTGGTGGCGTGAATTATTCATGCATTCAACACTACTAAACCCCTGTTACGAGTTTGATGCTTTCATCTCTATTATTTTATACCCATGAAAGAGTAGTAGTATTAATCCATTTTTCAAATGAAGAGACTAAATTTCAAAGAGATGGAAATGACACACACTGAGCTGCTGACCCTGCATTTGCCAAACAATGGGAGCGGAGCAATGTGTGTGCATGTATATACATACAGACAGGAAGAGAAGACAAGTTTAAAGGATATATACCAAGGTGACAAATGGACAGAGGTGGGGGGCTCTGTCACCCAGGCTGGAGTGGTGTGATCTCAGCTCACGGCAACCTCCGCTTCCCAGGTTCAAGTGATTCTCCTGCCTCAGCCTCCCGAGTAGCTGGGATTACAGGCACGCACCATCATGCCCAGCTAATTTTTGTATTTTTAGTAAAGACGGAGTTTCACCATGTTGGCCAGGCTGATCTCAAACTCCTGACCTCCGGTGATCCACCTGCCTCAGCCTCCCAAAGTGCTGAGATTACAGGTGTGAGTCACCGCACCCAGCCAGTATTTTCTATAATGGGTAATAATCAAGCTTTTGTTATAAGAAAGAAACCCAGACTAGGTGCAGTGGCTCATGCCTGAAATCCTAGCACTTTGGGAGGCCAAGGCAGGTGGATCACTTGAGGTCAGGAGTTCAAGACCAGCCTGGCCAACATGGTGAAACTTCAAGTCTACTAAAAATATAAAAATTAGCCACATGTGGTGGTACATGCCTGTTACACCAGCTACTAGGGAGGCTGAGGCAGGAGAATCACTTAAACCCAGGAGGCAGAAGCTGCAGTGAGCTGAGATTATGCCACTGCACTCCAGTCTTGTTGATAGGGAGAGACTCCATCAAAAGAGGAAAAGAAAGGAGAGGAGAGGGGAGACCCATTAGGTTTATGTATTTTTATTTTTTAAAAATTGAATCTACTTTGCTTTCTTCTGGATTGAGAAATGGCCCACATCCAGGAACTGCCACTAACGCTCGCTGAGTGAGATCCAGAGTGGTCCTCAGGCAGTGACTGAGCTGGAAGCTTGGTCCCATAATAAGCTGTGGGACAAAGAGAAGGGAGGCACAGCTCCCCTTAAATGACTCAAGGAGAACAAGCATCATCACCATATGGTGAGCTGTGAGCCCAGAGACCAGCAAGCTAATCTTGGCCCAACCACTAATTAGCTGAGGGACCTTTATGTCTCAGACTTCCATGCTATAAAATGGATATATCTCACTCTGTGTATACAACACAGGGGTTTTCTGGAAATGATAATTTGGTATTTACTCATGAGTCCCCCCTCGATTTTAAGAGGGGTCATGCTGTATTTTCTGCCCATTAACTCCTATCACTGAACACTTGGATTAGCAATAGCCATGAAAACCCCTCTGAAGACTTGACCAGTGCAGCTAAAGAGAAAGAAAGGAATACATGTGCTGAAAATAAAGGCATCTAGGCCAGTCATGGTAGCTCATGCCTGTAATCCCAGCACTTTGGGAAACTGAGGTGGGTGGATCACAAGGTCAGGAGTTCAAGACCAGCCTGGCCAAGATGGTGAAACTCCATCTCTACTAAAAATACAAAAAATTAGCCGGGCATGGTGGCATGAGCCTGTAATCCCAGCTACTCAGTAGACTGAGGCAGGAGAATAGCTTGAACCCAGGAGGCAGAGGTTGCCGTGAACCGAGATCGCGCCACTGCACTCCAGCCTTGGCAACAGAGCAAGACTCTGTCTCAAAAAGAAAAAAAGAAAGAGAGAGAGAGAGAGGGAGGGAGGGAGGGAGGGAGGAAGAGAAAGAAAGAAAAGGAAAAGAAAATAGAGACATCTTTAAAAAAAAAAATGGAGCCAAGGTTCTAACTTCTCTACTCAAGCATTTGGGGAGAAATTTCCATGAAAATTGTATGGCTCCCTGTGTTCACCCTGCCTACAGCAACATCAGCCTAGAATAGAATAATTTACCCATATAAGTCCTTTCCTCTTCTCCCCACCCTTCTCTTCCTAACTTAAACCACAAAAGAACTGCCCAAGTGATTGGAAGGAATTTTGCCAGGAAATATATTACATGAAAGTGTTTTAGAAAAGTGTGAAGTGCTAGATGAATGTAAGGTGTCTTTATTATTGCTGCAAAGCCCAAGCAGCTGGGGTAAGTGATTATTTTGGTACAACAATAATTCAATATATTGATTCAAAGCAACATAAGCCCAAAGACAACTGTTGAAAAAAAGTCTCCTATGGAAAGAGATGTCTACTCTAGGCCCCTTTTTAAACATTTGTCCCTAGAGTTATAAGCTTTATTAACCAGTCTATTGGAAGTCTGGCCTAATGTAATTATGGTAAGCTGCTCCATTTCGTTTACTATATAAATAGCAATACATTTGCTTATGTGCATGTATAACTCTGTAACGTGATCTGACTATGTATACAATAATTGCATGGAGAATATTTATAGCTCTATAAATCCATGAAGGCATATATAAAAATGATCAATTTCATTTCAGGGGCTCCAAAGTAATTTAAACCCATAATCTTAGTCTATTCCCGCACAACACAAAAATCCATTTTATAGAAGGGCAAATAGCAAAAAGTAAGTGTTGGGCTAGGTCCTCTGACACTCATTTCCAGTTGTATAAATATCACATCAAACTTATCTGTGCAAATGTGTCCTTTGCCATAAATTTCCCTCTGCCAAGTTAACTTTGATGAAATTCTGTCCTTGGCTGGGACTAGCCATGAGAGGTGATGATTTAGCCACCGAGTAAGGTACTTTTCTTTTGGCAAGGTGGGGATGGCAGTCAAAGAAAGTGCTGGAGGGAGACTCATCAGTGGACAATGATGATGGAGTTGACCCCTTCGAATTGTTCCTAGTTCCCAGCCAACACAGAGGGGAATCTGGTTCAGGATATTTTCTGGGACCTCTCCACAGCTTTCCGGCATAAGATTTGTATTAGAAACCAAACAAAGTACAATATAGTTGAAGAACTTTCTCAAAAAACAGAGCAAGCTCCTAAGATTCCTCTTCTCTGACATTCTGCTCACAAAAATGATTAGGACTATTTGAATCCAAACTGGCCAAACTCTAATCGAAGATCAAAGTACTGGCTTTTTAGAAATAACATGTAGGTATTTGCTTGAAGCTTAGACAGCCCCGGATTCAATCCTTGGCTTCGTCACCTCCAAATCTAGTGGCCTTGGGCAAGTTCCTTGACCTCTCCAAGGCTCAGTGCACACATCTGTAAGATGAGAGAGGAATCACCCAGCAGGCAGAGTGGTCCTAAGCTTTAGAAACAATGATGATAAAGTGCCTGCCTCATATAGACCACAGCAAACAGCAGTGCTCATTATTACTATGTGAAATGTTTCTCCAGAGTATAATAAAATCCTCTGAAGCATAGTATCTTTGGGGCAGGAAGAAAAGGAAGAGAGAATCTTGAACAGGTTCTAACTTGATTTTAGCCAAGCATAAGTCATGAGTGGTAGGATCTGGGGAAGATGGCAAAGCGTAGTAGAGATGGGACACCAGAGGCCTGAGAGTCTGTGTGCTCACCCCACCGATTAGGTAAATCTGAGTTCTTCATATAGATCCCAGTCCTGAATTCAAGAGACTGAAAGCCTACCCTTTTCAACCCTTTTCAACTCTCATGCCCCAGATCTGGTGGGACTTTTCAGACAAATTGCAGACTCTAAAATATGGGTACAGATGTCAGCCTCAGTATGATGTTTGTGTCAACACAGAGGAAGATCCATGCTGAACGATTTTTCTGTTTACGTTTCTAGCTTTTCAGAAAGAAATTGAGATGTTCTGATTAAAACACATGAAGGAAAGGGAGAGAGGGAGGGAAGGAAAGAAGAAATAAAGAGAAAATACATTCCCTTTGCAGTTTTATTTCCATCCTGTCTTGTTTTCCTTTAGCAAAACTGGTACCATGAGTAATAAACCAGTCTTAATCTGGTTTGTAGTGCCACCTCCTGGATTCATTGGGAATTACAGCCAACATCCTTCAGCATTCCCAAAATTACACGTGCAGAAGCCAGACAGGAGGAATTGCTGTGTTTGCAGTGCGAAGCGGGCAAAGCTGGCAGCTTCTAGCACAATAACAAAGGTGACAAAATGAGTGTAAGTCCCTACGCAGATTTTCTCATATGTGAAAGGCTCTGATCTTTAAGGTGAATGTCAGATGATCCCAAAATGTCGTCATCACACTTGAAGATGACAAGGTAGTTCTCAAAAGCAATAAAAATTAGCATAAAAGTTTAATGCTGTATTACTTGTAGAGAATCTGTGAACAGTGATTAAAAGCATGGATTCTAGAGTCAGACCACCTGAGTTTGAATCCAGGCTGTTGCTAATTATTAGATGTACAATGCAAGGCAAGTCACATCAACTCTGGGCTTCAGTTTCGTCATCTGTAAAGTGGAGATAATTATAATGCCAACCTTGAAGAGCTGCTATGAGGGAGAGATGAGGCTATACATAGGAAGCACTGTGAACAAAGCCTACAGCATGGTTAGCATGTGGAAACGTAGCTGTGATTGTAATCTACTATTAGTATATAAAGCAGACTGATAGGATGGGAAATGTGCCATAGGGGTGCTCCAAAAACCTGCGCATGAGTCCCAGCTCTGCACCTGACCTGCTAGGCACCTTTAGGCGTCTTTTTAATTCTCTGAACTTCAGTTTTCTCATTTGAAAGACAAGACCACCACCCATCCCACCAGCTTCCAGGTTCACACACAGGCACGCACAGTTCAAATGTAAAACACCACATACGTATGCAAGGTGCTGTCTGCACAAGACAACATGCAAAATCCTTACAGTTAAGATGGTTGGGGTTACAAATGCCCAGCAGACTTTCCAAAAAATGTTGGGCTGGAATCCAATCATCATCTCTATATCTTCACAGAATCGTTGCAAGCCTGCAAATAAACAAAGCAGAGAACAGGTATAAGGCACAGTAGCAGGAGGGTGAGGTGGGGGCAGGGCAGGCACTACAGCCCCTCACTCAAGCACCATTGGCGAGGGCTGGCCCAGCCCGGTATCAACACGACCCCTATTATGCAGGGAACCATCAGACAAATGACTCGCTGCCAGGAAGATTAAGGCAAATTGAACACTTAAGTAGATATTAAATATGCTCTGTAGTGAGGTTCAAAAATGTCAGCCCACGGTGACATCTAAAAAGCTCAGTTCCAGCCTGGCCCCGGCTCTCAGCGCTGCCACAACCTGACATCTCGCATGTGCAGCTGTTTTCTGAGATACTTGGTGACAACTCTGGCAACACCAGCGAAGACTGTGGTCAATAAGCAGACTACACTCCGAAAGACTTGGAATTCAGAGAGAGAATCACTGCACACTGGCTTTTATCTCCCACCCTCCCAAGGACACTCTTCCAATGAGTCGTTTATCTTTGCACTGTGCAAGATGATGATAGCATGCAAAAACCAACATAAATTCCAAGTGTCCATCGCCCACTCTGTTGGAACTCAAAGGACTGCTGTCCTCTTGGTCATTCATCAACTTCACTAAAGTAAAAACAGAGGAGATAGTTACTCTCACAGCCCTACACAACCACCATCCCTGCACCCTCTCGGTTTAGGAAGGTTTTTAAAACCACTTCTCGAAAGAAAAAGCTGTTGAGAAATATTTTAGAATTGGGCAGTTTCTTGCATTTTTTTCATGACCTCGTCAGAAGTGTGGCCTTCCCAGAACTGTGAGACTGAGATGTTGAAGGGACCTGTACAGTGTCCAAGTGCAAGCTCCTTCATAGTCAGCAGCTCTGACTTTAATATGGCCTCAGCTGAAAAACTCATAATTCCTTCATCCTCCATCATCTTTGTGAAAAGTGGGTATCTGCAGGTCAACAGGGACTTACCACCAACTCCTCCCATCCAGAAAACTCCTTGCATATTCTCAGGCCTTCTTTCTAGACCTTGGTCCCTTGCTCCTCCTCTCCTCAGGCTTTCCCAGCCTCCTTAGATTTCTGGGTCTTTTGCCTTGAGCTCTATAAGAGCAGGTGAATTCAGTATCTGGGTGCTCCTCTTCCTGCCTTCACTGGCCACCTCCCCCTTCTGCCATCACCTCCCTGTCCACCACCTGTACCAGCTGCCCTCATCTGATCAGTGTCCCCCACCACCCCCACCTCAGTCTCCACTGATCCTTCCTGGTCCTGTATTTTCAATGCCTGCTTTCTACTACTTGGAAGTGGGGAAGGATGGATGTGATGCAAGAAGACAATCTCTTGCTGGGTTAGAAAGCAGAGACTGGAGTTTTCCTTCTGCAGAATGGAATAGTTCAATTCAGACGCTTAAAAAATGGCCTTGCTGGGCCAGGCATGATGGCTCTAGCCTGTAATCTCAGCACTTTGGGAGGCTGAAGCGAGTGGATCACCTGAGGTCAGGAGTTTGAGACCAACCTGGTCAACTCTGTGAAACCCCATCTCTACTAAAATATAAAAAATTAGCCAGGTGTGGTGGCGGATGTCTGTAATCCCAGCTACTCGGGAGCTTGAGGCAGGAGAATCGCTTGAACCCGGAAGGTGGAGGTTGCAGTAAGCCGAGATCATGCCACTGTGCTCCAGCCTGGGCAACAAGAGCAAAACTCTGGAAGAAGGAAGGAAGGAAGGAAGGGAGGAAGGGAAGAAGGAAGGGAGAGAAGGAGGGAAGGAGGGAGGGGGAAAGAGAGAGAAAGAGAGAGAGAGGGAGAGAGAAGAAAAAATGGCCCTGCTGACGTGCTATATCTTGATCTGGGTGCTGAAAATTCACTGAGCTGTACACTCAAGATACATGCTCTTGTGGAGAAAAGGGAACCCTAGTACGCTGTTGGTAGGAATGTAAATTAGCACAGCCATTATGGAAAACGTTATGGCTGTTCCTCTGAAAACTAAAACTAGTAATACCATATCGTCCAACAATCTAACTAGTGGGTGTATATCCAAAGGATTTGACATCAGTATGTCCAAAAGATATCTGCACTCCCATGTTTATTGCAGCATCAATGGAATCAACCTAAATGTGCATCAGCTGATGAATGGATGAAGCAAATGTGGAATATATACACAATGATGTACCATTCAGCCTTTTTAAAGAGAGGAAATTATGTCAGGAGTGATAACATGGATGAACCTCGAGGACATTATGCTAAGTAAAATAAGCCAGGCACAGAAAGACAAAGACTGCATGTTCTCACTTATGTGTGGAATCTTAAAAAAAAAAAAAAAAGGAACACATAGAAGACAGCAGAATGGTAGTTACCAGAGATTGGGGAAAACAGGGAGATGTTAGTCAGGGCTACAGCATTTCAGCTAGACAGGAGGAATAAATGATAAATATTTGAGGTGATAGATATGTCTATTAGCTTGATTCAGTCATTCCACAGTGTGTAACACATAGCATCACTTTGTACCTTGTAAATATATATAATTATAACTTGCCAGCATCTAATAAAAAATAATAAATAAATGAAAAATGTATCATGTATGTATTTTGTACTTCAGTCTTAAAATCAACCCAAAAACTCCACTCCAGACACCACTATCAAAATAATGGATCCTGAGACACTTCACGGCCCTCTGCTCCTGACATTTGCTTTTACTTCCCACCAAGCTCAGACTGAGAATGTCAGCCACCCCTCTTGACAGTGAGTTTCCAGGCCTCCTGACAATAGCCATCATGGAGGGCCGCCAAGCCTCAGGGCTGCTGTCGAGGAACCTGTGCTGGGAACGGTATGAGGACTCACCCAAGGCAACTTTTCCCAGCTCACTCTAAAATGCCTTAGGTTGCAGCTGAGCTTCCTGCTCTACTTTAAGGCAAGTCTGACAGCGGTCAGTCACACACATGGCACAGTGGAAAGGGTACTGGACTGGGAGTTAAGGTCCAAGAGTTGATCCCCAGTTCAGCTACTGACTCACTGTGTGGCCTTAGGTGAGACAGTCTCCCTGCCCAAGATTTTGTTTACTGGGGAGACTGGGCCGAATGAACTCTTAGGGCTTTTCCGGAGAGGTCAATCCATGACACCAGGACACTCCAGGTTGCCTTCTTGGGTCTACAGTCAAGAACTGCATGTTTTCAGCAGCTGACCTGATCATCTTTGGATTTGTTAGTCTCCTTTCGTTTTTATTACACACCTCCAAATGAGTAGCTTCTGAACACTAGGCCCTCTGAGTATAAGCGACGGGAGAGAATAAAATAAATAGAAGTAAAAGCTGAGGCCCTCAAAAACATATAGAAAGCACTAACAGCAGGCCCAGTTCTTTTTTTTCTAAAATAAGAGATTCTAAAAACTTCTGTTATTAGCATCAATCCTGTTTCCATGTTGTTCCCATTCATGAAACCATCCCCAAGAGCTGGTGGTCTGTGGCTTGAATGGGGCACTGATATGATAAGGCTCAAGGTTAGACCCAAGGACTACACATAAACAGCCTCCTGTAAGAGGAGGAGATCACAACAAAAGTGCTCAAGCTCCCTGAGGGGGGATAAAGAGCTGGACCCCAAGCTGTAGGAAGGGATGGATCATGGGTGCTCAGTTTTCCGTTTTCAGCAAGAGACAGCTTAATGCAGAGGAGTAGTCCTGGGACCAAGAGTGAAAAGGCTTAGGTTCCAGGACCAGTTTGGACCCTGGAAAGTCATTCACCACCCGCCCTCCGGGGCCTCACAGGAGGGCTCTGGACACGTGGCCTCTGCCCTGGATTAGCTCCAGATCTTAGGATTGCTCTGCCTGTCCTGCCCACTTGGGGGCTGGCCCTCTAGATGCTAAGAGCCATGGGGCAACCCTCCTGCACCGCACCCATTCCTGAGTCAAGCTCTTCAGTTTCTCCAGCCTCTGCTTCACTCCCAGCACCCAGGCCCTGGCCCACATCCATGTCCCCACCTGAGTCCTTCACTGAGTCAACAGCTATTTTCATCTTAGGCCTCTGTTTATATGGCTTCCTCTGCCTGCTTTCTTCTTTCCCCTAATCCAAATCCATCTTGCCTTCAAGGCCTAAACCATGAGAAAGGAATTGTTCGTGGCACCTCGAGCATGGGCAAGAGAGACTTGCCTGCTGCATTACCTTGAGCCTGGAGGGGTGAAAGACTAAGTAGTCAGGCCTCAAAAAGGCTCTGAGCAGCTGCTCCTCAAAAATGAGTTTGAATTAGCAGAAAAACAGCAGGGGGGACAGAAAGGTGGTGAACTCGTGGCTATTATATTAGACTCAAACAGATAGGAGGCTCCGAAATTGGTCTATGACAAACTCCACATGACCAAAAGGTCCTGAACTGAGAAGTCAAGGACTTGCTTAACCAGCCAATCACTTTCCCCCGTGCACCTCTGTGGCTTTTGCCTCTCTAAACCACACCATGCCCTTGGTATGGATACAGTTCATGGGGCTGCTCTCCCTCCTGGGTGGCCAGCTGTGGTTCCTGTCTCAGCACAGAGTTCTGTGTGCTCAGAGAGGAACCACACCTGGTTTAGGGCTCTCCTGCCACCATCTTGAAATTCATAATTTTTTTTTTAACAAGGGACTCTATATTTTCATTTAGTACCATGTCCCACAAATTATGTCCCCAGTCTTGTGTATACTTTTGGACAAGTAATTCCCCAAGTTATTCTTTTGTAGTTAATGTGAAGGTCCTCAGCTTAATACTCCCTAAGTCCCAGTGTTTATTTCTCTTATATTATTTTATCTCTGAGATGCCACCTCCAAGGTTTTTCTGACTACTCTGACCCTCCATTATCTCTGGGCAGCAAAAGGGCTCACAGCCAGGGATGCACAGCTCAGTGTCTTAAGTGCGCGTGCTCTTCCTTGAAAGCTAGTTGGCAAGTTCCTTGAATATAGGAAATTATCCCTTCCTCTCCGCATTCTTAAGACCCCACATGACATACTCACACACAGTTACCTGTGTGAGTTATTAATGAGCTAAAGCCTCTCATTCCTATCGTGTACTGAGTCCCAGCAAATGGAGCTAGGGAACGCTACACTCTGAAATTGGTGGTGTATACAGTGATATTTCAGACAAAAACATAAGGGAAAATGGAGCTCAGGGAGGGGGCTCATAGAGATATAAATTAAGCTTGAATTTGTAGAGTTTGGGGGGACACTTTATTTGTTTTTGTCCTGTTTTGTTTTTGTTCTGTTTTCATACTTTGAAAAATCTTGCTGAGTTCAGCCAGCAGGATTGGCAAGAACTGAAGACAGATAGTCCATCAAGCAAAAGCCATTGCCTGCTGTGAATCTAACATTTCTCACAAGAATGTGGATTTAAAAAAATTTTTTTTTTTTAAAGGGAGATGTGGGAGCGTAAAAGAAAAAAAAAAAGAATGTGGAGAGAGGCCATCTGGGAGGTGGGATGTGAAACAAGGAACTGGCTGACGTGGAAAACAGATCAAGACCACTCCACACTGAGGCTGGGGAAATACACATGGAGAGCCAGGCAGTTAGTCGGCAGGAGACCTTGGTGGTGGCTGTTCAATCGCATTGTTCCTCCAGCCAGAAGGCCCCTGTACTGGCTCCAGGAAAATGAAAATATTTTTTCAAATGTCTCTGTTTAGGTGAAAGTCTGCTAAAGGGACCACTTCTACAAAAAACTCAAGGAGTTATTCTTTTAAACCTGGATACCTCAAAGCCAGCTATTGGCGACTGAAACATGTTGACTTAAGAAATTCAAACAACTGTTTCAATCTAATAAATAAAACTTGAAAATTATACCTACTGTATTTCAAAGGTTTGAATGATATCCTCTAGAATCTAGAGATTATTAGAAACAAGAAGAAAACACAAATCTCTTCAATTCACTGGCTTATTTTTTTAAATTCTGGCTAGGAAGGTAGTACACCAGGTGAGTCAGGTTCATTTTAACCCTTCATAGGTTTATGTTCTACTATTTTAAATGAACCCTGCACTGGTTTGGGGCCTCATCATCTCAATAAAGAATACACTGTCTTCTGGGATACAAATTACAGATTTGTGCAGACTTATTTTTTTTACCTCAAACAGTCATGTTAGCTTATTTCAACTTTTCTTCCTGAACTCCTAGAATCCATCCAGATTCAAATCAGAGGCACACACCCACACCTGACACTGCAGGAATCAGGTTCAACCTGAGTCCAGCACAGAGTCGACCTGATTCTGGAGGTAAGCCCAACACCAGCACTCTTACTTAGAAACCAGGGGATTCCTTGGGTGGTCCCAAGGAAAATTAACCTAGCCCAGGGACTAAAGCACTCAGGATTTATATTTCCCTTCAGAACTAAGAAACGTATGACTAGATTTGTACAGGCGTGGAGGAAAAGCTATTTATTTAATTCCTAAAAACAGAAATAAGAGGTTTCTATTTCAATGATGTTTTAAGCCATACTGCACAGCCCTGTTTCATAGGGAAGAACTGTGCAAACGTGCCCTTTGTGGCAATCAACAGTTACAGTATAGGTAACAGAAGATGTAAATGAGACAGTTGTTTGCAGTTGGGCCAGTGTTGCAAATAAAGCGCTTTCCTGACTTTGCCAACAGATATCTGGTGACCTGAACTTACGTGTGGACCCATGAGGGACTGAGTTGCCAAAGAAGGACCTTGGAAGCTTTTTCTTGCCTCTCCTGGCAAGGCCTTTGGTTTCTGGGCACAAAGTTAAGATTCACTGTGGTGGATTTCACTGGGTTTCTACCACTCTCTGCTCAGGTAGAAATCCTTTGAAGCCTCACTCTAACTTCGACAGCAGGTCTTCAATCACAGCATCGCTGCAGCAGCCAGGCTGCCTTAGCAGCCAAAAGTGCTGGCAGCTGGCTCTCTGATCTCATCAGGACAGCTGGCATGCCTGCCCAGTTCTCTTGCCAGGAACTGAACTCTCCCTGCAGTGGGGATGTGATCTTTAATCTGAGACAAATTCCCCTTCCACCAATGCCCAAAATTGACTGCAAGTATCATCCTGTTTCTGGAGTACCAGGAGGTTTACACAGGAGGTTTCCTTTTTCCATCTTGATTCCCGCTCCACCCCCTTTATTTTAATGGGTTTTCAAGAAAAGCAAGAAGTTGTTAAACACCTGTTTGGTGAAGGCTAACAATTACATTAAAAATAAGATGCTTGTAACAGGGACACCTGAAGGTTAAGGTGAGCTTTGCTGGGCCTCTAGTTTAAAGAGCAGAGCTCTATAATAGAGCAATTTCTAATCCTTTGGGTATATATCCAGCAGTGGGATTGCTGACATGCACACATATGTTTATTGTGGCACTGTTTACAATAGCAAAAACTTGGAACCAACCCAAATGCCCATCAAGGATAGACTGGATAAAGAAAATGTGGCACATATACAACATGGAATACTATGCAGCCATAAAAAAGAATAACTTCATGTCCTTTGCAGGGACATGGATGATCTGGAAACCATCATTCTCAGCAAACTGACACAAGAACAGAAAACCAAACACTGCATGTTCTCACTCATAAGTGGGTGCTGAACAATGAGAACACATGGACACAGGGAGGGGAACATCACACACTGGGGTCTGTTGGGGGGTAGGGGTCTAGGGGAGGGATAGCAGGGGGTGGGGAGATTGGAGAGGGATAAGATTAGGAGAAATACCTAATGTAGGTGACGGGGGGATGGAGGCAGCAAACCCCACAGCATGTATATACCTATGTAACATTCCTGCAAGATCTGCACACGTACCCCAGAAGTTAAAATATAATAATGAAAAAAAAAAGAGCAGAGCTCTGCAGACTCCTCTTCCTTTGGGCTCCAGATGGCACATTTGTCCCTCAAGCATATCCTGCATTCCAAATAATATCTTGCACTTCCTTTTAGCTTAGAATATGTTGCTCTTTCTTTTGGGATCTGAAGTACAGTTAGATAGTCTGAACTGGAAATGTTCACCTTCCTGACATTTGCTATGGTGGCCTTTATATTCGTGAGGCCTAGGGACAGTTCCAAGCAGGCTTCCAAGCAGAAAGAAGTGAGTAGGGACTTGAATCAAATAGCACTTTCTTGAACTGACTGACAGTACATACAAGGGACCAGGAGACACTCTTGAAACCCCAAGGACGAACACCTCCACACAAAGGGCAAAGATGGCATCTGATAGCTCACCATTCCTGTTCTTGATAATGGCCGCACTGATATGGTATGCCAGATGCTATTGTGATGGAAAGGCTAAACTGTAAGACAACTGGAAGTTTATTTCTGGAAAAATCTGAGATTAAGATACTGCATCACAGTCTCCTATGATGCTAATAAAGTTTCCTAAGGATCTGTGAGCCGAGTGGTCTCTGTTCTCACTACATTACCCAGGGACCAGCTACAAAGTTACCCTCAATTCAAGCTGCTTGGGCACTGAAGACCAGGAAATAATTTCACACCTGCAAAGTAGCCTCCTCCTCCCTAATCTGCCATTGTTCACAGGCATTAACTGTTCCCACGCCAGACCACACCCAAAGGGGTGTCTGAGTCCCAGGAATTTCTGATACAAAGATTTCTGAGTTTCACCATCAGCCAGCTCTTGTTTCTCTATTAAATTTGGATCACAGTGGTCTTGAGGCAAGTTTGGAAACAAAGGTGCAGCTCTCTTAGGTTTCCTAAATAGCTGCAATTTAATCCTCGTTTTGTCTTCTTAAGTATGGAAAATCTGCTTGCCATGAATGCCTTACCAACACTCAAGCGCTGCCTCAGCAATAGGCACAGTGATTTCCTTACCGTACACATAAGAGATCCCCACGAGCTCAAAAATGGCAATGATGACAAGGGCATAGGAGGCAGCATAGGTGTCCACAAGCTGAAACATGTAAATTCCACCCTAATAGGAGAGAGAAACAACCAATATCAAATGCATCCTGGAGCCGGGCTGTCTCTTCCCACGTTTAACAGCCAATTCGCTCAATCCTGAGAAGAGTCAGGTGCAAACAGGAATCCATGCATCTCCCCTCCTCTCAGTCACGGTAACCTACACCTGGTCCAGCATGTAAGCTGGAGGCCTTGCTGTATCAGCAAAGCAGTTCCTCAACAGGCTCTGAGCTGATCAATATAACAAGCACCAAAAAAAGCGATTTAACATCATATTCTTGGAAGGCAAAGGTCAACGTCTGAAGAAGTGTATGTGTGTAAACAGCCAGCTTGTTTTAGTTTTGCTTTAAGCAATTGATCATTTCCACCTAAGTATCTGCATTTGATTGACCCTCCAATGACCTTTAGGCATCTCTGGGCATTTCTCACACATCCCCATGTATCTACCTCACTCTTTAAGTCTCCCTACAATAAATGAGGCTTAGAGACCCTCACATTCCAATCCGCTATTCTACAGAAGAAGAAATTAAAGCCCAGAGTAATTAAATTGCTCAAGGCCACAGGGACAACAAAAGCAATATATATCCTGAGTGAGCTAACACAATTTACCAAGACACTCAGGACTAGAAGAAACTGAAGTGGCTGTTGACTCATACATGACAGTAATCATCAGAAAATGTATCTGGTTAGTAAATATAGATTTTCATGTATTCTGTTTTCTTATTCCTAATTTTTTATTTACTTTTTTAGAGGCGGAGTCCCATGATGTTGCCCAGGCAGGAGTATAATGGCTATTGACAGATGCAATCAGAGCACGCTGCAACCTTGAACTCCTGGCCTCAAGCAATCCTTCTGCCTCAGCCTCCCGAGTAGCTGGGACTAGAGACACGCGCCACTGCACCCAGCCATGTATTCTGTTTTCTTAAAGTAGGACACACCTGTCTTGTTGGCTCAATAAGGCTACATCTCAATTATGAAGATACTAGAAGCATCACTGGTAGCCAAGATGACATATTTCCCTCTGCAGTCAGAATCCCTAATGAACTGGTGCCATCTACATGGAAATGGCAGTGATTTGCCTTTGTTTATAAGGTCTGAGAGCTAAGGATTGAAGGACAGATAGCCACTGGCCTACCACCCACCTGCCCCCACCTCCAAGCCTGTGCCCAGGAGGCAGCTTACCTGAGTGATCATTGGAAAACCCATGATGAAGAAACAAATGCAGCAGCCCAGAGTAAACACTGGCTTGTGTGTGCGCAGGTACTTAGGGAACTCATCTGAGATGGAGGTCACTATGGTCTCGATGGTGGCAAACTAGAACCGTGTCAGGAAATGAACATCTGAGTCAAACTATCACCCAGAAGGTACCACAAAACCCTCCGCATGTCCCATCCAGGAAAGTTGTATTTGTGTTAGGTTTGGTTTTTAGGACAGCATTCCCTCAATGGGTCTAAAAGGCCTCCTTGGGGTCCAACCCACAAGGGCAGCCAAGAGAACCCAAGCAGGATGTGAGCTTTAAAAACTGCACTTCCAGCCCCCAGAGACTTGCATTCATATTCACCCATTAGGACATTTTAAGTTTCACTTTGTATTCAGGAGATGTAAATTCCTCTCCTCCAGTTTACCTCGCATTTGCTCTTCTGCTTAAGGAAAAACCCTCTTTGCACCCAAGGACTAAACTCTGAGCGTCTGTCAACAGGATCTGTAATTGTTTCCCCACAGAAATGTCCCTAAAATTGAGTTAATATTATTCTTTATCCAGCCCTACAGAATTTGCTTTAGCAAAATGACGTGAAGGCAGGAAGTACACAGGCTAAAAGTTGCCACGTACAACAAAGAAGGAAGAAAGGAGAGAGGATGACTCCCTTGCACCGTTACATGAGCACCCAAAATGCAAGGTGATCCTGAGCCCTACAAAGGCACTTCAGCATCTCTAGATCTCTTAGGAGAAGCATCCAGACACCCCTAAGCCAATCCCTCTCATGAAGGGTGAACCCAGGAACAAGGAGAAGGGGAGTCATCAAAAGGAGCCTGGGATAGAGACTGTTGGGAAAGGGGCTCACCATAGTGTCAAGTCCAAGAGTGAGGAGCATCAGGAAGAAGATGATGGCCCAGAATGGAGAGAGAGGCAGCCTGGTTAAGGCTTCCGGGTAAACCACAAATGCAATGCCTGGCCCTGGAAGGAACAGACAGATGATTGCAGGCAGGCCCTACTCAAGGCCCCTCTTCCCAGAGCCCAGAGGGCCATCTCTCCGCTGAGATCCTCATTTATTACTTCTTATATGCCGCTTCTACTGTTGGTTATTTTTGACTCATCTCTATCCATTTCCTCAATTGGACCATAGGCTCCTTGAAGGGAAAGACCAAGGGAATTAGGTCAACAGCTAGGAGAACTCACAGGAGAGGCCTGAAAATAGTGTCTAAGCAGAGACTCAGAGGTAACTCTACTGGACTCCACGGCTGGGCTGTGTCCCATGTACATAAAATGAGAAACTCCATCTTTGTGTTGGATGAATTAAGGGGAATATAATTAATTACCCTTTAGAGCAGTAGTACTCACCCAGCAGTCATTTTGCACCCCAGGGGATATTTGACAATGTCTGCAGACATTTTTTATTCTCACAGCTGGGTTAGTGGTAGGACAATTGCTGGCATCTAGTGGGTGGAGGCAAGGGATACTGCTAAGCATCTCACAATGCACAAGACAGCTTCTTGCCAACAAAGAATTATCCTGTCTCAAATGTCAATAGTGCTGAGGTTTGAGAATTGCTGCTCTAAAAGCTGAAACATGACCAGAATGACATTATTTCTTACTTTATTTAATTATTTTTTTTAAGTTCCGGGGTACATGTGCAGGATGTGCAGGCTTGTTACATCAGTAAACATATGCCACGGTGGTTTGCTGCACCTAGCAACCCATCACCTAGGTGTTAAGACTGGCATGCATTAGTATTTTTTTTTCTTTAACTATCTTTCTTCCTATTTAGTCCTCCAGGAGAAAACATTCACATAAAATACGAATCTAACACTTTGGGGATCTTGCCCTGTTGGTACAAATGGGGCTACATCAGTAGTTAGCTGTAGCGGGGGCCAGGGCATGAAACATCACGTAAGAGGGTTTAGTCTCTAAGGGTTAGATCTGGTTCAAATCCAGATTTCATGACTTACCATCTGTACAACCCTAGACAAGTTATTTAATTTCTGTAAGCCTCAATTTTGTCCATCTGTAAAATGGGACTAAAAATAGTATTTCACAAGGTGGTTACAATGAACCAACGAGAAAACGCAGGTAAAACACTGAGCCCAGTACCTCCCACATCATCCACATTCACAGAATTATTATCTTTTATTATGCGTGGACTATGAACTTGGAAGTTGGCTGTTCTGATTCAGGTTTTCTCTAGAACACTTCATGTGGTTTTGGTGGGGGATGTCTGAGCGGCAGTTTTCTCTGCTATCATAAAGCCCTGCCAGCCATTTTACCTGCCTCATGGCCTTACTGGGAAGATTACTGTAACCAAGGGTGGCTAAAGACACAGCGGTTGTGAATTTCCCTGTAAGTAGAAAACTGATTGATAACGGGCAGAGACAAGTGAACGTGGTCACCGGGATAATCCACAGCCAGCACACGTCTGCAACCAGAAATCGCAGCACCTAGAATTTTTATAACTCAAGCATAACAGCACTTTTTTAAACTGGAATTTATCAGGTTATTAGTTCCTAATGTTGCCTAAGGCCTTGGGGTATTTAAAATATAAAGCCTCAAATGCCTGAAATACCCCTGCTTTATGCGTTTATTGAACAGACTGTAGAGTCAGTCTCTGAAGGCTCCCTATGTGAGCATAAAAGAAACGTCTGTATTAAACTAAAGTTCAAAATAGGTCTCAAATGCAGAACAACAAGGAAGTCAGTTTAATGCTCTGGCCGGCATGGGGTCAGCCGATAAAGCTGACAGGAAGGTCTTGAATGGCCACTACCAGAGATCCTCAGTACTGTTAAAGTAAGATCCTGCTTACTTTAACAGGATTCTACCCTTTGGGCTTTACTGCTTTTTTAGAGGAAGGAAATGATTTCAAAATATTCAGCCTGGTTCCATTTCAGCTGCCTCCCTAAAATCCCCTGGTGAAGGCATTATTTACAAGCTAAATTACAGCAGATTCCACTTACCCAAGGTAGATGGGCAATGAAGTCATCTAGGGAATAACATCATTAGATGTTTAAAAGAGTTATGGGCCAAGCACAGTGGCTCATGCCTGTAATCTCAGCACCTTGGTAGGCTGAGGTGGGCAGATCAGGAGGTCAGGAGTTCAAAACCAGCCTGGCCAACATGGTGGAACCCCATGTCTACTGAAAGTACAAAAATTAGCCAGGCATGATGGTGCACACCTCTAATCCCAAATACTCAGGAGGCTGAGGCAGGAGAATCTCTCAACCCGGGAGGCAGAGGTTGCCGTGAGCCAAGACTGTGCCACTGTACTCCAGCCTGGGCGACAGAGCAAGACTCCGTCTTAAAAAAAAAAAAAAAATGGCCAGTCTGATGGAGGCCAACCTCTCCCACTGGGAGGCAGTAGAGCCCAGTGGCTAGAGTATAGGCTCTATTCCCCATGCATTAAAAAACTGGTGGTGGCTGGGCGCAGTGGCTCATGCCTATAATCCCTGCGCGTGGATCACGAGGTCTGGAGTTCAAGACCAGCCTGACCAACATGGTGAAACCCCATCTCTACTAAAAATGCAAAAATTAGCTAGGTGTGGTGGCAGGTGCCTGTAGTCCCAGCTACTCGGGAGGCTGAGATGGAAGAATCGCTTGCACCTGGTAGGCGAAGGTTGTAGTGAGCCGAGATCACACCACTGCACTCCAGCCTGGGCGACAGAGCAAGACTCCGTATAAAAAAATAAAAAAAATTGGCTGTGCCTTTTACTAGTTGAGGACTTAGGGGAGTCACTCGTTCTCTCTAGACAAACTTTAGTTTTCTTATCCACACAATGGAAATAATAATAGTGCCTACCTTTATAGAGCTTCTGTGAGAATTAAATGTATCAACACAAGTAAAAAGCTTAGAACAATGCCTTGACATGTCTCAGAAAACAGAGACCATTATTAATCTTTCAGTAACTTGAGCAAACTCCCCAGAGATTCTACCATGAGAGCCTCCTTTATCCTAGAGTGCAACTAAAGACACAGCAAGGGGCTCTGGTCAGGGCAATACATCAAGGCCCATTGCACAGCTTGGTAGCCACTCTGCTGTGATAACTATCACAAATTGAACGAGTACTCTGAGGATATGCCACCTGGACTTCTGTGCCTTTGGGCAGAAGGATTGGGATACAGGTGGTAGACAGATGGCTGACTGCATGGAAGTGGGGCGTCCATGCTGTTTGCGAATGCTTATTTTGATCAGCAAGGTATCTGAACTATTATGCAGCAAGGGAACCAAGGTAGTACTTCTAGTGCTCTGGTTAGCTAAGAGTTACCTACACCTGGGAACGCTAAATAAATATGCACATTTGTGCTTATCTACGCTGGTCTAACTCAGTCTTTCTGTTGTTGGATAAACATCTTCGTTTGGCTTCAGGATAGATTCTGAACATGAGTTGCCACTCTATGGGTAGCAATGCATATGGTGGGGAGATGGCTCTGAAAGGCTAACTTCCCTGGAAGCTTTCCCATAGAAGAACACGCCCCCTTCCCTATGCCTATCATAAAAGCAAAAGACAACTTGGTCTCATCCTCAATCCCATCCTCAGCCCCTCAAAATTTTGATAAGGCCAAGATGTAAGATGATAATTTTGGTAGAAATGCCTCTTTCAGAAGGAAGTGGTAACTAAATCAAATAGTGTTAGGTCATTAAGGAGACCCTCTATTTGATTAAAGACCAAAACTTAGTTACTGATGTTGGGTCAGCAAAAATGTCCTGAATGTTTACATGACAATGTTGCCCAGCAAGGAGGAAGTGGGGCTCGGGTTTAATGCAGGCCTGACCCCAAATCTCTGTCCTGTATTCTGCAGAGCCTCCATTATATCAGGGCAAGTAAGACAAGCCTGTAAAGCACATATAAAAATACATGTAGGCTCGGATGAGCAGGAAAGCTTCCCCAGTGGGTCTGGGAGGTCTCATGGGCCCTCTCCTGTGGGAGATGAGGCCCACTGTCCCTATGCAAGAAACAAGTATTAACACAACAGGTTAGAACCTGTTAGAAGTGCCCTTATCCTTGTTAAAATCAAAGGAAATAAAAAAACACTGGAAAGGAGAAATTTCAGAGAAAATCATGGACAATAGTTGGCTGCATTTTACATACCAGATAAACAAAATTCTATGCATTTTTGCAATATCTCCCCACAAATCCCTTTCCTGGAGCAGAAAAGAGTTCAGAATCGTTTACTAACCTGGCCTATATCTCAGGATTCACTATCTCTAGCAGCTTGGCCACTGGTTCCAAAAGAACTCAGTAATATCACAAAAAGTAAAACACCTAAGATCTACTAGAAAATGGGACAGAACGTATCTGCTCCAGCCACTCTGTTAGGAGGAAATGAGGTTACAGGACAGCTGGAAGTGACTCGGGTACTTCTAAGGACAAAACCTTCTTACCCTCTCACTTTCCCTCCCTACCTCCCAGGGTATCTGAGAATTCTCTACCAGGGAGAGCCATTGCTTATCTCCTGGGGCCCCTCTAATTTAGTGCACTGCTGTGGAACCAAACACCCCTCAGGGTTCCACACTCTCTCCAGGGAGAGATAATTGCACCCCTGGAACGTGCTGGCTCTTTAACTCTTTGAGGCCCCTGGTGCACCGTCAGCATGAACTGGAGCAGTAATGAATTGTCCTTGGGGAGCCAGAAGAGATCTTAGCATTCAAAAAGGTGACATTTCTAGGGCTTAGTTCTCTCACCACATCTAGGTCATTATCTGAGAATTGCAGTCAGCTCCTTGAAGGAAGATAACTGCCCAGACAAGCCTCTCACAGGTACACCTCTGGGTTGTCCAGGACCACAGTCGTGCTCCACAGCACCAGGAACAGGACCAACACACAAGGCATCCCATAAGTGTGTGATTAGAGAATGAGATCATAATGGCAAACAATAGACACAATGAAAGCCCTTGATCACTGAAACCTACTAAATATACAAATCTTTTGTGGAACCAGGCTGGGTAAGAGTGAAGAGTTAAACAAAAATCTTGAACAATCTCTCTGCAAAATGCAGTCCTAGTAATATGGATTAAATGAGATAAAAATGAAAGCTCTTTATAAACTTGAAAGCACCATACAAATGTTAGCCATTAATAAAAAGATCATTTGGGTAGAGAGTAAGCATTTATCCCACATGCGTCTCCACCCACCCAGCACAATCCAACCTTTCTACCCACTGGGAAAAAACTGCAGGGTCTGCATTGCTAAGTAAGCAGAAGGCCCTGAAAGCACATTTGACCTAACAATCAGAAAAGTGCTTTGTAAGGAAAATGCTCCTCTGAAGTCAGTTCTCTCATTAAGCCTTCGTTTTGACAGGGCCCTCTGCAAGGAATGTCATCCTACAGCAGCCTCTGCCCACATCAACTCCTGGGGCAATGGTTTGCTTAATAAATTCTCTACTCGTACCTAACAGGTATAACCCTTATTTCTATAGGCTGGAGCTAAATTAAGAGGGACAAGGGAAGAAGAAGGAGATGAGAGGAGAGGGAAAGAGGGCTTTAAAAGCAATCCCTCTAGTTAGAGACCAGCCAGTTCTGACTCTGCAGTGAGTTTCCTGCTTGAGCCTGTCTTGGTCCCTCTGTAAAGAGGGACGGGGCTCCTCCACCCTCTATCCTGTTCCAGAAGGCCAACTTCCCAGCATAGTATAAATTAGGAGCCTGTGACATGAGCCTGGGACCTGCCCTGCAACAGCAGGGTAACAACTGTCATGTACCTTGGTCTGCCACATTCTCAATGTTGACTTTGCGTTCATTGGCCATGAAGCCGATAACGGAGAAGATGACGAAGCCGGCAAAGATGCTTGTGGCACTGTTGGTGCAGGTTACAATTAGAGTGTCCCTGGAAGGAAGAGACCAGAGTTGTCCATTAGGCATGCTTGATGAGTGGGAAGGGACAAGGGGAAGAACACACAAATGTGTGTCCACATGTTTTTCTGCACACGTGTAGGCATGTACATGTATGTTCACATCCTGACCACAGACTTCCTTGGGCTCATTTAAAAAGCACCAAAAGGCTCAAAAGATCTCCCCTACTGGCCCTGATCCAGGACCTCTGGGCCAAAGCTCTGACTCCACCTTCTATATAACTGGGTCTCAACTCATCCACTATGATCTGAATCCCTCCACCCCAAATTCATTAAATGAAACTTAATCCACAGTTTGATGGTATTAAGAGGTGGGGGCTTTAGAAAGTGATTAAGTCATGAGGGCAGAGCCAACTCATGGGATTAGTGCCTTTATAAAAGAGGCTGAAGGAAGTGTGTCTGCCTCTTCTACCTTATGAGGACACAGCAACAAGGTACCATCTTTGAAACAGAGAGCAGCCCTCCAGACAGAGTCTTCCAGCACCTTGAACTTGGAGTTCCCCCAGCCCCCAGAACTGTGAGCAATAAATTTCTGTTCTTTATAGCCAAAAGTTGGTTAAAGATACAAAAGTATTGCTAGATAGAAGAAATAAATTCTAGTGCTCTATAACACTATAGGATGCCTATATTAATAATCATCCTGGCTGGGTGCAGTGGCTCACGCCTTAATCCCAGCACTTTGGAAATCTGAGGCAAGTGGGTCACCTGAGGTCAGGAGTTCAAGACCAGCCTGACCAACATGGTGAAATCCCATCTCTACTAAAGTAAAAAAAAAAAAAAAAAAAATGTGAGCTGGTGGCACATGCCTGTAATCCCAGCTACTTGGGAGGCTGAGACAGGAGAATTACTTGAACCTGGGAGGCAGAGGTTGCAGTGAGCCAAGATTGTGCCATTGCACTCCAGCCTGGGCAACAAGAGCAAAAATCCATCTCAAAAAACAAAAAAAAATCAACCTATAGCACTAAAGATGACTATATTAACAATTTATTATATGTTTTCAAATAGCTAGAAGAATGAATTTTCAGTGTTCCCAACACAAAGAAATGATAAGTGTTTGAGGTGGTAGATGTGCTAATTACCCTGATTTGATCATTACACATTGCATACATGTACCAAAATATCACACCGTACTCCATAAATATGCATAATTACTATGCGTCAATTAAAAATAATAAAAGCAAAAAATGTTTAAAGAAAGAAAAACAAATTACTCAGTCTATGGCATTTTGTTAGAGCAATCTGAACAAACTAAGACATTATCCCAGGGATGAGATGAATCTATCCATCAGAAGAGAAATTGAGGAGATGGGGCCTTGGTCAGCTCCAGGACAGGAACTATATGTGAGGGAAGAGAAGGCAGTGGGAAAGCAAACTGTCCCTAAAATGTGAGGGTAGCCTGGGGTTGGGACACACAGGGTTAAGAAGGCCAAAGGGGCAGAGAAGGGAAGAGAGCCCAGTGTCCCTGCCTTCCTGCTTCATCGCAGAGTCCTCTGCTGGTAAGATGGCCAGGGTTTCCCAGCCCACCTTCAGTCATCCTAGACTCAAATGTGAGGTCACAGCTAGATGGAGCCGCAGGGCTACACTGAAATCCTGGTTCTCCTGCCTTTTAGTGGCATGACCTTGAGCAATTCACTTCCTTTTCACTCTGATTTGAAATGGCAGCAATGAGTCTATCTCTGTCATAGGCTGTTGTAAGGACAGAATGAGATGATGCCTGTCCTATGCACAGCCTAGCACAGAGCAAGAGTGCAGCAAATGATCCCCCTCATCTGACCCCTTGGTTTACTGATGAGGAAACTCAGGGCCAGGGTAAGGTATTGGACTAATTAATAGTGTGGGCCAGGATTTGAATCTAGACTTTTCTAACTCTCAGCCTGGGTTATTCCTGCCATATCATACAGCCTCATTTCTAATAAAGAAGATAGCAATGCTTCACCCTTTAATGGTGTTCAGACTAATTTGGGTCAACAGTTAATGAGCAGTTGTGACCAAAGAAGTTCAAACACCACAGTCTGTCACTCAAGGCTATTGTGAACTGAAGCGTGTCTTCCTACCACTCCCCCACCCTTACCAAATTCATATTCTGTCATCCTAATCCCTAGTAACTCCGAATGTGACTGTATTTGGAGATAGGGTGTTTAAGGAGATAATTAAGTTAAATGAGGTTATTAGAGTGGTCCCTGATCCAATGTGACATTTGTGACTGGTGTCTTTATAAGAAGAGGAGAGTGGCCAGGCGTGGTGGCTCACGTCTGTAATCCCAGCACTTTGGGAGGCCAAGGTGGGTAGATCACAAGGTCAGTAGTTTGAGACCAGCCTGGTCAACATGGTGAAACCCCATCTCTACTAAAAATATAAAAATTAGCTAGGCGTGGTGGTGGGTGCCTGTAATCCCAGCTACTCGGGAGGCTGAGGCAGAAGAATCGTTCGAACCCAGGAGGCAGAGGTTGCAGTGAGTCGAGATCGCACCATTGCACTCCAGCCTGGGTGACAGGGCAAGACTCCATCTCAAAAAAAAAAAGAAGAAGAGGAGATTAGGACACAGCCCCACACAGAGGAAAGACCATGTGAGGGCACCGTCCATTGTATCCGCAGACTAGGTAATTCACAAATGACTATCACAGAACACAGCTGACTACACAGTGACCTCCAGAGAAACTTGCTTCCATCCTATACATAGCCACTGAGCCCCCACTGTGTGTCAGAGTCAGGTGTGTAAATTAGGGCCCAGGCCTTCAGGAGTTAGTGGCTAGACCTTAGCAGATGGTTCTCTTAGGCCAGAGGCAAATCTCTAGCTCTCCCTATGAAATGTGAGGATGTGGCCTCAGGTGTCTAATAACTCACTCTGTTGTTCTGTCCTGCTTACAAGCTACACTCAGATCTTGTAGTCCCTCTACATACCTGTAGCAGTTGTTGTGAAATTTGTTGTAAGAAGAGAGAGTGATCAGGCCTCCCCATGCAGCAGATAAAGAGAAGAAAATCTGAGTGGCAGCATCTTTCCACACCTGGGAGGAAAAACGGAAGGAGATTCAAGATCTGTGAAGGAGACTGGCCCCAGGGGAGGGGAGCCTCACACACCCAGTGCCGTATCACGTTTCCAGAGGAAATATCAGGGACAAGATGACTCCTGACATGGACATCAATGAGAACATAACTCACTTGTGCTGGAAACCAAACACGCAGTAAATTACCCAGGAGATTTCAACTTTCTCTATCAAAGGTGAGGAACTCAATAAACTACACTACATATCATGCTCATATTTTCTCTCCTGTAAAGCTAAATGGAAGGGAGAGTCCTTCCTTTAGGTCAATACACTCTCAGAGAATAATAATTTACAACAGCAAAATATATTATCGGATGCAAAATAAAAATCCTTTTTAACTGACATTTCTACAGATTACAACTGCTAGTAAATTTCTGAAACTGTAGCCTCAATCTTAGTAAAGCAACCTCTATGCCGCTGCAGACTTTATAGTGTCACCTGCCATTAAGAGGAGACTTTCCCTTATGTGCAATCAAACTCAATCCTAGCTATGCATTCTTAGCACACCCGGGAAAAGCAGAGTTTTCTTTAAGGTGAGAAAATTCAGTTCCCCTTCAACAATCACCCCCTCATTTGCAGTTTTTGAATTGGAAATTTTAGAGTTAGATGTGCCTGTACAGAATATGCAGAGAGAGTTCAAGTTGTGCTGGCCTTGTGTGGGTGTTCAAAACGTATTCAGATGTGTCTGAACTTTTAAGGGTTCCGGTAAAAATATTTTTTAAATAGAATTGCTTGTGGTTTACATTAAGTGCTTTATTTTCCCACCAGCAAAACTACACTTCGAACACTCTATTTTTAGTAACAGAAAATGGTGTGAGGTGGCCCGGAGCTATTAAGGGGATTTCATTCTTCATTTTCGGCACCTACTGCAACCTCAGATGTAGGACAATTATTCCAGGAATCTCAAAACCCTCAGTTGTCTACTTCTTATTAAATACTACCTGAGTGCATAATGTACCAAGATCATCAGGTGCTTGTGAACGCCCACACTGGGATTCCCTGGGAAAGCGGGAGGAAGACTAACCCTTTCTGAACAAGACTCCCAGAAGGCCATTCCCCCCAGGGCCGGTTATAAGTAAAATTAGAAGCCCACCGTGGCATCTGTGAGTTTCTCCCACTTGGGCGTGATGAAGTACCAGATCCCAGCTCCAGCTCCAGGCAGGGTGACTCCTCGGATGAGGAGGATCACGAGCACGACATACGGGAACGTGGCTGTGAAGTACACCACCTAGAAAAGCCGTGGGCAGAGGGGCTGGGAGGAGCAGCGCAGCGGAGTGCACAGTGCAGGAGGAGCGTCGCTCGGGGAAGGAGCGGGGCTGCCACCCAGCACAAGCACGTGACAGGGAGCACATCAGGGTAGTTCTCCCCAAACTCAGCCAGGGCTGGGGAAGCAGGGAAGGCACTGGAAACTAAGGTGAGTCAGAGAGAGCTAGAAATAAAGCATCTTAGGGTAGACCCAAGGCTGTGGGGTGAGTCGACCTACAGCCAGAAGGCTGCAGGGAGATGTCACCCAGCCCAGCTGATGAGTACACAACTTTTTAGGGAACCACAGAGGGCAGGAGGGAGGCTCCATGCCGTCTTCCTGCCCAACTCCTACCCCACCCCCTAACACAGCAGCACCAAAATTCCACCATTAGAGATGAATCCTATTAGCTTAAGCTTTCCATCCCTGTTTATACACATACCTAAGTGAGGCAATCCCATAAGGTGAAAAGAACATGATCTTAGAGTCAGACACATTTAGGTTCCAGTGAAATCGTACCTCTGGCACTGAGTAGCTGTGTGACCCTAGACAATGTATTAAGCTCTCTGAATCTTAGTTTCTATACCTGTAAATCAGGGATAACGGCACCTTTTTACAGATAGTCGCAAGGATTCAATGAGCTAATGCATGGATAGGACCTAGCATGGTGCCTGATTTATAACAGCAGGTCATTAAATGCTATTAAGTTCAACAAATATTTATTGAGGGCCTCCTATGAGCTGGGCACTGTGCCTGGCACCAGCTGCACAAAGATGAAGGGACTCCTAACTAAGAAGACTTGAAAACAATGTCTGACTAATGGGCTAGGCAGTTACACACAGGGCAAGACGGACGTTCAGGGAAGGGCACTGTGCCCAACCTGGGAATTTTCTAAGAGGTTCATGAACCTGAACTGGACAAGTGCAGCTTAGAGGAGGAGAGGCAAGGTGGGGAGGTGAAGGAAGCACATGGGCAAGGCAGGCGTGTGAGGCAAAGCCCTACTCACTCACTACCAGCACAGTATAAAGTTGAGGCTAAGAGTGGGGGTGGGGGGCTAGAGACATTGGAGGAGACCATGTCATGGGAGACCTTGAATGCCAACCAAAGGGTACTCCTGGATGCTGGAAGAGAGGGAGGCACCAGCATCAAGAAACATTTGGGAGGTAACATTAGCAGAACTTGGGGGTTCATTGAATGAGGTGGGTGGGAGGACCTTTCCTTCCATACCTGTCCATCAAACCTCAAGGTGAAAGTGGGCCCTGGGACAGCATTTGGCAGAAGGGGGAGGAGCAGAGGGTGAGACCTCGGGATATGCAGTCTCATGAGCCTGGGTCCAAATCCTGACTCCAGCATTTAGAACTGGGTCACCTTGGAAAGCGACTTAACCTCTGAGTCTCTGACCCTCAGCATCCACACCTGCAAAGTGGCAACAACAGTAGATTCTTCATGGGGCTGTTGGAAGAGTACAGTGTTACTTACAATCCACACAAAGTGCAACAGGCCCGGGGCGCTGGAAACACTAGAACCATTTCACAGTCTGGCCTGGGACCTACCAGTCTTCAACTTAATAGCGCTGACAACCCTCAGCTCACAGGTAGGCTACATTCCAAAACGTACATTAAAAGACACTTGAGAGGGTGAGGTTAAGCTCGCCTCCAGGCCCATTCTGGGCTCTCTGATCCATGGGGTGACAGCTGTTCATTCAGGGCCACCTCCATTTCCACCTGCAGTCCTCCCTCCAAGGGCAACTGGAATACCTGCCCTCATGAGAGGGACACAGTACTCCTGCCAAATGCTGCCTGTACAGACCCGAGTACCTGGCAGGGGACTACAGCATGGTGGTGAGTGGGATTTCAGGGGATGAGGATGGATTCAAGGACTCGCAAGGGGAGATGAGCTGGGAAAGTTTAGAGTTGAGATTAAGAAATAATTCTTGGAAGCCAGGCACAATGGCTCACACCTGTAATCCAGCACTTTGGGAGGCTGAGGCAGGCAGATCACTTGAGGTCAGGAGATTGAGACCAGCCTGGCCAACATAGTGAAATCCCATCTCTACAAAAACACAAATATTAGCCAGGCATGGTGGCACACACTTGCAGTCGCAGTCCCAGCTATTCAGGAGGCTGAGGCAGGTGAATCACTTGAACCTGGGAGGCAGAGGCTGCAATGAGCAGATATCATGCCACTGCACTCCAGCCTGGGCAACAGAGGGAGACTTCATTTCAAATATATATAAATCTTGGGGTCACCCCACTTGTTCAAATGAATATACATATTTATATATGTATTTAGAGCACCTAATATGTGCCAGGCACTGATAAGTGCTGAGGACCTATCAGTAAACAAAGCAAAGACTCCTGCCCTGAATAGATTCCGTTCTAGCTGGGAAGATAGTCAACCAATGATAATCACGATAAGTATTGTTTGTGGTATATTAGAAGGTGATATGTGGATTGAAAAAATGAAAAGTTAGAGCTGGGTAGCGGGGTCAAGGTGTGAGGAGGATGGTTGGGAAGGCTTCAGAAAGAAATTGTTCAAGGAAGAAAGTCAGGGTGAGCCAATTGGATGTCCGGGAGAACATTCCAGAGAGAGGAAGCAGCTGGATCCATGGCCCTAAGAAGGGAGTGTGCCTGGCTCCTAGGAACAGCAAAGAGGCCAGTGTGGCAAGAGAGGGGGCACAGGTGGGAGAGGAGATCGGCAAGGTGGGAGTGGGGAGGGCAGACTAGTGGGGCCTTTACTCTGTGGGCAATGGGGGCTATGGCAGGGACTCAGGCAGAGGGGTAACAGGATCTAACTTTTGGACAGCATCGTCCAGTTGCTATGTAGCAAGAATACTGCAGGGATAACAGTAAGGAGGCCGCAGCAGCCACCAGGCAAGGGACAAGGAATGGAGATGGCTCCAGCCAGGGTGTGGTCAATGGAGCTGATGAGAAACAGATTCCAGATATATTTTCAAGAAGAGCCACCAGACTTACTGGGGAGTGCAAGAGAAGGTCAAGGATGACTCCCAAGTGTTTTGGCCTCAGCAACTGAAAGGGTGGAGTTGCCGTGAACTGAAATGGGAAAGTCACTTCTGTCTCTAAATCCAGTTACTCAAGCCCAAACTCCCTCTTCCTGGCTGCAGGTTCAGAGCTGCCAGGGATGGGCTGCACTCCTGACACCAACACCGCTGATCAGGACGCCTTTTCCCTGCCCCGCAGAACAGCAGTCTTTCCTCCCTCCTTGTCTCAAAGAACTTGCAGTGCTAGGGATGGGAGGGGAGGGGCAGCTGCTAGCTCCTCTCTATTTCTGCTAAACCTGCTTCTCTCCTTCCCACACCTCGAAGTCTAAGGAGAAGTGAAACCCCTCCACATGAGATGTTAGGAAACGCAAGGGCATCTGACATCTCAGGGCTGGTCTCACAGTTGTCAGGTGGGGCTGGGAAGAGGAGATCCTACAAGGGCAGGCCCTTACTAGCCTGACTTTCCCACCCCCAAAACAGCACAGGGATGGGATAGGGGACAACTAAGGAGTATCCTTTCTATCCCCTGACCACCTGGGGTTGCTGGGAAGTGAGGATGGAAGGAAGAGGTGAGGGAGAGGACATGACCTAGACAGCAGTGGCCTACAGGAGGAAATCTCCAAGGCTGGCATTAGTTTAAGAGACAACTGTTCCCACTTCACTGTTGGAGGCTGTTTAGACACCATGATTCCTGAGTTCTCTCTGTAGACCAGGCATATTTGTCCCGTTTTGCAGAGGTTAACTGAAGTTCAGGTTAAGCATCTCACATGGGATTAAATATCTCATTCAAGGTCTTGAGACAAAATTTAAGCCCAAAGCTTCCCCACTCCAAAGCCACTCTTTCCATGAATGCCATTCTATGGGCCACATGATCAGAAATGTGTATGGCAGGGCCAGGACTCGGGGGAGGCAAGTGAGACAGGAGACACCTAGGGCGCAATGTTTACAGAGGCACTCACTGTTAGGCACCGGCCCTGCACTTCGGGAACCGGAGAGTGAGCGCCTCTCAATTTTGCACTCTAGGCACTTGCTCGCCTCACACAGGTGATGCATTCGTTTTTTAGATGGTGATCATGGTGAACTGAGGGCCAACAGTTTGGTTTATAAATCCTGGGAATGCCTCAAATGTGAGTCAGGTGTGCATGGAGGCTTTCTGCACAGCTAGTTCCCCTGTATCGGGGTGACTGAGAATGCACCTGTTTCTGCATTTTATCGTCAGAGGAATTAAACTTGAACAGTAATGAATTATACTTGGCAGGAGCGACACTGACTAGCCCATCTGTGCCTGGTGGCTTGACACTTCCAGGCATCCTACTCTCAGTGGGACCCCTGAACTGGTGGTAAGGGTCCACCGGCCTGTAGGAGCTAATTAAGTTAGCTTTGCTTTGTTGCCACAACTCTCAGGCAGAGGCACCTGTGAGGGCAGGTGGGCTGCATTTGACCTTCAGGCTGCCTGCTGATCGCCCCTGTCTCTGAAATTCTAGCTGCTGGAAAACAAGACTCCAACAGTGAAACAGGAAGATCTGTCTGAAAGGAAGCAATCTGTCAGTCCTGTCTCCTAAAGCCCTAAACAAGAGGAACTAGGCTTATCTGGTTGCAGGAGGAGGACATCTCTTTTACATAAAAATGATAGTGTTCATGGGATTTCAATCACAAAGGAGTTCATCATAAAGCAGCTTTAGCTGTGCATCCACCTTGGCTCCCAAATAATGTTCCATGATTAATATCTGCACAGCCCAGACAAGTCAGGATAGTAAATTGTGATTCATTATTTCTAGTGGCTTTCTTCATTTAAAATAAAAATTTGTCACTGATCTCTGGTTGGAAACTTTTCTTAATGAAGCAGAGAGATAAGCTGGCAGATCTAAAAGAAAAACAGACCTGCTCAAAACTTCCTATTCCAGAAAGCCTATAAAATCTACACCAAGAATTAAATTCTAAATCAGTGGAAAGAACTGGCTGCAATACCATTCCGAAAGAGTACAGACTAATAAGATAAAAACAATCCCAGAGAATATTCTATCTCTTGATTTTACAAATGAAAACAATGAAGCCATAATATATCCTGTGACTTGCCCAAAGTCACACGGCAAGACAGCAGAGACTGGGTAGAAATGCAGATTCTGATGTACTGTATGGGGATTTTTTCCCCACTATATCCAAATGATGACTCCACAATTCTTCATTTACTATCTATTCTTAATAACCCCTTCTTGGGAGAGAATGTCTTGTATTAGAAAAAGTCTAGGCTGGCTGGGCATGGTAGCACACACCTGTAATCCCAGCACCTTGTGAGGCTGAGGCAGGTGAATCCCCTGAGTTCAAGAGTTCAAGACCAGCCTGGCCAACATAGTGAAACCCCATCTCTACTAAAAATACAAAAAAAAATTAGGCCGGGCGCGGTGGCTCACGCCTGTAATCCCAGCACTTTGGGAGGCCGAGGCGGGTGGATCACGAGGTCAAGATATCAAGACCACCCTGGTCAACATGGTGAAACCCTGTCTCTACTAAAAATACAAAAAATTAGCTGGGCATGGTGGCGCGTGCCTGTAATCCCAGCTACTCAGGAGGCTGAGGCAGGAGAATTGCCTGAACCCAGGAGGCGGAGGTTGCAAGGAGCCGAGATCGCGCCATTGCACTCCAGCCTGGGTAACAAGAGCGAAACTCCGTCTCAAAAAAAAAAAAAAAAAAAAAAAAACAAAAAAAATTAGCCGACTGTGGTGGTGGGCACCTGTAATCCCAGCTACTCAAGAGGCTGAGGCAGGACAATTGCTTGAACCCAGGAAACGAAGGTTGCAGTGAGCCAAGATGATGCCACTGCACTCCAGCCTGGGTGACAATTAAAAAAAAAAAAAAGTCTAGCCTTCAAAGCCAGATAGACCTGAGTTCAAATCCCACTACTGCCACTTAAAAGTTCTGTGACTTCAGGCAATTTACTCTACCTTGACAAACCTCAGTCTCTCTCTACAAAATGGAAATAAAGGTGCTTCTAATGCATGTGAAGCAGTCAGCACAGTGCCTGGCCCACCATGTTCAACAAAGCTCTCTTTCTCTTCTCATTTCCCCAACAAAGCCACCACTCTGGAGATGTCAAAGTGGCACAATACCCAGTCAATACAGCAGTCGTTCAGAATAATCAAAATGAAAGGAGATCATGTTAAAAATTGACCATACACCAGGTATTAACATGCATATCTCACTTAATCCTTACAGCAATCCTAAATATTATGCACTATTATCCCCAATTTACAGATAGGGAATGGGTTTCAAAGGTTAAATAGCTTGTCCAGAGTCACACAACTAGAAAGTGATAGGGCCAGGATTTGAACTAAGATTGGTCTGACTCGAGCCACAAGCCATCCTTCCTCACATCATTAAGAAGGTGCTGTTCTCACCCTCCTCACCTATCCTCTCCCTGCAGTCTCACCTTCCAGCCTACACTACTAGACACCTATCTGGCCACTTACATCATGGTTGAGGTCACCTTGTCTCCATTTCTAGCTATAAGTGACAATCTTGCCCATGGGATTTTGACTGAGCAGATACTTGGCTAGTCTCTCTGAGCAATTGCGTGCTGGGCCCTTTGGAGATGATGAAATTCCCACCCAGGCTCAACTCCAACCCACAGAAGGCAAGAAGTCCAGGAAACCTCAGGCCATGCTGGGCATTGTTACAAAGGGTCAAGTTACCATTTCCCATCTCCTTGTAACCTTAGAAAAACAATCAATCCAAGCTGGGTGTGGTGACTCACGCCTGTAATCCCAGCACTTTGGGGGGCCAAGGCAGATGGATCACAAAGTCAGGAGTTCAAGACCAGCCCAGCCAACATGGTGAAACCCCGTCTCTACTAAAAATACAAAAAGTAGCTGGGCGTGATGGCATGCACCTATAGTCCAGCTACTCAGGAGGCTGAAGCAGAAGAATTACTTGAACCTGGAGGCAGAGATTGCAGTGAACCACTGTACTCCAGCTTGGGTGACACAGCAAGACACCATCTCAAAAAAGAAAGAAGGAAGGAAGGAAAGAAAGAAAGGGAGAAAGAAAGAAGAAAAGAAGGAAGGAAGAAAGAGAGAGAAAGAAAAAGAAGAAAGAAAGAAAGAAAGACAATCACTCCAGTATCATGGTACTTACTCAGAGCCAGCAGCTTCCTCAGGGGTCACTGAATCTCAGCTCTCATTTTACAAAAGGGGAAACTGAGGGCCAGAGTAAATGTGTTCCCAAACCCCCAGCCCACACAGCAAATGTTCAGACAGAATAATCTTAGAACTAGAGGGCCTTAGACATCACCCAGTCCAATTGCCCTCACCATAGAAATGAGGAAATTGAGGACTTCTAAAGATAGCTAGGAAAATGTGCTTTTCATTGATCGACCAAAAAAAAAAAAAAAAAAATTAACACTAAGAGGAAATCAGAAGCTCAGCCATGTTTCATGGCCCAAGTAGAGATATCCCTACATAGCAAATGCCATAAGAAGTCCTCAGAACAAGGGTGCAGGTCACCTCACTCCTGGGTTGGTTCTCTCTAGCTGGCCTGATTCTCCCCACATTCTGTGATTTAAGGCATACCACCTGCCTTAGGTAACCCTGACAAACCTGCCAGAATCCAGCACTCAAGCCATTTTAGAACTAGAAGACATGGAAAGCACTACTAAGAGCCGTAATCAAAAAATGTCCATGTCCCCAGGGAGAAAACCGTTTTGTCTATGTGGCTAATAGGTGCCAGGATTGGGTGCCTAATGGGGGATGTGAAGCATGCCTGGGGGTGAAAGATGGCACTGACTATCCTCCCCATGAGACCCGATCCTTCGGAAGCTGGTTGATTGTAACATAATTACAGAAATCGTTGGCCTGGATAATGAGACCAAATCTCAACTCCACAACCTATGGTCTCAGAATCCCCCATTACATCCTCATTCCTTAGGCCTTAAAGACATTTTTGTTTCATCCTAAAACATGCAAATACCTCCTGGGGTAATTAAATGTTATTGCATGTTATCAGAATAAATGGTTAACTCTTCAGTAGGTTTTTCTTTTCTTTTTTTTTTTTTTGCGGGGTAGGGGAGGCAGGGTCTCACTCTGTCACCCAGACTGGAGTGCAGTGGTGCCATCTTGGCTCACCGCAATCTCCACCTCCTGGGTTCAAGTGATTCTCCTGCCTCAGCCTCCCAAGTACCTGGGATTATAGGTGCCTGCCACCATGCCCGGTTAATTTTTGTATTTTTCGTAGAGATGGAGTTTCATCATGTTGGCCAGGATGATCTTGAACTACTGACCTTAAATGATCCACCCACCTTGGCCTCCCAAAGTTCTGGGATTACAGGCGTGAGCACCAGGCCCAGCCTTCAGTAGGTTTTTCTAAGGCTGCAAGGAGATGAAGAAATGTTAACGTGACCCCTACAGCAATGCCCATTGTGGCCTAAAGTTCCCCGAACTCCTCTCTTTCTGTGGCTTGGAATTGAGCTTGGGTGGGAGTTTCACCATCTCCAAAGGGCCCAGCCAAGCGATTACTAAGCAAAACATACCAAGTAATTGCTCAGCCAAAGTTCCGTGGGCAGGACCATCTTCCTTTAGTTCTGGGGGCACGTCGGGTAGAAGAGCATCAGGCTTAGGGTTGAAAGAAAGGCAAGGAAGGCCAAGAACATGGTGGCAGGAGTGAGGAGAGGGAATCCACTACACAGTCTAGATCTTCAGCCAGCTTCTTGGCAGAAGCAATAACTGACATGGCAGCCAGACCAAGAGGCAAAAAGCCAGCAGCACACATTCTAGAGTTTAGGGAAAGTGACTGAATAATATCAGGGAGGTTCCTTCTGCTGAATGTGTGGCAGTCCCTGAGATGAAAGGAAGGAAATCCCTAATCAGGGTACCCCTGCCATCCCTCGGGAGCTCTGTGTATCTGTGTCTCATTTAACCCTTAAAACAACCCTGGAAGAAAGGTGTTATTATCCCCATGTTGCAGATGGGAGTGAATTCACCTGCCCACAGCCTCTCAGCTGCTCCAGGGCAGAGTCAGAATTAGCATCCACAACTCCTGACTCTCTTCCCAGTGCTCCTCCTGCTCCCCAAAGCAACCACCCCTGGGTGTCCCACAGCTTTCTCTTACTTAGATAAATCCAAGTGCTTACTTTTCCTGAAGTCTTGATTCCTTTAGCCAAGGATGCATACACAATGACCCAAGCCAGGAAGAGGCAGAAAGCTAGTGGCCACCTAATCTCGCCAGGATATTCAATCCCTGCAGAAATCTTCAGTACAAAGTACCTGAGAATTGGAGGGAGGGAGAGGGGGAGTGATAGAAAGAAGGAGAGAGGGAGGTGACAGGCAGCAGGCTTTAAGCCTCCAGTAGAGTCAGGAGCTTTGCACAAAACCCCAGCATCCTCCACCCGCCCCACCATCAGGGACCTAATCACATCAGGCTGTGGGGGATTTGCTGGTCTGGGCTCTTGCCCATAGCCATCTGCAGAGACTCCAGCTGAATTTACCCTGCTCTTGATTATGTGCAGGGGGGGCTGCACATGGCCCTGAAGGACAAGGCTGTCAGCTTCACTGTCACTGGCACATCCTCAGGAGAAGTGCAACAGAAACTCTGAACTGTCAAGGGTGATTTCTGTGTGTTTTCTGTATTGCTCTACTCTTTTATGAGAATTTATTCTAATAGTAAGTGTATGATTTTAAATTTTAAAAATTAGTACATAGTGGAAACTGCATATGTTAAATGACTAAAAATGTGGCCCTGGATTGTAGCTCAGTTGTGTTCGGCATGTCCTGAGGGTGAGGTTGGCTTAACTATAAAAGCAGGGCTGCCTAGACCTTGCTCAAGCAACCGATTCTGAGACAGATAAGCAGCTGCCAACAGAAGAGGCCATTGGTCAGCTGTAGCTGCTACTGGCAACTTGTGTAGAGGATGAAGACATCGTGGCCTGCCTGGCCAAATGGCTAGCAGGGCAGCCTCACCCCTGAGCACAGGAGGCAGCTTGAGGGACAGTGCCTGATAACAGATTCAGACAATTCCTTCTACTCCGCAACCACCTAGCCATACATCCTCTGTGAAGCTGCTGTGTTTGCAGGTTGGCATTTTTCTGTGACCTGAAGGAAAGGCAAGCCAGCAATCAGGCTCTGCAGGACTATAGGAATGATGGCCCAGAACGTGCTGGCCTGCTGAGGGAAATGCAGGCAGCAGCCCTACTCCTGGTCCAGCCGGCTAGCTCAAGAGGCTGTTTGGCAGCACATAGCCATGCTTTTCATAACAGTGATGGCCAGCTCTGTGCAGACAGAGCCTCTTTCAGGGCCAAACCCTGGCACAACCTGGACTCAGGGCAGACCAAGGCTGGAAACAAACTTGGTTCTAAGGCACAACCCTGAGGACCACAAGGAAAAGGACCTTCCCCATGTCCCATCACCAAAATGGTAAACCAAATAGTCAACAATTTCACAACTTAGCCATCTCGACTGCTCCATGCTTCAATTACAGGACCTCAAACAAGTCCCAAGAAACTCCTGATGACATTTCTTCTTTGAAATTAAGACTGGCTCCGGAGGATTAGTAAAGACCACCAAAAGGAGGTTTGCAAATCATTTTCTAGTACACCTGACTGCATGAATTAGGTGTACCGGAAAACGATTTGCAAACCTGCTTTGGTGATCTTTCAGATTTTATCATCAGACTCAGGTGCTCAGAATTAAAGACCCCCTAATATCCCCTTGGTAGTTGTGGTCAAAGGGGACTATTTAATCAATTAGGTAACTCTCCCTTCTGTTCCGCAGGGAACAACCATGGTCACTCTGAGTCTACAGGAAAGAAAACCAGGAATAGTAATTAATGACAATTGGGAAGAGTGGGGGTATCAGTGACCATTTCTTATCATCTAAGTGAAAGCCACAAACTCGGGGGTTCAATTTATGCATTTTATTTGACCCCTGTGTTCTATTTGAATTATTTTGCTGCCATATAATTGCTCCCATTAAAATGGGAGAGATCATACAAAAATCTAGATTTTATTTCCATCTTTTATTTTAAAATAGAAGCTCTGGCAGCACTGGCCTACGTTTTCACAAGGCAGTGATCACAGGAGCTGGTCACCAGGGCCCTCCCTTACATGTAACAGGCAAACTCTTTGGTTTGCCGCAGTCCCCACCACTCTCTATCATTTCACTTATTTTTGCTTTACTCATTTATATTCCCACCACGCCCCTGAGTATATTTGAATTACAACCCCTGAATTAAAGTTTAGCTAGAAAACACTCTTTATGTACCCTACGATGAACTCTGTCTACATTTATCTCCCTTAAGAAATAACTTCATGAACTTCACTAAATCTTCCAATGGTAGCTGAAGATCTTCAAGTATCCCTGAACCTCAATCTTCAATGTCTAGCCATACTGATATAAAAAGTATAAAACTAAGGCAAAGCTGTAGAAAAAGGAAAAAAATGAGCTTGTTCTTACTTAAACTAAAACTTTGAACATGACGTGTTTTCTTACTTTTTGCCCCCTTCCCTGAAACCAAGTGCAGATGGAAGAAAAGATAATCTGGTTAACTGACAGTCCACTTAGATCACACTGGATCAAGGTTTTAAAATGGCCTTTTCATCAGCATTGCGAATTATAGCTGCACTGATTCTGCCCTTCTGCCATCATTCATTCAGCTCTGCTTTCCAGGCTAACAAGACACAAGAATCTGCTCTTGGAATTCAAACCAGAGAAAAACACCTTCCTCTCTGATCTCATCCCTTGGACCACCCACACCTCTGGAGTGCAAATTGAATATTTATTAATTCACTGGATTTCTCTTAGAAGGTAAAAAAAAAAAAAAAAGAAAGAAAAGGAAAGTCATCTTACTTGAAATACTCTTCACTTCCACTGACAAATGTCTTATTGGCCTGGCTTGTGAAATTAACCATTGTCAAGTTGGGATAGGCAGTCATGCAGAACGTCGAGTTCTTGATCTGTATTTTGGGATGGTCACTGATAACACAGGAATCTGTTTAGGAGAGGACAGAATAGAAATACAGTGAAATCTGTACAGAAAATAAAGATGTGTCTCTCTGCAGCAGTTTAAAAACAAATGCCAAAAGCATTTGCCAAATATTGGAGAGTAACTTCAGGAAAGTATTAAGTGAGCAAAGCCAGATATATTAATAAAAGAACCACAGAATTATGTTTTCTCCATCAGAGCTCCCAGTCCCCACAACTGCACCTCGTACTGATGACGAAGCCATTTACAAACCACTCTCTATGTAGTGGACAAGCACTTTTCGTGCATTATCTCTTTAAATTCTCACAACAGCCTATGCAGGAGGTACTGTAATCTTCCATTTTCAAAATAAGGAAACAGACTTAAAGAGGTTAGGTAACTCTACCGAAGCCACACAGCTTATGAGGAAGAGAATCAGGATTCAAACCCAGATCCTTATGACTCCACAGAAAATAAATAAATTGCTGAAACAAATTTAATTAGAAAATAATCAAACCTCCTGAAGGGTACTGCTACAGAGGCTAAGAAGTTCACCTTGGACCCACTGCCTGGCACCACATTCAGTAAGCAGAGGCGGCAACCACGTCACCTACCGGGGAGCCTGCAACAAGACCTAAGAGTGTGGTACTCAACTGGAGACATTTTTTAATTGTCAAACTTTGAGAACCTGGTGCTTACTGGTATCTAGTAAGTAGAGACCAGGGATGCTAACACTAAATAGCCTACAATGCACAGAACAGTCCCCCAGAATAAAGAATTGTCCAGTCCTTTAGCCAGGTGTGATAGCACACACCTGTAGTCCTAAATACTTGGGAGGCTGAGGCAGGAGGATTGCTTGAGCCCAGAAATGCAAGGCTTCAGTGAGACATGATCATGCCACCGCATTCCAGCCTGCATGATGGAGCAAGACCCTGTCTCTTAAAAAAAAAAAAACAGAATTATTTAGTCCAAAACATCAGTAATACCAAGGTTGAGAAGGCCTCACCTAGGCTGGGATGGAGAAAGGAACTTAACCATGTGAGTCTTAGTATGTCAGGCTCTGTGTTGAACACCTTAATGATTATTTTCTCATGAAATCCTCATAAAACCCAGAAGGTATATATTATTATTGTTATTTTAAATAGGAAGAACCTGAAGTCTTTCTGACCATTTTACAATGCCAGGCTGATGACACAAATGAGGAAGGCACAAAACTGACAGATAAACTGACAAATACCTTACATAAAGAATCCACCAGGACTAATCCCAAAGGACATTTTTGTAAAGGAGCAAATAGTAACACTAACAACAAAACCTTACACTTACATGGCAGTTACTGCCTTTAAGGCAGTGTTTTAAGTACTTTACATGCATTGACTAATTTAAGCCTCACCCACCCCTATGAAAAGGTACTGTCATTATCTCTATGATACAGATAAGGAAACTGGGGCACAGAGGCATGCAGTGGCTAGCCAAGGCCATACATCAACCCAGGATGCAAACAAGCGCTCCCTTTGGAGTCAATGACTTAGGCACTCCAGTGTGAACAGGGAGCAGGGATTAGAAACTCAAACACCCACAGAAGCCAGGCTAATGAAACAAATGAGGAAGGCACAAAACTGGAAAATAATAGAGAGTGGTGGGGACTATGGCCAACCAGAGCACTCTCCAGCCAATTAGGGCCAAGCTTTTCCAGATGTTGTGGCAAAAGATGCAGAAAATCTGTAAACTTACACAAAATCTTTCCATTTTAAAATCTTGAAAATGAGTTAAAATTGTCTTGAAATACCACAAAAAGTGGCTGGGCAGCGTGGCTCACACCCTGTAATCCCACCTATAACTCTCTTTGGGAAGCCAAGGCAGGAGGATCGTTTGTGCCCAGGAGTTCAAGACCAACCTAGACAACATAAAGAGACCCCTATCTGTACAAAACATTTTTAAAAATTAGTCCAGTACTGTACATCTATAGTCCTAACTACTCAGGAGACTGAGGGAGGAGGATTGCTTAAGTACAAGAGTTCAAGGTTGCAGTGAGCTGTGATTGCACCATGCACTCCAGCATGGGCGGGCAACAGAATGAGACCCTGTCTCTAAAATAAATAAATAAATAAATAATTTTAAGAAGTATATGCAGTCTAGATCTGGTGCATAGGACTCCCAATTTATGCTCTCTGTGAAAGAGCAAGGTTGGCAAGAACATGGGTTCAGGAGTTCTACTACTCCTGAGAGCTTGAATGAGTTCCATTTGTCCAAGCCTCCATTTTCTGGTCATAGTTGTTCAGGGTTGCAGTAAGGACTAAATGAAGAGAGATCACAAATGAAAAATCTTCATGTGATGCCTGGCACACAGCTGGCACTCAGTAAATTTTAGCCATAACTCAATCATCATTGTTATAGCTTTTAATAGCTGGTATTACTCTGGAGAGAGCATCTCTGGTCTTCAACATAATCTCCCACAAGCCCACTTGCCTGCTGTAAATGGCCTTCTGCCTCCCACACACACTGCAGAATTTCTTAGAATGTTGGATAAAAATGGAAACAATCATAAGAATCCCTTCCCTTTCAGTACTTCTTTAGACCAAGATTTCTCAATAGCTGTACCAATGGCATTTGGGGTCAGATAAAGTAACCGCAATACGCCCATTGCCCAATGGGCTCAGTGAGTCAATACACCACCAAGACACTCCATTGCAGCAGAGAAAGAGGTTTAATCATAAGAGTCCCTGAACAAGGAGATAGGAGGAAACCTCAAATCCATCTCCCTAAAGAGTTTGGGGCTAGGGTTTTGGGGTGGGATGAAGAGTGCAGGGTGAAGTCATGGGACAGGGAGATGAAGAAATGTATTCTCACACTGATTCAGTTCCTCTGTGGGAGGAACTGAATTATTTTTTGAGACAGTCTCTCTGTGTCACCCAGGCTGGAGTGCAGTGGCATGATCTCTGCTCACTGCAACCTCTACCTCCAGGGTTCAAGCGATTCTCATGTCTCAGCCTCCAGAGTAGCTGGTATTACAGATGTACGCCAACACTCCCAGCTAATTTTTGTATTTTTAGTAGAGATGGGGTTTTGCCACGTCACCCAGGCTGGTCTCGAACTCCTGGCCTCAAGTGATCCATCCCCTTGGCTTTCCAAAGTGCTGGGATTACAGGTGTGAGCCACTATTTAAAGTTGGTAGGAGTCTTTAAACCGGTTGGCATCAGCTGTTCTGCTGAATTCAGGATCTGCTTAAGCAAATTTTATACAAAAGCCTTATGATTCTAACATCAGAAATCTCATCTATAGGAACAATGGGGATGCAAATGTAAGTAGTGTCACTCAACTTTTGGTTTCAAGGAAGTGAGTCAAAGCGCAGCCTGATTGATAATTGATTAGAACAATACTTCTGTCTAGAATTCTTGTTAACTCTGCAAAAAAAGCTTCAATAATTCTTGGCTGTGGGGGCCACCCTGTGCATTGCAGGATATTTAGCAGAATACCTGGCCTCCATCTACTAAATGCCAGGAGCATCTGCCCTCCCCGCCAGCTCCACCAACCAAAAATGTCTCTGAACATTGCCAAATGTCCCTTGCACAATCTCCCTGATTGGGAATCTCCACTGCAGGGCCTCAAAATATCTTTCTATTCAAAGCATCTTCTTTAATCAAATAACAGAGTTTGAGGAGGATTCACCTAATCATTATGAAATATTTACCAAGAAAGCTTTTGTTTCCCCCAACAGTGACCTGAATAAAGACAATTAAAGAACCCTCCAGGCCGGGCTCAGTGGCTCACGCCTGTAATCCCAGCACTTTGGGAAGGTGAGGCGGGCAGATCACAAGGTCAGGAGTTCAAGACCAGACTGGCCAACATGGTGAAACCCCGTCTCTACTAAAAAATACAAAAATTAGCTGGTCATGGCAGCTCGTGCCTGTAATCTCAGCTACTTGGGAGGCTGAGGTAGGAGAATTGCTTGAACCCAGGAGGTGGAGGTTGCAGTGAGCCGAGATCACGCCTCTGCACTCCAGCCTGGGCTACAGAGTGAGATTCCATCTCAAAAACAAAAAACAAAAACAACAAAACAAAAAGACCCTCCATATCTCTGTTCTGTAAATAAGCACATAAGTTATTTCTCGCCCTCCTGCCAAACAGTACGTCCACCCAAAACTGAAGAGATCACTATTACGAGGTCAAACACCAAATCTCTTGCTTCCGAAGTTGCAATTGTGAAGCACGCAGGCAGCCTCCCTAGGGAGCGTCTCTGGATGTCCGTAGAGCACTGCCGCCGCAGCAGCACAAGGTCACCGCTCCTGCGGCAATGCAGCAGGGCTCCCAGGCTCCCCACTCGCTCGCTCCGCAGCCTCATGCCTCCTGCAATATCCCCTCCCACCACGGGGCGGCAGGAGCATGCTTCCCAGCGCCCGGCGCCTTCAGGTCCACCGGCGAAGGAATGATGGGCCGTCTCATCAGAGAGCTCTGCGGCCCAGCAACCCCGAACAAAGAACAGAGATAATGATCGTGCTAAATTGGAAGCCGTGGAATGGGATTCTCTTTACTCGGGCAATTATTAATAAATGAAAGACCAGGGAGAAAAGGAATCATTTAATTAAAGTTCTAATGAAAATGAAGCCATTCCAGAAATAGAAATGGTATTTATGTTGTTCCTATTTTACGTGACCCAGCTAGCTCCTATTTTCACATAAAGCCGCTGGTCTCACTTGGCAGGGCACGGATTAGTCTCTCCATTACAGATAGTTGGAGAGTTGAGTCACCCTAAAGACGGCAGCCCCTCTTACAACCTGCATAAGAGAAAGATGTGACAAAGGCAGCCTCTCCCCACCCACAGATCCAGGGCTTTCCTCTGGGGCTGGAGTGGGTATGGGTGTCTGGTATCTCCATGGAATGTGTCCCTAGCGGCACTGAGAGCAGCTCCACGCTGCACATGAAGGTCACAATAGCTGGCCATTCAGTCCCTGTCTCCTGGGATGAGTCCTTTTGCCCAACAGTCACAGGTTGTGAGTAGTTATGGGGTTGTGAGACTGAAAGGCAATTGTTGGGAAATGCTGGGTAAAGAATCTGTCCATCTCTTAAGAAAAACTTGCTCAATGTGACCATCTGAGAAACAGCCTGGGAACATCTGTTGTCTAGACTCCTGATTTGTCCAGTAGAGCAGTAGGGCTCTGCAAATCAGGCCACCATCACCTTTTCTAAATCACCCCAGAATTCCAAAGGACCAATGCCCCTGCAAGGGATAGCCTGGTGCCAGGAACAGAACACGCTCATGTGCTGATAACACAGAGAATGACACATGGAGGGGTTGCACAAAGAAAGAGTGGGGATTGACCTTGTTTTGTGTTTTTTTTTCCACCCACCAAAAAAAATTAAAGCACTGGCTAACAATGAGATAAGACCTGCTCAGCCTGGTCATATACTCGCAGGAAACAATCAGAGTGAAAAATGTGCATTGTCTCCTTGTGCTCAGAGCTTGCACAGTTTTAATGGTTTGTACCAGTTGACTAGGAGCTGAGCTGTGTAGTCTTTGCTCTGCCTTTCATGTCTCCCAGGTGATGGTGAGCCATACTAGAAGCCAGAGGCAGGGGCTTCTGTGCCTCTTGGGCCTCCACCCATGTGCCTGGTCCAGTCAACATGCTCAGCCGGCTTAAACACACACACAAACACACACACACACAAACAAAGAGAGAGAGAGAGACTATTATAAAATAAACACACGTTCATGACAGAAAATGCAGGAAAGAATGGCATCTCGCTGGGTCTGCAAGAGGGAAGAATTCATCTTTTTGCCCTTAGCATACTCAAAGTGTTAAATCATGTCCCAGTTCCATCATGAAAAAAGCTGGTTTTGGTGGAAACACTAAGAGCCCATCATACAGAGATCACAAGAAGTGGCCTCGGCACAGAGCTACTGGGGAAAGGAGAAACTACTTGTTTCTAGGTCCCATTTAAAATGAACAGAGCTTCCAAAGTGACTGATACTGGCACCTTCTATTTGTAGAGTTGTAGACTTCTGCAGCTGTATCACACCCTTCGTTTCTTTTCTCCTTACAGCAATACCATAAGGCACGTAGGGGAAGAACATTTTTATTTCTATTTTTCAGAGAAGGAAAACAGATCCAGAGAGAAGTTACTTGACTCAGACACACATATAGTCAGTGACAGAGATGTAGACCAGAAAGCCTTTCTGACATAGCAGCCCTACTCTTCTCTTTGCATTCACTCTCTTGCTCTGGACCCAAGAAGCTGACACTTTCCCCCAAGGCCTCAAGTCCAAATCTATTTCACATTTGAAACATCTTCCAGAACACTTCCTGGCTCCCCAGTAGCTTGCCCTCTTCTAGACGCTACATTTTTATCAGAGTGGCCTAGGGGTCCACTCTCATGTCTATTTACCTCATGCACTGAGCAGTATCTTGTGAAGTCTGGCCCCAGGATTGCTTTCCTGGACTCTAGGAATTAGACCATCACTTTTCAAATTGCACCCTGCAGACAAGTCACCTGGGAACCTAGTTAAACTGCAAATCTCATTCAGGAAGGCTAGGGCGAAGCTGGTTACTGAAAGGTGGTTACCTTTCAAGTAATGCTACTTGTCTAAGAAACACTATGAAACAAAATAAGATTCTACAAGGACTTGTTAAAATGCAAATTTTCTAAGCCCAACAAAATCTTTAAATCAGACTAGCTTGTGAGCCTGAAATCTGCATTTTCAACAAAGATTCCAGTTATTCATGAGCAAACAAAAATTTGATTATCCCCTCCTCTGGTCCATGAGCTCCTTAAATGTTAGAATTACATATATTTGATGGATTGATTTAATCTCTGTGCTCCCAGTACCTAATATAGGGCCTAGCATGCATAATATATGTTCAATTATTTTGTTGAATAAATGGATGGTTCAGAATAGACACACCTAGAGCAGATATTTCCAAACTTACCTAATAAAAGTTTGGTTTTATCTTTGCATTCTGGTGTATTCCAAGGGTTGTTGCAGGAGCCCCAGGGTAGTACAGACACAAAGGAGGCAAACAGGTAGAAAAGTGTGTAGCAAATAATCACATTGTAGTATATGGCTATTAGGACAGAGATGATCAGCATCGCGATGCCACAGCCTGCAGAAGCAAAAATTCCAGGGGTTCATTCCATCTCAAATGCTTTGGAATTCTTCGAGTTGGGCACAGGGTGGGGACCTAGGCCTAGGCTCTCTTGTACAGAATGGATGTACCAATAGCAGAGTGAGCTGGCTATCAGGGATAAGAAGGCATTCTGCCAGGAACTCAACAATGCCAGAGGTGATCTCAGGCCATTATTCAGGACCCAATGAATGATGGAAAGAGTTAGTTCTACTAACCACAAAGGCAGGACTCCCTCCCTGGGGCTGCATGGTGCCAGAGAGGACAGGGTAAGGAAGGGCCTGAGGAGGCTGGAAGGCAGGCTGGACTCACCTTGTAGAGCTGGGATGGCCTTCCACACAGACACTGGCCCTTGGCTGGCAAACTGGCCCAGCGACACCTCCAAGAAGAAGATGGGTAATCCAGCCAGAGCCAGCATCATCAGGTAAGGAATGAGGAAAGCACCTTGGAAAGAGAGGTGGGAAGTGAGAGACCTGAGAGGCAAAAGCAGGCTGCTGGCTCTCCTTAACCCTCTGGGGTGGGGCTCAGCTCCATTCTTGAAGAAGCCCTTCAATGTCCTGTCTCAGCAACAGTCACCCACAGATATTGAAGAGCCCTCCTCCAAAAAGTGTAAGGGTACCCATGCAAATACACTCCTTATTTCAATTCTCCACTAGCAGATGGCTAGGGATTATGTGCTGATGAGTTTTATTATTTTCTTTTTTTTATTATAGCATTTCAATTTCCCAAAGTTAAGCACTCCCAGAGCTCAACCAGTTCATGCCTTTTACTCACTACTGGATTCAGATTGGTAAAATCTTATCAAAGCCTCAGCCCTCCCAGGACCTAAAACCTTCTATGCTAAACTCCAGGAGCCCTTTTTTTTTTTTTAATCATAAGTTACCTGCGCACCTTCTGCCAACCAGGGTTGGGCCTGCTCTGCCAGTCATTGGGGGATACCCATCCTTCTTCCTAAACCCATCCTCATCCCCATCACACACTTCTCAACACCCTTCTCCATATGAGAAGTTCCTTCCATCCTTCAAGGTCAACTCAAATGCTTCCTCCTCCAGGAAGTCTCCCTTCTGTGTCTTCCCACAGTACCTGGCTCCAGGCACCGATCACTTGATAATTTTTATGTGAGAGTCTTATTCAGCCTGTGAGCCCCTAATGTCGTTTGCGCTTCATCTCTTTCTTCCTCAAAATGCCCAGTTTAGGGCAATAGTACCTGGCAGGCCTCCACAGACTCGCTGAAGCTTCTCTAGGGTTCTTTCCCTTCAACGTTCTTTGAGGTTGTTTGGGAGGGACTTGGCGAATGGTCATGATTTTTGAAAAAGGTTTTGACCAGAAAGTGCTGTTGCATGAGCCAGCGTCAAGGTGGGCACTGGAGATGCCCGAGCCAGAACAGCAGCCTCAGCAGAGGGAACACTGATCTTTCTCGCATCTACTCTTTATGCTGCCGCCCCTCCCCATTTCCTGCTGGGTGGAGGGGCCTTTTGTGCCCCGGGTTCTCCAAGCCAGGAAGGCCCAGGACCAGCCAAGGGATGCTGGGCAGAAAAACCTGGGATCTGATTTATCCTCTCAAGACGGGGATTGTGCAGTCCTCCTCTGCTCCTGAAAAGGAGCGGCAAGCCCTCCACCCGCGCTGAGGGCGGTGGGGCCCCGAGCCGCAGTGCGGGGCAAGCTGCCTCCCCTCCCAGCGCCTGGCTTCCCCGGAGCGCTGAGAACCTCTCCGCCGCTCTCCGCAGATCCGGGCGAGTAAAGCACAGGCACTGGCGCGGGCCAGTCTCCTTTTGCTGGAAATCCCTCCCCATCCTCTACCTTGAGTGCTCACCCCACTTCAAGGCACTGGAAGCCTTTAGTAACCTCCTAGTCTGAGGGCGCCCTGCAGAAAACCAGACTGAAACCTATCTGGGTGCCTCTATTCGTGTGGCCGGTACCTGGTGTGTTTTCAGGGCACCCCCGATGGCAAATGCTCTGCGGTCCTCATAAACACTTGTCAAAGTGTCCTAATTTGGAGCTGGAGAGGAGGAGAGTGGTGGCCTAAGTAAGATGTGCGCTTTAACCGCCGGGTGGTGCAGCACCTGTGCGTTCCGCTGCACCCAATTCCGCCTGAAGCGGACCCAAGAGACAAAAACAAAACAAAAACCCTTAAACTGCCCGACCTATGGGGTGAAGGAGTGCATCGCTTGTCCCTTGGGTCCAGTTGAGAAGATGTGGGAGGGGGTTCTAGGTTCAAAATCCCGTTGCCAGAGGGCGACTTGTCACTCAGCCAGGGTAGGGAAGAGAACGGCCGGCCCCGCGGCGCCTACTCATCAGGAGGGCCAGAGGGATCGTGAATGTGCGGGTCCCTCCTCGGTGGGTACAGAAGAGGTACAAGGGAGCATAGCGGCCCAGCAGCCGATGCAAGCCGAACTGGTGTCCTCCCCATCTCTTTTGAAGGCAAGCATCTTCCACCCGTTTAGGGCAGATGAAAGAAACCAGTCTTCACTGAACGATTTTACTAAAACCAAAGTATGTTCTGCTTCAAGAAGCAGAGCAAGAAGGCGGGGGTGGCAGGCACTTCTGAGAAGTTTTTGACAGCACAGCCCCCGGCCCTTCCCCCTCACCTCCTGGCTCGCCTAAGGAGACCCCTAGGAAGGCAGTATATAATCCTGAATCGGGACTCTAGGACTGGACAGCTGCGGGCTCCCACAGCGCTGCGTACCCAGAGTGCCGCGGCTCTCTGAACACGACGGCCAGCACCCGTGATTACTCGTCTCAGGACCCAGGTCCCAAAACCGGGTCAGTGGGGGGTTTGGGGGCCTGCTCCCCTCTCTAGATAAGAGACTCCCGAATCTATTGCCAAACGATTACGGTCGCCCCTGCCCTCTGGTTACGCACTCATGCCTACGAGGTAAAGGGCTGAAGCCTGAGGAGGCTGCTCTGAGCCTCCCCGCTAGGCTGCCCTGCCTCAGCGCTCCTGTCCCATCCAACCCTCAGGTGCCCGCCCCGCCCCGCCGCAGGCGGAAAGAGCGGAAAAGCCATACCTCCCCCGTTCTGGAAGGCCAGGTAGGGAAACCTCCAGACATTGCCCAGCCCCACTGCATACCCCACCATGGACAGGATGAAGTCCAGTTTGCTGGACCAGTTCCCTCGGGCCTTATTCTCATCCCCTTGCTCGTCCTCCTGGGGGCGGAAAAGCACATTGTCGATAACAGCCCCAGTAGGTCCACAAGCAGGCCCCTTCCACCCCTCCCCCCGGCTAAGGGTCCTTCCCAGCAAGCAGGCCCCCACTTTTCAACTGAGGATGCATCGGCAAGCAGGACCCCAAATCTAAAGAAAGGATGCATCTACAAGCAGGGACCTCACCCCTCAACCCTGCACTGAGAGTCAATCAGCAAGCAGGCCCCCAATCCTGATCTGAAGATCCATCTTAAACAGACCCAAAACCCCTCTTTCCCAGATCATACAGTCAGGGCACACCAGCAAGCAGCTCTCCCCAAACCTTTAACCTGTAAGGTGATGGCAAGCAGGTCCCTCCATCCCCGACCCCTCACCAATAATTTATTTGGCAAGCAGGCTCCCAACATCATGCCTGGAGTTCCCAGCAAGCAGCTTCCTAATTAACCCTCTCCCACAAAAAAGCCTTCACCACACTCCTTCCTCAGCCCTTTCTTTCTTTAGAGTGTGTGCCAAGACCAGAAAGAGAGCTGCAATGCCGAAGCCAGCCGGAGCCCCTGCCTTACTTTCTTGACCAAACCAGAACCTGCCTGGTCAACTAACTTAAGAAAGCATCCTTCAAGACTAATGCAAGGGAGATGGGCAGGAGGGAGATTTGAAGGTGAAACAAGCGGGAAAACAAACGAACAAAAACGATCGGTATGGGAAGAGACAAGCCATCTAAAATCTTGGGTTCTGGTCTAAACTTTACTACTAATCAGCTGGATAACCCCAGGTAAGCCACTTGCTCTCTCGAACCTCTGTGTCTCATCTGTAAAACCGGCTTAGAATAACTGTCCCCTGAAGCACTTGCCAGCTCCAGCAGTCTATGAACCTTTGAGGCTCATTTCTTCAAGCTCACACTAAGATGCTTTCTTGGGGCAGTGTCTGGTCCTAGAATGCCTCACTACAAGGCAGGAAAAATGGGGGGAGACCACCTCAAATAAACTCTGAAACTGTTCAGGACACCTAGACACTACACAAAGCTTTCCAGGGACTCAGGCCACTGCACACAGTTGCCACCTCCTCAGTCACCCTTCACCTCCTATTGTAGTAACTTGCTAGGTCTCATACTTTTCTACAGGCTGTGAAGGACACAGCAGCAGCTGTCAGAAGTCTTGAGGGGGGAGAAAGGTCCAGGGTGAGTGTCAGAAAGGCACAATCAGAAAGATGGGCAGGGCAGAAAATAAGTACTTTCAGAAACCAAACATCTTTAACAGCCTCCCTCTAATCCTCCCACACACAGACCACCTCCACTTCTAACCCCACCCTTCAATCCTTCCAGGGCTGCAAAGGGTGGGAGTTCCAGCTCCTGCCGCAGTGCGGAGGTTAAGCAAGACAAGTGAAATAAATATTCTTCTCCACCTGGGGTCACACTGTGGGATGCATACTGTCAGAGGTAGATAATACACAGAGACAAACACTCCAGATGTGGACCCCAAAAGGAAAGACAAGTGGGAAAGTCGATGTTTATTTCGCCAGGTGTGGACCCCAAAAGGAAAGGCAGGTGGGAAAGTCAATGACACCAAAGCTCCTGCTATGTGGGCCTGTGGATAAGTGTGAATGTGTATGTGTGTGTGTGTAAACACTAGAGTGACTAAGGATAGAAGGGCTAGTTAAACCCTAAACCTTACACTGGCACAAAGTCTGGTCCAGGCCCCCACTGCTGGATATATGCATAGCCCCTGAGGCCAGGGAAGGAGAGGAGATGGCAGAAAGGCAGGCAGTGAGAAGGGAAGAGCTGAAGTGGATGAAAAAGGAAAGAAGAAAGAAGAGATCAGAGAAGGAAGAGGAGAAATTAGAGGGAAATGGAAGAAAACAAAAGCCTATATGAGATAGGAGGCCACCAGCAAAAGTTGCCTTTATTCATAAACCCAGGGATTGGGATTTGCCCTGTGGGTTTTTCACACCTCTAATTAAGTGATAAAGGATCAAATGCAAGAGTGGATTCAGATTGGTGGGGCCTGAAGCTTATGCAATTGAGGGAAGTTACTTTGGGGAAAAAAACAGAAATTTATGGCAAAATCAGACACCAGGTTTTGGAAGGGCCCCAGCAAAGGACAGGCCCTGAAGCTTAAGCTTCAGTAGCCTCAGGTAAACCCACCTCTCATCAAAATCGTTCTCATGTAATAAGCATAAGTGGCAGTGTAAAGGCTGCATAACTTAAACTATATCCTGCTGCCCCTCCACCCCCAGGCTTTGTTCTGAAATTTCTCCCTCTTTTTGTTTAATTAAGAAATTATTTTTGAAAAGAAAAGACAGTCATTGGCAGGAGGGGGAGTCTGTCTGCATAAAAGGGTAGAATCTACCTATCTCAACTGCTTCTTGGATCTGGACCTGGGTTCCCAATACCACCAAGGCTGGGAAGGGGCAGGTCGTGGCCCCTCTGGCAGGGTCACTGCAGCCCTCTTGCCCTAAACTGCAGACCTCAGCGCAGTGCGAGCTTCCGAAGCCCCAAAGCCGCCTCCCGCATCCATCACCTGGCACTGCCAACCGGTTTCCCCATCAGCACACGTGCACCCGCCACTGCCTGGCTGGCCTCGGTCGCGCGGCTGGAGAGCAGGACACCGTGCAGGCCGAATGCAACCTGCTTACCTGGGTGGCAACAGTGGCCACGCTGCCCGGGAGCACAGACGTGATTCCATCCGTGCCCAACACCACGGTGCTCTGGCTCATGTTCACCCAGCCCACGGCCGGGGTATTGTTCCGCTCCAGGGTGCCCTTGCCCACACTCACGTTCGCATCCCCCTCCGGGCCTCGCAGAGCGGGGATCTTACAGTGCAGCGCGTTGCCGGGCCCGGAGCTCCCAGGAGAGGGGACGGCCTGCGCGCCTTGCGCCTCTCTCAAGTCCCGCAGAGCTGCCGAGGCCGCCTGCGCCCGCGGACTACTGAGTTTGCAAGACCCTACTCCTGGCCGCTCAGCCTCGCAGCCTCCCGCGTCCGCTGACTGGAAAGTTTGGGCGCCGGTGGAAGCGGACCTGGGCACACGTGGCGGCGGGGCGGCAGCCGCAGGAAGCTCTTGCTCCAGGCTCGTCCTGGGCGCACGTGGGCCATCCGGATGGCCCTGCGCCGCCGCCGCCTCCGGACTGTTGGCTGGCTGTTTATTCATTTCCTTGGGAGCACTGCAATCCTGCAAACACAATGTCAAGTTCGTGCAAAACAAAGTCACAGCAGCTTTTAAAATACCTGTATCTACACATGGAGACGTTCGCAACTCAGGTCCAGACACAATCTCTGGGGAAGCAAATTGAAATCTGAGGTTGTTTTTCCCCAAGAAAGACTGCAATCAGTATTTCTTAATTTGCCCGTTTCGTCAATAACCAGATGACAAAAAGAAGCTAATATTCCCTCCCTGGTGGAGGATGAACTAAGAAAAGAGGCAGAAATGTAATTTTGTAGGAGCAAAGGAGGGGTGATGGAAATAGCCCTAGAGTCATGAGCTCCCCTCCTTCTTTGGATTTCACATCACAGCTGAGGGTGCCCGAATCCCCATCACCATTGTAGAAAGATTCTTTAATTTTCCGCCCCATTTCCTTTGTCACTCAACAATGCACATTGCCTTTTTCCCCCATAGACAAGCTGTGGCCACAAAGCTGATGCCCTGGCACCTGAGAGCGCTTCAGGCCAAATTGGTTGTGCGAGTCCCAGCGCTCCATAACCCACCTCCTCCCGCCAGGTAGCAAAGACAAGGTTAAGAATCACGATCAAAATAACCACAAAAAACCTCCTAAAACGATAATAAACTAAATTTAAGACACAGAGTAGCAACTAGGTTTGTTATCTTACACAACTTGTATTCACTTCCAGATTCCCAGACATGTAAAAGAACATGCAAAGTTTTTTTGTTCGTTTGTTTTTGTTTTTTGGCATAACTATTCACAGGAGTCTAATATCCTTCACAACCCTACCCTTGCTTGAGTACCAAAACTCAGGACTAATTTTTGTTTGCTTTTTCCCAGTTTACTTTCAAATGAAAAGAATTGCCAGCGGTGGTTCTTCTATCTACTTTCTCCCCTCGTGTTATCTTTCAGGGCTTCCTAAACATTAGCACCAATAATTATTATTACACTGTAAGAATAATCCTGTATCTTCACCTCCACTGCACGCCTCTCATCTAACCCCCTTTCACAAACACGCAAAACATAACTCCTCAATTTGCACAAATCTAAGTACCTCAGCTTCAGCCAGCATTTGTTTCAATAGCCTCTAGGACCCAGAACAACTCGCCTCTGTACCGGCATCTGGCTTTTCAGCACCGAGGACAGTGCCCGGGATCGCGTCTTTACAAGCCACAACCAACCTCTCAGCTCTACAGCCCAGGAAACCTCTTTGCGACCTCAGGTGAGGCTCACAAGTACAAATACCTACGGCTGCGAGAATTGTCCTCCTCGTCGCCCCCTTTCCTCCTACCCAATCCACAGACATCTCCAAAAAAAAAAAAAAAAAATACCCAAAACGAATCTGCTCTCCCTATCCCCTCAGCCCCCTTTCCTCTTGAAAGAACAAAAGCAAACACTCACCATGTCTGACACAGGCAACAGATTGAACCGGTGGAGGGTGAAACCCGCTATTGACAAGACTGGGTTTGGCTCCCGCAGGAGAGGCGCTTTCTATATCTCCTTGGGAAAGGCCGGGTTTGCGTCAGTGCAAAGCAAGGTGCCCTTGGTTTGACATTTTCTTGATAATACAAGTTTGATAAATCATTACCCCCCTTGGATTCAAGTTTTAAAGGGACAACAGCCTAGAGTATGCTGACCAGTTGTCACTCCATCAGGAGGGGGCTGCGTGTTTGGCGTGACTCATGTGGGTCTGATTACTAAACCGAAACCGGCAGGAGGGGAAGACAGAAGTTTGCCTCCTCCTAATTAAGGGAAACATGGGAGGTACACGTCCCACTGCACCCAAGGCAAGACGCAGCCGCCAACAGAGTGGATCGGGCTGTAGAGGTGGGGGAGGGGGCTAAATCTCTGTCTTCTCTTTCCCTTCCACTAGATTCCATTGCTGTCCTCCCCAATCTTCAGGGATTCCGAAAAATATTACTCCGAAAGAGACTGAGGGTCTGCGCACAGCCCCACAGCTCTGTGATGGCTGAAGCGGACATGGGTCCTGCATTTATAAGGGTGTATCTACCTTGCATGTATGTGAACTTCAGATTATCACATCCCTACCCTTCCAGACAGTCAGTCTTGAAGGGATCCTGGGTTTTTTTGCTTAAACACTGGGATCTAGTATTTCCGTTCCTATTTTAAATAACTCTGTTAACACAATCAAGAGAAAATTCTGAGTATAACTGACCATTCTCGTTGTATTTTTAAAGCTTCTCTGAAAACGTTTTAGAGAAATAAAAATAAAGCTATTCCCAACACAGACCTAGTTCTTAGGTCACTTTCAAAGTCAAGGGAAACCCATGATTTCTTTATAGTCCTTTCAATAAAATCCCACCAGAGCCAGGCCTCATTTGGCAGCACGGGACCTTAGAGACCCTCCAAATAGGGGAGTCCAGCAATATGGGTATGGAGGGAGGGCAGAGCTAGCAATCTGGAAAGCCGTTCGAGGAATGTCAATCGTACTGTGGCGGGGATGTGATTAGGGGTGGACGTGGCGATTTAAAAAAAAAAGGACTTTTTGGTTGGTACAATGCAATAGCTATAATAGGAGGAGAAAACGCCTTTACAAAGAAGGTGTAGTTTGGAGACTAGAAGGGGATTGTCAGCAAAATGCTTCCCTTCTCTCCTTCCTTGCCGGTCTAGCTCGGGAACATTGGCCTCGGGGATGGGGAGCTACAGACAGCACGTTGTCTCTTCCCTATTGCCAGCAGCCCAGCCCACTGCCTCGGGGTCCGCGCCGTCGCAAGCGGCTGGGCTGTCCCCACGCGGCTGGAGAACAATGCCGTGGCGGCGGCGGCCGCAGGCGGAGGCTGCAATGGCAGATTGCAGCGGGCGCCGGGAGCACTGAGGGGCACCCTCCTACCCCTCTCGAGAGCCAGAGAATGCGAGGATGCCTCCGCTGGCTGGCTCTTGCGCCTAGACCCTCTAAAGGGCAGCTGGCTGGGGACACAAGGTCTGCATTGTTTTTGGTGGGGGCAGGAGGAGGAGATATTCCTTTTGAGACGCCTTGAGGGTTTCAGGTCGCTTTTTATTGCAGTTTTGAGCTAACGTCTATTGAGATCTCACGACTGAACCATTGCGCAAGAGCTATCCATGAATTATTCGGGGTAGCTTTGGCAATGGCCTTTGAGAAACGATACCAATTGCAAAGCTGAGGAAATTGGGGTTCAGAAAGTAGCTTTTGATCCCTGGAGAGGATCCCAACCACTTCCCCGGGTCAGTCGCGCTCTCCCCGGGGCCCGCTCATACGGCGAGGTCGGAAATGAGGGTTAAGAGGGTAGAGCAGGCTGTGGTGAACTCTGGCTGGAGGAGGGTCGTCTGAGTGGGTGGGGCTGAGAATTCCGGAGGGGTGCCTCCTCCCGCCCCGGCTGGTGCTGAGAAGAAACCCCCCAGGCTCTTGGCATTTCGGAGGAGGCCGGGGGACCTACAGGAGCTTCTGCCTAAACAGTCCCCAGTTTCCGAGAGGGCGCAAGACGGATGCGAGAACTTTGGAAGGCAGCCCTGGAAGGCAGGCTTGGGCTTCAGAAAGCGACCGGCCCGCGCGGTACCACGAGGCGCGCACAAAGGTCAGTGTAGGCCTCCCTCTGCGGTTCCCCGGCCAACTTCCACAAAGCACAGTCACGACTTCGGAAGGTTCTGGCCAGTTTCCCAATTTGCATTTGAGCAGCCCCCGCAAAGGGCCAGTTGCAAATGGAGCGTCCACCTGCGTCCAATTGTTCCAGGGCGCACAGACCTGGCTGGCCCAGGAGGGAGGGAGGGGGAGAACCGAGCAGAGGCGGCGGAATTTTGCCGGCCTTCTCACCTCCCCCAGCTGCCACCCTGGGCCTGAATGACGCCCAGCGCCCCGGCTCGGCCCCCAGGCCTGACGTTTCGCCCGCTGGCCCTCCCCAGCACAGTGAGCACTTGGGTTCTTGCGTGGGGGCCGCCGCGCGTCAGGCTCTGCAGAGGCGGTGACGCGCAGGAACGGCTGCGGGGTTTGGCGGAGGCGCGGTTGGGGCTTCCCACCTCCCCCCACTTTCAGCCGCAAGATTCTAGAAGGGAGGGGCTGGGTGGAGAATGGTGGGAGGGTCTGGAGCGGAGAGGCCTGGAGGGGTCGCTATGAGGCCAACGCGGGGGCGGGCACTACCCCGGCTTGAAGGTTGAGGTTTGGGGGCGGAAGAGAGCGTGCGGAGGCAGGAAGCCAGGCCCTGGGGCAGCAGGTCGTGCGTATTGGGTTTGTGTCAGCGCCTACCAAGCGCAGAGGATGGAACCGCAGTATTTTTTTTAAAAAAAGACGAGACGCACGTCCTCCCAACGAGGGCCTCCGCCCCCGCCCTCCGCTGACGCCTGTTTGGAGTGATAATCCGGCCCAGCGCGCCTCAGCCAAGCAGGCCGTAAATCCGCATCCATCACCGCGCAGCCGTTTGGTCTGAATTAGCCAGTCACTACGGCCTTAATTACTTTGTCAAAGATGAAAAATCGTAATTGATTTTGTCCTCGATCACGTTGTTCCCTCCCTTCCTTCCTGCAGATAAGCAAATAAATCGCTATTTCTGAAAACTCGGTTGTATGGAGGTAGCCTACTGAAAAACAGGCCATCGGTGGCAGTCCTGACGCCAGTGTTAATACCAAGACACAAAAGGGGAGCTGCAACCCAGGCAGGAGAGGGCCGGGAGGGCAGCCTAGCGCATTCAAGTCGCTGCCCTCCTTCCACTAAGGAAGGAGAGGAGGGAAAGGTACCGGTGTTTTACGGGCGTTTGCTCTGGCGTTAGCTGGGCACTGTGGCACCAGCCTTCTCTGGTCCTCAGGGCAGCAGGCGAGGAAGAGCTACCAGCGCGACTGACAGGCGAAGAATCGCATCCAGGGTCAGCGGGCAGAGCCTAGCTTTGAGCCCCGGTCTGGTCTGTGTTGACTCTTCTCCATCCACTGCATGAAGGATAGAGTATGGGAGCCTGTGTCTGTGTTTACGTGATTTTAACATAAGAGTCGTTAACACCTAAAACGTCCATAGATGATGGATGTGAGGGCTTGGTGTGGGTTTCGGGTGGCATGGCCGATAGGCAAGAAGCCACGCCGCATTTTTGTCCCACTTGTCTACTATTGCCCAGCTCCACTGCAGTATTGTTCTGTGCTAAGAACGTGGGCTCAGCAGACAGACTGCACCACCTCCTAGCTCTGTGACCTTGGGGAAAATTCCCCATTAGTAAAATGAGCATAATAAGAACTAACCTACGTCAGCCAGGCACGGTGGCTCACACCTGTAATCCCAGCACTTTGGGAGGCCGAGGCGGGCGGATCACGAGGTCAGGAGATGAGACCATCCTGGCTAACACAGTGAAATCCTGTCTCCAATTAAAATACAAAAAAGTAGCCAGATGTGGTGGCGCGTGCCTGTAGCCCCAGCTGCTTGGGAGGCTGAGGCAGGAGAATCGCTTGAACCCGGGAAGTGGAGGTTGCAGTGAGCCGAGGTCACCCACTGCACTCCAACCTGGGCAGCAGAGCAAGACTCTGGCTCAAAAAAAAAAAAAAAAAAAAAAGAATTAACTTATCTCAAGGGTGACCTGAGAATTAAATGAAAGAATGCATGCAGAGTGCCTAGATTGAGGTTGGCTACCTGGCATACTTTCAATAAGCTGTTGTTATTAATATTATTCAGTCTAGAGGAATCATATGTTTGAAGCCCCTCAGAATTAGCAAGTAAGACAAATCTCTCTTCCTGGGCCAGAAGGTTTAACATGGGTAGACTTACATAGAATAGAAAACCTTACAAAATATGTAATGATTGTGCAACATTTCTCCCTCCTCATTCAGTGTTTGGTCGCTCAATTATCAAGTATTTACCTTTACTAAATGAAAATTAGTAGGATCCCGGAAAAGTGCTCAAATACAGAAGCTGCTAAGAGTTTGTCCTGAGGCACCTTTTGTTTATATCAAGGTAAATTTCAATATAAAGAAAGGGCAGAAGCTTCCAGGGTGTCAGGGAAACACAAGTTAATCAAAGCAAACATCTCTTATTATAGCATTTCAGAAGGGTTCATACTTGGAAATCAGTGGTTCAGCTAAATAATCAGTCTGTGTGCAAAATGTAGGTTCAAAATTCCAAGACTCAGACAGGCAGGATGCTTGTTCCTGAGTCAGCAGTAATGATGATTCTCACTTCACTGCAGCAAAACACAGGGCAGTGGGTGCTAGCGCAGAAGCAGAGAAGTACACGACAAGATGAAAAGGACATTCAAGGTCATCTATAGTCCCATGTGCCTGCTTTACCAGTGAGAAAACAGAGGTCCAATCCAGGGAGGAAAAGTGAGTACTCAAGGTCACTTGGCACACTAAAACAAAGGCTAGCGGCATCTCTTTAAAAAAGAAAAAAAGAAAGAAAAAAGAACTATATTATCCTTTGATCCAGCAATCTCATTCTTAGGAATCTATCACAGGAAAATAAAAAAAACACAGTATAAGAGTGTTTACTATAGCATAGTTGATACAGTGAAAGCCTGTGGAAAAAAGAAATAGCCACATTAGATCATCAGTGGATCTGCAGTGTGGAATTATTTACAGCTGTTAAAAAGAATGAATTAGAACCATACAGAGATTGGAAAGATTTTCATGATGTATTGAGAAAAACCACCTACATTAAAGTGTGTATAATACAATCTCATTTTTATAAAATAAACAGTAACGAAAACCCCATGTCTGTCTCTCTCTTTCCCTCTTTCTCTCTCTCTCTGTGTGTGTGTGTGTGTGTGTGTGTGTGTGAGTGTATTCCAGTAAAATGTGGAAACACACATAAGTTAGTAACGAAGATTCCTAGTAGACAATGTGGTCATTAATGTGAGCTGAGGAGACAGGGAAGAGCCAAGCAGGAAAAGTAGGGAGAGGAGGGTGAGAAAGATTGTACCTAAACAAAAATACTTCTATTAGTCATGCTTATAAATTTATGTAAAATATGTATAAAAAATATTTAAGAAAATAATTCAGCACTAGATTCTATTGCTTTAATTAATAATAATATTCACCAAGAAGGCTACTTTCATTAGAAAGTATTAACCCTACACCTATTTTATTGTCTTTCTCTGAAGAGTAGAGCTCAGAAAAATGAATTCAGTTAATTAAGGATCCCAGCTACCAGTATTTGGCTAATCCTCCTTCCTCGGGTCCTCATGTTTCTATCTCTTAGCTCTGCTGGGGTGGAACCAGGGCATAATTAAGACCTTCAGAGGACAGAGTCTTGGAAAATATGATGCTTCTCTGCTACCCCCAGCCTTATCCTTATAATGTACACTCAAATATAAAATAATTTACACTAAAATTACACCAAACTGAAAATTTCTGATTTCTAGTTTTTCCATAATAACATTAATGTCTTTCCAGTAAGCACGATACATTCACCTCTTTCCTCTGCTGCCTTTTCTTATCATCCTTTTGATAGTTGTGCTTTGCTCATTTCTTAGGTTTGGTGGAGCTACTTAGTAATCTCCTTCCAGGTATGAATTTTCTGTGTTTATCCATCTGCTGAAAGTTCCCAAACCCAAAAATAAGAGATACTAGTCTTATAAGAGAGATCAGGTCTCAAATATGTTTATTATTGGAAGTAGGAGACTTCTAATACAAGATAATTGATATTGTGTCTGCAATGTTGGTAAATGAGATTCTCTTTTTTTCTCTTTCTTAAATGTTTTCCTGGTCTTTTCTTTCTGTCCTAGTTGATGGGGCAGTGGAGGGTGGGGAATTAAGTTCAATGTCAGGCAAACCTAGCAGGAATTCCCACGAGTGAAACAGATGTTGGAAATCTTCACTGCGTAGGCAGTTTATGTAGTTAACCAAGACTGTTGGGTGGAATGTGAAGAAGGTTCAGAAAGGTACGATGGTGAGGATGCTAATCCAAGAAGTGGAACTTGGAAAATTCAAGACACTTTACACCCGTAGAAAACTGCCAGACAGCACTGACAAGCTTTAGGACTTTGTGACTTTGTCACTGGGTAGCACCCTTGTAAATTGGGTCTAGGGGATTATGGACATTGGCACCCCATTTGCGACTGTTGGTTCTAGCAATCTGTGGTATCCAGATTTCTAAGACCATTTCAAACAATGGCCTGGAGGAGTTCAGCTATGTCTACCGTTTTTGACAGACAATCCAGAGTTAATCATTATGGTATTGTCCCTTGAAATGTCACCATTAGAGCTTGGAAATGATCTGTAAATCTTTTAGAATAATCTCTTAGGATCTGCATTCTATTTCAGGGTGTTTGTATTTCAGTCTAAACATCTTCCTAGGTGGAAAGGTAACATTATATCGTGAAAATGGGGCTTTAGGCTGGTCCGAAGGTAGTGAGTTATCTCAACTGATTGTTCATGGTCAGTTACAGATCGAACTCCTTGTTCTACTCTTTCCCCCCTTCTTACTACTGCACTTGACTAGTCTTTTAAGCAAAAAAAAAAAATAGGGCTCTAGCAGTAGACATTAGACATGAGTTTGAACCACATTCAGCCGTTTGTTAGCTATGTGTTCTTGAGCAGCTAATAGCCAACGTGTAGCTACTAACATTTACTTATCTTCAGAGCCTCACTTTCCTTTTCAATAAAATGGCATTCCTTTGATTGATTAAATAAGATAAAGTGTATAAAAGCTTCTAGCACGGTGTCTGGCAAGAGCTCCTTCTACCTTGAGATACCAGATTTGAAAGTTACTATCTGAAGTCTGACACTCTGCCCTTTCAGATGACTGCTTTCTACACATCTTAGTATTCCTGGATTTGGATTTGTTGACCAAATCTTTATGTATTTTGCCCTTCTTCTTCTTCTTCTTCTTCTTTTTTTTTTTTTTAAAATAATAGGCTATTCTAAGGACTTTATTCTGCTCATCTTTCTTGATGGGAAATGAGTTTTGCCTGTTTTTTTTTCTTTGTTTAGTGTGGGTTCTTTTTTCTATCTCTTTCCACTGCATCTCCCTTAAAATGCCAAGCCCATCATAACTCTCTGCCTTTGCCACTGCAGTACCCTCTGCCTGAAATGCTCTTCCTTCCAGAATAAATTTCTATCTATACATAAGACTTTGCCCAACATGTGATTCCTCTCAGAAGTTTTTTTTTTTTTAATGAACAAAGTTAATGTCTCCATTCTCTGAGCTTCCCTAGCACCTAGTGCATTGTAATTATTTATTTCCATGGGTGTCTTTTCTACTAGAGTTGCTAATAGCCACATGTGGCTACTGTCAGTTAAAATAATTAAAATAAAATTAAATGTAAAATTGCATTTTTCACTCATACTAACTACATTTTTGGTGCCCAACAGCTAGTTATATTAGATAGTACAAAGAACATTTCTGTTATTGCAGAAAATTCTACTGGACAACACTGTTCTAAACTGCGAATGCTTCAAAGGCAGAGAGATATGAGATTTTAAAGCCTCTTTTCAACTTGTACTGATATGCAGTAGTATTTTTGAAAGAGCGACTTAAACCATCATAGAATAGCCTCTTTGTTTCTTATATGCCATCTTACTGTCTTTACTAAACCATATTTTTCTATTTTATTAATTTTCACTTGTATTATTTTTCTGATTATGAAGATAATATGGGTTCAATATGAAAAAGTTGGAAAAGCTCTCCCCCAAAAAACATAAAAGCACATATTCCTATCCACCCTAAAATGTATCCTATTAACATTTTGGTGTAGAGCTTCCTACATTTTCATATGTATGGAGACATAGTTATTGTTTTTACAAAATCATGATTATGCTATTCACATTGTTTCATAATCTTTTTTCACTTATTGGTATAGCTCCACTTAATTGCCATAAAATTTACATCATCATTTTTCATTACTGCATAGATTTTCATAGTATGAATATACTACAATTTAAGTAGCAAACAATTAATTTTTATTTTATTTTATTTTGAGACAGGCTCTTGCTTTGTTGTCCAGGCAGGTGTGCAATGGCACATTCATGGCACACTACAGCCTCCAATTCCTGGGCTCAAGAGATCCTCCTTCTTTGGCCTCCCAAAGTGCTAGGATTACAGACATGAGCCAGTGTACCCAGCAATTTCTAATTTTTTAAATAAATAGTACTATATTCTATATCTTTCCATCTATATACATCTTTGTTCATGTCTCTAATTTTGATACTTAATGTAGATTCCTATCTCTGGAACTACTCCCTAAAGGAATTGCACATTTTTCAGAATTGGATTCATCTTATCTAGACCAGTTTTCTTGATGACTGCCTTCAAAACACAGACATAGAGCTGTATATGAAGATGTAGCCAAGCTCTGAGCACAGAGTGACAGTTCTCTGCTCTTTGTTTTCATTCCTTTTCCTAATGATGCTCAGCAATCTGTGAATACTTCTGGCTATAAAAAAAAAAAGCCATGGGAACAAAGACCATAGTATGTTTGCATAAAGACTAAATCAGTTTTATCTTTAGCATAAATAAATATTTTAATGGAAATAATATTACTTGGTAAATACAAGTACTTATAATTGTCAATATGCACAATATCCAAATTTTACAACTATTAGGACCAAGTAAATAAGCTCATCTGTTTAAACAGGATTTAATTAAACAATTGCAAGAAATAAACGTTAAAATGTGCAGGATTTGTGAATGCTTCTTCTGCAGTGGAAATGCCTGATTCAGGGCTCTCTCTGGTTTCTGCAGATTATGTGGATGATGACACGTTTTTCCAAGTCATTAACTTGGGCACAGCTTTGGGGCCAAATGAGAAGCTACATCCAAACCATTTAAGAGTCTGGGTGATTGGTGGGACTGACAAAGGAAAGACCCTCTGTCATTGCCCACGGTGGGAGCATTTGGGGAGTGATTGCCTGTGACAATGCATGGTTCAATGATTCCATTGTTTCATGAAGGCCTGGTTTCACTGATACTAAGGGAAAAAGTGGGCTGCACCCACATGGACGATTAAGGTGATGCTGTCAAAGGCGTTTAGAGTGATTTTTTTCCCTTAGAACTCGATTCTGTCACTCTAGGGCATTACAAGGTTTTTTGGATTACATTATAGAAAAAACTAAGCAAAAAGAAGAAAATAAATCACTTCATCAGGACTCTTTTTCGATTGCAAGGAATAGAAACTCAACTCAAAACTAGCTGATGCTTAGGTGTCAAGTAATAAACAGGTCAAGATAAAAATGGAGCTGACTTCAGGTAGGCTGTATCCAGCCTGCCCACAGCAACAGGATCCTCTCTTGGAGTCTTGGCCTCTGTGGCTTCATTTGTTGTGTGTTTTCAGACTCTTGTAGGTATCATGTGACTCAAAGTTCTGGGTTCCCATGCTCATAGATTATAATCCAAAGGGAAATAGTATATCTCTACTTCAGTTTGGAAGGTTTTGAGAAAGGAGGCTGAATTGGGGGCTTTGATGCAGGCAGATTATTTGAGAGTCTCAGTGAGGGAGTTAGGAAGATGAGAAGAGTCCCTAAAGAGTGCATTAATGAGTGAGTTACCTCTGTGGACAATTGGATTCAGGCTCACTGGGATCCCTCTGAGGTACTAAGTGGAACACATGTCAAAGTTTTCCCTCCAGGGGACAGGGAAGCTAGAAGGTGATTTGTCCACAGATTCCCATCCCTTATTGGGTGAGGATTGTTCCTGAGAGTATTAAATCCTCAGCACTTGCGGGCACTCTACAGTTGGGCTAAGCAAGTTGCTATAGCACTGGAAAAAGGTGTCAGGTAGAAAAACAGAAAGACATGGTTGCTTGAGGTGGAGAGCTGTCAACATGCCAGAAATTGTCCAACAAAACTGCAGGTGAACTTGCAGATGGGCCAAAGTAATATGGGCTGGGACATCAATAGGAGCCGCTATGCTCACCTTTAGCTTCTTCCCCACTCCTTAGGCCAGTCGCTCTGTACCTTGATCAGTCCAAGGTTGGTCACGTGTCTGCCTTTCAGACATGGTGCACAGGCAGCACGCTGTGAATGGAAGCTTCATCAAAATCACCTAGAGAAGAGGAAGCAGTTTTCCAAATACAGAGTAGGGTAGAAAATTCATTCTCAGAGTAAGTGCAAGAGGGATGATGGACAGACTAAATAATAAGTAATAATAGCAATAAACAAGACACTCACTTCCAAACTTTAATCCTATTTTAAGGTTAAAACCACTGAATGTTTTGTAAATATCCTTCTAAATTATGTTTATTTATGCATTTTTTTCCTTATAAACTGGGATAATACTAGAATTCATATATTTTATACCTGCATTTTTTACTTAATAGTATTTAGTAAACACTTCAATTATAAATATCATGTAAGTACAGTTGAACCTTGAACAACCTGGGTTTGAATTATGCGAGCCCACTGATACATGGGTTTTCTTCAATAAAAAATACAGTGTTATTTTTCAATAAAGTTACTCCAAGTGTGCCTGTCTCTGGCCTCTCCTTCTGCCTCCTTAACTTCTTCTGCCTCTGCTACTCCTGAGACAGCCAAATCAACTCCTCTTCTTCCTCGTCCTCCCCCTCAGCCTACTCAATGTGAAGACAACAGGGATGACTTAACAACCATCCACTTCCATTTAATGAATAGGAAATATATTTTTTCTTCCTTATGATTTTCTTAATGACATTTTCTTTTCTATAACTTACTTTACTGTAAGAATACAGTATATAATACATACAACATACGAAAATGTGTTAATCAACTGTTCATGTTATCGGTAAGCCTTCACATTAACTATAGACTATTAGTAGTTAGGTTTTAGGAGTCAAAAGTTATACTTGGATTTTCAGGCAGATGGTGGCGGTTCACGTCTATAATCCCAGCACATTGATAGACCGAAGCAGGAGGATCACTTGAACCTAGGAGTTCAAGATTAGCCTGGGCAGCATGGCAAAACCCTGTCTCTGCTAAAAATATAAAAATTAGCCCGATATGATGGTATGTTCCTGTAGTCCCAGCTACTGGGGAGGCTGAGGTGGGAGGATCACTTGAGCCCAGGAGGTCAGGGCTGTAGTGAGCCATGATCAGCCATGATCATGTCATTGCACCCCAGACTGGGTGACAGAGACCCTGTCTCAAAAAAAAAAGAAAGTTATGTTCGGATTTTTCGCTGCAGGGGGTTGGTGCCCCTAATTCTCACATCATTCGAGGGTCAACTGTATGTAAAGTGCATCAGTCAATATACCTAAATACTTTTTTCCCTACTAATGACTCTTGATTAAAAGTGGACTGGGAGAGTAAATATATGAAATCCGCAGCAGTGCCTCTGCCCAGAGAAAAATATTTTAGTGGTAGAACTTCAGGCATCAGAGGAAGCTGTTTTTTTAAAAAAAGTATCAATTTTAAAATCATAGAGCTCAGCATTTGAATTCTTATTACTAGCTATGAGACATGGGTCAATTTATTTAATCTTACAAATTTCATATTTTATTTTACATATAGTAAATGCTAAATAAAATGGCAGCTGTTATTATTATTATCTAAAATGAGAACAATCACCCTTTCCTGACAGCATTATCATGAGGCTTGAATGAAGTCATGCATGTAATGTGCCCAGGAGAAAGCCTGAGACATAATAGGAGACTAGTTAACAATAGCTTTCTCCTATGATCTCTTAAGCTTATTTTAAGGCAGACTTTATGTCAGGCATAGCAGCTAGGCACCACAGCAATGAAAGGAGTGCGTTATGCCCAGAAAACCTCCCAAACACAAAGATTTTTACTGTGCCACTATGACCTTGAAGTTTTTCCAATTCAAAATTTAGATATTATCATAAGTTAATTTTTTGTTTTGTTATGACAGGGGCTTACCCTGCCACCCAGGCTGGAGTGCAGTGGTGCCATCTCAGCTCACTGCAGCCTCAACTTCCCTAGGCTCAGGCAATCCTCCCACATCAGCCTCTTGAGTAGCTGGGACTACAGATGTGCGCCACCACACCCAGCTCATTTTTGTATCTTTTGTAGAGATGGGGTTTCACCATGTTGCCCAGGCTGGTCTGGAACTCCTGGGTTCAAGCGATCCACCTGCCTTGGCCTCCCAAAGTGCTGGGATTACAGGCATAAGCCACTGCACCCAGTCTAAGCTGTTTTTTTTTGTTGTTGTTGTTTGTTTTTAAATGAAACCTACTCCTAGAATAACTAATTACACATTTTCATCCTGGTATCAACTTTATTACACTGCTTTCCTCATTACATCTAGCTGACATTTGCAATATCCATAAACAAAAACCCTAGTTAGTAAAGAGAGAAATACAGTTTTGTACCATTTTGGTGGAGTGTTCAACAGGAGAGAGATTTGGGCTGCCGGAAGAGAACATGATGGGCCTGAACTTCAGAGGGGTGGGAAGAGAGGTACCAGGAGGTGGGAAGATGCCTGAGAAAGGTATACTTTCTTTCCTGATTTTCAACTACTTTCAATCACCACTTTCCTAGTATTGCTAATATGAATGAATGAATTTGTTCCAATTGAATTGAGCTCCAATTTCCAATCTTTTTCCCTGGCTCTGAATGGAAATAGCCCTAAATTAGGTATCAGGTGACCTTGGACAAATTACTAGCTTCTCTGAGATTTCATTTCTACAGTTGTAAAATGAAGATAATCAATCTTGCTCTGCCTAACTCTCAAAGCTGAGGTGAAGATGAAATAAAATAATGGAATGGAGAAAGCTGGGTAAATTGTGAAATACCATGCAATCCTAAGAACTTGGATCTCAACTATTCATGGACCTGAGGTCTACAGATTCATTTTAAATCGTTCAGATGTCCATGTATGCGCGTGTCATGTGAAAGATGGGAAGGTGAGTGTTTCTTGAAAAGGAGAATTATCAAAAAGATTACTTCGCTAACTATAACTGGACGTGATAGTCTGCTAGCTGTATTCCCCACTTTTTGTTCTCTTCCTCTTCCATAATAATTGAGTTTAGCTGGGCACATGGCAATTCAGTTACGGATGACATACCTAAGCCTTCCTTACAGGTAAGCGAGCCTTTGTCACTAAGTTCTGAACAACAGGATGTGAGCAAACATGATGTATGCTCCAAGAAACTCGCTCTCAAAAAGCTTAAGCATGTGTCTCCCTCCTTCCTGTTGCTGGGGCGGGGGACGGGAAGGATGAAAACTGAAGCTGCCGCTGTGGACCTGCAAGTCATAGCCCCATGTTAAGAATGGTAGGCTGCCTACCAGTCCAGCCCCTCTTATCTCTTAACGATGACATAAAGAGAAATAAACCCTTATCTAGTTTAAGTGGTTGTCATTTGGGGTCTCTCTTTGTTACAGCAGCCTACACTTACCCTGACCAACACACCAGGCCTTCATATAACATCAACCTGAGCCTGCCCCAGGTGGGAGCAAGAAGCCACTTGTCAAACTGAGGTAATGTCCATGCAACCGACTAGATCCCCTGCCACCCTGATTGACTGACCGGAAGACCAATGAGCCATTTTTCCTGAAAGCCACTTTCTGTCACCCAGGCATGCCAAGGTCACTTATGTGAGGCCAGCACTATGTGTCTCAGATTAAGGCCAGAGCCTGAGTCACCAGCACCACTCCATTACTTTGTGCTGCTGTTTAGCAGAGCTCCCAGAGGCAGAGCAGAGTATGTGCTTATCAATCATACCTCACCTTTAATGAGGCTGGCTCTTTGCATGCCTGCTAAGATCCAGACACCACGTTTGGCATTTTAAATCCACAGCCTCAAGGTAGGGGGTATTTTTCACACCAAGAAACAGTCTCAGAAAGGTTGAGTGAGTTACCTGAGGCAACAGAGCCTAGATGTCAAGGTAGATAGAGATAATTCCACAGCCTGTGCTTCTCCCACTGCGCACTGTGCCCTGCTTTCAAACAAACTGCCTCCTTCCAAGCATGGCTTAAGGCTACTTAGGCAAAGCTGGCATTTGTCTATTGAGATGAGAACCCTAAAGGCCTGGAAGCTCCTCCCCAAACCATCCACTACCGTTGCCCCCACTCTGAGCTTTCATCTTTTAAGAGGGTTTTTAATCCTGTGAGCAAATGTGCCTGTGCCTGTGCAAGCATGTATTTTGGGAACTTTTGAGATATGAAGAAAGCTATCGAAACACACACAATGTTGGGGTTGAATTAGGTCCCCTGAAAAAAGACACGTTGGAGTCCTAACCCCTAGTACCTCAAAATGTGATGTTATAGGGAGACAGGGTCTTTACAGAGGTAATTAAGTTAAAATGAGGGCGTTAAAGTAGGCTCTATTCCAATATGATTTGTGTCCTTATAAAAGGAGGAAATTTGGACACAGAGGCAGACACACATAGAGGGAAAATGATATGGAAAGACACAGAGAAAAGACGGCCATCTTCAAGCCAAAGAGAGAAGCCTGGAATGAGCCTTTTCTTCACAACCCTCAAAAGAAGCGAGCCCTGCCAATACATTGATCTCAAACGGCCAGCCTGCAGAGCTGTGAGGCAATAAATTTTCATTGTTTAAGCTGCCTGGTCTATGATACCTTATTACTTACAAACTAATACACACCCTACCCCACAAGTATACATATGTATATATTACTATATTTGAATACACATTGAAAATACATAAAATACATCAGATTTCACACATAAATTCAGGACATAGTTCACTGCAGAACACCCTTGGGCTCCTCTAGAAGGACCCTTGCAAATTTTTATTTCCTGAAAACATTCCAATGCCTGTATAATGATGATATTAACAAAAACATAAAACAATTACCGTCCTAAGCACCATCCTGAGTGCTTGTATTAACTACTTAATTCTCCCAACAACCTCACCTGCCGTAAGGAACTCAGAAAAATTATGGTTCCTGGAAATGGAGTGCTGCTGCAACAAATTAGCAATCAACTTGATGGCTCCAAACAACAGAAATTTATTCTCTCACAGTTCTGAAGGCCAGAAGTCCAAACTCAGAAGGTGTTCACAGAAATGTGCTCCCCACAGAGGCTCTAGGGGAGAAGACTTTCCTCACCTCTTTTAACTGCTGGTGATTGCCTGCATTCCTTGACTTGGGGCCACCATCACTCCAATCTCTGCTTCCATCCTCACAGCACTTCCTCTGTATGTGAAATATCTCTGTCATGCTCTTTTTTTTTTTTTTTTTTTTTTTTAGACAGAGTCTCACTCTGTCGCTCACACTAGAGGGCAGTGGCACGATCTCAGCTCACTGCAGCCTCTGGGTTCAAGCAATTCTCCTGCCTCCGCATCCTGAGTGGTTGGGATTACAGATGTTTGCCACTGTGCCTGGCTAATTTTTGTATTTTTAGTAGAGACACAGTTTCGCCCTGTTGGCCAGGCTGGTCTTGAACTCCTGACCTCAGGTGATTCACCTGCCTCAGCCTCTCAAAGTGCTGGGATTACAGGCATGAGCCACCATGCCCAGCCTTCTGTCATGCTCTCATAAGGACACAAGTGATTGCAGTCAGGGCCCACTTGGATAGTGCAGGTTAATCTCACCACCTCAAAGTCATCTCATGCACATTGCCTCCCATGAATGTTGTCTGTTATTTTTCAGTTATCTCATCCATAAAATAGAGTAAAGTGAGGTTGAACTGCATCAAGGATGGCAAGAATGTGGCTCATAGGACACCATTTCCTCTTCAGCAACTTCTTGCAGAAGGAAGAAGGCTTTACTTCATGTTTGTGTTCAATGAAATGTGAGGTCTTTGGGGAGGCCTCCAAGTTCATTCATTTAATTAATGTGAAATACCTGGATGCTGAACTTGTACAAGGGCAGGTGGAGGTGAACTTGATAGTCTCACTACTCTGAGGCACTCACAGACTAGTGGACAAGACAGGCAGGCACTGAGGGGTGTATTTTCATGGTGAGAGACTATTGCATTGCAAGAACAGAAACTGACCAACTCTATCAGGCTCAGAGAGAGAGAGATCTTGCACCTTTCAGTATATCCAGCAAACAACCCTCAAATGTGTCTCAGTTAGTGATTTGAGGCCTGGTCCCAGCTTGAAACCATCACTGCAGCCAGGCATGGCATATGCTGATTGGTGCAGGGAAGAGAGATGCAGTCAGTTTCATCCAAACTGTTGGACAGAGAGGGAGGAGTGGTGGTTTGGGATGTTTTTACTAGAAGAAGAAAAATGGTAGCTGAGCACTGAGAAACTATACATGTCAACAGAGCAAGAGTGATTTCAATGGGAAACGCTTGATAACCTATAGACAGGGCTCCTGTGATTCCATAGCAGCCTGTTTTCTAAGCACTGGTGTCTAAAAATGGAAGTCCTGCCCACATTACTCTAACCCCACAGGAGAATATAGAACCTGGTTGATTCAGATTTCAGGTCATTTGTAGGATCACTTTTTCTAGGATTGGAATTTGGTGGCCTAAGTAAGCCAATAAATGCATGTTCACTTCTTGGGCCTGGGCACCTAGGGTCATGAAGTCCCACTGAAGGGATTGAAGGTTAATATTTTGAAGCACTGGAGAAAAGACAGCAGGCTAAGGAAGCCTCCATATCTTAGGGGAAGAGACCCCCTGGCTCACTGGAGTTCTACTTGGTGGTTTGGTGACAGAACACCGAAGTGAAGACAAAGCACTGCCTGACTCATTGTGGGGACATCTGTGCCCAGTGTCCAGCAAATTATCTCTTAGTAGCTTCTGTTACGTTTATTCATCTAGCCCTCCTTATAATTCTGGAGTAGCCCCTTCTCACACCTATGCATTTACATTCTGATTTACTGGAAACACAGGTGGTGCCAGATCAAGGAGTGTTCTTTATCCTGATTTAGGGAAACTGGCCTAGATCTCATGGCCTTGAGGTTCCATGGACTAGTTTGAATGACAGTTGTCTAAGGAACCTGGAGAGTTATATGGGCCGGAATCTCTAACATAGCCACTTGGAATGGGAGGATACATAGGTGAGTAGAAGAAGAAGAGAGGCAATTGACCCATTTGACTAGCTCTGCACCTTTAGGCAGGCCACTCTGTTGTGAGGTCCAGGACCCATTCCTTACCCCACTCCACCCTACCCCAATAAATGAAGCTATGAGCTTTAGGGTCTGGAGGACAACATAATTTAAGTTAGAAACCTTCAGCCCTTTGACAAAGTCTTGGGAGATTTTTTATTGGCTACTTGGCATCCTTAGCACCATTGTAACATCTCAGACCAGGTCTGGCTCTAAGAGGTATTCACATACATTTTGTGAATCCCAAATTACAATCATTTCTCAGGTTCCCTCCCACCAATGTCACGCCCCTCCCAACTTAGCACATAATCACTTACCTCCACATGATAGAAGTGAGGAGTGGACTGCAACATTTCTTATTTGTCCTGTGATGGTTGATTGTTTGGTTGGCTGTTTATTTATTTATTGGTGACTAGGTCTCACTATGTTGCCCAGGCTGACCTCAAACTCTTAGGTTCAACTGGTCTTCCTACCTCAGCCTCCTGAATAGCTGGGACTACAGGCACATGCCACCATGCCTGGCTGATTTTATATATCAACTTGAGTGGGCTAAGGGTTGCCCAGATAGATGGTAAAATACCATTTTTGGATATGTTTGTGAGGGTGTTTTCAGCATTTGAATCAGTAAACTGAGTGAAGAAGATTTTCCTCACCAGTGTAGGTGGGCATTATCCAATTTGTTGAGGGTATAAACAGAAGGTCAAAATAGAGGAGGAAGAGAGAATTCACTTTTTCTCTTGAGCTGGGCCATCCATCCTCTCCTACCCTTAGACATCACGGCTACTGGTTCTCAGGCCTTCCACCACTGGTTCCCCTGATTCCAAAGCCCTCAGGCTTAGACTAGAACCACACCACTGGCTTTTCTGGGCCTCCAACTTGCAGGTGGCAGACTGTGGGACTCCTCAGCCTCCATAATCACATAAGCTAATTCCTCATAACAAATCTCTTTCTAAATATCCGTATATATCCTGTTGGTTCTGTTTCTCTAGAGAACCCTGACCAATATATCTTGAGAGGTTTATCTTGTCCTTAATGTTCCAAATAAGCTAAGACCTTGATGCCTCAGGCAAAACTTAAAATTTATTTAAATCTAGATTTTGTTTCCCCACACCCCACACAGTGAAAATTCAGATATCCTTCAGTTTTTTCCATCCTATGTTCTCAGTTACTAGGAATTATAATTAACTCTAGGACCTGAGGGCATATTTGATTTATAAAAGCTTTAGAACTCAATTATCATAGGAGGTTAGGAATGAAGGGAAACACTCATATCAATGGCTGGTATTGATGTTTCCCTGCCTTGCATAGCTCAGGCAGAGTGGTAGAAGGCTGGCATATTTAAATTCTGTAGTAGTTCCTCTCCAATTCTCTTTTGGTGTCAGTTCACCTTTTGATCACAAGTACTATATTTCAGCAACATTCTTTCTTGACTACTGAATTTTCATCTGAAGAATGAAATTAATCTTCCAGGCATCTCTTCTAACAAATAGGATACTCTAGAATGTGAACATGATTTGATGCACAAGGATACACCATCTACAATTACAAAATGTAGAAAAAAATAGGAGAATTGAGTAATTTAATGTGTAGAGCCATAAAGTATTATAAAGCCATTCTTAAGAATATAAAAAATTAATTATGAGTCAATGTTAAGCAAAAAAAAAATTACAGTATGATCTTATTCTTTAAAAAAAAAAAAAAGCTGGGCACCATGGCTCACACCTGTAATCCTAGCACTTTGGGAGACTGAGGCGGGCGGATCATCTGAAGTCAGTAGTTTGAGAACAGCCTGGCCAATATGGTGAAACCCCCTCTCTACTAAAAATACTAAAATTAGCCAGGCATGTTGGCAGGCATCTGTAATCCCAGCTATTCTAGAGACTAAGGCAGGAGAATCGCTTGAACCCAGCAAGCAGAGGTTGCGGTGAGCTGAGATTGCACCATTGCCCTCCAGCCTGAGTGACACAATAAGACTCCATCTCAAAAAAAAAAAAAAAAATTACTTAGAACAAGGACTGGAAGGAAATAGTGTGAATATTAACAATGGGTGCCTGTGAAGGTAATGGGTGGGCTGAATTTTGTTTTATCTCTTTACATTTTCTGTATTTCTGAACTTTTTGTAGTAGACATGTATTAATTCGATAGGAATAATAATGTTCTTTTTAGAAAAAAACTGGAAAGAAGTAGATTAGGAAGATTTTTTTTTTCTTCAAAGTCTTAGCTGGCCCTTCTCTCATGGAAAATGATACTTCACACACCATTGACATCGGGCTTGGCCATATGACTTGCTTTGCTCAATAAAATGTAAGTGGAAGTGATATATTACTTTCAAGCAGAATTCTTAAAGGCATCAAATGGTTCTTCTGCCTCCCTTTTCCTTCTGCCATAAGAACAGCATATCCCAGAGAAACTGTTCCCTTTACCCTTTATCCCCAAGTGAAGAGGTCGTAGAGCAGAGTCATAGCCCATCCCAAAGGTTGTATATAATCTGTGATGGTTAATACTAAGTGTCAACTTGATTGGATTGAAGGATGCAAAGTATTGTTCCTGGGTGTGTCTGTGAGGGTGCTGCCAAAGGAGATTAACATTGAGTCATTGGACTTAGAGAGGTAGACCCACCCTCTGGGTGGGTACCATCTAATCAGCTGCCAGCATGGCTAGAATAAAGCAGGCAGAAGAAAGTGAAATGAGCACACTCGCTGAGTCTTCTGGCCTTTATCTTTCTCCCGTGCTGGAGGCTTCCTGCCCTTGAACATCAGACTCCAAGTTCCTCAGCTTTTGGACTCCCGGACTGATATTACCCTGCCTTGCAAAGCTCAGGCCAAGAGTGGTAGAAGGGTGGCATATTTAAATTCTATGGTATTCAGAATCATTCACCAGTGATTTGCCAGGGGCTCTTGGGCTTTCAACCACAAACTGAGGGCTACACTGCCAGCTTCTCTACTTTTGAGGTTTGGGGACTTGGACTGGCCTCCTTGCTCCTCAGCTTGCAGACAGCCTATTGGGGGACTTCACCTCATGATTGTGTGAATCAATACTCCTTAATAAACACCCCTTCATATATATATATATTCACACACACACACACACACACACACACACACACATTAGTTCTGTCCCTCTAGGGAACCCTAATATATAAAATAAAACTTTATTGTTGTAAACTGCTAAGATTGGGGGATTGTTTGTTACTGAAACATAATTTGGAGAAAGCTAGCTGATACACAGACACTCAGACATAAGATGCACAAGGAAACAATACTCTAACATAGAAATAAGCCAACAAACAAAAACCAACAAAATGAAAGTGTCAGACTAAACAATTTCTTAAATCTCCTTCCAGCTCTGAATGAAACAGGCATGGCACATTGAAAGGCCTACAGTGGCCAGGTGGGCAAGATCAATATATGAAACATCCCTGAAACAAGTGCTGAGAAATATAATACCTGCCTAATTACACTGTCTTTAAAAATACTTCTGGAGAAAGCAAAGTACATAGGCCAACTGTACATTCCACCTCCTGCCTGTACTCTTTGTACCCACCTCTTTGATCAATAGCAGGTTTCAAATCATGAGCACTTAGATGGAAGACGCTTGAAAAAGTTGGAGGCAGTTTTGAAATGGGTCCAGATAACCTCTTAAGGTGATTCTCATGCTGGTCAAACAGGTTCCGTGAGTTCTCACTGTAGTTCAGAGCACGGGCTTTGGAGTTAGACCTAGTTTGGGTTCCTAGCTCCAGTTACTAGCTCCATGATCTATAGAAAATTGCTTTCAATCTCTCTAAGCTTTAGTTACATTTTTTTGAAAATGAGAAAATAATAGAATCTATCTCATGGACTTGTTGGGAGTGAATGAAGTAATGCACTTAGTATAATCCTTGATAAATGTGAGCTGTTGCCAATATTATTGTTGTTATTGTTTTCTCTTGGTTATGAAGTAATCCTTGGAGCTAATGCCCTCTTGCAAATGTAGTTTAAAATCAATTCAGAGGCCATAAGTCTTTTAAAAATACTTTTTCTTTTTTTTGAGACAGGATCTTGCTCTGTTGCCCAGGTTGGGGTGTGGTGGCAGAATCACACTGCAGCCTGGACCTCCTGGGTTTAAGCATTCCTTCCACCTTAGCCTCTTGAGTAGCTGGGACTACTGACATGTACCATCATGCTCAGCTAATTTTTTGAACTTTTTGTAGAGACAGGGTCTCACTATGTTGCCTAGGCTGGTCTCGAACTCCTAGACAGCAAACTGTCCTCCCACCTTGGTTTTACAGAGTGCTGGGATTACAGGCATGCATAAGCCAGCATACCTGGCCTAAAATACATTTTTAAAAGGAAATCACTAATATGGTTTTAGCCCTGAGTTATCCAAATGATCAAATTCCTGTGCCCTTCTTCTTCTTGAAAGGTAAAAGTGGGAATATTAAATACACTCAATTTTTATCCTTCTAGGTTTCACTAAAATGTATACCTTTTTTTCTTTCTCTTTGCTCTATAAGTGATAAGAAAAAAAGTCTTTAAAGAATAAAAAGTTACCAGATTTGTAAACCAGTTTTCCAATTACTGAGCTTCTGCAAAGAAAGATGCCATAATTGCTCAAGGTGAAAGGAAAAGAAAGAGATAAGAAAGTAAATTATCATGAAGATCGATGGTAGAAGCTTTCTGAAGACCCAAAGAACACTGTGCCCTGTCTCACCTGTCAGACATAGGAGAATAAAACTTCTCACACACCAGAAAATACTTGCATGTAACCATATTTCAGCTATATTTTTTTCTTCTCTACTTTCTTATACACACGAACACACCAAAAAATAACTTCATCATAAGCTCCAACTAAGTAAGGGATAAGGATGAGTTGAAAGAGAGTCGTTGGTATGCAGCAACATAAAAAGAAAATAGAGAAAAGAAAGAAGAAAGACCAGAGAGTGGGGGCCGCCCCCTTGGCTGTCAGTGGCAAGAAAAAGCACTGTGAACCAAAATGAAACAAGAAAGATACTAGCGGTATGGTTACCTCGAATTGGTGCACTTTGATTCATTGTTATTTTTCATAACCGATCTTTGATTCCAGACTGTCTTTAGAAGGTCAGACTTGGACAAGGTCAAGGTAAAATGCTTTTGGAACAATTGACCTAACACTGACTATGAGAATATCTTTTGGCTGTTTAGGTAATTTTCTTTTTCTTTCTTCTTTTTTTTTTTTTTAGATGGAGTCTTACGCTGTTGTCCAGGCTGGATTGCAGGTGATCTCGGCTCACTGAACTTCTACCTCCCAGGTTGAAGCAATTCTCCTGCCTCAGCCTCCCGAGTAGCTGGGATTACAGGTGCCAGCCACCATGCCCAGATACTTTTTTATATTTTTAGTAGAGACGGGGTTTCACTATATTGGCCAGGCTGGTCTCAAATGCATGATCTCATGATCCACCCACCTCACCTCCCAAAGTGCTGGGATTACAGGCATGAGCCACTGCGCCCCACCTGTTTAGGTAATTTTCTTCTTGATTGAGTGAATCTCACTACCCTGGAGCTAATAAAGCACCTGGATATTTTGTCCTTTGAGCCAATAATGAGAATTTCTCGTGCAGTAGGCTTCTAGAACTCACTGAGTTGCTGATTTTTTAACTCCCTTCACTGGTTTCATGTGGGTGGGGGGAAGCCTTTTCAATTGGGTTAATGTTTGACTTGTTTTTATTTTGCTTTTCATATACCGTTTACAGTATGTGATAATATTTTTATTCACTCAATAAACATTTACTGGGCATATACTCTAGGCCAGGTATTCTTGAGGACAGAGCAGTAGAATAGATGCAGCCTCTGCTTTCAGTGAGTTTATGACTTCTCGGGGAAGAGGACTAATAGGCTATTGTGATAAGAGTGTGAGGAAGCTTGTGTTAACAGTAAACATTAATTGAATGATTATTAGGAGCCAGGTACAAAGTACATTACATGCATTAATTCAATGAATCCCTATGACAATTAGATAAGATTGGTAATATTCTTATTTGCATTTAAAAGATGAGAAAACTGAGGCAAAGAGCAGATATACAATTTGCCCAAAGTCACCAACTTGTTGGCAGCTGGGCTATGAACCTATCTGGCTTAGATCTGGTGCTTTTAACCATTATACTGTAATTAAAGAAGCTCCAGGTACACAGAGTGGGGAAACAGGGTTCTCTAATCTGGTCCAGGTGGTTCAGGTGGTAACTTTGCTGAGTTTTGCAGGACAAACAGGATTCAGCCTGGGAAGGGTGGGTGTATCCAGCATAAATGCTTTCAGCTGCAAGTAACAGAAACCCAGCCAACACTGGAAGAAACAAAGAGAAGGTTGTTTTTCTGCGTAACAAAATGTCTGGTGGTAAGTGGTTTCTAGCATTGATCCAGGGGATCTAGGAAGTCAGACTTCTAGTCAACATCACTTTCCTTTCTCTTACTGACCTGTGACAGGTGCAGGTCTCATAATCAATTTCTAGAGGAGAAGGCTAGGGAAGTATGGGGCTGAGAGTTTTTGCTTACGTATCTTCTTCTTGTAAAGAAGGAGAAATCTCTCAAGATGTCCTGAAAAGACTTCCTTTAAAAAATCATTAACTAGAACTGGACTATACGCCACTTCTAGACCAGGGTCTGCACCTACCTTCATTGAGACTAAGAGATTTCCTGGATTCTCTTGGCAAATAGGAAAGACTGAATTTTGAGTAGGGAACCAACAGCCCTGCCAAAAAAGAGAATCACGTTCGAGGCAGAGGGAATCACACATGCAAAAGCTTGGCAGAAAACCAGAGCATGACAAAAAGAAGGGTGAAAAGATCCTGGGTATGACTGGAGACTAGCTTGGCAGATGGCAAGAGATGAGGCTGGAAGGGGTCGGAAAGCCCAGAGCATGGAAAGCTATGTCTAAGGAGTTTACATTGTGTTCTAAAGACAAAGAGATGTCAATAAAGGATTTTAGATATGGCAATGACCTGAGGTGACTTGTTAAGAAAGATCATCTGGCAGCTCTGTGAAGAACATTTGAAGGGTACTGGAAAGATGAGAGGGAGGAAAAGTCATTGAGAAGACGCTGCAGAGGCCCAGGTGCAGGATGCTGGTGTCTTGAGCTCTTATAGAGCCACGGTGATGGAAAGGGGTAGATCACCACTTTTAGGAGGTAGAATCAAAGACTTTATGATTGGGTTTAGGAGCAAAGCCTAACAGCAAGTTAAGTGACAACTACTATGGAATAAAATCTATACAGTCTATCCTTTGTTTTTCTTTTTTGAGACAGGGTCTCACTCTGTCCCCCAGGCTGGAGTGCAATGGCACAATCTCAGCTCACTGCAACCTCTGCCTCCCGGGGTCCCACCTCAGCCTCCTGATTAGCTGGGACTACAGGTATGTGCCACCACACCAGCTAAATTTTTGTAAAGACAGGATCTCATTTTGTTTCCCAGGTCTGTCTAGAAATTTTGGGCTCCAGTGATCCACCCGCCTTGGCCTCCCAAAGCACTGGGATTACAGGAGTGAGCCACCATGTCTGGCCCATTCATTTTTTAATCTGAATGTTATTTCTGTCTGTTATACACATACATAGGTCATATAAAATCATTTCACAAAGCTTGCAATGAGAAACCACTGTCAAACTGTGATTACACCACTGCACTCTGGCCTGGACAACAGGGCAAGACCCTGCCTCAAAAATAAATAAATAAATAAGGCAATGTCCTTTGCCCCAATTTACCCTACTAACAGTTGCCACTCCATAGAGGCATCTACTGATATTTCAGCTGTTTCTTCTGATGCTTTTCTCCACGCTTCTGATTAACATGATTGTTCTGGTATTTCTTGACTTCTAACTATGGGAAGTGGGATTTGGGTTTCTTCCATTTCACCACCTTACCTTCCATCACACATGTACACACAAGTCCTCTCCTCTGAGCCTTCCAATGTCATTATCTATCATAAATTGGGGTTAAAACAATATTCATTGTTTGCTTTATTATGCCCATGTGACTACTCTTCATAGATGAGATGTTCGGAACATTATGATTTCATTCTCATACAATATTTTGGATAACAAATTGCCTTGCTCTCTAGGAATCTAAAAGTAAATTGTTACTTAATCTTCACTAGTAATGTAAATATTCTTGTCAATATATTCAAATATATTAGCTATCTAACAATACCACATTTTTTTCTGAAGGTCTCCATCTATGAGCCTCCAATTCCTCTGTGCCAAAGTGAACTCATTGTTCTCTAAGCCTGTGTATCAGGTATTTCAGTAAAACAAACTACCCTAAGATTTAGTGGTTAAAACAACCATCATTTATTTAGTTAGTTCATTTACTTAGTTTGCAATTCTTCAGGTTGGCAATTGGGACTGAGCACAACTGGATGGTCCTCCTGGTCTCGCAGGACTCCTTCAGACATCTGCAGTTAACTGCAGCTCATTAAGCAGCTATGCTTGGGGCAGGAGGTTGGTGGGTGGTGTGTGGCTGGCTATTGGATAGTATGGTTTCTTATCCTTATAAAGGTTAGCCCAGGCTCAGTGGTGGAGACAAGGATCTAAGAGAGAGAAGGGAAATATGCAAAGCCTGTTGAGGCTGCGATTAGAACGGCTCACTGTGACTTCTATCACTTTGTACTGGCTAAACAAGTCACAACGCCAGCCAAGAATCAAAGGGTACAAAAATAGACTCCATGTCTTGATGGAAGAATCTGAAAAGTCACTTTGCAAAGAATATGGATACAAGAAGGTCACAACTGGGGCTATCAATTTAAGCAATCTACCAGTCCAGTACATAACTATTGTCCCAGGATGTCCTTCCACCATCACCCTTTGAGTTCTTGTTTTTATCTTATACTAGATTTTCTGTATATCAGTCAGGCTTCAGAAATAATGCTAGTTCTTTTAACAGACCAGAGGGTGGGAGGTGGCTTAGCTGGTACTGGTATCTCTGAGGGGCATAGGAAGCTGATTTTGAAAGTGTTGGGGAAACTGTCAACCGCATTAACAGTTGCTATAAGCAGGAACTTTTGCTGCCAGGGGGAAGAAGTGTTGCCCATATGATGCTGTCAGGACCTGCAAGAGGACAGCAAGCAAACAGGAAGGAATAAGACCCTTCTTCCTTCCCCAGTCCTCCAGTCTCTCTAGCAACCCTGCTCCCCACTAGAAGAGATTAACGGGGAACCAGCTGGCAAGGTGAAGAGTGATTTTTGGAGACTGAGCCCCAGAATCATGTAGCAGAGTATAGAATTGTGGGCTTGCACCTGCAAGACAAGATAACAGGTACACTCTGTTTTCCAGTTTCTATGTCTTCCTAATTTTTGTCCCTTTAGTAACTTCCTAAGGAAGGATGCATGTAAGGTAAACCTTTGCAGGTCTTTAATATCTGAAATATCCTTAGCCTACCATCACAATTATAGTTTGGCTGAATATGGAGATCGTTTCCCTCATTATTTTGAAGACATTGCTCCTTTATCTTCTAGCATCCAGTGTGGCCACTAAGTCTGATGCCTTATGGATGTCTGAACCTTTGTATATGACTTATTTCTGTCGATTTTTGTTTGTTTGATCTTTTCTCTCTGGCTGCTTTTAGGATTTTCTGTTTATCTCTGTTATCCTGAAGTCACAATAATTTACCTTAGCTCTGTTTTTTCTGTGTTTTTTTTTTTTATTAATTCATTCTGCAAGGTAGTTAGTAGGTCTTTTCAGTCTACAAACTCCTTTCTAGGAAATTTTATCAGAATGTATTAAAGCCTTTGATCATTTCTTCATATCTTTTTCCTCTGTTCTTTCTTTTGAGAATTCCTGTTAGCCAATTGTGGAATCATGTAAGTTTTTCACCACTGTTTTCTTACTATCAAGTATATAATGCCCCTGTTTGCAGTATGGTGCCCTCGCCTTTAGCAGTGCCCAATATCCCAAGAGAAGAGTCCTTACGATTCAGCACCTCCACAGAGTATACCTCCAGGCTCTGGGATATAACAAGGACAGGATATAACTTGATTGTTTAGGGCAGGAAAAAAGATGTAGAAGTCAAGATAATGCCTCTTATACAAACTTTCAGCTCATTCTTCTTTTAGGCCCACCTGCACGCTGAACTGCAGATGTACTTCCTGCCTTCAATTTCTGAATCTCTAGGCTTCTATTGAATGAACTAGCTTCCTTTTTGGTTTCTCCCGTTTCAGACTTTGGTTTCCTTTTTCTCTGGTCTGCTAAGTGAATTTCACTCACCCACTTGTTTTTATGTCTTTTGATCTATCTTTGACTCTATCAGCACTGCTAGAAAGCATTTCTATCAACAAGAGACAACAGAGATGTAGTTGTCTTAATTGCAAAAGATGGTAACATTGGTAGATGTGCTTCAGAGGTTGTGGTAGATTGTTGCAGCAATTCCCCCAGTGAATCAAGTTATCTAGGACCTTGGGTAGCTCTCTCCCACATTGAATCTGGACTGGCCGTGTGACTTGGGATATTAGCAAATGTGTGGCAGGTAGAGGCTTCTGCATTGGGATTTACTCTCTGACTGCTTGGAACCCTGAGCCCACCAAGTGAACAAGCAATGGCTAGACTCCTAGATGGTGAGAGAACACATGGAGAGAAGCCAAACCATCCTATTTCTAGCAGAACCCAGCCTGTCATACCAGCTACCAGCTGACTGCGAATAAATGAACTCATTTGATACCAACAGTAGACCCACCTACCTGAGCCTAGCCCAAATGACTGACTCACATCATTATGAGCAAGTAAAATTTTTATTTTAAGCCATTAGGTTTTGGGGTGATTTGTTATGCAGCAAGTGATAACCAATACAGAGGTGTATTGGTTGCATTTCCTTCCTCTGCATTTACAAACCACACAGATCAAGGCTATGCTGTTTTTATCTATGTGTCTTTGTTGACTTAGACTTGTTTTTTGATTTTGTATTCTTATTTTACTTTAAGTTCTGGGATACATGTGCAGAACGTGCAGGTTTGTTACATAGGTATACATGTGCCATGGTAGTTTGCTGCAGTTATCAACCCATCTCGGCTTTTAAAAAAAAAATCTCTTTATTATTTTAGTTTGGTTTTGGGAAACAGTAAAAGTAAATATACATTCATCACATTTAACTGGAAGTCTCCATTCACTTCCTCTTCATCTATCCAACAGATATTTTCTGAGTACCTAGTAGATATCAACAGCACTGGACACTTGTAACACAGCTCTCGTTTAATCTTTACAATAGTACTCTGCATTAGGCATTGGATTCCCCTCTTAACAGATGAGACAAACAAGACCCAGTGAGATTAAGAGACTTGCGAGAGGTCTCGCAATTAGTAAATAACATTGTTACGATTTGTGCCCTTGACTGAGTGTCAACAAAATACCCAATATTTTCAATATATTTTGTTAAACTAAAAAATAGACAGTAGAGATTCCAGAGTTGGAATGGCTATAAGACTCATCACAGAGTAGACAACCTGACAGCTGATTGGATATGGTGTGAAAAAGAAAGAATGTCTGAGAACTCTACCTCCTATTGATCTGCCTTTGACCCCATCATTAATAATGGATAGCACCATTAATAAAAGGGGACAGCAATGGAATGGACATCTTAACTGGGAAAGATGGAAAATTTGCTTCCGGGGGCTATATTAGACCTTTCTTTTTTTCTTTCCTCATCTGCATCTACAGATCAAGGCTCCACCGAGCATAGTTGTTAGCATCACTGTGGTCTCCTTTTATTGGGGAAGATTGGTTGGTGCTACTTACAGGACATTTTACCAGAGTAAATGGTAGTTCTGATTGGGCTCCTTGGCGGGGGTGGGGAGCTGAGCCCTGTGAGGCTCAATATGGTTAACGGCTGTCGAATGGTTAAAACACCAGACACTGCTTTAAAGTATTCCCAGAAGGCCTTTTGCGCTCTGTGTAGGGGAAATTAAGTGCCGAGAAAAGTGTGTTCAATTTAGATCCATCTGGTCTGGGTTGCTTCTTTCCCTTCTTTTTCTCTGGGAAAGAGGACTATTCAAACAAAGACATTTTGTGGTCACTTTAACCTGCTAGGAGGCAAGGATGTTGCCAGCCAAGCATGTTGAAAAGCAGAGAGAAAAACTGTCCCGTTTCTAATAGGTAGTAATCCCAGCTCAGAGCAGCGTTCATTACCCAAGGTGCTGGCTGCCTAGGACATAGACTTGGGAGGAAAGAAAGGGTGCCTGACTTGAGAACCTCACGTCTAGAAGAATAAAGAATTGGCCCTTGCTAAAATGGTCTTTTGCAGTACCTTCTAGCCAGCATGTGAAGAGTAGGAAGCTTTAATAAGCAATGTCACTGGATTCCAAATAAGAAAACTAAAACCAGCCAGGTGCAGTGGCCCATGCCTGTAATCCCAGCACTTTGGGAGGCTGAGGCAGTTAGATCACCTGAGGTCAAGCCTTTGAGACCAGCTTGGCCAACATAGTGAAACCCAGTCTCTACTAAAATACAAAAACTAGCCAGGTATGGTGGCAGACACCTGTAGTTACAGCTACTCAGGAGGAGGCTGAGGTATGAGAATTGCTTGAATCCAGGAGGCGGAGGTTGCAGAGAGCCAAGATCGTGCCACTGCATTCCAGCTTGGGTGATACAGCAAGTCTCCATCTCAAAAAAAGAAAAAAAAAAAAAAAAAGAAAGAAAAAGAATACCAAAACCACATATTCTAGATTTCACAAGTGGCCCCAACTTCAAATACTTGTTCTCAGTATTAGACCATGAATTTGGGGTAGCTAGGCAGTGAGTTTATAAACCACATTTGTTATCAATATAGTTACCAATAGCTACCATAAGTTACTTTTTACAGCTGTTACTAAAAGCAAGGTAGATAATTACTTTTTCTTATTAAGTATTTAACCAAGCGCCAATCATTATTCTGTATATTTTTTAGTTTTTCCCTTCCAGTAACCCCATGAGAAGATATTGTTATTAGTCTGGTGGGGTTTTTTGTTTGTTTTTTGTTTGTGTTTTTGAGACAGATTTCTTACACTGTAACCCAGGCTGGAGTGCAGTGGCACAATCACGGCTCACTCCAGCCTCGACCTCCCAGGTTCAAGCAATCCTCCCTCCTCAGCCTCCCCAGTAGCTGGGTCTACAGGTGCAAACCACTACAGCTGGCTTTTTTGTGTGTTTTTTGTAGAGATGGGGTTTCACCATGTTTCCCAGGCTAGTCTTGAACTCTTGGACTCAAGTGACCCTCCCATCTCAGCTATCCAAAGTGCTGAGATTACAGACATGAGCCACTATGTCTGGCCTATCCTACTTTTGTAGGTAAATATACTAAGGCATAGGGAGGTTAGCTGAATTGCTTAATTCTACAACTAGTAAGTGATAGGGCTTGGGCTTGAATCCGTGTGACCTGCTTTTAGCGCCCACATGACTACCCTGGGTCAGAGGCTACACATCCAACTGGTAGCATGGTTGTCTCTTCTACAGAAGACCAGGTGGAAGGTTTTCACTTTTTACTTTACCAAATGCTATACTGTTTGAGTTTTTCTCCTTAAACAAGTGTTATTTGTTTGCTTTAAAAATATATAATAAAGTAAAGCAAGACTGGGAAGATGAGATAGCAATGGAACATTTTTCTTATCTTCTTTGCAATGAGTCAGGAGAAGGCACTATCCCCATTATGTTAGCAGTAGGAATTTGTTTAAGTACCAGCAAAGTCTAGGCTGAGGGACAGAAACTAACTGAATTATCTTCAGAATCTCATAAGCCCCCTGTAAGCAATTGGGAATATGGACAGGTATAAAACAAGCCCTTAGGACAGAGCAATGGGTTAGATAATAATATGGTTTGGCTGTGTCCCCACCCAAATCTCATCTTGAAGTGTAGTTCCCATAATTCCCACATGTTGTGGGAGGGACCCAATGGGAGGTAATTGAATCGTAGGGGTGGTTTTGCCACTTTGCTCAGCACTTCTCTCTCGTGCTGCCTTGTGAAGCATGTTTGCTTTTCCTTTGGTCATGATTGTAAGTTTCCTGAGGCCTACCCAGCCATGCCAAACTGTGAGTCAATTAAACATCTTTCCTTTATAAATTACCCAGTCTTGGGTAGTTCTTTATAGCTGCATGAGAATGGACTAATACAGTAAATTGGTACTGGGAGTGGGGTGCTGCTATACGGATACCTGAAAATGTGGAAGCAGCTTTGGAACTGGGTAACAGGCAGAGGTTGGAACAGTTTGGAGGGCTCAGAAGAAGGCAGGAAAATGTGGGAAAGTTCGGACCTTTCTAGAGACTTGTTGAATGGCTTTGACCAAAATGCTGATAGTGATATGGACAATGACATCTGGGCTGAGGTGGTCTCAGATGGAGATGAGGAGCTTGTTGGGAACTGGTACAAAGGTGACTCTTGCTATAGTTTAGCAAAGAAACTGGTGGTATTTTGCCCCTGCCTTAGAGGTTTGTGGAACTTTTAACTTGAGAAAGATGATTTAGGGTATCTAATACAAGAAATTTCTAAATAGCAAAGCATTCAAGAGGTGACAGAGCATAAAAGTTTGGAAAATTTGCAGTCTGACGATGCAGTAGGAAAGAAAAACCCATTTTCTGGGGAGAAAGTCAAGCCACTACAGAAATTTGTGTAAGTGACAAGGAGCCAAATGTTAATTGCCAAGACAATGGGGATAATGTCTCCAGGGCATGTCAGTGACCTTCACAGCAGCCCCTCCCATCACAGGCCCAAAAGCCTAGGAAGAAAACATGATTTCGTGGGCCAGGTCCAGGGCGTTCCCCCCTCCCCTCCCACCAGCTGTATGCAGCCTGAGGCCTTGGTGCCCTGAATCCTAGCTGTTCCAGTAGTGGCTAAAAGGGACCAGTGTACAGCTCAGGCCATTGCTTTAGAACCCCAAGCCTTGGCAGCTTCCATGTGGTGTTGGTCCTGCGGGTGCAAAGAAGACAAGAATTGAAGTTTGGGAACCTCTGCCTAGATTTCAGAGGATGTATGGAAATGTCTGGATGTCCATGCAGAAGTCTGCTGCAGGGATGGATCCCTCATGGAGAACCTCTGCTAGGGCAGTGCAAAACAGAAATGTGGGGTCAGAGACCCCAACAGAGTCCCCACTGGGGCACTGCCTAGTGGAGCTGTGAGAAGAAGGCCACCATTCTCCAGACCCCAGAATGGTAAATCCACCAACAGCTTGCACCATGCACCTGGAAAAGTCTCAGATAGTCAATGCCAGCTTGTGAAAGCAGCCAGGAGTGGGGTTGTACCCTGCAAAACCAGAGGGGCAGAGGTGCCCAAGGCCATGGGAACCCACTTCTTGCATCAGCATGACCTGGATTTAAGACATGAAGTCACAAAAGATCATTTTGGAACTTAAAGGTTTAATGACTGCCCTATGGGGTTTCAGACTTGCATGGGGCCTATAGCCCCTGTTTGGGCCAATTTCTCCCATTTGAACAGGTGTATTTACCCAATGCCAATACCCCCATTGTATATAGGAAGTAACTAACTTGCTTTTGATTTCACAGGCTCATAAGTGGAAGGGACTTGCCTTATCTCAGATGAGACTTTGAGTTTGGACTTTTGGGTTAATGCTAGAATGAGTTAAGACTTTAGGGGACTGTTGGAAGGGCATGGTTGTGTTTTGAAATGTGAGGACTGAGGTTTGGGAGGGGCCAGGGGTGGAGTGATACACTTTAGCTCTGTTTCCCCACCCAAATCTCACCTTGAATTGTAACAATCCCCAAGTGTCCAGGGTGGGACCAGGTGGAGATAACTGAATCATGGGCATGGTTTTTCCCATGCTGTTCTCATGATAGTGAGTGAGTTCTCTCAAAGTCTGATGGTTTTATAAGGGGCTTCCCCCTTTGCTCAGCACTCATTCTGTTTCCTGCCATCCTGTGAAGAGGTGCCTTCACCATAATTGTAAGTTTCCTGTGGCCTCCCACTCCATGTAGAACTGTGAGTCAATTAAACCTCTTTGCTTTATAAAGTACCCAGTCTTGGGTATTTTTTCATAGCAGTGTGAGAATGGACTAATACAGATATCATTGAGGCAAATGCAAATTAAAAGAACTCAGATCCTGGAGCACAAGACAAGGTGATGGTCAGCTGGAAGAATGAGCAGTTGTGTACTAGGAGACCCAGGGTAACTAAAGGAGTAGAACAGGGTGAACTGTTGAAGAAACAGATACAAGGTCCCAGGAGGGAGAATGTAAGCACCTACCTTGGCCAGGGAGCCTCTCTGCTGGGTCTTAAAGGTAGATGAAGGTAAGGAGATAGAGGAAGGTAAAGGGCATACTTGGCTGAAGCAGAGTGAGTAAGAAAGGAAGGAAGGAGGGAGGGAGGGAAGAAGGGAAGGAGAGAAGGAGGGAGGGAGGGAGGGAGGGAGGGAAGGAAGGAGGAAGGAAGAGAAGTCCTGGCATCTTCATACAAAAAAACACATGACTTTGATATAGAGTTTCTCCATGCACTATCATCTTGCAAGGTTTTCATTTTAAATATGCCCACGTTTGTGAGTGTGCAGGCTTTTCTTTCTGCTTAGTAAGAAAGAAATTTCTCAGAGATGAGGGGATGTGGGGGGAAGGTGTTGGCCAGTGGATCATTACATTTTCCATTCCTGCTAGTGTTTTTCCATGTTAACACTTATCACACTTTAAATGCTTACCTAATTTCTAGATAATAAATTCTGAGGTGGCAGCATCATGTCCATCTTACTCATTACTCTAACCCTGCACCTTGCCAGGCTTGTCACATAGTAGAAAGGCAATAATTATTTGTTGAATTAATTTGTTTGAAGAGGTAGGGTGGGCATGGTGGCTGACTCCTGTAATCCCAGCACTTCAGGAGACTGAGTTGGGAGGATCACTTGAGCCCAAGAGATTGAGAACAACCTGGGAAACATAGTGGGTCCCTGTCTCTGCAAAAAATTCAAACATTAGCTGGGTAAGGTTGTATGTGCCTGTAATCCCAGCTTCTTGGGAGGCTGAGTTGGGAAGACTGCTTGAGCCCAAAAGGTTGAGGCTACAGTGAGCTAGGTTTGTGCCACTGTGCTCCAACCTGGGCAATGGAGCAAGACCCTGTCTTGAGGAAGAAGGAGGAGGAGGAGGATGAGGAGGAGAAGGGAGAAAAGGAGGAGGAGGGAGAAGATAGAGAAGAAGAAGGAGAAGGAAAAAGAAGGAGGAGAAGAAGGGAGGAGGAAAAGGAGGAAGAAGAGAAAGAATAAGGAGAGGAAAAAGAAAAAGGAGGAAGAGATGGAGAAGGAGAAGGAAGAAGAAGAAAAAGGAGAGGAGGAAGAAGAAGAAGGAGGAGGAGAGGAGGAGGAGAAGAAAGAGGAGCAGGAGGAGGAAGAAAGAAGAGGAGGAGGAGGAAGAACAGGAGAAAGGAGGAAGAGGAGAGGAGGAGGAAAAATTGGTGAAATAAATGAGTACCATTGGGAAAGTTGTTGATGTGTCATATGCTGAAAATATCAACTCTTTTTGGGACTTCGATTAGTAATTCTCTTGATTATAATACAGTTTTGATTGCTAGAATTTTCTATTGAAAACTTACATATGCTTTTTATGTTTTAAGTAAAAGGAAGCCCCATTTAAATGTTGCTTAAAAGTTCACAGACAGGATAAAGTTTGATCAGGGCTCTGACCTGTCTTCCCTGTAATTCAGCTCCACCCAGTTCCATGTGTTGGCTTTCCTTAGGCTAGATTTACTAATGGATTCAAAATGGTTGCTGGTAGTAACTGGTGCCACACAATTCCTCATTCATATTTAGGGAGCCACAGGGATGGAGAGCTCTACCATCAAACAATATCTACCATCAAATAACTTCTTTTTTGGAGGCAGGGTCTCATTCAGCCACTCGGGCTGGAGTATGGTGGTGCAATCATAGCTCACTGCAGCCTCAACCTCCTGGGATCTAGCAGTCCTCCCAGCTCTGCCTCCCAAGTAGCTGGAACTACAGGTGCATGCCACCATGCCTGGCTATTTTTTTTTTTTTTTTTGTACTTTTTGTAGAGACAAGGTATCACTTTGTTTCCTAGGCTGGTCTCAAATTTTTGGCCTCAAGTGATTCCCCACTTCCCCCTCCCAAAGTGCTAGAGTTACTTACAGGCATGAGGCACCACACTCAGCCCCATCAAAGAACTTTTCTGAGCTTTACTCTGACCAAAACAAACTGAACTAGCCAAAAGAGATTCACATGCTGATTGGTGCAGACTAGGTCACCCATCCCTTAACCCATCAGTGTAGCAAGCAACAGGGCTGGTGTCATCCTAATTGATTGGATCAACCATGGCCTGTTCCTGGAGTCTGGGATGCAGACTATTGTAACCAAATTGCATGGCTACTTTCAAATGGAGGAAGAGATGAACAGATGTTGAAAAGCCAAATGAATGTCCATTCATTTAATCCTCAAACATGCTGTGAATTAGATCCCAGTGAGAGATGAGAAAAATGACCTTGGAGAAGCAACTTGCTCAAGATCAGGCAGCTATTAATTAGCAGCACTGGGATCCAAATTCAGGTCTGTCTGACCTCAAAGTCTATGCACTTGGCCTCTAGACTCCAGTGCCCCAAAGCTCAGACATTGTATGAATCTCTCACGTTCCCTCCAAGAGAAACCTGTTGTTGTGATCCCCCTAACTGTGCTGGGGAACAACCTGAGCCTAGGTTGAACTCCTTTAATAAGGGTCAAGGACTCTGCACAAAGCCCAGGCTGTGAGATCAGCTTCAGAGGCCTGGGGACTCCAGCGTCACTTTGGGGAGTAGCAAACCCCTGCTTGGGCACTGACTAAGAGGCTGCTGTAAAACCAGGACAGAGAGTCCCTGTTCTTCTATCAGTGGTCATTCATCAAGCAGTTACTGAGCATCTGCTCTCTGAGGACCCATCTGCCTGAGCTAAAGCCTGAAACTCTGTTTCCAGTGTTCTTGCCTAGTCTTTCATTTTTGTCTGCTTCTTTATCACATCCTCCTTCTCCTCCTCTCCTGAGCTGAACTTTCTGGACTAATGTTGGTTTTTCATCTCAGATCTGCACCCAGCTTTTTATAGCACCCCAGGATAGTAACTGTGTCCCTTCTGCAAATTTCAGTTAATTGACAATGTCTGCCTTAAGAAGGAGGCAGAGTCTGTATCCAGTCTCAGATGGGAAGTGCACCATTGTCAACGATCAATGTCTACCATGGGGATTATCAGTATCTACCATGGGGAGGAGAGGTTGACCCGCAGCCTGCATAGTGGGTATCTGACATCCTTGGGTCCATATTCCCACTACAGCTTCATATTTGGGACCCTTAGGATGGCTACCCCTCATTGCTTGAATTCCCTGAGAGGGACATGCATGTGTCAGCATAATATCAACAAGTTCTGGCCTTCTGCCTGCCTTTTCTAGAATTCTGAATGAGATTGAGCTGTTTACCTGCTAGAACCAGAATGATGGAAAAGTCTGGAGATGAAGAAAAGCAAGACTAAAAAGGCCTGGAATCGGCTGAGGAGCTCTGAACTGTGATTTAGGATGTCTGAGTTCAATCCTGCTAAACCCCAGCTCACTCTGTGACCCTGGGCAGGTTTCCCCCTCACTTGGCCTCAGTTCCCTTATGTGCTGTTGGGCTACCTCAGGGATTCTCAGTGAGGTATGTGGGAGAAACCATTTCCCAGGAGGCGATCGGGAAATTTTGGGGGGCATTTTTCAGGGTCCCAATGACTAGAGGTTGTTTCTGACATTTAGTGGGCAGGGGTGCACCTGTAGTACACAGGACAGTCCCCATAGTGAAAAACCATCCCACATCCTGCACAACGGTCACGTGTCCTCCCAGATACTCATGTAGATAAAAATTTGTTCATAATTGTCTGACTCTGGTCAGATAAAAACTAGCTCTGATTTAACTAGGAAGACAAGTTGTTTTTGCACAGTATCAGTGTATGTTGAACTTTTGAAAATGGAATTAGCATATAAATCGAAAGAAATGCACATCTTTTAAAAACAAGTTTATTGAAATATGACTTATATGCCATAAAATTAATTCATTTTTCAGTGATCTCAATTTAGTATGTGTTTATTCAATTTAATGCTTTTGGTAAATTTGATAGAGTTGGGCATCTATCATCAAAATCCAGCTCCACAACAGTTATTTCCCTCCAACAAGTCTCCTTGTACCCGTTTGCTGTCAATTATCGCTACCAGCCCCAGCCCCAGTCAACCACTGATTTGTTTACTGTTTCTGTAGATCTGTCTTTTCTATAAATTTTACATATAAAGAATCATACAATATATAGTCTTTTGTATTTCTCTCCTTTCACTTAGCATCCTGTTTTTTGAGGTTCATCCACATTGCACCACGGATTGTAGTTTGTTTCTTTTTATTGCTGAATAGTATTCCATAGCAGTAAACCATATTTTGATTATCCACTTACCAGTTTGATGGATATTTGAATTGTTGCCAGGTTTTGGCTCTTAGGAATTTGGCTGCTATGAATATTCCTATATGTCTTTGAGAGGACATTTATTTTATTTCTCTTGGGCATATACTTAGAGGTAGGATTGCTGAATTACTTAATTTTTTTTAAATCAAGAATTGTTTAAACTCTTTTGGAACTTATTTTGGAAAATCAACATTGCTCATGGTATCTGAGTCACCAACATAACACTCCTGCATACATGTGCATGGGAAGTGCTACTGGTCACAGTCATAGACGTAGAATCATGTATGCATCAGTGTATTCTATGCATAGGTATAGCATGTGGTTCTATGTGTAAGTGTATTCATGATTCTATGCGTAGGTATAGCATGTGGCCTGTGTGTAAGTGTATCTGTGATTCTATGTATAGGTATAGCATGTGGTTCTATGTTTAAGTGTATTCATGATTCTATGTGTGGGTATAGCATGTGGTTCTGTGTGTAAGCCTATCCATGATTCTATGCATAGCTATAGCATGTGGTTCTATGTGTAAGCATATCCATGATTCTATACATAGGTGTAGCATGTGGTTCCATGTGTAAGTGTATCCATGATTCTATGCATAGGTATAGTGTGTGGTTCTATGTATAAGTATATCCATAATTTAATGCATAGGTGTAGCATGTGGTTCTATGTGTAAGTAGATCCTGATTCTATGTGTAGGTGTAGACTTCCGACTACTTCATTATGTCTCTAGTTAGGAGGTAATCAATCATTTCCATATTAAAATATGTATTATTTTATAATAAATTTGTTTCTTTTTATGTCTCCCATATAATGCACTAAAAATATTATAATGATTTTTTTAATTATGTGCATAAGTGGTTTATATTATTTATGAATTTATTTTTTTATTTTTATTTTTTTGAAATGGAGTTTCACTCTTGTTGCCCAGGCTGGAGTGCAATGGCATGATCTCGGCTCACTGCAATCTCTGCCTCCTGGGTTCAAGCAATTCTGCCTCAGCCTCCCAAATAGCTGGGATTACAGGCATGAACCACCAGGCCTGGCTAATTTTGTATTATTTTTTAGTAGAGATGGGGTTTCTCCACATTGATCAGGCTGGTCTTGAACTCCCAACTCAGGTGATCTGCCCGCCTTGGCCTCCCAAAGTGCTGGGATTACAGGAGTGAGCCACTGTGCCCAGCCTATTTATGAATTTCATTTCAAGATAGTAAATAGGGTATTACAAAATATTTTTAATATAATAGAAAAGGAGCCTTGAGACAGAGTGGGAGGGGCTGATCCATTTTAAGGACCCTGATACTAGTGAGTTTTTAAATCCTGTGCTCAGAGGCTTAATTAGAAAGGCAACCAGTAATCCAGATTTGAAGCCAACAGCAAATCAAAGCAATTGTCCTGCACCAGTTGTTTTGATCATCAGACTGTGGCCCAGTTCTTTTAGGCCAGGATCAGAGAGACTGTGAGGGATAAACAAACCCAAGAGAACCACGGAAAGAAAATGTACAGGAAGAACTTCCAATTCTATCACTCAGCCTTGGTTTCAGAGTGAATCACAGCACAGACTCACAGGTTGACTCAGCAGGCTGGACCTTGAGAGACCCATGAAGTCCAGCCCCACATTCTTCAAATGCAGAAAGGGAGGCCTGGACAAGGGTGGTGGGGACTGGGGAACTGAGGCAGCCACATAGCCAGACTAGGTCTCAAGGATCCTGAAGGCCCTTTTTTAAAAAAATTTTTTTTTTTTTTAGAGGAGTTTTGCTCTTGTTGCCCAGGCTGAAGTGCAGTGGCGCGATCTTGGCTCACTGCAACCTCTGCCTCCAGGGTTCAAGCAATTCTCCTGCTTCAGCTTCCCCAGTAGATGGGATTATAGGCGTGTGCCACCATACTCGGCTAATTTTGTATTTTTAATAGAGACAGGGTTTCTCCATGTTGGTAAGACTGGTCTTGAACCCCTGACCTCAGGTGATCTACCTGCCTCGGCCTCCCAAAGTACTGGAATTACAGGCAAGAGCCACCAAGGCCAGCCCCTGGGGGCCTAATAATTACATGCCTCTTCAATCAAATATTCTGTGCCATTTAAAGACATGACTGAGCCCTGTGTGGGAAAGGCTGAGATGGAACATTCTGCAGGGTCCAGCTTCTCACCGTCCTTGCCCACGCTGTCAGCTCTGGCCCAGACTTGCCTACACCCCTCCAATTAACCTGACCTACATTCCCAGGTAAGGGGGCAGCGCTTACCTGCTGTTACTCAAGCAAAACATGTTTGGAAGTTCTCACCTCCTCCACCCACTTCAAGTGGTTTACCCAAGTAGGCCTGTGTCACCTTCCCCCAGCGGAGTCTTGGAAAAGGAAATTATCTCTGTTCTATTACATTTCACTGGCACTTTCTCATCCCTTCTTGGAGGGATTGGAGACAGTTGATTTGCCCTTTGATCAGGCATTGCACCCTCTCTGGTCAGGTTCTTCCCACTCTCTGGGCTGCCTGGGCGGTTAAAGAAAAGAGGAGCATTATTAGAGCAGTCAGTCTGACTGTAAGAGATGTGCCCTGCAGGAAGGTGTGGTGTGGTGACTGGCCCTGTGGCCCTCCGTAGACCACGTGTAAATCAACTGAAGACGAGGAACCCAGAGGTTGAGCTCAGCATCCCCCATAGGGCTTCCCAACTGGAGGGAGGATGGAATGAGGTGGGAATCAGTGTTTGCCGTTGATGTCACCCCCAGGCGAGGTCATTATAGCACTCTGGCTTTTAGTTTGGAGACCAGACCTTGGCAATTCGTTTGTGCAAGCACTAGTTATCTGCAAAGGAAGTGCCCTTCCAAAGGGGCCACTTGTGCCCACAGCAGTCCACTGAGCCCTAGCGACTGGCTGCAGTGCCATGTGTGTTGGGCAGGGACCTGGGCAGGACAATGGCCTCGGCTTACCTTGCCTGGGTGCATGGCGATCAGGTGGTCAATCCAGCAGTCCTGTGTGTGCTCCAGGGGGCCTGGAGGGCAGCCCAGAGAGGAATCCTGGTGGGCATAAGAGGATGTAGATGGGAAAGAGGGGAAAGGAGGCAGACTCAGAGAAAGAGAGGGAGCAAGGAGGGAAAGAGAAAAAGGGGGAAACAGAGACTGGAAGACACAGAAGTGTGGAGAGAGAGAGGGAATGGGGTGAGGAAGGGAAGAAAGGAAGAAAACAGAAAAGCAGAGAAGGAAGGAGACAGAGACATGATAGGGGAGGGGGAGCTGGCAAAGAAGGGCAGAGTCAGGGCAGAGGCCGAGGGAGGAGCACGAGAAAGAGGACGAAGAAAAGGCTTGGGGCATTTCTGCCAGGGCCTGGCCCTCTGTGGAGAAGACCTCCTTTCCTGAAAAAAAAAATGGCCACTTTACTCTGTACCAGTCCCATCTTCTGCCTGCCACCCACATCCCAGGCCAACCTGCCTTCCAAGGCTCTGGATAATCCCAGGGCTGGGGGCAGCTCCCTATTCTTTGCTAGAACTGTGGAAGATTAAAGGCCTCTGGAAGGAGTCTTAGCTGGGGCCTCAGTGTCCTCTCACAGGCCAAGATGCTAAAGAGGTGTTATCTAGAGGGGCACAGAGATCCAGTGTGCCCAGGTGCTCACAGAGAGGCGAGTGTAATCACACAGAGGCCCAGGTGTCTACACCGAGGCCCAGCTGCCTGCATGAAGCCCAGGTAGCCACACAGAACTCATGAGGCCTGTACAGCAGGCTGAGTGTTCACAGACTCAGGTGTTCACATGCATTCCCACACAGGTGCATTCTGTACCACTGGCTGGAGGCCTGGGTGCCCATACCAAAAGAACCTGGCAGTTCTTGTCAAGGGCTGGGCACTGACCTTCCTGATCCCCATGGTAAGCTCCAAAGCTGGACTGTGCTTTCTCAGTTAGGAGCAGACATTTGGGTGTTTCTGTGCAGCCTGTGTTGGGTTTGGGCCTCAGCCTTGCATTGTGCCCGGGCTCGAGAGTAGCATCTAGTGCGGGCAGGAAGAGAACGGCTGTGGAGAGGCAAGCGCCAAGGCAGCACAGGCTCTGACATCAGGACCAGCCTGCTGGAAAGGCCACGCCTGAACAATTTGTCGTCTCCTACTGCTCACTACATTCCCAGAGTCATATTCTTCTGTTTATGATGGAGGAATCACTGGCTGTGGAACAATTACTGTGTTGCCAACAAAGCATTATTGGCTGGAGGTGAGAGGAAACACAAATAGCATGCACTTTGAAATCTGGCTTCTTTAGGGCTTCTGTAGCAAATTTCTCAGGTGTAGAGCAATCTGGAGCTCCAGGGGCCCGCTGGGAAGCCACTGGCTTACAGACATTTACAAAAGAAAAAGGAAAAAAACCAGTCAGCCTGGCTTAGATAAGAGGAGCACATCTAGCCCCGGGAAGGCAGGAGTATGTGCCTTGCAAGCAAATGACAGTGTCTGCCTGAGCATAAGAAAAGCTGAATTCAGGGCTTTGATAAATGAGATGATCACACCCTTGCTTTTAAGAAATAGAGCAAGAAACGACAAGGTTATTTTTGACTTGGTTATTTGCTTCTTCTGATTAAGCACACACTTTGCATCCAGCTGGATTGCATGGAGGAAGCAAGGCAGGATAGCCAGAGGTCGTGAGCACAGGCTAGAGTCAAATTGCCTGCATTTGCATCTGGCCCCTCTGCCTCCTGTCTGTATTGTAACCCTCTAAGCCTCAGTTTCTCATCTGAAGCTTCCTAGAGCTGTTGTGAGGATTAAATGATATCCATGGAAAGAACAGGACCAGGCTTGCGTTAAGTATCCCCATCAAACATCAGTGGCTACTAAGCGCTTAACAACAGTTTGCATATGTGGCACCTAATTTATGAATCAGCTAATTTTTATAAGAGAGTGGGAGGATTTCATCGCTGTGTACTGGCTAAGCTACCTAATTCTTTCCTTTCACTGTGCACTATCATGGACAGAGCCATTCTTTTCCTGTAGAGCCGAACCTCATTGCAAAATGGGCTTCTATTCCATAAAATGCTAAATTGGGCAAGATCCAAATAGATCATCTCATCCAGACCATTTACTTTTTTTTAAGTGTACGACTTTTTAAGTATATTTACAGAGTTGATCAACCATTGCCATAGTCTAATTTTGAATCATTTTCATTCCCCCCAGAAGAAACCCTGTACCTATTAGCAATCATTCGCATTTTTCCTCAACCCTTCTTCCCAAGCCTTAAGCAGCTGCCCATCCAATTTCCATCTCTATGGATTTTCTGATTCTGAACATTCTGTGAAAACTGAATCATATGATATGCAGTCCTTTGTGGCTGGCTTCTTTCATGCAGACTAATGTGCTCAAAGTTCACCATGAGGTAGACATCTGGTTTGTTTCACTTTGTGGCTGTTATGAACAATGCTCTTGTGAACATTCATGTACAGGTTTTTATGAATGTGAACCTGTTTTCATTTCTCTTGGTTACCAGACATGGAATTGCTAGGTCATACAGGAACTCTACGTTTATCCTGTGATGAACTTCCAGATTGTTTTTCCAAAGTGGCTATACCATTTTACACTTGCAGTAGCAATGGAAATGGATTTCTCCACATGTACATGGATTCTCCAATGCCTGTTATTGTCTTTTTATTATAGTCAGGTGGATATGAAATTCTATTTCATTATTGTTTTGATTTGTATTTTCCTGGTGGCAAATGATGCCAAGCATATTTCTATGTCCTTATTGGCCATTTTTGTTTGTTTGTTTGTTTGGAGACAGAGTCTCACTCTGTCACCCAGGCTGGAGTGCAGCGGCACGATCTCAGCTCACTGCAACTTCCACCTCCTGGGTTCAAGTGATTCTCCTGCTTCAGCCTCCTGAGTAGCTGAGATTACAGGACTACACCGCGCCCAGCTAATTTTTATATTTTTAATGGAGAGGAGGTTTTGCCATGTTGGCCAGGCTGGTCTCAAACTCCTGAGCTCAAGCGATCTGCCTACCTAAGCCTCCCAAAGTGCTGGAATTACAGGCCTGAGCACCTGGCCCTTAATGGCCATTTGTATATCTTCTCTGGAGGAGCATCTACTCAAATCTTTTTCCCATTTTAAAAATAGGGTTGTTTTTTGTTGTTAAGTTGTAAGTGGGTTTTTTTTTTTTTGGTCTTTTTGTTTTGTTTTGTTTTTATGAAATGGAGTCTCACTCTGTCACCCAGGCTGGAGTTCAATGATGCAATCTCAGCTCACTGCAACCTCTGCCTTCCAGGTTCAAGCAATTCTCCTGCCTCAGTCTCCCAAGTAGCTGGGATTACAGGTGCGTGCCACTACGCCCAGCTAATTTTTGTATTTTTAGTAGGGACGGGGTTTCACCATGTTAATCAGGCTGGTCTCAAACTCCCGAACTCAGGTGATCCACCTGCCTCAGCCTCCCAAAGTGCTGGGATTATAGGCATGAGCCACTGCGCCGGGCCAAGTTGTAAGTGTTTTTCAATGTACTCTAGATTCAAGTCTCTTATCAGGATGCATGATTTGCAGATATCTTCCACCACTCTGTGGGTTATCTTTTCACTTTCTCAGTGATGTCCTTTGAAGCATAAAAGTTTTTAATTCTGATACAGCCCAACTTGTCAGTCTTCTCTTTTATCACTGTGCATTTTTGTCATATCTAAAAAACCACTACCTAATTAATGATTAGGAAAATTTGCTCCTGTGTTTTCTTCTGAGAGTCTTATGGTTTTTGCTTAGACTATTTCATTTAAACCAACAAAGGCACTAAGACCCAGTTAAGGTAGGATTTGCTCTGAATTATATCACTACTAAGTGGCCGATAAGTAATTTTTTAAAAACCAACTTAATTTTGTACAGCCTAAAATCAATATAATTTCAAGACCAAGGAGGCACTCAAGTCATATTTAAAATCTCAGGGTCTAGCAGAGTGTAGTGGCTCACACAGCACTTTGGGAAGCTGAGGAGGGTGGATCATGAGGTCAAGAGATTGAGACCATCCTGGCCAACATGGTGAAACCCTGTCTCTTGTTATTTTATAAAAATACAAAAATTAGCTGGGTGTGGTGGTGCATACCTATAGGCCCAGCTACTTGGGAGGTTGAGGCAGGAGAATTGCTTGAACCTGGGAGGCGGAGGTTGCAGTGAGCCGAGGTTGTGCCACTGCACTCCAGCCTAGAGACAAAGTGAGACTCTGTCCAAAAAAAAAAAAAAAAAAAAAACACCTCAGAGTCTAATTCATCCTGAAATAGAACCAACCTTTAATTTAAGGATAATAATGATTTAAAAAAAAAATACTTTCCATTTCTTGAGCGATTAGTCTGGGTCTTTTATATACATTCTCTTTTTAATTCTTAAAGCCACCTTGTAAATAGGTACTATTATTATCCTTATTTTAAACATGGCAAAATTGGTGCTCAGAAAGCATTATAAGTAACATATTCAAAATCACACAGTCAATACAAGGCAAAGCTAGATTTTAAACCCAGAGCCCTCACTCTTTTTGTACGGTGTCCTATTAGAAAAACTAATGATTGTTGCTGAAACCCTAATAAAGGGCTTCTGGCAAGATAAGAGCCTCCTGATGACATAAACTGGGTCCCACCTGCCATGTCCATCCCTTGTCACATCTCCTGGCAATTTCTCTTGGTGGGGTTGTGTTGATTTGTGGTGATCAGAATCCAGACACCACAAAGCATGTGGGTTGTAATGAAGTCCTGATTCTTTTCTTTAAATCCAATTTTCCACTTGGTTTGGCTAGGGCAGGAGGATGTCAAATTCTGTGGCAGGGGTCAGTCCTATAAGGTGTTTGTCTCTATTTACATAATTCATTGGAACATTTCATAGAGGAAAATCCATCTTCACTGACATTAGCCTTGGGAACTACCTGGGAGGCAGGGAATAATCCCAAGCTCACATTTCAGTGCTTGCCCCATACAGACATCTAAGTTTGCAGTTTCAATCAGGCATATTTATTTACATGTGGAAATTCCCAGTGGGAAGCTGAAGAACACAGCTTAGGAGTAGTCCCCAAGTGGGAAATTGAACAGTACACGGAGCTCCTTTTATTTCCATTTAATTTACCATCGGTGTCATTACCATTGTTTTGTTAATTATTTCACTAGCAATGATGTAACTTGGGACCAAGGTAATTGCAGCCAAATGGGGAAGATGCTTATGTGAAGTATTTAGTTAGCAAAGACTTTCATTCACCTTTTTAGAGATGGGTGTTCTTTCCTTTATTCAGGTAGCACGGAGCTGCCTTGAAATGCTGACAATATTAAGAGCTTCCTGCAGCTTAATGAACCTCACATTTGGTTAAAGAGAGGATTCTTCAATTTTCAGCTCGCTGCCACCTGAAATGGTATCACTCTACACAATGAAGTGGCTTCCTGAGATTCTAACAAGTCTAAATAAAACAGACCAGGCCTCTTCTGTGCTCTGAGCAATATGAAATAAATGATCAGGACTTTGAGCCCAGAGACCTGACTCCACTATTTGATGGCTGTATGACTTTGGACAGGTTTCTTGAGTTCTCTAAGTCTCTATTTTCTTAACTATCCAAAAGAAAGTTAATACTAGTTACCTTACCAATTGTTGGGCAGTAAATGAAGGAGGAAGCATAAACGGCCCAGGACTTTCCTTAGCCCATAACAGGTATTCAATAAATGCTACGAGTGCTGGTATGGAGGACTTTTCTTCTGAGTCCCAGGATTGTTTAAGAGCCAAGTCCGAGGAGAGATATGAAGAGGTACACTAAGAGATGCACCTTTTGGTTAGCAAAAATGAAGACCTTGGCAGGGCCACTGAGACGTCTGTGATGGGACTTGGTCTCCATTCTCACCTTTAGACTCTGGGGATCACCTTTGAGAGCTAGAGATTGATGGTGTGCAATCCAGCCCTACCTCCCTCCCCTCCCTGCCTGGTGCCCCTCTCCATCCCTCACTTCTCCCATTGCCCTCATGGCACAATGGCCTTTTCCCACTTCTTCCAATGTGCTAAATGTTCCCTCCTCAGGTTCTTCCCATAGGCTGTTTCCTCTGCTTGGTTTACCCCACACCCCAACACCCTTCACCTGTTTGATGCCTCCTACTGCCCCGGGTCTTGGTTTCTTTGTCATTTTCTTTGTCATGTCCCTCTGGACATGTCCCCGATGGGCTCTCACAGATCATCTGTGCTTTTGTACACTGCACAGAGTGGTCTGTGGCTCACTGGTCTTCTTTTTGTGTAGAATTTTTAATTTTAAAAATCTCCCACCACCAGACAGTACCTCGAAGCCTGGGTCTGGACTATTTCGTTACCACCCAGGGAGGTGTTCAGTAATGCTTGTTGAATGAAAGAATGAGGAAACTCAAGGGGAAAATGAAGATAGTGTGCTGTGAGGCTGACTATTGAACTCTCACAATCCTGGGTTAAGACTTTTGAGCATAGGAACGCTTTTACACTCTTGGTGGGAATGTTAATTAGTTTAACCATTGTGGAAGATAGTGTGGCAATTCCTCAAAGATCTAGAATCAGAAATAACATTTGATCCAGCAATCCCATTATTGGATATATACCCAAAGGCATGTAAATCATTCTGTTACAAAGATCTATGCATGCATATATTCATTGCAGCACTATTCACAATAGCAAAGACATGGAATCAACCCAAATGCCCATCAACAATAGACTGGATAAAGAAAACGTAGTATATATACACCATAGAATACTATGCAGTCATAAAAAGAATGAGATCATGCCTTTGCAGGGACATGGATGGAGCTGGAAGCCATTATCCTCAGCAAACTAACACATGAACAGAAAACCAAACACTACGTGTTCTCACTTATAACTGGGAGCTGAACAATGAGGACACATGGACACAGGGAGGGGAACAACGCACACTGGGGCCTGTTGGGGGAGGGTGGGGGAGTAGAGAGCATTAGGGAAAATAGCTAATGCATGCTGGGCTTAACACCTAGCTGATGGGTTGATAGGTGCAGCAAACGACCATGGCATACATTTACCTATGTAAGAAACCTGCACATCTGCCCATGTACCCCTGAACTTAAAATTTAAATTTAAATTAAACAAAATACTTTCAAGCAAAGACAAGAAGATGCAAATATTGATATTAGCTGATACAGTACGCTTTCTATCTGCCAGGAGCTTGTCTAAGTGCTTCTGTGCATTAACTTATTCCATCTTCACAATAACCTTATTATTTTTTTTCTTATTTTTTTCTTCCAGATCTTACAGTGAGACACAATAACCTTATTATTAATATTGCTATCATCCCATTGTCAAGGTTAGAGAACCGAGGTACAAAGAAGTCATTCTTAGGTAGCAGTGGTTCAAAGATCTAGAATGAGAATTAACGTTTGACCCAGCAATCCCATCATTTGGACCTACATACCCTGGCTGCAAAATGTACACTCTTACCCATCACACCATACTTTCCCCTACATATTCGTGTTCCCTGGAGTATACTTTTCTTCTCCCATCCTCCCCTCCCCATCCATGCACACATGTTTTGGGCCTCAGTTTCCAGGTACAATACAACTTCCCAGGGCAGACCTTCCCATACTCCCACCTGAGCTCAAGCCTCGTTCATCATCAACACTCACAGCATCCTGAACTTTGCTTTTTTTGTTTGTTTTGTTTAATAAACTCTAGGGCTTATTTCCTCTCTAATTGTAGTACATGTCTTAATTTATCTTTCAACCCTCTCTAGCCCCTAGCATAAGGCTCAGCATCTAGTAGGTGCCCGAAAACTGGTTACAACAGAATGCTCCAGTGTCTTCAGAAGCTAGCTGTTTGCCTGAGTTTGCCAATATATTGTTGTGTGTAAAATACGCACGTTTGACCCCGCTACCCCACAGATAGGAATTTACTGTAAGGAGGTAATCATGCAAGTACAAAATGATGTTGATGCAAGGATTGTTGATAATGGCAAAAATTAAGAACAATCTGTGGTGGCAATCAGTGGTGAACAAATTAAATAATGTTATCTCTGCGTAATGGACCTCTTTGCAGCCATTTAAAAAGATAGTACAAGGAAATCTACAGATGATAACATAGAACCTTATCCGTATTATATTGGTGAGTGTAAAGAAAGGCAGAAAATGTAATAACTGACTTTGCTGAGAGCTCACTGCCTTACTGTCAGGCACCATGCTAAGCCCTTTTACATACATTAGCTCATTCAATCTTCAAAACAATCCTATGAAATAGGTTTGTTCTGCTATAATCCCTAATTTACACACAAGTAAACTGAATAGTGTGTCTAAACTAGATTTCAACCTCTAATTATCTCCAGGCTTCTAATCTTTATCACTATTATACTGTCTCTGTGATCCTATTATGTAATATTGCATAGACACTGTGACAGAGCCTGCCGAAACCCCTGGATATCTACTCCTCTCTTCTTTCACACTAATAGGATTTTTAACTGGGCACATGGCTACATTTCCCAAGTCCCTTGTATCTGGGTATGGCCATGTAACTTGGCTCAGGCCAGTGGGATATAAGCAGAAATATGTGGAAGCTTCCTTAAGAGCAACACGTATTCCTGTTGCCCCACTCCCTATCCCCTTTCTCTTGTTTTGTTCGTTTCTTGCTCTCACTTTTTTTTTGGGGGGGATGGAGTTTTGCTCTTGTTGCCCAGGCTGGAGTGCAATGGTGTGATTTCAGCTCACCACAACCTCTGCCTCCGAGGTTCAAGCGATTCTCCTGCCTCAGCCTCCCAAGTAGCTAGGACTACAGGCATGTGCCACCATGCCCAGCTAATTTTTTGTATTTTTAGTAGAGCTGGGGTTTCTCCATGCTGGTCAGGCTGGGCTCGAACTCCCTATCTCAGGTGATCCGCCCACCTCGGCCTCCCAAAGTGCTGGGATTACAGGCGAGAACCACCGTGCCCGGCTCCTTTCTCTCTCTTTCCTGGACTGCAGATTCTGTCCTGTGGACCATGAGGTAGAGGTTACCTAAAATTTAGTAACAAGGCAGAAGGAGTCTAGGTGTCTGACACCATGGAGAGCCTTGCCAGTCCTGAGTCTCCCACCCAGACTTCCATGTGAAAGAGGAATGAGCTTCTATCACGGTGACATCATTGTTGTTTTGGTTTTCTGTCACAGCTGAATATAACCTAATATATGCACGCATATGTGTCTGCACATGCATACAGGAATGCCTGCAAGGATATTCATCATAGTGTTAATGGTAGTGCCTTGGGATTGCAGTATTTGTAGTGATTTTTACCTTATCTTCATACTTCTCTGGGTACATGAGCCACTTCTTACAAAAGCAGTAAATCAGAAGAAAATGTCATAACGCTCTCCACCTTCTGCCTGCAGTTTCAGTTCCGTGGCTGAGTTCTCACCTGCCCTCAGCCCAGCCAGAGCACCGTGACTGGTGACTGTGGATGACTGCTTGCCTGCTCCTCTGGCTTGTCTGACATTGAGGCTCAGGCTTCATCTGCAAAACTGCAGCCACTGTGCACCATTCTCTTGGGAAGGGAAAGAAAGATTAGTTCCGTGCCTCTCTCTTCCCCAGGAGGGGGAAGAAAGCACAAAAAGTCAAGCCAGTTAGTGTCTCTGGAGAGAAGACAGATGGAAATACACCTGTATTTCATTCGCTTCTTCAATAAATATTGATTGGAGGCCTATATGCGCCGAGCGATGTTCTGGGTACGGGAAACAGCAGTAAACAAGAGTCTTTGTGGTCGTAATGCATATACTCCAGCAGAAGGAATCCACCATCAACAAGCCTGCATTCAGGTGCCTCTGTGTGAATGTGCCCTTGTGAGCCAGTCTGAATTTGAACCCATTTGTTAGTGATGCTCCCGCTTCCCAGATCTCAATGTCTCCTTATTTCATTCATTCCTTGCACTGCTCTAGTCTGCCTAGACAACTTACTGGTTTTTAACTTTTTTTTTTGAGACAGTCTCTGTCATCCAGGCTGGAGTGCAATGGTGCGATCTTGGCTCACTGCAGCCACCACCTCCCGGGTTCAAGTGATTCTCTCGCCTCAGCCTCCCAAATAGCTGAGATTACAAGTGTGCACCACCACGCCAGGCTAATTTTTTGTATTTAGTAGAGACAAGGTTTCACCATGTTGGTCAGGCTGGTCTCGAACTCCCAACCTCAGGTGATCAGTCTGCCTCGGCCTCCCAAAGTGCTAGGATTATAGGCATGAGCTGCTGCATCCAGCTGGACTTACTGGTTTTAAAGGTAATCCACATAAGTGGGTACAAAATAATTGAATATGAAAATAAAGATTCTCTTAAATAAGACACAGATAGCAAAATCTTTAAAGGGGAATAAAAAATGATAAAGTTGAATGTTTCCTTTTTTTTTTTTTTTTTTTTGAGACAGAATCTTGCTCTATTGCCCAGGATGGAGTGCAGTGGTACGATCTCGGCTCACTGCAACCTTGGTCTCCCAGGTTCAGGCGGTTCTCCTGCCTCAGCCTCCCAAGTAGCTGGGACTACAGGCACAAACCACCACACTTGACAATTTTTTTGTATTTTTAGTAGAGATGGGGTTTCACCATGTTGGCCAGGCTGGACTCAAAGTCCTGACCTCAAGTGATCCACCTGCCTCAGCCTCCTAAAGTGCTGGGATTACAGGATGAGCCCCTGCGCCTGGCCTAATTTCTAAATTTAAAAATTCTCCATGATAAAAGACATAAAGTCAAAATAAAAACATTTGGGGTAAGTATTTGCACCATACGCAGAGAAAAAAAGACTAGTATCTAGACTACATAAAGAACAAGCAGGAGAAGATCACAACTAGGCAGTTTACAGCAAAGAAAACGAATGATGAAAATATGAAAACATGTTCCAATTTACTAGTAATGAAGGAAATGAAGATTAAAACATGCATGAAATGCTATTTTCACCACTAGGTTTGGTAACAAATATTTGGTAGTATTAATTACTGGCAAATGTATAAGAAAGCAGTGGCCCTATCTATAGGGATAGAAGAATAATTTGGCATTAACTGTTAAAATGTAAAATATTCAAAATCCAGTGGCTCTGTAGTTATCTTTCTCAATTTGTCCCTTAGAAAAGCACCCACATATGCCTACAGGAAGGCACAGATAAGAATGTTTATGCCAACATTGTTTGTTGTCACTAAAAGAATAACAAACTGGGCCAGATGTGGTGGCACATGCCTGTAATCCCAGCACTTTGGGAGGCCAAGGCGAGTGGATCACCTGCAGTCAAGAGTTCGAGACCAGCCTAGCAAACCCAGTGAAACCCTGCCTCTACTAAAAATACAAAAATTAGCCAGGCATGGTGGCACATGCCTGTAATCCCAGCTACTATCCCAGGAGGCTGAGGCAGGAGAATCACTTGAACCCGGGAGGTGGAGGTTGCAGTGAGCTGAGATCATGCCATTGCACTCCAGCCTGGGCAACAAGAGAGAAACTCAGTCTCAAAAAATAATAATAATAAATAATAAACTGCAGAGAGTAGGAAACAGCTCTATAAATAAACCTTGTTAATTCTGTTTTGCAATTATATACAAAAAATTAAAAAGAATATGATGGGCTGGGCATGGGGGTTCACGCCTGTAATCTCAGCAGTTTGGGAGGCTGGGGCGGGCGGATCACGAGGTCAGGAGATCGAAACCATCCTGGCCAACATGGTGAAACCCTGTCTCTACTAAAATACAAAAATTAGCTGGGCATGGCGGCGTGTGCCTGTAATCCCAGTTACTCGGGAGGCTGAGGCAGAAGACTCACTTGAACCAGGGAGGAGGAGGTTGCAGTGAGCCCAGATCAAGCCACTGCACTCCAGCCTGGAGACAGACCTAGACTCCATCTCAAAAAAAAAAAAAAAAAAAAAAAAAAATGATGGAGTTATGGTACTGGTAGGGAAAATCCTTACGTCTTAACAATGAGTTAAAAAAAAGGAAATTGTGGAATACATAGAGTTGATACCATTACATGAAATAATAATCAATTGTTCCCCTTGAAACTGCCTAGAAGAAGGTCTAGAAACAGAAAGATCAAATGGACATCATAAATTATTTCTGGGGAAGGAGACAGAATTAGTCTTAGGAGGCTCAGCTCTATACTGATTTAACTTATTTAGAAGGGCAATATATTCATGCATTACTGGTGTAATCTTAAAAATAAATTTTTAAAGTATTAAAATATATCAGCAATTGATGGTTTGCAGTTTCCCTTTTCCCCACACTTCAAGGAACAGAAGTCTTGTGCTGTAAATGATAGCATCATCCAAAATGAACCCTCTCCTCCCAGCACATCCCTCGTCTCATTCTGGATGCCAAAACTCTTTCCATTCCACTGCAGTCTAGGAGGCCAGACATTCATCCTTTCCCTTCAAATATTCCATTAGTGTTGTTTACATTGCTTTGACATTTGTTCACCCAGAGTTAACTGCAGGGTGATTCTATAATTACAGAGGCATTTTTGGTTTTTGTTTTTTATTATTTTTTCAATAAGGATTGAAAGGTTGAACATGTAATGTTAACATTCAACCTAGTGTAAAAACATGCCAACCAAAAGGCTTTGAAAATTGATTTTTGTGGTGAGCAATCTGGAAGACATTTGTCAGAAGTTGCTCACGTTTCGTTTTCTATTAGTTGGCAAGAGGTAGTGTTAGTGTTAATTTAGAACAGTGGCCCCAAGTTCAGCAAAGTGTCCTCAGGTCAGCAGCCACAGCATCGCCTGGGAAGGTCCTGTTACAACTGCACCTCCGTGGGCCCCACATGGACCGGCTGAATTGGAAACAAAAGGTCAGGTTCAGCGATCGGTGTTTTAACAAGCCCACCCCATGCTTCAGATGCACCCTCAAATTTAAGAACCTCTGATTTATATAGCTAAATATAAATTGCCTGTCAGAATGCTGATAACATTTAGTAACAACCTGTTACTAAACTCCTTTTAAATTTCTATTCATCCTTCAGCTCTCAGCTGAAAGGTCACTTTCTCAGTAAACACTTTGCCTCACTATGCTTCCATAACCCTAGTTCTGTCTTATTTTTGCATTTATCACAGGTATGTTTTACATTCATTTGTGTGATCACTTGATTAAAATTTGTTCCTCCACTACCATCACACTGTAATCTACTTGAGTACACCGCAGTGCAAGACATAGAGTAAGCACTCAATAAATACTTGGGAATGAATGAATACATGAACCAATCCTTCATAGGATGTTTTCCTACTTTTCAACACATTTCTTTTTGGGACAGAGTCCCACTCTGTCACCCAGCCTGTAGTGTAGTGGTGCAATCAGGGCTCACTGCAGCCTCTACGTTTCTGGCTCAGGTGGTCCGCCCACCTCAGCCTCATGAGTAGCTGAGACTACAGGTGCACGCCACCATGGCTGGCTAATTTTTGTATTCTAAAAAAAAAACGTTGCCCAGGCTGGTCTCAAACTCCTGGGCTCAAGCAATCTCCCCCACTAGGCCTCCCAAAGTGCTGCAATTACAGGCGTGAGCCACTGCACTGGGCCACCTCAACACATTTCTGATGAATCATTAATGAAACATTCTTCCTCTAGCTCAGCACTATTTTTCTAGCACAGTCTCAGTCAACTCTAATCTCTCCTCAGCTCACTTGCTCAATTTCCCCTTAATACTGTGTCCACTAAAATTGTAGACTGCAATTATTAGTAACTGATTAACATTTTACAGTTTCCAAAGTGGTTTTTACTGATATTAGTAATATTACTAACCATGTATTGGCAGCTTACTTGTCAGACGATGAAGTGATTCTCATAACTGTGAAGGAGGTGTTTGCTATCTAGTCTATGTTTTCAAGGAGGGATGAGCCAGGGTTAGTGAGGGCCAAGTAACTGGTAACTCTGCTGCTAAGAACAGAGACAGGATTTGCTTTCTGATGCTAGCTGACTCTGTGGCGTATCCTCTGTGCTATAATGCCCTCCACCAGACTTGCATCACAGTCCCTTACACTGTAAGATCTTACGTATTTGGATTTCATATCTGGTGCCTCTGAGTCACTCTCTCTGTGCAAATTGTGCAAGGGAGTAAGCATGTGTACTAGCAAGAAGAAGGGTCCTGGAGCCACAGAGACCTGGGTTCAAATCTAGACTGTGTGATCTACTGCAAATTATTCATCCACTTGGAACTTCAGTTCCTTTTTCTGTAAAATAAGGACAATTCGGTGGGGCATGGTGGCTCACATCTATGATCCCAGCACTTTGGGAGGAAAAGGTGGGTGGATGACCTGAGGTCAGGAGTTCGAGACCAGCCTGGCCAACATGGAGAAATCCCATCTCTACTAAAAATCCGAAAGTTAGCCAGGTGTGGTGGTGCATGTTTGTAATCCCAGCTACTCAGGAGGCCAAGGCGGGAGAATTGCTTGAACATGGGAAGCAGAAATTACAGTGAGCTGAGATCACATCACTGCACTCCAGTCTGGGTGACAGAGTGAAACTCTGCCTCAAAACAAACAAACCCAATTGTCCAAACAAAAATAAGGACAATTAAAATAATGACCTCATAGGAAATGAGAGATAGTGCACTTATCAGAGTGCTCGGAGTAAGCATAAATCAATGTTAGCTATTACTGTGTCTACTTCTAGTTCTTTGTACATCATATCTGAACTCTATCCACCTTTTGAGGCTCCCTGTAATATGGGCTCCCTTTTTCCTCTCTAACTACATTTCTATTTATTCCAAAAAGGCTGGTCTTTATTTTCTCAGTACATCTAATCATTGCCATTGCCATATCTCCAACTATAAAAAAGATGAATGGTCATTGAAAAAATGAAATTAAGCAATATACAAAACTACAGAGAAAAGAATATTATACATTTTTTGATTCCCGTTATGCAGAAATAACCACTGTAATACATTCTTTATCTGTGTGTACATGTTAATTTGTATAACTGTACCTAGATTATATTCTCAAACTCCATTTTTTTACTTAACAATATTAAGTAGACAGATTTTTTATGTAAAAAAATATAGATCATTTCATCATTGATAATGGCTGCTTAGTATGGTATTATATATAGTACATTCTATTGAAGGACTGTATTGGTTAACTACTGCTGCATAACAAATTGTCCCCAAATTCAGTGGCTTCAAATGAAAATTAAAAATATATATATTTACATGTATTTATATTTATAATATATATTATATATATGGAGAGAGAGAGAGCGTGTGTGTGTGTGTGTGTGTGTGTGTGTGTGTATTCAGCTTTAGCTTATAGCTGCTCTGTTCATATGCTAGCAAGGCTGACTCTCCTCCATGTGTCTCCTATCCTCTTTCTGAGACCAAAGAGCCAACTGGGACATGCTTTTATTTTGGAGAATATAGGAACACAAGAGGAAAAGCAGAAATACTTGAGGTCTCTTAAGGTCTGGACTTAATGTCACTTCTGCTCATAGATTGTTCTCCAAAGCACATCCTATGGTCAAGTTCAGTCAAGGGATGGGGAAAAAGACCTTGCTTATGATGAGGACTTATAACTGCAGGGTGGGGTGATGAACTGAGACCATGGTGGGACACGGTGGCTCATGCCTGTAATCCCAGCACTTTGGGAGGCCGAGGTGAGGGATCACTTGAGGCCAGGAATTCAAGACCAGTCTGACCAACATGATGAAACCCTGTCTCTACTAAAAATACAAAAAATTAGCTGAGCATGGTGGTATGCAGCTGTAGTCTCAGCTACTCAGGAGGCTAAGGCAGGAGAATCCCTTGAACCCCACTCCTACTAAATCTGCTTGACTATATCACAGTGCAAGGCACACAGTAAGCACTCAATAAATACTTGGGAATGAATAAATATATGAACAAATCCTTCATAGGGTGTTTTCCTACTTTTCAACACATTTCTTTTTTTTTTTTTTTTTACACAGAGTCTCGTCTAACCGTATCACCCAGGCTGGAGTGCAGTGGCGGGATCTCAGTAGACAGTTAGTTTTAAACTTATTTGAACTTACATTTTTGTTTACTTGTCTAATTATCCTTCTAAAGTCAAATTGCTGTAGTAAAGGATATATGCATTTCAAATAGTGATGCGTATTATCTAAGAATGTTCCAAAAAGATTGTGTAGTCCTAGTAATCATGCAAGAGAGTGCTGGTTTTGTCACATGTTCTCCACTACAGGTTTTGCCAATCAAAAACACAAAACAAAAATATCAACAACAAAAAACCCTCCTGCCCATCCTTTTGCTTTCCTTTCTTTTCTTCTCTCTCTTTTTTTTTTTTTTGAGATGGAATTTTACTCTTGTCACCAAGGCTGGAGTGCAATGGTGCAATCTTGGCTCACTGCAACCTCTGCCTCCCAGGTTCAAGCGATTCTCCTGCCTCAGCCTCTCAAATAGCTGGGACTACGGCTCCTGCCACCGTGCCCAGTTAATTTTTATATTTTTGGTAGAGACAGGGTTTCACCATGTTGGCCAGGCTGGTCTTGAACTCCTGACCTTAGGAGATCCGCCCGCCTCAGCCTCCTAAAGTGCTGGAATTACAGGTGTAAGTCACGACGCCCAGCTGCCTATTCTAACAGAAGACACATGTTTAGATTTTCATTACATGTCGTTGATTATAAGTGAGGTTAGAAATATTTGTATCTCTCTCGGCCTTTTATATTTCTTTTTGTGAAGTACTTTTTTAGGACTTTTGCTTAAATCACTTTTTTTCAAATATAATCAGATTTTCACAAAACTAGGATGAGGTTACTGCTAGCTTCTCTTAACCCGACTCTTGTGGAATTCTATTCTGAGGTGTCACCATCATCCCCTTTCCTAAGGCAGAAAGCAGTTAGCTAAGCTGGCAAGAAGACAAGGCATTGGAGGGGCTCATGCCCTTCAACTGACTGGGAAAAAGCCATGGATGTGAGATGACTCGGGAAGGTCAGAACCTGGACCAGTCTTCCATGAAGGGTGACAATTCCTGCTCCCAATGATGCTGACTCAGAAGGAAAAGGCCTGTTATTTTCTTGATGCCAAGAGAAAATTTCTCTGTAGCCAATGCCATGGGACATCTAAATGGTTTCTATTTAAAGAAGTCTTTATTTAAATGTATGCACATCTAAAATCACAGTCCCAGTTGGCAGGTTCTGGAAAGAAAATGGCAAATTCTTAATCTTTCTAGTGTGGCTATAAATGCTTTGAAGTCAGGAAGGAACGTCAACAGCCCCATCCTTGCCATCATTGTGCCTTCTTTGGTATAGCTTGATAGGAAATCTGAGAGTGTGGGAGACTGGGATGATTGGGCTAGAAGCTGGATAGTATAAGAATAACAACAACAACAATAATAGCTTCTGCTCATATAGCATTGTTTAGGTGTTTGGGATTGTGTTAAGTACTTTACACATATATAAACTCATTTAATCCTTGCAGCAACCATATGAAATAGGTATTATTATTATTATTCCTATTTTATAGCTCAAAGGAAACTGAGACAGGAAGATTATATTTGCCCAAGGACTCACAACTAGTAAATGATGGAGTCAGGATTTAGACACAGGTGGCCTGGCTCCAGAATCAGTGCTTTAATTACTTTACTAGAACTTCCCCAAATGCACAGCATTTTCCAAAGTGCATTCTAAAATACACGGATGGCTGGGTACAGTAGCTCACGCCTATAATCCCAGCACTTTGGGAGACCAAAGCAGGAAGATCACTTGAGCCCAGGAGTTTGAGATTAACCTGGGCAACATAGCAAGACCTCAGCTCTACAAAAAATAAAAATATTAGATTGGCATGATGGTACATGCCTGTGGTTCCAACTACTCCAGGGGTTGAGGCAAGTGGATCACTTAAGCATCCATCTCATACACCACCCAGGTGGCAGGGGTTGCAGTGGGCTGAGATCACACTACTGCACTCCAGCCTGGAGGACAGAGCCAGGCCCTGTCTCAAAAAAAAAAAGAAAAGAAAAAGAAATATAAACAAACAAACAAAACCACAAACACACTGATCCTGCAGGATGTTGAATGCTATTACATGAAAAAGGAAACCTGGGGTTGAAATGAATAGGTCTCATTACCTCAGCAATTCTTAGGGGCTGTGATATGCCCATCTAAATGGTAGATTTTAAAGAAGCAAATTAACCATGCAGCATTTCCCAAACATATTTGGCTCTTTAAAATCTTGTTTCATAAAAGATTGTAAAGAACCAGTATTCCACAGACCACATGGTATTAAACAGTAGTGTCGAGGGCTTTGGAGTCAGACACACAGGCCCTGCTGGAGCTGGCTTGCATCAGCTCATGAGAGCCAGTTGTCAAGTTTCAAAAATGTTGAGAGCTGGTTGTCAAACTCAGGCATCATTAAAATTTTTATTATATAACCTTAGTTAAATAAATAATATTCCAAAGTAATGAATACTCAATATATATTATTTCCTAATTATTTACTACAGTTCAATATAATCTATGCTCTTAAGGTGATTTATGTCTAGTGTATCTATGTGACATATTTGTGTGTCCCTGAGCATCTCTTTACAATTCCACATACAGTAATGCTCTGTTGGCGGCCTGAAATCATCCAGCGTAAGAGTCTTTACGCTACAACAATTGGCAAAGGCTCCAAATCAGGCCCATTTGAGGGAGAGGAGGTCTGGTTTTAGAAAACTGGATGTTAAACATTTACCACTGCAGACAAATATGCTTAAAATATGGACTTTAAGTGTGATTTGGGGAAAATGATTCATTTTTGAACTTTGGTCTTCTATTTCTGAAGACGGTTGTAAGGACCACATAAACTAGACTGAATTAGAGCCGTGGCTCCCACACCTGGGCTGCACAGCAGCATCACCACAGATTCCTCAGTGACCTACAGCATCAGGATCTCCATGGAGGGTGCCCGTGGAGATAGGTCTTTAAATAAAGCTCCCTGGGACCTACTGCAGACGCACCACAGACCTGCACTTGGGAACAAGTGGGGAAAGCCACTAGCACAAAAGAGATTTCTGGACGAACCAGTGGAGAGTTACATTTCTCCTCTAGCCCCAGCAGAAACAGCGAGGACAAAGTCAAGACTTCTCTCTCTGAAGTATGACTCATTTGTTACAGGGCTGAGGCAGAGAAGGGTCCCTCTGTGCCCCAGAGCTACTTTGTGTCTGTAATTCTCTACGTTAACTCGAGGAGGATAGGGCCGTTTCTCTAGGCCATCCGCAGGATGTGAAAATAACTCAGTTCTGAAACTCCCTTTGGAATGCTCTTTGCTCTCCTGAGCTCTTACCTGTCTTGTACCCACATTTTCACAGCAGGGCCAAGACGCCAGGACCACTGGAGGCCACTCCAAATCCTCTTGTTCTTTCATGCTTGAAAAAGGTCAACAGCAAAAGCTGATACTTTGTATCAAACTGTTGAGTCTGACATGCCAGACTCGATTTCACCTCTTTATCCAGCCCCAACTCCACTATCAAATAGGTCAGACCATCAAAATAGTTTTGGTTCCATCTAAAATATTTTATTTTTATTACCTAGGCAATATGTATACTTTGTTATACGATCAAAGAAGACAAAAGATCATCGTCATCATAACAAGATTTCCTTGCCTTCAAACCCAGTCCTCCTACCCAGAAACAACCTCTTTTAATTTGCTAGTTTCTGTTTTAAATTGTTCTTGTGGTTACTGTTATATCCCTAAATATTATGTTTATGTCTCTGTTTTTTGATGTATCCATTTTAGACATTATCTATGATTACCTTTCTCTGCGATAGAGAGGATTCAGTTTATTTGAGTACCCTAACCTTCCAGTATCTATTACTGTTATTTCCATAGTTACTTTAACCTGTTTTATTCGTGTACTTAGATTGCGCCCTACTAGATTACATTTCAAGTTCTCACTTCAGAAGAAACATTTTAGAGCTCCTAGTCTCTCTTCTGCCTTCCTCACCCACTCCTTGACCCTCCAGCTAACGTCTTCTGTCTTTCCACATTATTAAGGCTAAACGGACTTCTGTTAGATGCAATCTGCCAGTCCGTGGATGGGTTTTTGAGGTTAAATGGTTACTGTGATGTTCCTGGCTCAGTGTGTTCAGGATTGCTACCACATATTGGTAACATAAAGTGCCAGGAAACAGCAGAATTTTGAATTCCCTTAGCTATACCTTTGTCTATTTAAGGAAAAGACGGCATTCCCCACCCCCGCCTTTTTTTTTTCTTCTGGATCACAGGAGTTGTCTCATTAAACCAAACACCACAGAGAAGCATGAGGAGCCAGGGCAAGCAAAGGTATAAGGCGGGGGGATCCTATTAGGGCTCCCAGCAGGAGGCTCATTGGAGACACACACACTAATGAAAGAAAGACCTGGCGCTCCGTTCATGTTAATGTGGCCTCAGCTTCAGTTCCAAAGAGGGAGAAAATGTGCGGTTTACTTTCAGAAAACATCCTGAAGACATCAAACCACACAAAAGATTTTGTTCCTTCAAAAACCTTTAGAATAGAGATAGGGAGAAAAACACTTAACAAGAATCCTTGCCGTCATTATTTTTATTTTTATTACCTATGATTTTTTATTTTTTTAAGACAAGAGTCTCTGTTACCCAGGCTAGAGTGCAGTGGCACAATCTCCTCTCACTGCAACTTCTGCCTCCTGGGTTCAAGCAATTCTCCTGCCTCAGCCTCCTGAGTAGCTGGGATTATAGGCGCACACCACCACACCCGGCTAATTTTTGTATTTTTAGTAGAGATGGGGTTTTGCCATGTTGGCCAGGCTGGTCTCAAACTCCTGACCTCAAGTGATCCGCCGGGCTCAGCCTCCCAAAGTGCTGGGCTTACAGGTGTGAGCCACTGCACCTGGCTGCTGTCCTTATTTTTTATAAAACTCAATAAGGCTTTAAAAAGTTATCTGATCAAGATTCCTCATTAAAAGATCCTAATTATTAACATTAGTAGTTTATGTGGCTATTGTCGAAGAGATTTTTGGTGTCATTCATAATTTTGTCCTTGTTTCTTTACCTACTATTTCATAAGTAAACAAAACAATATTAAAATGTGTTAGAATTTATATTGACCTTTTAAGGGAAGCTTTAACGATATCTGTGCAACACACTTATCAATACAACAGGGTTAACCTTTGCAAATTCTAAAATTACCAGATTATGTTTTAAAAAGGATCAACATGCAAATCAATTAAAACCTATTTAAATGAGTATGTATTAACTAAATGACCCATTCCTATGCAAACCCAGGGTTTTTCTGTGGGCTCAGATCATCCCATGGTCTAAGGCTTTGAAATTTTAAAACATCACAGTGGTTGAGAAGAAAAGAAATATTTAAATATATACTAATGATATACAAAAGGTTTCCTAATTCAGAAAGGTTAAAGTAATTTATAGACAATAAAACAAATGGTAGATTATTGGCCAATAGAGGCTGCATTCATTTATTCATCCAGCATGTATTTATTGAGCTCCTATTTTGTCCTGGTGCACAATACACTAGTTAATGAAACACATGAAAATCCCTGTCTTTCTGGAGCTTATGTTCTAGGTGGGGGAGAAATAAAATAAAAAACTGAAATTGGTAAAACATAGAGTATATTAGATGGCAATACCTACTATGAGAAAAATAAAGGAGGAATGGGGTTTGGAAAAGTGAGTGTGGGTTTTACAACTTTTAATTGGCAGGTTGGAGAAACCTCGTTGGGAAAGTGATTTTTTTTTAATACTCTAAGTTCTAGGGTACATGTGCAGAACGTGCAGTTTTGTTACATAGGTATACACATGCAGTGGTGGTTTGCTGCTTCCATCACCCCATCATCTACATTAGGTATTTCTCCTAATGCTATCCCTTCCCTAGCACCCCCATCCCCTGACAGGCCCTGATGTGTGATGTTTCCCTCCCTGGGTCCATGTGTTCTCATTGTTCAACTCCCACTTATGAGTGAGAACATATGGTGTTTGGTTTTTTGTTCTTGTGTCAGTTTGCTGAGAGTGATGGTTTCCAGCTTCATCCATGTCCCTGCAAAGAACATGAACTCATCTTTTTTATGGCTGCATAGTATTTCATGGTGTATATGTGCCACATTTTCTTTATCCAGTCTATCATGCACTATTCACAATAGCAAAGACTTGGAACCAACCCAAATGCTCACCAATGAGAAAGTGATTTTTGAAGGCAGATCTGAAAGAGGTGACAAGTGAGTTATGTGGCTGCCTAGGGGAAGAGCTTTTCAGGCAGAAGGAACGGCTTGTCAGAGGAGTGGAAGGAGAGGAAGGCCAGTGTGGCTGGAGCTGAGTCAGTGAAAGAAGTGGTTCTAGGACAGGTTTCAGAGAAGTATGTAATGGGGTGTGAGGTGCAGGGTTTTGTAGGCAAATGTCAGGACTTGAGTTTTTATTCTGAGTGAGATGAGAAGCTTCTGGGAGTGTTTGAGTAAAGGAGTAACAGTCTGATTTATATTTTAAGAGAATTACTTTGTCTGATTAAGGCTACATGGGGGTAAGTCAGAAGCAGAAAGACCAATTAGGAGGGTCTTGTAATAATCTAGGTTAGTGATTCTCAAATGTTTTTCAATTTCATGACCCCTTTACTTTCTTAGAAATTAAATATCCCAAAGAGTTTTTCTTTATGTGGGTTACATCTATTAGTATTTACCATATTAGACATTAAAACTGAGAAAATTTTATATTTATTAATGTATTAAAAATAATAAACCATATATATTGAGAGAAATAACATGTTTTTAATGGAAATAACTCTCTCTCTCTATATATATATATATAGAGAGAGAGAGAGAGAGAGTGTCTTGCTCTGTCACCCAGGCTGGAGTGCACAATCACAACTCACTGCAGCCTCCACCTCCGGGGCTCAGGTGATCTCCCATCTCACCCTCCCTTCCCAGTAGCTGAGAACACAGGTGTGCCACCATCTCCAGCTAATTTTTATTTTTATTTCGTAGGGATGGGGTCTCACTATGTTGCACAGACTGGTCTTTAACTCCTGGGCTCAAGTGATTCTCCCACGTTGGCCTCCCAAAGTGTTGAGATTACAGGTGTGAACTACTACACCCAGCCTATTTTTTTAAAAAAAATATTTAATGAAAAGAATGGTGGTGTTTAGCATTTTTACAAATCCCTGTTGTCTTGTTTAGTAGAACCTGGCTGTTTTCTCATAGCTGCTTCAGCCAGTTAACAGTAAGTTGTTTTAGTTGAAGTTTTTGAAGAAAATATGGCATCACACCAATAGTCCTCTTCAATACTAAACCAGAACCTGACAAGTCGTTTCTTACAGGTCAGGTGCAGTGTGGAATCTGAAATCACATCAGTAAAGTTTTGTGTTGTTACATTCAATCCAGTGGTTTATCTTGCCCATTGAATGAATATTTGTAAGAGCATCCATTTGGGGGGTAATATTAGATCACTGGGTTATACAGGTCTTCTAAACGTTGACATATTTTGTTCTACAATATTTAAAAAATCATATTTCTTATTATTGTCGCTAATCTCAAAATCTAAAACTTGGGAAGCCTCAAGCTCACAGTAGAAAATTACATATTTTCTAGAATGCACATTCTAGCTTGAAAGCTTGAATCTTATCATTAGTAACAAATACTATCAGTTGTCTTACTTGAAGTGATAAGCTCACTTTTTTCTTTTGCAGGAAAATGTCTGCCATGGTTTGTCAGTAATTCAAAGTAAATTGATTTCAAGTAAAAATGATGTTCCATAAAAAAAGCGTCTACTGCAGCTCACAGTTCAACTGCGTAAGTGCTTTTCCTCAAGGCAGTCATTGTATTTCAGGATACAACAGAAATGCTTTATTAGTATCATACAGAATATTGAAAAGACATATACTCAAGGGTCAGAATTTAATAAAATTCATTTTTTTTTTTTACAGCTTCATCAAGATTTTTTCCTTTCTTTTCTTTTTCCTTTTTTTTTTTTAATTTTGTTTTTTGAGTCCGAGTTTCACTCTGTTGCCCAGGCTGGAGTGTAGTGGCGTGATCTCAGCTCACTGCAACCTCCACCTCCTGGGTTCAAGTGATTCTCCTGCCTCAGCCTCCCGAGTAGTTGGGACTACAGGCATGCGCCACCACACCCAGGTAATTTTTGTATTTTTGGTAGAGACGGGGTTTTGCCATGTTGGCTCAGCTGGTCTCAAACTCCTGAACTCAGGTGATCCACCCGCCTTGGCCTCCCAAAGTGCTGGGATTACAGGTGGTGAGCCACCGCACCCAGCCAAGAATTTTTCTTTTCTTTTATTTTTTTGAGACAAGATCTTGATCTGTTGTCCAGGCTGTATTCAAATTCCTGGGCTCAAGAGATCCTTCCAGTCTCAGTCTCCTATGTAGCTGGGACTACAGGCATGTGCCACTGTGCCCAGCTTATCAAGGATATTTTAGAGAGTATGTGGTAATAAAGAATGCAATGACCATTAGTATAGTTTGGTGCCTTGATCTGTGCTAAGGAGCCAGCAAGCTGACCTGCCATTGCTGTTGCACCATCAGGGCCAATGTGAGAAAGGCAAACAATGTGTTAGACTATGCCAAAAATAGTTTTTCGCTCCTGACTGCCAGCAAGGGTTTTTGGGAACTGCCAGAGTCTGTGCATTACATTTTGAGAATCAGTGATCTAGATGGAAGATAATGATGGTTTGGACCAGGATGGTACTAGGTAGTGGGAAATAATCTGGTTCTGGATGAATTTTGAAGGCAGATCCTAGACTTGTTAACCAGTTTGGATATGGTATGAGAGAAAGAAGTCAAGGATGACTTTAAGATTTCTGACCTGAGCTACTGAAAGATGGAGTCCATTCAGTGAGATGGAGGCAGACAGCAGGAACAGGATTTGGAAGAAGACTGGAAATTCAGCTTTGACTATGCAAAGTTTGAGATGTCCATTAGACATCCAAGGAGAGATGCCATGTACACAGTTATACATAGGAGACTGCCCTGGAGGATAGATGGATGGATAAATACCTCTAGGAGTATCTAGGTATTCAAAGCTGTAAGACTGGATAAAATCTCCAAGGGAGGGACAGGAAAGTGATCCCAGGACGAAGGTGCCAACATGTTAAAGGTGAGGAGATGAGGAAGAACGAGGGAAACTGAAGAGTGGTCAGGGAGGAGGGAGGAGGGCAGGGAAAGCCAAGTGTCTTCGTTCAGGCTGTTACAGCAAAGTACTCTAGACTGGGTGGCTCACAAACAACAGAAATTTATTTTCTCACTGTCTGGTGGCCGAAAGTACAAGGTCAGGGTGCCAGCATGGTTGGGTTCTGGTTAGGGCCCTCTTTCAGGTTGTAGACCACTGACCTCTCATGTATCCTCACTTGGCAGAAAGGGGGCAAGAGAGTTCTTTAAGGACACTAGTCTCATTCACGAGGGCACCACCCTAATGGCCTAGGTGCTTCTCAAACGCCCACACCCCCGCCCTGCCAGGCCCACTAATATCATACATACAGGCATAACTCATTTTGTTGTGCCTCAGTTTCTTGCACTCTGAAGACACTGCATTTTTTTTTTAAATTGAAAGCTTGGGGCAACTCTGTGTCGAGCAAGTCACTGGTGCCGTTTCTCCAACAGCACGTGGTTACTTCGTATCTCTACGTCAGCATTTTTTAGCAGTAAAGTAATTTTAAGTTCAGGCCTGTACTTTTTTTTTAGACATAATGCAAATTATCATACACTTAATGGTATAGTGTGAGCATAACTTTTATATGCACTGGGAAACCAAAAAATGTGTGTGACTTGCTTTACTGTGGCAGTTTGGAACTGAACCTGCAGTATCTCTGAGGTATGCCCGAGTGAATTTTGGGAGAATGTAAACATTCCATCCATAACACCAAGCAAAGCGTTTCAAGAAGGAAGTGAATCAAATACTGCTGGTTAAGTCAAGTAAAATTAGAGCAGAGAATTGGTCACTGGAATTAACATAGTTCACTGGTGAACTGAATAAGAGTAGTTTGAACCGGGTGGTGGAGGTAAGGACCTGGTGGGGGTGGGCTCAAGAAAGATTTGTATACAGATGTTCATAGCAGCTTAATTCATAACAGCCAAAAACCTGCAAACAGCCCAAATGTACACCACCAGGCAAATGGATAAACAAATGAGTGGTATTCCTTTTATAACATAGAATAATATTGAGTGATAGAAGGGAGTGGGCTATTGACACATAACATGGTGAATCTCAAAAAACAGGCTGCGTGAAGCTGGAAACAGGAGTATACACTGCACGATTCCATTTGCTCTGGTTTGAATGTGCCTGCTCCAAAACTCAGGTGTTGAAACTTAAAAGCCAAGGTGTTGGTAATAAGAGGTGGGGCTTTCAAGAGGTGGTTAGGCAGCAAAGGCTGCTTCCTCTTGAACTGGATGAAGGCCCTTATAAAAGGGCTTCGGACAACGCTCAGCCCGCTTGCCCTTCTGCCTTCTTTTATGTTGAGACAGAGTCTCACTCTCTCACGCTGGCTGGAGTGCTGTGCACAAATATGGCTCAATGCAGTCTCGACATACTGTGCTCAAGACGTCCTCCTACCTCAGCCTCCCATGTAGCTGGGACCAAAGGTGTGTGCCACCATGCCTGGCTAATTTTTTAATTTCTTTTTGTAGAGAGCAGGGGAATCTCACTTTGTTGCCCAGGCTGGTCTTTAACCCCTGGGCTCAAGCGAAGCTCCTGCCTCAGCTTCCCCAAAGAGCTGGGATTACAGGAATGAGCCACTGTGCCCAGCTGCCCTTCTGCCGTATGCTGTGTGAGGGCACAGTGTTCCTCCCTCTGGAGGATGCAATAACAAGGTGCCATCGTGGAAGCTGAGGGCAGCCCTCACCCGACGACCAAACCTGCTGGTTCCTTGATCTTGGACTTCCTAGACTCCAAAACTGTAAGAAAAATGAATTTCTGTTCTTTATAAATTACCCACTGTGTGGTATTGTTATAGCTGCACAAATGGACTAAATCACCATTTAGATGAAGTTCTAAAACAGGCAAAACGTATTTATCGTTGATTAGAAATCAGATTAGTGCTTGCGTGGGGAGGAACGCGAGGACAAATGTTGACTGCAAGGTGGCATAAGGAAAATTTTTGGAGTGAAGGAAGTGTTCTAAATATTAATAGAGGTGACGGTTGCAAGCGTGTATACATTTGTCAAAACTCATGCAGTTAAAATGTGTGCAATTTATTGTATATAAATCATAGGTGAAACAATGGAAATAGAGAAAACAGTAAACACGAACAACTCTGAGGGTTTTCAGTGTAAAGGGAAAACTAGAAATGTGGCAGTAGCAGGAAAGAGAAGTGGAGTCAAGATAGGAGCTAGAGCCTATTATGCTAATTGTGGAGCTGTGGAGGGAGACGGTGATGATGCAGGGGAAAGGGGAGAAATGCTGACAAAACATCTGAGTCATAAAGGGAGTGGGGTGTGAGGCACGGGGAGAGTGGCTTGGCGTTGGTCTGAAGTACCTGAAGCTTTGTTATATTTAAGAGTGAGCTGAAAAATAGGTAGTGAGATCAAACTGTCGTTGGAGTTCTGGGTTACGGCCAATTCTAGAGGATGACCAGAGGGGTGAGTAGCTGAGGTCAGGTGGAGGCAAGATCATTGGAGGAGGTCAATGAACCAAAAGGTCAGGGAATAAAGGATCATCCACTTGAGAACGGATACTGACTGATTAGGGAGGAGAAGTGTGGGCAGTGAGTTAGGGGCTAACATTTTTAAGGATGTGATAGAAGTGACGGTTGCAAGGGTGTACACATTTGTGAAAACTCATCATACTATGCAATGGAAATGTGCGCAATTTACTGGCAAAACAATGGAAAGAAAACAGGAATGAGGTGAGTGACCTGGAGGTGGGGTGATGATGCTGACACGGTTAGGTGGTTAGTGTTAACAGTCTTGATGACAACTGATTAAAGATGTAAAAGCAGCAGAAGTAAGGAGAATGGTCTATGATTGGCAACCAAAAGCAAGTCTCCCACCTCACAGCCAAGTCTGGGGTGACGAGAGGTGTATGAGAAGATAGCTACCATTTAAGGCTTCAGGGGAAGCAGTGATCTCGCCATAACCTCAGGATTTTAATTAGAAAATGGGGATATTTAGCACTGCATGAAGATTAGAAATGGGGGATGCAGAATGAATTGTGAGACCCGGGGATCTTGGGGTGACTGGCATTAATAGGAATAAAGGGCATCATGAAATGAGTCCTGATGATTCCCAAACAATGTTTTCAAGGCTGGGATTGTTGGCAGAGAGGGAGGTTTGTGTCTTGCCAGAGTATGCAGAATTCTTGGGGTTCCACATTCCATCTAAGCTGATGGGGTGGTCTGGTCTGGTCTGGTGGGTTCACTTGTATCAACACTTTGCAAAATGATTTCAGCTACTCAGTTTTGTTTAAGAATATATTTTAAAAACTAACAGTTATACAACATTACAGAAAGTTTAATTACAGGAAAAAGTCACTTATAATCCAATCACTGGTACTTTTTTTTTTTTTAGCATTTTAGCATGTGTAACCTTGTCTTGCTTTATCTAACATTTTTATCACGAGCTTTTCCATGCTGCCTTGATGACATACTGACTTTTCTTGAATGCATAATATTCCACAAAATAAATATACTATAATTAATTGCCTCCTTTATTATCAATGTTAGATTATCCGTATTTTAATTACAATGAAGTGACAACATTTTTGTGTACATTTAGCCACACTCTAGGACTAACAATGTGAACAGCTCCACATTAACCAGGATGTTGAGACAGTAGATGAAAACTTTATTGGAAAGGTCAAATGAATTACTAAGATATCTTAAAAGTGCTTTATCATTCTTCTTGAAAAGTTTACTCTAACTTTATAGCAAGGAAACATTCAAAATCATGAAGAGACTTAAGACAGATGAGCCTTCAAGTCAACAAGGCACGTGTGGATAGCTGTGTAGGCACTTTATGTATCTTGCTGTGGCCCCATGCCTCAGTGCAGCACAGGAAGGGCATTAAGGAGTCCCAAGACTTGTTAAAACTGCTAAGTTCCCCAACTGTCTCTCCTAATGTTGATAGTTTTGGGTTCGGAGCTATCTTGAAGACCATTGCAATTACTTTCTTTAAGGCTCAGAAATCATTCACTAGCTGGGTTATTTTGTAGCTCATAGGCAGGAGTCCACCATCTCTAGCTTTAACATGTTCTGTTTAGGCTGGGAGCGGTAGCTCACACCTGCAATCCTAGCACTTTGGGAGGATGAGGTAGGTGGATCCCTTGAGCTCCGGAGTTAGAAGCCAGCCCGGGCAACACAGTGAAACCCCATCTCTATAAAAAATACAAAATTGGCTAGGTGTGGTGGCACGGGCCTGCAGTCCCAGCTACTAGGGAGGCTGAGGTGGGAGGCCAAGGTTACAGTGAGCCAAGATAGCGCCACCGCACTCCAGCCTGGGTGACAGAGTGAGACCCTACTTCAAAACAAACCAAAAACAAACAAAAGCTCTGTTTGAAAATGTCTTCTGGTCTTATTAATCTTTTTAAAGTTGATAATCAGCTACAAAGTTTCAGTTGACTAATTCCCTTTATACCAGGCACTAATTGTTACAACTCAGAACATCAATTTCATGTATGTAAATACTGTTATTTATTTTTTTAGCAATTTAGGTTTAATGAATCCTGTGTTCATAGAGCAGTACATCCAGTTACTTAGCTCTACATTAAAAAAAAATAGTTCTTAAAAATCTATGTGTTCTATTTGTGCATTCATATCTTCTCTGCCATGACCATTAATGAATTCTATGAAGAAATAGTTTTATCTATGGTATTAGCCATCTCTGCTCCTTTCTTGGCTGCTGCTAAAAAAAAAATTATCTCATCTGAGTAGGTTTTCTTTTTTCTTCTCTCCACCCCCTGCCCCCCACCCAGATGGAGCCTTGCTCTGTCACCTGGGCTGGAGTAAAAAGGCAAGGTCTTGCCTCACTGCAACCTCTGCCTCCCAGGTTCAAATGATTCTCCTGTCTCAGCCTCCCAGGTGGCTGAGATTACAGGCGCCCAGCGAATTTTGTATTTTTAGTAGAGACGGGGTTTCACCATGTTGACCAGACTGGTCTTGAACTCCTGGCCTCGTGATCTGCTCGCCTTGACCTCCCAAAGTGCTAGGATTACAGGCGTGAGTCACTGCGCCTGGCCTGAGTAGGTTTTCTATACAGATTATAAATCTTTTTTTTTTTTAGACAGAGTTTTGCTCTTGTTGCCCAGCCTGGAGTGCAGTGGGTAGAGCTCAACTCACTGCAATCACTGCAATCTCAGGTTCAAGTGATTCTCCTGCCTCAGCCTCCTGAGTAGTTGGGATTACAGGCATGCACCACCACACCCAGCTAATTTTGTATTTTTAGTAGAGACAGGGTTTCACCATGTTGATCAGGCTGGTCTCAAACGCCTAACCTCAGGTAATCCACCCACCTTAGCCTCCCAAAGTGCTGGAACTGTAGGCATGAGCCACCGCGCCCAGCCTCAGATTATAAATCTTATCTAAATTTGACTCAGAATTTACTTCCCTATTAACACCTCACTCTCAGCTGTAAGAGCAAATATGTAACTTGCTACCTTTACAAGCCTTATAGGACCAGAAGTTGGAAAACTTTCTCTGTAAAGGGCCAGCTGGTAAATATTTTCAGCTTTGTGGGCCATACAATCTCTGTCACAATTACTCAACTCTGCCGTGATAGTACAAAAGCAGCTATAGACAGTATAACAATGAATTAAGTGTGGCTGTGTTCAATAAAATTTTATTTATCAAAACGGGGCAGGTGGATTTGGCTCGGGGCTACAGTTTGCCAACCCTGCATTAGACAGGGCTGGACCTCGGGCATCTCACCTATCTGCTCTTTCACCACAAGTTAGTCTCTCTTGAAGGAGTGAAATAGTATAAACAGTATAAAGTTTTTAAACTATTTTGTTTTAGCAAATGATTTAAAGTGTGGCTGAAACTCTATGACAGTGTTGCAAACCTAACATGTTTTTGTTATTCTGCTACATAGAAAAATCTGAATACCTGGCGATTTTGGGTATATGTATATGTTATAGCCCAGTAGCTTAAATTATAATTTTTAGCATGGTCATTAAGAGTGAAGTGGCATATCATATTGTTTCAATTTCTCTTGATGAAAGCTTGAGAGCATGTCTGGTAAGACTCTCTAATGGATTGATCTCAAGTCACTAACTTCACACAATATATTTTACATAATCCATCATAAAAAGTGAGGTAGAATGCTGAAGGACACAGGTGGACTACACTGATTAATCCACATTAAGTGATTAAGGAAAAAAAAAAAAAAAACAGAACAACAACTCTGTAGAACCAAACAGGGATTGCTTCAAAGTTAAACTACAGCTGCCTGATTAACCATGGAGTGTGCTCCATGGTCATTATGGCTACTTACTGGACCATTCTGTACACCTACAGTTCTGTTTTCTTGGAACACTCCTTCTGAAGTGCTCTCTTCAGACCACAGTTCTGCTATAGATGACCATCATATTGAAATGGCCCCATGCATTTCAATAGAATGTTAGTTTTCTCAAAGGAAGATGGGGGAAAATGTATTTTCTTAATGGAAATAAAATCCCTGGAACAGAGTAAACTGATATCTATAAATGCCCATCTGTCGCAACATAAAAGCACACTGTATTTATCATTGTCAAAGGCTACAAAGTACGTATTTTTCACAGCAGTTTGAAGGTGAAAATCCTAATTGAAGAGCTAACATTTGGACAGTTATGTTCTCATAAAATGCTTGGATACACAAATAAGAATGTCCTGGTCTGGGAAGGCTAATTGAAACGAACAAAAACCCACTAACCGTAGCTGGGCTAGTCATAACCTGAAGAGAATAAGAAGTGTCACTGGGTGAAAATCCCATGGAAACCTAACAAGAGTTCTGAAGAGAAATAATTTTTAAGAAGTAGTTTATACAATAGAAAATACTTGGTATTAACTTACAAAAGAGAAAAAACAAACAAAAAAACCTGATAGTTTTTGGTTCCTTTAAAAATCCATTAACTCTTCTGGGCCTTCTTATTTATCACCCAAACCTACTCAAATTTGTATAGGAAGCCATTCAAGACAAAATCGCAAGTAGTTTAAACTGTATTATCAGCACCACACATTTCTAGTAATGGTCTGAATTCAAATCCATGGTGAAAACAAGCTGACTGCTTTACCCAGTGAAAGCAAATCATGCTTATGAAGGAAGACTGGTCTTAAAATCATCATTTGTATGCTGGTTACTCTAATTACAAAAAAACAAACAAACCCATAAACCATCATTTGAAGAGGTTTTCCCCCTCATTGCTAGGCCAGTTTTCTAAGAGACCAAAGACAATTTCTTGTTGAAACAGATCTTACCACTTTAAATATTAATGTCCATCATAATCTTCTCACCAATTCATGTACTAGGGGAATAATTACTATCTGATGAACATGATAATTCTTAAACTGATCTAATGTACGTGCCATATATTTTTGGAGGGGAGTCCTTGAATGAATAATGATGATTCTATCACCCACTATTGTCTTCTATGTGCCAGGTACTGATAATTCTTCATTTATGAACTCATAAATTGGCACGTTCACGGAGGGAGAAAGAAGTTAAGGAAAGTGACTAAGATCATATGGCAAGTAAGAGCTGGAGCTAGGATTTGAACCGAGGCACTGACTCCATGGCTTATGCTTCTCAACACTATGCTAAGCTGCCTGGTGTTATGTCTTGTTTTGACAAAGAACCAACTGCTGAACTTAAAGGAGGCATGTGGAACGCGTCTCCTTAAAATCCTTATTTTCTTAAAAATAATCCCTTTGTTAAGCAAGACTTGTTTTAAATGCTTCTGATTTTACAAAAGGTCTTCATATGTTAAAACTTATCTGAGTGAAGGAATGAATGAATGATGGGGCCTAACACTGTCGCCCAGGCTGGACCTCCGGCGCCCGAGTGATCCTCCTGGCTTAGCCTCGAGTAGCTGGAACTACAGGTGTGCACCACAATACCTGACTAATTTTTTGGTAGAGATGGAGTCTCCCTATGTTGCCCAGGCTGACCTTGAACTCCTGACCTTAAACAATCCTCCTGCCTGGGCCTCCCAAAGTGCTGAGATTATAGATGAACCACCATGCCCGGCTCTATTTTTACTTTTAATTAACTTTTTTTTTAGAGACAGAGTCTTTCTCTGTCACCCAGGCTGGAGTGCAGTGGCAAGATCTTGACTTACTGTACCTTCCAACTCTCGGACTCAAGCAATCTGCTCACGCATGCACCACTACGCCTGGTTAATTAAAGAAAATTGGTACACACCTGGTCTATGTTGCCTAGGCTGCTCCCAAACTCCTGGCTTTAAGTGATCTTCCTGCTTTGGCCTCCCAAATGGTGGTATGATAGGTATGAGCCACCACACGCAGCTGAAATATTTTATAATGCTACTAGTTGTTTGATACATTTTATTGAACTTTTTCATTCTACATTTCAAACTGAATCAGTAACTACAAATGACACAGCTTTATCGCGTGCTAAGTATAGTAACAGTTACATATTTAACCTTTGCACATAAATTTAGGTTGAAAAAGATAATACATTAGCAGATAAGTACATATTTATCCCAGTCTTTAAAAACTGTCATGAAACCTAGGATAAATGTATTGAAATTAGATTTCCTGGGCAGTACTAGAAATCTATAGGGCTCAGGAATAGTCACAAAGAGGGAAGAGACTACAAAATGAGAACCTTGAGTGTGGTAGATAGGACAGTCAACTAGGCTGTCTGTATACATGATTTATGTAAGAAGGCTGAAGCTCTTTTCCATATTTTAGTTTCTTACACTAATGTTTCTTACATCTGATTTTCTAGCAAATACAATTAAAAACTCCTCCTCAGAGGAATCTGTAATAAAATGTGTATTATCTATTACTAGTTTAATGAAACATTACCCAAATAACTAACCAATTTCTACTGTTTAAAATTTGTAGTAAGAACTTATTAAAAACAAAAGATTATCACTGTTCCAAATGTAGGCCAATATAAGTGATTCTCAATATAGATAAACTCAATGTGGGAGTTACATTTGGTTAAATCTGGCCGAGCCAACTTCTAAGAAAATGATTACGTGGCAGACGACGAGGATCAGCTGATTCCCTTCCTCAGCTGAACTACGTCAGATCTTCACAATAAGAATCTCTCTCTTATTGAGGAGGCTCATTAGAAAAGGGTCCATGATCCATCCATCTGCTCACATAAAACCTGTTCTCTCCTGCTGACCCACTCTACCCCCACATTAAAAACTGCAAGGTAGTGTGCTTTTACGGCTTTTTCACTGGAGACTGTAAGTTTGAGTCGAATTATTCAATGTGAGGGTCACGGTGAGAGAACGTGGATCTTTCTTATTCTTGTGAACTGTGACCTTTCCTTTCAAGGTTTCCCCTGTAAAAGAAAGGCAAAAATTGTTAAGAATTGAAGGAAGACAGTGTAGCAGAAAAGTAAATAATGTATACCTAGCACTTCTTTTAGTTGTGATGTTTTACTACTTTTTAACTTTATTAATTTAAAATTATTTTTTGAGACAGAGTCTCTGTGGCTCAGGCTGGATGTTCACTGCAACCTCCGCGCCTCCCAGGTTCAAGTGACTCTCCTGCCTTAGCTTCCTGAGTAGCTGAGATTACAGGTGCCCACCACCACGCCTGGCTAATTCTTTTGTATTTTTAGTAGAGATGGGGTTTTGTCATTTTGGCCAGGCTGGTCTCAAACTCCTGTCCTCAGGTGTTCCGCCCACCTCAGTCTCCCAAAGTGCTGGCATTACAGGTGTGAGCCACTGCACCCAGCCCTGTTTCATTAATTTAGAATGAAGCAAGAACTAACCACAGACCAGTGTCAAATCCTTGTGAAAGAGAGTAAAACTACCATGGTCATGCAGGGTCAAAGGAAGCATTTTACTGAAACTCCTGAATATGAGGCCCTATGGTGGGTTCTGGGCATCTAGAAAAAAGAGGTCCCTGCCCTCAAAGAGTTTGTGATTAAGGGTGAAGAAAAAAGCTATACTAACAATTATACAATAGGCATGTGTCTAAAGTGTGCTGGAGGTGAGCACTGGGGATGGCTGGAAGGCAGTTAAAGGCAAGGTTTCACAAGAATTAATGAATTATCCGTGGCCGGGGATAAAGTCATGGTTAGCCAGGCTTAAGGAACGTACATATAACGGTATTTAAGGAAGAAAAAACACAGAACCTTCAGGAATGGTATTTTGAGGCACTGAAAATTACAGCTGAGAAAATGTAGAGGCACGTGACAAGGCCATTGGCCAATAATGCACTGGTGCTGTAAAAGGGAAACAACTTACGTATGTGAAACAACACAAATAAATCGCTTGTCTTTGCAAAGGCTGATCTCCTAAATTCTGTATGTTCCAAATTTTATCGTATTCCAAAATGTAATTATCTTTGTACTTTTCTAATTATAAATACTTACTTAATTTTTCATTTATTTTAAAGAGCTGTTTAAAAAATAACAAAACAGGGCCGGGCTCACACCTGTAATCCTAACACTTTGGGAGGCTGAGGTGGGTGGATTACGAGGTCAGGAGTTTGAGACCAGCCTGGCTAGCATGGTGAAACCCCATCTCTAGTAAAAATACAAATAGCTGGGCACAGTGGTGGGTGCCTGTAATCCCAGCTACTCAGGAGGCTGAGGCAGGAGAATCGCTTGAACCCGGGAGGCACAGGTTGTAGTGAGCCGAGTTCGTACCACCGTACTCTAGCCCAGACTCTGTCCCCTACCCCACCACAAAAAAACAAAACAAAAAACTGCTAAGTTGTCTTTGATCACTATTCCTTGCTTAAATAATATAAAGAGAACACCAAGTAGAATCAGGAATAGCTTTAGCATCTGGATGGATACAATGAGGCTCCATATAATGACTGAGAAATTCTATGTAAAACTATTAAAGTACTGAATCAATATTGTATTTTTTAAAAATGCAGATTCCCCATATTCTAGGAAAATTATCTGAATGCTTTTCAAGATGGTAGTGAAATAACACAAGTAAAACATAACAAACCACCTAATAGTTATGTTTTTTCAGACTATAAAGATTCCATTACTGATACATTCTCTGCATCTTCGCAAAAAAGGTGAGACTCATAGTTTAACACAAAATTCAGGAGTTGAATAACAGAAGAAATAACGTGGCCCAAGGGGCAATCCACTCAACAAAAGATAATAATTTTTGTGTAGGTGCATGTTAATGTGTATATTTGGCTTTAGCTTTTATATCTGGCCTATTCCTCTATTTTGTTAAGAAAATGATATAAAACTATCTCATTATGACATGTTCACCGATAGGGGACATTGTTCAGATAGTTCTATAAACTTTATGAAGTTCAGGTTAATCATTAGATAATTTATGCTTACATTTATTCAATACTTTGCGCTAGACTCTATTCTAAGGTCTTTACACGATTTAGCTCACTTAATGATCACAAGATATTACTATGAGGTGAGTGTAGTTTCCTTACTCAAAGATGAAGTTCAGAAAGGGTTAAGTAATTTGCCCAAGGTTATACTGCCAATTAGTGAAAGAACTAGGATTTTAAGCAGTTTAAGTCCAGAACCCATGCTCCTCAATTGTACTCCGGTACATCCCTATCTCCATCTAAAAAAAAAAAATGATGACTATAGCTTTAAGTATACTATAATGAACAAGAAATGGCCTCAATTTTACTGCCTTGTGGTCGATTATTAGTATATTAAACACATTTAAGATTTTTCTATTTTGACTTTTCTGTTTTGGCTGTTTATTTCTTTTTAAATCAACATTTAAAAACTTCTATTTAAGTTATTTATTGACATTAAAACTGGGAACAAACAACCACATTATGATAAACTGACATTGTTTTTGTAAATACATGACAGAGAATAGTAATTACCAACTTTATCAGGTTTAACTTCTGTTATTGAATTGCCAACACTGAATCAACAAGCTTGATTTTTACAACACAGTGGCTTGTTCCTTTTTACTTATAAGCACTATGTCTTATATAAAGTACTTAATTTAATTGCTGGTATAAAGTAGTTCATATATGAAAAGACAGATAATGTACACTTGAGATTCAAAATAATAAAATGACTTCCACAGACCCAACATAAAGTAAGTATTCTAGATGTCCTAGTCAGGACATTAAAATGTGGAGGAAAAAAAGGATATAAATTGTGGGGTGGTGAGGGGGGCAGGAATTAAAAGTTTTCATTTGCATAACACACGGTTTTATACATAGAAAATCCTATGGCTTTATGCAAAGAAGGCTACTAGAACTATTTATTCAAGTTTAAGTAAGGTCTTATGATTTAGGATCAAGATGTAAATCTATTTATACATACTAGCAATGAATAATTTATGTAACAGCACATACAACAGCTTCAAAAAAGCATAAAGGCCAAGTGTGGTGGTAATACCAGCACTTTGGGAGGCTAAGGTAGGCAGATCACTTGAGGCCAGGAGTTCAAGACCAGCCTGGCCAACATGATGAAACTCCATCTCTACTAAAAAGACAAAAATTAGCTGGGCATTGTGGTGTATACCTGTAGTCTCAGCTACTTGGGAGGGTGAGGCATGAGAATAGCTTGAACCCAGGAGGTGAAGGTTGCAGTAAGCAGAGATCATGCCACTGCACTCCAACCTGGGCGACAGAGTGAAAGTCAGTCTCTCTCTCTCTCTCTCTCTCTCACACACACACAAATACTTGAGATAAATCTAACAATATATGTCTGATTTACATAAAACTACAAAACAACTCACACTCTGCTCATGGGTGAAAGACTCAATGTTGTTAAGATGTCAATTCTCCCTAATCTATAGATTTAACAAAATCCCAATCAAAATCCTAGCAGTCTTTTTTAGGGTAGAAATTAATGAGCTGGTTTTAAAATTTATTTGGCAATAACAAGGACCTAAAATACCTAAAACAATTGTTTGTGTAAATCTTGCCATTTTTTTCTTATTCAATCTTATAAAGACTGTCTTAAAGGCATAAGGACATATATACAGATCAATGGGAAAAATGAGAGCTCAGAAGTAGATTTATATACATATGGTCAATTAATTTTTGATAAGGGAGCCAGGGCAATTAAATTGGAAAAGGATAGTCTTTTTAAGAAATAATGATGGAACAAGTGAATATACATTTGGGAAAAGATGAACTATTATTAACTTTTAAATTTAACTCAATTAGATGACAAACCACCCAACTTGAAATTAAGCAAAATATCTGAGCAGAAATCTCAAAAGAAGATATAAAAATGGCCAATACATATATGAAACAATGCTCAACATCACATCAGGCAAATGAAAACTAAAAGCACAGCTATAACTACATACTCAATAAAGTGGCTTAAATTAGGATACTGAATCTTTTTCATAAGTGTTAAAAATGAGGTGGAACAACTGAATTCACAGTAGTGCTAGTCCTAGGAATGTTAGATAGTAATTTTTTAAAAATTTGTCAGTTTCTTATAAAGTTAAATACACACTTAACCATAAGACTAATTCTACTTCTAGGTATTTACCCAAGAGAAATGAAACCATCTGTCTGCACCAAGACTTTTACCTGAATATTCATAGCAACTTTATTCTTAATGGCCCCAAACTGGAAAACAATCCAAAAGTCCAGCAGCAGGTGAATACCTAAGCAAATTGTGGCATGGCCATACAAAGGAGTATTATTTGGCAATAAAAAGGAACAGCCTAATGATAGATGAATCTTAAAAAGATGCTAAGAAAAATCTTTTTGGAGTGATGGAAATAATCTGTATTTCCACAGTGGCGTATATAATTTTCAAAACTCATTGAGCTGTAGAATCAAAAAGTATGAATTATATGTAAATTATTTGTTTAGAAATGTGGTACCTTAAGAATAAACACAGACAAATGAAATGTAGTACAGAAATCAGATCAGTTACGGAGATTGAAATAGTAAGTGGGGCATTTTAAGTCACTGGGGAAAGGATTCAATAAATCATACAAAAATAGTAATATATTTGAATTGAATTGAATAATATAATTGAATCCTTTATTTTAAAGGATGAAGCCAAAGCCAGAAACCAAAAGGAAAAGGGTGACAGAACTGTGCCCCAGAACTTAGTGTAATTAAAGAAAAGTTTGAGATGATGGACATGCTAATTATTACCGTTACCTGATCACTATACATTGCACATATCAAAATATGTACCCCATGAATATGTAAAATTATTAATAAAACATAAAATACTGAAAATTAAAAAATGAAAAAAATTCTATAAAGGAAGATAGTTTAAGGAAAGAAAAACAGATTGAAGCAGTTTAATTTTTCACTTTGTGCAGCAAGTATTTTTTAAGTCTGAATTTTGAATTGATTCCTTAGGATTATCAGAAGTGTAATTCCTTCATAAAAGGTATGAAATATATTCCAGTGTCACATTCCTGCCATCTTTATCAACATCGTTATTAGAAACCAGACATAGAAAGAGTAAATGAAAACAACAACCAGAATGTGATTGCTCCGATCTGTATTTCAAATCAGAAGTGATAAGTACTAATAATTATTTACCATCTAAAAAATCTGTTTGGTGCATTTACCTTATTGCTTTTCTCATTGCTGTATATGAGGTATCACTAGTAAATACTTCTTTTAGTACATTTGCTCTAATGGTTGCTGCTCTTTCATTTACACTGCCTTTCGAGCATTAAAAATATGTAAGTTGTCTTGTTTATAAAAGTCCTATTCAATCCTTAGTGTAAGTCAAAACAGAGATGTTCCATGGTGCTTATAAATCCAGTTATCATATTAATTTCAGGATCAAAGGATGCACCTATAAGAGTTCTATTCATTCCTCAGTTTAGAAATAAAAGGCCCCAGTCAAAATGAATTAGTAATGGATAGTTCTGTTAATTTTTCAAGAAAGAAAAAAATTTAAGCATCAATATTAAATAAACAGCTGCAAAATTAACATAACTGCCATATATATAAGCTTATGCAGATAACTAAGATTTTCATTTCTTAAAATGAAATACAAGTAAATATTTTCCATAATTGTAATTTCAAAGATGTGGGTGCACACACACTCATTTAAGTTAATTAAATACCATGAAGGGTCACAATAATACATACATAATTCACACTGCTGAACTCCTTTCAATCGTTCAGACCTAACTAAAGTGCCAAGGTGGTGGCTATAATACCAGAATGAATCAGAGTAATTAATCAGTGTCAAATAGATATAAAATGACTGATGTTAAGTGTGTGCACTGTGGTGAGAGCTGGAAAGAACACTCTGGAGCTGAGCCGCATGAACTTGGTTTTTATCATCAGCAGACGGCTGTTAGTGTACCACAAAGCAGTGCCACAGTTCAAGAACAAAATTGATTTCATTGTAATTGTTATAGTGTATTTTGTAGAATTAATTTCTTCCAGAGCAATAACATTTCATTTCCCCAGGAAAAGGAAAGAAAGACACACAAGTCATTATTAATTGCTGTTAAAACTTAAAAGTTTAAAAAGGAAAAAAAAAACCTCCCAGATTCTCCATCATATAAAAGCTTACTATGTACTGTATAGACAAAGAGAAATAGCTTTATTTTATCATATTTTCAAAGCCAAATCACATGAAAAAGATTTGAATTTTTAAATATTGCCATATTTACTTACAATAAAAGTTTATACAATAAAATTGTATATGAATTTTAAAGGGAAAAACCACCCTGAATTTAAACTTTAAGTGTCCTCTAATTCCTTTACAAATACTCATTCTATTTGGTGGTGAATTAAAAAAATACAAATACTCATTCTAGAAGGCTGGTCCTTTATTCCCATAATGCTGGAAGTGCTCAAATGTTTAGCCTGCCTCTTCTGGAATGATTTTTAAAACTAGGTTGTGATTAAAAACAAACAAAAATCAAATGAAACTAAAAAAATTAGACCCATTATTTTATAGTTCCATTTTGTTTTTAGCCAAATGTATTATAGCCAAATTACTATTTTTGGCAAATCGTTAGTCTGAGAAACTCACATTGATTTTTTTCTGTTGTCTAATTATGAAGTCTGCTCCCAAGGACAGACTTACTGATATTGGCAGGAGGCAGACCAAATTCCTAGGTAGATAGGGACAGGTCAGCAGTGAAACCCAACCTTCAAGCCAAAGACTGTTTAAAGCCTTAAAACTGAGCTGCCAGTGCCGGGGAAAGTCCATGATCAGAGAATACCCTTGATGCCTTTTAGCTGACTGAATGGTGCTTTTTCCAGGCCCACCCATGGATCAATCAACTTGTACTCCCCCATTCTGAGCCCATAGAGACCCCAGACTCACTACACAGGGGGATACCTGCTTTCAGGCCGATACCTGCTTTCAGGCCCCCTTCACACAGAGGGCTACCCACTATGGGTCCCCTCTAGTTGCTGAGAGCTTTTCTGTCACTCAGTAAAATTACTCCCAGCTTTGCTCACACTCCAGTGTCCATGTAACCGCATTCTTCTTGGTTCTGGGACAAGAACCTGGAACCCACTAAATGGCAAGTGCAAAAAGAGCTGTAACTCCCTCCCGCTTGCCAAGCAATGGGGAGAAAAAGGCACTGTGTACCAGTCCCCCATTGCCACGCTGTGGGCGGTAGGAACAAATGAACTGTAACACAAACATGTAACACGCCTCCCATTTGCAGTGCTGTGGGCAGCAGTAAGGAGAGAGAGCTGTAACAGTTCTTGGGGGCTCAGACCTTGGGACTCCCTGGGTGAGAGTCATAACACCCCTTGAGGCTCCGCAGTTGCTGGCATCTTCCAGTTTTCAGGCACCGTTGCATCCTCTCATCCAGATGCTGGTGCCCAAGGCCAAAGCAGGTCAGGCACACCCAGCCTAGCTGTGGGCTGGGTATGGATTCCGGGGCATGAGCCCAGTGCAGCCTGCCAGGCCGAGTGGGCAGAGTGAGCCCAGAGCTGAGTAAAACCTGGGCAGAGGCACTGCTGGCTGCAGAGATTTCCAGCTGGAAAAGTGGCACCAAAAGAATCCCATGTCATCATTACCAAAAAAAGATTTGCCATTACTGAAGACCTGAATACACACACATCTAGGCAAAATAACACTAAGTTACATTGACAGTATTTTACTTATCTTGTCATATTACCTTCTAAACGCTAAGCTTTACATATAGTAATTTTTCCAAATTGGACTCACAGCTTCATTTACTTTTATCTAACAATCTTACAGTGCATTGAGTCAAAAAGCTACTTTAAGTTTAAATATAACTACAGAGAACTCATTTCAGCCACACCAAGGTAAGTTTGAACACTAACCTGCTCAAGTGCAATAGCATGATGAAATTTCTGATAACATCAAAGTCGGCAAAATGGGCCAACCAAATATGGACACTAGATGACCTTGGCATAATGTTACCCAAGGTGATGGAGAAAATTAGATTTCAATGACTATATTATTGTACTTACTCATGTATTCAGCAGAATATTTATAATATGTCAAATACTACATCAGATCAAGAAGGAATGAGGGAGGTAAATAACTCATCTTCTATTACAACTCTAGCATACTAAGTTGTAACAAAAGTGTGTATGAATTTGGGCAATCAAGGATGGGAGCAATTAGCTTTGAAGACATTTAAATTTTACAGAAATTAGCTATGTCATAAAGGGTAAGTTGGACTTTATCAAGTGAAAGGTCAAAACAATCTTCTGGATAGAAAAATATCTTGGACAAAAGCAAGAAAAAGAAAATGAGCTTAGAATGAGCAATCCGTACAACTGGAGTATATGAGCTTACCTGGGGTTGTAAAAGAATGGGGTTGGATATCATGAAAAACTAGGGTCAGATTGCAAAGGGTCATGGTAAGGAGTCTGTATTTTATCCTGAAGATATTGACTGTCCAATGAGGAGTAAGGCATTACTTACATAAAATGTGTTTGAATCTTGCCAATATCTTACTTTCATAAACCACCCCAAAGTCTCAAATATTATCTCTCATCTTCCAAAAGTTTTACAGTTCTAAGCTTTTAGATTTACATTTATGATCCACGTAGTTTTTATGTATGTTAGTTTTTGGATATGGTGTGAAGAATCATTATTTTCTCACACCAATATTTACTTGTTCTAGCAGCAATCAAAAGATTACCCTTTTAAATCAACACTGCCCATTTGTAAAAATTTAATTATACAAGAGTGGGTCTATTTCTGGATTATTTGTTATACTGACTTATATGGCTATAATACACACTGCTACTATACTGCATAGATTAATATAACCTTTTGTGGTAAGTTTAGAAATAACACAGCATAAAGATTCCAATGTGGTTCTTTCTCAATTAATTTGGTTATTCTAGGCTTTTGATTTCTATGTAAGTTTTAGAATCAGCCCATTAATTTCTATAAAACTGAGATTTTGACTGAGATTGCACTGAGTTAAAAAAGAAAATTCTTCTATGAAGAAGTAACACTATAACAGTATTAAGTGTTTCAATTAAGAGTACATCTCTCCATTTATTTAGGTTTTCTTTAATTTCTCTCAGCAATGTTCTATAGTTTTGAGTGTACAGGTTTTGCATATATTTTGTTACATTTATTCCTAAGATTTTAATTTTTCTTGATGCTCCTGTAAATGGTATTGTTTCTTAAATCACAAATTCAATTATTCATTGCTCCTCCAGGAGCTCTGGCTGATCACTGACTAGGTTTCAGGCTATCTGGAGTCCAAGCTGGGGGATACTGGAGGAAAACCTCATAAATTTACCACAAGTTTGGTGGTACTTAGAATTCTGGTCTTCACCTCCCATTTATTACTTACTTTTCAGAGATCTTAATAGCTGCTCCATGCACTCTGGTTTTATAGCTATATTTGGTGGGAGAGATTGGATAGAATGTGCTATTAACACCTTTCCTAGGACTGGAATTTCAGTGCCTTTATATTTAAAGTGTGTTTCTTGGAGTTTAGTTAGTTCTATTCAGTCTATTTCTACCTTTTAATTGAGATGTCCAGATCCTTCATGTTCAATGTAATTATCAGTCTATTTAAGTCTGAATTTAAGTCTATCTTACTATTTGTTTTTGAATTTAAGTCTACCATCTTATTAGTTTTTTTATCTGTTCATCTGTTTATGTCCTTTTCCCCATCTCCTCTAAAAAAAGAAATTTTTTTTTAGAGACAGGGTCTTGCTCTGCACCCAGGCTTAAGTATAGTGATGTAATCATAGCTCACCACAGCTAGGATAAGTCACCCTACCCAGCCAGTTTTTGATGAATATTCTAAGGTTATTTCTTTGTTCTTCTCTCTATGATGTTTCCTTTTACTCTGGCTTATGTTAAGATTTAAAAAAAAATCACTGTTTAATAAGTTTTGTTGTTGTTTTGAGTTTATCCTTCTTCAGGTTACTTGAGTTTCTTCAATCTGTGGGTTACAGCTTTTATCAAATATATTTCCTGTCCCCGTCACCTCACCATACCCTATTTCTTCCTCAGAGTCTTCCAAGGACTAGGATAGAGTGCTTGATATTTTCCCATAGGCTACTGTGGATGTGTTCACTTTTATTTTAAATGTTTTTCCTCTCCTTGCTTTATTTTGGATACATTTTATTGCTATGTATTCAAGTTCATAGATCTTTTCTTCTGCCATTAATTCCATCAAATGACACTGTCACTTTAAATGTCTTCTCACATTCTCTTCGCTATGTTCCTGTAAGCATAAGTATAATAATATTTTTTTACAACATGCTTGTCTGCTAATTTCATCATTTCTGGGTCTGTTCCTATCAGACATTTTCCTGCACCCAATGTTTGGTTGAATACTGGACATCAAGAATTTTATATTGTTGAATGTCTCCATTTTATGGTTTTCCTTTGTGGGCACTAAGTTACTTGCAGCTTAGCTTTTTTTCCTTTTAAGGCTTGCTTTTAAGATTTTTTACGGATGATCTAGATAGCCCTTAAGCTAGAAATGTGAACCCCTTGCAGCCCTGTGTGAACTGAGAACTCCTTGAAACACATTTGCTCCAACTACTTTGCCTGACCTCGTGCATTTCATCCTCCATACACATCTTGCTAATCGTGTAAAACTCAAGGAGTCTTCCTATAGATTTTTTGAGCTTGTCTTCTGATTAGCTTATCCACTTCAGTACTCTGCTCTATGACTTCCAATATCTATTCATTAGTGCTACCATCAGAGGCTTAGCAGGATTAAGGGGGAAAAAAAGTGTTACACTTACTTACATGATCCCTTCTTTATACTTTCATAGCTAATAAATGACTGTTTTTCCAACTGCAAAATTTCCTCTTAAAATTTTTCTTCAGCTTGTGCTCTCTTAGGGAATTTTAATATTTTGTGATTTATTGGTCTTACTATTTAAATACAAATGCATACACCTCAATAGTAAAAGAAACATAAGTGGTACCAGCAGGCAGCATTTGCATCACATACCTCCTTCATGATATTGTACAAATGTCTAAGAGCAAAGCACTAACCAGTTACTCTAAAGATTAGTGGGTAAAGAATAGTTAGGATTTCAAAACTTCACTAGTCATCAAACAATATTTTGTTGTAATGAGGTAGGAGAAAATTTTCAGAATCAAACTCAAATGCTATCTTAAATCGCCCTCATGATTAAATCATGAACTAGTACTGCCTTTAAACTGGTTACAATGAAGAAAAAAGCAACATTTTCAAGTTTGATAAGCAATCCAAATACCAAAGCTACAGAAAACCAAAAATGAGGCTAAAAGGACCTCATTTGTTTTTGCCTCATTTCTGTTTTGTTGTGCTCAAGCTTTCTGCAGACAGAGAAAATGGCAGCAAAGGTTTTATTTCCATATCACTTGCAACTTCAAAGTGAGAAAATGACAAGGTGCTGTTTCACCCTGCTATTTATTTGCATTTATTAAACTCAACTTACATACCAACAGTGAAACTGAAGCTATAGAATTTATAAAATACTTAAAACAGAGATTGATAACCACCTGGTCACTGTAATAAAGAGCCCACCATTCAGCTTTGTTAAATCTTAATATTCTATCATAGTTCCTTCAATTTTCAACAAATAGTTTTCTTTTATATGCCTTCTATATGACATTGACCCCCCGTTGTAGCCTGCCCTAATCCTATTTCTATCCTTTCCCAGAGGTAACCACTATGCTGAATCTGAATGGCTTGTTTCATACTTTTATTAGATATGTGTATATATGGTTGATTTACATGTTTTAAAAGTTCACATAAATGGTATCTTGTCAGACTCATTTTGCAATTTTCTTTTTTGCTCAATGTTGCCTCCCCTACTTTAACTCCTCAAGATACAGTGTCTTGCTGTGTCACCCCTGCTGGAGTACAGCGGCTCAATCACAGCTCACTGCAGCCTCAAACTCCTGGGCTCCAGGGAACTTCTGGCCTCAGCCTCCCAAGTACCTGGTATTATAAGCGTATGCCACCATGCCTGACTTCAATGTTGTTTTTGACAGAAAAATACATACATAACTTAACCTGCTCTAGATACTATTCTGCAACTACCACATTTATTTATCTTCTACTGATGGACAATTAAGGTTATTTCCAATTTTTTCCTTTTATAAACCATGCTGCTATGAAGATTTTTATTATGTTGTGGGAAAGACTGTTCAGAATACATGCCTAGAAAAAAACTACTTGGCTGTAGAGATAGTACATCTATACTTAGCTTGATACTATCAAATTGTTCTCTAAAGTTTTACTAATTAAAAGAGCCAGCAAAAGACTATGAAAGTTCCACTTGGCTACATTATTGCCAGCACTTGACATTGTTAAATTTTATGTAGTATTTCCCTGAGTTATTAGAAAAGTTGGATTTTTTTCACTGAAGCTTGTTATACATTCCGCTTTCCTGTCCTCAGGAGGTTTTCAGAGAAGGTGGTACAAGAAGACTTACATGTAGTAAGCAGTTTACATTTTTAAATCCTATAATCAAATTCTGACTTCTAGAGTGAAATGTATAAGTATGTCAGAACTATAGGTGCTAATGTGAGTGAACAATCTTTGAGTTTTAAAAATAAAAAATAGAATCTGATTAGCCCTTCAACATTGCGTAAGATTTGGATGGGTAGAGAGGAGGCAGTAGAGAGAATGTAAAGACAAATACATTTTGAATTCAATAACTTTTTTTTTTGAGAGAGGGTTTTGCTGTGTCACCCAGGCTGGAGTGCAGTGGTGTGACCACAGCTCACTGCAGACTCAAGCAAGCCTTGTGCCTCAGCCTCCAAGCAGCTAAGGCTACAGGCTTGTGCCACTCTGCCCAGCCAATTTTGATATTTTTGTAGTGATAGGGTCTTGCTGTGTTGCTTGGGCTGATCTTAAACTGGCCTTGGCTGGGTGTGGTGGCTCATGCCTGTAATTCCAGCACTTTGGAAGGCTGAGGTGGGTGGATCACCTGAGGTCAGAAGTTCGAGACCAGCCTAGCTAATGTGGTGAAACCCCATCTCTACTAAAAATATCAAAAATTAGCTGGGTGTGGTGGCAGGCACCTGTAATCCCGGTTACTTGGGAGGCTGAGGCAGGATAATAGCTTGAACCCAGGAGGCAAAGGTTGCAGTGAGCTGAGATTGCACCACTGCACTTCAGCCTGCATGACAAGAGTGGAACTCTGCCTCAAAAAACAAAAACTGGCCTCAAGTTGTCTTTCCGCCTTGGCCTCCCAAAGTGCTACAGGCATAAGCCAGTGTGCCTGGCCTACAGTAACTACTGAATGAAATAGTCTTTAACTTATATTTTATTGGTGATATTTCTCTTCAGTCACTTGGAGAAAGAAAATATTTTCTTTTAGTTACATTTGTAACTTATTAATACTATTTATTTCCTAAAAAAGTTTTCTGAATTTTTTTTTATACTTTAAGAGCTATGTAATCTTATTTTAGCTGGCAGAAATTAGATGTAAAATAAAAAATTGTCTTAAATTATATCTTTAAATGACATGCCATCTAAAATTTATGTAGATGGTAAGCTCTCAGAACATCTTAACTTCTGTTATATTGCTTGAAATATAGTGTGCAGGCCAGGCACAGTGGCTCATGCCTGTAATCCCAGCACTTTGGGAAGCCAAGGCAGAAGGATCACTTGAACCCAGGAGTTCAAGACCAACATGGTGAAATCCTGTCTCTACTAAAAATACAAAAATTAGTCAGGCATGGTGATGCACGCCTGTAATCCCAGCTACTCGGGAGGCTGAGGCAGGAGAACTGCTTGAACCCAGGGGATGGAGGTTGCAGTGAGCTGAGATCACGTCACTGTACTCCAGCCTCAGTGAGAGAATGAGACTCTGTCTCCAAACAAAGTAAAAAAAAAAAGACATCAAATATAGTGTGCACATAAAAAGCGGTTGTAAAATGAATATCATTTACTTCAGAACGAATAAGATACTTTCCCCCCTACTATTCTTTCTCACCTGCTTTAACTGCAAATGGCTTTTCCAGTAGAAATACTGTTTGTTTCCAGTGTGTTTTGATGCTCTGAGGGCCCGTAGAGAACACAACCTGAATTGGTAAAGTTCAAAAGTATCTGATGAAGTACAAGATTTTTAATATCATGGTACATTAATCTACTACAGCAAACACAAGCCCCAACTGCTTACAACAGCAAAATGCTTCTGATTAAACACCTTGGGGCACAAAATAAAATATAATGTACTTCTGTAATAATTCTTATGAGATAAACCATGATACTTACCCTGTTGTGGCAATTCTTCTCAAAATATATATCAAAGTAGCCAGCAAGTGCCTGTTTTTTTTTTTTTTAAAGAAAAGAAATACAAATACTTATTAAACAAATTATATAATGTAATAACTAATTATTGTCTTTTAAGACATGCCAAATGAAACCATTTCAGAGACTAAATACCTCTTAAACTCAATACTTTCCTGGAAAAAAGGTTATAAGTAAAAACAAAATAATGTAATTTGGCTTTTCCTTACAGAAGCAACATAATAAAGGTAATAAGGCTAATCAAATAATCAATGTGTTTTATTACACAAATAATCATGCTAGACCACTGAAAGGTAAAGATACATGGAAAGAGAGGCTCAGCTGGCCCCTCACTGATCCTCACTCGCCAACTGAGATGTCCACCTGTGCATTAGGCCATCTCGACCTCTCTAGCTCTAGTCAAGCCTTCAGACAACTATAGATGCATGAAAGATGCCAGGAAAGACCAGCAGGAGCACTAGTCAGTTAAGTCCAGTCTGGATTGCAGAATCATAAACAAATAGATATAAGTGGTTTTGGCTTCAAGCTGGAGTTTTGAGGTGGGTTATTATACAGCAATAAATAATCGAAACACCCTCTTTTATACAGAGCCAGTTCATTTAATTTCTTCTAGTCTAGTACATCCATTTTTAAGTCAAATACTATGATTATTTTTGTGATGGAATCAATAGATTTTTAAAATGTTACCTATATATTTTTTTAAATGAACAATACTACGCAAATCTTATGTTGAAGAAAGTACTCAAAGGAGAAACTCCAAAGTGAGCTCTAAGGGTTACTGTGATAATACAGAAAGCACTCCTAAAGAAATTAACATATTCAGATAAATATATAATTTTGATGTTTTTGGTTAAAGTTAAATACCATTCCTTTTTCTTTCACTAATAGAACTAGCTGGACTTAATCATTTTTTAAAACTGGCACTACATTAAGTTTATAAAGTGTTAAAAAAAAAAAAGGACACTGATTTTTTCAAAAAACATGATAAAGCTAATTTGTGTACCCTGCTGCTTTTGTTAAAAATGTGACATTTTATTGATCTTGTAGGGTTAATATGGATTGGGTCCAAAGTAAATCAATATTTAACCTTGAGGTTTATTACATCTTAGATACCAAGAGAGAATCAAAAGACTATTAATTCTGCCAAATAGAATTATAAAGCAATGTAGTACTCAGCTACAGATTATCACATAAACCATGTGGTTAATTAGAATATTTCTAAACATAACTTTTTTCAGTTGACTTCTGGATACTTATGATGCCCCTTCACAGACTAATTCAAATGTTTTCTAAATTTTATTCCTGTATACCTGTCTTGTTTACCACTATACTCTTAGTGCCCAGAGCAGTACTTGGCCCAGAGGATACAAAAAAATATTTGCTGAGCAAATGTGTTTATTATGCATTCTATCATATTAGTTATGATAGTATACTGTAGTTTGCCTTATACTGCAATTTATTTAAAAGGGCATATGTGTAATTCACTTCTATGCCCCTTACCCAATACAGTGTCATATAGTAGGTTCTCAATAAGTATTAGCCAAATTAAAATTTTTAGTCTTCATTATCTCTTTTTTTTTTTTTTTTTTGACACAGTCTCACTCTGTCACCCAGGCTGGAGTGCAGTAGCGTGATCTTGTCTCACTGCAACCTCCCCATCCCGGGTTTTCAAGTGATTCTCCTGCCTCAGCCTCCTGAGTAGCTGGGATTACAGGCATGCACCATCTTCAGTCTCAAATATGGCTAACCTTATTACATAGTCAGTATAGTTTATTAAAGCACTAACAACTTGAATGGAACTAATAATTTTTAACTCTGAAAAGCATGGAACATGTGGGACAAATACGGAGAGGAGAGAGCTAGAAAAGATCTCCTAATTCTGTATGTAGGAAATGCAGAAGTCTCAGCCTAACCCCCCAAAATTATGCATTTTCAGGTGAGACCCAAACCCACATATCAAAAGCTTAGAGAATTGAACTAAAGTTTGAATCACTGGTGCAAGTCTCAGGATTAACCTCTGAATAAAACATGCATGGAAAAAACCAAAACCAACAAGTAAAGGCCTAGAGAACTGACCTGAGATTTGAAAAACCTGTAAAAGTCTCAGACTAATCTGTAAACTAGGAATGAGCAAGAAAGTCTCATAATGCATAACAAAGGCTTAGAGAATGTGACTGAGACGTGGCCAACTGTCTACTTGGACACTAAGACAGAACTTATGGTCTTAATTTACCTGGGCTGACTGTCTGCAACACCAAACATCAACATTCTTAAGATTTTAGCAAGACACACAGTCCACACAACATAGCATGTACAACATCTGAGGCACAATCTCAAATTACCCAACATACAAAGAATCAAGAAAATTGAACAACTCTCAAGAGAAAAGACAACAGATGCCACCTCTGAGATAATTCAGATGCTGGTACTATCAAGCAAAACTTTAAAGCAGCAATTATAACTATGCTCCACAAGGTAACAGAAAACACAATGGAATGAATTAAAAGATAGAAATTCTCATCAGAGAAATAGAAACCATAAAAAAGAAAATGAAAATTTTTTAATTGAAAAATGCAGTAACTGAAACTTCTGGGCTGAATAGCAAAATGGAGATGACAGGAAAAAAAAATAGGTGAATATAAAGATTAATAGAAATTATCCAATTTGAAGAAGGGAAAAAGATTGCAATAAAATGTGTTATAGAACCTTGGAGACCTACAGATCTAACATGTCACTGGTGGTCCAGATAGAAAAGAAAAAGCTACTGATGAGGAAAAATGTTTTAAAATTCTATATCTAGTAAGAATATCATTTATGAATGAAAGCAAAATATAAGACATTTTCAAGTCAAGGAAAACTAAAATTCATTTCCAATAAACTTTTTTTGAAGACATTTTAAAAGATGTTCTTTAGGTTGATGGGAAATGCTACCAAAAGGTAACCTGGAAAAAGAACAGAAAACCCATAGTTCTAAAATATCTTTTTGTTTTTAAAATTTTTAGTGTATCTTGTAAAAACATGTATCAGCCTCTCATCTTTCTGTAATTACAGTTCTATAACTGTTATACTACATTTATTGCCAGTCTTTTTTTTTAATGAGAATTAGAAATGTTTCTCTTTATATATTTGAATATGTTACAAAAGCTGCTTTTAAACCCAAATTTATTTTCACAAAAGCTCATACTAGCTTACTAGGATTTATTTTTCCCCACATTTTTTGGAGGGGCCTCCCAAAGTGCTGGGATTATAGGTGTGAGCCACCACACCCACACATGCTTATTAATCAATCTCCAAATCGTGTATGAATTTCACTTAAAAATTTTCCAGCCCTTAAATAATACAGTGAAAGAAATCTTAAGTTTTAAGACATAGAAAAATGAAAGATATAGTTAACTTCATTATAAGCACTGGAAAGGATCTATGATAAAAATCTGAAATTGCATCTATGTGAAATGTATCATAGTATCTTTGACTACTCAAGCACAGTTACATTTCTAATGAGGTTTGGTTTACAGTAATACTAAATCAGTTCCATAGAAGCCTGAGGAGAAATTAGGAAAAAATTCACCTGAAATTCAAAACTGTGTGCAGAAAATCTATTTACTTGTTAGACAGCAGTCATATAGTTGAGAAGGGGGAAGATTTTTGCTCTGAAAAAAAAAAAGGGAGTTTCTGGTTTTAAAATGGGCATTTACCCTCAAACACCAACATGATTTAGAATGCACTTTACAGAGACAGGGTTTGTGGTGTGTGTGTTTGTTTTTTTTTTCCTTTTCAGTGTAAGTGATTCTTTTAAAAAACGTTATTTAATTTTAGAGATGGAGTCCCGCCATGGTGCCCAGGCTTAAGGAATCTTTCTGCCTAAGCCTCCTGACTAGCTGGGACTACAGTTGCATGCCACTAATTCTTAATTAAAAGAGATTAAGGAAAAAAAAATTTTGAAACATAGTAACATAAAACCAAATGAATTATGATTAGAGTTTCTATTTCTGCAAAGCTATTTAAAAATAAGGAATAATGACACAACCAAACATTAGCTGATTCAGGAATAAATTGATTCATTTTGTCGGAAAAATATAAACATGCCACTATTTTTAATTACAGTTTGGCCACCTTGCTACCATCACTTTGACAGCCTATCTTCACATCTTTTAAATGTTAATTTCAATGAATATACATTCTCTCTGTGGAAGTCATTCATATATAAGAATAAACAACCATAGGAAATAGTGACTAATAGGCAATGGCAATAAATAACTGGAGCTACAACTTGACATGTGCTTGTAAAAGATCAGAGAGGTTCGAAGGCTGACTACAGACAAAGAAATTTCTTCTTTGTCTCACATCTATATCTTGTCAGGGCAATGAGAACTGCTGAGGGAAAAAAAGCATTAAAATGTATCTGTAGGAGCTGGGTTAATCTGCAAAGGCAAGGTCACAATTATATAAAATTCCACTGAATTATACCAGAGACAGAAAATTTTACAACTAAAAATTTCAGTTATAAAAGTTCCTTAGAGTGAGAGAAGGGACAGTGAGTGGTAATTAATAATAAAACAAAAACAATGATAGAAGAAAACAGAATGAAAGGAAAATACATGCACATAGTGAATTTCTGGGATAATTTGATCACTCTTGAAATTTTATGAGAATCCTTCACAGTTACTTTGATGCACATAGGAAAATACAAGCATGTAACTTTATTGTACATTTTAAATATTCCTCAGTACGGAATAGTTTTAGAATGAGTTGCTCATCTCTTTGTGGATTTCACAAAAACGAAGAAAACTCAGCATTTGTAAACTGAATCATGAAAAAACCTGTTTTAAGTCATGTTTTGCTTGTTTATATGTATAAAGGTAAATGCAGTTCATTTAATATACACTTATTTGAAGAACAATGATTTGGGATAAAAACAAATGACTTTCTCATGTATTTTGACGTGGCGAGTATTTCTTTAGAGAGGACACATCACGTGTATGTAATAGGATGGCAACCAATAAAATAAGATCAGACTAGACCTTATGAGGAAGAAGGAAATTAAAAATTATCATTATCACTATCACCTGCAGGGAGTAATTTATCATTCCTATTCTTCATTGGTATCATGTTCCAACAGCATGTGGTTACAGCAGATACAATTAGGCAGCTGGCCACAGAAGTAGGAGGATAATGTGCTTTTGATGGAGTTTATCCAAGCATGGAGATAGAGTGCTTGTAATCCATGCAGCAGAATCACTATAACAAAAATACAATTCATTTTTGGTTAAAGTATTTCTTTCAAAATCTTAATATGGAATGCAAAAGCCAACTGATGAGTCTAAAGCAAGCAAAGAAAGAGTAAGCAGACAATGCATAAAAATGAAGTTACAGCTAAGATCATTGTATATAAACCAAGCAGATGAAAACACAAACACAAGCTATACAAGCTGCCACATACAGAGCATCAATTGTGCTAGTAATAACTGGCATTTAAGAAGACATAATCAACAAATGTGAAAATTATATATTATGATTTTTTTTCCCCAGTCGTAACTATACATGAAATTATGGGCTCTTCCTTTTTCAATTAATTTTCTATTGTATCCCAAGAGAAAATCTGCACCTTTTCTTTCTTTTCATGATTCCTCTAGGGAACAATACACATTAAGTGCCATATACTTCTCAAGGGATACTGCCAGATTGAGTGGTGTTAAAAAGCAGACCAAGCAATATGGGCAGTAGTAAAACAGACAATAGGTCTAAAAATATTTTTAAAAATACTTTTTATTGAAAAACACAATGTAATTCATTTCTGATCTACTTAGAATATTCCAAGATAACTGAAACTCCTTTTAAATTTATTTGGTTGGGATTACTCCCTTGTAATTTCAAAATTGCTTATTAAAGTGGTTTCAGGGGACAAAAATCATTTTCAGTCTAAAACACAAATACTTTAATTTGACATTCCATAAACTGATATCTCACAGGCCTTAATTGCTCTAATTTCTTCCTAGCTATAAACACAAAATTCTTTTATACAACCATTATTCATTGAAATTACTCATTTTTTATTTTAAAAATGCTTAATACATAATGTACATACAGAAAAGTGCACGTAATTGTACATCACGCTGAATTTTCAAACTGAATACAATTGTGAAACCCACACCCAGACAAAGAAACAGAACATCTAAGCACCCTAGTAGTCCCCCTTGCGCACCTAGACTCTGCAAGGCAGCTATGCCTCTAACAACCTATCCTAATGCTCTTAAGCAAAGATTCCTTGTTCCTATTATACTTCAATATATACAGAATCATACATCAGGTAGTCCTTTGTGTCTGGCTAATTTTCCTCAATATTGTTTGTGAAATTCATCTCCATTACTGCAGATCATTTGCATGGCTGTAAGGTATATGTCACTATATAATTTAGTCTACTGCTGACAGGCACTTGAACAGTTTTAGTAAATATGTGTACCCATGGCCATTGGGCATATACCTAAGAGAACTACTGGTATGTACATTTTGCCACTTTTGTTCACTTTTATTCCTTCCTGAATTTCTGGCCTTCCATCAGGGATCATTTGCTGTTTGCCTGAATATCTTTTGGTACCTCCTTTGGCACACATTTTCTAGGCAAATTCTTTTTCTTTTCTGCTTCTCTGAAAATATTTTTGTTTCAGCTTCATTCTTCTTGTGGTTGTTTTTTGTTTGTTTCTGAGATGGAGTCTTGGTCTATTGCCCAGGCTGGACTGTAGTAGTGTAATCTCAGTTCACTGCAACCACTGCTCCTGGGTTCAAGCGATTCTCCTGCCTCAGCCTCCCAAGTATCTGGGACTCCAGGTGTATGCCATGATGCCCAGCTAATCTTTGTATTTTTAGTAAAGATGGGGTTTTACCATGTTGGCCAGGCTCGTCTCGAACTCCTGACCTCAAGCTGCCTGCCTTGCTCTCCCAAAGTACTGGGATTATAGCTTCATTTTTAAATGATATCTTAGTTGGGTTAAATTCAGGATTGGCAGTTATTTTCTGGCAGCACAGTGATAATATCATCATCATAATTTCTTCTGATTCCATTGTTCCTGTCCCCTGCTCCCCCAATTCCACTGTTACTTGTGCACCCAGCTAATACAGGGCATAGGGTGCCTTGTATTAGCTAGGTGTACAAGGGGGACTATTAGGGTGTTGAGATGTTCTGTTTTCTTCATCTGGGTGTGAGTTTCACAGCTGTATTGTTTGAAAATTTACCAACTGTAGAAATTATCTAATAGTCTATTTAGCTTTTCTTTAAAGATAATTCCAGCACCACAGCTCCACCAACTTTGAAATTTTTTTTTCCTTTGGTTTTTGCGGTTTTACTAGGATATGTCTAGGTGTGGGTTTCTCTTCCTTCTTTTAAACTGAGCTATAATTCACATACCATGTAATTTATCCATTTAAATTGTACAATTCAATGTTCTTTAGTGTACTCACAGCTGTGTAACCATCATTGCAATCTAATTTTAAAACATTTCATCTCCCCCAATAGAAATCTTCCATCCATTCTCCTCTTATTCAGTCTGTGGCTTCAGATATACCTATTCTGGATATTTCCTATAAATGGAATCATAAAAGAGATGGTCTTTTTACTTAGCATACTGTTTTTAAGGTTTAACCATGTTGTAATCATGTTTCATTCATTCTTACGGCTGAATAATATTCCATTGAATGGATATGCCAAATTTTGCTTATCCATTCTGTAGGTGATGGATATTTGAATTACTTCCATTTCTTAGCTATTACAAATAATACTGCTATAAACATTTGCGTGGACGTATGTTTTCATTTCTCTTAGATATACACCTACAATTGGATGACATTTTAAAATTAGACTATTTAGGTTATGTTGCATTTCTTTTGTTGCTGTCTTTCATCTGTTTTGGAAAATTCTTAGCCATCATCTCTTCAAATATTGTAATATTCTCATCCTCCTTTTCTCTGGGATTCTCATTTACATGTATATGTAATTAGACCTTTTCTGTATCCACATTATTTCTTGCCTTTCCCTCTGTCTCATCCTTGCATCTCTCCAGGCTTCTTGCTGTTTTTTTTTTTGTTGTTGTTGAGATGGAGTCTTGCTCTGTCACCCAGGCTGCCGTGTCTGCTATAACTAATTCCTAGAGTACCTACAGTTCTGTTTTTATTGTCTACAGTTTCAACTGGTTCTTGTTGAACAACAACAAAACATGTTGTTTTGTGTCCTTGTGTGACTGATAACCTCTGAATATGTTTTGAACATTAATATTTGAAAAACTTTCAGAAAGAAATTTTATTTGTTACTGCAAAGAACCAGGGGGCATGAGCAAACTGAGATCTTAATCTAATGCCAGGGTTTGAGATTTCCTGGGCCACCCAGATGACTTGAAGCTGTGCTGCAGTCCGTGCAAGGGTTCCTTTACCTCTCTCATACCTCATTGTTGGACACAGTCTTTGGTCTCAAAGCAAAGTGCTGCAAAACTGTAAGGGTCTCATTTTGTATTCCTACTAATATGAGGTTATATCAAAAGGGCTATACAAGTCTTTTAGCTCCTTCCTCTGAATTGGTAAATGCCTATAGGGCAAAAGCAGCCCCAAATGTTAGTCTCATTTTTCAGATTACCTTCTTTTCTGAGTCTTGGCTTGACAGTACTTCCTTATTTGGTAACTTCAAATGAATAGCATTTAACATTTTTTTCAACATTTGTAGCTGTTCTCAGCAAAAGGGTTTCTCCATTTTATGTGGCTCACCACTACAGGAAGATTATTCAATTTAATCTTTTTCCTAAGGCCCCCTACCTGTATGATAAAGACATATCAGAGACTGGGCAATTTACAAAAGAAAGAGGTTTAATTGGACTTGCAGGTCCACGTGGCTGGGGAAGCCTCACAGTCCTGGTGGAAGGCAAGGAGGAGCAAGTCATGTCTTACATGGATGGCAGCAGGCAAAAAAGAGCTTGTGCATGAACACTCCCCCTTATAATAACCATCAGATCTTGTGAGACTCACTGTCATGAGAGCAGTGCAGGAAAGACCTGCCCCCATGATTCAATTACCTCCTAGTGGGTCCCTTCTACAACATATGGGAATTCAAGATATGGTTTGCCTGCATCCCCACCCAAATCTTATCACTGTAATAACTCTCCCCCAATTCTTAAACTAACTCCTCATTTGTTATGCCTCAGTTTAAACATTACTTCCTCTGGACAGCCTTCTTTAATCCCAGAGTAGGTTATGATTTATCCACTAAATGTTCCTCCACTCCCTGTAGTAACACTAACTATACTTATAATACTTTTTGTTCAATGTCTGTTCAATTGTAGATCCCAATAGCCCCTTAAGGGCAGTCTCACCATTTCTTAGTTCACCTCTGTATCCTCACTGCTTAAACATAATGCCTGGGTTACAAAGGCATGAAATATCCTAGAATGTTCAGGGACTATAAGAAATCAGTATAATTTATTAATTCAGTAAACTATTTGTTAAATGATAAAGAGATAAAATGTGTTCAACCTGTCCCAACCTTTGGTAAAAGGAAATGATGATGCTTTATCTTGTAACTTCCTATTTGTAATTCAAAACTGAGATCAGATGTAACATCTGTACAATTAATCACTTCCCACTAATAAAATACATATGGTATTAGAAAGGCTTTCATGAAGAAGCCACACTTAGGGTAAAACCTTAAAGATGATCAGGGAAAGGAAGAGTATGCAAGGCTAAAGGTGTCTTTTATATGCCTCTGCTATTAAATTCTATTACAGAACACGACATTACACTTCTCCATTTATGTTGGCCTCTCCTTCTAAATGAATGTCTTTAGAGCTAGAAACTACATTTTGATTCTTTGTTGTATTCATAGTGCCTAGCACGGAAGCCCACACATAGTGTTCAGTACATGTTGTTTGAATGAAAGATGATGTTGATAATTTTTTTTGCAATCTCTGCCATTTAAAAAGGCTTGTACATACCTATGTCCTGAATGGTATTGCGTAGGTTTTCTTCTATGGTTTTTATGGTGTTAGGTTTTATGTTGAAAGCTTTAATCCACCTGGAGTTAATTTTTGTATAAGGTGTAAGGAAGGGATCCAGTTTCAGCTTTCTGCACATGGCTAGCCAGTTTTCCCAATACCATTTATTAAATAGGGAATCCTTTTCCCATTGCTTATTTTTGTCAGATTTGTCAAAGATCAGATGATTGTAGATGTGTGGCGTTGTTTCTGAGGTCTCTATTCTGTTCCATTGGTCTACATCTTTGTTTTGGTACCAGTGCCGTGCTGTTTTGATTACTGTAGCCTTGTAGTATAGCTTGAAGTCAGGTAGCATGATGCCTCCAGCTTTGTTTGTTTTGCTTAAGATTATCTTGGCTACGCAGGCTCTTTTATGGTCCATATGAAGTTTAAGGTGGTTTTTTCCCCCAATTCTGTGAAGAAAGTCAATGGGAGCTTGATGGGGATAGCATTCAATCTATAAATTACTTTGGGCATTATGGCCATTTTCACAATACTGATTCTTCCTAACCATGAGCATGGAATATTTTTCCATCTGTTTGTGTCCTCTCTTATTTCCTTGAGCAGTGGTTTGTAGTTCTGCTTGAAGAGGTCTTTCACATCCCTTGTTACTTGCATGTTCTGCACATGTACCCCAGAACTTAAAGTATAATAATAAATTTAAAAAAAGAAAAAAAAAGGCTTGCAGCCCACTGCTTCTCTAGATTTGTCTCCTCCTGCTCCCTCACACATCATCAGTTTTCCACTATTCGATATAAATGATTACTGTTTCCTTATACTCCATTTTTCGTGCTGCTTTCCAATCTTCCCTAAAAACTACCCATGCGAAGGCCCTATGTTCCAGTCCTAGTTCCTCAAATGGCAGAAAATACTATCAGTGTTAAGTAAACAGTATATTTTAAGAATATGTTCATGGCTGGGCACGGTGGCTCACGTCTGTAATCCCAGCACTTTGGGAGGCCGAGGTGGGTGGATCACGAGGTGAGGAGTTTGAGACCAGTCTGGCCAACATGTTGAAACCCAACTCTACTAAAAAATAGAAAAATTAGCTGGGTGTGGTGGCAGGTGCCTGTAATCCCAGCTACTCAGGAGGCTGAGACAGGAGAATCATTTGAACCTGAGAGGCGGAGGTTGCAGTGAGCCAAGATTATGCCACTGCACTCCAGCCTGGGCGACAGGGCTAGACTCTGTCTCAAAAACAAACAAACAAAAATTCGCTCACCTGAACAAATCAGCAGATACACTGAATTTTCAAATCAAGGCAGGACAAAAAAGAAATTACTTTTGTGACTGCTGAAGTTTAAAACTGAAAACTATTAAAACTCATTTTTGTGTCTAGGTGACCAAATTCTACCAAATGCTACTTGTCTTTATAATCCTTCAATAGTATAAATTAACAGATGGAACACTGAAAGAACAATTTAACAGACAATAAAAGGGGGACAGTTAGAAGATGTGATACACCCTATTTTCTGAAATGAATAGCTTTTTTTTTTTTTTTGCTCTTTTGAAAAGGTAAAAAGATGGCTACCACCTCACCACCTAAGCCCTTCTATTATGTACCTGACACGTAGGGTGGGAACTAAAAATCAGGTAGTACTTATTTATGTTTTTCATTTAGAAGTTGCCATTTTTTTGGCCAGGCGTGGTGGCTCACGTCTAATCCCAGCACTTTGGGAGCCTGAGAGGTGGGCAGATTACCTGAGGTCAGGAGAACAAATCCAGCCTGGCCAACATAGCAAAACCCTGTCTCTACTGAAAAATATAAAAATTAGCTGGGCGTAGTGGTGGGGACCTGTAATTCCAGCTACTCAGGAGGCCAAGGCAGAAGAATCGCTTGAACCCGGGAGGCAGAGGTTGCAGTGAGCCGAGATCGCACTATTGCATTCCAGCCTGGGCGACGAGCAAAACTCCATCTCAAAAAAACAAAACAAAACAAAACAAAAGAAGTTGCCCATTTTTCAAAGAAGATAATAATTATACTAGTTATCTTTTGTTATGGCTTTATAATTTCAAGTGTTTTTTTGGTTGCAATTTCTGGACACTGCTGGGTGAGACAACAACTTACATCTCTGGGACCCAAATTAAGTGTGGCCCATCCCATAACCATTGCATTAGATGCTGAATGAAAAGAGGAGCCAGGACATATTTCTTGCTAAAGTAAAGGACATTCTGTAATAGTGACATCACTGTCTAAGTGGTGTAAAATTAAAAACATGATCCTTTGCAAAACTGTAGGTAGAAGGGATGTGGTCATGCTTTGAGAGGCAGCATTTCAAAAGAAACTCTAATTTCTTTAGATTTTCAAGTGTGCAGAGAGACCTAAGGGTTTTCACTGCATACCTTTGCCTGTAAAGAAACTGGTCTTTGAGGTGGTACTTAAAGCTAAATCAGTTAGTTCATGAAATAAGTAAATCCCACCTATGAAATCACAGTCCTAAATTTCCATAAGCAAGTAAGTTAAAAATAAACACAGATGGTCCTTTCTTTAGGGATATAGTAAGACAGGAAGGTGAATAAAAATATTACTTGGATCTTTTGTTGAACATTTTCTATATGCCATGTATAGTGGTAAATATTTACATGAATTATCTCATTTATCACTGAAAATAACACCTAGAAGGTAGGTACTGGTGTTATTATCTCCATTTGAGATGAAAAAGCTGAAGTTTTAACCACAGTGCTACATTACCACTGTTTAAACTTTCCTCTGATTTTATTTTCATGTGTTGAGAACTGATTTTTAGAGAACTCTTAGAAAAGAGAAAGAGATAATACTTTGGCAAATATTATAAGGTACATTCTAAGCTACCTGGTATATGTTATCAGATTTATTTTTCTAATATTTGACTCATCTTTCCATGAGGACTGATTTCCTCCTATTAATACATACATATACATAAGATGTCTGTAAACATTAGGTTTAGGATTTTTAGAAGACCTTACTGCCAATATTCATGATGGTGACTGTCAGGGCCTAAGTCAAAATAAATCTGAACTTGGGAAGATTACTTCCTTATAAGTCATTACTCTAGGAGTAACTGCCTGAATCAAAAAGGAAAATACCTGGTCAAAATCATTTCTTAAAACCATTGAATAATGTTAATTGACAGCCTCTGTGATAAATCTAGGGAGAACCCCTCGGACATCTCTAAACAAGAGTCTACTCTTATTGATTATTTGATAAATACACCATTTTTGTGCTTATTGCTATCCTTCAGATAGATATTTTAGTCCTGTTTGAGTGTGATTATTTCTCTCAGAATTTATTGTCCTTCAACATTGCTGATTTCAAGCAAAAACCTATGCCTATCTAGAATTAAATGATTATAATATAGCTTAAGAATTGTAAGATTACACTCAAATTGTATTTTAGAATAATTTGATATTCAAATCCTTTCATAATATCACTCTGAATTGGAGGCTTAGAATCAGAATTAATGAATTTTTTAAAATGCCGATACAGTATCTTTAATGCCTCTGAAATTTAAATAATGAATTAAAGAAATTCAGAAGCATTATTTTCAGCATGGCTTTCAAAAGAGAATCAGGCACATGAATCTCTAACAACTCTATGGATAGGTTATTTTACTCAACTGCAGTGTTCCTCATTTTGCGGATTTTTACATTCTCTCTAAGTTTAAATATGATTTCAATATTACAGGCAATTCCTCCCACTATTCTAGGCAATGGACATATACCTAAAAGTTAATCTGCAGCAGAAAACATATCTTCCTAAAAATTTTTTCATAATGGTAATGTTTCTAAAAGGAGAGTATAAAGGAGTAGAAGAGCAACTAGATACAAATAATGGGTTGAAAAAAAAATCAGATTTTAAAAAGGCTAAAATCCTCAGGTCCAGTTTCTCCTGTTCTGCGGGTCTTGAAGGCCATGGGAAAAGCGCATCTAGGCCAGAGTGCAGAAAACAGTCCCTAATGGCTTCCCTTGGTTAGGAGAGGGAGTTTCCCAGCCCCTTGAGCTTCCCAGGTGAGGTGACGCCCCACCCTGTTTCAGCCTGCCCTCCTTGTCTGCCCTCCATTTTAATTTTGAACATGTGCCCCAAAATGAACATGAGGTGAGAAACACATCTGCTGTTTCTTTAGCAGTTATCAGCCTCCAAGTATTTCTATAGTATGAGCATCTTGCTAGACTGCATGTGATTGTCTTTATAAAAGTATGCATTTTTAATACAATATGGCACTCTACTATAAGCCATCTACTTCATCTGGAGCCCAGCCAAAGAAATGGTGATTTGTACCACTGCTTAAAGAACGAGTTGTATTGAACTTACTGAGGGATAGTTTATATGTTAGTCTCCAATAGGACATCTTATTAAGAGATTTTCCTAGGTAGTTTGGAGATTTTTTTCCCAGATGTGACTTATCCTCTGCAGAATATAAGCATTATAAAATAATGTTTTGTGTTATTACTCTACATTTCAAAGGGATTCTGTCTAGTTCTAATATTTTCCATATTTGATTGAAGTACAGGTGTACCCCATGCATTGCTCTTAAAATTTACTTCTATTTAATTTCCTTCTATCCTTCATTTTTCCAAACCCAGAGTCAAGAGCCCTTGATTCCCTCCGGTACCTACACAACTACCAGGGCCCTGGGTTTCCAGCAAAAAACTGGGCGACTGTTTGGGCAGAAACCAAGCTAGCCGCAGCGTTTTTTTTTTTTTTTTTCTTTTCCATACCCCAGTGGTGCCTGGAATGCAGGCAAGACTGAACTGTTCACTCCCCTGCAAACGAAGCCAGGGACCCAAGTGGTCTGGCTCAGCGGGTCCCACCCCCACAAAGACCAGCAAGCTAAGATCTGCTGTAGGGCTTGAAATTCTCCTAACCGGCACAGCAGTCTGAGATTGACCTGGGTTGTTGGAGCTTGGTAGGGGGAGGGGCGTCCACCATTGCTGAGGCTTGAGTAGGTGGTTTCAACCCCACAGTGTAAGTAAAGGTGCCCGGTAATTTGAACTGGGTGGAGCCCAACACCGCTCAGCAGCTGTAGGCTCTGTCTCACTAGATGTCCTCGCTGGGCAGAGCATCTCTGAAAAAAGGCAGCAGCCCGTCAGGGACCTTACAAATAAAGCCCCCCACCTTCCTGGGACAGAATATCTGGGAAAAGGGGTGGCAGTGGGTACAGCTTCAGTAGACCTAAACGTCCCTGTCTGGCAGCTCCGAAGAGAGCAGTGGATTTCCCAATACAGCGTTTGAGCTCTGATAAGGGACAGACTGTCTCCTCAAGTGGCTCCCTGACCCCTGTGTATCCTGACTGAGAGACACCTCCCAGTAGGGGCCAACAGACACCTCATACAGGACAGCTCTGGCTGTCATCTGGCGGGCACCCCTCTGGGATGAAGCTACCAGAGGAAGGAACAGGCAGCAATCTTTGCTGTTCTGCAGCCCCGACAGGTGATTCCCAGGCAAGCAGGGTCTGGAGTGGACCTCCAGCAGACCTCCAGCAGAGGGGCCTGATTGTTAGAAGGAAAACTAACAAACAGAAAGAAATAGTTTCAACATCAACAGAAAGGATGTCCACTCAAGAGACCCCATTCAAAGGTCACTGACCTCAAAGACCAAAGGAAGATAAATCCACGAAGATGGGAAGAAACCAGCACGAAAAGGGTAAAAACTCCAAAAACCAGAACGCTTCTTCTCCATTAAGGGATCACAGCTCCTTGCCAGCCAGGGAACAAAACTGGATGGGGAATGAGTTTGACAAATTGACAGAAGCAGGCTTCAAAAGGTGGGTAATAACAAACTTCTCCGAGCTAAAGGAACATGTTCTAACCCAATGCAAGGAAGCTAAGAACTTAAAAAAATTTAACGAAATGCAAACTAGAATGACCAGTCTAGAGAAGAACATAAATGACATGATGGAGCTGAAAAACACAGCACAAGAACTTGGTGAAGCATACACAAGTTTCAATAGTTGAATTGATCAAGCGGATGAAAGGAGATCAGAGATTGAGAAGAGCAGCCCCCAAGACACATAATCATCAGATTCACCAAGGTTGAAATGAAAACATGCTAAGGGCAGCCAGAGAGAAAGGTCAGTTACCTACAAAGGGAAGCCCATCAGACTAACTGCGGATCTCTCGGCAGAAATCCTACAAGCCAGAACAAAGTGGGGGCCAATATTCAACATTCTTAGAATTTTCAACCCAGAATTTCCTGTCTAAGCTTCATAAGTGAAGGAGAAAGAAATTCCTTTATGGACAAGTAACTACTGAGAGATTTTGTCACCATCAGGCCTGCCCTACAAGAGCTCCTGAAGGAAGCACTAAACATGGAAAGGAACAACCAGTACCAGCCACTGCAAAAACATACCAAATTGTGAAGACCATCAATGCTAGGAAGAAACTGCATCAACTAATGGGCAAAATAACCAGCTAGCATCATAATGGCAGGATCAAATTCACACATAACAATACTAACCTTAAATGTAAATGGGCTAAATGCCCCAATTAAAAGACACAGACTGGCAAAGTGGATAAAGAGTCAAGACCCATCATCAGTGTGCTGTACTCAGGAGACTCACCTCATGTGCGATGACACACATAGGCTCAAAATAAAGGGATGGCAGAATATTTACCAAGCAAATGGAAAACAACAACAAAAAAGCAGGGGTTGCAATCCTAGTCTCTGATAGAACAGACTTTAAACCATCAAAGATCAAAAGGGACAAAGAAGGGCATTATATAATGGTAAAGGGATCAATGCAACCGGAAGAAAAATATATGTGCACCCAATGCAGGAGCACCTAGATTCATAAAGCAAGTTCTTAATGACCTACAAAGAGACTTAGACTCTCACACAATAATAGTGGGAGACTTTAAAACCCCACTGTCAATATTAGACAAATCAATGAGACAGAAAATTAACAAGGATATTTAGAACTGGAACTCAGCTCTGAACCAAGGGGTCCTAATACATTGATAGAACCCTCCACCCCAAATCAAGAGAATATACGTTCTTCTCAGCACCACACTGCACCTATTCTAAAATTAACCACATACTTGGAAGTAAAACACTTCTCAGCAAATGCAAAAGAATGGAAATCATAACAGTCTCTCAGACCACAGTGCAATCAAATTAGAACTCAGGATTAAGAAGTTAAAAACCACACAACTACATGGAAATGGAACAACCTGCTCCTGAATGACTACTGGATAAACAACAAAATGAAGGCAGAAATAAAAATGTTCTTTGAAACCAGTGAGAACGAAGACACAATGTACCAGAATCTCTGGGACACATTTAAAGCAGTGTGTAGAGGGAAATTTATAGCACTAAATGCACAAAAGAGAAAGCAGGAAAGATCTAAAATTGACACCCTAATACCAAAATTAAAAGAACTAGAGAAGCAAGAACAAATTAATTCAAAAGACAGCAGAAGACAAATAACTAAGATCAGAGCAGAACTGAAGGAGATAGAGACACAAAAAACCGTTCAAAAAAAAAGAAATCAATGAATTCAGGAGCTGGTTTTTAAAAAAGATTAACAAAATAGATTGCTAGCCAGACTAATAAAGAAAGAGAGAAGAATCAAAATGCTAAAGGCAGTATCACCACTGATCCCATAGAAACACAAACTACCATCAGAGAATACTATAAACACCTCTACACAAATAAAACAGAAAATCTACAAGAAATGGATAAATTTCTGAACACTTACACCCTCCCAAGACTAAACCAGGAAGAAGTTGAATCCCTGAATAGACCAATAACAAGGTCTGAAATTCAGGCAGCAATTAATAGCCTTCCAACCAAAGAAAGTCCAGGACCAGACAGGTTCACAGCTGAATTCTACCAGAGGTACAAAGAGAAGCTGGTATCATTCCTTCTAAAACTACTCCAAACAATAGAAAAAGAGGGAATTCTCCCTAACTCATTTTATGAGCCCAACATCATCCTGATACCAAAACCTGGTAGAGACACAACTAAAAAAGAAAATTTCAGGCCAATATCCATGATGAACAGTGATGCAAAAATCCTCAATAAAATACAGGCAAACTGAATCCAACAGCACATCAAGAAGCTTAGCTGTCACAATCAAGTTGGCTTCATGCCTGGGATGCAAGGCTGGTTCAACATACACAAATCAATAAACGTAATTCATCACATAAACAGAACCAAAGACAAAAACCACATGATTATCTCAATAGATGCAGAGAAGGCCTTCGACAGAATTCAACAGCCCTTCATGCTAAAAACTCTCAATAAACTAGGTATTGATGGAACATATCTCAAAATAATAAGAGCTATTTATGACAAACCCACAGCCAGTATAAGAATGGGCAAAAACTAGAAATATTCCCTTTGAAAACCGGCACAAGACAAGGATGCCCTCTCTCACCACTCCTATTCAACATGGTCTTTGAAGTTCTGGCCAGGGCAATCAGGCAAGAGAAAGAAATAAAGGGTATTCAAATAGGTAAAGAGGAAATCAAATTGTCTCTGTTTGCAGACAACATGATTGTATATTCAGAAGACCCCACTGTCTCAGCCCAAAATCTCCTTAAGCTGATAAGCAACATCAGCAAAGTCTCAGGATAGTCTCAGGATACAAAATCAATGTGCAGAAATCACAAGCATTCCTATACACCAGTAACAGACAGAGAGCCAAACCATGAGTGAACTCCTATTCACAATTGTTACAAAGAGAATAAAATACCTAGGAATACAATTTATTTACAAGGGATATGAAAGATCTCTTCAATGTCTATACATTCAATGCTATCCCCATCAGGCTACTACTGACTTTCTTCACAGAATTGGAAAAAAAAACACCTTAAATTTCATATAGAACCAAGAAAGAAACTGTATAGCCAAGACAATTCTAAGAAAAAAAATAAAAAAGCTGGAGGCATCATGCTACCTGACTTCAAACTATACTACAAGGCAATAGTAACCAAAACAGCATGGTACTAGTACCTAAACAGATATATAGACCAATGGAACAGAACAGAGGCCTCAGAAATAATACCACACATCTACAACCATCTGATCTTTGACAAACCTGACAAAAACAAGCAATGGGGAAAGGATTCCCTGTTTAATAAATTGTGTTGGGAAAATTGGCTAGCCGTATGCAAAAAGCTGAAACTGGATCCTTCCTTACACCTTATACAAAAATTAACTCAAGATGGATTAAGGTTTTAAATGTAAGACCTAAAACCATAAAAACCCTAGAAGAAAACCTAGGCAATACCATTCAGGACATAAGCATGGGCAAAGACTTCATGACTAAAACACCAAAAGCAATGTCAACAAAAGCCAAGATAGACAAATGGGTTCTAATTAAACTAAAGAGCTTCTGCACAGCAAAATAAACTATCATCAGAGTGAACAGGCAACCTACGGAATGGGAGAAAATTTTTGCAGTCCACTCATATAACAAAGAGCTAATATCCAGAATCTACAAAGAACTTAAATAAATTTACAGAAAAAAACCAAACAACACATCAAAAAGTGGGTGAAGGATATGAACAGACACTTCTCAAAAGGAGACATTTATGCAGCCAACAAACATATGAAAAAAAGCTCATCATCACTGGTCATTAGAGAAAGGCAAATTAAAACCACACTGAGATACCATCTCATGCCAGTTAGAATGGTAAGCATTAAAAAGTCAGGAGACAACAGATGCTGGAGAGGATGTGCAGAAATAAGAACACTTTTACACAGTTAGTGGGAGTGTAAATTAGTTCAACCTTTGTGGAAGACAATGTGGCAATTCCTCAAGGATCTAGAATTAGAAATACCATTTGACCCAGCAATCCCATTACTGAGTATATACCCAAAGGATTATAAAACATTCAGTTATAAAGACACATGCACACGTACGTTCATTGCAGCACTGTTCACAATAGCAAAGACTTGGAGCCAACTCAAATGTCCATCAATGACAGACTGGATAAAGAAATTGTGGCATATATACACCATGGAATACTACTCAGCCACAAAAAAGGATGAGTTCATGTCCTTTGCAGGGACATGGATGAAGCTGGAAACCATCATTCTCAGCAAACTAACATAAGAACAGAAGACCAAACATTGCATGTTTTTCATTTATATCACACACTGGGGCCTAATGGGCTGGGTGGGTAGGGGAGGGATAGCATTAGGAGTAATACCTAATGTAGATGATGGGATGATGGATACAGCCAACCACCATGGCACGTGTATACCTATGTAACAAACCTGCATGTTCTGAACATGTACCCCTGAACTTAAAATACAATTAAAAAAAAAATAAAATGGAGGGCAGAATCATCTGTACTACTGAGACCATTATTTCTCTCACAGATTTTTTTTTTTAACTGAATGCTTAAAGTATTCGTATGAATCATACCTGCATATGATACCACTCTACTGGTTTTGCTTTAAAAAAAAAAAAAACAACAAGCTTTTGGAACCCAACAGCCTCAAAGAATAGCATAGGTTAAAAAATACATCCCAGTTCAAGAGTGATTTATGTAACTTTATGATTGTTTAAAATGCTTTGTTAAATAGTGTCAGCAGCATATTTGTGGGGATATTTTAAAAATAGTTTTCCACAAAATAATCTTTGATTCCTACTCTCATGTATCTGGGCCAAATATGTCACAAGTATGATTTGACAGGTCACAGAACTATATTTCAATTCCCTACTGGATACCACTACTTATGTAACTCAAAGGTATGAAATTTAACATACTAATAATTGACCATCTGATCCTCACCTCCAAATTTTTTGTTCTTCCAGTTTTCTTTGTCTTAAAAGACATGATCATAATTTTTCAAATTATATGAGTAAGAAATCTTGGAGTCATCCCTGTTACTAGGAGCAATAACGGTTATTGTCCTCACTCCCCATTATATAATCCATTCTCAAGTCCTGTCACTTTTATCTCTGAGATAACTCATGAACAAGTCCACTAAAACTATCTTTGTGTAAGTCACTACAAGTTTTTGCCTGAGCTACTAGAATAACCTACCACTGGCCTCCCACATCCACTCTGGTCTCCTCTTTGTTCTCCATATTTCTAGCCATAATCTTTCTAAAGGGCCCTTCTGATCACAACACTCTGCTTAAAAAACATCACAACTGATATGGCCAAATAGCACAAGGTGCTCTCCACCTCTCAGCACAATGATCTACATGCCCCAGCCATGCTAGGTTTCTTTCAACTCCTTGAACTCATCAAATTACTGACTACTAGATAGACATTTTTTGGCTTTGGTCAACTTTTCAACTGAAGTATTACATACAAGGAAAAAAACAGATTTCTTTTAGCTAATGAGAGAACCACTGTTTTTACATAGAACACACAGCAAATCATTGAGATACAGCTCAGTGAACATTTTCAAAGTGAACACACTTGTATAACCACTACCCAGATCACGATATGGATCACCCCAGTACTAGAAACCTCCTTCATGCTCCTTTCCAATTAAAGTCACCCCACAAATTATAATAACTATTCTGCTGTCCATGACCAGATCGATCTCACTATGTTGCCAGGGCTGTTGTCAAACTCCTGGCTTCAAGTGATCCTCCAAAATGTTGGGATTATAGGTGTGAGCCACTGCACTCAGCCTTTCCACCCTTTTTAAATGAACTGTTTGTTTATGAATCATTCATGTTGTGCTGTATTGCTAAGCTCATGTCTTTTTCATTGCTGTATTTTATTCCATATATACCACATTTATTTATCCTACTTTCTAGCTTGGGGCTGAAGAAGGCTGCAACTGACATTACTGAACATTTTTTTTTTTTTTGGTGAACTTATCAACATATTTTTGTGCATGTATCAGCACCTAAGAGGGAAATGGTTAAGACACAGGGTAAACATGTATTCAGCTTTGGTAACTACAGCAGGCAGCTGAGACGTACAGAGATATCTTTATCTCAGTGCAGTACGTTTGCCTCCTCACTCTTAAGCATCTCTTATTGTTGTGAGATTATTTAAAAAAAAACCCTACTATGAAAAATTTCGAACATATACAATTACAGAACCTCTGAGAACCTATCACCTATATTCGGCACACATACTTCACCTATTCTCCCTTTTGCCTCCTTTTTCTTCTGAGCAAATACTTTATGTCATTTCTTCCCTACAAATTCAGTTTTTGCCTCTCTAAAAAGATGGACATTTTCTTAGATAACTAGAATGTCCTTATTACATGTAACCAAATTTTCAATAATTCTTTAGTATTATCTAATATCCACAGGGTGAATTTTATTATGTTTCCACTATTAATGCCTCATGAATAAAGGAACTATCTGTTTTGGCTTGTTACTACATTCCCAATGCCCCTCAGCTCCTAACATGTCCTACTACTCAAAGAACATTTCTGGAGAATAAACAAAAAGATTTGAATGTTCTCACCACCATATAAGCCCAGCTACAAAGGTTCAGATTTCAGAGAAAAGAACAAAGTTCAGGACCATACTTTAGACTACATGGTCATTCACAAGGAGAAACCTAAAACCAACTGTAGAGGTGGGATCACATAATTAGAAATGCTCTCCCTCAAGACATAAAATTTACTTGATGAAGCCTATTAAAATATATACCAGATGTCCCATTAAAACCTATGATGCAAGTTCAAGACAAATCTTACTATTTCTAAGCAGCACAGATGTGTTTTAATAATTAGTTTCGTTAGCTGATTAGCTTTGCAAGGTCAAAATTAGGTCAACGTACATCAGAAAGTACTAAGAGCTAATTTAATACCTAAAAAAGAGCTTAGAATTAGTAGGATTCTGCTGTCAGAGATACTCCAGAAGCCTTATAAGAAGATTTAAAGAACACAATTGCAAATAAATGGGCTAATCTTGAAGGTTTTCTTCTTAAGCCATTAGAAAAATTTAAAGCTTAATTAAAAAGTAAAATGAAAACAAAGTATTATGACTACAAAATCACTGATTTGAATTTTAAAGTTTATTTTAATAGCAATTGCATTAGCCTTAAAAAACTGACTAACTGAAAGACTTGTTTTGACTCCATCCAAAGCTAAATATTGGTGCCTCTTAAATATCTCTATCATTTATCAAGTATTTTGTTTTTTTCTTTTTTTAAAGAGACAAGATCTCACTGTCACCTAGGTTGGAGTGCAGTGGTACAATAAATCATTGCTCACTGCAGCCTTGAACTTCTATCAAGTATATCATCAAAGAAAAAGCAAAGAACCGAATTGAGAACTGAAAGGTAACATAAAATTTACTTTTACTTCACTAACTTATGTTTACTTTCATTCACCTTTCCTAACTTTATTCCCGAACTTTCTAAAATCCTAAATATGTAGGCCCAGATTTATTTTCCAGTTTGGACTTTAAAAAACTCAGCCTGTAATCCCAGCACTTTGGGAGGCCGAGGCAGGCGGATTGCCTGAGCTCAGGAGTTTGAGACCAGCCTCAGCAACATAGTGAAATCCCGTCTCTACTAAAACACAAAAAAATAGCTGGGCATGGCAGTGGGTACCTGTAGTCCCAGCTACTTGGGAGGCTGAGGCAGGAGAATTGCAAGAACTAGTGAGGCGGAGGTTGCAGTGAGCCAAGATCAGATTACGCCATTACACTCCAGCCTGGGTGATAGAGTGAGACTCCGTCTCAAAACAACAACAACAACAACAACAACAACAACAACAACAACAACAACATACTTTATCCAGGGATGACTTCTAATTAGGATGTAGAGGTTTGCAAAAGACCCTCACTCTGACATAATAAAAAGAAAACACTAGACTGACTAAACATTTCTCATTAAAACCACAGAGGAGTCTTGCATGCAAATAGGCCTGAATAAACTGTCTCCAGAGAGAAATAAATTCTTCCTAGCTGAGCAAAAACAGTGGTTTTCATACCTGAGGGCATTTGCCCAATGCTAGGATGCATGTGGTGGGTAAAGTAGCAAAAATGCCACAGGCAGAAGAACTTTGCTGGGACAAGGAGAAACCAGCCAACTTTTACTAGCCAGGCCCAGTGCACTGGTGCACTAGTATAGTGCCCTGGAATTTGGAGAAATCCAGAAGGCAGAGCCTCTCTATAAACCAATTCTCCCTCATGTTACTTATTGGGGTGGATGAAGCTGGTGATTGTGCTGCAAAGAAGGAAGAGGGAGATTTCTCCTAAGCCAAACCTTCTGTGGCCACACGGTTCACTATTTCTTACGAGATCAGACGAGATCGGGCGCATTCAGGGTGGTATGGCCATAGACATACTTCACTATTTCTATTAACATGACTTTACTATTCAATTTTCTGCTATTCCAGAAGTTACTGCTTAGAAAGAAGAAGGTATTTATTTCAGGTACCTCAAGAAAATCTATTTATTTGAACAACAGATTTATCAACGAATCCTGAGTAAATACCCTGTTCTCAAGAACTGCTTAGAAAGAAGAAGGTATTTATTTCAGGTACCTCAAGAAAATCTATTTATTTGAACAACAGATTTATCAACGAATCCTGAGTAAATACCCTGTTCTCAAGAACAGATGACTCACTACCCTGTTTGCTCTTCAAGACTGTATATTTTGAGACGGAGTCTTGCTCTGTTACCCAGGCTGGAGTGCAGCGGTGCTATGTTGGCTCACTGCAGCCTTCGCCTCCTAGGTTCAAGCAATTCTCTTGCTTCAGTGTCCTGAGTAGCTGGGACTATAGACGTGTGCCACCATGCCTGGCTAATTTTTGTATTTTTAGTAGAGACGGAGTTTCACATGTTGGCCAGGCTGGTTCTGAACTCCTGACTTCAAGTGATCTGCCTGCCTCCCAAAGTGTTGGGATTATAGGTGTAAGCCCCCATGCCCAGCCAAGACGCACTTTAAAACCCACCCCTTGATATGTCTACCAATTCTCAACTCATGCCAAATTCCACTCAAGACCTTTTCTCTCCGATGCTACAAACTGAAAGACCTGCTGAAAATTTCATAAATATTCTCACGCCTTCCTCTGAGATGCTATTAAGACTGTCAGTGTAGTGCTCACCCTTACTGTAGTAAATCATAAACTCAGCTTTATTTTGATGGTCTTTCCAAGAACTTGGCCAGAGGAAAGGGCCCGATCTTGTGCTTAAGACAGTGGAAATCAAAAGGGATCAACCCCTTCTCCTAGCTATCTAAGAGATACTCTTCTAAGGGAAAATATTACCTACTTTAGTCTGTATTATTTTTGTATACAATGTCTAGAATAAAATATGAGAACTCAAAATATGACTTGTAGTCAAAAGAAAAAGGAAGAGAAGCAAAATCACAGATGGCTGGGGAATTAGCAAATATATCTTAAAAATGTCAAGGAATTTAGATAAAAAGATGGATCAAACTGGTGAAAAAGATAAAAATAACTCTAAAAATGAAAACAGAAATTGTACAACTCAAAAAAATCTGAAATATTTATTGGCTACTAATGAACAGCAGAAAGAATGTAAAAAAAATGAATTAAAAAGTAGGTGAAAAAAGTATCTGAAAGTGAGCTTATTAAATGACAAATGTACTTCAATCTTTTCCTTCAAGTGTTTTTTAGGAGGGGCAAAGTTCTTCACTTTCTCATGGAATCTCAGCTGTAAAATTTAATTACTAACTACATTTTTCCTCCAGAAACCCAGTCCCAGACTACCCTCTGTGTATCTCTATTTTTAAACCTTTACATTCACATTAAAATGTTCATAGTACTTGCCTCCTTTCATTTAAGTGCCTTTTAAGAGCAGAGAGAGAGAGAGAGAGAGAGAGAGTGAGTGTGTGTGTGTGTGTGTGTGTGTGTGTGTGTGTTTTGAGGCGGAGTTGATGTTTTATTGCCCAGGCTAGAGTGCAGTCGTACTGCAACTTCCGCCTCCTGGATTCAAGTGATTCTCCTGCCTCAGCCTCCTGAGTAGCTGGGATTACAGGTGCCTACCACCATGCCTGGCTAAATTTTTGTATTTTTAGTAGAGGTGAGGTTTCATCATGTTAACCTCGGGTGATCCACCTGAGGCCTCCCAAAGTGCTAGGATTACAGGTCTGAGCCACTGTGCCTGGCTGTGTTTTATTTTTTACATGCCTGCTTTATATACAAGTACTTGGCACATAGCATTTAATATTTGTTTAAATCTGTTAATATAAAGACTTAGGCATTAAATATCACGACACTACTCTAATATATGAAGTTTGATAGAATCCAAAATAAAGGACTTTAAGTGGTTTTTAACTAAAAATGGAGTCATGTGCCACATAACAATGTTTCAGTCAGTGACTGCATATACAATGGTGGTCCCATATCATTACAATACTGAGGAGGCCAAGATGGCCAATTAGAAGCAGCTACAGTATGCAGTACTCACAGAGAAGAATGAAAGCAGCAAACGAATTCAGCACCTTCAACTGAAATATCCAGATTCTCACACTGGGACTGACCAGGCAAACAGCTCGACCCACAGACAAAGAAGAAAAGCAGGGTGGGGTGACGGCCCAACTGGGAGTGGCACAAAGCCAAAGGAACTCTCCACTCCCAGCCAAGGGAAGCAGTAAGTGAGTGTGCAATCCTGCCCAAGAAACCACGATTCTCCCATGGATCTGTGCACCCAGGAGACCTCCTTGTGTCCCCCTGCTGCCAAGCTACCAGGGGCTTGGTCCAATACACAGACCTGTATAGAGTCCTGGCAGAGCAGCCACTTGGGCACACACAGAGACCCAGAAGTTTTGCATATTCTAGCCCCAGGATTCCTGACAAGGCCAGAGATCCGTCCTTACATACCTCTGGAGGGGGGCTGAATCCAGGAAGCCGAGTAGTGTCATTCTGTGGGCCCCACTTTCATGACACCTCATAAATTAAGACCCACTGGCTTGGAAGTCCAGTCAGAGGGATTTGCCTGAGAAGGACCAAATTCCCTGGGGGGAGGGGCAACTGCCATGTCTGCAGTTTTGTCGACTTGACTGTCCCAGCCTGCCGGCTCTAGAGAGTCCAGATGCTCTGGAAAAGGAATGGTTTCCCACAACAAAGCATGGCTGCACTACCAAAAAGGAGCCAGACTTCTTCTTTAAGCAGGTCCCTGATCCCATTCCTCACAGCTGCAGTTCACACTGGGAACAGATAGATACCCTGCAGGGATGGAGCTTACAGAGGAAGGAGCAGGCTGCCATCTTTGCTGTTTCTCCACCTTCACTGGTCATACCCTGTATGACACTCTGTATGGGAAAAACTGAGGCAGCTGGGGTCTGGAATAGACCCACAGCAGCCCCGTTAACAAAAAAATAACAACAACAAAAAACTTGACAAAAACCCCATTCAAAGGTAGATAAGCCCAAAAAGATGAGAAAGATCAACACAAAAATGCAAAAAACTCAAAAAGCCAGAGCACCTCATTTCCTCCAAATGACTGCAACACCACTCCAGCAAGGGCAAAGAACTAGGCTGAGATGGCTGAATTGACAGAAGTAGGCTTCCAAAGGTGGGTAATAACAAACTTCGCTGAGCTAAAGGAGCATGTTGTAACCCAATGTAAAGAAACTAAGAATCATGATAAAACATTATAGGAGTTGTACTAGAAAAACCAGTTTAGAGAGGAAGATAAATGACCTGATGGAGCTGAAAAACACAACACGAGAACTTCACAATGCAATCACAAGTATCAATAGCCGAATAGACCCAGCAGAGGAAAGAATCTCAGAACCTGAAGTCTATCTTTCTAAAATAAGATAAGCAGACAAGAATAGAGAAAAAAGAATGAAAAGGAATGAACAAAACCTCCAAGAATGATGAAATTTTTTATGTAAAGAGACTGAATATATGACTGATTAGGGTACCTGAAAGACAGGGAGAATGAAACCATGTTGAAAAACAAAACTCAGGATATCATCCAGGAGAACCTCCCCAGCCTAGCAAGACAGGCTTACACTGATATTCCGGAACTGCAGTGAATCGATGAGAAAATAACACCAGGAAACATATCAGATTATGCAAGGTTGAAATGAAAGAAAAAATGTTAAGGGAAGCCAGACAGAAAGGCCAGGTCACCTGCAAAGGGAAGCCCATCAGACTAACAGTGGACCTGTCAGCAGAAACCCTACAAGCCAGAAGAGATTGGGGGCCAATATTCAACATTATTAAATAAAAGAACTACCAACCCCAAATTTCATACCTGGCCAAACTAAGTTTTATAAGCAAAGGAGAAATAAGATACTTTTCAGACAAGCAACTGCTAAGAGAATTTGTGACCACCAGGCCTGCCTTGCAAGAGTTTCTGAAGGAAGCACTAAATATGAAAAGGAGGGCTAGGTGCGGTGGCTCAAGCCTGTAATGCCAAGGAGGGTGGATAACCTGAAGTCAGGAGTTTGAGACCAGCCTGACCAACATGGAGAAACCCTGTCTCTACCAAAAATGCAAAATTAGCTGGCCATGGTGGCACACACCTGTAATCCCAGCTACTCGGGAGGCTTAGGCAGAAGAATCGCTTGAATCCAGAAGACGAGGTTGTGATGAGCCAAGATCACACCATTGCACTCCAGCCTGGGCAACAAGAGCAAAACTCCATCTCCCCCCACCAAAAAAAAAATAGTAATAAATAAATATGAAAAGGAAAAACTATTACTAGCCACTACAAAAACAGAATGAAGTATACAAACCAGTGACACTATGAAGCAATCACATAAACAAGTCTGCAAAATAACCAGCTAGCATCATGATGACAGGATCAACTTCATACATAACAATACTAACCTTAAAAGTAAATGGGCTAAATGCTGCAATTAAAAGACAGAATGGCAAGCTGGATAACGATCCAAGACCCATCTCACGTGCTAAGACACACATAGGCTCAAAATAAAGCGATGGAGGCAAATTTACCAAGCAAATGGAAAAGAGAAAAAAGCAGGGTTCACAATCCTAGTTTCTGACAAAATACTTTAAACCAATAAAAAATAAGACAATAAAGGACATTATATAATGGTAAGGGGGTCAATTCAACAAGAAGTGCTAACCTAAATATATATGTACCCAGTACAGGAGCACCCAGATTCATAAAGCAAGTTCTGAAAGACCCATGAAGAAACTCAGACTACCACACAATAATAATGGGAGACTAACACCCCACTGACAATATTAGACAGATCACTGAGAAAGAAAATTAACCCATTTATGCTGGAGGTGCAAATTTTTTTGTGTAAAACCAGACCTTGGGGATGACCTTAGGCAGCAGGATATAATTAACTCCCACAAGCTTAGCATTCCAATAATGAAACACTAGACATAAATGGGTTAACAAAGATATTCAGGACCTGAACTCAGCACTGGATCAAGTGAATCTGACAGATATCTACAGTGCTCTTCAGCCAAAAACAAAGACATTCTTCTTATAGCCATATGGCCCTTACTCTAAAATTGATCACATAATCAGAAGTAGAACACTCCTCAGCAAATGCAAAAGAACGGAAATCATAACAGTCTCTTAGAACTCAGCACAATCAAATTCACTCAAAACCACACACCTACATGGAAACTGAACAACCTGCTGCTTAATGACTCCTGGGTAAATAAGTGAAGTTAAAGCAGAAATCAGGAAGTTCTTTGAAAATAATGAGAACAAAGAGACAACATACCAGAATCTCTGGGACACAGCTAAGGCAGTGTTAAGAGGGAAGTTTATAGCTCTAAATACCCAGATTAGAAAGCTAGAAAGATCTCAAATCAACACCCTAACATCACAACTAAAAACACTAGAGAACCAAAAGCAAACAAATTCCAAACCTAGAAGACAAGAAATAACCAAGTTTAGAGTGAAACTGAAGGAGACAGAGACACAAAAAACCCTTTAAAAAAAAAAATCAATGAATCCAGGAGCTGGATTTTTGGAAAAATTAATAAAACAGATTGCTAGCTAGATAATAAAGAATAGAGAGAAGAATCAAATAAACACAATCAGGAATGGTAAGGGAGTATCACCACTGACTCCATAGAAATACAAATCACCATCAAAGAATACTATAAAAACCTGTACATAAACTACAAAATCTAGAAGAAATGGATAAATTCTTGGACATTTACACCCTCCCAAGATTGAGACAGGAAGGAACTAAATCCCTGAACAGACCAATAATGAACTCTGAAATTGAGGCAGTAATAAACATCCTAACAACAACTACAAAAAGCCCAGGACCAGACAGATTCACAACTGAATTCTACCAGAGGTACAAAGAGGAGCTGGTACCACTTTTACTGAAACTATTCTAGACAAGCGAAAAGGAGGAATTCCTCCCTAACTCATTCTACAATGCCAACATTATCCTGATACCAAAACCTGGAAAAGCTACAACAAAAAAAGAAAACTTCAGGCCAATATCCTCAATGAATATCAATGCAAAAATCCTCAACAAAATACTGGCAAACAGAATCCAGCAGCACATCAAAAAGCTTATCCACCATGAACAAGTTGTCCTCATCCCTGGGAGGCAAGATTGATTTAACATATGCAAGTCAATAAATGTGATTCATCACAAAAACAGAACCAAAGACAAAACCAACACAATTATCTCAATAGATGCAGAAAGGGCCTTCAATAAAATTCAACATCCCTTCATGTTAAACACTCTCAAACTAGGTACTGATGGAACATACCTCAAAATAATAAGAGCTATTTATGACAAACCCACAGCCAATATCATACGGAATGGGCAACAGGTAGAAGCATTCCCCTAGAAAACAGGCACAAGACAAGGATGCCCTCTCTTACCACTCCCATTGAACATAGTACTGGAAGCCCTGACCAGGGCAATCAGGCAAGAGAAAGAAAGTATATTCTAACAGGAAGTAAGGAGGTCAAATCATCTTTGCTTGTAGATGACACAATCCTGTAACTAGAAAACTCAGCCCAAAAGCTTCTTAAGCTGATAAACAACTTCAGCAAAGTCTCAGGATACAAAATCACTAGGATTCTTCTATACCAACAACAGGCAAGCAGAGAGCCAAATCATGAATGAACTCCCATTCACAACTGCTACAAAAAGAAAGAAAATACATTGAATACTGCCAGCAAGGGACATGAAAGATCTCTTCATGGAGAACTGCAAACCACTGCTCAAAGAAATCAGAGAGGACACACACAAATGGAAAAACATTCCATGCTCATAGATCGGAAGAATCAATATTGTGAAAATGGCCATACTCCCTCAAATAATGCATAGATTCAATGCTATTCCCATTAAACTACCATTGACATTTTTCACAAAATTAGACAAACTATTTTAAAATTAATGTGGAACTAAAAAAACAGTCTGAATAGTGAAGATGATCCTAAGCAAAAAGAACAAAGCTGGAGGCATCATGCTACCCAAATGCAAACTATAGTACATGGCTATAGTAACCAAAACAGCATGGTACTGGTACAAGAACAGACACATAGACCAATGGAACAGAATAGAGCACTCAGAAATAAGACTTCACACCTACGACCATCTGATCTTCAACAAACCTGACAAAAACAAGCAAAGTGGAAAGGAGTCTCTAATAAGTGGTGCTGGGAGAACTGGCTAGCCACATACAGAAAATTAAAACTAGACCCTTCCTTACACCATATACAAAAATTAACTCAAAATGAATTAAAGACTTAAATGTAAAACCCAAAACTATAAAAACCCCAGAAGAAAATCTAGGTAATACTATTAAGGACATAGGTAAGGGCAAAGATTTCATGACAAAAATGCTAAAAGCAATTGTAACAAAAGCAAAAATTGACAAATGGGGTCTAATTAAACTAAAGAACTTCTGCACAGCAAAAGAAACTATCATCAGAGTGAACAGACAACCTACAGAATGGGAGATTTTTACAATCTATCCATCTGACAAAGGTCTAATATTCAAAATCTACAAGGAACTACAGCAAATTAACAAGAAAAAAACAACCCCACTAAAAAGTGGGCAAAGGACAGGAACAGACACTTCTTAAAAGAAGACATACATGTGGCCAACACTCATATGAAAAAAAGCTGAACATTACTGAGCATTAGAGAAATGCAAATCAAAACCACAAGGAAATACCATCTTACACTGGTAAGAATGGTGATTATTAAAAAGAACAGAAAACAGATGCTGGCGAGGTTGTGGAGAAAAGGGAACATTTTTACACTGTTGGTGGGAGTGTCAGTTAGTTTAACCATTGTGGATTACAGTGTGGCAATTCCTCAAAGACCTAGAGGCAGAACTACCATTTGATCCAGCAATCCCATTACTGGATACATACCCAAAGGAATATAAATCATTCTATTACAAAGATACATACACATGTATGTTCACTGCAGCACTATTCACAATGGCAAAGACATGAAATCAACCTAAATGCCCATTAATGATAGACTGGATAAAGAAAATGTGGCATATATATGCCATGGAATACTATGCAGCCATAAAAAGGAATGAGATCATGTCCTTTGCAGGGCCGTGGATGAAGTTGGGAGCCATTATCCTCAGCAAACTAATGCAGAAACAGAAAACCAAACATGTTCCCACTTACAAGTGGGAACTGAATAATGAGAACACATTATTCAATGGGGAGGGAATAACACATACTGGGCCCATTGCAGGGAGGGAGAATATCAGGAAGAGTAGCTCATGGATGCTGGGCATAATATCTGGGTGATGGGATGATCTGTGCAGCAAACCACCATGGCACATGTTTACTTATATAACAAACCTGTACATCCTGCACATGAACCCCAGAACTGAAAAGTTGAAGAAAAAATTATAATACCATATTTTCACTGTGCCTTTTCTATGTTTAGATACATAAATACTTACCATTGTGTTACAGCTCCCTATAGTTGGAAATACAGTAACATGCTGTACAGATTTGTAACTGAGGAGCAATAGGCTATACCATATAGCCTAGGAGTGTAATAGGCTATACAATCTAGGTTTTTGTAAGTATATCCTATGATATTTGCACAGTGACAACACTGCCTAATGACATATTTCTTCACATAAATCCCCCTCATTAAGCAATGCATGACTATATAAAAAAAGTCTGCTTCTTTTTTAACTCACATGTTCATCTTTAACAACTGCAGTAAAAGAAAAATTCCTAGGAAAAATAACATTCTTAAATGACATTTAAAAACATATTAAGGAATGTTTGTGCAAATTGAAAATGGCTATACCAGTCATTCTGGTATATGCTAATAGATAAAAGAAAAAAAATGCTGAAATTAAGATATAAAAATGGTTATGAGATGATAAATAAAAACCTTTACATGCAAAGATACAAGTTGAATATCTATAATCTGAAAACCTGAAATGCTATAAAATCTAAAATTTTTGGTAATGATATGATGGTCAAAAGAAATGCTTTTGGATTTTAGATTTTTGCATTAGGAATGAATAACTAGAAATGCAAATATTCCAAAATCTGAAAAAATTCTAAATCTGAAACACTTCTGGGCCCAAGCATTTTGTATAAGGGATACTCAACCTGTATTATTTATGTGTATGAGAATGTAATCAGATAAATCCATCTTAACTATTTTCATTTTTAAGGTAAACAACTCATTTGTTCTGTAATAAGCATTATTAAAAATCATTTAATGTATACTTAGAATTGTCAAAGAACATGCCTTTCTATACCTTTAAGCAGCTTATAGACACACAGATACAAATATAAATACCATTTGGCATACAGAGTAAGAGAACATTACACAAATGACATTACAAATAAATTAAAACTCACAAAACATATGAGTTTTAAATTTTGTGGTCTTGCTGCTTTTGCTTTTGAATACCTATAAACTTTCCATAAAAATAATTGACTTTATTATTCATTTTGGGCTAGGTTAAGCAGGCTGATATGACAGATAAAATGCCAGAAGCCAACTAAACCTTCATACTTTATCATAAAAGCAATGACAATTTTATCTAAACTGTCAAAAATATCCTAGAATAAAGAAATGTTCAGAAAATTGCTATGTATGTGGTATGAGTATTCACTGAAAAATTATCCTTCAATCATTATAGGCAACCAAGATTCAAGATATTTACATATAAATATCACATCATGTTATATTCCTAAAATATAAAGTCTGTTAATGTAAAACATTAAAATGTCATCAAATTTCATCTGTGGCATTTGGGAATGTATGTATATGGTGGTGGAAGAGACTACAAAAGAAAATGTTTTCCGTGAAAGGTTCTAATAATCTTAAAGAAGCTATCTAAAAGCATTATCAGTCTGTAGTATACATGCTATTAAAATAAAATACAAAAGGGAAGTATTCTTAGCATCCTGTAACTTTGTAAGATCCAATTTTGTCTAACTTTTAAATTAGGCCACACATTTACAATCTCATTAAGAAATAAATGGTTATGGCCAGACATGGTGGCTTATGCCTGTAATCCCAGCACTTTGAGAGGATGAGGTGGGCAGATCATCTGAGGACAGGAGTTCAAGACCAGCATGGCCAACATAGAGAAACCCTGTCTCCACTAAAGATACAAAAATTAGCTGGCTGTGGTGGTGCACAGCCACAGTCCCAGCTACTGGAGAGGCTCTGGCAGGAGAATCGCTTGAACCCAGAAGGCAGAGATTGCAGTGAGCTGAGATCACGCCACTGCACTCCAGCCTGGGCAACAAAGTGAGACCCTGTCTCAAAAAAAAAAAAAAAGAAAAAAAGAAAAGTTATACGTATATTTAAACTGGGCTAACTACAATAGAGAAATTCTCCACCTTATTTAGTAGCTAAGCATTCAAGTTTCAACACAAGAAAAGCAGTATTTAATATACCTGAAGTTTTGTACTTAGCAGTACAAATTGATACTTTCTTCTTCCCTCTATCTAAAAAAGCCCAAACTCTTCCTCTTACTCCCTAAGGTTACTTATTTATTCCTTTACTAGGCTTTTTAAAAACTTTTTAAATATCTTGACTAATTCTTCTAACTATAAAGGGGAAACAAAGTTCCAATTAGGTACTCATCGTTTTTAATACTTTTGTTATGGATTATGCCCACATAAACTGGGTGACTAATGTATCCATTCAAAAGCAGTCTTAGAGGCCATGCTTGCATAAGTAGCTCCAGACAAACAGGTCTGTAAGAGGGAGGGTAAAAAGCTGACACTACCCCAAAGAACAAGATAATTGAAGTAAATATGGGTGGATAGTTGAGACTCACAGAAAAAATGAAAATCTAATAAAAGCATTAGGCCACAAAATCTTATTCCTGGTCAAGCTCACATTACAGTAAGCATGCTGGGAAGGAGGTTTCCAAGAAATGCAGATGCTTAGCCAAATAAGTATAAGCTTACTCTGAGAGGATGAGGAAAAACTTCAAAGATCTACTTTTTATCTGCTGCAAAGAGGATGAACTATGGGACTGATTTCATCACATAAATCTGTGAGGCCTGTCTCAAAGGAAAAGTGCGTTCAGATTATACATCTTCTCTTTCCCTCTTCATTCCAACTGCTGGACTATTTGCCAAAGATAAACATTGTTAAATCTGTTTCAAATGCAACATGAAGCCTGCTTTCTTCTACCCCTGTGACATCTTATTTATAGGTTTCTCTACGTTCTTTTAATAGTTTGTATAATCCCATGAAGAAGGTTTTTTTTGGGTCAGGAAAGAGTAAGGAGATTTTATTTCACAAGTAAAACAAAGTAATTTTTTTCCTTCACCGGTAAAATGGGAATAATATCAGTACCCACCTTAAATGGTTATGAGAACTAAATAATGCTTTTAAAGTGATTAGCACATTATCTGGCATTCAAGTGTTCAATGACTGTTGATATAGGTTATCTTCCTCTGATAATATTAACTAAATTTGAAAGGATAATGTCAGAAGAGTTAACATTCAATGCTAACTACTAACATATTTTATCTTCAGTACCTGGCATGCATCCAATAAAAGGGTTTATAACAATATATTCTTCATATATTCTTTGTGAGGTAAGTTACAGAACTAGGTTATTCAGCAGTGACCAGACACCTATAACTCCACTCCAACCTCCTGCCACCTTCTTCACAAACCTCAGGCTCACCTAATTTCCAAACTTTTTTCATAAACACCATTCAGGTAAGTTGAGAATAAAAATGCAAATCTAAATAAAATGTACTTTATAAACATAATGTAAGAGTTTACTTATAATTCATTTTTCTTATGGAATTCTTTGTACAGGAAAAAATGAAGCAAGTAACTATTTGACACTTACATTCTTCAATATTAAAAGTTCAATTCCAATCTCTGAATTAAAGAGACTTTACCAGTTTATTTCTTGTTTTGTTTCCTTTTACTCTTTTAAGTATACGGAATAAAACTAAGATGACTAAAGGGTACAGTTTCTTTTAATACAAAACTTCTTGTACTCTATCCCAAATACCAGGAAATAGAAAAGAATTCCATATATGTTATGAAACTCCAGATCTGTAGTATAAAGCTGTAGTTAAAACTGCTCTCCAAAACCTACTGACAGCTAGAGCCCCACAAGACCTAGATTCACCAAGCAGATATGCTGAATGAAGATTTGAAAGGAAAAAATGGCCTACATGGGTTGGGAGGACAGAGGGCCAGGAACCAGGATGGTAGTAAAGGGTTTTGTTCCTCTGGGGTTGTCAGTGGTGGCTAACACTGAGTGGGCCAGGATAATTAGGGTAAATAGAACCTACAGTGGTAGGCTATTTAAAACAGGTGGCCCTGTAGCAGGCCAGTTCAAAAGTATGGTTCTACAAGTTTCTAGAAGTTCAAAATACAGTCTGTTCCTTTGGCTCTCCCAATGTATCTGGAAACTACAGTATTCTCTCTAATAAATCTCTCAGTTTAAACAAGCTGATCTAAATTATGTTGTTCAGAGCTAAGAACCCTGACCAATAAACCAGAAAAAAGGAACACTTCAATGAAAGTCAATAAACTCTTCTATCTATATAGAGTTCACAAATATGTACAACTAAAAACAATTTTTGACATCTTCACTAGAGTTTTACATCTGCTCTATTTTGATTCATGTGATGGTCACTGAAAATATATTTGAAATATATATTTAATATTGGTGATATGACAATTTATATCTAGGAATTCTTTTACAGATGATTGATGAATTTTCATTAATCAAGATGGTCTTCTTTTAACTCTCATGTATTATCAAAACAAAGAGAAAGTCTAGGAGTTAAAGTCTTTAGCCTCTAATTTCAATTGACAAAAATCATGTCAATTACTGAAAAGCAGAATTAGAAAATGCATGGAAAATAAAAAGAATCAAATTTTGCTTTTTGTTAATTAAACAAATGATTATGATGAGTGCCCCAAAGTCACAAATCTGGAATCTAGATATTTAAACTTTAAAAAATTATAAAACCAACTTCAACTAAAAGAAGAATCCCTCAAAACATCAAAGTACATTGTTAAACTTATTTGGATATAAAATAATCACTGAATCAAAATGAACTGAAACTATTGTAAAGAAGACATGAAGTCTTGTGTATATCAATCTGAACCAAATATTTAAAAGAATTAGGCAGAAGACTCAATGTCAACATGACTTATAATCTATTTTACAGATTCTGACAATACAATTTTCCATAAAAATGTTAACTTCTGAGGACATAGTTTTAAAAACCATGGTTATTTTTAACATAATATAAATATTCATGTTAATACCGCCTATATAAACTCATACTTTAAGTAAAGGAGCACATTTTATTAAAAATGTGAGTATCCTGACAGCGATAAATCTTATCTTAAAAATAATGAACATTTATAAATTATTTCAGAGAGGAAAAAACTTTTATATTTTAGTAAGCTAACATTTCTGGGTATATTGTAGGTGCTTCACATATATCTCATTAATCCATGTAATGAGTCACTGAAATAGAATTATCCCCATTATTCTTAAAGCAACAGAATAGTCTGAAGCACAGATTACTTAGGTAACTTGAACAACGAAATGAGAGTGGTAAAACCACATATGAACCCAGATCTGCCTAACTTTTCCAAAGCATTTTTTTCTATTAGACCAAGTTGATTTTTGAAAGAAAGTTAACTCAACAGCAGGTTAGTAATTTTTCATATATAAATATAAAATATTCTACCAAATAAACATATCTTCCATCTAAATTAAATGTTAAGAGTTAAAGGGAGGAATAGGGTATGAACTTTGGTCTCTGAAGATAAAGTTGAGTGTTCCTGACTATGTGATAGAAAATAATAAAGACTCTATAAAATCATTATGTAAACAGGGTTTCCTAATACTTTTTCTACTGAATTAAACTTTTTTGAGGTTTTACTGACCTATTAACCAGATCTGTTCAATGGCCTAATAAAGGTCATGGTAGACTGTCAGAGGCAATAGTCGTTTTCATTTGTCACAAGCCTGGTAATTAAACTCATTAGCCTGCCAATCAACTGCACTGCTAGTGAAATTTGTGAAAGCAGAACGAAATAGCTTACCGTGCACATGGATGTCTTTGTAATTTTCAGGGTAAAATCTGATGAAAACTCCAAATCTGAGATAGACGTTGTATGACAATCTATATACTACCCATGAAAAAGGAGTGGAAGAAAGAGCTTAGTAAAAATAGTCAAAAAAAAAAAAAAAAAAAACACCCCCAACAACCCAGATAAACATTACTTCTTTTATTCACAAATGATTATTGGATACCAATGTTCTGAAAACTTTAACTATTCACACACTAGTTTTTGGAATTATAATTATAAGTTTAATGAGTACTAGTACTCCCATTTTGTTAATTTTTCTTTAAGTCAAATTCTTTTTTTATAATTAAGACTCCTTGTAAGCAATAGTATTATAGTAAATAATACTCTAATAGCAATAGTATTATAGTAAATACTCTGTAGTAAATAATAGTAAATCATAGCTCTAATGTGTTTTCCTGACACACTAAAATAAAATAAATACTTAAAAAAAAAAAGTTTTCCTGTGTTTAACCTAACATCATGTTGCCTACTGTGTATGGTATACTCGCCATAATTGCTATAAATCATGTGTGATAACAGTATATTTATAGAAACTGCCAACTTGAAAATACATGCTAATGAAAAGAAAGTTGTTTTAAAATTCATGTCTATAATTGTATTTGAAGATAGCTTTTGTTAGATATGAGGAGAAACCACTCAATTTAAATAAAACAGCAAAACTAACTATGGTGATTCAACCCAGGGAAAAAACAGCCAAGTATCTTTATTTTCCCATTCTGCCCTTTTCCAAATTCTTCTCCATTATACTTTGGAGAAGAAATGGAATAACCTTTCAACTACAGCAGTGTAACCAGAAGTGTGCTGTAAAGACCGTCATCAGCTGACCAGCCAGGAGTAGATCATAACCCAGTGAATGCAGTTAATGTAACCACACACCTGAGGCACTATTGAAAACAATTTCAGAAAAAAATTTAAAAGTACAATGTGTTTGTAGGATGACTGGAGAACACAGAACAAACTATTTACTTAAATATATATTTAATAAAAGGGGTACATACATTTTTCAACACCTTGTTTTCAGTTCTAAATTTTTCTATTTCAACTATTTGTTCATAGTAGCTTTTGCATTTAGCAGAGATTACTACAGAGAGAGAAATCAGCAACCTCCACCAACTCTCCTCTTTCTGCTTAACCTTAAGGCTTAATTGGTTATAATTGTACACTCCTATCCTGAGCCAAAGAGTCCAAATAAACCCTTTACTATTGGTGTACCAGAGTACTGACTGAACACTCTTATAACCATCAAACAGACTGTGTTTTTTTTCTTAAAAGCTGAATGTAATTTTAATCAGCCTACTCTTAAGAAACTTCATGTTTATTACTCTATACTAACTTTTAATGCTTTATCCATTTAAGCAAATTAAATATGTACTAAATATCTACTTTGTACAGAGAAGAAATATTGATGCTATATGAAAGTAATAGCATGATTAAAAAGAGAAGACAGCACTTTGGGAGGCCGAGGCAGGCGGATCACAAGGTCAGGAGATTGAGACCATCCTGGCCAAAATGATGAAACCCAATCTCTACTAAAATACAAAAAATTAGCCAGGCGTGGTGGTGCGTGCCTGTAGTCCCAGCTACTTGGAAGGCTGAGGCAGGGAAATCGCTTGAACCTGGGAGGCGGAAATTGCCGTGAGCCGAGATCGCGCCACTGCACTCCAGCCTGGGTGACACAGTGAGGCTGGGTCTCAAAAAAAAAAAAAAAAAAAAACAGACAGAATATCCTGAACCTAACACTGAACATATTACTGTATATTTATCTGATTATCTAGTTGAAACAGACAAATTATGGAGTTAAGAAAAGCAGTATTATTTTTTGCTGCAAAGTAACTAGTGAACCCATGTAAATTCAACATAAAAAAATTCACAATAAAACCAGAGATTAACACAGCAACAAATAAGATGACAATACAAAAGGAAGTAACCGAGAAATCTGAACATAGTAAGGCTTTAGTTTCATGGGCAAATTCACTATATGTAATTACTTAATCTGAAAATGCTGGTAGAAATCTGAATGAGAGAAGTTAAATTGTATGGAATATATGACATGAATGAAAAATCTGGCTGTAAATCAGGCTAGGAGGGGGTGATGAAGCAGAAATGATAATACAGAAGGACTTTTTACCTTGATTAAGCCAAAGTAAATATAAATTATTCAACCAGTTCAGAGTTAGATTTGAAGGATTGCAAAACTGAGTGTAAGGAGTTTTAATATAGAAAGAAGTGATTCCAAAGAGATGATATAGTCAACTGGTAAATATGACCTCGATTTGTTTTATACTGATTTTAAAGGGAAGAGTACTGTTTCAAAAGCCCACATATAAAATCAATATATTATTTTCAAATATGTTTCAAATGCTGAACTAAGAAAAATAGCAATACCATTATAAAAAATAAAGTTGGTAAAGCACCTACCTTAATACCACAAGGTTCTGAAATTAGAGTCTTCGGATCTAAAACTTCCACAACAGCTTCTGGAATAACAGCTTTCTTCATGCAGGACATCTTGAAGCCATAGACATCATCCCAAAAAGCAATTCTCTCAGCATGTTTATTCACATCACTCACTGCTACAAGGCTGATAGTGCAAATGTCAGGGTAGACTGTAACAAATAAAATGTCCGACAGTGCAAATGTCAGGATAGACTAACAAATAAAATGTCTGACAATTAAGCATTAGCTCTGTTTATTATGGAATATAATTTTTAAAAGGCTACTACCAAATCCATCAGTAAGGATTACTAGCAGTGGGAGATTAAAGAAGGTATAGATTAGGAAAAACAACCAGGTTTCATCTTGTAGCCTCTTTTAAAAAAAGATACCTATTATCATGATGCTAAGATTAAAATAGGGATTCCAATGATAGGGTCTGAATTAAAATGTGATCATGGAATTAAACAATCCTGAAATGAACATATTTATTGATATTAAAACTTGAAGTATGCTAACTTAAAAGGTACTAGATCTTTACTTTTTCCTATTTTCCTCTAAAAACATGCAGAAAGGGGCAAATCATTTAAAAAGATATGTAGCATGTAAGAAAATCATGTAATGGGGTTTTATAGTTATACAGAAGACTAGTTCATATTCCTCTCATTTAATAGAAAAATATAAGCATCAAGTATGTGCCAGACATATGTGCCAGTCTAATTTACAGAGTATGGACATATACCACTACCCTCAATAAACTTATATTTAGAAAATTTTGACAAAGAAATGCACAATTATTTGTGAGGTAATAAATACTAAGAACAGGAGCATACAAGGTACTGTGGGAGCTCACAGCAAAAACAGCTGTAGGAAATAAGAATAAATAAAAGGTTCCTCTTCAAAGCTTTCCTCTTAGTTCAATACAAATAAATAATAGTTTATTCAAAGGTTAATTTATTTTAAAGCTTTTGCTAATAATCTTAAAGGAGCTGTTACTCATAATGAAGAAATAAGTGTATCCAATGTTCTTAGTTGGTACACTTTAGCCTAGATATTTGCACTGACATGCCTGGACAAGCCCAGGCAAGTGTTAGGTCAGAGCTTATTCCCCTTCCTTATATGGAAATGCTACTGCTTCTCTAAGCATTCCTCAAGTTACTTCCTCTTTTCCTTTGTTCTCCTCTGCCTTTACCTCTTTAGGAAAGTTTTAAGTTGTTAGCCAATTGGGTACAGCCTAGAGTGTAAAGTCCAGTTCCAGCCAATGGAATCAGAACATAGCAGCAGGGCAGATGTGTTAGATATAAATGGTCCTGCCTCCTTTGTTCAGTGTCCTCAGATGGCAAGATGGCTAATGGGAGCACCCCTTCTGCAGAAAGTAAAGTTGTCTTGCTGAGAAAATTAAATTTATATTCAAGTGCTACTTCTTTTGCAGTACCGAAAATTCACATATAACAACAGCTAATTGATACTTGGCTGGAGAAGGGGAGAAGGGATAATATGTAAGATAAGAACTGAAGCCCAGTAAGTTGAGAGTGGGGAGGGAAAGCCTATTCTAGGCAAAGTGAGCAGCAGTGTGCATAAAGGGTCACAATAGATGGGATGGACCATATACAATCTAATTAGAGAGAAACAGCCACAAAGCTAGAAAGGTAAGTAGGGACCAAAGACTATATGCCGAGTAAACCAAATTACTAAACTGGACTTTATTCTATGAATAATGATAATCCGGTAAAAAATTTTACATAGGGCAGCAACATGACTAGATTTTGATTTTAGACAAACCACCTGGAATGCAATGTGGAGAATAATGGAGGGTCTAAGATGAAAACAGAGACAAACTAAGAGATGGTTAAAATAAACCAGGTGATCTGAACTAGGACACTGCTGTGGGAATGGAAAGGATGAGTTTTTCAAGTGATATTTATGAAGTAGAACTCAGAGGACTTTGAGACTGACTGGCTGTGGGGGGAAAAGGTCAAGGATGACAGTATCTAGCTTTAGTAACAGCACAGATTGTGGTACTAACCATTGTAATAGGACATAAATATGAGTAGGAAAAGGAGCAGTTAGTGCTTAAGAGACAAACAGATAAAAATGTCTGAAATGTAGTTGAATATAAAGGTCTGAAATTCAAAAGAGATTATCTAAGTTCAAGACATAAATTTGGAGACCATAAGCATATAAATGAAAGATAAGTAATGGGAGTTCATGAGACCTAGGGAGAATAGATAATGAATAATAGAATTCAAGGGACTTGACCGAGAAACTGGAGCCACAAAAGTTAAAACCAAGAAGGTAAGTGTTACATGAGTTAGGGAAAGAGTGACTGAGGGAGGAACTCTCCACTAATAACAAGTAAAGAACTTCACAACACAAAACTTTATAAATAATGCTGATCCTTTTTTTCTTTTACAATAACAAAATTAACTTTGTCTTTCCAGTATCTCTAATATCAACTTTTAGAGTAGTCATGAATTAAAAATATAAATCACGGCCGGGCGCGGTGGCTCACGCCTGTAATCCCAGCACTTTGGGAGGCCGAGGAGGGTAGATCACGAGGTCAAGAGATTGAGACCATCCTGGTCAACATGGTGAAACCCCGTTTCTACTAAAAATACAAAAAATTAGCTGGGCACAGTGGCGCATGCCTGTAATCCCAGCTACTCAGGAAGCTGAGGCAGGAGAATTGCCTGAATCCAGGAAGCAGAGGTTGCGGTGAGCCGAGATCGCGCCATTGCACTCCAGCCTGGGTAACAAGAGCGAAACTCCGTCTCAAAAAAAAAGAAAAAAAAAAAACAACAAAAAAAACACCATATATATATATATTTAAATCACATGTTCCCATATCAGCAAACTGAAACAAGTATAAATGTACCAAAGAAATACAGCAAAAAATCCCCCAGATTATTGACCAGCTGTCAGATGTAAACAGCAGAAAAATTACCCTCTCCTCCCATCAAACGTTTTTATACACAGCCTTACCAATTTTACTATTCAATGATAGCAGCACTAAATTATTCTCCAAATAAAGCCTATGATAAGATCTACTGGCATCAAAGCAATTGCTTCCAAACCTAACTTGTGAGATACTCAGAAAAAACTACCTAGTACTAAGTCACTGATAACAAGTTTCTCAAGTCTTCCCTGATAGGTGTTGAGGGAGGTATGCTAGCTGCACCTGTCAGAGTCCATTGCCATGCAAACTCTCCCCTTCTTCCACAAACAGGTAAAGCCTCTGGATTGTGTTTAAATTCTCGATTGATACAAATTCTTCAAAGTAACTGATTTGTTATTGAAAATGTTAACTCAGTAAGAGGATCAGCTATAAGGAAGTATATTTAGTGTCCTGAACCAGATCCTTAACATGAGAAACACTGAATTAAAAAAATAAGAATTCAGAAGGAACTTTAGGTATGTGGCTAAGTCCCTCATATATCCTTTGTTGGACTGAAAATTATAGAAGCTTTCCCACATTATGCCCTGTTATTTCATCGTTAAAGAGGAACATAATAAAGGTATAGTCAGGGGTCAGCAAACATTTTTTTGTGACGTTATCTAGGTTTTGTGGACAAAAATGATTTTTGTTGAAACTACTGCTTTCTGCTATTGTTGATGTGAAAGCAGCCACAGCCAATATGTAAATAAATGGGCATGGCTGTGTTCCAATAAAACTTTATCTACAAAGCAAGCAGCAGGCTAGACATAGATATCCTTGATATAAACGAGGAGAAATGGAAGGGGGTGGGGTTATTATCAGGGCCACCGTATGGTCCTACATCAGGGAGTGCTATTCACACTATATAGCTCATGGGAACCAAATATCCTCTGGAGTTCTGCAGTGCACAGACATTCAAGATACTTAACATAGTTCATACAGTTCTGCTATTTTAGAATATCTTTTAAAATCTTACTGAAGTTTTAAAATGCCATCAATCTATCAGGATCAGCAGACTATAGCCCATACTCAAATCCAGCCTGCTGCCAGTTTTTGTATTAATACATAAAGTTTAGCTGTAACACCACCACATTCATTTGTTTACATGTTGTCTATAATCACACTGCACTACAGTGGCAGAGTTGAATAGTTGGGACAGGGGCTCTATGGCCTATAAAACTGGAAATATTTACTATATTGCCTTTTACTGAAAAAAATTACTGATCTCTGGCTCTACATTAAGTAATATTAGTACCACCATTAAAAAATAAAGATAACTTTTTTATAAGAAAAATTATAGCTTACTAAAAGTAATAAAACAATTTTGAAATTGTTAGTAATTAGAAGAGAAACAAACTAAAGAAGAACATGATTTTATTTTTGGGTGTGTATTTTTCAAATTGTCTTTCACAAAAATACAGAAAAGCACAGTTTTTATATTGCTAAAATTTGGAAATGAAATTATTTTTAATCTTCCAGTAGTAAGATCTATGAATATTCATAAGGATATGTAATCAGTGTTATAGGTCAATTTGGTTCTATATCCACCTCCTCACAGCTGGCTAAAATCTTGGACCACCTGCCAGAATCCTGACTAACCCTTTACCTTCACATTCTGACACATTTGTCATTTGATTTTTGTCAGATAGAAGCTATAATTGAATAATTATTCCTTGTTGTAGGTGAAATTAACAAAATGCTGATTGGACAAAAGCACCCTCTTAACAGACCATTTATAAATTCATGGCTTTGACATCTGTGTCCTTCTCGATTCACTGACCAGAATTCATTTGTCACTAGAACGGCTCATATGGTGAATAGATAAAGATGGGAAATCCTTTATCCCTTAGAAATGCCTCATAAAATTTTGGACACTAAAGGATAAGACAGAGGTGCATAAAGAAACAATTTCTAGTAGACAGTAGAAATTTAGTATCACTGTTTGTATATAAATAACCACATAGTAAAAAGATTTAAAACAAAGGAGATAGTAAATAAGTCAAAATAAACCACTTTTTTCACTATATATATGAGCAATATGGAGATTTTAGTGAAATAACAATGGTAGCAAAAATGCTTGATATGCATAAAAGAAAATTTACCATAAAGTCACCAAATGGAAATTTAAGTAAGCTTTAAAAATTAGTTTCTAGTTTATATAATGAAGGTATCTTTAAAAAGTAATATTTATTTGGAAATTGAACTCATTTCCCCATCATTAATTTATAAATAATGACTAGACCCACTAAAACTTAGCTAAGGCTAACATATAGCTATAATATGCTTTGAAAAATTATATGCTGAAAAATAGAAAATGATACTACTGCTCTATTACTGAACAAACTCAAATTAATAAACGTGACAAAAGCAGATCTGAAGATGAGGAAGTAGACAGTTGTAAAAATACTAAAGGAATCCTCTAGGAACTATGAACCAATGCCAGTGGCTGATTATATTAAGAAAATCTACGCAAAAGTGTAGAAAATGTGAAGTGCTATATAAAAGGTAAGTGTTAATACCACAATGTTTAAATTCATTTAATAACTTTTATGGACTATAAACCTAATGCTAATCTCATGTTCATCAGCTGTAACTCAGACTGGGAATTAACATTTATTGAGCAACTATTTTAAGCGTCTCATTTAGACTTTTGAATAATTTTATAAAGTTGGATTATAATCTTTTTATAAATTTAAAAAAACTGAAATTCGGAGAGTAACTTGGACAGAGAGTAACTTGCCCAAATACCTGGTCTTCTTCAACTAACCCGATAACTAATCAGCTGACAAAGCAGAGATTTAACTTAAGGTCTAACTGCAAAGTCCATATCTTTCCATTATGTATGATGCCACATTTTAATGCTTTTCAAATGGAAGAAAAACAGAGAGGAACCCCACTTTCCTAAGGTAAACAGGTACTTGTTGAAAGAAAAGGAAGGAGAAATGGTGTTTAAAAGATTGGAGATAAATAAAATTTCAGGACAAAGTAAGGAAAATGGTAACATTTAGCCTTACTTATTTGCTCTGAGCAAAGGAATGAGATGACAAGGCAAAAACAAAACAAAAACACTAAAAAGGGAAAGCAAGGAAGCAAGGTTAAGGGTTCGAGATCAGCCTGGCTACCATGTTGAAACCTCATCTGTACTAAAAATACAAAGAAGTAGCCGGGCATAGTGGCAGACACCTGTAATTCCAGCTACTCAGGAGGCTGAGGCAGGAGAATCGCTTGAACCCAGCAGGCGAAGGTTGTAGTGAGCCAAGATTGCACCACTGCACTCCAGCCTGGGCATCAGAGCCAGACTCCATTAAAAAAATAAAAATAAAAAATAAAAGACAACTTAAAAATGAAAAGATACATTATGCTCATGAACTAGAAAACTCAGTATTAAAATGCTGATTATTCCCAAATTGATATATTCATTCAATCCAATTTCTAGCAGTCTTTTTTAAGTAGAAATAGCCAGATTCTAAAATTTATTTTCAACTCCCCCATGCCACATGACCAAACTATCAAAGCAATTTTAAAAAAGAACAAAACTGGGAGATTTTCCTTACCCGACCAAGACTCAGTATAAAGTTACAGTAATTTAGACAGTATGGTACTGGTGAAAGGGCAGACTTAAATTTCAAATGAAAAGAACACAGAAATAGACTCACATGAATATGGTCAATTAATTTTCAAGATAAGCAATTCATGGGAAAGAATAGCATTTCAATTAAGGGTGCTAGAAAATATTAATATCAACCCCTACCTCACACTATACACAAAAATTAATTTGAAATAAATCATAGACATAAATGTAAAAACTGAAACTCCAGGAAGGAAACACAGGAAAATTCTGTGTGACCTTGAGTAAAGCAGAAATTTCTTAGGAAATTTTTCTTAATATGACAGAGACTAAGCACATGTTTAAGAGTCATCTGTATTTCCTTTTTTTGTGAGCCACCAATTATTTGTCCAATTTTCTATTGGGTTTGTGGTCTATTTATTTATAGAATCTACTTATATGTGGGAGAGATGAACTTTTTGTGGGTGATAAAAATTGAAAATTTTTTTTCAGTAGGTAGTCTTGTGGCTTTGGTTATAGCATATTCTGCCATTTAGAAATTTAAACAGATGCAATTAGACATATCAATGTCTCATTTAGGGTTTCTGAATTTAAGTTCTTATTTAGAAAGGCTCCCTTCCCCCAAGTTTATAAACCTATGTTCATTCTAATATTTTTACCATTTGACTTTTCTTCTATTTAATCTTTGATCATTTGAAATTCACAGTGTACAATTTATTGTGTGGATTAAACTGTTTTTTACACAATTTTCTCAATACTATTTGCCATAGTAAATAATTTCCTCAATTATATGAGATGCCATGTATAGTTAGGTCTATATCATTCTCTTTCAACTCATCTTTCCATTCAAGAACCAATAATATATTGTTTTAATTATTAAGGCTTTATTATGTGTTTTAATATTTGGCAGCACTATTCCTTCTGCTACCCCTCATCATGGACCCTTCTATTTTAGAGTCTTCCTTGTGATTCTTGTTTATTTTTCCAATTAAACTTAATTTTATCCTTTTGTTTTTTGTAGACAGGGTCTCTGTCATCTAGGCTGGAGTACAGTAGTACAAACATAGCTCACTATATTCGTAAACACCTGGGCTCAAGTGATTCTTCCACCTCGGCCTCCCAAGTAGCTGGGACTACAGGCGCACACCACCACACCTGGCTATCTATGAAGGAGGGCCCATGATTTTGCTCTTTAGTCCTACTCCTGTTAATACTGATTATATAATATTTTGGCCCTGATTCCCCCTTGCCTGGTATCAACATCATGACAACTGTTTGCATTTTGTTTGAATTTATCTGAAAGTCTTTATTCTTTAAATTTTAACTTCTCTCAATTATTTTGCTATAGGTGTGGCTCTATAAATTGCACAGAATTGGGCTTTGGAGAGCCAATCTGAAATTCTTTTTCTTTTAATAGTTAAGTTTAGCCTATTTATACTGATTGACATAAGAAACAGATTTTTTTTTTTTTTTGTTCCTGACACTACCATTTTCTGTTTTTTCTGTATCTATAAATTTTTTTAAAAAATAGTTCACTATATGGTCTTTTGATTTTTTTCCAAAGTATTAATCTTTATATTTAGAAAGATCTTTGTATTTTTGTTTTAGTAGCCAATTTTTATAATTATAACCTCAGTATAATATCTTTAGTTCTCTCTTTTCAACAGTATTTACTAAACTCCTACCTTTTAAGTAATAATAAAATTGTATATTTCCTTATCATTTTCCTTCCCTTTTTTCTTCTTTTTCTCACAGTCTCTTGGGCCTTCTCTGAACACCAAATTTTTTCTGTATGTTAAAAACAGTTGCATTGATAATACTAACAACAAATACAGAGGTGGGCACAGAGTTAGTACGTAGTTTTAGAGAAAAGTACTTTTCAGAAGAATTAGGAATTGAATCATGTCATAATTCATTTGGCCCAAAGGAAGTGGGGAATGCTACTTTAGTTGATTTAAAAAGTCACTTTTCTGAAGTATAATTTACATGTAGCAAAACTCACTCTTTTTGGTGTATATTTGCACATACTTTGATAAAGTCAAGAGACATAGACAGGATCTACCACCACCAACCTCATCACTCAATTTAATGTTAGCTTTGTAGTGCTAAATGTACTTAATAATTCTACTACTTGATCTGCCAGCTTTAAATAACATTCCATAGTACCTATTATTAAAGATAAAGCAATTAAAATGTAAACACTTCTACCTGCCACCTGCATTCCCTTTCCAATTTTTGTGAGATGCAGTATTTGACACTGTTTGTATATAAAACATTTACATTCTATGTTGTCATCTAAAATATACGTTTATTTTAGTCTTAATTGTAGTTGTAAAAACACCCATTGGTTATAACCAATATTTTCCTACTTTTCCTCCTCATCTCTTATTGGCTGCGTGTAAAACATTACAATTCCTGATACACAATTAGTGCTTAGTAAATATTCGCTAGATATAGCAGAAATCACTGCTAGTAGAACTGCTTTCACTAACTTTACAAAATTAGTTTTCTTAGAAGGGTAGTAACTACGTAACTTTAAAATACAGTGGAATTGCTTGATAAATAATGGGGTAGATGAACATCCAAGTTATCATCTGTGTTTTATAAAGCCTTTACTGCTTACCATAATACATATGATGAGACATAAATCTAACTTAAATTCATGTAAAAATAAATTGTGGTCCCATCAAGTTTGTATGGGCCTTCAATATTCCCTCTCATAATGTGTTCATTCTTTCTATAGTCTTCTTTTTTTTTTTTTTTTTTTTAAGACAGAGTCTCACTCCATCACCAGGCACCAGGCTGGAGTGCAGTGGCGCGACCTCGGCTCACTGCAACCTCCGCCTCCCGGGTTCAAGCAATTCTCCTGCCTCAGCCTCCCCAATAGCTGGGACTACAGGTGCACGACACCACGCCCAGCTAATTTTTTTGTATTTTTAGTAGAGACGGGGTTTCACCATGTTGGCCAGGATGGTCTCGATCTCTTGACCTCGTGATCTGCCCGCCTCGGCTTCCCAAAGTGCTGGGATTACAGGCATGAGCCACCGCGCCCGGCCTCTATAATCTTTATAATACTAATTATTTGGTAAATCTTCCCTTCAGAAAAACAAAGAAAAATTCTGCTTTGCAATAAAACAATGAGCATAGAAATGACCGGTGATATTCATCAAGACATACTCAAATACACAAATAGATTAAACTACTTTGCGTTACTCTTTTCTAAATTTTCTTTCTTCCTCTTGATTCTGTTAACAGGTAACATTCAACAGCGCTGCTTAAGGAGTTAAATGCTGACCTCTCTTAAATACATCTCTGTATTATCTTACCACTAATATAAGCCATATAAAAGTATAGAAAGAGTTAGATATATGAGCTTCCACTTTATCCCTCTGATGATAAGAAATAGCTCTGCCATTGTTCACATTGCTGTAGGTTCCTAATGAATTTCACGGAGAATTCAATTTAAATGTATTAAGTTGCTGTTAGTTCCTTAGTAAGATCAATTCAGGCAGGTCTGGAAACAGTTACTTGGATCTTCCCTAGAACTTCAAGGCAATAATCACATTTAAAAAATACATTTTGGCCAGGTGCGGTGGCTCACGCTTGTAATCCCATTACTTTGGGAGGTCGAGGCGGATCACGAGGTCAAGAGATAGAGACCATCCTGGCCAACATGGTGAAACCCTGAATCTACTAAAAAATACAAACTTAGCTGGGCGTGGTGGCACATGCCTGTAGTCCCAGCTACTGGGGAGGCTGAGGCAGGAGAATCACTTGAATCCGGGAAGCAAAGGTTGCAGTGAGCTGTGATCACGCCACTGCAATCCAGCCTGGGGACAGAGTGAGATTCTGTCTCCAAAAAAAAAAATATATATATATATATATATCTATATATATATATATATAAATATATATTATAGTATGATATATATTATATATTATGATATATCATGATATGATATTATGATATATGATATATATTATGATATATAATATATATAAACATTTTAGAAGGGAAACAAGGCTTATTCCCTAAAATGTTTATATATATTATATATATTATATTTTATATAATATATTCTATATATAAACATTTTAGAAGGGAAACAAGGCTTAATAAAAGAACATGAATATTGGAGGCAGGCAGATTTGAATTAAAAAAAAATCAAGGTTTACCATTTAATATGTGTCATCCAGGACACTTTTAGAAGACTGTTTCTAAAATCTCAAAGGGCTATCGTGAAGATTGCATCTAATAACATGAATGAAGGTATACTGTTTGGCAGCAGTAGACAGTCAACAAATGATGGATAACGTTGTTTTTAAGTCATTAAATGTTACAATTTGTGTATCCCTAATCTGAAAATCTGAAATCTGAATTTGAGCACTGACATGAACCCAAGGAAATGCTTACTGGAGCGTTTCAGATTTCAAATTTTCAGATAAGGATGCTCAACCAGTAAGTATAATGCAAAGATTGTACTTCAAAACCCCCAAAACACAAAATCTGAAACACTGAAGGTCCCAACCATTTCGGATAAGGGATATTCAACCTGTAGTAGTCATTAAAAAACAAAGCCATTGCAATCATAGGAAGTTATAGCCAATTGTTGCAGGGTAAAATTTATCTAAAAATTCTATCCAGGTTCTTGACAGAGATTGGGAACATATCTTGAAATGGTTGCAGAAAATAAAGTGATAAAATGGGCACATTTTGAAAAAGAAAGGCAATCCATTTAAATGCTATTATAAAAAGAACTCTCTTGTTCTGGAGAATTTTCTCTGTTCTTTATGTTTTGGCCTCACTGATTTTTAACTGTACCAGAACTGCCAGAGTAATTTCATAGAACTTGGATGGTAAGAGGCATAACTATGGTGAAGTCCTTTACATCAATAGTTTGAAATGCCTCCCCCTTTTATGTTTTACCAACTGTATTCTGACCATGGAAACCATTTGCTGATTTTGAAACTTTGAGAAAAGTAAGATGCAGGGAGGTAAGTGAAGGAGGACAGGTGCTGTTCAATTCAGTTTTAGTGATTGTTTTAATGATTCAATTCCATAAACATGTATGATGCTCCATCTACGTCCCAGAAGCAGTGAAGCTCATTTAAGAGTTAAAGCTAAACAAACATATCCCTGTTCTGAAAAACAATTATTTTGTCTGTCTGCAATTTCTCACAGCAGAAGGTCTGTAAAAACAGAATCTCACACTAAGTATGCAGAGTTAATATGATTAAATGTTTTCCAGAAACATAAAAAGAAAGCCTTCCAAATTTATTAGGATCCATTTATATGAGGATTGGGTATGTTGCACTTTTAAAACTGATTAGAAACCAGTCACTACTTTAAATATTCTCACAAAATCACAGAGAAGTCGGGATTTTTACATATTTAGTGAAGTCAAGAATAATCTCCAATTTAGTATGAAACATGCCATTGGCAAAAAAGGGAAAAAAATGACATGAAGATTAAAAATAAAAAGGGATTTGTTAGATTTGAATATGAGTATCTAAAAGCTTCTAAACTCTAGCCTTTAGATATTTATTTATTTTTTTAAATTGTACTTCAGGTTCTGGGGTACATGTGCAGATCATGCAGGTTTGTTGCATAGGTACATACACGGCAAGGTGGTTTGTGAGGGACTCCATCCCCTTCATCATCTTTATCTGGCAGTTCTCGCCATGTTATCCCTCCCCAACCTCCCCACCCCACGCTGTCCTTCCCCAGCCCCCAGCAACAGACCTCAGTGTGTGATGCTACTCTCCCTGTGTCCATGTATTCTTATTGTTCAACACCCGCCTATGAGTGAGAACATGCGGTGTTTCATTTTCTGTTCTTGTGTAAGTTTGCTGAGAATGTTGGTTTCCAGATTCATCCATGTCCCTACAAAGGACACGAACTCATCGTTTTTTATGGCTATATAGTATTCCACGGTGTATATGTGCCACACTTTCCTTGTCCAGTCTATCGTCAATGGGCATTTGCGTTGGTTCCAGGTCTTTACTATTGTAAACAGTGCCACAATGAACATTCGTGTGCATGTGATAATAGAATGATTTATGATCCTTTGGGTATATACCCAGTAATGGGATTGCTGGGTCAAATGGAATTTTTATTTCTAAATCCTTGAGGAATTGCCACACTGTCTTCCACAATGGTTGAACTAATTTACACTCCCACCAACAGTGTAAAAGTGTTCCTATTTCTCCACATCCTCTCCAGCATCTGTTGTCTCCAGATTTTTTAATGACCACAATTTTAACTGGCGTGAGATGGTATCTCAATGTGGTTTTGATTTGCATTTCTCTAATGACTAGTAATGATGAGCATTTTTTCATGTTTGTTGGCCTCATATATGTTTTCTTTTGAAAAGTGTCTGTTCATATCCTTTGCCTACTTTTGAATGGGTTTGTTTTTTTTTCTGTAAATCTGTTTTAGTTCTTTGTAGATTCTGGATATTAGCCCTTTGTTCAATGGGTAGATTGCAAAAATTTTTTCCCATTCTGTTGGTTGCCGGTTCACTCTAATGATTGTTTCTTTTGCTGTACAGAAGCTCTGGAGGTTAATTAGATCCCATTTGTCTATTTTGGCTTTTGTTGCCAATGCTTTTCGTGTTTTAGTCATGAAGTACTTGCCTATGTCTATGTCCTGAATGGTTTTGCCTAGGTTTATTAAAGGGAGCTTTTTACAAAAAGCATTCTTGAGAATACCATTACCTTGGAGTCCTGCATATCTTATATAATATTCTTTCAACAATATAGTAAACAAATGTCTTAAACTTTCTTGTAATGGAAACATCTTTCATGTCTATTGGGAACTTTCTCAGTCATGCATAGTTTATTTGAAATCCAAAGGTTCATTTGGTTCTGCTAGACTAAAATAAGATTAAAACCAGAATTTGATACTCACCTGAGCCTCCTTTTGCCAAGTATTTGTTCTTTGCATAAAGGACAGAATCTAACATAGACTCAAACAGAAGAAAGTAGCCCTGCATAAAAAAGGGGAAAAGAAAAAAAAGAGTTTAGAAGGGTGCAACATCCTCATAAGCAGGTCAATTTAAATATCAGTGCTACTCTTTATTATTATTATTATTATACTTTAAGTTCTGGGGTACATGTGCAGAACATGGTTTGCTACATACGTATACACGTGCCATGGTGGTTTGCTGCACCCATCACCCCGTCATCTACATTAGGCATTTCTCCTAATGTACATTACATTAGGAGTAATGTAATCTATATTAGGCATTTCTCCTTCCCCAGTCCCTCACTCCCCTGCTAGGCCTCCCCTGGCCACCCAGGGACTACTCTATTAATTACAAAATAATTTTTGCTTCTGCCATATATTTAATAATATTCTGCAAAATCTGAAACTATATTTTTACAGTAAAAGTCATTAGAAAATCAGGCCAGCTTATAAAGTGAACCCAGAAAGTTTACTGTGGTAAAATATACAGAATCTTCTTTATCTATGATTCTACTTTCCAGACTACTGTTTCTTCCTCATTAAAGAAAATTCAGATACAAATTATTAACAAGCCCTATAACTCCCCAGAATGATGCAATATCCATCTCGAGCAGTGGTTCTCCACTTGATTTTGCCCCACTGGGGAACATGTGGCAATGTCTGAGTCATTTTTGATTGTCACAGCTGGGGGTGGGGTGTGAATAAGATGCTACTGGCATCTACTAGGTAGAGCCAAGGAACATTGGTAAATATCCTACAATGCACAGGACAGCCTCTCACAAAAAAGAACAACCTGGTCCAAAATGTCAATAGTGCTAAGGTTGAGAAGCTCTAGTCTAGAAAACCATTTCCCAAATAATTTCCTGTCTAGTGACTTTCTTTTTTGGTATACTAAAGAAAGAAAGAAAGAAAAAAAAAAAGAAATGGGAGGGATCCTTAGTCAAAAAGGTTTAAGAAACACCAGCTGCCATATACCCCATTAGAGATTCATAATGCACGTGAGCACACAAAAAGTTCTGAGTAGTTGTTATGGTGAAGAGAACTGCTGAACATATTTTAAGTATTACCTACTTTCTGACTACAGATCTTTTTTCCTATTTAACATCTATCCACACCTTGCAGAACTAGTGTTTATGGAAATACAATTCATGAAATATGATCCTGGTATACTACTGATTTTAGAGTATGATAATGAATCCTATACCAAGAAAGGATAATAATATAGTACGATGAAAAAAGAATTTGCCACTATTGGTGTCACAAATATACTAGATTCTTTTTTTTTTTTTTTAATATACTACATTCTAATACTACACTTCACAGTTTATTATGCAAATGACAAATAATCATGACTGAGAAATCACTACCAGTTTCAGTCTTTCTCCTTCTAGGGTCCAACCCCCCAACTGCTCAAAGCAGCAGGAAAAGTCAAGTGCTCAGCACACAGAACACCTTATTGCTTACGGTGAACCAACATGAATTTTACCTTTACTTTAGCATTCTATACCAAAACTGTTCTCATCACTCATTTGTTCTGTGCACAGATAAATGCCCAGCGGGGTAACTATAATATTCTTTAACCACATCAACAAAAAATATTTTAAAGGTTTCTCTAGAACAAGAAAAACCGCAAACCCAGAACAGATAACCTTCCCAAGAGATTAACAGCAATTTTAATGTATGGAAAATATAGCTCTCATGCTTGAATAAAGGAACTGAACTGAATTGCTAGCAACTCTACATTGATGTTGACCTATTATTCCCAACCTACCAACTCACTGATATGAAAATAACTGCCTATGAAACAGAGGCTTAGGAACAAAGCTTGTTTATTAATGTGTTACGTTAGGAAAATTAAGGATTTGGTGGAAACTTGTTTTTCTGGATACAGTACTTCAGTAGTATGTCAAACTCGGATTATGCAAATAAATGCTTACAGTGAATTATAATTTATGCCAAGGAATTATTAAATGGAAGGCATCTAACTTATAAGGAAGAGACTAGCTGGTAAAACTATTAATAGATTAGGTGAAAAAAAAAAAGTCCCTATTTGCAAGATTGCTGTGTTTTAAAACTAAAAATAAATAAAATTCACACTTTAGTACACATTAAATACAAAGGCCAAAAAAAGTTTAAGTATTGATTTGTCACTGTCAAATTGCTTTCTAGTATTCTAGCTCTATTTTTCAGCTCAGCTGTTACCTTATCACAAAGAACTTCTCTGATGCTCCTACATAAAATATCCTTTTTCTTTCACTAAGCTCCATTTTTTTATCCTGCTTTGTATTTCATCATAGCACTTATGAATTAAAATACTATTTATTTGCTTTTATTTTGTCTCCTTACTAAAATGTAAGCTCCAAGATCAAAGACTTCAGCATATTATTTGAAGCTATATTCCTGAGGGCTGAAAATGTGTCTGACACATAGTAGGAATTCAATACATAACTTTAAAATGAATAAATATTATTATTAATGTTGTATGTGTGTAATACATCTGTTAAAATGAAACCTTGCTTTTTGTTATTTTTGTAGTACAAATTAAAATGTCATTTAAAAATAATATTTTTTTCTAAAATTAAAACTGATAATAGTGGTGATAATTGTTAAAATTATTGTAATGCTTCTATAAGAATTATTTCATTTAATTCTTCCCCAAAGCACCATTTATTGTCATTCCAATCTAATTTATTTATGTTAAGTAAGTTGAGATCTAAAAAAAACAGTTCACAGTTACACAAACGGGAAGTGAATGAGACAGAATTTGAACCATGATCTAACTACAAAAGTTCTGAATCGCTCTTTTATGTTGCCTCTTAAATTGATTTGCCTAATTGAAAATAAGATTTAGTAGGTGCATGACACTACATTTGTAGTTAAGGATTCAAGCATTCCCAAAGTGAAAAATTTTCCATAGACCATATTAAACAAGATTAGAATTTACAACAGGTATGCGATCATTTCTGAGCAATATCTCAGTTGGCAACTGGCTCTTAGCCACCATTTACTGTGAAAATATTAGTTTCGAAAAATCAATGCACATACTAGAATATACACAGAACTAATATGACATTTGTGAGATAAAATACCCAGTTAAAAATATTAGCAGATGAAAAGATTCATATATGTATTGCTGATGGTCATTGTCCTTTCTCTCAACTTTCCACTTTGCTAAACTTCATTTTACGACAGGCTCCCTATGTGATACAACAGCCTTTAAATTCCTGGGAATTGTCCTTGGTTCTGAACCAAGTCATTTATTACTGATATCAGAAGGCTTTGGTCCAAATGCCCTGCTCATCTGTAGTGTAATTCAGACTGTAATTTCACAGGCTGCTGCCTCACCTGTAGGGGTGCCATCTGGAAGGAGGATCACACCTGATATTTTCTCCCATGATACTCATGGGCATTCTTCTTTCAATAGTGACATTTACTTTAAAAAAATTAAATACTGCACTTATACTTTATTACTAAAAAGGAACATATGGAATTAAATCAGGGACTAGAATATTAATGTCATTCACTGAAGTGGGAATCTTATTTTTAAAACGGCTGCTCATGGTATCTTCTTGGATTAGATACATTAGTGATAAATGAATCTTTTGATACCTTCAGTATAAGGTGTTTTCTAACGTTTTTTAGTTCAAATAACTGAATTACTGGTACACCTCTAGGCAAAATTTGACTATTAAAGAAAAAGAGAGTTACAAATAAAATGGAAGAGTTAAACTGAAGGATGTTAGCAAAGAATCAATAATCTAAATATTTAAAGATAAAAGATTATCTGCAACAAATACAGAAGCCTACAAAATCTAATCATAATTTCCAAGTAGTATATCTCTGAATCGTGAGTATTTGATAACATTTTTTCCAATATTACTCTCAAATTCTGTAACATTCACTGCAGACAGAATTTTTTTATGTGACTGGAGCTAGCAGTCAGTTCTATTAACTGGAAACAAGACATTTTAAGTAAAAACAAACAGATTTGTTTGCCAGAATTTTTTGAGGATATACCCACTGATGGGAATCCTCAGCATCTTCCCTGTCTAAACCAGATTTTAGATAATATCCAAGTTTGGTTATTTTAAATAGAAGAAAAACAAATTTATGAACAATTGCCAAGTGAAGAATCCTCCTGGAATTCCATGATTTCTACCCTCCTACTCCTAGTCTTCAAACTAGGAGGAGGAAACTCAGGAAGGAGAAAACACTAAACAAATGCTGTGGAATGGAGTGAGTAAATCAATTTGTTTACAATTTACAATTGTTTGTGAGTAAAACAATTTTACTTACTCTATTCCACAGCATTTGTTTAGTGTTTTCTCCTTCCTGAATTTTTCCAAAGTAGTCACTTTGGTTTGCATGGAAGAAAACCAACTGTATCCTTTATATAGTCTTGTCAATAGTTTGTGTTCCTATTAAACTGATTTTACATAAATAAGCAGGCAAACAAACACAATAAGCTCTTGGTAAACAATGCCAACTGAGAGAAGTAGAGCAGTGGCAGCATGCTGAAGGTGGGTTTGTGTTCAGAAAGAGCCACAGGAACCTAGCAATATGTTATATAAAAAGAATGCAGAACATCACGAATTTGGTGAATTAGTAAAATGCAGGTTGGTTATGGAATCTGGATTTCACAAAATACAAAATACATTGTCATAATGTCACTCTCCAAGAAAATCTTCCTTGATGTCCCATACCAGGTCAGGTAGCCTTTATAATGTGACCCAAATTACAAGCTAACTTACTATCAATGCATAGAAATGATCATTTTAAAGCAGAGTTTCTCGATATTGGCACTAATGACATTTTGGGCCAGATAACTTTATCTGTAGGGGCTTTCCTGTCCATTGACGGACGTTTAGCAGCATTCCTGGGCTCTACCCACCGCACCATTATCCCCACCCAATCTACAGTCCCAAATTCTAACAATCTGAAATGTTTCCAGTGATTGCTCATGACTCAGATATCCCCAGGAGTGCGAAATTGTCTCCTCTTCCACATCACTGAAAAACCACTGTTCTAGAGGTATCCGAAATACAAATAAATAAGCATTCTTTCCTAATCTACTGTTCTCTGCTTAAAAAGAAAAAAAAAAAAAGTACCAAAGCTGGCCAGGTGCAGTGGCTCACACCTGTAATCCCAGCACTTTGGGAGGCCAAGGTAGGCAGATCACCTGAGATCAGAAGTTAGAGACCAGCATGGCCAATATGGTAAAACCCTGTCTCTACTAAAAATACAAAAAATTAGCTGGGCATGGTGGTGCACACTTGTAACGTCAGCTACTCAGGAGGCTGAGGCAGAAGAATCGCTTGAACCCAGGAGGCGGAGGTTACAGTGAGCTGAGACTGGACCACTGCACTCCAGCCTGGGGAACAAGAGGGAAACTCCACTTCAAAAAAAAAAAACGCATCAAAGTTAAGGTGCACAGAATGCAATGTAATCTCTATTTACTTCACTGTTATAATAGCCTTAGATATCAAACATTTGAACTGCAAAGTTTTTTCAATAATTCCCCAGCCTATCACTTGACCCTTCCATCTTTTTTTTTTTTTTTTTTTTTTTTGAGACGGAGTTTCGCTCTTGTTACCCAGGCTGGAGTGCAATGGCGCGATCTCGGCTCACCGCAACCTCCGCCTCCTGGGTTCAGGCAATTCTCCTGCCTCAGCCTCCTGAGTAGCTGGGATTACAGGCACGCGCCACCATGCCCAGCTAATTTTTTGTATTAGTAGAGACGGGGTTTCACCATGTTGACCAGGATGGTCTCGATCTCTTGACCTCGTGATCCACCCGCCTCGGCCTCCCAAAGTGCTGGGATTACAGGCGTGAGCCACCGCGCCCGGCCCCATCTTAAAATATGCTAACGCTAACCACCTAATTTGTCATAAATGTGATAATGAAATTACACGAGCGTTTTCAAAGTAATTATATAAAATCCTTTTGGGTAAGATGCTTTCCTTACAGCTCCACAGTGACTGATAAAGATTATATTACACTGTTATGCACCTGGCAAAATACTGGCGGCTGATGATATCACTCAATAGGGATACCTTTACCCTTTGCACTTACTTGCCATAGAATAGGTAGGAAAAATGTTGTGTTGGCATCTATATATACACACACAGACATCTCTGTACAGTGTTTAAGGTATTTTGCCAAGATAAATTTCTCAACCTAGAATTCTTGGATTAAAGGATATGCACATTCAAAATTTTGAAATGTATCATCAAACTGCCCTACAAGACTATGACAATTTTTATTCCCACAATTACATGAGTGGAATAAAGACCTAAATGTAAAAGGGAAAGGTATAGAGTTTATGGAGAATATTTTCATGTTCCTGCAGGAAAAAAGTACTGATCATAAAGACCAATACATTTGACTATGTTAAAATCCAGAACCTCTGCTCATAAAAACAATTAAGTCAGAGTCTGAAAAGATATTGGCCAGCCACACACATATACACATTTGTACATTTTACGTCTCCAATGAAGAATACTAATTGTTAAAAGAGAGTACACAACCCAAAAGAAAAATGGGCAAAATAATTATATACAATTACTTCATAAAACAAAAATATTTTACTTCATTAGTAATTCAAACACAATGGGAGACTACTACATGACTACCAGATTAGCAGTCACACAATACCCAGGGTTGAGAAGTCCATGGAGGCATGAAATAAAATTTTTCTACAGTACTTTGGAAAAGTACTTCTGCATTGCCTAATAATGTGTAAGAGCAGCACACCCTGTGATCTAGCAACTCTAATCCTAATTGTATACCTAGACATGAGTGCTTAAGTATAACAGCACACATGTACAAGTATACTATAGTACTATTATTTGCATGACAAAAAACTGGAAAGTACCCAGTGCCCAACAACAGTAAAATTAAAAAAACACTTCCCTAAGATGTGTTTTCTTCTGGTACATTCATACAAGGGCATCTATAGAAATGAAAATAAATTATCCTTATAAGCAATGTAAATGAATGTTATGAACATGACTCAGTGAAGAAAGCAAAAAACCACATTTTAAAACAAAAATATATGTTTTGCTCTATTCATAAAAATTTTAAAAACTGGTAAACATAAACTACACTGTTTACGGATGTAAGTGTAAGTGGTAACAGCAAAAAGAAAGGCAAGGAAATGATTATCATAAAGGTCAGGAGAGTGGTTACCTCTGGGGTAGGAGCTGTAACTGAGAAATGATATTTGGATGTCTCCTTTCTATATTTTCATCTGGCTGATAATCACATAGATGTTCATTATATAACTATTTGTTATCCTGTACCTGTAAGTTTATGTAATTTTCTGTGTATATTACATTTCATAACTAAAAAGGTTATACAAGGAAGATTTATATGACTAGCATATATAATATACAATAATATGGGTGAAAGCAAAAAGAACAGATTCATATCTGCTTATAAATGGTTATAACATGTGTGGAACAGTACACAATTAGAGAATTGATTGCCTCTGTGGATGGAATATAATAGCAGGGGTATAGGAAAGGAAGGAGACTAACTCTTCAATATAAACTCTTTCATATCTTGGGAATTTTGTCTCATGATTATATATTATTTGTTCATAAAATTTTAAAAAAGAAAAACAAAAAGGCTAATAATCACAAGCTAAAAAGACAATAGTTTTTAATACTTTATTTTGGAAAGAAAAAGTGAGGCTGATTTTTAAAAAGAAACGATATTATAGGAAAAGATTGTTAGAGAGGTTTAAAAAAGGAAAAATCAATAAAGTGCTATACAGAAGAAATCCACTTTTAACCTATCTATGTTTTTATATTTAAAGAAAAAGGGTGGGAAAACCCATCACATTTAAACATTAACCATAAGAAAATTATAGTTAATTATTAATACCAAACAAAGATGACTAAAGAATCAAAAACATTATCAGGGACAAAGAACATTAATAATGATAAAGAAGGCAAATTAAGAATAACACATAATAATCTAATGTGTATGCACCTAATAACCACATAAAAATACCTGAAGCAAAACCTGATAGAACTGAAAAGAGAAACAGACAATCCTGAATCCTAGGTAGAAATTTCATTCTTCTTTCAGTAATTAACAGAATTAGTAGACAAAATAAATACAGATTTTAAAGACTTGAACAATACAATCAACCAACTTGACTCAAATGGCAATTATGTAACACTCCAACAATAACAGAGTACTTCCTTCTAAATCAATGTTAACATTCAATGAGAGAGACCATATGCTGGGCCATAAAGCAAGTCTAAACAAATTTAAAGGAATGATAGCATAAAGAGCATGTTCTCTTATCACAACCAAATTAAATTAGAAATTAATAACAGAAAGATATTTTAAGTTAAACATGCAAAAAAAAAAAAAAGAAGTTAAACATGCTTCTAAATAATCCATGGACCAAAGCAGAAATCACAAGGGTATATTTTGAATTGAGTAAATTTGTTGGATGCAGCTACAGCAGTCATTAGAGGGAAATGTATAGGTTTAAATGTGATGAAAAAAGCAAGGTACAGAACAGTATGTAGAATATGCCTATCTTACACTGAATATGAGGTTCATTGCTTTATCCTGCCTAGAGCAGTGCCAGGTATATAGTAGCCACACTATTTGTTAAGTGAATGAGTATGCCAAGGGGTAGAAATATACACACATTTATAATACAATGAAATATTTTAAGAAGGATGTACTAGAAACTGCATTTTGTTGGGGACTGGGGGTAGGTCTTGAGTAATAGGGTTAAAGATTAAAAAAAGACAAAATTTATTATATCTATATATTACTCAAAAAATGACAGTAAAATTTTACATGTATTAGTCACAAATATCTGTCAGAGAAGCTCCTATTTACCTCTTACTTAACTTGATCACTACCTTCCATGCGAGAATAAGAATCATGGTGATAACTGCCACTTACTAGGTCCCTATAATATGCTTGCCATTGTTCCGCAAGATTACTTTCTTTCATTTCTCTCACCTTCCAACATACAGTCCCATTTTTTTAAGTCTTGTGGACTTCTAGAGAACATAACTTAGCACAAGAAATAATTTCCTCTGCATGTTCTAAAGTTTAAAAAACTTGCTTTAGTTTAAGTTTTTCTCCCACTAGATGGCACCCTCACTTAATCAACAAAAGACTGACAGTCAAATCGGTCCTTTTCCACAAACTGCGGAAAACTGTCCAATAATCAAGCCTATCAAAAGAAAAAGTGAACTTTAAAATCTTTCCAAAGGCATGTGTGGGTCTTATTCCAGATGCACAAAAAAAAGCTTCTAAAACAATATTGCCAATCTACCATGGTGGGTGAAAAAATTCATTAATGATAACTGGATATTCCACTCTTAAAACTAATTAATGTTGGCCAGGCATGGTGGCTCATACCTGTTATCTCCACACTGGGGAGGCTCAGGAGGGAGGATCCCTTGAACCCAGGAATTTGAGATCACCCTGAGCAAGAGAGGGAGACCTCGTCTCTACAAAAAAAATTAAAAATTAGCTGGGCATAGTGGCACATGCCCATAGTCCTAACTACTTCAGAGGCTGAGGCAGGAGAACAGCTTGAGCCCAGGAGATCAAGGCTGAGTGAGCCATGATTGTGCTACTGCACCCAGGCCTGGGCAACAGAGCAAGACCCTCTTTCTCAAAAAAGGAAAGTAAAACTACAGTCATTACCAAGTATCCCCTCCCTTTTTTTAGATAGCGTCTTCCTCTGTCACCTAGGCTGGAGTACAGTGGCATGGTCTTGGCTCACTGCAACCTCCACCTCCCAGGTTCAAGCCATCCTCTTACACTGGGATTACAGGCACACACCACCATGCCAGGCTAATTTTTGTATTTTTAGTGGAGATGGGGTTTCACCATATTGGCTAGGCTAGTCTCAAACTCCTAACCTCAAGTGATCCACCCACCTCAGCCCTCCAAAGTGCTGGGATTACAGGTGTGAGCCACCATGCCTGGCCCCAAGCACTTTTATTAAAGAGAATTATAATATTACATAGCAACAGTGTGTGCTATGGTCTGAGTGTGTTCCCCAAGTATGTTAAAACTTAATTACCAATGTGATAGTATTTAAAGGTGAGGTCTTCAAGAGGTGATTAAGTCATGAGAGCTTGGAAAGGATTGAGGCCCTTAAAAAAGAACTTGAGGAATTGGGATCATTCCCATCTATTCCTTCCGCCATATGAGGATACAGCAATAAGGCACCATCTTGGAAGTCAAGATCTGGCTCTCGCTAGACATTCAACCTGCTGGAACTCTGATGTTGAACTTGCAACCTCTAGAACTCTGAGAAATAAATTTATTTTGTTTACCTAGTCTCAGGTATTTTGTTATAGCAGCACAAATAGACTAAGACACAGTGATTCTAGAATACTTATGTAGACTTTAGAAGCTATAGGAAATAGTTACTGACAGTATGACTCAGTATATAAAGAACAAGACCTCATTATGTTTCCAGCAACAATACATTTTAGGATCTACTGACACTCTGAATACAACAGATATGCTAGGAGGAAAAAAAGAACATCTTATTAGATGCATCAGTAAGCTGGCTTTCACCTTGAGAGCATTTGCTAAACCTAGTGAATGAACAGGAAACAGGAGACAAAGCTCATAGTTCAACCAGAGTGAGGACTCTAAGAAGAAACTGCCCTAAATAACAGAGCTAGGACAAACATATCTACAGAGCAAATGTGAATTTACAATCTCATCTGCTGTTGCCCACTGCTCCAATTCAGTTTAGAACCTTGGTGCTGAGTAGTCAAACACATACTTCCTCTCTAACTCCACCCCATCCCCAATAAGCATAAGACAGACCCCAAACATACAACCCTGATTTACAACGCCAGGGGGACAGGAAAAAGCCGAAAGTCAATAATTTAAAAATAACCCTTCAATACACTCTTTGGTAACACTGTGGGAAAACGGGTATTCTCATTCTGTTGTTGGTAAGAAAGTCAAATGGTACAAGGAAAATTTGGCAATAACCAGTAATGTTGCCCTCTCTCTCCCTTTCTCCATCCCTCTAGAACTGGCCTCAAGCAATCTTCCTGCCTTGGCCTCGCAAAGTGCTGGGATTACAGGTAGAAGCCACCATGCCCAGCCCTCATTAGTCCATCATTTGATCCATCAGTCCTACCTCTAGCAATATAAAATGACATTACACATGTACAAGAATATTCAATACAATATTTGTAATAGCAAAAAATAAAATTCAAATGAGCATTAATTACGTAGAAATGTAATTATCGATACAATTTATTCTACATGAGAATAAAAAAACATATTTGCAATATACTTTAGTCTAGGCTGGGGGTATGTGCAGAATCAATCAAATACATATCTAAGAAAGTTGGTGCACATGTGTGTACAGCCATAAAAAGGAAGGAGAAATCTCTCTATAGAATGATGAAGTGATTTCCAAGATAGAATTTTTAACTGAATAAAAGCAAAGTATAGAACAATATCTAGAATATGCTAACTTTGGCAAAAGGGTGAATATATACATATCTAATATATTCAAAATAACCCCAAAGATAAAAAGAAAATGGTCATCTATCCACAAAGGAAGATGACAGAAGAAAAAACATAATCTCCTGTTATCTTAAAATATACATAAAAATTACTAAAAACTTGGTAATTTTTTGCATAACTAAAACACAAAATTAAACTAACAAGGGAAAAAGAAGCAATCCTCCCCAAAACTGAAGAAGAAAACACTGAAATCTGGTTGCATGTCAAGTTAGTAACATAAAAGGAGAAAATAGCCACTACAAGTGACTTAAAAAACAACAGTATTTTGACGTACATTTCTCATGAGATACATTCTAAAAGAAAAGAAAATGTAAACAAATTTTAAGCTGCATTTAGAAATCTACTGCTTAGTAGTAAAGTTGGTGTTAAATGCCTTCACTGCTAAATTATAGCAAACATTTAAAGAACTAATATTGATTACTCTCAAACTCTTCCAGAATATCAAGACGGAGGATTTCTTCCAAATTCATTCTATGAGGTTAGCATTACACAGATAACAAAATCAGTCAAAGACACTACAAAAAAGAAACAGCAGGCCAATATCCCAGATGAACACAGATATAAAACTCCTTAACAAAATACTAGCAAACCAAATCCAGCAGCACATCAGAAGATCACTTGCCATGATCAAGTAGGATTTATCCCAGAGATGCAAGGATGATAAAATGTACACAAATCAATAAACATGATACTTCAAAAAAAATGAAGGACAAAAACCGTATGATCATCTCAATAGACACAAAAAAACCATCTGATAAAATTCAACATCGCTTCATGATAAATATTCTCAACAAGTTAGGCATAGAAGGAACGTACCTCAACACAATAGAGGCCATCAATAACAAACCCACGACCAGCAACATACTGAATGGGGACAAGCTCAAACCATTTCCTCTAAGATATGGACTAAGACAAGGATGTCCACTTTTACCACTTTTCAACATAGCACTAGTTGGAAAGAAGGGAGTCAAATGGTTCCTGTTTGAAGGCAACATGATCTTATACATAAAATCTGAAAACCTCTTAGAACTGACAAACAAATTCAGTAAAGATGCATGACACAAAATCAACATACAATGATCAGTAGCATTTCTATGCCCAGGGAAAGTAATAAATAAAGAAATCAAGAAAGCAGGCCAGGTGTGGTGGCTCACGCCTGTAATCCCAGCACTTTGGGAGGCCGAGGCAGGTGGATCACCTGACAACAGGAGTTCAAGATCAGCTTGACCAACATGGAGAAACCCCGTCTCTACTAAAACTACAAAAAAATTAGCCGGGCATGGTGGCCTGTAATCCCAGCTACTTGGGAGGTTGAAGCAGGAAAATCACTTGAATCTGGGAGGCGGAGGCTGCAGTGAGCCAGGATCACACTCCAGCCTGGGAGACAGAGTGAGACCCTACCTCAAAACAAAACAAATAAGAACTACTATTTGACCCAACAATTGCATTACTGGATATATACCCAGAGGAATAAAAATCATTCTACCATAAAGAACAAGATGCACATGAATGTTCATTGCAGCAGTACTCGCAATAGCAAAAACATCGAATTGGAATCAACCTAAATGCCCATCAGAGTGGATAAAGAAAATGTGGCAGAGATACCCCATGGAATGCTATTAAAAAAAAAACAAAAAAACGAGATCATGTCTTTTGTGGGAACATGGATGGAGCTGGAGGCCATTATCTTTAGCAAACTAATGCAGGAACAGAAAACCAAATACTGCATGCTCTCACTTGTAAGTGGGAGCTAAATGATGAGAATTCATGAATACAAAGAAGATAACAACAGACACTGGGCCTACTTGAGGGTAGAAGTTGGGAGGAAGGAGAGGAGTGGGGAAAAAAAAAAAACTATGGGTACTAGGCTTAGTACCGAGGTGATGAAATAATTTGTACAACAAACCCCCAGGACACAAGTTTACATAAATAACAAACCTGTACATGTACTCTCAGATCTAAAAGTTAAAAAAAAAAAAAAAAGCCACTAAAAAATTAAATAAAGTTTCTGTACAGCAAAGGAAACAACAGAGTAAAGAGACCATCTGCAGAGTGGGAGAAAATATTTGCATATTATTTATCCATCAAGAGATTTATAAAGAACTCAACAGCAAAAATCCAAATAATCTGATCAAAAATGGGCAAATAAACTGAATAGACATCTCTCAAAAGAAGACATATAAAGGGCCAACAGGTATATTAAAAAATGCTCAACATTACTAATCATCAGGGAAATGAAAACTGAAATTATAATGTGATATTATTTCATGCCAGTTAGAATGGCTATTATCAAAAAGACAAAATAAGGATGCAAGGATACAGAAAAAGTGGAATTTTTATATACTGTTGAGAATATAAATTAGTACAGCCATTATAAAAAGAGTATAGAGGTTCCTCAAAAAACTAAAAATAGAACTATTACATGATCCAGCAATCACACTACTAGGTATACATATCCAAAGGAAAGGAAATCAGTATGTCAAAGAGGTATCTGCACTCCCACGTTTATAACAGCACTATTCACTATAACCAAGATACAGAATCAACCTAAGTGTCTATTAAGACTTGAATGCAGCCAGGCGAGGTGACTCACACTTGTAATTGCAGCACTTTGGGAGGCTGAAGAGGGTGGATCAGGAGGTCAGGAGATACAGACCAGTCTGGCCAGCAAGGTGAAACCCTAACTCTACTAAAAATACAAAAATTAGCTGGGCATGGTGGCGCGTGCCTATAATCCCAGCTACTCGGGAGGCAGAGGAAGGAGAATCACTTGAACCTGGGAGGCGGAGGTTGCAGTGAGCTGAAATCGCGGCATTGCACTCCAGCCTGGGCAAGAGAGCGAGACTCCATCTCAAAACAAATGAACAAAAAACCAGCCAAACAAAAAGAGTTGAATAGATTTAAAAAATGTGACTTATATACACCATATACAGTTTACAGAAGACAATCTGTATTTATAGCAAATGCTTATGTACCTACAAATACAAGCTGTAAATTTGAAGGCTTTTCTTTTACTTCCAGGTAGAAGTAAACAGAATTACTGACAAAATATTCATAAATTGTTACACAATTTTAGAGTTTAAAATCAAAACTAACCAATATTTTGTGTTCTCTGAGGGCTTACCTGAAAAATTTTTGTTAAGGGCAGTTGATTCATGTTCCTGAATAACTTAACCTTTTAATCTTCATAATTATAATACTTTATAACTTATTGAAGACTGAAGAAAAGAAAGGCTAGGAAGTGGTTAAGAGCATAGATAAGAACAAAAGATTATAAGACCAAAATAATTATACACAAGGGACCTATTCTTTAGATTTCTATTCTCTTTGCTTTCATTTTATTCTTGATTGAGATGTTGGCATATCTATGAAAAAATACAAACCAATTTTTCGTTCATTGTTCAAGTACTATATCTCCCTGTTTAATACTTATAGTACTCGAAAACAGTACTGTAAAATGGAAATTTTACATTTTATCTAAAATTATTAGGCATTGTCAGCATTGCCTAAAAACTGTTTACAAGGCAGCAAACAGAATTATGATAATGTTAAGAAAAATACCAACAATACTCCAAATCCCAATAACTCACATTCATCAGCTAATTTTCATACTTCTGCACACCAACCATGGACAGTCAATTAGTGAATGCTAGTCATAGGAAGAGAAAATCTTCTGCTTTTACAAAGGCCTGTAAGCAAGGTAGAAGCCCTAAGAATGTTCTTTCTCCAAGAATTAATATTCTTTACTTCATGTAAATGATTATTTTCATCTGTTATTTATTGAATTAGTGTAGTAGCTCTCGTGAGTTACAGAGTACTTAAAAGTTTGTATAACTTTCAAAACTGAATAGCTAATTATTTAGATCTTATGTGTCAGAAACTGTTCTAAGAAATTTACATGTATTAACTCATTTAATCCTCATAAAAATCTGATGAAGTAGGTAATGCTATTATTTTCATTTTATAGAGAAGGAAATCGAGGCACAGAAAGGTAACATGCCCAAGAATGGAGGCAGTTTGCCTTTGGAGCAACATTCTTAACCCTGTCATATACTACCTCTGTGCCTTCATGTGCTGTACATAAAATTATAAATGTCTGTGGCTAGCAAATTTCTGTCTGGGAACATTTCCTTAAAATTCACATTCTGTCATCATTTACTAATGCTAAGCCTCGTGGATTTAGCAAAATGTCCTTGCAAAGTCATGCTGAAAACACAGAGGAAGTACAGCAATACCAAATGAGTCAATTTCGCTTACTGGGTCAGAATTAGGGATGGTTATTTTGAACAGTTTTATTAAGCAGTCAGAAATATGAAGCCATAAAGACCAGCTCTCAAAACAAGAACTTCTATTGATAGACTAAAATGGAAAAAACAAGGACACATACATAAAGACATATGTATTAACGTCTTCCAGGGATTAAACTGTTTACATTTAACTGAAACAATTTTGTCAAATAGAAATTCCATCTGATAAAAATAAAAATATACAGCATGAGGACTATAGTTATTCTTATCCAGAAAAATCCTTCAAAATAAAGACAAAAATCCATGAACAGGTGCAGACAAAAATCATGTTTAGATTAAGCCATGGAATAGTTAGTGGACCACAGTAGAAGAAAACAGATGTACATCTCTGCAATATAAGATGCCTACACTGCTATAATGGATTACACGTCCATTAAACATCTGTGCCCAATTCTGGAGTATATTCCATTTTTGTCTTTCCTTGTTGGAAATACTTGTAAAAAGAGAGAAAAAAAACGCTTAACCATGGTTCACTCTAGATTTTTGCATCCTTATTATGTTGTATGTAAAAAAAGATAAATAAATAAAGACAGGAGTCTGTGCAATTTAATTTTAAAATGCTGGTTCATGAAAATGTGGCTACAGATTTAAAATAGTTGTTTACCATTTGCCTACTGTTTCAGCCAGTGTGACTGAAATGTGGAGAATAAATTTTAGAAAGCATATCTGCCCCTTGTTTAATTATGTAACTAATGTTTTCCAGCTTCTCAAATCAAAAATCCTAATGAAAGTACCAAATAAATTTAGGGACTTAGAGGATTAAGAAGATACCATAAATGTTATTTCCAATCTACAAAGATGATTCAAAATAATTTAGCACAAGCCTTCTTAGCGCCTTAAATGCAAATTTTATTAGAGAAATAAGGCCATACGGAGCTGACTGCCATAGAATAACTGCTGTTAAGTTACAGTGTCCAATGTCCCACCTAGAGCACTTAAAACAATTGCTAGACTTCAACTCACTTAAAACAAGGAAAGGCAGACAGTGTGATAATGCAAATGCTTAAGATATACTTTTGTGGTGAGGAAGAAGAAGAGTTCTTATTTATCATTTCCTGGACACACTGTTTTGTTTTTCATTACTTCAGGGCTTCCAAGCACCTTGGCTTCCAAACAACTGGCTCCTTTCATCTCAGGCTCCAGTGACTGGCTTCCTGATAAAGGCAGAGGTCTTACCCGACCAATGCTCTAAAGTGAAAGGTGCTCTTTATTTCAGTACAAAGAGGGGTCCCCAGACCCCAGGCCATGGACAGGTACTGGACTGTGGCCTGTTAGGAACTGGGCTGCACAGCAGGAGGTGAGTGGCAGGAAAGCATTACCACTTGAGCTCCGCCTCCTGTCAGATCAGCAGTGGTATTAGATTCTCAAAGGAGTGTGAACCCTGTTGGAACTGCGCATGCAAGGGATCTAGGCTACGTGCTCCTTATGAGAATCTAATGATGTGAGATAGAACAGTTTTATCCCAAAACCATCCCATCCCCACCCACCAGTCCATGGGAAAACTGTCTTCCATGAAACTGGTGCCTGGTGCCAAGAAGTCTGGGGACTGTTGAGTTACGAATACAAACTAAAAAAGGAGAAACCACACAAGCTATTTAAAATAGAGGAAAATAATGTCAAAAGTCACTTATACAGAGGATAAAAGATATGAGAAGTCATCAAGAGGGTGACACAACCAGACTTTAGTAATGCCCAGAAGTAGTTGGCATTCCTAGGCTACTGCTACAAGAACCCAGGGCTGGGGTTATGCAGTGGATGCTGGAATTACAGCATGCCTGTCCAGTGGGCATTGGAACCAGAAAAGAAACATCTTTTGTCAGCAACACACTAGAGATAAAGTAAGAAGGGAAGAAATGCCCTGGCTTCTTCTTTTCTTGAATCTTGGGATATTTAGAGTTTCCAGTGTTTCCTATTGGGTTCTCCAAACTCAGCAGAAGTCAGCCATTATTGGAGCCTGGGAAAGGCAGCCTGCGGGGTTAGCCCTCCTTAGTACAGAAGAAAGCAGAAGGGTACAAAAGGGATTTGAGGGCAAACAAGCCCAAGACTAGTACAACTTTCAATAAAGTTCACGTCATAAAGACAATCTCATGAATTCATTCAATTCAGCTAATTGCAGTTACTATACCAGCTGGGTCTAAGACATCAATTGCATATTAATAATTCTAGATCATCTTTCAGATTTGGAAGTGAAAAATCCTAGAACATCAATATCCAGAACTATAATTCTGCTAGGCAGAGCAAGAACTATCCCATTAGTTATTGTAATCAGATATGTAATAACGTTCAACTGAGGTAACAGGAAGTTTAGACAAGTCTTTCTTTTAGTTTGCCTATAAAATCTATGTTGGAGTAATTTAAAAGATGCATTTTCCAAGAAAAGTAAAATATACAGCATAAACTATTTAAAATTCTTGTCATATATGCCTCAAATGTGCTTTCTCACAAGCATCTTTTCCTAGTCTTTAAAGAAATGTTAAATTTTTAATTCATATCTACTACTTCAATTAATGAGAAATCAAGAGTCCTGATATAAATTCTTTGGTGTGAGAATACTGATATGACTAAAGATTGTATAAAGTGAATCTTAGCATTAAAAAAACAACATACTGTTTCGTATACAAAATAGTAGCTGTCAACAATTGTAACTGTCATCAGCTCTAGACTGGAACTCCCTATGCTACTGCATTAAATCTGAATACTCCAAAAGTTCCTTGAAATTTCTATTTTGCTAGGATTATAACTGTTCATTCAAAATTTATTTAAAAAATTATAAAGCAAAATTCATTTTCAATTTTTTTTTGATAAACTTATTTCATGAAAATATAGCTACCAAATAGAATATTAAGGAAAAAAATTATTTCAAAATAATTTAAAAATCTTTACTAGACATACTATCTAGTTTATTTCTGTCAAATTGACATATCAATAAGTCAAATCAGCTGTCAAATACCATTAATTTTTGTTTGTTTGAGACCGGGTCTCACTCTGTCACCCAGGCTGGAGTGCAGTGGTGTGATCTTGACTCACTGCAACCTCCACCTCCCGGGTTCAAGCCATTCTCCTCCCTCAGCCTCCCGAGTAGCTAAGATTACAGGTGCCTGCCACCACATCCAGCTAATTTTTGTATTTTTAGTAGAGATGAGCTTTCATCATGTTGTCCAGGCTGGTCTCGAGCTCCTGACCTCAAGTGACCCACCTGTCTCAGCCTCCCAAAGTGCTGGGATTACAGGTGTGAGCTACCATACCCAGCCTCCATTAATTTTATTTTCCCATATATTTAAAAATAAATATTCTGTCTTGACTCAAGATTTTAACAGCAAATTATAAAGCTACATAATATACCTTCCTTTTAGTATTTTAGTAACAGCAATAAATTCTACTTTATGTGATAACAGACATTGATAACATGATCCAATAGATTAGAATGATAGAACATTCAGTATGATAATAGTGGCAACAGCATGTTAATTTTGATGAAACAGTCCTAATAAGTCCTTATTACTCCTTGGAGGCTTTTGGGCAAACACTTAGGTATCTAAAAGTTTTCTGCAAACACTTAGGCATCTAAAACCAACCAAACAAAAAATAATAAACTCTGATTAATTATGTATTCAGCATCTTGATACTTTTATTATTGTAATAGAGTAGAAAAATAATTTATTATGATTTTTAAGGTAAAAAAGATAATTTATCACTTTTTAAAAATTATGAATAGCCAATAAATAAGCACCATTTCAGAATAAACTACCATAAGAAGACTGTAGCTATTTTTTAAAATTACACATTATAGCATCTAATGTAGATATTTAAAAAATAATGTCACCATTCTGCCATGTATTAAATATAATCAAATTCAGGAAAACATATTGGTTAATATGGCAACACAGTAAACCAATATTTAAAACTTAAGTCTATCTTATTCATTACTTAAAAAAAGTATTTTTTCGTTTTACCAATGAAAGTAGTTTTTTTCTGTAAACACTCACCATCCACTCAGATATAATAACATCCACTTTTTCTACAGGAAGATGAACTTCTTCAATCTTTCCTTTAATTAGTGTAATAGTATCTTCAAGTTTATTTAGTCTGAAAATTATCACAATGAATTAGGTTTGGTTAAACAGATTCTGAAAGCTAGTCAAATTACATAATTTTTTGTCAACAACTCATATTGTTTTGTGGAACAAAAAAGTATGTTCAATCAAAGTTTAGTTGTTCTTTGGACAATATAATTATTTTATGGTTACTCCATGAATGCCCAAGAATGTTTCTGGTTAATATGGCAACACAGTAAACCAATATTTAAAACTTAAGTCTAAAAAGAAATTCAAACTTTATCAAGAATAACATGTCAATGAAATTACGTGTCTTTAAAACAAAAAACAACAAGGTGGTGAAGATAGACATATAAGATATACAAAAGTATGGTTTAAAGGGAAGCAGTGTGTCTGTCATAGGGATGAGAGAATGTGAAGCCCCAAGCCCTTAATTTAATCCCCTGATACTCTAGCATTTGTTAGCTATGTGGACCTTCACCAAATTTTTAAGCAATTTCATTGTGCCTGTGCTGCTCATGTGCAAAAGAGAATGACAATACTGACCCTATTTACTTCACAGGCTATTAGGATCAAATGCTTGTGAAAGTTATACAGGTATCTATAAACAATAATGACATAATCATCAACAACAAAACATTAAGTGTCATACAAAACCTGAGATCCTATCACTATCAAAAATTATTTAACCTTGACCAGTGGCATTCATTAGATATTTTTATATGCTTGATCATAAGATCAGCACATATTTTCAACCTCCCATTCTTTTGTAATATGAAACAACTTTTTCTTAAACTGCCAAGGTAAAAATATTTTAGACTTGCAAGACATATGATCTCTATTGCAACTATTCAACTGCTATTGATGCATGAAAGAGGCAACAGATAATACGTAAACAAAAAGGCCCAGACGTGTTCCAGCTTTACTTACAAAAACAGGTAGCTGGCCCATGGACTGAGGTTTACCAACTCCTATCCTACAACAATATACTGCCAATATAGAATTCTCTAAGTAGAGAAAAATATCTCCAAGAATATAGGCAAAATACATTTCAGATCAAGAGAGAACATTCTGTTTCGCTACTGACATAAATGGACAATGAAGGAAATATTAAAAAATTAGTTCAGAAAAAGAAAACTGGTCCTAGATGGTCAGGAAAAAAGGAAGGAATGAGAAAAATGAATGGACATGTGTGGGTGAATGAATACATAAGATCAGAGTGTCAAATCTAACTCACATGAACCAGAGATCTTACCCAGTGTCAAGCTTTACAAATAATTTTTAAAATACAGGGAATCAAGAGGTACAGACTAAGAGATTTGGGATATTAAAAGCAGCTGCTTCAGTCCTTCCTTTCCTATATGACTATACAATCTCTGGCCCAGAGTAGAAAAGGTTTTCAAATGGGGTGCACAGGTTATCAATTCACACAGTAAGAAGCCTTGCTCTATGTGCCAGATTAATCTCTACTTCTTCTAAGTCTCCTGATTGCCTGTACCTTTGAAATTATTAATAAAATTTAAAGCTGGGTAATCTCTCGGTAATATTGAGTAATTAAGTTCACATGAGTCCGACTTGAAAATATGTTAGCTCAGAATAGTGCTGTGTGCAGGACTCTCTGTTATACCCATGAATCACAAAGGCTAAGGAAATTTTTCTAGCAAGAAAAAGGAGGAATTTTTTAAAAATTGGCAGAGGATTGAATCCTAGGATGTTTGCCTACCTAACCTTGGTATGAAATGGCAAGATTTAGAGAACTAGCTAGAGGGCTGACAGGGAATAGTATGTAGAAGAGAATATAGTGAAAAATCCCATTCTCTAGCTGTTACTAGAGTTTCTAATAAATATCAGTCCTTTCAAAGAGAAAATGATGGCAAGAGAAAGGTTTTCCTCTCACTGAAAGACCTTTTTATGCTTTTATGTCTACCTGGAAAGATGAAGTATTCACTAAGAAAGTAATGAACGTAAAACTATGAGTTGCCACAAAGAAAATGCAGCTAATGGACAAGTTTAGGGGACTACTATGTTCTGAGAGTATTCAGTAAAAAAGACAAGATACGATTTTACAGAGAAATACCAGAAAAGCCTAGTGATTCACTATTGGCAAAAACTCCCAACATTTACTACTGGCATAAATTATCAGGGAAACACACCACTTATTTTATATACTACTTGAGTAGAAGGGATAACTGGATTGATGATTGATTCCCAAATGGCTGTGAAGAGATTCTTCCAGGTGGTATGACAACCAATCTGCCACAGTGAGTAAAAGCAGGATTGCAGCATACCTTCCCTAAGAAGGGTAACTGCTGTACTCTCTTCCCCACATATAAAGAAAACAGTCCTTCTGAAGGAGTAGGCATGCTAGGAGTACAAATGAACTTAAATTGGCTTTACGATAACAATATAATTTAATGCTATGAACACAGGTGACAATGTATGTAGAAATTAGCAACTCCCCATTCTCGAGTACTTTATGTAATCTATTACGAGGCCAAGAGAATATTCAGGAGGCACGATCTAATTGACTGGTTCAGTTAACAAGTATGGAGCCCGCCCAGTGTTTTTAATATAGAAAGGAAAAAAAAAATCAATGAGAGGAAAGAAAGGACAAGGGAAAAAACAACTAGCTCCTTGAGAAGAACTCAATCATTTTTGAAAAATGACGTAAAAAATGAAATCAGATGAGGCTTCTACAAAGAAATTATTAACAAGCTTTGTAGGGGACAGTTCAAATCCTGGTGGTCACTAATGGTTTTTACAGACTTATTCTTTGCATAAGTGATTGCAGAAAACAATAAAACAAAAGATACCTGAGAAATATATGGCAAGGAGATAATGATCAAAGTCAGAAGGTAGTGGGGAGGAAGAAATTCAAACAGCTGACCCATGATTCATAGCCAACATTTATTGGGGGATGTTTATCCCCAGGGTGAATTTTCCATTTAAAGTGACTTAATGTCCTTGCATTGTCTGGGAGGAGGTTAAAAATATTGACAATAAGCCAGTTGTGGCAGCTCACGCTTATAATACCAGCACTTTGAGAGGCCAAGACAGGAGGACTTCTTGAGCCCAGGAGTTCAAGACCAGCCTAGGCAACATAGGAAGAAGAACTTGTCTCTACAAAAAATAAATAAACTAGCCAGGCATGGTGGTGTGCGCCTGTGGCCCAGCTACTCTAGAGACAAGGGGGAAGGATCAGTTGGGCCTGGGAGGTCAAGGCTGCAGTGAGACATGATTTCACCACCGTACTCCAGCTTGGACAGAGCAAGACCCTGTCTCAAACAAACAAAAAATAATAATAAACTCTGATTAATTATGTACTCAGCATCTTGGTACTTTTATTACTGTAATATATTTATAGCTTCTTTCTAATGTCTGTATTCATAAACATCATAAAAACAGTTTTGTTTCTTCATATCCAATTCTTATACTTTTGTTTTTATATTAGCACATTGGCTAAGATCTCCTTTATGGTGTTGGATAGAAGAGGTGACGAAAGGTATCCTTGTCCTGTTCCTGAACTTAAAGAGAATGTTTTCAATGCTTCCTCAAGATACTGGCTATAGGTTTTGTTTTTGTAGATACTCTGTATCAGTACTCCCCAACCTTTATGGCACCAGGAACCAGTTTAGTGGAAGACAATCTTTCCATGGACCTGGGGATGGGAGATAGTTTTGGGATGAAACTGCCACTTCAGATCATCACGTATTAGATTCTTGTAAGGAACACACAACCTAGATCCCTTGCATATGCAGTTCACAATAGCATTCTCACTCCCATGAAAATCTAATGCTCTTGTTGATCTGACAGGAGGCAGAGCTCAGGTGATAATGTTCACTCACCCACTGCTCACCTCCTGTTGTGCGGCCCAGTTTCTAACAGGACACCAACAGGTACTCATCACAGGCTGGGGATTGGAAACCGCTCCCCTTTATCATATTAAGACACTGCTTTCTAACTTGAGTTTGCTAACAGTTTAAATACATAGGTATATTGAATGGATACTAAATTTTATCAGACTTTTATACTGCATCTCTTGAGATGATCTCAATAGATTTTTCTGATTTTCTCATATTTAACCAACTTTGCATTCCTAGAATAAACTTTACTTCTCAATATATTATTCAGTTTTTCTTTTTTTTTTTTTTTTTTCTTGAGACAGAGTCTTGCTCTGTCACCCAGGCTGGAGTGCAGTGGCATGATCTCAGCTCACTGCAACCTCCGCCTACAGGGTTCAAGAGATTCTCCTGCCTTAGCCTTCCAAATAGCTAGGATTACAGGCGTGTGCCACCAGGCTGAGCTAACTTTTGTAGTTTTAGTAGAGATAGGGTTTCCCCATGTTGCTCAGGCTGGTCTCGAACTCCTGGTCTAAGTGATCCACACACCTTGACCTCCCAAAGTGTTGGAATTATAGGCGTGAACCACTGTGACTGGCTTAGTTTTCCAATATTTTTATTAGGATTCTTGCATATGCATTCATGAGTGAGTGACTTGTGATTTTCGGTTTTACTGCCTTAGTGAAGTTTTAATACAAAAGTTATACAGACCTCATATAATGATGCTTGATTCTTGATAAAGATGACAATGTAAGTACAAAGATTAATGAATGGGACCAGGACAACTGGGTCATCTAAATAGAATACCAAAGAAAAGGAACAAAACTGGACCACCACTTCATAACATATACAAAAATCAATGCCTAAGTGTAAAAAGTACAATTATAAAGCATTTACAAGAAAAAATGCCCTTTATTGATAAAGATGACAATGTAAGTACAAAGATTAATGAATGGGACCAGGACAAATAGTTCATCTAGATAGAATACCAAGAAAATGAACAAAACTGGACCACCACTTCATACCATATAAAAAAATCAATGCCTAAGTGTAAAAAGCACAATTATAAAACATTTACAAGAAAATATGCCCTTTATAACCTCAGTAAAGGTACAGATTCCTCACTCAACTCTCAAACAATGGCCACTATAAATAAGAATGTTGCCATGTGAAAACTGAGAATTTCAGTTCATCAAGTGATATTACAAAGAGGGTGAAAAGGCAATCAAGAATGAGAAGACTTTTGCATTACATAAAACCTATCAACAGTTCAAATCTAAAATATATATAGATTGCCTACAAATATGAAAAAGACACAACTCTACAGAAACCTGAGCGAAAAGCACAAAGAGGTATTTCACAGAAAAAGGAAATCTAAATGGCTAACAATCACACAAAAAGGTGTTCAGTTTCACTAGCAATCAAAGAAACAAAAATTAAAATTGCAATGAGATACTGCTATACAAATGATTGGAAACATTTTGTAAAGGTGGGTAATACCAACCAGAACCGTTACATGCTATTGGTATAAGATAAACTGGTATAACCACTTTGGAAAACAGTCTGGCAATATCTAAGAAATTTGAAGCTATGTATATCCTAAGGATCACAGTTCTACTTGTAAGTATACACCCCCCAGATGTGTACACCAGGGCACATATAAAAACTGTTCATAAGAAAATTGTTCATAGTAGCCCATCTGACTGAGAAAGAGCAGTGGAGGTAGGTGGGATTCTGAATTGGTGGCAAAATTTTCTTGGGCTGAGTGATGGTTACTACATGTTTAATTTCATTTGTTATTTATGCATACTTATGCATATTTAACATGCTTATTGATGTTTTATGTATTGATTTTACAGGTTACATTTCATAAATAAAGTTTTAAAGAAATGCTTACATGAGTTTTTTTTAAAAGGGTATTTAATAAAATTCTGATGAAATGGCTATAGTTGCTTGTTGCTTACTGAAATACTGATTAAGGCTTTAACAATAATAAACACTTCAAAGAAAACCGAAGGCAAGCTTCTTTTAAAAGAGAAAAATGTTCCCATTGTTTAAAAGTATCTTAAGAATGGTTATGCTGAAACAAGATCTGTGTTTTCTGTAAGAGACCATCTGCTAGGCCCGTTTATTGTCTGCTACAAGTCATAATCTTATCTGCATCAGTAATTATTTGTTGTTCAAATATGACTATAACAAGAAAGATTGTGATTTAAGGGAAAAAAAGACAAAAGCTTTGTAATTCCTATTAATTTTCTATTAAAACAGGTATCATCTACACAGATAACCTCTTTCATGAGACTGCTAATCACCAACTGATTTTTTTCCATTCGGGAAAAAAAAGACATAGATTTTACTTAGTTTTCTCAAGTGGCTACTCACTAAATCCTACTTCAGAATAAACTAAATGAATCTTTATCTTTGGAACACCTACTGAAAAACTAGCTTGATTCTAATGTGAAGAAATATGATAAGGTAATAAAAAGAATATCTTTTAAGTAATTCTCTTAACTAATCCAATAAAAATGAAATTATCAACTTTTTCTGAGGGGAAATTTTGTTAGAACACATACTTTCCTATCTTATTTCCTATCTTAAAAGTAGCAATTTAACATTCACTTCATGATACAAGGACATCATAAACAGCAAAAAGTACGTGGGAGTTCATACAATGAACACCTAATCAAGTGTATTTAAAGTCAGTGATAAAACAAATGTAACGTTCACCTAGAATATATGGATGGCAGCTTATAGGGGAGAAGAAACGAATATCCTAGTAGATATAAGTAGGTACAATATATACTATTCATTTACTTTCAGTTCAATACGTCATCAAAGTATACATATTTATTTCTCTTTTGCTCCCTAAGCACAGTGAAATTACAGTAATGCAAAATGCAAGATAACTGATAAATGCATGAAGATTTTGGAAAAAATCTCATAATTTAGTGAGAGAAAAAGCCAAAGAATCTCATAATTTAGTGAGAAAAAAAGGGAATTAAGTTATATTGTACACCTGTGAAGAAGGACAATGTACTCAGTGCACATACCAGCAAACATGATAGTGGAGGTGAAGCCATTCTTTACAACACAAACCTCTGGAGGCAAGAGGTATACAAAGCGGGAGTGATAAAGGGGCAAAAACATTACTGGGGTAACTGTAAACTGACCAGTCTCCACCCTCTCCCCTCAGAGATACAACCTATGCCTTTATTAAAGAATCTAGTCCTTCATTCACAAATGTCAACAAAATGCAAGAATTCTTAACCATATGAAGCTGGGGGAAGATTTACACACATTCCATGAGAAGTAAATACTACTAAGAAGGTATGGGGCATAGACTTGGAACCATAACAAGGCTATTCTATGAGCTGCTCCCTCCCAAATGTATCATCTTTATTTACAGATGTGTAGCTGTAGAATTATTAACACCGAGGACATTCATAGTTTGAAATTAGCAATAACTCAGTTCTGATAAAGTGAAAAAAGATAAAAAGAATCATCTGGAATCTATCAGAAACAATGGGTTTTCAGGCTTTGGTAACAATGATTTACCTGGCTTTGAATATATCATGTCCTGAATCTTAAAAATTGATTAATTCTTCATTGAATAAATATTCACACTGAATGCCTAGGATGTGTCGGGTTCCCTCCCAGGTAGTTGGGACACATTAATGAATGAACAAAAGAAAAATTCCTGCCTTACCATGGGGAGCTGATATTTTATTTAAGTTTACATTCCTCTGGATTTCATCTTCTGTGACCTAAGACTTTTGAGAGTGGCAAGAAATATACCAAATTTTGACAGTGATCTCTGATAGTAGGATCATATGTAATTTATCTCTTGTATGTCTTTCCAACACAAAAATATCCTTCTTCCCCCTCTTTCTTCCTTTTTTATTTAAAGTAGAGGAGAATCAAGTGGGGAAATCATTCTGGCTGCACTACTGAGAACAGATGACAGAGAGTAGTTGGAGGCAAAGACAAAGTACAAACAACTGGTCCAGTTGAGTGAAGATGCATTAATTCAGGTGAGAGATCTAAGAATGTAAAGTAAGGCAAGAAAAACATCATGGATAGAAGAGACACACATTTGAGAAACATTAAGGATACTCAACAGGACTCTGTTTCTAACAGATAGGTTGGGTAAAGCGGAAGAAATGTCAAGTATGAATCCAGGTTTACAACTTGGAAAAAAAGAGTTAATGCAGCAGGTCTGTTTTGTTTTACTCAGTTCTTGCATAGATCTCTATGGCCATGGCAATGATTCTTGATCAAACTCTAAAAACACAAATTCCTAGATCACTCGAATGCTACAGAATAATGATGTTACTCTATTTACCTGAGACAGTAGGTTCAGATGAACCAGGTTGACAACATGTTTAAAGTAAACATCAAGATTCATCATGCACACTTGTTACTTGGTTTGAGTATATGCCACGGCTGGTCACATGGCAGAAATATGCCTACTCGACCAGCTAACTTTGAGAACTACAGTCTCTAAGACTCAAGCACATTTCCCTGGGTAGAGACATCTCACGTGTGCCTCTGAGGTTTGAAGCTTGGAAGAAAATGTCTCGTGTAATTCTTGTGGTAAAAGAGAGAGAAATACCTTGGAAGTCTGCCTGTGACCTCTTTGCCTATGGATATCTCTTTTCTGCTGTTTCTGCACTGTACTAGTTCCTAATGTTAGCTATGAGTACAGCTTTATAATGAATTGTGTAAGTTCTTCCAGTAAATCACTGAACTAGTGGGTGGTCATGGAATGTTCCCCATAAAGACAGAACCACTGGGTGAATCAGAAATTAAGGGGGCTTTGGGGTATACTAGCAAGGGAAATAAATTTAATTTTCCTGTAAGATGTCTTGATCACCCCATGACTTTCACCAGAGTTCTATGGCTTTCAAAGAACAAATGTTTTAAAAAACTATTTTAGCCTCATCAGTGGTTCAAATTTGGCTTTAATTCACATTTCTGTTATTTCTATTAAATTTATAAACAAAATATGAAGCAGCATCCCTTATTTCAAGAATTTGCTGGTGTATTTTGTAATCCTTTTCCAAAATAGACACACACACACACACACACACACACACACACACACACACACACACAAAATCTTTAAAATCATTGCCTTAAAATCCTTTACTTCTATTCGAAAACCTTAACTAAGCATTTACTATGTGTATCAGACACTTTGTTAGGTGTTAGGGATAAAAAGATGAAGACAAAGCTCCTGTCCTGTCCTCATGTCTGGAGAAAGACACTTACATAAACATGACAATAAATAAAAATATTCTCTAGGCTTTAATGTTTCCTTTCTAACAGTATTCTAGACACCAGCAATATAAAAGATCGCATCTTTTATGTCATACTGAGATTGAGTATACTGCATTGTGGCCATATGATGGATCAACCTTCTCCTAAAAACTCTTCTGCAATAACATTTGAAAGTCTGAATAATGAGCTATTCCATGGCTGTGTCAATGAGAAACCAAAGACATTCAGGATGATGGTAAAAATATTAAACAGAAGCTACCTGTGCTTCCTGAGGGTAGTAAACACAGTATACACAGATAGCTTTGCTATCCTTAGGTAAGTTTATGTTGCTGAAATGATCTTTCACTGCAGAGTTCAAAGTATGATAGCAAGAATAAAAAACAATTTCTCATTCTCTTCCATATATCACTTTTAGACCTATTTGCCCTTACTAACATAACATCTCAGAAAATCTATATTGTTTTATTCATGTCTGCAACCTCAGAAGAGCCAGCCCAATCTTCTTAAAACCTGATACACTGTCAGTTTACAGTAACAACCAAAATTTATCCCATCCTAAACTCATTTCTTTAGAAATGCTAGATCACCTTTTTAAATAAAAAAGAGATAAAAATTGTTAGTAGTAATAGTATTTATTATTATTTTTGGTACAGACAAGTCTCACTATGTTACCCAGGTTGGTCTTGAACTCCTCATCTCAAGGGATCCTCCCACTTAAGCCTCCCAAAGTGCTGGGATTACAAGTGTTTAAGCCATCATGCCTAGCCAAAAATTATTTTAAACATAATCCAAGGGTTGTTAAATTGCATGTGTTTGAAAGAATAAGAGACTTTGTATTTTAAAAATATCTTTTAGAATTTAAAGTGCCTTTTATGGATGTAGGCTTGTGGAGTTTAACAGAAGAAACTGTGCTGTATATAGACTTCTAACAGAGAAAAAGGCCTCAGAAGGGATAAAGACAACTTAGAGCCTGCTAACCAGAAGAGCTGCTTTTGTTGACTGATGATAGTTATAGAAAGCTCCAATATGCAAGAATAGATAAGTATCAGAGAAGCTGAGAATAGAGTTCAAGAGAGGCAAGTGAGTACAGAGTATGACGAAAGCTCCAAGTTTTATGGTATAAGAGAATAGAGCTCATGAAATAAAGACAAAAAAGTGAGTCATATTTTGACAAGATAGCTGCAATAAATGTCCATTTTAGAAACATAACCACCAAAATGTAAAATATTATTTGAGGCATTGATGCCAAGCCAAACATATAACCACTACTAATAATTAACATGACTATCATTACTGCTAACATTCAGTAAGCAGTTACAGGGCTACTCATTTTGCAAAGCACCATAACGGATACAATTCCTATAACAATCTTATGAGATAGACGTGATCAACCTCAGTTTATAAATGAAGAAATCAGGGCTTAAAGGGGTTGCATAATTTGCTCATGATTATAAAGCTAATTGTGAAAGAAAAATTAGAACTCAAGTCATGTCTGGATGCTGAGATGGGCATGCTCTGCGGCCTCCTCAACTGGTTAGAATAATGAGTCAGTAAACTGTAGGGATATTAACAGTTAACTGTTTCCTGCATATTCTTTTAGAAGTACATTTACAGAGGAATAGAAGGTATTTTACTCCACAGTATAATTTTAAAATTTCAAATAGAAGACAAAGAAGAGATCCATATGAACACTATAAAAATAACTACCTTTTCACAATATAAAAAAGGCAAAGAAAATTTCTGAAGAAACAGTACAATGTTGGCTTATCCAAAACAAAAAGGGCCTGCTTTTCAAACTGTCTATAGGTTCTAAGTAAAGCTAACTACTGAATATAACCAATACATCCCCTGTAAGTAAACAGAGATAAGGAATGGCAAACTGGCTATGAGGATAGACTGTGGAGTCAGGCTGCCTGAGAACTAATTCTGACCCTACTATAGAGACAGTCTCACTATGTTGCCCAGGCTAGAGTATGCTGGCTATTCACAGGTACAATCCAAGCCCACTAGTAGCCTGGAATTCCTAGTCTCAAGTGATTCTCCTGCCTCGGGCACACACGACCACGCTCAGCCTCTTAATCTCTATAATAGGTGTAATAATCTACATCAAAGGAGGTTCAGTTATCCCTGCACGAAAGGAGATTCAGTAAAAAGAACTAAATTAATGTTAGCAATTTTATTATGAAATTGGGATATATAAAGATTGAGTGCTAAGTCATTTTCAATAAATGTTCTCATGTACCAACACTTAAATGTATTAGGACACATTTACTGATATAATGTATAAGTTTTACTTCAAAATATTCTAACACAAACAAACACAAAAAACAAAAAAAGTGGGAGGGAAATAGATCAAAAAAGATGGTAAAAAAATTGATAAATGTTGACGCTGGGTGATAGGTACACAGGAATTCATATCATTCTCTCTACTGTCACGTATGGCTGAAAATTTCAAAAATCCTTTTAAGGAATTCTCAGGAATAACTCTGATATTTCAAAGCAAAGGTGGGGGGTCAGACTACATAACTATTCTACAGTTTTGTGAACAAAATTTTAATAATTTATATTTTTGCAAAATGTATCTGGTGAACAATTGCTTCCCTCTGCTCTGATGACCATGACTCTGGTAATGACTGGCAAAAATACTGTCTATAATGAATCTTAAACATGGTCATCTAGCATGAAGTAAGACAAAGATCTATACAAATATCACTAGATCTTGATAACAACTACAGTCTTTGATAGTTTCCATCTGAAAAGAAAACTAGAAACTGAGTGACAAGGTATTCAACAAACAACTAGAGTACTAAAAACTGTGAGATAATAATAAGTCTGCTTCTTTAGCCCTTTAAATACATCTACTTGCTCAATTTCTACACTGTACAAAGGGGAAAAGAACATACACAGGAGCTTTATAGATATTTAGAAAAAAACAAGTCTTATGTGGATACAATTTGTTTTAAGTAAAATCCATTACCACAAAGTCACAATGCATGGCTGTTCCCTCTGAATCAATTGTGAACCTGTTGTATAATAAAACGTTTCCTCATTAAGCTTCTAGCTATATGCTCTCATATACAATATCTTAAAATTATTCTTTAATATGACTTTTTTTGCAAAAGCTTATTTATAGTAAATATGTGCTCTAGAAAAAATGTTCACTTAGCTAAATTGGTATTTTTATTGAATATAAACTTAAATTTTAGTTATTTTTTTTACACTCTCCATGCTTAGTAGTACTTTGTCACACATGCTACTTCTCTGACTGCTAACATTACTGCAAGAAAATAATTATTTGCAACAGTGAAACTGGTTTTGATTTCTTCACTGCACTTCTTATCTATGGTTCCTTTCTATAACTACATCTGACACTCAAGCAAAGACTTCAGATATACTTTGGAGCTAGCAGTGAATCTTATAAAAATGACACTTTGCAAGATTAAGACGATAAACACTGGTAAGAATAAAATATTTGACACAGCTAAGACTAGTTTGACATATTTGCTTCCTACTTCACTACATTAAAATTAGTGTTCAAAATTCAAAAATTTAATTGACAAAATGATCAGACTCCCTGTCCAAAAACACATATAGAAAAGACTGAAGACAAATACTTTGACTCAATGACCTGAGACAGAGGATCCTTATCTAAATAAGTCACGTCTCTGCCTATTCTATCCTAAGAATCTGTCAAAGCTCAAATTTTAGGTTTAGATATCTTGAACCCTAATAATTTTAATGAAAAGCTATTATGCTAAATTGCTGGGTTTAAATCTCATTATCACTATATAAAAATCTTGTTAAAATACTTCTAGTTATGTGCTTACTTAGCTGAGACGACTTTAAGTTATATCAAAAACATGTTTGTACAGAATCCTGTAAGTATTGCTAAAGAGACATTCTGTTAGCTCTGGCTTTATAAGTGAAAGACCTAAAGACGAGATGGGAGGAGCAATTTATTGTCTTTGAGTACATGGAAAAGCATTCCTTTATGACTGCAGATGTCACTTGCTGAATCAGGGACATATTTCTTTTACATTTCTGCTTTTGTCCACTGATGTAGAAGATGCTATCTTAACAGAATAAATACTAAAAAATGCACACTGACACCCATCCTTTGATTGAAAGTATGTTGGCAGCCTTCCTGGAGACTTTAAAAACAAAGAATATTAATCCCAAACTATTCTGGGCTCTGCACCAGTGACAAATATACTTTAGAAGGTCTTCTAACTAATAAAAATATTTAGGATTATGTGGGGAGAAAAAAAAATTATTCTTAAATCTGGATAGAATTACTGTGATATCTTTAACATTTTTAAATACTTTCGAAGTTTTAAATACTAGTATTAAATTATAAGATATACACAGACTGGCTGACCATTTATTTTGAAAAATAATCATAAAATATAATATTTTAAGCGATTGTTTTTGCTGGGAGCTCATCAAAATACTAGAAACACACAAATGCCACTGTCTTGTTCCTCCAAAACTGCTTACTCTAGATCAAAAGTAATATATCATGAAGTGTTTAGATGATCACAAAGGAAAAGGGACTGAAAATCAATTTCCCTCTATCAATAATTTCTCAGAAAACATTTTCCTCATAATTTTAAGTAACTGAACGTTAAATGTATATATGAGAAATATTTTAAATATTTTATTAAGAAACTTGAACACTGTACACCCTAGCACTAAATATTAATATTATACATGATGAATTATAGGTGTAATCATTATATAAACATGTTTCTACAAAGACACTGGGAATCAGGACTTCTGTAAAATAAAATGAAACAATACAAAATCAAAGTGAGTATTATAATTCCCTTCCATTTCTTTCATAGAATTAAGAAATCAAAATGAGAGCAAATCTAGTCTCATTTTATAGTGATAAAAAATGACTAATTCATAAATGTACATATTCTTTCATAAGACTAGAAATTCTAGTAGAAATAGCTCATCATTTTACTATCAACAATAAATTTTTGAGAATTCTTCTAAAACAATCTCTTTTTTGGGACAGTGGTTCTCATATTTGTTTGGATGGCAATGAACAAGCAATTGAGGATACTCTCTATGGAACCCCCCAAATGATCATGTTGTACTTAATAGTATCATAAGAACTAGAAAAAAGTTTACTAGATATCTATCTATATATATGTATGTGCAACTCTATAATTACAATTGCAACGTGTGTGTGTATATATGTGTGTGCATATATATATTCTCCAATACAAAAATCCCAACCACAAACTACTATCTATGAAAAACCTAAACAAGTTCAGGGCAATTTTTCCATTAACACCGATTTGGTATTTGTTAATAACAACCATAGCTAACGCTCCAAATATTTACTATGTTGCAAGCAATAGGCCAAACTGATTGGTATGTGTATCTTACTGAGGGAAAGTGTTCTCTTTCCGGGTCCACAAGGGGGCGTAGTTTTAAGCACAAGAACTTCTTAGCGCCATGCCCCCTCCCATCTCTCTCCAGCCGGGAGATTTAATGGTTTGTGTTTGAATTTCGCAGGCGCGGGAAGAAACTAAGAGTCAATCACTCCAGTAGAAGTTCTAAAGAACTCCCTTCATTGGCCTGGGGTCTTAGAGAAGGTGGGGGTTCCTCCCAGGTTAAAAGTCCCCTTCTTCCACACTCCTTTGGACTCCATGTTTGGATCCCCTTCCACGAACACTCCCTTTGTGGAAGCTGTTTTTCTCTATCCTGGATTTTCCTTCTGGAGTCCCCTTCCACACTCTCTCATGGAAGCCTGTCTTCTCCTCCTAAACTCCATCTCTCTCTCTCTATTCCCTAACACTCTAGTGGATGCTGCTTTCCTCTCCTGGATTCCATCTTTCTGGATTCTCCCATTCAGTGTGAGAGCTGTTTCTTTCTCTCTCCTTCTCCTGTTTCTCTCTCTTTTTAAATAAATCACTTTCTACAAACACTTTTGAGTCCAGCATTTACTGTGCACTGCGCCGTGGTCCCCTCTCTCATTCATGAGAGGGCAGGAGACCAAGAACCTGGAGAAACGTCCTCTCAGGGGAGCTGAAGGCACCCTGAACCCTTGAACCCCAATATACATTACTCAAAACTTAAGTATTTAGCATGTGATGGGCGATAGGCCACACTGATTTACATATACGTCTTACTTATAACTTATGCATCTTACAGCCACAAAAGACAGCCATTATTAGTTTCATTTGACAGTGAAACAACTGAGATTTCTAACACGTTAGATGTACTCGAACCCATGTTCAGAGTACTGGTTAAATGGTAGAGTGAGGACTCCATCCCAAGCTTGATTTAAACTTGTTCTTCTAATCACAACACTATTCTTCTACTTTACAAAATAAAATCTAAACAAATTTAAGTATTTTACATAATCATATTTAAATTTTTTAACTAATCAGAAAAGATCAACATTAATCAAATTAAAAAAAATTTTTTTTTTGGAGAAAGGGTCTCACTCTGTCCCCCAGGCCGGAATGCAGTGGCATAATCATGGCTCACTGCACTCTCCACCTCCCCAGCTCAATCAATCCTTCTGCCTCAGTTTCCCAAGTAGGTGGGATTATAGGCATGTACCACCATGCCTGGCTAATTTTAAAATATTTTTTGTAGAGGACAGAGTCTCTCTATTTTGCCTAGGCTGGTCTTGAACCCCTGGACTCAAGCGATCCTCTCACCTCAGCCTCCCAAAGTGCTGGGATTACAGGCATGAGCCACCATGCCTGGCCAACATTAATCAGTTTTAAGAGTGGAACATTAGTTTAAGTTGAAGAATCACTTAAAAGTTGCTATAAGAAGACTCCTATTAATTATGTATACTGAAAATGACTCAAGTTCCAAATCTAACGTGCTTTTGTTAAGCACACAGGGAAAGAAATCCAGCTGTGTCAGCTGGATCTCAAATAAAGGCCTTCTTATTAGAGCATAAGCCAAATGTAAAATCAATCCACCCAGCTAAATACTCAAAAGACAGAGATTTTTAGAGAATAGATGTTTTAGGGGATAATAAACTAAATCTACTCTGCCTTGTTTTTAGCAACTTTGGAATTTACTTAATTTGAAGGAGGTACATGGGCCAGTGTTGTCACAAAAGAAAAAGACAAATAACTCTTAGTCTTCAGTGTAACTGCTATTTGCTAAAGAAAATATTACTAATATATTTAGTTCTATATGGAGTCCTCTGTCAGTATTATCCTAAGTATCAATAATTTTTAATTTTATAATATTAGAATTAGTATATTTATAGCCATAGTCAGAAAGCCAGAAAACTATATTAAAATAATTCTTTCAATGAGAACTATGAAAAAATTATTCAGCAGCACAGCTCAAATGTGTCTAGCTCAATTCAACTTAAAATCTTATTATTCTGGAGTGAAATTTTACAAAAAGACAAATATCTTTAGTCTGCCTTAGAGAGCTACTAAAGACAAGAAAATCTGTTAAATAATCATTAAATTTTAAAATAATCTTAAATGAAGGCTTAAAATATGTGTACCTTATAATATCCATTGCCTGGTAAAGTATTTCAGATTGATCAACTCCCAAAACCTTCTTCGCCCCAGCTTTAGCAGCAAACATAGAGAGAATTCCAGTTCCACACCCAACATCCAAAACTACCTGTGGTAATAAAACAATGAAAAAAACAGATGTTATCAAAAAGGTCTTTTATATTAAATTCTATTCATATATTATGATGTTTCTAACTAGGAAAAGATCACAATAAAAATTTTAAACTTTATTAAACAAATATACAGTAATTTCTAATTGGGAAAACTGAAGATATTATTACTATGAGTTGTTTTAAATTAATAACAGTATAGTTGGCCATAGTCTGTTGTAATTAGACCCAAGAATGCTAAATTTAAGAGATTTTATATAAAAAAATTATTTCTAAAAAAAAAAATTATGTTTGTAGCTTTAACAGAGAATTACTGTTTTTAATTTCCCTATTGTATGTATATTCTATTTTAGGCTAATTCTACATTTTAACAGAAATAAATTTCTTCAAGTTTGAGTGGCAGGAATTAACTTGAGCAGGATAGCCTGATCCAATACAATTTAAAAAGGGTTATAAAGTAATCAAGGATATGGAATATCACTACATCCTTCCTACCCCCAAATTAAATATTCAGCCCATTTTAACAGTAAAGTGCAATAAAAACAAGTTAGCTGTCAAAATTCAGTAACTTGAGAGTTTAAGTTGTGAAAATGGTAATTCTTGGTGAAAGAAAAGTATTTATTAGAACCAAAAGCTTAAGATGCTATCGGGGGTGGGTGGGGAGCAATTATTTACGTCAATAATTTAATATGGTTTTCCCTGGAATAGTATTGGGAAGCCTACTTTAGTTCATAGTAAAAACAAAAGCAAGTCACAAGGAAACACATTTAGCAAAATCCTTGTAAGTACATTACTCTGTGAAATTACTGAAAACTAGTGCTTTAAATCTTTCATTATCAATGGCCTAAAAATCATATATACTTGTCCCAAAATATGAAATTATTTCAGTGCCCTCATACTGTAAGTATTCACTAAGCATTACTAAGAACCAGGAACTGATTTCAGTGATGGGGTACAGCAACAAACAAGACCAAATCCCTGACTTAATGGCACAGACAATCTTGTGAGAGATTCAGGCAATGAATAAACAAAGAACATACAATACGGTCAGGCAGTAAGAAAAATCAAGCACAGCAGAGGTTAAAACCAGAGGAGAGGAGAAACACTCTTTCTTGTACCATTCTAGATAGGTCTGACAATACTTCTCTGATACATGTGAGCAGAGAACTGAATAAAGAAGAGTGTCATGCAAAGTTCTAGGGCAAGTGCATTTTGGTCATGGAGGGTATTAACTGCAAGGCCCAATATTCCAGGTAAAGCCAAGACAGCCAGTGCGGGGTTCAGAAAGAGGACACTTGGTGAAGTCAGATCACAGAGTACCTTGGATTTTACTCTGAGTAATGAGAAACTATCCTAAGAAAAATGAAACTAGAATTAAGAATCGATTCTACCGTACACCAATTTTTTTTCTCACTAGGCAACAGAATATCATTTAAACATCAGGTACAATTCTTATCCGTTAAAATTTTTTTTATGTACATTACAATTCAATACGTGTTTTTCCTTTTCCTTTTACACATGATAGCATATTATACCCACTGTGCTACATATTGCTTTTTTTTCCTTAACAATACAAATTAAGAGATCTCTCCATATCAATTTATAGAACTCCTTTCTTTTATGTAGCTGTATAGGATTCCACATTATGGCTGTATCACAATCCAGTTCTCTACTGATGAACATTTTAGGTGTTTCCGAAATCTTAGTAGGACATTAAATGCTGTAAATAATCTCATATCTAAGCCCATAACCATGAATTAGTAAATCTAAAGAATATATTCCTAGAAGTGAAAACACTTATGTCAAAAAGTATATACATATTTGTAATTCTGCTAGATATAACCAAATTCATCTTGTAGGGCAATTCTGCTAATGAAGACTCCAATGAGCAATGAATTAGTACCAATTTCCTCACAGGTGAGACTAGCCTATGAAACATACAGTTAAACTTTTGGATGTCTACCCATCTGGCAATCACAAAATAATGATATATTAATTTAGTTTTAATATGCATTTCTCTTATGAGATTTAGCATCATTCCAGGTAGTCATCTGTAATTTTATGTGAACTATCTTCTCTCCATTTTCCCACGCAATTGCTAGTCCTTTTCTTACCAATCTGTCTTAGCACATAAGAGTTCTTTGTAAATTAAAATTAGTCCTCTATAATCCTCTATAGTATGACATGCAGTGTTTTCTCACAGCATGTATTTTTGTCTTTTGATTCTACTTACAGTGATTTTTGCTATGCCCAAATTCTTTACCTACAATTAAACTTATTAATCTTTTCTATAATGTCTTCTGGACTTTGATCATAATTAGATAGGCCTTTCCCAGTCTATCCCATTTCATTCCATTTCATCCTCATACATTTCCTTCCAGTACATTCAGTTTCATTAACATAGTTTGTTTTTAAACCATGGTATACACTAGGAGGCATGGTTCCAACGTTTTGTTCAAATGGCTGACCACTTGTCCCAATATCAGTTATTAAACAAGATTTCCCCCACTGATTTGATATATGACCTTTAATATTCATTTAAATATTTGTGCATATTTGCATTTCTTAGTGGATTTAAAATCAGTTCTGTTAATCTATATATTCATGTGCCAAGAATTATTTTAGTTACTGAAGCTTTATAAAATAGTTTAATATCTAGTCAAGTCTGGTCCATGCTCACTGCAAATATTTTTCCACATTGCTTCTGGAAAACTTTTTATGTTTATTTTTCCATATAAGCAAGAGATTGGTTTGTCTACGTTTAAAAGTCTTAGCATTTTTATGAGAATTGAACTAAAATTTAAGAAAAGTAATTGTGAGTTTTCCCATTTAAGAAGCTGGTATGACTTCCAATTTGTTTAAATTGCCTGTTAGGTAATTTAGTCGTTTTCTCAAAAATCTTTTTTTATATAAGTGCTGCATATTTCTAGTTGTTCATGTCTATGCATTTTAAGTTCCGTATTACTTACTATTATAAGTGAAGTTTTCTTTCCATTATATTTTTATTTTCTTAATTTTTGAGTCAGAGTCTTACTCTGTTGCTCAGTGGCACAATCTCAGCTAAACGCAACCTCCACCTCCCCGGTTCAAGTGATTCTCCTGCCTCAGCCTCCCAAGTAGCTGGGATCACAGCGGTCTGCCACCATGCTCGGCTACTTTTTGTGTTTTTAGTAGAGGTGGGCTTCACCATGTTGGCCAGGCTGGTCTCAAACCCCTGACCTCAAATGATCTGCCCAGCTTGGCCTCCCAAAGTGCTGGGACTACAGGTGGGTGCCACCATGCCCAGCTCCTTCCATTATGTATTGAAAATATAATTTATTAGTATTGACTCTAGAAGAGAGAAAATCTTAATAGCCTGATATTCACTGAAGAAATAAAGTTGTCGAAAGGCTACTACTTTGTGCTTCCTATCTTACGCCCAGATGGTTTCAGTGGGAATTTGATTGTTCTTCAACACATAGCCTGTCTGGGTGAGTAAACACATCTTAACATAATCACTTTTACAAACATTAAGAACTTTATTTTAACATGTAATCTATATACATCATTGCAAACAAAAATAATTTTTTAAAAGTTCCGGATAAAATGTATTAACCAAAATAGCAAGAAAACAGTATACTATATAGTATATATGTATATAATACAATTAAAGTACATCAACTTGAAATATTGGAAGAAATATGGAAGAAAACGAAAATAAAATAGAAAAATATACACAATAGAATAGTATGTAATAAGTTTCCAGAAACTCTCATTAAAATAAAACATTTACAAAACTAAAAAATTAAACATAAAAGATTAGTGTAGAATATAGAAGTTTGCTAAAAGTGCTTTGGTGATAGTATCCGGGAAGATCAACACTCCCTTGCTGTGTACCAATGACAAGCTGGTAGCATAACTGGTGACACCATACATGGTATATACCCTTTTTGACCTAGGGAGTCCACTGCTAAAAAATTACCTTATAATTGTACTCCCATATATTTAAATATTTTTAATATTTTATATGAAGCATTATTTCTTTTTTTTTTTTTTTTGAGACGGAGTTTTGCTCTTGTTACCCAGGCTGGAGTGCAATGGCGTGATCTTGGCTCACTGCAACCTCCGCCTCCTGGGTTCAGGCAATTCTCCTGCCTCAGCCTCCTGAGTAGCTGGCATTACAGGCACGTGCCACCATACCCAGCTAATTTTTTGTATTAGTAGAGACGGGGTTTCACCATGTTGACTAGGATGGTCTTGATCTCTTGACCTCGTGATCCACCCGCCTTGGCTTCCCAAAGTGCTGGGATTACAGGCTTGAGCCACCGCTCCCGGCAGAAACATTATTTCTAATATAAAAACTGAAACAACTTATGGACACTCTTATAGTGGATATATGAACCATTAAAAGACTATTAATGAAAAGATGCTCAAAAATCACTAATCATTTAGAAAAACACAAATCAAAACAAGTATTACCTAACACCAATTAGGATAGCTATTATCAAAAAACTAGAAAACCACAAGTATTGCTAAGGATATGGAAAAACTGGAACGCTTGTGTACTGCTGGTAGGAAAACAAAATGGTGTACCCAATGTGAAAAACAGCACAGTGGCTCCTCAAGGAATTAAAAATGGAGTTACCATATGACCCAGCAATTTCATTTCTGGGTATATAACCAAAAGAATTAAAAGCAGGACCTCTAAGAGATAGTTGTACACCTATGTTAATAGCAGCAATATTCACAATATCTTTAATATAGAAGTAACCCAAACATCCATAGAAAGATGAATGAATGGATAAGCAAAATATTGTACATACATACAATGGATTATTGAGCCTTAAGAACAAAAAAAATTCTGACATTTGCTACAACAAGGTCAAACCTTGAGGACATTACCCTAAGTGCAATAAGCCAGTCACAAAAGGAAATACAGTCAGCCACTTATATCCCCAGGTTCCCCACCCAGGGAGTCAACCAACCACTAATCGAAAACATTAGGGAAAAAAGTTTGCAACTGTACTGAACATGAAGTCTTCTTTCTCTAGTTATTATTCCCTAAACAACACAGTATAGGCCGGGCGCGGTGGCTCACGCCGGTAATCCCAGAACTTTGGGAGGCCAAGGCGGGCAAATCACGAAGTAAGGAAATTGAGAACATCCTGGCTAACATAGTGAAACCTCGACTCTACTAAAAATACAAACAATTAGCTGGGCATGGTGGCATGTGCCTATAGTCCCAGTTACTTGGGAGGCTGAGGCAGGAGAATCGCTTGAACCCAGGAGGCGGAGGTTGCAGTGAGCCAAGACTGTGCCACTGCACTCCAGCTTGGGTGACAGAGCAAGACTCTGTCTCAAAAAAAAATATATATATATATACACACACACACACACATATATATATACATACACACACACATACACATAGTATAACAACTATTTATATAGCATTTACATTGTATTAGGTATTATAAGTAATCTGGAGATGATTTAAAATATACAGGAAGATGCGCACAGGTTATATGAAAACACTACACCATTTTATATCAAGTAAATGAGCATTTGTGGATGCTGGCATCCACAGAGGGTCCTGGAGCTCAGGGATATAAAGGGCTGACTGTATTTCCTTTGTGACAGATACTGAGGGATGACTGTACTGTAAGATTCCATTTATATGATGTATATGAGTAGTCAAAATCATAGAGACAGAAAATAGAATAGTGATTTCCAGGGGCTGGGAGGGAGAGAGAATAGGGAATTATGTTTTAATGGGAATAATTCCAGTTTTATAAGATGAAGAGTTCTGGAGATAGAGGTGGTGACGGCTGCATGACATTATAAATGAATTTAATACCACTGATCTATACACTTAAGGATAGTGAAGATGGCAAACTTTATGTCATGTGTATTTTACCACAAGAGAAAACATGGGGAAAAAAGATAGTAAGGAATGATCTCCAAGAAAAGCTGCTGAGTGAAGAAAGTTAAGTACAGAAGAATATGTTTAGTATACTCCACTTAGAGTATGTGTTTTTTGGTAAGACTATACATATACACACTCAGATATAATGTATATACAATACATATACGTGTATGTGTAAAAATCCTTATTTAATCCTCATTTTGCAAATGAAGAATGAGAGCTTTAGGGAGGCAAGGAAATAGGTCCAGGGTGGAGGCATGGTGGCTCACGCCTGTAATCCCAGCACTTTTGGAGGCCAAGGTGGGTGGATCAAGAGGTCAGGAGATCAAGACCATCCTGGCTAACATGGTGAAACCCCATCTCTATTAAAAATACAAAAAATTAGCCAGGCGTGGTGGCACACACCTGTAGTCCCAGCTATCGGGGAGGCTGAAGCAGGAGAATTGCTCGAACCCGGGAGGCGGAGGTTGCAGTGAGCCAAGATTGGGCCACTGCACTACAGCCTGGTGACAGAGCAAGACTCCATCTCAAAAAAAAATAAAAATAAAAATAAAGAAATAAGTCCAGGGTCATACAGCTGGTAAATTGTAGGGCCTGTATTCAAGCACAGGTTAACCTGCTTCTAAAACCTATATTTTTAATTGTATGTTAATTATTTATTATATCTAGCTTAGAATTAGGTGATCAGGCAGAAAAACTAAAATTTGATAGAATCAAAGAGGTAGAATAGAATGAATCAACATTACTTTATAAAAGGATGAGAAAATTTGATTCTTTTTTTCTTAAAAAAAAAAAAAATGAAGTGTAACTGTAGATAATAACCAGAAGCATAAAGGCACCTAACTGGGAATTTCTTCAATAAACTACAAACAAATTAATTATGAGTGGGTGACAACACGATTAAATACCACCCAAAGTTAAATTAATCTGAGAAACCATATGGCCTCCACAGGAGCTTTGTGATTTGAAACAATATTAAGAAAAGAAGGAAGAAAAGGAGGCTGGGAGGAAGAAATGAAGAGAAGTGATGGGAAAAAGGAAGGAAAACATTTTTAATAATAATACTTAATATCTTGATGATTAATCTTGTGATTACTAATACTTGAGCCTGTTCATTATTTACTTACCTATTATAAGACCAAAGACCAGAAGCATACTGAAGGAACATTCAAACTTACTTTCTTAATAAGCTCTTCTGGTATTCCTATCACCAAGTATTAAGAGAAGATGGCTCAAAGAAAGGCAATGATGATGTTCACCGTTAACAAAGCCCACAGAATTTTAGAACCAGAAATAATTTTTACAATCACCTTACAGGTTAGGCCCAAAGAGATTCACCACTTGCCCAAAATTATATAACTGGTTCCAACTAGCCAGGATTAGTGATTCTCATGTTTAATCTCTATACAACATATTAAGGAAAAAATAAAACAAAAATCTGGGCATAATCTAACCAGAAATATAAAGTAACATTATTGACAGTAACATAATTTGCTTCACTAGAAACAAAGTGGTTTTTAGACAAACATTAAACTTTCCAGCACTTATTTTGCAAATATAAAAACCATGAAAACTCTCCACTATAGAAATATGTAGAAAGCATACAAAAACGCTAAATATAAAAAACTGGTAACTATAATTTTAAAATGAAATCATTTGACTATGGTGGGAGTCAGCATAAACAATTATAAATCTTTCATGAGGGGCAATGCTTTGGCAAAAAATATCAGTGCACGATATAAATTACTGTACGTCTGTCCAATTAAGCTAACTCACAAGTGAAACACTGCTCTTAAAAAAGAGGTATGGAAAATGAAAAGCCAATCCAGATTATATTCCAAACAATATAAAAATCAGGAAAAAGGATTTTTAAAACTTAAAAGTTGTTGCTGCTGTCATATCATGTAAAGCCTATGAAATAACCTTAGATGAAAGTGGAATTCTAACAGCCTGATACATTATCAATAATTATAACAGCCTAATACATTATCAGTATACATGTTCTCAAAGTAAAAAGAATAGGAAAAAACTCCCAAGGAAAGGTATATAAATGAAAGAGATCACAATATTCCTGATTAAATTAGGGGACGAATTTCCCATCAGGAAGAACAAATAGAGAACCCAAACTTTTAAGTAACCATGCCAATGTGGAAAGGGAGGAAAAGAGAGAGGGGAAAAGGGAGTAAAGAAAAAATGGTAAAAATAAATGTGTAAGAAAGAAAAGTCAAAAAACACAAATTTCAAACACACAGGCACATGCACACACAGAGTATAAGATCATTTTTTAAATAACTTGAGACAATATTAAAACTAATTGTAAAATATAAAGTATCTCTTAAAGGAGTAAAGTATTAAAATAAAGCATATAAAATACCTTATTACAATAGTGAACCCTACTTATTAGTCTTAAAATTATTTTCAATTACTTAACACTAGAGTAATAATTAAAAGTGTGCTATGACATGGTGCTTATCTGATACATTTAAAATTCATGGGAATAACTAAATAAAAAATACGGTTTAAGCAAAATTATCTGAATAAGCAAAATTTAACTAAGCTATGTCATTGTAATTAACTTTCAATTTTAAAAAAGAGCATATTGAATGACAGCAGCAATCAGCATTTCTGTTATCAGTACTCTGCACCACAGAGCAGCTCATAAAAGTCTTCCATGAAATAAAGACAGAGTATGTTAAATCAATTGCTATCACAAGGATGACCCAAGAGAGGATTTCTACTGCCCCCAAAAAAACATGAAATGTGTAATTCTATAACTTATGCTACTTACCTTGTCTTTGAAGATATGTGGATTTTGGTATATGAAATCTCGGTAGCTTTCTGTTCGTATTTTGTCCTAGGGTGGAGAGAGGAAAACACTGCTTATAGGACAGTCTAAACAAATAAATTTTTTTAAAGGGAAATATTTGCCATTTTATCACACATTGCTAGTTTCCATAGCAGTTTTTATATTTGGGCTATCAAGCTTATTTTTTCTCCTAAGAAAACAATAAATAGAAATAGCAACAACACATAAATAAAATACTTTAAGAAGACTGAAAAATAAGACTCAAGTTCTTAAAAATGTATATATTTTCCTCTTTACGTCCATTATCACCGTAATAATTAAAGCTAATAGAAGATGAACATGTTTTGCTCTTTTCAATACGTCCTGGGAACTACAGCCTGATTCCCTGTACTACAGCTATATTAAAATAAGGGAGAAGCCAAGTGCAGTGGCTCACGCTTGTAATCCCAACACTCTGGGAAGCTGAGGCAGGATGCTCACTTGAAGTTAGGAGTTTGAGACCAGGCTGTGCAACAAAGTGAGACCCTGTCTCTAAAAAAATAAAAATAAAAATAAGGGAGATAAAAAATAAACAAATAAATGTAAACATTGCAGCTACATATGAAAAATTACATTGAACTGAATATGTTTTTATAAGAAAGTCACTGATCACCACCTATCTGATTTACATTCATGTTTTGTTTGTAAAAATTTCTTTACCAGGAAATGCTGTTTAAAAGCTTGTAAGCCTAAAAGTAAATCATTTGAGCCCTGCAGCCTACATTATAAGGCTCCTACATTCTGAAGTCTCATATAACCTGTAACCAAGGCAAGCATGCAACTCTAACATTTATGCTGGTTCATGAACAGAGTTGACTCCCTAGATTGAAACACATACTGTCTGCAAATTAAGCAGTTAGGGGCTCTGCTCTCAAGTAAGTAAAACATGACTGTGATAAAAGTAAATATCACAGAATGGGAATTCTAGTTTTAAGTTTCACATTAGGGTGAAAAGAAACTATTACACCAATTGCTACAATATCAAATTTTATACAAATCACATCCCCAAAACATTTTGATGCCAATATTGAAATTTTTTTAAAAGCATAACAGGAGATCTTACAGGGCAAGTTGTTCTACTTAAGTACTAGACCTAAAAAGGGAACTGTCCATACTTAATTCCATGTTTTCTGATTATTTCTCACTGCTTTACAAAAAAATTTTAAAATTAGGCTTATTAAATCTTCTTCTGAAGTTATTTTAAGAATTACTAAGATAAATTTATATATATTAACTAGTTACATAATTTTAAAACTTATTTTTTCAAATCATACAATTTCATGCATTTTTACAAATTTTATACTCTTCTGATACTATAACCAGTGATTTCTGCTGAAACAACAAAACCTACACAGGGTGAACATCAGTCAGGAATGCAGTCATTCAGAAAGCTCTCACTAATCATCTGCCTCACCACTACTTCAACTTAATCAATGGAATTCCAACTGCTGTCCTAACTCCATGCACTGCTGCTCAACTAAATTACAATCTTTCATTCTGGCTCTTTCAATATATTCATCTGTTTTCGTTTGTATGCTCATGCTGGTGCAACAAAATCCAAAGTATACTAAACATAGTGCCTTGTATATAGTAGAGCTTCAATTTAGTCCCTGAATTTTTGAAAAAAAAAATCCAATAAATATGAAAATGCAAGCAAATAAAAGTGTGGCCTTTATAACCATTTCTAAAAATTTATTCTAACAAAGGCTAACATGTCAATAAAAAACAACAATAAGGCCAAGGCGGGTGGATCACGAGGTCAAGAGATCGAGATCATCCTGGTCAACATGGTGAAACCCCGTCTCTACTAAAAATACAAAAAATTAGCTGGGCATGGTGGTGTGTGCCTGTAATCCCAGCTACTCGGGAGGCTGAGGCAGGAGAATTGCCTGAACCCAGGAGGCGGAGGTTGCGGTGAGCTGAGATTGCGCCATTGCACTCCAGCCTGGGTAACAAGAGCGAAACTCCGTCTCAAAAAAAAAAACAACAAAAAAAACAATAAGCAGAAATTTAAAATCTTTCTTATACCAACCTTGAAACTAAGAAAAATAAAATAACAAAATTATAGCTCCAATGCTTAGGAGCAAGATAATATTTTAAGACTGGTAAAATATCATGAAATTATTCCCACAAATATTTAAAAAAGAATGAAGGTAAAGAAAAAAGTTATACACTATAAATTTTACTTATACAAGCAACAGTATGCTTTTAATTGACAAGCTCGTGAAGGTGGACCGAGTGCATAAGACAGGTGCAGATACAATAAAGAGAATGCAGTAAAGGAAAATTACTGAAGTTTCAGTTTACTAAATGGTACTACAATCTGTGATTAATGTACAACAGGATGAATAATGTTTCTCTTAAAACAAAGAAAAGTGATGCATTTCAATTTATAGTATTAGTCAACCATGACTCTTCTTCAAAAAGATAAAGTGGCAAGGAATTTTTAAAGTTCATGTAATCTATCCCTCTATCAATTATATCTCTGGAATTCAAAAAAGGTATCTTTATCTTATCTGAAGAAATAAGATCGCAACCTACTTTTACTTAAAACTATAATCAAAACATGTACCAAAAATAATGTCACTAAAAGACATGAAACTAAGCAACAAAAAATCCAAATTATACTGTATAAAAACAAGGCCAATTCCAAGCATAAAAATATGTCCCGTAAATATGATTTCTCAATTTTAAGTGATTTATAAAAATTGGGTAAGATTCTAGTAGTAATATACCTTGAACAGTTTATGTGTGCTAAGAATCATTCTGGTAAGAAACAAGAAATAAAGCTGTGATATAAGGCATGCTTCACATTTATGCACAGCACAATGGATAAACAGTTCTTAACAGAATAGGTTATCTAAACAGATAACCTAGCAAAATGGATAAACAGTTCTTTTTGAATCAACTATCCATATTTCCTATAGACATTTAATCAGATCATTTCCAAGGGGAGGAAATTACATTGCATAAGAACTAAAGGAAGCTAAGGCACACAGAATGATATTTAAGTGCTTCTCTCAAAGGGAAAAGATGGCATTGGAAATTTCAAGTTGGAACTTCTTAAATCGATATGTACATCAAAAGGAGTTAAAGATACCAGATCAGGTATGAAATCTTACAGTTACTGACATATAGCTACAAGTGTCCAGGATAAAGATTTGTAAATTATAAGTACTCAAACTGAATTTCCCTAATGATTGTACTGACAACATTCATATCTATTAAAAGTTTCAGTGGCCTTTAACATGTCTGAAAAGCCCAACACAATTTCCATACCAAAGGAATTCAAGGTTTATAGTATTTAAGCAATGGAGTAATTTAAAATGACAAACATGGACCTAGATAAACTTCTTTAAAGAAAATATTCTAAACATAATAAATAAAATTAATTTTAATAAAGAAAATGAAGCAAGTCAATTTCTTTTCAACAAATCCACTGAGACTTAAAACAATGTATTACTTACAACAAGGAATCTATTATTTATAATGCTACGCTATTACTCAAGTGACAACAAAAAGCACAACCACGACATGTAATTAGTAATGACATGACACTTTTAAAAGACCTCACATTAAGTACAATTATCAATTACCAAACTTCTATTCTGTGATCCAGCAAAACCGAATCAACAAAATATATACATGTTATCAAATATTTCTGGTTAGCTTAAATGCTTATGCTTCAGGGAAACCATAAAATAAAACAGTATCTGGAGGAAGAATTTAGAAAGGGATATTTTGTTTGTTGGTTTTAAGAACAGGTAATGGTGGCATCTAAAATTCAGAGATAAACATCTAAAATTTTCAATTTTTACACTCCAACATTTATTTTACTCTACATATTCTCAATTTCACTGAGCTAAAAATTACATCTTCCTATTTTACAATCTACAATACTTAATAAAATGTATAATTACCAAGTACAGCTAGAAATCAACTTCTATTTTATATGGATAATACCATTATAAAAATTATAACACGCCAGATTTAAGTACAATCACATGTTGCTTAAAGCTAGGGATACTTCTGAGACATTTGTTGTTATGTGAACATCATAGAGAATACTTCACAAATGAAGACAGTATATAGCCTACTACACACCTAGGCTCTATAATATAGTCTATTACTCCTAGGCTACAAACCGGTACAGCATGTCACCGTACTGAATACTGTAGGCAACTGTAACACAATGGTATTTGTGTATCTAAGCATATCTAAACATAGAAAGGCACTGTAAAAATATGGCATTATAGTCTTATGGAAGCACCATCACATATCCAGTCTGATTGACCAAAACATCAGTATGCAGTGCACAACTTTAACTAATTTGGCCAATTCAGGAAATACTCCTATTTCAAATGTAAAAAAGTTACACCATAATAATTATAAGATTTATAATTGAACTTTATATCAAAGAATTATTATTGGCCCAACCGAAAGTCAGTATGGCTATTTAAAACACTGAAATTAATCATTTCCTAAACACATTAAAAGGCAAATATATAATTTAATCCATCTAATTGTTCCTATTTAATAGTTGCTCTTGAGAAGACTAAAATAGTCAAGTTTTTCCAGTATTTTAAGGAAAAGGTGATTTCATAAAAAGATTAATAATGATTTTAAATGGAAAGTATAAGTGACTGATGGCTCTGTAATCTTTTTGTTTTTTAATAATAGAGACAGGGTATCACTATATTGCCCAGTCTGGTCTCGAACTCCTGGGCTCAAGCAATCCTCCTGCCTCGGCTTCCGAAAGTGCTGGTATTACAGGTGTGTGCCACTGTGCCCTTGTAATATCCAACCCAAGATGAGCTAATAAGCACCAAAGAGGTATTTAAAAAGCAGTTTTCCCCATCCCCCCAAAAAAGAGGTCTCCTACAGTGTACATATATATTAAGAAAGAACCTGTTCTATTTTTCCTTTAGTAAGGATTTGGCGCACTTGTGTTCTTTTCTAACCTTTAGCATTTCTTCATGTATCCCATAATGCCCGTATGAGCTGAAATAAACACAATCCTCATCCTCCTGGAGGTCCGCAATGGCACTAGTAGATGACGAGCAGGTTCTGACATCTGCGTTCATCACAAAATCCTGAGCAAATTGTCTGTAATCAATTTGAAATACACCCTTGAGACAGGTTTACTGGACCATGAATAAAGGAAAGGCTAGAGGTTGAGGAAGAGGAAAGAGGAGGGAGTAGAGTGTGATGAGCCTCTGAACAACTGAAAGCTCCCCCTGCTGGATCTGAAGCAATGGTAATATTCAAAAACAATTTTATGCATTCCTTCAAACCATGAAAGCAATGCCAACTGCAGATTATAGCTCTTATGTCTTTCAACTGAACAAAATAAATATATTACTTTTATTATCCTCTATTATTTCTATTGTTTTAAAATCCCTTTTTAGCAACTTAATATTAATATAGTATATTTCAGCTTTATTAACATTCTTTAAAAACCTTATTAATTTCTTGGGAATGTTATTCAAGCAGAAAGTAGACCCAACTAGGTAATTATTTACATACACCAGTACCACCCACTCCAGCTCTTACACTTAGATCCCTCTCAGATCATGACATACTAGGAAACTATAAGGTATATATAAGGGGGAAGTACAAAGGGGCAGAAGGTCAAGTTGGTGTTGGTTACTAGGTTATTTAGCATAAAAATTCTGAAACAGGGAAGAGGAACTACAATTGGCTCTACTATCTTTCCTGCTGGACATTCATTCTGGCAAACCCTCAAATGGGTACTAACGCAACAGCAAACAGCTTACAAATCCAACAGGAAGATCTGTGAGGTATACTTGTTAGAAATGCAGAATCTCAGGCCTTACTCTCAATCTCCTGAATCAGAATCAACATTTTAACAGGATCCCAGTTGATTCCTACGCACATTAAACTTTGAAAAGTACTACACCAGTAGAACGCTAATTTACTCAATGGAAAAACTGTCACCGTCTATCTGGTTTTCTGGTTTCATACTATACCATAATTACGTTTTGATTCTTTTTTTGTCACCAATACAAAGTCTCGCTCTATCACCCAGGCTGGAGTGCAGTGGCTCCATCTCGAATCACTGCAACCTCCACCTCCCGGATTCAAGCAATTCTCCTGCCTCAGCCTCCTGAGTAGCTGGGATTATAGGCACATACCACCACACCTGGCTAATTTTTGTATTTTTAGCAGAGATGGGATTTCAACATGTTGGCCAGGCTGGTCTCGAACTCCTGACCTCGTGATCCACCCACATTGGCTTCCCAAAGTGCTGGGATTACAGGCGTGAGCCACCAAGCCCAGCCTACGTTTTGATTCTTTAAAAATAAAAATTTCAACCCTGTATTTTCTCCAAACCTCAAAAAGATTAATCCCTCCACTTAAAATCTAGGATAGAAAAAGCAACATGGAGAAATCAACTGGTAACCAGAAAAATGAAAGGAAGGCAATATTAAAGAACAAAAACATGAAAACAACATTTGTCAGAACATATCAGAATAGGTAAAACCATAAAATTTTATATTAACTGTATGCATAATGTATAAAAATGCTGTATATCTTTAACAGTATGAATATAAAATACCTACAGTGTACTTTCCAGTATTTGAAATGTTCTACTATATTTAACCTTGCCATTGGTTGTATTATTTTGGGGATCTAAACAATTAATTTTTGTAAGATTGATAAATTACTTCATTTTTTGCAGATCTTCACGTGCTCTAGCTAAGGCGGCTTCAGCAGACAGTGCCCTGGCTTCCATATGTTTCAATTTTTCAACAACAGATGTATTTTCACTGAGTCCATTGGGGTACGAGAAGGGTACTGACACCGGTTCATAAAGATCTTCTACGTCTAAGGAAATAAATGGACATTATTATCAGGCCATCTTATAACAACAAAACAATTAAAAATATGTTAGGAATAAACATGGCCTAAGTTTCTATTATGTGGTCAATTGAGAAAGATTAGTGAAAGTACTTTTAATTAAATATTTATCATCTTGGCTGGGCACGAGAGCTCATGCCTGTAATCCCAGCACGTTGGAAGGCCGAGGCAGGCAGATCACTTGAGGCGAGTTCAAGATCAGCCTAGCCAACATGGTGAAACCCTGTTTCTACTAAAAAAATACAAAAAATTAGCAGGGCCTGGTGGTGCAGGCCTGTAGCCCCAGCTACTTAGGAGGCTGAGGCAGGAGAATCGCTTGAACCTTGGAAGTGGAGGTTGCAGTGAGCCGAGATTATGCCACTGCACTCCAGCCTGGCACCTGGCAACGGAGTAAGACTCTGTTTCAAAAAAAAAAAAAAAAAAAATTATTATTCATCATCTAAACTGTTTCAGTTTAAATTCAAAGAGCATGCTATTAGTCTAAGTTTTTCATTATTTGGCTAAACTGAACACATATTTAAGTATTAATTACACTCAATCAAATCCAGGAAGAGAGAAAAAACCTAATATTTACTGATCAGCAGGTATCTTTCAAGTACATCATTACATCTCATTTTATTCTCAAAACAAAGCTAAGATATATTTATCCCTATTTTAGGCATGGAAAAAATAAATTTCAGACAAATTAAGTTACTATTCCAAAGTTATATATCTGTTTATGGAGGAACTAAGATTTAAACCCACACCTGCCTTCCCAGCTCATGTTCTTGCCATTACACAAAGCCACCTCCTAGCCCATGTCCTTATTATAGTAGGTATTAAATTCAGATATTGCTTAAGGGAAACCCTGCCATATATGACAATATGAATGAACGTGGAGGACATTATGTGAAGCAAAATAAGCCAGACAAATACTGTGTGATCTCACTTTTGTGTGAAATTAAAAAAAAAAAAAAAAAAACTCACAGAAGCAGAGAGTGGAAAGGTGGTTGCCAGAGGTTGAGAATCGGGGGACATGGGGAGATGTTGGTCAAAGGGTACCAACTTTCAGCTACGAGATGAATAAGTTCTGGGCATCTATCTATGGTATAGTGACTGTAGTTGAAAATGCTGCACAGGATACTTGAAATTTGCAGGCAGTAGATCTTAAGTGTTCTTACCACAAAAATAAAAACTGGAAAGTGAGGTGATGTTAATCAGCTTGCTTACGGTAATCACTTCACAACGTATACGCATATCAAATCATCACACTGTGTACCTGAAATGTACACAATTTTCATTTATACCTTAAAAAAACTGGAGGAAAAAAAATTCCTAACAACAGCGTGTAAAGAATTCCACATATTCAACAATTTTTCATCCCAGGCAAGGTAGAGTGAAATCTATACACTAAAGTCTTATTGCTGATATTACCAAATATCCTAATTCCCAGTATTATTTTTAAATTATTGATTTAATTTTAATTTCATTTAATTTTAATTTCACTATATATAAATCACTGGCTTCTGCAGAACTAACAGCTTTGCAAAGAGAAGTTAACATATGTAGTTAGTGAATTTCACAACCATTTACTGGTGTAACTTTCAGACCAACTTAATGCAATAAGTAGTGCAAATATTACATTTTCCCCTCAGGATAGCACTGGAAGAAATGTGACTTTGTAAAAAATCCTATTCAGTTTTTCCATTGTGAAGATACGTCTTCAAAGTTAGGACAAAATAGCTAAGCTTAACGAATGCATAATACCCTAAGAGACTACAGTCCAAGTTGAATTCTTGTTATAAAAGCAGTGCAGGGTGTCACTAGCTTCTCATCACTCTGGAAGAATATTGAGTCACTGAGGTTTAAAAACTGCATTCATTATCTAATTCACCAAATATTAACGAGCACAACAAAATATTTCCAAACTATTTAAGGCTGGTGTACTATATTTTCTACTTCCTACTACAAACCTCATTTTGTATTTTGATTTCAAAATTCTTCAAACTCTTTGGCCAGTTTCTGTTTTGCTTTCTGCTGCAATAAAAAAATTAATCATAATAAAAACTTTTTACTGTTAAGAATATGTAGATAATTATATATTAAAGATGCATTCATCTATTTACTTCTCATTAGTCTCTTCCAGTGTGTAACAGTTCCTCTTTGTTTTTCATGATCTTGACACTTCTGAAGGGCACTGATTAGTAATTTTGTAAAATGCCCCTCAACCTGGGTTTGTCTGATATTTTTTCATGATTGCATGAAGTTATACATTTTTGGCAATAACACCAGATAAAACATACTGTATCCTCAGTGCATCATATCATGGACTTCGTGGTGACTATGTCTTATTACTGGTCATATTTACCTCTCCTACTTGGTTGTGATAGTCCTCCACTGGCTTTCTTCATTAAAGTTTCCGACTCCTTTGTAGTTAATACATTTCTTTGGAAGATACTTTGATCTATACAAATCCTGTTTTGCCTTAAATTTTTGCCCAGTTATTGTAGCCTCAATTGATGGATCTTTTCTTCAAGTAATTATTGTGGTATTTGCCTAAAGGGGATTTTCTACTTCTCTCTTTCCTTCTATATTAATAGGAATGCTATACTATGGTTCAGCTGTTCTTTTTCCATTTATTTATTTGATTTTTTTTTGGTAGCATGGACTCATGGATATTTACTTCATCCAACAGACTAAAATCTAATACTGTTGTTATTTTATGTGTTGTTCGAATCATTCTAGTATTGGCCATCAGATACTCCTTCAGGTTGGTTCCTGTGCTCTTTTGATAAGTATTCCCCTTCTTTAACTACTTCCTTATTTTCTGGCACAAGATGTCCCAGATTCATCTTATATTTTTCCTCCTCCATGCCTAGAATCAATCATCACTTTAAGGAGCCTTGGTTCCTTTTATTACAGAAAGTATTAGAAATTAAGATTTGGGCATTAGGTGCATTAATTGCCATTGGGGTTTTTCTAGGCCCTCTCAGCAAACAGAGCTAGGAAATATATGTATATATACTAACCCACAAATGCACACACATCTATTATTTCTGTATCTATCTGTGTATACATTAAAAACTTAAGTTTATACTGATACCTCTATTTCCAATCTATCATCACAGGATTCATTTTCTTCTTTTCCAGTTCCTTATTAGGAAGTTGTTTCTCTAGCAGTGAGAAATCTGGCTCTTATCATCCATAATATACATATTTACTTTTTAATTCTAGGATACACAAAAAGTTGTCAGAATTGCTCATCCATAGCCCATAAGAAACACCTTTACTTACTAAATTACAGCATTTATGTAGTTCTTTTTACCTTTAGCCTTGCCATAATATCTAATCAAGACTCCAGTTACTTAGTTTTCTTCCCCAGTCCTTTCTGTGTAGTTATGTTTTTCATTTGTAATACAGTAATGTTTATTCGTTAGTGTTTGTACTCCATTATGTACCATCACCTTCCTCCCCTACCTAACCCACCACAATCTGGTTTTTTCAATTGTTTATTTTTGATTAAAGGAAGACTATGAGAAACATTACTATAATCCCTAAAATCAGAGCCAAACAAAAAGATATTATTCAGAGAAGTATTACTCCTTCATTATCCTGTTACCCATTCTCGTTGGACCCTTCTTTTCATCCCTTTCCCACTAACCCCTGGAAGTAAGAAACCCTTTAGTTTCTGATTTATCCTTCTTGTATTTCTTTTGCACAAATGAGCAACATTTGCATTTGCTCAAATTCTTTTTTTTTGAGACAGAGTCTTGCTCTGTCACTCAGGCTGGAGTGCAGTGGCGTCATCTCAACTCACTGCAACCTCTGCCTCCCAGGTTCAAGCGATTCTCCTGCCTCAGTCTTCTAAGTGGCTGAGATTACAAGTGTGCATCACCATGCCTGGCTAATTTTTGTATTTTTAGTAGAGACAGGCTTTCACCATGTTTGTCAGGCTGGTCTCGAAATCCTGACCTCACGATCTGCCTGCCTCCCCAAGTGCTGGGGTTACGGGTGTGAGCCACCTCACCCAGCCAAATCCCTTTCTTTCTTACACGAAGAGTAGTAGCACAACACATTCTTCTGGGTTTTGCCCTTTTTCATTTAACAGTATGTCCTGGATATCACTCTGTATCAGTTCAGAGAGGTTTGTTCTTTTTAAAAGGTGTGTACTACTCCACATGTGACAATTCTCCTATGCAAGGACGTTTAAGTTGTTCCCAACATTCTGAAATTACAAAGCTAAAATCAGTAACTTTATGTACACACAGTTTCAGAATGTAGGGGGTATACCTTCAAGATAGATTCCTATGAAATTGCTAGGTTAAAAGCACATATATAGTTTTGTTAAGTACTGCCAAATTTGCATTCTATTATCAACAGTGAGAGTGCCTATCTAACCACAGCCTCACCAAGAGAATGTGTCATCATTTAAAAAAACTTTTCCAGGCCTTTGCCCTGATCCAGCAGAAAATTAACTAAGAGACCCATACTTTTTTTTTTTTTAGGCAGGGTCTCACTCTGTCACCTAGGCTGAAGGGCAGTGGTACAATCTCAGTTCACTGCAACCTCCCCACCACCCCCAACCTGCTTAAACAATCTTCCCACTTCAGCCTTCCAAGTAGCTGGGACCACAGGTGTGTACCACCACACCCAGTTATTTTTTTATATTTTTAGTAGTGACGAGGGTCTTGCCATGTTGCCCAGGCTAGTCTTGAACTCCTGAGCTCAAGCAATCCGCTTGCCTCAGCCTCCCAAACTGCTGGGATTACAGGCATAAACTACCACGCCCAGCCATTCTGGTATGTTTTTAGGTCTAAAAAGAGCTCTGAAGCCTGCTAGAACTTCATCTTTATGATAAAACCTGGGTATCCATAATCCCTTATCTTAGTCCAGACATTCCTTCCAGTTGATTCCAGTTCTTTAGATACTAATTCTTTTAATCAACTGCCAATCATAAAATCTTTGAATCCACCTATGACCTGAAGCCACCACCCCCTCCCTTCAAGTTGTCCTGCCTTTCTGGGCCAAACCAATGTACTTCTTATATGTACTGACTGATGTGGTATGTCTCCGTAAAACATACAAAACCAAGCTGTAGCCTGACATGTTGGGCACATGTTCTCAGGATCTCCTAGAGCTGTGTCAAGGTCCTCATATCTGGCATAGAATAAATCTCTTCAAATATTAGCGTTTGAGTTTTTGTCAACAAATTTATTCTCTCAAGTCTCCCTATGTTTTAAAACATACTGTACAAAATGTTCAAACAAGCTCATACTTGTTTTTTTTCTTTTTTTTTGACGGAGTTTCATTCTTGTAGCTCAGGTTGGAATGCAATGGTGAGATCTTGGCCCACCGCAACCTCCGCCGCCTGGGTTCAAGCGATTCTCCTGCCTCAGCCTCCCCAGTAACTGGATTACAGGTGTCAACCAACCACACCCAGCTAATTTTTACATTTTTTTTTTTTTTAATAGAGACAGGGTTTCCCCATATTGGCCAAGTTAATCTCGAACTCCTGACCTCAGGTGATCCTCTACCTCACAAAGTGCTGGGATTACAGGTGGGAGCCTCCACACCTGGCCACAAGCTCATACTTTTAAATTCCTTTCTGGTAATGTTAGTGTGAGTATTAGTTTTTAAGCAACTTAACTTTTCCATTGAAACCAACTACCTGATGAAGCATTTGGAAAAATTTAAAAAGCATGTCTTTTCCTAAAACACTTTACCTCCATTTTGCCATAACAAATGGCTTATGTTAATTAAAGTAGATATACTTATGCTCATCTTACCAAATTGAAGTAAAAGGTCATCTTCTAATACCGGCTTCAAATACTCTTCTTTCTCCCAAGGCACTGGGTTGTATATGGAATTCATATACTCAACTGTAGGATTCTGGATATAAAATTAATTGTATGTTTTTTCCATTACATATAACCACAAAATCTCCTTAGTAAAAACTACAGAAATTTAACAAAAAGGAAATCACGTCTGCATTACTCAAAATCAGTATATCTCTAAGAAATCTGTATATACTTGTCATTTCATTAACTTGTTGGATGATTGCTTAATCAGTAGTTTCAATGAAGAGTTTTTTACTATTTGGATTTGGGGAAAGCATTGTCATGTCATTAAAGATTCCTTTAAATAGGACAAAAATACCCACAAAGTATTTGAAAAAACAGAACAAAAAAGAGAAACCAAAATACTTAAAATGACATTAGAAATTACTTCTGATTTTACAGATCTTCTCCATCAATACTTCCCTTTATCTGACACTGAATTACTTTTTCACATACACTGATTCATCTCTTAGACGCAGTGAAAATAATACTTGTTAGTTATGGTGGACATTTACATGGTGCTTTCTGTTATGCTAGTTCCTAATGTCCACGAGTCCCCCAATATGAGTACCAAATTTAACACAGTTCCTCCTATAATAATTCCTCATATTCTTTTAAATAATCAGTAATCTGACTGATTAAATCATCAGTAGACTCATAGTCAATGTAGCATTTCTTTAATTTCTAAACAAAATTATAAATTAGGCTGTCAACTTACCTTAAGTCTAATAAAATTTATTAGCTTAATGTATCCATAAAATTCAAGTCCTAAAGAGAGAAAAAAGAAAATTCACCTGTTTTAACATAATGTGAATTTTGTTTAATTGACCTGTTCTATAAGGGATCTCTGATTAAATAATAAAATACTTCTTACTCTAAATTACAACTGATATTTTGATTGTATTAAGAATTAGAATAATACTTCAGAATATTCTGAGAAACAGCCATAGATGCCAAGTTAAAGCTTCTGTAGTATTTCTAAAAAGCTGTGAAATTGATTTTTAAAATTCTATTCCTTCTTTGTCAGAACAATACAAATCTGGAAAATTAGGTTCTACATTTTACCAAGTATTTGGCAATTTTGATATCAGCTAAAAATTTTAAATCCTTAATTTTTATGGTGTGTATGGAATTATAATTTTGCCAGGACATGGTGTATACTAGCTTTTACATGAAGTTAAATGTTGCAAACCCAATGAGGTTTGTTATCTGGTTCTCGTATCCTTCCAGAAATGAAGCAGCATCTATAACAAAGGAAAGCAGTAATATACCCAACCAACCAATTATTTGTCATAAAACTGTTGTTATGAGAAAGCTTTAATAGCATACAAACCCCCATATTGGTAAGTGAAAATATAAAATTATATCTCAAGTATTATTCTAATACTTTAGAAAAGCAACATTAAGAACATTTAAAAATGAGGCTGTCATTTATGCCTTACAAAAGTACTTCAAGTTGAATTTATGAGTTATAAACATGTGATACCACATATTTATCTGACACTGAAACATCTGTCTAGTATTCTCAATAATGTCCTTTCTTAGTTTTCAACAAATATAGGGACCAAAGACCAATTCTGTATTTAATTTTTTTGTAGTGTAGCTCTTCTACATCCATTTAAAGAAGTTGAAACCCTTAATTGTAACGCAAGTTTGTTTATATAAAAGTTTCAATAGAAACAGCACCTGAATGTTTTGCTTCATCACTCTTTTTCCAGTGTCTACCAAACTTTGTACAAAACTCAGTCTCATAGGCCGTGAAATTCATGTCATGCTTTGAGCTGTCTTTTTTCAAATGACCTACCTCCTTTTTCAAATTCTAACTCTATGCTTGTTCTCCCTAATTCTAATATGTAATCACATGCCAAGTCTGTTTTTGTGTTTAGTTGTAAAGCTAATATAAGCTTAAATATAGTGAATCTTGTCTAGAAGAGTGACTTACTAATTATTTCCTCAAGGACCACTTGTCAAAAAACTCCATTTCCACATAAGATGTTGCTGTATGATTCACCATATTAGACTCGTACAGAAAAAGGGTCTGGAAAACTATAAAATCTGAACTTAAATTTCACACCTTTTTTTTTGAGACAGAGCCTCACTCTGTCGCCCAGGCTGGAGTGCAGTGGAGCCATCTTGGCTCACTGCAACCTCCACCTCCCAGGTTTAAGCGATTCACCTGCCTCAACTTCCTGAGTAGCTGGGATTACAGGTGTGTGTCACCACGCCCAGATGATTTTTGCATTTTAGTAGAGATGGGGTTTCACCATGTTGGCCAGGCTTGTCTCAAACTCCCAAACTCAAATGATCCACCCACCTCAGCCTCCCAAAGTGCTGGGATTACAGGCATGAGCCACCATGCCTGGCTAAACTTCACAACTTGGGATTGCCTTTATTCTAAAAAAAATACTCACCATGTTTATGAACCATGCTATCAATATTAAATTGATGCTCAGACTTACAGTGTGAAAATGTTTCTTCAGCAGATGTGAATAACCTGAAAAATCAAGCAACAGCTTCATGGAATAGTCCCCCAAGAAATCTAAATACCGATTTTATAGTACCTATACACTTTTTTTTAAACTCTGCTGGTTTCTAGTTTTATTTCCAATTAAGAAAAAACAAACACATTTGTATCTGAAAGGAATGGAACTCAGCACTTCCAAAGGGAATTAATTAGTACTTCTGAGTCCCATTTTACACCTAAAACCAACTATCCTTTAAATGTCAAAGTTAATTTATTTGTCAAATAATATCACTGATTTTATCAAAAGGCTTTTAAGAGAGTTCCCTTTGATAGATTCTGTTTCTCTTAAGTCATACAATTTCCCTACTTGAGATTCTTTTCTCCTCTGTCAACTCTGCTTTTAGAGGCTTTGAACTGGCACAGCTCAAACTGCTTTTAGAAATAAAGCATAAAATGTAATTTTACAGCTGGCATATTCCCAAAGTGCCTTATTTCAAAAGTGATCTTGTAGTGTTCCCAACGTACTTGCATTACAGACACTGTGAGCATCAAGCCTCTTTACTATGTGACATGCAAATCTGAAGGACACTTAAAGACAGGAATACACTGCAGAGAAGCTGCATACCGTATCTATATTCCTAACACATGTGGAGCATTAGTTTTCAACAAATGTTTACCGAGATAGGTTATTTGGAGTATTTATGGAGGCTATCACAGGCACTGCACCCCTGGTGCTCAATAAATATTTTATGACAACTAGAATATATGCAGACATTCCACCTACCCAATGGGGCGACAGATGAGAACACTAACACACCACCAATCAGCACCATGTCCAGATACAGAGAACACTGGAAAATGTATTAAAGTAACACTGGCCAATGCCAACCGGGCCTCTTTCATGCCTACTTGCCTAGGACAGCAACCAAGTCTTCCCAAGACTAATAGTCACAATTTTAAGTGGCAGGAATGTGAATTTGGAAATAAGCACACCACAGCTTTATGACCTTGAGCAAATTATTGATACTGCAGTCTCTTTTTCCCTAAATGAAATATCCTACTTAAGGAAGGTGAACTTCCTTCTTAGACCATCTAAACCGCTCAAATATAATAGAAATGTTTCACCTGAGAAGCTCTCTACTGCTCAAAGAATTAGCATGGTAAAGCTGGAAGGCTCCTTAGGGATTATCTAAGTTCAGTGTGGCTCCCAAATTTGTTACTCATTAGTAACTTCATTGTTACTTCTGATCTTGTCCTTATAAAAACAGAAGATTCCTAGACCCTATTCCTGATTTAGAAGAATTCAGGTGCAGAATTCAGCATCATTTTGTTGTCGTTTTTTCAGCGTCTCAAGGGACAAGATTTGGAAACCACAGATTCAATGCACTACTAGTCAAAAGCTCGTAGTACAATTGGCCTTCCAGTTCACGGCTCCCCCTCTCTACTACAGAGGGTCCTCCTTCTCCACAAGCCCTCACCCCAGACCAGTGGTCGCAGAATTCAAGGACAGGCCACTCCGGTTCGCCTCCTGCCCGAAGTCGTTCCTGGGCACTTAGACCCCACGCGGTCGGGCACCCTAGGGCAAGGGCCAGGCGCTGAGGCGGACGAACCTGTTACAGAACAGGCAGGGGGTCTGCTGCTTGTCGTGGGGGAGATCAGCATCGTCCTCATCCTCCCAGGCGGCCTCGTCCCCGCTGTCCGACAGTTCTGGCAGGTCCTCCTCATCCTCCACAGCGCCCCGGCCGCCTAACACACGCACAACAATCAGATCAGCCTCGAACACCGGTTCGGCCCGGGAGCTCGAGGAGCAGGTGAGAATGGGCTCTCCCCTCTCCTGTTCGCCCGCGGCCCTCACTCAGCACCTCCTCCGTGCTCCCTGGGAGCCCCCGACCCCGCTCGGGCCCGCGTCCCAGAGGGTATTCCACCGGCCCCACACAGGCGCGGCCTAGGGGTGAGCGAGCCGGGTGCTGAGGGGCCATGGGTACCCACCCGTAGCGCCTGACGCTAACGAGCACATGGCTGTGGTGCCTGAAGAGCCCGGCGTGTCTGGGGGCGGGGACCGGGTTGGGCAACGAGCGCGCGCAGCGGCCGACGACTCTGGGAACGAGCGCGAGCACAAGCGCGAACCCGCGGCAGGACCGGGGCTCCGGGAACTTCGCAGACCGCCGGGAACGCCGGAGCGCGCGCGCTTCCGGCCTCGAGACGCGGTGCGGGTCACGTGAGGTGGGGGCGGGGCGAAAGTAGGGGCTGACGCAGCGCGCGCCGAGGAGGCGCGTTGATGACGGTGAATGTTGCAGCCCAAGGAGGGGACTTTTGTCCCCTCCTTGGGCTGCGGCAGGCGTTAGGGGGAGGTCCCGGCCCGCAGCCCTGAGCCCCGAGGCAGAGAGACGCCGCAGCGGTTTTGCTGTTGGCATCCTGTTCTCTGTTCGCCCTACAGAGCGGTTAGCGATGAGCGGTTAGCGGAGGAGGCGACCGGCCCTTAACGCCCTCTGGTGGCGGAGGAGGTCAAACGCTGGAGGCTCGGCTGGTTTCTGGGCTCTCAGGTCTTGGAGTGGGTGCAGCTGGCGAGAGGGACCGACCTCTATGGGCCTCGATGGGTCTACTGCAGGGACAGATAGGAGCCAAAGCCCCCAAAAGGGATTTTAATCTTTGGTTAACTGAGAGCGTGAACTCTAGAGCCAGCTTACTGGGTTTGAATGCTACCCACGTCACTTTGTAACTATTGAGCAAGTTACTCGACCTCTCTCTGCCTCAGTTTCATCAAATACAAAACCAGGATAATAACTGTACTAACCTCAGCACTATAGTAAGGATAAAATGAGTTAATACATGTAAAGTGCTCAGACACTTGGTCCTAAACAATGGGAAACGGTTAAACTATTTTTAAGCCAAGGCAGTGATGCTCTCGGATGTGTTGAGAAAGTAACATTCTGGTTGCTGTGTGGGGAAAAATACAAATGTTCCCCTGCCTGCCTTATGCCACTTCCTTCTTCCTTTCCTAATATCTATTCAAACCATAGAATTAATTTTTTTTTTTTTTTTTTTGAGACTGAGTCTCGCACGGTTGCCCGGGCTAGAGTGAGCAATCTCTTCTCACTGCAACCTCCACCTCCCGGGTTCACATGATTCTCCTGCCTCAGCCTCCCGAGTAGCTGGGATTACAGGTGCACACCACCACACTAAGTTGGCCAGGCTGATTTCGATCTTCTGACCTGATGATCTACCCGACTCCGCCTCCCAAAGTGTTGGGATTACAGGCGTGAGCCACTAATTCTTTCTTAGGCCAGCATTCTTTTTCAGGAGGGAGTGCCCCAGGCTCTAGCACAGTTTAAATTGGCCTACCAGGCCCTGCATAATCCTGCTTCTTTCCAACTCGCCCTCAAGCCTTTTATTTACTGCTAATCACTGAATCCTCTACAAGTGGGTAAGTCCTTTTGGTCTCAACCAGAAACACTTGCCTCAAGCCACCATTTCCAAAATAGTTTCCACCATTGTTTCAGAAGTATCTTGTTCATTTCTTAGCACCTACCATTTGCTTACTTGATTTTTTTTCTTTCTTTTTTGGTGATACCTCACAGCACTGCACAATAAGGGTAAGTAAGGACCACGTCTCTTTACTTTCATTTCTCTGGCACATAATAGTATATGGCCTGGCCCATAGTATTAATAGACTCTGAATTTATTTACTGAATGAAAATTATGCCTTATATATTGCTAAATGTATTTCTGAATGTACTCCTTTCCCTTAATTGCAAATTCCTAAAGGATGGAATCCATCAAATAATTAGTTTGTGGGTTTTTTTTTTTCTTTGAAACAGAGCCTTGCTCTGTCACCCAGGCCGGAGTGCAGTGGTGTGATCTTGGCTCACTGCAACCTCCACCTCCTGGGTTCAAGCGATTCTCCTGCCTCAGCCCCCGAGTAGCTGGGATTACAGGCGCCCACCACCACGCCCGGCTAATTTTTGTATTTTTAGTAGTGTTAGGGTTTCACCATGTTGGTCAGGCTGGTCTTGAACGCCTGTTCTCAAGTGATCCACCTGCCTTGGCTTCCCAAAGTCCTGGGATTACAGGCGTGAGCCACTGTGCCCGGCCCAAATACTCATTTTGAAGCTTTCTTACATTCTAGGACATTGCCAAAATAGCTGCTGGCTCCCTTGAGTTGGAGTCATTGTTCATGGATGCATCCCGCAGTGCCTATGTGCTCAATGGTTGCTAGGAGGCACTGAATAAGCATTTGCTGAATGCATTAATGAATGAAACACTTTTGATTACCTGGGCCAATCCAACTTTTCCCTTCATCCTTCCAGCATAAACTTTTTCTGTCTGTGTAAAATGTGGTGGAAAACTTCCTGAATCCCTTAGTACTAAATGGAACACTCAGTCCATTCATTGCTGACAATAAAACAAGTTAACACTCAGTGTGGAGGACTGGCCAAGAGTCTTGTTCCTTAGTAAGTGCATATCTCACCACAATGCAGAGCTCAACAGAGGGCTGCTTTTCTCTCTATTCCCAAGGTGAACACAGACCCTTCCTCATCCCACATCACTACTGAGACCATAATAACATGTTGAATAAAACCTGCTCGAAGGTTTGTAAGGAAATAATGTAAGGAGAATAACTTAAAACAGGCCACTGGGTTTAGCTGCTTTCAGAGCCCAGAGGCCTCAGCATATCCTCAGCTCATGCTTTTTCACCACCAAAACCACACATCTAGGCTCTTCAAAGTCCAACTCCCAGGGAACCCCACCTGGCAGGAGGAAGATAATTCCATTTCCTTCTAAAGCTCACATTTCAAGATTCCACCCTGCCCTAAATAATATGCCTATTTTCTGGGTGACTGACATTGTGAATGTCTACTCCCTTCTAAGGATATACACCCCAAAGTAAAGGGCATGGCCTTTATCCTCCAGTGTATACTGAAGCTTGAAATGTACTTGGCATACTGTAGGCCCTGGAAAACTTGAATCACTCAAATCACTTTGCTTCCCTGGTATAGATGTTAAGTTTCACCAACACCTTTTGTTCCATGATGGAAATTAGCAATGTGTGCTCCTCTTGGCTTTGACCCTTTCTTCTGCATCTTTCTTTGTCTTAATTTTTAAAGTGCAGCAGCATGAGCACTTTAAAGTTTGGTGGCATAGAATTTTACTGGCTATGTGAACATTTTGTGGTTAATCACTAGAACGAAGGAGAAACCCAAATGTTTCAGTTTTGTTCATCCACAACATGTAGTAACAATTAACTGAAACTACCTGGAAATATAAAGAAACAGAGTGATCTTGCAGGGTGGTTAAAAACATGATCTGTGAGATCTATGGGATCAGGCAGACCTGGGTTAGAATCCTGACTCTGTCATTTCTTAGCTTCAGTTCTTCAGCTTTGGACTCTTGAGCAAGGCATTTAACCACAGTGAGCCTCATTTCCCATTTCCCCATCTAAGACATGAAGATCATGATAGTATAACTTTGTAAGGATAGCTTATAAGGAGGGTTAAAGCACAGATAACACATGTAAAGCCTGGTACTTAGTAAGCATATCACCCCACAGGCTGAAATGCTGCATATCACCACTACTACATGGGCATTTTCTTTTTTTTTTTTTTTTTAGACGGAGTCTTGCTCTGTCACCAGGCTGGAGTGCAGTGGCGCAGTTTGGCTCACTGCAGCCTCCTCCTCCTGGGATCAAGTGATTCTTCCACCTCAGCCTCCCGAGTAGCTGGGACCACAGGCACGTGCCACCATGTCTGGCTAATTTTTTTTGTATTTTTAGTAAAGATAGAGTTTCACCATGTTGGCCAGGATGGTCTCGATCTCTTGACCTTGTGATCCACTTGCCTCGGCCTCCCAAAGTGCTGGGATTACAGGTGTGAGCCACCGCGCCTGGCCATTACATGGGCATTTTCAAACAATCTAAGAGGTACCCAAGAGTTGTCCATTTATCTTTATTCCTTTATTTAATCTTCCACATGTATTCTTAGGTATATAACTTCTATTACATAAAGAAGTAGTAAAGGCACAATGTTTACTCACAAGTTACATGTAGTTAATTAGCACTTTTGTAATTCAGAGAGATGAATGTCAACAATTTTAGAGCAGAGCCCATATGCATGGTCATAAGATTTTCACTGTTGCTGTGACTCTGTAGACAATCATTTCAAAGCAGGCTTCCCAACCAGTGGCATCAGAACCAGTGGCATCAGGGGAAGTATAAACAAGGAAATTACACATTATTGTGCCCACACTCCCAGAAATTTTGACTCAAGTTTGAGATAGGGCTTACAAATCTTCATTTTTCCAAAGCTCCCTGGGTGATCTATATGTATGACAGGCTCTGAACCACTGATGCAGAGCACCATCATTTCTTGATTGGAATGGATGCCTGAGAATAGTAAAACAACAAAGTTAAAACATGCTGACTTTTTTTAGACCCTGAAATTACCGATTTGGTGATGGGTGTTAAAGTTGACAGTAAAAACCATTACTCCAGTGTGGTCACGGCTTGAGAGAGCCATCCGCTTTCCCCAGATCGTGGATGGCCTTGTTCTCCAGCAGTTCCATCTTCTTGTCGCTTGGTCTCACTGCATTGTTCAGCATTGCTCTAACCACAGTCACCACAGGCACAGAATGCCCACTAGCCCAAGATGCTGGTAAGGAGCCAAAGAACTTTCTAACGAACCATTCACCTGGGCGAGATTCTTGCCTATCACATAACAGAACTCTTAAAAAAAACAGAAAGAAAAGCAGAGGATGAGGTGGTAAATTGCACTGAGACCACAGTGGGCATTGTGGACCAAACTGTTTCCCCTCAAAACTCTAATGCTGAAGCCCTAACCCCAATGTGTCTATCTTTGAAGATAAGGCATTAAGAGAAGTAATTAAGATTAAATGAGGTCTTAAGGATGGAACAGGACTAGTGTGATGGGACTGGGGTCCTCATAAGAGGAAAAGACATCAAAGGTCTCTCTCTCTCTCTGCGTACATAAAGAAGGCCATGTGAGGACACTACCAGAAGGCCACCTATCTGCCAGCCAGGAAAAGAGGCTTCACCAGATATCAACCCTGTGGGCACCTTGATCTTGGACTTCCAATCTCCAGACCATGTGAAAATAAATATCTGTTGTTGAAGCTACCCAATCTGTGTGGTATTCTGTTACGGCAACCAGGGCAGATTAATACAGTAGATTTAAGGTTTTATTTGGCGCATGAAGAGGATTTAAGAAGGCAGCAAATGCTGTCCAGGAAGTTCCAGACTATTCTGAAGTGGGCCACCATCTACTCTTTTCTTTCTAAGCAAAAAGGTGTGTCCTTCAGAGAAGCAATCCACCTCTAGCCAATGTCTTTCATATCTTAGATAGTTCATCTGTCAGCCTTCTAGCATCTAGGGATTAACTAACAGTGGCATACTCTCAGACAGTATAAATACTATACTTACCCAGGCCTAAATACAGAGTAACGATCAAATTTTAATTCTTCAACCCTGGCTTCCACTTCTCCCTATTCAGAGAAAGCACATTTTTAGTATTTAATCAAGACCAACTCACTTGTGTGAAGTTTAAGAGAGAATAATTTGCGGTTTTGAAGGTAATCTGCTTTTGCAGGTTTCAATACTCAAAATATCAAGAATTTTAGGTTCCAAGGAGTTTGGGATTTTAAGGAAGAGATCATTTAATCTTGATATGTAGTAGTGCATTTAAAAGATCCACTAAATGAATGAATGGCTGCATAGTCAGTCCTCTCGCTTTATTGATATTAAAACAGATTCAGTTAGTACAATCAAAAAAGAAAATCCTCCCTTTAGTCCAGAATTCATGTTGCATGCTAGCAGACACTAACCTTTTATTGGTTTATAGGTAGTTCGAGCGAGTCAGAAAACTCATAGACCCACCATATTACTCACTTCTTAAACCCCACAAAATTTTAAGACAGACAGATTACATCTAGATGATGCTTTAAATCTAATTTGTTAAAGCATGAATTTTCATGGCAGGCATCTCTGGAAACAAAATGCTTGAGGAGCTCAGACCACAGGCATGTTCAAAGGCCTGTGAACTACCAGTCACACAGTGATCCACTCCTTCTCTGCGTGTGTGTACCACTCAATTGGCACATAACCTGTCACATCATAGACTCATATACCTATTTTAAAATATCTTTTTCTTCTTTAAAATTTTTTTTATTTTTATTGTTTTGAATTTATTTATTTTTGTAACAAAATCTCACTCTGTCACCCAGGCTGGAGTACAATGGCACCATCTTGGCTCACTGCAACCTTGACCTCCTGGGTTCAAGCAATTCTCCCGCCTCAGCCTCTTGAGTAGCTGGGATTACAGGTACCCACCATCATGCCCAGCTAATTTTTGTATTTTTAGTAGTGATGAGGTTTCACCATGTTGGCCAGGCTGGTCTTGAACTCCTGATTTCAAGTGATCCAACCACCTGGGCCTCCCAAAGTGCTGGGATTACAGGCGTGAGCCCACCATGCTCAGCCATTCTTTTTTTTTTTAATAGGTGGTTTTTAGAATAGATACAGAACTGTGCAACCTTCATCACAATCTAAGTTTTAAAATATTTCATCACCCTGAAAAGAAATCCCATATCATTAGCAGTGACTCCCCATACCCCGCCCTCTGGGGACCTAGTCAACCACTAGTCTACCTTCTATCTCTATAGATCTGCCTCTTCTGGACATTTCATATGAATGGAATCATATAATATGTGGCCTTTTGTGACTGGCCCCTTACACTTAGTATAATATTTTCAAGGTTTACCCATGTTGTAGTGTGTATCATTTCTTTTTATAGCTGAATAACATTCACTGCATGAATATATCACATTTTATTCATCTATTCATCAGTTGATGGCCATCTAGTTTGTTCCCACTCTTTGGCCATTATAAATAATACTGCTATGAATAGTCATACACTAGTTTTTATGTGGACACACGTTTCTTAGCCTTTTAGAAGATGTGTTTAGTCTCTATTAGCAGTGTGGATAAAAGGGATATCATAGCAGGCTGAGACTGCTATCCTTAGAAAGGCCTGTTGCAAGGTTGGCCCCTGGCTTGTGCTTGCAAACTTGGATTTTGGGTGTGTTCCCACCATTCCCTATCTGATAAGAGTAATGTACTATGCCTAAACTCTCTGTACAAACAATGTGGTTTATACTGAAAACTTGCTTTTCTTCTGGAGGGCTGCAATTTTGCTAGGCCAATGTGCCTATGTAACTGGCTCCCATAACCTGCATTCCTAGGCTCAGATGAGTTTCTCTGGCAGAAAACATTCATTGCTGGAAATATTAAGCATATCCTGTGCAAGCTCTATTGGGAGCGGCCTCTTGCAGGCTTGTACCTACTTTCTTCCAGACTTCACCCCACACACCTTTTCCCTTTGCTGATGTTGCTGTATATCCTTTCAATATAATAAGTTGTAGCTGTGAGTATGACTATAGGCTGAGTCCTATGAAACCTTCCAGTGAACTCCCAAACTTGGGGGTGTCTCTGGGGATCCCCCAATACAGGCAGATTATAAACTCCTTGAGGTCAAGGATGATACCCAATAATAAAATATCACATGTCTGGAAAGTGTACCTTCATCCTGAACAGATGAGGAAACCAAAGCTTATAAACCCTGCGAACAGAGGATAGGGCCCATCTAGTGCTCTGGGCTCCACACCCCGACACATCTCCCCACAGCACCAGCAGAGTGCCCATAAAGCATACGATTGATCCAGGCCCCCAGAGCTGGCCCACCATGAGTGAATGCAACTGAAACTTCATTGAGTAGAATAAACGTTCCTAATGAATATTTATTGCTATGTAAATGCTAATTGTTATCATGAAGGAGCTAGACATAGGAACCCATAAAGAATGGTGCAAGGACTTAAAGGTATTATGCCTGGGAAACATACAGTTAAGGAGGCCATAATCTCCAAATGTCTTAAAAACTACAATGCAAAAGAAAGATTGGACTTGTTTTTGTTATTTTAAAAGGCAGAACTGATAACAATTAGCATTTACTTAGCAATAAATTTCACTTCAAGGTAAAGACTTTTGGACAAGTGGATCTGACCAAAAATAGAAAAAGTTGGCTAATGAGATAGTAAACTCTAATGCTGGAGGTATTTAAGCAGAAGCGAGATGAACTTCTATAAAAGGACTTCACTTAGGAAAAGTCTGGCTGAATGACCTCTGTGGCTCTGCTTCTTAAACTGTGGGCACTTGGGGTACACTGGGAGGCACACAAAGACAAAGCCTTGCCTTATCTTCCGGCAGCATCAACTTAACTCAAAGGTTAGTTAATAGAAACCTTTTAAATTAAAATAAACAGGGATATGTATAGTACTAAGAATAGCAAAATGTGCATAAATTTTTGAAAGATAAAATAAGACTTTTAATAAAGTTGAGGCCAGGTGCAGTGGCTCATGCCTGTAATCCCAACACTTGGGGAGGCTGAGATGGGTGGATTGCTTGAACTCAAGAGTTTGACAACAGCCTAGGCAATATGGTGAAACCCCATCTCTACCAAAAATACAAAAATTAGCCAGACATGGTGGCTTGTGCCTGTAGTCCCAGCTACTTGGGGGGTTGAGATGGGAGGATCACTTGATCCTCCAGAAGGCAGAGGTTGCAGTAAGCCAAGATCATGCCATTAAACTCCAGCTTGGGAACCTGTCTCAAAAAAAAAAAAAAAAAGACAGAAAGAAACAGTTGAACTTGTAACCAGAATATTGCTTTGGGATATAGATGTCTTCAAATCTCCAGACAAATAAAAGCTCTTCTTTCCTCTCAGCCATTAGGGAAACTGATGGAAAAGTTTAAGAATCACTGCCTCCAAGTCTCTTACAATGCTAAGTTGCCATCCTGACAGTCAAGGCTGGAGATGCCATATCTCATTCCGTTTGTTGCTAGATAATTAATAGAGAGGAAGACATTGGAAATTATCTTTCAAATCATTCCTGTTTACTAAATACATTCCTGCAGTCCTGTAGCCATAAAAATGCATAATATAATGTATTTGATGTTTTTCGTATTATATGGTATTTTGTATTCTTTAGTACCGCCAAATAGCTAGGGTTTTTTAAAGTGTATGAAAGACAGAAACATGCACAAACCTTAACTTGTAGATATAAAAAACTGCTTGACTTATCAGCTCCTTTAGAGGATAGCAAGTTGAAATGTTTGCACCCTCCAGCTTTTGCCAGCTCTGCAGACCTCAGCACATAATCTCGGTCAACCCGAACAAATCCCTCCTGAGGGGGAAAAGGACGTGAGTTATTTCCAAAAAGCAGCAAGTTCATCTTAAAGATTACTACTTGGCTTGGGTAGCAGGCTGGGAGGCCTGGAGAGATGGAGATCTAAATAAAATGCGTCCAAGCAATATGTGAAACTCAGGCTTAGACCTTGGGAAAGGCTCCAGGTCTGGTCCTCCGGATAGACATACCAGCTTTAGCAGCAAGGCTGGACTGCAATAAAGAAACAAGGAGGATGACATTGAAACACAGGCACCAAACAAATCTGCAAAGAACTAAGGGAACAATAAGATCAGGCTGAGAAATTATTTTTAAGCCACACATTTTTTTTCTTTGTCTTAATAACTTTACAACTTACACTCTTCTATGTTTTCTCTTTTTTTTTTTGTTCTGTGTTGATTCTCACGTGGTAGGGTCTCTGAGTGTGGGTGAGGATACTCCCCAGAAACTAAGAGAACAAAGTCTATTTAATTCCCAATTTTTCTGTACCTCACACATTAGTAAGGAATGCATCCTCAAATTTTTTTATTAGTGGGTCTATAATCAAAAATGTTTGGAGACACTCAGTCTAGATTCAATCCAGTGAAGGGTAGTGGCTGGGTCTTTTTTCTTAATTCATCTCTGAGCATCAGTACATGTCTGGCATATGGTAAATGCTCCAAGAACGAATGAACAAAAATCCAATGAAAGCAGAGAAAAGGTAAATCCAGTTGGAAAAAACAGAACTAAGTGGCAATAAAAGGAGAAGGGTAGAGAATGACACAAATAACAGAATATAGACTCATTTCCAGGGCCTAACTGAAAGACATGCACCATTACCCAGAAAAGGGAATTCCATAGAGTAACAGTCTCTTGAGACCACCATAAATTCTGGCATCCTCAAACCCAAGACAGCTGAAGTGAAGTCTAAAGTCTATTGAAGCTGAACTTCATAGGTAGTCACAATCATAGAATCAGGTCTTAGAGTAGTAGGAATTCCAAATCTGAAGACTGGATTACTGCCCAAATAATTATTTTTTTTTCTTTTTTTTGAGATGAATTCTTGCTCTGTCATGCAGGCTGGAGTGCAGTAGCGTGATATCCGCTCACCACAGCCTCTGCTTCCTGGGTTCAAGCAATTCTCCTGCAAGCGATTCTCCTGCCTCAGCCTCCTGAGTAGATGGGATTATAGGCGTGCAACACCGTGACCGGTTAATTTTCGTATTTTAGTAGAGGCAGGGTTTCACCATATTAGCCAGGCTGGCCTTGAACTCCTGACCTCAGGTGATCTGCATGCCTCGGCCTTCCGAAGTGCTGGGATTACAGGCATGAGCCACCATGCCTGGCCTGATTTTTTATTTGAAAATTTGCTCTGTAGTAGTAACTGATTCTAAATGTTCTATTTGGTATGGTGATATGTATCTTTAATGGAATGTTAGAAGGGACCTTAGGAAATATCACATCCAGTCCCCTCATGATGTAGATGGAAACCAAGGTCCAGTGGTAGGGCTGCCAGCTGGGAAGTGGGAGAGCTGACAGCAGAGTGCAGATTCTGGACTCTGAGCAGTGCTCTTTTCACTGTACCCATGTTCCTTCTTATCCCCTACTCTCTCTCACTGATGAAAATGACTAATCCGTAATAAGGGTAGGAACAATAATGGCCCCTCAAAGATGTCCACGTCCTAATCTTTGTGAATATGTTAGGTTACATGACAATGGGGAATTCCATCATAGATGGCATTTACGCAGAAGCAAGATGAATCATGCTAAAAGAACAACAACAAAAAAAACCCTGAATTTATTTCACTATCAACTGTGCAATTTTGTTGTGAGAAACAAACCCGTTATTAAAATCAGAGTTCTAGTGAACCAGCATGAGGGGAAGAAATAGATGTGGAAGAGAAATTCAGTGTTTTCGAAATTCAGCGTTTAGAATTAGGGTGCTAATCAGCTGACCTTGAAATAGAGAGGTTAGTCTGAATTATCCACGTGGGCCCAGTGTAATCACAAGGGCCCTTAAAAGTAAAAGAGGGAAACAGAAAAGGAGGTTAGAGTGATGTAACATAAGAAGGGCTTGGCTACCACATTGCTGGCCTTGAGGATGGGAGGGGGACCACAGGCCAAGGAATGGTGGGGGGCCCTCTAGAAGCTGAAAAAGGTTTGGAAATGGTTTCTCTCCTACAGCCCCCCAGAAAGGAATGCAGCTCTGTCAACACCTTGATTTTATCTCAAGGAAACCCATGTCAGACTTCTAAGATGATAAATTTGTGTTGTCGTAAGCTGCTAAATTTGAGGAATTTCTTAAAGCAGCAATAGGAAACTAATACAGAATTCAATTTTAAAACAATAGGCCCATGCGGATTTTCTAACTTTGTATGGAAGTATATCACAAAAGTAAACGTAAGTATAGAGCTCAAAAAATTTTCATAAACTGAACATGCTCTGTCACCAGTTCCTAGATCAAGAAATAGAACATTACCATTACCCTAAAAGCCTTCCTCATTCTCCTTTCCCATCACTCACAAGTACATTTGTAGCTATATCCACCACCTGGAGGACTCTGTTATTTTTCTGCCTTACTTTTTCTACCTTAGTTTATGGGTAATATTAACTTACCTTTTAACCCATGAGTCATCACCATCTCCTTTTGTGTTGTATACTTTGACACCGAATTCTAAACAACAGACTTGCCAAGCTGTCTACATACAGACTCAAATTCATGCTACTGCTTTTAAAATCAGTGTAAAGCAAACCAATTTTCATACTCAGCACATCCTGAGAGAGGTGTTTATCCTCAGAGCCATTCTCCAGATTGAGACTTTAGATGTGCTGAAAGTGTGCCAAGAAACAGCCCAAAACTACATAGAAAAATTCTAAAACACTAAATTTTTCTTCCACATCTATATCTTCCCCTCACGCCAGTTCACCAGAACTCTGATTTTAACGACAGGTTAGTTATTCACAACAAAATGACACAGCTGACTAGTGAAAGACATACAGTTTTTTTGTTGTTTTTAGCACGATTGATGGGAAGGATTAGTATAGTTGTCTCTGTCAAAATACTTTTTCTTTCATCTGCTTCTTTAAAAATAAGGGAAAGATTCAGCCAATCACAAGTCTCTGAACCGACGCTGTCTCTCTCATTTAATCCAGAGCCAGTAAAAGGATAATTTGATTAAACTGAGACCCTAATTTATTTGGCTTTCGTTCTGGATCAACTTCTCCTTAATAGAGTGCTGTCGTCTCCAATTGTTTGATGAAAATTAAAGCGACATAAATACCATGAGACTTTTTCAATCTGATTAGTCAGCTAAGGCACATCAATACCACCCCAGCCATCAGACTCTGGCGTCCTTCCTTTCAACAGCCTCGCTAACAACTGACAACCACTCCTTGAAGGACGAGCACCCACGCTGCTGCAGAGACCCCCACACTTAGCCCATCATCCCTGCTCAATGGGGCCTGTTGACAAGGTGCCCATACCTTTCTCCATTGCTGTTCTCTGGACAAAGCTAAATATTGTTTTATTAGCAATCAATGGCTGTTAATCCAAAACGATTTCACAAATCCTCTGAGCCTTCAAGCTGCTTATAAATATGCGTTTTTCCAAGCCCACTAAATTTTGAATTTCACTTCCGTCACCCTGATGGCGTGGCCTTTTAGTTGGTGAATGAAACTCAAAGGCAAAAGGGTCAACAACTTTCAAAGACTTAAATATCAAACTGAAGCATGGGTCCTGGTGACTGACTAGGAGATATCAACACACACCAATTTTCTTTGGAGTGAGGAAGATTCTACTTACAGATGAAAGGAACAATCTTTAAAATCTTATTCATACCCTTTATTGTTCTCCAATAGCTCGATTAAAAAACAACAGAAAAACTAAAACAAGCTACTTCATATCTCAGAAACACAATTTTTGGAAAAACCGAACTTAGTTTCCCTAACCATGTGGCAAGAGAAAAGACAGACATTTCTTCTGAGAGTATTAAGTCCAGATGTCATTGTGTCTTCACAAGCCAGTGTGTCTTACTCTAAGCTAGGAACCCAAGTCCCTTCTAGAAAAGGGAATTAATTAAATAAGTTTCCACTATAAAGTCCTTTCCCAGCACCCTCTCAAAAAGAATAAACACAGTATACCACACTCAGTAGAAATATCCTCATAGGCTCCACAAACATCAAAGGCAACAAATTCTCCAACTACACTTAAGTCTTACTAAAATCCAAAGCTACTAAATATTTCTTCTAATCTTCCTTACCAGTGCCTGAAAACTAGAAGCAACACTCTGGCTTAAGAACAACAACTCATCCTAACAAGGTATAGTATTTCAGTGCTGACTGATAACACAAGTAAGCACATCTAAACGACTCAAGAAGGTCATGGGGCCAGGCACGATGGTCTGTGGTTCCAGCTACTCAGGAGGCTGAGGCAGGAAGATTGCTGGATCCCAGGAATTTGAGTCTAGCCTTGGCAATACAGTGAGATCCTGTCTCTAAAAAATTAATTAATTTACTAAAAAAGTAAATCGTGGGGATCTTTTTCCAAGAAGGTACATCTATCATTCTGTCTCACTTTTGTCCCACTTGGCCATATTTCTGCTTCAGGTTCTTTCTCTTCACTCCCTTTTCAATCCAACCTATAAATTAGACCAGAAAACAAAGATGCTGATGGACACCAAATGGTATAATCTGAGGCACCTTTTGTTTGTGTCCTGGAGGGCATCTCTATATTTGATGTTCAGTGGTAGGAGAAAGATCTTGGTTAGGGAAAGAACTCTGGATAAATAAAATGAAGCAGATTCCGAGGATTCCTGGGTCAATCTATATGTTCTCAAAAAAAGTTTTCCATTTGGGGCATTCTTCTGTGTTTCATAGAGTCAAAGAATTATGCAGGCCAGTACGGTGGCTCATGGTAATCCCAGCATTTTGGGAGGCTGAGGCAAGCAGATCACTTGAGCTCAGGAGTTTAAGACCAATCTGGGAAGCATGGTGAAACCGTCTCTACAAAAGAACACAAAAATTAGCTGGCAGTGGTGGCATGTGCCTGTGGTCCCAGCAGCTTGGGAGGCTAAAGTGGGAGAATTGCTTGAGCTGGGTAGGTCGAGGCTGCAGTGACCAAAATCGCACTGCTGCAGTGAGCTGAAATCACACCACTGCACTCCAGCCTGGGTGACAGAATGAGACTCTGTCTCAAAAAAAAAAGAGAGAAATGTTTAAGAATTTTGCAGTAGGAAGGCGGGTTCACTGGTCATGTCGCTCTGACAGACAAGGAGGCAGTGGCCTCTAAAAGCTAATCAGCAAACTCCAGGCTCCATAGCTACTTGGCGTCCAAACAGGGCCTGTGATCTGGGTCCCTTGAACCAGCTAGGACCTCGCCACTTTACAAGCCCTCTCCTAGACATCAAATAAAACAACAGAGATTAGAACAAGGGTGGGCAAACTTTTCCTGTAAAGGATCAGACAGTAACTATTTTTAGCTTTGCAGGCCTCCATTCCAACTATATAGCTCTACCATTATATTAATAGCACAAAAGCGGCCACTGATAAAGTAATGAGCATGGCTGTGTCCCAACACCACTTTATATATAAAGACTAAAATTTGAAGTTTTTACATTTTTACGTGGTATGACATTAATTCTTTTGAATTTTTTAACCATTTAAAAATATAAAGGCATTCTTAGCTCATAGGCTGTACAAAAACAGGTGGCAGGCTGTATCTGGCCCACAGGCTGTAGTGCAAACTTCTGAATTAGAAGAACAGAACATTAGAATCAGAAGCCATGAGATTCTAAGGAAGCCTAATAAATGTTACAGTGGCGACATTAATCACATTAATGACATCATCCACTCAACAGAATGCAGGAATCTGGACTTCTGGAGCCTACTCCTACCAGGTGAGGAGACAAATGGAAAGGCGAAACCACATCGAACCACTTTGAATTCACTAATCAAATCCTTCTCTTGATACAAATAAGGGGAAATGAACTATTCTCACTGACATCTTTAAGTTTTTGTGCTCCACTCCAGGACAATACCGATCTTGTTTTTGAAGGCTATTTCAATCTTCACTAGCAACAAGTTATTCACTAAAGCAAGGTGAAGGTTATCTAGGACCACGGTACCCAGAAAACCAGCAAGTAATTTGAACACAAAAAGCAGTTTAGACTTTTCCCTGGCACACTCTATAATGAGATTTGCCTTATGTCATGAAAATCAACCCTTATATGCCTAATGCAGCGTTTTGTTTTGCTGACTCACCACCATACCAGGTTGGCACTTGAGACAAACCTGCAGTGTCCTGGAACAAAAGTTTTTCAATGCTTTTGGAGGGCACACCACTTGTGACTGTGCCTGGGACAGAAAAGACTGTTAGGCAGAATGACCTTTTCTAGGAGAGGTAATGTGCCAATTCCTGGAAGAGTCAAACTTCTCTATAATCCATAGTTCCCATCACAGAGCTCAAACCCCAGCTGTGTTCCAAATACAGGGTAGAGATGCAGAACCACAGAAGATATGGAAATACATCTTGATTGAAAGCATACATAGAATTATGATTTGCATCACAAGGAGGCCCAAAGAAATACATCTGAATCTAACTACTCGGTTGGTATAAATGAATAATTCTGCACTATATGCTCCCTTAATAATTCAGGTGAAAGGGCCTGGCTTATAAACCTAAAGAGAGTTCCCATGACAGAGTCGTGTGTGTGTGTGTGTGTGTGTGTGTGTGTGTGTGTGTGTGTGTATAATTTATAAATTTATATATACTATACATATATACTATATGTATATTATATATTTTTTGTTGTTTTTTTATAAATTTTTTGCTGGGATCACAGGCATGAGCCACTGTGCCAGGGCTAACCAACTTTATTTATTTACTTTTTTCACTTTCTTCTGTTTTATGTATTCATTATTGTATATTTTTTATTTTACTTTAAGTTCTGGGATATATGTGCAGAACGTGCAGGTCTGTTCAGCTCCAGCAAGTAAATTCTGCCAGAGCGATAAACTAAAGTCAAGGAATAAATTGAATAAGATGTACCTGCATTAACATTTGACCAGAATCCATGTAGTAAACTCTGACTTCTAACTATGTAGTAAACTATGACTTCTGGACAGGAGCTGACTCAATTTAGAACACTATTAAAAAGAAAATAAAATGTGTATTAAAAGAGTTTTGCGTCAGTAAAGACTGAATCATCACTGGGGTTGAATCATTGCTGAGGACTGAGTCATCGCTGGAGGCTGGTTGAATCTTGCCTGTGTTTTGATGTTCTATCACAGAAATTTAAAGCTTGACATGAATAGGTTAAAGCAAATCGCTCAAGAACATTTCAAATTTAAAACATTTTTTAAGAGAAAAGAAAAGCTGACTGTTAATAGCATAAACCAATTAGTTTTACTCAGACATCATGGTTTGCCTTACTCAGGGGATGTAGTGATAGCGATATTCATAATAGGCAAAATCATGTAAATATTTACAGTGTTTCCAGCACTGGGGCCTGAACTCAAGGATTACTTTGAAAGATGAACTTAACAGCACTATTGAAAGGATAGCAAAGGTTAGTGCAGCATACAGAATTTTAAACAATAAGGGCTTATTCACATTTAAGCATTGCAACAGGCCCAAAGAAAAAGAGTGAGCAGGAAAAGAATCCTTAATATTACTGGCCAGCAAAAAGGGAAAAGAGCAAATGCCTTCCTTACCGCGCCGGCTTTCGCTCTGGTGGTACCCAGGCAACAGAATCCAACATCATGACCTTGAAAGGCAGAAGCGTAGTCATCCAACTTTTCAAAGTCCACCACTTCTTGATTCTAGGCAAGGACACAGTTATATGTAGTTTCATGTACTTAAACAACAGACCAAAAACTCCCTCTAGATTTAAAGACTGTTACAGAACATTACTGATAGGCCTGTCCACTTAACATCATCAAATTGTACAAATTCCTTTTCTCCAACCAAAAAGCAATGAACCTCAATTGAAAATCAACAATACACACGTATGTCCACAGTCCATTTAACTCATATAACTGGTCTAGGGGTGGTCCAGATTTCTGAAGCCAGGTTCAATTATAATCTCTCTCTGGAAAAATAAAAGACCTGTGTGTAGCTTACCAGGAAGGAGACCATTGAGGTATGATGTGAGGGCAAGGGACGGTGTCTGGCATCTTAAAGAAGACCTGGCTTCAAATCTTGGGCTTGCTACTCACTAGACATGTAATTGTGGGAAGTTATTCATGATACACTACAGCTTTTTTTTTCAGTTGTAAAATGTATAATTTTTACACACATTACAGTATACACATTACAGTATAATCTTTCCTTCAGTCCAATCCATGAACCATTTGCATTATAATTAGTCAGGGAGTGCTTGATAGAAGGGCATATTTCTACATCCCACACCAATAGTTCTGAATCAGTCTGCGTTTTTGTTGTTGTTGTTGTTGTTGTTTTTGGTTTAAGCAGCAAGCACTTATTCTTCACAGTTCTGGAGAATGAGAAGTCCAAGATCAAGGTGCTGGCAGATTCAGTGTCTGGTGAGGGCCTACTTCCTCGGATAACAAGTGATTATCTTCTTCTTTTTTTTTTTTTTTTTTAGTCTGCATTTTTAACAAGCACCCACCTTAATTCTCATGCACACAGAAGATTAAGAACCTCCACCTAACCTTGTAAATTTGCTGTATAACTTAAAAAAGAAAGCATGATAAATTTCTGTCACCCAGGAATTCAGATAAAATGTTAGTTTCCATCCTTACCATCAACTCTGAAAAGAATTTTTTTGATACTGCATACACTAAAGAAAAATAGTTTCACAAAGTACCTAGTCAAAAGATGTGCCACCAAAACTGGACACTCAAAGCACGGATTTCAATTTCAGTTTCTGTCTTTTTTTTAAGATGGAGTCTCGCTCTATCACCTAGGCTGGAGTGCAGTGGCACAATTTCTGCTCACTGCAACCTCCATCTCTCGGGTCAAATGATTCTCAAGCCTCAGCCTCTTGAGTAACTGAGATTACAGGCACATGCCATCATGCCCAGCTAATTTTTGTATTTTTAGTAGAGACGGGGTTTCACCACGTTTGCCAGGGTGGTCTTGAACTCTTAACCTCGAGAGAGCCGTCTGCCTTGGGCCTCCCAAAGTGCTGGGATTACTGGCATGAACCACAGTGCCCAGCCTTCAATTTCAGTTTCTAATTATTCTGAATATCTGACACAAACAATGAAGCCGGTAAGAACATATTACCTGCCTCAGCCTGATCAAAGATGTCTGTTTTAAATAGACAAGTCCTGATGGACCAAAGGCATTCACACCTCAACACAGACCTGCGAGAATTAAGAACATTTATTTGCAAGATGGCTTGTTATTTGAAATGTTCTTCCTATGAAACCTGTGGGGCCAAATTCTGTAGTTGTGGTATCTTGGGATCATACTATATTAATTTCTTGCAGTTCACAGATAATTCCCTTTAATTAAAGAACAGAATCTCCAAGAAACTCAGGCTTCTGATATTTAGGGAATCATGACCATACAGAAGTCTGGTATATCATTTCTATAATTATGAAAGTGTAACAACTGGGGCTGGGTGCGGTGGCTCATGCCTGTAATTTCAGCACTTTGGGAGGCTGAAGCGAGAGCATCATCTGAGGTCAGGAGTTTGAGATCAACCTGGCAAACCTGGTGAACTCTTGTCTTTTCTAAAAATACAAAAATTAGCTGGGCGCAATGGCGCACGCATGCCTGCAGTCCCAGCTACTCGGGAAACTGAGGCAGGAGAATCGCTTGAACCCGAAAGGCAGAAGTTGCAGTGAGCCGACATCATGCCACTACACTCCAGCCTGGGGAACAGAGCAAGACTCCATCTCTCTCTCTCTCTCTCTCTCTCTCACACACACACACACACACACACACACACACACACAAAGTGTAACTTTGAAAGAAGGGACTATTCCATTTCCAGACACAAGCCTGGGAAGTCAGGCAGGGCAAGGTTATTCTTGTAAATGAATAACCCCACCTTTCACTGCCACAGATCTTTCTCACTCTGCAAAGCAGTTTCAGGATTCCTGACATTAGTGTGAAGTGCACAGGTTGACAAAATCAGCAAAGTGACAGAGAAAATTGTCAAGATTGCCTCTAGAAGCCAGCTTGTAGGACCCCGAAAACAGTGCTCTTCTCTCTCAGCAGCCCCCACCCACATTACAACCCGGACCCAGCTCTATAGGGCTGCAGATGGAGAGAAGGGCTTTGCCTGAGGCCACACAATGAGAGGGAGGAAGGCACACATGGGCTACAATCCAGGAGTCGGACTTCCGGGAGGGACTCTCACAGACCACTCTCGGCCAAGTTTTGACGGCCTCTCGCTACCCCCACCACTGGCAAAGCAGTGTTCAGCTTTTAGGCATGAAATATGTTCACCTCGCAGAATCATTAGGGGTCCGTTTGAGTCCCAGCTCAAATACCCACCACATTTTTATAAGCTTCCTCCTCGAAGGTGAGCTTCCTCCTGCCAATGAGCGTGACTTTGGAAAACAGGGCCTGCTCCAGGATTTCCTTTAAGAGCACTCTGCCGGTTTCTCCGCTGGCGCCCAAAATAAAGACGGATTTATTCTGCATCCTGAAGTCTTCCCGAAGCTTCGACAGTGCTTCTGTTTCGGCCATGCTGGGGAAATAACATGGACAGTTGCCGGTCTTAAGGTGTCAGGGGACTGCCGGTCCTTCCCCGAGGAACAAGGGCTGTTTATCTGTTCGGGAGGAGGATACTGTTATTCTCCGCAGTCCCGGCCCAGGGGAAAGTGCTGAGTCACGTGCAGGGCGCGGCTGCTGGGCCATCCCCGCACCTGAGCCAGCCGACCCATCCGAAGTGGCCCGAGCTGGAGGGTGCGCCCAGGTGCCACAAGCTACTGGCACCACAGGGCATCCCCCACGGTATCCCTGGCCCAGCCACGAGTACGGGCCCAGCTCGGTCCCTGAGGCGGAGGCGTTACCTAGGGCCAGCCCCCGGCCCCGGGTCCTCACGCCGCAGCAGGAGCAGGGCGGTCACCAGCGCAGCCGCCGCCGCCGCCGCAGGCCCGGCCATCAGAGCATCCCACCTTCCCTGTTCGACCCCGGGGTTTGGAGGGGGCGGGGCCAGCGCCTACCGGGCTCGGTCTTCCGGGTGGCCTCGCGGCGACGCTGCCTCGCCCCGCCCACAGGGCGGGACCTGGGGGACGAAGTCCCGGGACTCGTACCGGTGCAGGAAAGGTGACCCCGAGAGCACGTGTGCAGAGCCGAGACCTTTCCTAAGTCAGGAATCTGCAGGACCCTCTCCCCGCGTTTTTTCTCACCTGCTGGGTTCAGCTCACCCAGGCCCCAGCTAATAGACTTCCCAGACTTGATTTTCAATGGCCCCCTAGACGGGAATATCAATTGTATATTGGCTATCATCTCAAATTAACCGTATCAAAAACAACCCTGCCCACCCAACCACGCCAACCACCCCAAACAGGAATAAAACAAACCTATTCCTAGCCTCTCTTAGGTGTCACTGTCCACACACACACACACACACACACACACACACACAAACACACCTCCTTCCACCCTGTCAAGTCAGAAATCAGACTATCTCTTTGACTTCTTCTTTTTTCTAGCCTTTCCACACTACTGATTCATCAAGTCCTGTTATCCCATCTGCCTTAGAAATGTTTCTCCCATGTAATTCAAGCTCTCATCATATCTCCACAGTATAACCGGTCTCCCTGCCCAAGAACTGGCCTACTTTGGTCTCCTAGATGGTTGAACCCCCGGTGACCTTCCACACCCCTGATTCAGGCTTCACTTCAAAGCCCAGATCAGTGGTTTGGAACATAGCTATCTATACTGGGCCTATCCTGGGTCTTGGAAGTCCTGAACAGAGGTTAGAATGACAAGCAGAAATCTGAAAATTCAGATTGTTCAGGTTGTGTTGGGAACATTGGTCATTTGGGGGCCCCATCTCCCATCTAGAAGCCAATGAAACACATTCCCTCTTCCATCTCCTTGGTAGTTATTATATGTAGGCTTTGCCTAGGCTCAGTCAACCAGAGGTTCCCACATAGGTTTTTCAGTTTTGGAGGAGTAATGAAAAGATGCGGTAAAGGCCTGAGATAGATGTGGGTTGGGTGGGGCAAGGGTATAAGGTGACAGCGTCATATGATCCACCAGCCATCTAATGGTCTGATCTTGTCTGGTTTTCCTTCCTTAATTCCTGCCTGTTTTCAGAGACTGTTGTGAATACACAGAGTATTCACAGTAGTACTTCCTGTTAGTCTTCTGATAAATTCCTGTACAGTATAAGTTTACCAGATATATTCTGTTGTTTGCAATCAAAAAGCTTCATTGATACAGAGCAGTGTGGTTCATTCCCCACTGGCCTGTCTCAGTGCCTGGGCTCTTCCCTTTGAGTTCCTAAAGCTTTTCTATGAAAATGCAAGGTTAAACCTTGACAGCAAACATTGTCCTAGTAATTCATTTATCAAATCTGTCACATAAATTATTCTCTGTACCCTAGTGTCTATTCTCTCCCTTTGTTGAAAATTGTGGCATAATTAATAGACAATAAAATGTATAGATCCTAAAGGTTCTGTTCCATGATTTTATAAAATTGTATATACCCTTAGGTAGCCGCCACCAAAAACAAGATATAGAGCATGTCTGCCATCCTTGAAAGTGCCTTCATTCCTTTCTTCACAATCCCTCCCACCCCAGAGGCAACCACTTTCTGGTCACTAACAACATAGATTAGTTTTGCCTGTTCTAGAATTTTATTTAAGAATACAGCATGTACTCTTTTGTGTCCCAGGTTTTTCGCTTAATACATATTTTAAGATATTTATTTGTTTGTAGGGCTGCATTATGATTTCTGTGGGCCCTAAGCACTTCATGAGCCCCTTCATTTTATACACACACACACACACACACACACACACACACCACATTTATAGAATCAAAAATTATGTCTATGACTATATACCTATAAAGATGAATCTGACAATATAATAAAACATTTTCCTCCACCTAAATGTTTATTTTCACAGGCCCCAGAACCATGCCCACTGTGCCAAATGAGTAAATCAGCCTTGGTTGTTTCATGTATCAGGTATTCATTCTTTTTATTATTGAGTAGCCTTCCAGTATTCCAGTATGAATGTCCCACAACATGTTTAAACATTCTCCTGTTGATGGACATTTGGTTTGTTTCCACCTTTTCGTTATTATGAATAAGGCTCCTATGAACATTTTTGGACCAGTCTTTCTGCAGGCACATTTTCATTACTCTTGGATGTATTTTTTTTCTTGAGCTGGGGTCCCGCTCTGTTGCCCAGGCTGGAGTGCCATGACACAATCTTGGCTCGCAACGACCTCCACCTCCCAGGTTCAAGCTTTTCTCCTGCCTCAGCCTCCTGAATAGCTGGGATTACAGGCATGCGCCAACATACCTGGCTAATTTTTGTATTTTTAGTAGAGTCAGGTTTTGCCATATTGGCCAGGCTAGTCTTGAACTCTTGACTTCAGGTGATCCGCCCACCTTGGACTCCCAAAGTGTTGGGATTATAGGTGTGAGCCACCATGCCCAGCCACTCTTGGACATATGCTTTAATTACTATGATCAAAGAATTCTCTAAGATAGATGTATCATTTTATGTAATATTTCCACCCACTTGGTATCATCAGTCTTTTAGTTTTGACCAGAGTCAAATAGCTCCTTATCTCTCATCACTCTTACTTTTTCTTTTTCTTTTCTTTTTTTTTTTTTTTTTTTTTGAGACAGGGTCTTTCTTTGTCACCCAGGTTGGAGTACAGTGACATTATCATGCCTTGACCTCCTGGGCTCAAGTGATCCTCCTGCCTCAGTCTCCCGAGTAGCTAGGACCACAGGTGTGCACCACCATGGCCAACCAATTTTTAAAAATTTTCTGTAGAGACAGGATCTTGCCATGTTGGCCAGGCAGGTCTTGAAATCCTGGCTTTAAGCCATACTCCTGCCTCAGCCTCCCAAAGTACTAGGGTTACAGGTATGAGCCACCATGCCTATCCTTGCCTTTCTTTTAGCAATATGGTCCATAGGTTTATTAGAACATGTGGCTGCCCTTTAAGATTTTATATTTCCTAATATCACTTGCTAGCTAGCATGACCACGTGACAATGATTTACCCAATGAGATTTGAAGCACATCTTTATACAGAAGTTACCTTTTTTCCCTTCACTTTCCCTTTCCTCTTTTCCTGAGGCCAGAATGTGAACGTACTGGTGAACAAGCTCTGACCATGAGAAGAAAGACACCCTATAGGAGAGCAGAGCAAGGAGTCCTTGGATGACTTCATAGAACAGGGCTGCCTACCCACCCTGGACTGTCTGCACACCTCTGGGCAGTGAGAGAAAAATAAACTTCTGTCATGTTGGAGCCACTGTAATTTTGTTACAGCAGCTTAGCCAGCGTTTTGCCTAATGTAAGATTCTTTTAGTCGATCTTGTCAATGGATATTTACTGATTATCTAATGTGAGCCAGATACTGTGTTAGGCACTATAGGTTTTTTCAAGATGAATCAGATACCAGCCAAACTCACTCTTGTCTTGAAGGCAGTCATAAATACTTGGGAAGCTAAATAAAGTTAAGCAACATTATAAAACATCCCCCAAACTTTCATAGGGTAGCACATGCTGAATGCCAAAACGAGTGTACAGAAATAGAAGGAAACTCAGAGAAAAACAAGTCCATGCCTTTCCTTCTCTGACAGCTGGAACCTTCTTATCCAGGTGCTGAGATAATGTGACAAGACCTAGGCTACTAGAACAACCAGACCACAAAAATTCAGGGCAAAGGGGAAGGGGAAAGCATAGGAAAGAAGGGAAAGGGGACATAAGGAAACGGAGGTAGCATGGAAAGATCCTTGGCCAAAGACCTGCCTGCCACGTTCAGGTTTGCCTTTGATGAAGTCTCTTTATATATCTTGGCCTCCATTTCCCTATCTGTAAGATGGGGACTGTTTCATTACATTCATTTTGCTCCAAGGAGCAGAGACTGACTCATGTTGACTTGAGTAAAGATGGTGAATATTCTAAGGCTACACATCATGTACAAGAGAGACAGAATCTCAGAGAAATTTCAAAACAGGATCTGCTGTAGGATGGGGCCTTATGGAGACTGGAACGGTATTTAGGTCAGATTTAGAGTCCTCAGGATCACGGATCCATGCATCTTCACTTCAGAGTTACATATATATATATATTTTTTTGAGACAGAGTCTTGCTCCTTCACCAGGCGCCAGGCTGGAATGCAGTGGCATGATCTCAGCTCATTGCAACCTCCGCCTCCCGGGTTCAAGCAATTCTCCTGCCTCAGCCTCCCGAGTAGCTGGGACTACAAGTGCACGCCACCATGCCCAGCTAATTTTTGTATTTTTAGTAGAGATGGGTTCACCATGTTGGCCAGGATGGTCTCGATCTCTTGACCTTGTGATCTGCCTGCCTCAGTCTCCTAAAGTGCTGGGATTACAGGCGTGAGCCACCGCGCCTGGCCAGAGTTATATTTTTAGTTATACCTTCATTAAGACTTTGTTTCAAAGTGTTTGAAGCCCCGACTTAAAATGTCTTGAAAAACAAAAAAAGGAAATGTCCTGGCTGATGTAACTAAAGAATCAGTGTATATAGTAGTTTTGGGCATGACCAGAATCAGGCAGTCAGCCAATGGGGCCACGACCCAGTCCCTCTCCGAACCTCGGCTCTACTTTCCTTCATGTCGGTCTATCTCTCAGACCCTGCAGGATGACCCAAAGGCTGTACTCCTCCTCATACTCTTCATTGTCTAAATTCAACCAGAAGCTAGAGGGAACTTATACTGTGCAGACCAATTTTCTTCAGGGCATACAGTAAGGTGGAGAAATAGGGGAAAATGGATGATTGAAGCTATCAAGTGCATCCTCCTAGATTCAAGAGCATAATTGCAAGCAGAAGTCTCCAGCTGTATCTCCTTAGTTCTGATTAAACCTCTCGACTGTCACCGTGGCTCTGGGAATGAAGCCGAGTGGGCTCTGTCTCCCCACATGTCTGAGAGTAGGGGAGGAGGTACTGTCCCCAAGGAAAGTAGAGGTCACTATTATAGAAAAAAAGAGAACAGATGTTAAATAGCATCTAAAGTGGCCATACGTGTTCCCCATGTATCCCATTTATTCATACATATGAATGCTGGATAATGTTTTTTTAAAGAGCTTTAAATAACAATAGCATGACTAAGATATCTGGTTGGGTACATGAAATGTTGGATTTGGTAAAGGTAGGTGTCTGAAAGAAAATATTGTAATTTTCTGCTCTCACGTAACAAATACAACCATGAATTGCATTCAACAGTTTAGGTAGCTGTTTTAGTATATTTATCATGTTCTTGACAGTGATTTTTTCTTCTTCTGAAAGCTGTGGGGGCAGAGAGTCATTTGCACATGTGCCCACATTTCTTACCCCCATGCTAATTGTTTTTATTTTATAGATGGAGAATCTGAGTCACACATTTATTAAATATATTATTTAAGATTTTGGGATTAAACTTTGGTGCCACAACAAGGACCTGGATATCCAGATCAATGACAAAATCATGAGTAATACCTGTATAATTCCAAAATCTTTTTCAGGAAAGCATAATTCTTCTTGTTTTTAGCGGATAGCACTGTATTTGCTGAATTCTTCAGGTTCCCTAGCACTCCTGGGTATGTCCTCTCACTGATCTATACCAAAGGAATAACCTATGTAAACTGTGGTAGGTAGAAGTATGGCTGGTTTTGAAGGGCCAAAAACCAATATGCTTGAAATGGAGGGATGGGAGCATGAGGCAGGGGCAGGGGCCGGGGAGGGGAGACTAGAGAGGCGGGTAGGGACCAGTCTGTGAAGGACATCATAAGATTCATTATCATTTATAATCATTGTTAAATTTTAGGTTTTAAAATTTAGCAAACTTGCTTTTATTAGATTTATTTTTATGGTTTTCTTCTATTTAAGGTTGTGAAATATTACCTTAATTACTATTAATACATTTATTAGTACCTGTTACTAGTAGTACATTTAATAAAGTTTAAAAAAGAAAGGAGGCCAGTGTGGTGGCTCACACCTGTAAACCCAGCACTTTGGGAGGCCGAGGCGGACGAATCACCTGAGGTTATGAGTTCAACACTAGCCTCACCAACATGGAGAAACCCCGTCTCTACTAAAAATACAAAAAATTAGCCAGGCGTGGTGGTGCATGCTTGTAATCCCAGCTACTCAGGAGACTGAGGCAGAAGAATTGCCTGAACCTGGGAGGCGGAGGTTGCAATGAGCCAAGATTCTACCACTGCACTCTAGCCTGGGCAACAAGAGCAAAACTCTGTCTCAAAAAAAAAAAGAGGAAAATTTCATAAAATATTAAGTACAGTTGACTGTATAGTAAACATGGGATATGGTAAATTAATGAAAATAGTATCTGAAGGAGTAAAGTTTGGGAAACACTAGTATGTTGAGAATTTTCCTTTTGTCTTTCTTTTGTGAGACATGATGTTGCTCTGTCACCCAGGCTGGAGGGCAGTGGCACAATCTTGGCTCATTGCAACCTCCACCTCCCGGGTTTAAGCTCCCACCTCAGCCTCCCAAGTGGCTGGAACTACAGACGCTTACCATTATGCCTGGCTATTTTGTTTTATTTTGTTTTGTAGAAACAGGGTTTTGTCATGTTGCCCAGGCTGGTCTCGAACTCCTGAACTCAAGCGATCACCTGTGTCAGCCTCCCAAGTGCTGGATTACAGGCACATTTTTCATTTGCCCCTCCAGATCCACTTTCCACTCTCTGTATCCCTTTTTGTGACTCCACAGCTGACCTGTAAGGCCTGCATCACCCAGTCTACCTTGTCCTCCTTGACCTATCACCTACCTTGATGATAAGGGTCACCAGCAGGAAATTGAAGCAGGGGAGGAGTATGAGGTTAGGGTCTTTATTCCCCTGAATCCCTGCTGTGAGATTGCTATTCCTCAACCCAAGGGCACCACCTCCTCACCTCAACCCTTTAGACCTAGGAGGAGAATTGGTTCCTCGCTGTTGCTAGCATTGGGACACAGTACCATTCCTTGTTGGGTTTTCTTTAACCCTCCCTGCTTCCTTGTAAATCATCTTTCACTAAATTCTCCCTCAGTTATTCCATTGGAACACGTTCTCTGTTTCTCGTTAGGACCCAAACTGATACACATGATGTGGTGGAAAGCAACTTTGCAGTGAGACAGAAGTAGATTTGAATCCTGGCCATCCACTTAGTAACTGTGTGACCTTAGTCAAGTCCAGCTAGATAAGCACAGTATTTATCAAAACAGAAAGACTCTATTCTGTGAAGTCAGCCACCACATCTATCTCACTGCTATGGCCCCAGCTTTGAGGCAGTGTTTGGCACTTGGTAAGGGCTCAAGAAAAATGTTTGCATGGGTAGATTTCACCATATCTTCTACACGAGACCTAGGAAAGTTAAGAGGTCAACTAGTCGAACATACTTTATGGATGACACCCAAGAATGTAGCAAGACTTGTGCAAGTAGTGGGTCTTAGACATGCTCTTTAATGCAGGCAACAAAAGGAAGAGTTTAGGCCGGTTAAAAAAATTAGAAAACATGTCAAGGAACTCACTGGCAAAGAGCGCCCTGCCCACCCCACCACCACATCCAGATCTCATCTCCTCCCTCAGTATCACTCCACCTCAAAAGCCAGTTCCCTTCTGAAGGGGAGTTGTGTTGAAAGGGCATGTCTTCTTTTTGATAAGGAAGCAACATAAGCGAAAGCACACAAGGAGACCTAGGTTCCCAGGGAGGAGGTAGTGAAGGAACAACCAGATGGGCAGAGGGTTGCAAGACCAGGACTGGATTAGCAGGGAAGCCACAGATGTCATGGACCCTGAAAGTCAAAAAGAGGTAATGAGCTGGTGTATTAGTTTCCAAAGGCTGCTGTAACAAATGACCACACACCGGGTGGCTTACAACAACAGAAACTTATTCTCTCAGAAGTCTGAAATTGAAGTGTCAGCAGGACCATGTTCCCTCTGCAGGTTATGGGGAGAATGCTCCCTTGCCTCTTCCTGCTTTCTGGTGGCTCCAGGCGTTCCTTGGGTTGTGGCTGTAAAACTCCCATCTTTGCCTCTGTCTTTGTGTGGTCTTTTCTTCTAAGGTCTGTGTCGTCTGTCTTTTACAAGGACACTTATCATTGGATTTAGGGCCTGCCCAGATAATCCAGGATGACCTCATGTGAAATTCCTTAACTTAATTACATCTACAAAGACCCTTTTTCCAAATAAGGTCACACTCACAGATTCCATAGGTTAGGATGAGGACATGTCATTTTAGGGACCACCATTCAACCCACTACAGATGGTGATATGGTTTGGCTGTGTCCCCACCCAAGTCTCATCTGAATTGTAGTTCCCATATCCCCACATGTTGTTGGAAGGGCCCTGTAGAAGGTAATTGAATCATGGGGGCAGTTTCCTCCATGCTATTCTTGTGATAGTAAGTTCTCACGAGATCTCATGGTTTTATAAGGGGCTTCCCCCTTGGGTCAGCTCTCATTCTCTCTCCTGCCATTGTGTGAAGGAGGATGTGTTTGCCTCCCCTTCCACAGTGATTGTAAGTTTCCTCAGGCCTCCCCAGCCACATTGAACTGTGAGTCAATTAAACCTCTTTCCTTTATAAATTACCCAGTCTTGAGTATGTCTATTAGCAGCATGAGACTGGACTAATACAGTTGGTAAACAGGACAAATATTGGTCAGTTTAAACAAAAGAGTTACTTAATGAACTGCACATAATGGTTAAAGATTAAGCTGAAGGTAGTGTTCAGGGAAGAGATAAAGACAGGAGAGGGCTTCTAGTGAAAGCTCTTGGCAAAGTAACCTATGGGACGAAAATAGAGACCAAAGTAGCCACTGCAGGAAAAAGGAGGAAGTAATGCATATGAAGACCTTATTATTATTATTATTATTTTAAATCAATCTTGTTCTCTACAACAACATGGAAAGAGCACAAGTTTTTGAGTTAAATGACCCAGGTATAAGCCCCAGTTTGTACACTGATTAGCTATGTACATTTGGTCAATCCCTTAGTTTTAGTCTCCTTATCTATAAGTTGAAGGTAATGGCAAAACCTGCTTATTGCGTAGGTTTATAGCAAAGTTTAAATTAGATGCCACACAGCAGTGGTAGTGTGCTGTGGCAATATATCACATGGCAGTGATTTGCAGTTCTGACTACACATGGACATTCCTTGAAGCTTTAGAAAAATAAAGATGCCTAAGTTTTCCCTAGACCTACTGAATCAGGAACAGCAGTTTTTAAAGGTCCTCAAGTCATACTGCTGCCCAGTTAAAGGAGAAATTCACTGTGGAAGGACACGGTATTAGAATATAATATCCATAAAGAGAATGAACATAGATTTCACCTTAAAAAGACCATATAGTGGCCTGAAGCAAACTGGGCTTCAACTTTTCTCCTTAAAAAAAAAAACTGATGAACATCCTTATAAATCAGGAATTATGATGATCATGGATTAGGGAGCTGAGGCACCAAGAGGTGAAGTGGCTCATCACAAGTCACCAAGTTAGAAAGTAGGAGAGCCAGCATTTGAATTGCAGTGCTCTGGCTTAAACAACTGCACCAAACAGATTCTCTCAAAGCTATAGTGTCTCTCAAAGCAAGTTACCTCTCTAAACCTCAGTTTCCTTATCTGTAACATGAGGATTATGACATTACTTACTTAGTAGGGAACTTGTGAACATTAAATCAGACATGGGATGTGACTCACTTAGTGTATCTAGTACATATTAAGCATGAAAAGGAAGTCAGCCATTATTATTTAGAATTTTAATGTTATCACTAGTTATTCAGTTTCATGTAAATATAATGCAAATTCCAGTTTAAGTCTAACTAAGAATTTGAAATATCTGAGCCTGTTTATCTAGCCACTGGGACAGGACAGCCAAAGTCGACCTGGTGGGTCTGAGGACCTTCTTGGGAGATAATGCCTCCAAAGAAAAGAAAGATCCAGGCACGACAAGTTTCACCCCGTAAGAAAGATGTAGCCATCAAAAAGGAGGGTGATTCCAAAACAAGAAAGATCTGTTCCTTAATTACATTTGCTTCCTGAGCCTCCGTTAGTTTCCCATGGCCTCATGTAACAGTCCTATGGTGCACACACACAGTGAACCTGAAAAGCCACAAGGCTTGTTGTACTAAGGAATGAACAGAGAAGTCTGCAAGACATTGAAGAACAAGCAGCACTGCTTGGAGGCTGCCTTTAAATAAGTAAAAGTGGAAGGAGAATGGCTATATTTTATTCTTCCCAAGGGAATTTCCTGCAGTTTTTAACTCCTCAAGGAATTCAGAGCCTTGGCCTCAGAAAGGAGGAAGAGGGTAGATGCAGAAGGGGAGGGAGAGAGAAAGAGAGAGAAAATGCAATGAGAACAGTCTTATCAAATATCACAGACAGGGAGACATACTTTCAAAAACCACATAAATGCATTTGATAGATTGTGTCAGTCTTCAGGAGCGGGAGCTGAAGGGACTGTGGATAAGGAAAATTTCAGCCTAGGAACATTAGGAAAACCCAGGTTAAAGGACGTTTTACAATTCCTGACATAAGCACTGATTAGAGTAACATGCAAAGAAGAAAAACAAGTTTAATCTATAAAGGTTTGTGTGTACAACACGGAACATAAATCCAGATCCAGTTTCACAGTCCTGCACTCCTGGAAGCATCAGCAATCTTGACAGTTGCAGCTAGGAAGCACAAGAGGGCGCCAGAGAAGGTGGAAATGTTTTATTTTCCCGGGTACCATTCAGTGTTGGAAAATCCCCTTGGATCTATTTTTTTCCTTTTTTACCATTAATTCCAGTTAACTCCTTTGATCTTTATTTATAAATATGCCTACTATTAGTTCTCTTTACTTTTTTAAAAAAAATTGAATGACTATGAGTGTAAGTTTATTGGCTAATATTTTGTTATGAACATAAGTTTATTGGCTAATAAAATATTGCCAAGTTGGGGAATGGGATAGTTCACAAGTGAAAAAGCTAAAATAAGTAAGCAGTTTTGGAGAATGCAGGAGGGAAAGAAGTTGCTAGTGATGGATTAATTAGATAAATTAACACTTACTGGTTGTGTGCCCAGTTGTGTGTTAAATGCCATGGGTAGAAAGATAAATGCACCCACAAATTTTCACTGACACATCAGATGTTAAAATTTCATAATACTTTATTTTTCCCTATTTGAAACTCTCCTTATCCTCTTCACCTCCTCATCCATTAATCTCTTCAGAGGAAGTGTCTGTAATAGTTAAGCACAAAGGCTTTGGAGTAAGACAGCTGAGTTCGGTTCCCAGTTCTTTCACTTTCTGATGATTAACTTCCTTGTGCTCTACTTTCCTCATCTGTAAAATGGGATGATAACAGTACCAACCTTATTGGGTGGTATGAAGATTAAATGAGATAATCCAGCTTAAAGTGTTTGGAATTGTGTGATATTTAAGAGTGCAGTCTCTATTAATTTTTTTTTTGAGACATCTCACTGTATGGCCCTGGTTGGAGTGCAGTGGCTCCATTGCAGCTCACTGCAACCTCTGCCTCCTGGGTTCAAGTGATTCTCCTGCCTCAGCCTCTAAGTAACTGGGAGTACAGGCATGTGCCGCTACCCATGGCTAATATTTGTATTTTTAGTACAAACAGGATTTCACCATGTTGGCCAGCCTGGTCTCAAACTCTTTACCTCAAGTGATCCACCTGCCTTGGCCTTCCAAAGTGCTGGGATTACAGGTGTGAGCCACCATGCCTGGCCTTTTTTTTCTTTTCTTTTCTTTCTCTCAAGATGCGGAATCGCTCTATTGCCCAGGCTGGAGTGCAGTTTGATCATGGCTCACTACAGCCTCAACTTCCCAGGTTCAAGGGACCCTCCCACCTTAGCCTCTGGTGTAGCTGGGACTATAGGCAGCACAGCCACGCCCAGCTAATTTTTTTGTTTTTTTTTTTAATAGAGACAGGCTCTCACTATGTTGCCCTGGCTGGTCTGAAACTCCTGGATTCAAGCAATCCTCCCACCTTGGCCCTTCCAAACTGCTGGGATTACAGGCGTGAGCCACTGTGCCTGGCCCACTGTTAGTTCTTGCTCAGGTACTACCCATTCTTAGGATTCCAACTGTGATCATAAATTCAAACAACCACAGAGTTGGAAAGGAAATAATACCTAATCTAACTCTCTCATCTTATAAATGAGAAAATGAAAGTTTGCCACTTCTACCTGTGTAAGATGGAGAAGTTCTTAACCTTTCCAACCCTGTAAAAGGGAATAATGAGCCTCAACAGCCTCTTGAAGCTGTTGAGAGAATTAAATGAGGTAATGTACATGAAGTTATCAATATCACACAAAGTCAGTGCTCAGTTCTTCCATACTAGGGTATGGTAAACAAAACAAAACAAACAAACAAAAAAACACAATACACTCCAGCCAACTGCAAACCCTAGGCTTCAAGAAAAGATGGCCAAGTAGTTTCAGATTTTACAATCATCCTTCTCACTAAACCAAACGAATGACACCCGGAAAGACTATACCAGCAGTACTCACACAAAGGAAGGGCACCCACCCATACCTCAAACTTCCAAGTGGCAGCTGGGGGCCACAGAGCCTGGAAATCAAAACACAGCCTAGACTCCTCCCTTCTAGAGAGAAAGAAGAGTCTAGAGACTGTAAGGGAGACAGCCAGGAGGAAAAGACATGGAATGTCACTTGAGGCTAAAAGTTCCTCTCAGCAATGACATAAGAAGAAGAGCTAAGAAACACCCCCCAGTTTAAAAGAAAATTGGGGAGAAGGGTTGAGGAATGAATGCCCTATTCAGTCATCTCAGGTTGTGAGCAGAAGCTTGGGCGGGTGTGGGCAAACGTCCCACTAGAAAGCAAACTATGAAGATAGGAGTTGTATCTGTTTGGTTCACTGCTATATTCCTGCCACTAGATTAGTGTCTGGCACTTAGTGGATGCTCAATAAATACTGGGTAAATATATTGAAACACTCCTTATAGTAGGGAAAAGTGCAAACATATTTTTGGAACTTGGCGAATGCAAAAATAAATTTTTATGAAATTATATGTATTTTCTTAAAAATTCATGCAAATTTGTGCCCTGTCATCTATTAGTGTTTATTTTTACATAAATTAGTGATGACACTTACAGTGGACAGCTGTACTTTTTTACCCAGCATCAATTAATATTTCCTTTGCGACCCATCCCTTCCCATTCCCCATCCCACAGGTGCCTCTAGCAGCAATTCTACCTTCAACTCTAAGGCTGGGTCTATGATTCACTTTTAGCCAATCTGAGTATTTCCTTCTCCAACAAAAGTGATTGTTTTAGAGTTAGGCACATTACTCAATCAAACCTCATGTGACATAATTCCTGAATCTGGCTGTGACTATTAAAAGAGATGCACTGTCTTCCCTACTAGACCTGGAGCTGTGAGGATATTTGTCTACGCAGGGGAGGAAAACCATCTTTTCCTTCTATCCTTCTAAGTTCTTAGCTGAAGCCCCTATAACCAATGACAGATTAAGAAGAGAAAATCATATGAATGTATTTAATATGTTTATGTGACATGGAAGGCTTCATTAGGAAATAAAGACCCCAAAAGGTGGTTAAACGTAAGCGTTTTTATGCTACATCTGATAAAGAATGGAAAGTCATAAAAGAATGTGATAGAACAAAGGGTATGAGCTAAGGGCAATACACTGAGGGAAACCTAGCAAGCCCTCGTTGTTCAGATTCCTCTCAGTGTCCCTCTGTCTTCAGAGATAAGAATGTTCCACTCCTCCAGACATAAGGAGAGCACCTCTTACCGGAGGGTCTTATGAGCTACTTTAGGGGGTAAAGGTGGGAAGATCAGAGTTCTTCCTACCAGCTGGCAAATTCCTTCAACTTAAAATATTAAATATGCCAAAGATGCCGTATTTTGGAGTAGCATGTTCTCAACTCCATCTTTCTCCCATCTGAAACTTCCCCAAGAAGTTTACAGTCCAGAAACTGAGCTTGTAAATTGTACCATAACACATTGAACCAGTCTCTCAGTCCTGGTAGTAGGTCAGTCCAGTTAAACAGTTCTTTCTCAATTCAGGAGCAGGTGGTTTAGATGGGAGTAGATGCCCATCTAAGTTAGGCCTCTATATGGTACAAACAATTAGGTATTTGAGAAGAGGTATTTCTATGAAAACAAAAGAAAAGCAAAGATTAATAGTTGGCTCACGTTATAAACTTAGTTTTTGAGTCCAGTGGTCAACTGGCCAAAAAGATTTCTAGATTTGACCTTGAAGCATCTTTAAATGGTAGAATGAGAACAGATAGTGGGAATCTGGTGGATTTTCCTGCTTTGCAGTTTGAATGGCTCTGGTGATGTCACTGGGTGTTCCAGTGAACTTTCTGAGTGGCCCACACAACAACAGACCCAAAAGTTGTCTATATATGAACTGTTGTGGCAATTTCTCTGAAGTTTGTATCAACTTGTCCAGCTTCAGCTTGTAGGACTTTTTTTAGATAGGCCCAATAAGAATATGAGCAGTCAAGTTAGGCGTAGTGGGTCACGTCTGTAATTCCAGCACTTTGGGAGGCCGAGGCGGCAGATAACCTGAGGTTGGGAGTTCGAGACCAACCTGACCAACATAGAGAAACTCCATCTCTACTAATACAAAATTAGCTGGGCTTGGTGGCTGGCACCTGTAATCCCAGCTACTTGGAGGCTGAGGAAGGATAATCGCTTGAACACTTGAACCCGGGAGGCGGAGGTTGCGGTGAGCCGAAATTGCACCCTTGAACTCCAGCCTGGACAACAAGAGCGAAACTCCATCTCTCAAAAAAAGAAAAAAAAAAAAAGGAATATGAGCAGTCAAGTTTTAGCTCTCAGTGGTGCCATGTCAGGAGGCTGACAGAAAAATGGGAAACATTAATTTGAAGAGTTGTAGACAGATATTGGAGAAAACGAGAAGATTTAGGACTCAGTTTGTGGGCAGATAACAAACCTTAAAGACAGTGAACAAGACTAAAATGGAATACCCACAAAGCTGTGCTACAACTTTCCACTGAAACATAATTTTTCTCTCTACAGTCACCTCCATTTCTATAAAAGATAATCAAAGTAAAACTAATTTGTTTGCAAAAGAAGCCAAGTCTCATGAAACTTGGTCTGATTGTTGACATCACTACAGCAAGAATAGTGATTGACCACATAGGTCCCTTTCTTTCAGTTCTCTTTGCTAAAACTTTTCATAAAACATTATCAGATCAGACTTTTAAAAAGCCTCTCGAGGCTAGGAAGCCATGCCAGAAACTCACCATCAGACCTTGCCTGCAATCTCTGTAGATTTGGGCGAATTCCTATTTTCTTAAGGTTCTCCCAAGATCATGAAGTTCCTGGGCCTGCAAGAACTGAAAAGACAACATGAAGCCCAGGAAATTATTTTCATAAGACATGAGTCTTTGTTTTCTAGGCAAGTTATTTAAAAGGTAAAGAAAAGCCATTTTATGATTTCTTTTTAAGAGCAGACCAATAATCCAAAAAACTGTCATTTTAATGTTTTATCATAAATTTATGACACTAAAATTTCTTTTTTTCCCTTCCTCCCTCCTTCCATCCCTCCCTCCCTCCCTTTCTTCCTTCCTCTCTCTCTCCCTCTTTCTTTTCTCTCTCTTTTTTTTTTTTTTTTTTTTGAGACAGGGTCTTGCTCTATTGCCCAGCCTGGAGTGCCATGGCCCAATCACTGCCAACTGCAACCTCAACCTTCAGGGCTCAAGTGAATGTCCCACCTCAGCCTCCTGAATAGCTGGGATTATAGTAATGCACCACCACACTTGGCTAATTTTTTTTTACTTTTTATTTTGTAGAGACAGGGTCCTGCTATGTTGACCAGGCTGGTCTCAAACGCCTCGCCTCAAGTGATCCTCCCACCTCAGCCTCCCAGAATGCTGAGATTACAGAAGTCAGCCCCCATGCCAGCCTCGTCTCACATTTCCTATAGGTATATGCTGTTTCCTCATAGTACAATTTCTCATATTTATTAGCAGACTCAAATATATGTAGATTCTCTATACTGTATAAAAACAAGATGCCAGAAGTATACAAACTTAAACTTATATTCAGCAATTAGTGTTTCGATATTTTATCTTATTTGGAAATGATTTAGATAGATAGTCAATGAATATTTATAACTTAACTTACTAAAGCTTTAAGGTTTCAAATTACCAAAAAGAGTGGAAACTATTTTTAAGTAGACATATTATAAACCATAATTATTGTTGAAAAGTTCATTTACAAATGTTTATCCCACTTACATTAACTCACTTGTTTTTAATAATTATGCTTGAATTGCTTGTGAAAATTTCATGAGATATTAAACAAAACTAGCCATCATCTCAAATTATTTTTTTGGTTTTGCTGACAAACCAGGGAAATATCAAAAATATCACACAAGCAAAGAACCTACAAAGTTAAACATATGGCTTTTTTTTTTTTTTTTAACTGCTGTACTTGACATACATCAAGCAATTCATTTTTATTGTACTTTTTATTCTGAGGTTGGATTTATAGTCTTGTAATCTTAACTAATCTAGTAAAGATAACTAAAGCCTGTTTGACTAGTAAAGCTCTGTAGAAAATACGTCTGTGTTATATTTAATGCTGACAACTCTAAAGGTGTATTTATTTATTTTCTTTAACTAAACCAACAATATTCTTATTTACCAAAGATTACTCAAAGCATATAAACTTGAAAATGATTTGGGTTAGTTCTTATAGTTCTGAAAGAATACATAATTTATATGAGTGTTTTTTAAAGCCAAATTCGGAGCTAGAAAAATATCACATGTACATAACATTACACACTAGACATATACATACACATGTAAACATATGTACAGATACAAAAAGATCTTACCATTTTCATTCTAAATCTTAACCATGAGTTTGATATAAACACAGAAACACAAAATTCATTAATTTACCAAAGAGTTGATTCTCATTTTTGTCTTATTTTTGTAATGTAAATTATGTTTTTGGCAGATGGAACAAGTTAAGGTTACCTACACAATGATGGCTAAAGGAATTTATTTATTTTATTTTATTTTACTTTAACTTCCAGGATACATGTGCGGAACGTGCAGGTTTGTTACATAGGTATACGTGCGCCATGGTGGTTTGCCCCCAACCGCCCAACAGGCCCTGGTTTGTGTTGTTTCCCTCCCTGTGCCCATGTGTTCTCATTGTTAAACTCCCACTTACGAGTAAGAATATGCGGTGTCTGGTTTTTTGTTTCTGTGTCAGTTTGCTGAAGATGATGGCTTCCAGATTCATCCATGTCCCTGCAAAGCACATGATCTCATTCCTTTTTATGGCTGCATAGTATTTCATGGTGTATATATAGCACATTTTCTTTATCAAGTCTATCATTGATGGGCATTTGGGTTGGTTCCATGCTCTCACTATTGTAAATAGAGCTGCAATAAACATACATGTGGATGTATCTTTACAGTAGAGTGATTTATAATCCTTTGGGTATATACCCAGTAATGGGATTGCTGGGTCAAATGATATTTCTTGTTCTAGATCCTTTAGGAATTGCCACACTGTCTTCCACAATGGTTGAACTAATTTACATTCCCTCCAACAGTGTAAAAGAGTTACTATTTCTCCACAGCCTTGCCAGCATCCATAATTTCTTGACTTTTTAATAATCGTCATTCTCACTGGCATGAGATGGTATCCCATTGTTGTTTTGATTTGCATTTCTCTAATGATCAGTGATGTTGGACTTTTTTTCATATGTTTCTTGGCCACATAAATGTTTTCTTTTGAGAAGTGTCTGTTCATATCATTTACCCACTTTTTCATGGGGTTATTTATTTCTTGTAAATTTGTTTAAGTTTCTTGTAGATTCTGGGTATTAGACCTTTTTCAGATGGGTAAATTGCAAAATTTTTCTCCCATTCTGTAAGTTGCCTGTTCACTCTGATGATAGTTTCTTTTGCTGTGCAGAAGCTCTTTAGTTTAATGAGATTTCATTTGTCAATTTTGGCTTTTGTTGCAATTGCTTTTGTCATTTTCATCATGCAGTCTTTGCCCATGCCTATTTCCTGAATGGTGTTGCCTAGGTTTTTTTCTAGGGTTTTTATGGTTTTGGGTTTTACATTTAAGTCTTTAATCCATCTCAAGTTAATTTTTGTATAAAGTGTAAGGATGGGGTCCAGTTTCAGTTTTCTGCATATGGCTAGCCAGTTTTCCCAGGACCATTTATTGAATAGGAAATCCTTTCTCCATTGCCGGTTTTTGTCAGGTTTGTTGAAGATCAGATGGTTGTAGATGTGTGGTGTTATTTCTGAGGTCTCTGTACTGTTCCATTAGTCTATATGTCTGTTTTGGTATGAGTACCATGCTGTTTTGGTTACTGTAGCCTTGTAGTATAGCTTGAAGTCAGGTAGTGTGATGCCTCCAGCTTCATTATTTTGGCTTAGGATTGTCTTGGCTATATGGGTTCATCTTTAGTTCCATATGAACTTTAAAGTAGTTTTCTCTAATTCTGTGAAGAATGTCAATGGTAGTTTGGTGGGAATAGCATTGAATCTATAAATTACTTTGGGCAGTATGGCCATTTTCGTGATATTAATTCATCCTTTCCATAAGGATGGAATATTTTTCCATTTGTTTGAGTCTTATTTCCTTGAGCAGTAGTTTGTAGTTCTCCTTGAAGAGGTCTTTCTCATCCCTTGTTAGCTGTATTCCTAGGCATTTTATTCTATTTGTAGCAATTGTGAATGGTAGTTCATTCATGATTTGGCTCTCTGCTTGTCTACTGTTGGTATATAGGAATGCTTGTGATTTTTGCACATGGATTTTGAGACTGAGACTTTGCTGAAGTTGCTTATCAGCTTAAAGAATTTTGGGGCTGAGATGATGGAGATTTCTAAATATAGAATCAGTCATCTGCAAACAGAGACAATTTAACTTCCTCTATTCCTATTTGAATACTCTCTATGTCTTTCTCTTGTCCCTTTTTTTTTTTTTTTTTTTGAGACGGAGTTTTGCTCTTGTTGCCCAGGCTGGAGTGCAATGGCACAATCTCAGCTCACCGCAACCTCTGCCTCCTGGGTTCAGGCAATTCTCCTGCCTCAGCCTCCTGAGTAGCTGGAATTAGAGGCACGTGCCACCATGCCCAGCTAATTTTTTGTATTTTTAGTAGAGATGGGGTTTCACCATGTTGACCAGGATGGTCTCGATCTCTTGACCTCGTGATCCACCCACCTCGGCCTCCCAAAGTGCTGGGATTACAGGCGTGAGCCACTGCGCCCAGCCATCTTTCTCTTGTCTTATTGCTCTGGCCAGAACTTCCAACACTTTGTTGAATAGGAGTGGTAAGAGAGGGCATCCTTGTCTTGTATCGGTTTTTGAAGGAATGCTTTCAGCTTTTGCCCATTCAATATGATATTGGCTGTAGTTTTGTCATGAATAGCTCTTATTATTTTGAGATATGTTCCATCAATACCTAGTTTATTGAGAGTTTTTAAAATGAAGGTATGTTGAATTTTGTCAAAGGACTTTTCTGCATCTATTGAGATAATCATGTGGTTCTTGCCATTGGTCCTGTTTATGTGATAGATTACATTTATTGATTTATATATGCTGAACCAGCCTTGCATCTCAGGGATGAAGCTGACTTGATTATGGTGGAAAAGGTTTTTGATGTGCTGCTGGATTTGGTTTGCCAGTATTATATTGAGGATGTTCGCATTGATGTTCATCAGGGATATTGGCCTGAAGTTTTCTTTTTTTGTTGTGTCTCTGCCAGGTTTAGGTATCAGGATGATGCTGGCTTTATAGAATGAGTTATGGAGGGGTCCCTCCTTTTCAATTGTTTAGAATAGTTTCAGAAGGAATGGTACTAGCTCCTCTTTGTGTCTCTGGTACAATTCGGCTGTAAATCTGTCTAGTTCTGCGCTTTTTTTTTTTTTTTTTTTGCTTGGTAGGTTATTAATTACTGCTTCAATTTCAGAATTTGTGATTAGTCTATTCAGGGATTCGACTTCTTCCTGGTTCAGTCTTGGGAGGGTGTATGTTCCCAGGAATTTATCCATTTCTTGTAGATTTTCTAGTTGATTCACATAGAGGTATTAATAGTAATCTCTGATCGTAGTCTCTATTTCTGTGGGGTCAGTGGTGATATCACCTTTATAATTTTTTATTGTTTCTATTTGATTCTTCTCTCTTTTTTTCTTTATTAGTCTAGCTAGCAGTCTATCCAATTTGTTAATTTTTACAAAAAAACAGCTGCTGAATTCATTGGTTTTGTGGAGGGTTTTCATCTCTCCATCTTCTTCAGTTCTGCTCCGATCTTAGTTATTTCTTGTCTTCTGCTAGCTTTTGGATTTATTTGCCCTTGCTTCTCTAACTAACTCTTTTAATTGTCCTGTTAAGGTGTCAATTTGAGATCCTTCTAGCTTTCTGATGTGGGCATTTAAAGCTCTAAATTTCACTCTTAATACTGCTTTAGCTGTGTCCCAAAGATTCTGGTATGTTGTCTCTTTGTTCTCATTGGTTTCAAAGAACTTCTCAATTTCTGCCTTACTTTCATTATTTACTCAGGAGTCATATTGTTCAATTTCCATGTCATTGTGTGGTTTTGAGTGAGTTTCTTAATCCTGAGTTCAATTTAATTGCACTGTGGTCTGAGAGACTGTTACAATTTCAGTTATTTTGCATTTGCTGCAGGGTGTTTTACTTCCAATTATGTGGTCGATTTTAGAGTAAGTGCCATGTGGCACTGAGAAGAATATATATTCTGTTGATTTGGGGTGGAGAGTTCTGTAGATGTCTATTAGGTCATTTTGTTCCAGAGCTGAGTTAAAGTCCTGAATATCCTTTTTCTGTCTCATTGATCTGTCTAATACTGACAGTGGGGTGTTAAAGTCTCCCACTACTATTATGTAGGAGTCTAAGTCTCTTTGTAGGTCTCTAAGAACTTGTCTTCTGAATCTGGGTGCTCCTGTATTGGGTGAATATATATTCAGGATAGTTAGCTCTTCTTGTTGAATTGATCCCTTTACCATTATGTAATGCCCTTCTTTGTCTTTTTTGATCTTTGTTGGTTTAAAGTCTGTTTTGCCGGACACTAGGATTGCAACCCCTGCTTTTTTTTTTTCCTTTTCATTTGCTTGGTAAATTTCCCTCCATCCCTTTATTTTGAGCCAGTGTGTGTCTTTGCACGTGAGATGGGTCTCCTGAATTCAGCACACCAATGGGTCTTGACTCATTATCCAATTTGCCAGTCTGTGTCTTTTAATTGGGGCATTGAGCCCATTTACATTTAAGGTTAGTATTGTTATGTGTGAATTTGATCTTGTCATCATGATGCTATCTGGCTATTTTGCACACTAGTTGATGCAGGTTCTTCATAGTATCATTGGTCTTGATATTTTGTTGTGTTTTGCAGTGGTTGGTACTGGTTTTTCGTTTCCATATTTAGTGTTTCCTTCAGGAGCTCCTGCAAGGCAGGTCTGGTGGTAATGAAATCCCTCTGCATTTGCTTGTCTGGAAAGGATTTTATTTCTCCTTTGCTTATGAAGCTTTGTTTGGCTGGCTATGAAATTCTGGATTGAAAATTCCTTTCTTTAAGAATGTTGAATATTGGCCCCTACTCTTTCTGACTTGTAGGGCTTCTGTTGAAAGGTCTGCTGGTAGTATGGTGGGCTTCTTGTAGGCGACTTGGCCTTTCTCTCTGGCTGTCCTTAACATTTTTTTCTTCATTTTGACCTTGGAGAATCTGCTGATTGTGTGTCTTGGGGTTGATCTTCTCATGGAGTATCTGAATGGTGTTCTCTGTATTTCCTGAATTTGAAGACTGGCCTGTCTTGCTAGATTGAGTAAGTTCTCCTGGATAATATCTTGAAGTGTGTTTTCCAGCTTGTTTTCATTCTCCTGTCTCCTTCAGGTGCTTCAATCAATCGTAGGTTCAGTCTTTTTACATAGTCCCATATTTCTTGGAGGCTTTGTTTGTTCCTTTTCATTTTTTCTCTCATCTTGCCTGCATGCCTTATTTCAGCAAGGTGGTCTTCAAACTCTGACATCCTTTTTTCCACTTGGATGATTTGGCTATTGATACTTGTGTATGCTTCATTAAGTTCTCATGTTGTGTTTTTCATCTCCTTCAGGTCATTTGTGTTTCTCTCTAAACCGGTTATTCTAGTTAGAAGCTTCTCTAACCTTTTATCAAAGTTCTTAGCTTCTTTGCATTGGGTTAACACATGCTCCTTTAGCTCAGCAGAGTTTTTTTATTATCCACCTTCTGAAGCCTACTTCTGTCAATTCATCCATCTCATCCTCTGCTCAGTTCTGCGCCCTTGCTGGAGAGGCATTGCAACCATTTGGAGAAGAAGAGGCACTCTGGCCTTTTGGGTTTTCAGTGTTTTTTCATTGATTCTTTCTCATCTTCATGAGTTTGTCTAGTTTTGATCTTTGAGGCTGCTGACCCCTAGATAGGGTTTTTGTGGGGACTTTTTTGTTGTTGATGATGCTGTTGTTGTTGCTTTCTGCTTGTTTGTTTTCCTTTCAGTGGTCAGTTCCCTCTTCTGTAGGGCTGCTGCAGTTTGCTGGGGGTTCACTTCAGGTCTTATTCATCTGGTTTGCTCCCATGCCTGGAGATGTCACTCAGGGAGGCTGGAGAACAGCAAAGACTGGTGCCTGCTCCTTCCTCTGGGATCGCTGACCTCGAGAGGCACCAACCTAATGCTAATAGGATCGCTCCTATATAGGGTGTCTGACAACCCCTGTTGGAGTGTCTTATCCAGTTGGGTGGCACAGGGAACAGGACCCTTTTAATGGAGCACTTTGACTGTCCCTTGGTGGAGGGAGTGTGCTTCCCTAGGGGGAAACCCGCTTACTTGTCTGGGCTGCCTGGATTCCTCAGAACTAGCAGGAGGAAAGGTTAAGTCTGCTGGTCTGCAGAGACTGTGGCCACCCCTCACCATAGAGGCTCAGACCTAGGGAGATCAGAGCTCTGTCCCTGAGCCCCTGGCTGAAGTTGCTGGAATTCCTGCAGGGAGGAATGGGTCAGGTTGCTGGTGCAGGATTCGCATGCTGTTATGGTTTCTTTCAATGGTGACCTCTTATCGCTACTGCTGCTAGCTGACCATCTTGGCCTGCCCCCAGGAATTGTTTTAACTAATATTTGTGAAAAAATATTTTTAAATTCTCATTTTCCCTGACATGTAATCTATGCAGGCTGTGAACTACACTCTAGGCAAGTGACTAGGAGACATCTAGCAGTTCTCTCTCTCTCTCTCTCAATCTCTCTCTCTCTGTGTGTGTGTGTGTGTGTGTGTGTGTGTGTGTGTGTGTTTCAAGAGACAGAATCTACTGTGTTGCCCAAGCTGGTCTTGAACTCCTACCCTCAAGCCATCCTCCCACCTCAGCCTCCTAAGTAGCTGGGATTTCAGGCACATGTCACCACACCTGGCTCTATCTCGATGTTTTCAAAGCACATCTGAATGGATAAAATATTCAGACTACTTCCAATTAGCCTTTTTCCTTTTCAGCCTCAGGTACTTGCCCTGGAGTCTCTTGAGAGCAGTGGAGATGAAGGTTCAAGTGACTAAGGGGCTGGAGTGGAAAAAGGTCTGACAGGGATGGACAGAAGAGTGGAGGAGGTAGGAGCTTGAAGGGGGACATATTAAAGGATTCAGGAAACTGAATGGAAGATTGAAGGTGGTGAAAGGATGAAGGAAGAGCAGAAGCAAAGGGAAGGAAGAACTCTGAGAGGTCAGTTTTGAGAGATCTTAAGTTTCCCCAAGAAGCCAATGGAGTTCCAAACTATCCTCAGCAAAACTGTGCCAACAAGAAGAAGGTGGATATATAGTCTGCAGGGGCTTGAGAAGAGGATTTCAGTCAACTGAGAAGTTCCCATGGGAGAAGCAGGATTAAATAGAAAAAACAGAGAAGACTTAAACAAAATTGATTCCATTAGGCCCTGAATATCAGCTTCCAATTAGGCCAATTTCTGATCATACATCCTTAAAAAAAATCCTTTCAAATATCTTTCTTTTCTTTCTTTTTTTTTTTTTTTTTTCCAAATCTCAGTGTATAAAAAGCAAAGCAATCAAATATCTTATTATCAGGTTTTAGCTGGGACAAATAGTAAATATCTCTGATAATACTGAACATCTTTTTAAAATAAGTTTTTTGAAACTAAAGGTATCAATTTCAAGTGACTCAAAGCAAAAGCCAATAAACCTTTTATGACTTGCAACCAATAAGACTTTTATAGCTTAATGTTTGATGCAAGAGCCATCTTCAGAGTGCAAAAAAGGCAGCCTTTCAAGATTCAGACCACTCCCAAAGATAGCCACAAGAAAGAAAGACTTAGATGGCCCTTCTTGGGAGCTGGCAACAGTCAGTAGGACATTAACAGAGATTGAGGTGCAACCTACATTTCCAGCAGGCCATATTCTCAGGGCCAACAATCTGATGGCTGGCTGGCTGCACACGCATGCCCTGGTAGGCAGAGAGCCAAACCAAGCTCTCAGGATGCAAAATGAGATAAATAGGAAAGCAATAGCTGTCCCTGGCAGGGGAAGAATCAGTAAACAAGATGTACCCCAAAACCAAGTTAACCAAATTTGCAAGAGTCATAATCCAAAGAACTAATGTTTGCAAGTTTTTCTTCTGCAAATATGAATATGGAAAAGAAAAAGTGACAAGGAGAAATTTTTACCTTGCTCTTTTAACTGGGTGCTACACATAGAGATCTGAGAAAGCCAGCTTTGGGAGAATGCTTACCTTTTTCTGTCTTTTGTCAGTTTCCCAGGATCCCATCAGCAAGATCTGAAGTGAGTGAGGTGTCCACCCGTCCCTTTGTGGTCACCAGAAACTGTAGGGGAGGAAAAATATCTTTTCTTATTACCCTTCTAAGTTCTTAGCTGGGGCTTCTGTAACAAAAGGCAGATTAAAAAGAGAAAATTTTAAGACAGAGTCTCGCTCTCTTGCTTAGGCTGGAGTGCAGTGGCATGGTCTCTGCTCACTGCAACCTCCGCCTCCCATGTTTAAGTGATTCTCCTACCTCAACCTCCTGAGCAGCTGGGATTACAGGCACCTGCCACCATGCCCAGCCAATTTTTTTGGTGTAATTTTGGTAGAGACAGGATTTCACCATGTTGACCAGTCTAGCCTCAAACTCCTAAACTCAAGTGATCCACCCGCCTTGGCATCCCAAAGTGCTGGGATAACAGGAGTAAGCCACTGCGCCTGGCCAAACCTGAGAATTTTTATGCTAGGTTTGAAAAGTCATGGAAAGTTAGGAAAGTTGTGGAAAAATGTGATAGGGCAAAGGGTATGAGCCAACAGTAACAAACTGGGAGAAACTTAGCAAGACCTGCTCATTTACATTTCTTTTGGCGTCCCTTCATCTTTAGGAATACAGATACTTCTTTCCTCCAGGTATAGAGGAAGGGACCGCTCACCGGAGGGTCTATTACCTGTTTCAGGATAGAAGGGCAAGGAAAGTCAAACAGTTTTTCCTACTTTTTCTCAAATTCCTTCAGCTTAAAAATATTCAATATGCCAAGGTCCTATATTTTGGTGTAATGTGTCTTTGGGGTAGGCATCCTGAACTCCATTATTTCATGTAAGTCATCATGCCACCTTGGGAAGATCTATCAAGGAGGGCAGAGCAGAAGTAAAGCGAGGTCAACCAACAGAGAGAGAAATTGGGTCCTAAGGCCATGTTTGCTATGATTATGCAGGCCAATCAATTCTTTTCTCATTGCGATCACTTGCAACAGAAGTAATCTAACCTGACATGGCAGCTATATTTATTAATTTCTTACTTTGTGTCCATTCCTGTGCTAAGTGCTTTCCATGTCATAGCTGTTTTTATCTTTTAACTCTCATAATAGCCCTATTAAGTAGAGATGAGATAGGTACTACTATTTTGGGGAAAACAGTGTGAAAACCATGAAATAACTCATCTGAGATCACACAATTTGTAAATGGAACAATCAAAATTTGAATCCAGTTTCAGGCTTTTATTATAAAATCAGTATTCCTAGAAGTGGCACAACTACTCCCTAATGTAATACGTGCTTTAAAAAATATGACCTTGGTTGGCTGTCACTCTATGTAAGAGTAGCACATTTCTATCCACTCAAACTTTCATTGACGTCTCCTTCCTCTGGGTCTTGGTCAGGGTCACCATAGTCGAAGCCACCAAATTTATCCCTTAGTTACATATTGTGCTACATTCCTTGCCAGCTGTCTTACTAGAAGAACATTCTATGAAGGCAGGAACTTCGTTTTGTTCACTGTTACATACCTAACACCTAGAACAGTGCCTAGCTAGGACAGACATTAAATAATATTTGTTGCACGAGTGAATGGGTTAGCTTTCGTTGACTATATTGGACAATTTGGAGAGAAAGGGAATACTTGAGAATGTCACATGCTTGATAATATTGGTCAAAATAATTTTTGTATCTTCCATATCTTCATGTCGTAGAGGCTAAATGTACTTGCTCACACATACACACATGCAGGCAGGTATGCACATATGTTGACAAATACGTCAACTGCACTCTTTTGTTGTTGGTGGAGTTTTTGTTTTTTTTTTTGTTTTTTTTTTTTTTGAGACGGAGTCTCACCCTGTTGCCCATGTTGGAGTGCAACAGCACGATCTTGGTTCACTGCAACCTCCGCCTCCCAGGTTCAAGTGATTCTCCTGCCTCAGCCTCCCAGGTAGCTGGGACTACAGGTGCCTGCCATCAGGCCCAGCTTATTTTTGTATTTTTAGTAGAGATGGGGTTTCACCATGTCGGCCAGGCTAGTCTTGAACTCCTGGCCTCAAGTGATCCACCCACCTTGGCCTCCCAAAGTGCTAGGAATATAGGCGTAAGCCACCACACCCTACCCAACTGCACTCTTAAGACAAGCTTGTTTCTCTCAGCTTCCACAGCAGGATCTAGGAGCAACTGGTTAGTGCCTTGAAACCAAATGTGAATGTTCCCAAGGCTCCTTTCCTAAGGCAGGGTCTACATTCTTGGCACTGTTGTGGGGGAACTGGCCCCAGCAGAGGAAACTGAGAGACCTGGGGTCTCATCTCAGCTCTGCCACTTACTAGCTTTGTGGCTTTAGGCAAAGCCTTTTACATCATTGTACCTCCAAGTCCTTAGGCATAACACAGGAGTAATAAATCAGACCAGTTTATCTCCCAGCTTTTTGAGTGAATCAAATTATATGGTTATGAAAAGACTGAAAAACCAAACAGGATATTTAAGAGAAAGTATAAATTGGATTCACACCATTTCTGGGTAAAAGAGGTTAAAAAATCTCATTTTGATGCCTAAATTCCTTATATTGATGGACTATGTGGATAGCATACAATTTGGCTGAATGCAAATTGAAAGCAATTTAGCCAAATATGATTTGGAAGAAAGAAATCTGGTTGAAATTAGTTGGCTCATAGAACAGATTGGTCAAAATAACAGTTTGATAAAGAAAACTTGATTTTCTCAAATATTGGTTTTACAATAATTGCTTATTTGGTTTTACTTTGATGAGGAAGTCTTTTCCCATCTTTTGGTATTATTTCTTAAAGAATTTCTTAGAGTTTTAAAAAAGTTTACCTGTTTAAGTCATTTTAAGGATGCTTTTGAGTTGGGTCTTTCATTAGTTTGACCATGTATCAAATGTTCATCTCAGGCGATCTTATTAACATCCATTAATTATTTATAACTGGGAATTTATAATTGAATAATTATAAAAATAGATTGCCGGAACACAGTCAACTTCTCGGCTTGAAAAATGTGCAGTTTCCCTTTCAAACATTTGAACTCTTGGCAATTGGTTGCTTTTGCATCTTTTTTACCACTTTTATGCAATTTACTGTTAAGAGAGAGCAATGAAGGGAAGAAAATCTTGAGTGCAAGGTAGGAAGCATTCAGGATTCCAGTGTGGACAAAGACACTATTATCTGCTAAGAGCCTTCTAAAACCTCCATTTAAATTTAAAACTAGCAGGCAAACTCAACTGTTGAAGTGAAAGAGGTAAGACTGGGTGGGAGGAAGGCAGTGAGGGGATTTGTATCAAGCCTTGATGCTGTAAACTCCATGGAAAGCGCAAGGGGGCAGTGGAAAACCAAATATTTCAACACTGACTGTTTGAAATCATAACACTCGGACCTAAACATTACATTAAAATTCAAAGCCTTGAGATAAGAACTACAGCATCTATTTATGAGGCCATCAACAAAATACTTGCAAGTAGGTTTTTTTTTCAGTGCTTTCACTAGGAAAAGTGGAAATATGTACAAAAGTAGCAAGAGGTGTATATTGAATTCTCACACCCATCACCCAGACAAGAGTTCACCACCTGTGCTTCACCTTGCTTTTCTTCTTTTCTCTCACTTTTTTTCAGGAGTATTTTAAAGCAGATCCCAGACATCATGTTATTTTGCCCCTACCTAGTTCAGTTTGCATTCCTGAAAGGCATGGAGATTTTTCTTTTTTACATAAACATAGGCCATTCTCACCCTCGATAAAATTTCTTATTTTAAAATATCCAATTCATATTCCAATAATTCCAGTTGTCTCCAAAATATCAGTTTCCAGTTTTCTTTGAATCAGCAACCAAACAAGGTCCATAATTGTATTTGATTGTTCTATTTCTTGCCTCTTTTAATCTAGATAGAACAGTCACCCTTTCCCTCACTCTCATACTTTTTCTGATACCACTATACATTGAAGAAATATCCAAATTCTGGATTTGCCTGTTTGATTCTTCATGATGATTACAAGTAACATTTTATATTTTTTTAAGCAAGAGTAAATAAGTGTACTCTTAATAGACCATTTAGGATTATTATAGTATTTAGATTGCATATCTTGGTTTTATGCTGTGTTACTCTTAAACTCAAGAGCACAAACTGTGAAGGCAGATAGATCCATGTTTAAATCCCAGCATGGCTACTTACTAGCTGAATATTCATCAATCTGAGCCTCATTTATTTTATTTGTAAAGCAGATGTCTTGGGAATAGGATTCTTGGGAAGATTAAATAAGACAATTTATGGTAAACTCTTGAGACATCATAGCTATAACATAGTTGATAACTATTATTGATAATTCTTAGCTATTTGATAGTTAATAATTAATAACTATTTGATAATTGATTACTATTATCACCAAAATGTGTTTTCATAATGCTTACCATTTCTGAACGAGACAGGTAATACACAATCTGATGACAATAGCAGACAGTTCATTTTCATCCTCATGGGTGAAAAGTGTAATTAGTTTAGTTCTGCCACATTTATTATCCTCCTGCTGAAAATCATTTAATGACTATGGAAATCAGTATAACCCATTCAAATATAGAAATTAGTGTTCTTGTGGAGACAGAGCAAATGAAAATGTCCTGTTACATGTTAAGATGTTAATGAAAGATTTGTGAGTAGAGACCAGCAAGCTACGAATTTCTAAACCCATTTTTCTTGTCAAATCCCAGTACCTGATCCAATAACAACAGTAACCATAATCATAACCCTTATTTTTCCAGTTGACAAGACTGCCAAGCCTTAATTGATGAAAAGAATTTACCCGGTGATCCAACAGTCACCCTGCCATAATGTCAATCATAACACATTGCAGGGCAGCAGATGAAGCACTCAGAAAATAAATATTGACTGTTACGAGTTTAAAGGAAAGAACACTGAGGACTGGAGGGAGTCACTGAAGCTCCTGATGTCACTGGAGATTATTGTGTGAGAATATAACATTTAAATACAAGTAGCAGTATTCTGCATGTTGAGAAAAATTTCGATCACCACTATTGGCATGGACTAATTCAGTCTAAAAAATCCATCAGGGAGTTGAAAGTAGAAGAACTTTAGTCTATTCTCAAATTGTATACAAACAGAAAGAGGAGAGTGAAGTTAGCTGCTAATATTTTAAGTTTCTTTTGTTGACCTGGAATAGTCTATTTACATACATTTTTTAAATCTCACTTTTAAATTAAAATACAGCATTCTTCCTCCTATTCTTTTTGGTACAAATCCCACTTATATAAATAAATAAAATAAAATGAAATTGCATTTTAAAATAATGTGATTGTTATGTTAAATAATTGTGTATGCTTATTAAGAAAAAAATCCAATACACAAGCATTTATTTGAAGGTAATATAAGTTAGCAACAGTTTTATTATTATGCTGATGCAATAAAAAATCACCCCCATAAATTCATGTTATGTTGGAGATGATGATTCACTCTTCCACAGTAACTTCGAAAGTATCTGCTTTAATTAGCTCTGCTTATAACAAAAGCATCATTGTTTTCTAATGTGCTATAAAAATGGATATCAAAATTATTCTCCTAAATGTATTGTACTTTTGTAGTGAAATTCATGGTGCAAGTATCTGAGATGCAAGGACTATAAAACAAAAAGCAAAAATGTGTTCTTTGTAGGAAAGCTTGATTAGTTTCTACTTTTCTAACTAGTGATTTCCATCAAACCTACTGCACACCAAAGAGACAAATAGTCATCAATTGGACAACTGTGGTCAGTGGCCACGTGAATGACCTCATCTGCAAACCAAATTCCTCAATTTAAAATTGGATGGTTCTTTCCCTTGAAATTATATGGAAGGGGTCATACCCTTCCAACAAGCCAACATGAATTCATTTGGTTGGTATTACACTCTTTCTCAGGGCAACATAAACTGCCAGAGAACTTTAGTCCTTCAGTAGTCATGTTTCAAAAGCAGACCTAATGGTTGGTAAAACATGCTGATTGTCAGAAACAGATGCTTGAAGATGAGTGAGTCATTTTTAACAACTGTAATCAAAGATCTTGGAATAATTATCTGCCCTTGAATTATGAATTCCAGAATCCTGGAATTTGAGTGTTGGAGGGGACTTTAAGTCTTTTTTAGCTCTTCCTCTAGCATCTGCCCAGATTAAGCTGGAGACTCTTCTGATTTTGTAAAACTCCCCACAGATGAATGGAGACCCTATTCTCTTTTTTTTTTTTTTTTTCAGACAGCGTCTTGCTCTGTTGCCCAGGGTGGAATGCAGTGACATGATCTTGGCTCACCGCAACCTCCACCTCCCGGGTTCAAGTGATTCGCCTGCCTCAGCCTCCCGAATAGATGGGACTACGGGCATATGCCACCACGCCTGGCTAATTTTTGTATTTTTAGTAGTGGTGGGATTTCACCATGTTGGCCAGGCTGGTCTCGAACTCCTGACCTCAAGTGATCCACCCGCCTTGGCCTTCCAAAGCGCTAGATTACAGGCGTGAGCCACCACACCCAGCCGAAGACTCTATTCTTATCTTACTAATTGATTTTAAGAGTTTACTAACACAGATGTTTTAGTTATTTCCCAGATCCCAAAGTGAATCTGATATTTTTGTAGTAGTCACCGCAGACTTCCAAATGTGTACAGCATGCTGTTGTAGAAAGAGCACTGAACTTGGAAGCAAAAGACCTGGATTTGACACTTCCTATTTGACCTTTGACAACTCCTTAATCCTTTCTTGGATTCAGTTTCCTTATTGGTGCAGTGAAGCTAGTAATTCTTCACTAATATATCTCAAAGGAAATTGTGAGGATCAAATTAACAAAGATATATAAAAACATATAATAATTGTAAAGTTGGAGACTTTCATCTTAAGTCTGACGATATTTAGGTAGCATAGAAAGAAGTAAAACTTTAGGTCTTAAATATTTATTTTGCTACAGATTTTGGTTATGATTGTTTTCAGTCTACACTAGACATACCACTCACTCAGGGGTCTGATCCCCAGGCCTAACATCTACAAAATCTCAACATCCATCCATTGCTTAGATTTTTTTTTTTTTTTTTTTTTTTTTTTGAGATGGAGTCTTACTCTGTCACCCAGGCTGGAGTGTAATGGTGTGATCTTGGCTCACTGCAACCTCCACCTCCTGGGTTCAAGCAATTCTCTGCCTCAGCCTGCCAAGTAGTTGGGATTACAGGTGCCCACCACCAGGCCCAGTTAGTTTTTTGTATTTTTAGTATAGATGGGTTTCACCATCTTGGCCAGGTTGGTCTTGAACTCCTGACCTCGTGATTCACCCACCTCAGCCTCCCAAATTGCTGGGATTACAAACATGAGTCACCATGCCCAGCCCATTGCTTAGATTCTTTTTAAGCATATTGTGAACCGTTATTATATAAATTAAGCTGTTACAAAAATGGTTAGTGCTATTCTATTAAGAGCCAGAGAACCACCTGTTTCAGAAAAGCCTGAGGCTACATTGTTTAATGAGGGCTGGGCTGAGTAGTTTTTTCTTGGAAACTATAAGGCATATCCCTTATGAATAAATCTAGTTTCCAAGGAACTTGACTACACAGAGGATCATCTGATCCTAACATGATAGTCAACGTCCCCAACTCAAAAGACCATATTGAAAGCAAAGAAGCAAGGAGAGTATCTGCCATTTGTATAGTGCAATTTTCTAAGCTCTTCCATATATTACAAATGAAATGTACAATATGACTCACATCATTGGAATAATCTCAGTAATTTGAGAAGTGGCAACAAAAAGTAAAGAAGTAAATGTCATAAGTTTAACCATCTTAAATATCTTAAGGCAAAACTGTAAGGGAGATTAAAAACACAGATGTAAAAAGTGTGTACTCCAAACTCAGCTGTGATACTAACATCGATCAGAATGCAAAGCTGTACCATTTATATAACGGAGTGTAGATTTGTACCTACTCCTCATTTGTTTCCTTTTTCTCATTCCTAACTTTCCTTAGGAAAAACATCACTCATTGTCTAGCATCCATACACTTTGGGTCCTGGGGCGGGCTCTGATCCTTACTTCTTTGACATTACTCAGGATTGGTCCAAGCACAGTGAAACTTAGACCTGTGTTTGAAAGATGCGGAAAGCATCCTCTTTTCCAGGATGTGAAGGAGAAAGCCCAGTCTCCTGCTGCCAGCTATCCTGAGACTATGCTTGAAGCCAACCTGATGATAAGTTCACCCACACTGAAGAGCAGAATGGAGGTGTGTGGAGAAAAGAGGTGGAGTCTAAACCATCTCATGGCTTATCAAGTATGAAAGCCAACACATTCTCTGCATATTTAAGCTACTTTGAAATGCATTTTCTCTTACTTGCAACCTAAATCATCCTAAATGAAATATTTAATATACAAAGTAATTATTGGTTTTGTTATTGTTGTTTTGTTTTTTGAGGCAGGGTCTCTCTGTGTTACCTAGGCTAAGTGCAGTGGTGTATCACTGCTCACTGCAGCCTCAACCTGCTGGTCTCAAGCGATCTTCCCACCTCAGCCCCTCAAGTAGCTGGGGCTACAGATGCATGCCACAAAGCCCAGTTAATTTAAAAATTTTTTGTCTTACTATGTTGCCCAGGCTGGTCTTGAACTCCTGGGCCCAAGTGATCCTTCTGCCTTGGCCTCCCAAAGTGCTGGGATTACAGGCATGAGCCACCACCCCCAGCCACAAAGTACTTTTGCACCATATATTGTAATTGCACATTCCCAATGACTCTGTGGAGTGGGTTTCACTGTTATTCCCATTTTACAGAAGAGGAAGGGAATCTCAGAGGTTTATAACCCACACAAAGGCCATACCAGGTAAGTGTTAGAGCCAGAAATTAAATCAGGTGTTCTAGTCTAAGAGCAATTGCTTTCTGCTCTACCACATCATGTTGAAAAGCCAAATTAAAGGCAGATTTTTTTATTTTTATGACCTAGGAAGCATATAAGATTTTGTAATTATTATTATTTTTAAAAAATGGCCGGTACAGATTACAAAATTCAGCCATAGCCTTTCTGTCTATTATATTTCTACAGGGCTATCTACACTTTGTTGAACTTAAGTATAAAAATGGGCCATTCCTTTGTATCTTTGGGTCTTTATTCAAAAGGCTCCCATATCATGTAAAACTATGATCAAATAAATGTCTATGCCTTTTCTCCTTTTAATCTGCCTTTTGTCTGTGATTTTCAGTGAACTTTCAGAAGGTGATGGGGAAGTTTTCTCTTGGCCCCTACACAAGCAACTAGAATAACATGTTAAAATTGTTATTATCCAAGATGGCACTTTTTTTGTACCTTTAGAGCTACAGGACACAGATGAGGCTGCCATTGCTTTTAACTGGGGAGTGGCGGGAAGTCAAAGAAAGCCACAAGAAAATACTGACATGGGCAGAGCTTGGAAGAACAGGGTGCAGTTCACCAGTGGATCTGTGAAGGTTGGATAAGATTTTATCCTTATGCTTGGCACTAGGCTATTCAAAATACACAGTTTCAGGAAACAAACAGTAACAACTGCAGCAAAGTACATTTAGTCTTAATTTGACTCATTTAGAAACATGGTTAGGTTAAAAATTAGTTTTCTTCTTGATTTTGCTAAAATGCCCTGCCATTGAGAGCTTGTCATTAGTAACATATCACTCTGGGTATCTTGAGGTATTTACATTTATAAGGTAGTGTGTGGCTAACACACAATTTTTTCATTTATTTTCTATGAATCTTTTAACTTCATCTTTTCTAGATAATGCTTACCAACCTGGACAATGACAAAGTGAAAAAAGAAAGAAGGAGAGAGAAGAGAAAGAATAAGAAAGAAGGAGAGAGAAGAGAAAGAATAAGAAAGAACAAGAGGAACAAGGAAAGAAGGAAGGAAGGAAAGAAGGAAGGAAGGGAGGGGGGAAAGAGCAAGGAAAAAATGAGGAAAGAAAGAAGGAAGGAAGAAAGGAAAGAAGAATAGAGATTGACTTTGGGGGCATATTCATTTGGAGATTGGAATTCAGTGCAAAAGAGACATCAGCTCTAAAAAGAAACAGCATGACCTGGCACCAAATAAAGTATGAGACAAGCATGATGGGAGTTGAAAGAATAACAACCAAAAAAGACCCATCAGGAATAAGTCAGAAAAGAATGGTGGTAGAGTATACCCAGCAGAGATGACCTAATTCCAAAAGCAGACACAAAAGACTAGGCTGTTGCTCTACTTACTAGGAAAAAGGATTAAAAGTGCGGAAAAATTTACTCCCTTGCACAAACAAAAACAAAAATTGTATCAGCAAAGCGAAAGTAGTTAAAATTGGCAGTTTGTACAAAAAGCAACTTAAAATTTCATATCCTGTATGAAGTGAGTAGGCTGAAAACGGTCTCCCTAATGCCAGCAGGAATTGTCCTCTGAGGGTTGTTGGCTTTAAAAAATATGAGGGTAGTTGCTGGTCCTTCTGTTGAGCCTTTGGCCCAGAACAATTTCCCACTTTGATGACGATTCCTGTTTGTCACTAGCTAGGGTTCCATTAAAAAATCCTTTTCAGCTCTTTTGCAAGTGGAAATAAGCTTCTGGGGAAGATGACAAAGCCATCCTATTTCTGACCATTATGGCAGAGTCCTAGAAAGTTCCATTCCTTGCAAATGTCCGAATCCCAGGCAGCTGCACGTCTTGATTTTCAAATAGAATCCCGAGACCGTCACTTCCCTAGGGATTTACCCTTTAAGCTGCAGAGCGACAGGCATCAAATGATACCCATCCTCTGCCACCAGGGAGTCCGGGGAGAATTTTTACGTTTCACAGCTGAACCAAACTTCACAATGTGCCAGGGAAGAATTGGTAAAAGGTTGAGCTAGAGCGACAGTCTTCAAATTGGAATACTAATGATGACCTTTAATGAAGCCTGACAGTACAATCTGTTTCTCATTGTTGCTTAAGTGCCAGCTCCCAAGCACACCCTGGCTTTCAAGGCAGGGGCAGACTGGGATAAATGGGCCCTGCTGGTGAGCAGGCCTGAGCACAGCTGATCTTTCAGCTGGGATTAAATTAATTAAAATGATTCTCTTGGCCAAAGAATTAGTCTTTTTATCTGTCATTATTGTATTGTTTATTAATCTCCACTGGAGGCTAATTGGTATCTGAGCTTTTGGGGGCGAGGGATCTTAGAGTGATAGGGATGAAATTGCTCTCATTTAGAATGGGGAGAAGAGGAAGGGTTGTCTTAGTTCTAGATGTAAAATGAGCTTGTTAATTTAAGACCTTCATCAAAAGACTACAACAGCCCAAGGCAAGAACAGTAAGGCAAAATGGACCTATACGGAGAAAGGTTTAACTGTGTTGGCTGACCCGGATTACCAAGCAATGGAATAGTCACCAAGAAACCTACTATATGCAGAGCACTGTGCCAGGGACTTAGAGGACCCCATTCAGATGTCCTGGCTCCTCAAATAGGGGCACTTCCATTAAAGAGATGCCCATATTCCATACCCTAGAGTAATCTGGAAAAAAGTTGACTAGTTCATCTAGTTCAGACTTTCATTTTAACAGATAATAATGAAAATGCCATCAGTGGTGATGAAGTTTATCAAAGTTAGACTATTTCTTAGGGTGGGAGAAAGGTGCCAGACCAAGCTCAGAGCACCAAGATGTCAGCTGAGTCCAAAGGAAATAAGGCCTTCCTTCTACTCTCCCTTTTTTTTTTTTTTTTTGAGATGGAGTCTCTCTCTGTTCCCCTGGACTGGAGTGCAATGGCACGATCTCAGCTCACTGCAACCTCTCCCTCCTGGGTTCAAGTGATTCTCCTGCCACAGCCTCTTGAGCAGCTGGGATTACAGGTGCGTTCTACCACACTCGGCCAATTTTTTGTATTTTTAGTAGAGAAGGGTTTCACCATGTTGGCCAGGGTGGTCTTGATCTCTTGACCTTGCGATCTGCCCACCTTGGCCCCCCAAAGTCCTGGGATTACAGGTGTGAGCCACTGCACCAGCTCCTACTCTGCATTGGGACTGGGGTAGATTTGGAAGGATGATACACGGAGGGGATCTCCAGGTTGCGCAGATATGGGCGGGGTATGTACCCACAGCTTCTTGAAACAGCCAAGGAAAGAGAGAACCCAAGTTGTTTGTATTAGTCAAGGCTTTTAGGTTGCAAATGACAAAAACCTCTTTGTCCTTTGCCTTCCTGGTCATTCCTAGGAGGGATATTCTGGGGAAATTCCTATTTTGAAGGCTATACTGCTTTCGCAGTTCTCTTTCCATTGGTTTGAGTTCTGGTGTCTAGGGATGATGGTAAAACAAGGTGATCAATTACAAGACGTTATTTTACAAGCTTGGGGCTACTCTGGCAATACCAACCCTTAAAACCTCAAGTCAGATGCTAGACTGTTAGCATTATGTCAGGTGTCAGGGACGGTGGGCTAATGTCCAAAGCCAGAAATCTTGGTTTATGATTCTTGAATGTAGACTCCAGCCTTGGGGTTTCTGTCTCTTAGCAACAGTCTTGCCATGCTAACCTTTTCCCACTCTGATAATAAGGTGCTTCTTAGCCTCTGCTGAGCAAAACAGTAGCCTGAGAGGTAAAACACAGCTGATGTTTCTCTTGCCTCCAGGCTGCAACCCAGGGGACAGCTGCCTACAATAGGGTCAGATAGGGAGTACACAGTATAGGTGTTTGGGAGAAAAGGGAGGGTCAGGCTTCCCTAGTTCCATGATTATGCCCAGATTCTAAAAGCATTTTCTGCTCTGTATTCCATCTTTTTCCTTTGTTGGCACTATAGGATTGGGTAAAGAATTCAGCTTTCTCAACTCAGGCAAGATACGAAAAGGTATCTGACCACAGCAGGAAAAGTATCTCAACAATTCCCCTCTGTTGCTAATGCTCTCACCTGGGGTATGTAGGAGCCTCACAAGGACTCAGCCCTGTCATGGCCACCTCCACCATGCCTATGCTAGGGAAGGCATGGCCCTTGTGAAAGTTGTCAGAATAAAAATGGAGTAAATGATGTTAAAAAAAACCCTGACAAATAGAGCCAGAGAAACCCATGAGAGCGGATTCTTACTCGTATGCCTGATAATGAAAAAAACTACAAAACCACAACCTTGCACAAAGGCCATTGTAACCTTACACCAAAAAAGTACTTCTGAAAGGACATCTGCCCAGCAACTGCCTGTCCAACCTTGGATTGGAGTCACCCTTGTTACTGATCATCCTAGCCAAGGATAATTATTTCCAAACAATTATGTAATCCTCTTCATTTTTTTCTTTTAAAAACCTTTGTCTGCTTCTCAAAAGAAGACATTTATGTGGCCGACAAACATATGAGAAAAATTTGATCATCACTGGTCATTAGAGAAATGCAAATCAAAACCACATTGAGATGCCATTTCACGCCAGTTAGAATGGCAATCATTAAAAAGTCAGGAAACAACAGATGCTGGAGAGGATGTGGAGAAATAGGAACACTTTTACAGTGTTTGTGGGAGTGTAAATTAGTTCAACCATTGTGGAAGACAGTGTGGCGATTCCTCAAGGATCTAGAAATAAAAATACCATTTGACCCAGCAATTCCATTACTGGGTATATATCCAAAGGATTATAAATCATTCTACTATAAAGACACATGCACAGGTATGTTTATTGCAGCACTATTCACAATAGCAAAGACTTGGAACCAACTCAAATGCCCATCAATGATAGACTGGATAAAGAAAATGTGGCACATATACACCATGGAATACTATGCAGTGATAAAAAAGGATGAGTTCATGTCATTTGCAGGGAGAAGGATGAAGCTGGAAACCATAATTCTCAGCAAACTAACACAGGAACAGAAAACCAAACACTGCATGTTCTCACTCATAAGTGGGAGTTGAACAATGAGAACACATGGACACAGGGAGGGGAACATCACACACTGGGGTCTGTCAGGGAGTGGGGGGCTGGGGAACGGATAGCATTAGGAGAAATACCTAATGTAGATGATGGGTTGATGGGTGCAGCAAACCACCATGGCATGTGTATACCTATGTTACAAACCTGCACATTCTGCACATGTATCCCAGAACTTAAAGTATAACAAAAATTTAAAAAAAAAACAACTTTTGTCTGCCAGCGTGGGCTCATATCTGTAATCCAGTACTTTGGGAGGCTGAGGCAGGAGGATCACCTGAGGTGAGGAGTTTGAGACCAGCCTGGTCAACATGGTGAAATCCTGTCTCTACTAAAAATACAAAAATTAGCTGGGTGTGGTGGTGGGCACCTGTAATCCCAGCTACTCGGGAGGCTGAGGCAGGAGAATCACTGGAACCCAGGAGGCAGAGGTTGCAGTGAGCTGATACTGCACCACTGCACTCCAGCCTGGGTGACAGAGTGAGACTCTGTCACAAAAACAAACAAACAAACACCAAACACCTTTGTCTGCCTTTACCTCCCCGAATATGCACAGTTTCCTATGGCATGTGTATTCCCGTTGCAATGTTCTATTCTTAAATATCTTTTCTCTTAGAGATCCTCTCTCTGTCATTTAGGTTGACACATTTCATTGCGAGGGTGGGTAGAATCTCAAGGGCTTTACCCAACAGAGGTCAGAGGTCACTTTTTTCTTCTCTTCTTCTGTCTTTTCTTCTTTTCTTTCCCTCCCTCCTTCCCTCCCTCCCTCCCTTCCTTTCTCTCTCTCTCACTCTCTCTCTCTCTCTCTCTCTCTCTTACTTTGTCACCTAGGCTGGTATGCAGTGGCCCAATCATAACTCCCTGCATTGGCTTGGCACAGTGACTCATGCCTGTAATCCCAGCACTTTGGGAGGCCGAGGCAGGTGGATCACCTGAGATAAGGAGTTTGAAACAAGCCTGACCAACATAGTGAAACTCGGTCTCTACTAAAAATACAAAATTAGCTGGGGGTGGTAGTGGATGCCTGTAATCCCAGCTACTTGGGAGGCTGAGGCAGGAAAATTGCCTCTGGGAGGTAGAGGTTGCAGTGAGCTGAGATGGTGCCGTTGCACTCAGCCTGGGCAACAAGAGCAAAACACCAGAAAACAAAGAAAGAAAGAGGGGGTTGGAGAGGGGGAGAGAGAGAGAGAAAGAAAAAACTCACTGCAGCCTCGAACTCCTGAGCTGAAGAGATCCTCCTGCCTCAGCTTTCTGAGTAGCTAAGACTTCAGGTCCCTACCCCTGCACCTAGCTAATTTTTTGTACATCTTGCTATGATGGGCAGGCTGATTTTGGATTCCTGATCTCAAGTAATCCTACCTCCTCGGCCTCCCAAAGTGCTGGGATTACAGGTGTGAGCCACTGTGCCCAGCCAAGGAGTTACTTTCAGTGCTGCTGCTGCCACTGGTAGGGAGAAGAGGCTGTTTCCTTGCTGAGTGTCACCTGGAGTGGGCCAGAAAAAGTCAAAAGACCATCTTGCAGCATTCCCCACATCTTGCAGGATCTCTGGCTAGAGAGCGTGGGCTTTTCTCAAGCTTTTTCTGTCCATAGCCACTTGTAATTCTTGGTTTCAGGCTTCTCTAGAGCCTGAGACATGATGTATAGGAAGGAAAAGCAACCCAGGAAATTCACTGCTGGTTTGTCCCTCAAGTACAGAGTTCTTTACGCAGTGTACCTTCCAGAATCCTCTGAGAGTTGCTTTATGCATTTTGTCTAGGGCTTTCATTGCAGTCAGTGGAAGCAACATTTCTATCATTGCAGTGCTGGTTTAGGTAATTTCAGCTAGATAATGTCTTCATTATCTGTATTATTTTACATGTGAAAACAAAGCATAAAGCCAGGTCAAAACCCATAACATCTACCTATTAAATTAAATGTACACCATTACCCATAAGAGGCATACATCCAACCTAGGAAGTGCTTTTGAGCAAAAGGAAGATCAATGCTTTCAGACAATCAAATTGCTTTCCAGGCCAGCAGTTTATCTACTTAAGTCAGTTTTCACTCTCAAAAGAGACTTGAGATTCAACAATTACCACCGTTACGACAAACATCAAAATTTTCAAAAAGTGAAGCTACAATGTCTTTAGCTTTATATTAGGAGGAGCGTATAATGAGAAAATTTAAAGCAGTAGTAAATCCAGTTGCTATAGATATTCTATTCCCATACGCTACTGGAATTCTTACTCTCTACCAACCCACATTATTTAGTTGTTATTTCTTCATCCTTCACACAAATACATTCTGTCTCTCATACACACACATGCACACACACACACACACATACACACACAACTTGACCATTATGTTTATCTTTCTGAATTATTCTGACTCTTTGCACTTGAGACTTATAGCTCCTTGAGTGGTAATATGCCTGAAAGAAAAGAGAAGACCAGTTGAAACATGAGTGGAGTTTCCTAGAAAACTGCAGGCCTCATCACAGGCTGCTGTGAGGATCAAAGTGAGAATGTACGTGACACCGCTTTGAAAACTCCAAAGCCGTTTTTAAGGGATGGAAGGGATCGTTACTGTCATCATACTAAAAGCAAAATACCACCTCTTCTTCCAAAAACAATTCCCCCAAACACAAATCAGTGGAAAGACAGAGCCTGTGGTTCATAGCCTTTCTTTTTATTGTCAGACTTTAGATATTTTGTAGGTTTTTCTGTTGTTGTTGCTGTTACTATTTGTTTCACTGGGTTGCGTAAGACTTGCACAAGCTCATGAATACTGTGCAATAAGATTCATCCATGCATTGGTCCAACAGATGACACTTTTTTTTCAGGGGAATTCGCATTTGTGATTGCAATAATTGATTCATGCTCAACCCATGAGTAAATTACTGAAAGATGTCTTTGTGTTGTGTTTGGGATTAAGAGTATTTTTTTGTATCAAAGCAAGGCGAATTCTGCTTAAACTCAATTCCTTTTTAAGGCACAATAAAGTAAGTTGGGAAAAAGATGCTAAGACAATCCTTTGGATGCGATGACCTCAGCTGAGTCTACTTGCCATGTGGCTTGAGTAAAACATCATAAAACTTCTCCAGGTCACAGTTTTTCCAGCTACAAACAAAACGGATGAATAGACTAGGACTTTGTAATCCATTCAGACACTCACATTTTACAATTTTGTGACTCTTCCCTTCTGAGATGCTCAAAAGATTAAATGTGGTGCACTTAGGCCTTTACAATGGATAAAATCTAGCATCCTCTCCAATTAACAGTGATATTGCCATTCTGTCTTTGGCCAGTTTGGTGGATAAAATGGTACCACATCATCACCACATTTGGCATCTCCCTCACTACTGAGGTTCAGTCTCTTTTCATGTGTTTTAGGACTTCTGGATTTCTTATGTGAGTTTCTTGTTTATGTTATTTATCCAGTTCTCTAGTTTGCCTTTTAAAATTTGGAGGAGCACCTAGCCTAGTACAGATATTGTTTGCATTTGTCATAGACTTCCTATTTTTTTCTAGGCTACCACTTTGTTTTGATTTTGTCATTGTATATTTTGCCACATTTTTTTTTTTTAAATCTCTATTCCTTCATGGCTTCTAGGTCTCCTGTCTAGATTATTGTTTCTACAATTTTTTTCTAAATGTTTAAGTTTATTTTTAAAACACTGAAATATTTCATCAATCTATAAATTTTACATAGGAGATGAATTAGGGAATCTTTTACTTCCAGATGGAGGGCCAGCACCATTTCTCTAATGGGCCATCTATTCATATTGAATTATAATGCCATATCTCATATTTTAAGTTCTCACTTGCACTTGATCTTTAGATTTTCTATGTGGCTCCACTGTTTTATTTTTAAAAAATTTCTATGTTGTGCCAACCCTAAACTGTGAGAACAGTAGACTTGTGATAAGTCTTTACTTGCCTTAATTAGGTGCAGTTTATTGATAAGAAAGAATTGAGTAAAAGGTCAAATTATTTAAATTAAAAAGCTTATTATTCAAATGAAAAAACAAATGAAAACAAGCAATAAGCTAACTGAGCTTTTTTTGAAATGTCCTTTACTTTCCTCAACTTCAGTCTTCTCATCTCTAAATTGGGCGTTGATAATTGACACCTACTCCCTGGGTTTGTTGTGAGAAGCTAAGGAAATTGTAACACAGTTCATCTATCTAAAGGTGTACAGATGTCTGCTGTTAATATTCACATATGTTGTAATATGTGGGACACCTATTTTTTTACGGAATATGTGTGAATATGTAAACATGATAACGCCTTGTAAAAGGTCATGAGCCTGCTCTTGTTTCTCTCCACTGGGAACAGAGGAATGGGCTACAAGGCATTAAAATCACACGGTTTTCAAAGCCCTGGCCAGTTAATTGGGAGGAACTACAGAAAACAAATGGCAGTGATGAACAATGTAGTGTGGAAAAGCTGCCTCCTCAAATCCCCAGGTTAAATAGACTTAAGCAACCCATGTTGTGGGCCTTGCCTGGAGAGGATTCTAAGAGGATCACTTCCCCATGGCAGCCTGGGTAAAAGGTGAAAGGTTAACAGGCCAATCCCAGGACAAGGTGTTGGCCCAAATTAAGTATTTAGAACATTTGCTGAAAGACTTAGTCAGCTGAGTTCTTTATTTCCAAAACAGCAAAAGTATTTAGGGAACAAAAAAAGACTTTTGTGTGGAAGAATTTGAGAAATCTAGTTGGGTCCTCTTTCCTCCAAGGGAACCAAAAGAGTAAAAAAGTTTTTCTTCTATTTCACGGAGACAATTATAGATTAAAAACCATTGGAGCTTATTTTGTGTTCTGAGAACCAATATCATATGTAAGACTCTGTGCTCAGTAACTTTCATTTGGAATTACTCTTGTGAAGATCAACCAGAACCACCAAGAAGTACATATGGTTGCCTGGTAATAGCTGGCATCTTAATACTTCAACAGGTTGGTGCAAAAGTAATTGCAGTTTTTGCCATTACTTTCAATCTAATACTTTTTTTTTTTTTTTTTTTACTTTTCAGAGGAAATGAATTCTCCAGTGAAGCCTAGGCTGGGGCAAGGGCAAGAAGAGGGAAACAATTTTAGCATTTGGGGAAAAATATAACTGGACACCTCCCACATTCACTCTAAGGCCAGAAAAATTTTCTCCCATCAAGTTGCAAGGAACTCAACCACTGGCTTTTGGCTATGTTGTTATCCAAAGATGGAATTCCATGGCAACTAATCACAGACCTGGAAAATGGCATTTTGAAGGGAGAGAAGAGCATTTCTTTAGGCATTTATATAATACACTCTGAAAAGACCTCTGGTGAATTTTATCTAGTGCCAGAATTGTCATATCATCTTTCTAAATTCTGCAGATGTTGGCATAGACTACAAAGGATCACATTAGCAAATCCCTAGGAAACTAATGTCGATCAATCAAATAAGGATTTACCTTCATTCTGCAATGACAGGCAAGATAATTTTAGAAAGAAAAGTCATTGTACGTGAGACTAAAGCCTATAAATTACAGAATTTAGAAAAATAGGTGTTTGGAACTGGATAAAAGGTAAATTTGGGAGGGAGAGGGTAGCAATTATTCACTTTACTGAGGAATTGCAAATATAGCAAGATGCCTTAATGGATTTAAATGATATGGTATACAGAACAAAAATATGAGTTGCATGCATACCTTCTGCATAAGGTAAAATAAAATGCCACGAAAGCAAGGACAAGCCTGAAACACCAGTCTCTCTCTCTCTCTCTCTCTTCTTTTTTTTTTTTTTTTTGAGACATGGTCTTGCTTTGTCACCAAGACAGGAGTGCAGTGGTGTGATCTCAACTCACTGCATCCTCAACCTCCTGGGCTCAGGCTATCTTCCTATCTCAGCCTCCCAAGTAGCTGAGACCACAGATGAACACCACCATGCTCTGCTGATTTTTAAATGTTTCTGTACAGATGAGGTCTTATTTTATACCCAGGCTGGTCTCAAACTTCTGGGCTCAAGCGATCCTCCCGCCTTGGCCCCCCAAAGTGCTAGGATTATAGGTGTGTGCCACCACACCCAGCTAAATTTTTTGTGTTTTTAGTACAGATGGGGTTTCGCTACGTTGTCTGGGCTGGTCTCAAACTCCCAGCCTCAAGTGATCTGCTCACCTCAGGTCCCAAAGTGCTAAGATTACAGGAGTGAGCCACCATGACCAGCCTGAAACATCAGTCTTCAGCTCTGTAAAAATCCTTCTCATTTTAGGCCTTTTGTGACCAAGTGCATATACTCAAAAGATGGCTGGCTAGGGTTTAGGTGCTATCTGTAGAAGTTGGAACAAAGCCATTTTCTCCTGGAAAGCCATCCCAGGTGATCCCAACAGCCCTGAGCCAGGCTAGCTGCTCCTCCCTGCAGATAGATGCTTCTAACGAGCCCTTCCCTCCCAGTGTCCTGCCTGCCTCCTTGCTAGACCATGAGCTCCTGCTGAACTGCAGCAGGGCTTTTTGTCTTGGTTTCCCTATACCTAGCCAAGGACACAACATGTAGTAGAAGTTGGATCAAATTGTGTCAAGTAAAGTAAGCAAGGATGGGAAGGAAGAAAACCCAGAAGGAGGCCCTTCTTAGTCCTGAGCTTTTCAGGAGGTTGAAAAAAGGGCAGATGCAGGAGCTGTATCTATTCAACAAACACTTATCAAATACCTATGACTGCCAGTCACTGTGCTGGTTCTGGGGACAAGTAGGACCCAGTTCTTGCTTTCAGGCAGTTTGTAATGTACCATTGTGAAGCCAGACAGTTTATAGCAATGGAAGTAAGGAAATAACACGGGGAAAATACAATGGAAATAGGAAGGGATTTTGTTGCCAGAAAAAGCTGGTTTGACTCCTTTGGTCCTTCACGAGCTGAATTACCTCCATAACCAATTAGTAACAGCCTAATCTCTTACTATGTCACTCAACTTCTCTGTAAAATTCTCTATAATGCCCACTTTATTTGGTAATTGTAAGAATTAAAAAGACAAGGTATGTTACAACATCTAGCAGTCTCTGGTAGTCAGCAGGAACCCAGTTGTGTTTATTTTTCTCCTCACCTTAATAAAAAGAAAGGGTAGACTATAAAATGATCTCTATGCTATGAGGACAACATGTAATCATTATGTCTGCTTGTGGGTCAAGCCCGAAAAAGAGCATTAAAAAAACTGTGTGTGTGGGGTGGGTGGGAGGATTAAAGGTAATTTCTTTCTTTCTTTTTTTTAAAGGCTTTTTATTATGTCGCAATATTCCTTGGGAAGTAAATAAGAGTTACACTTTTTAAAAAAATTTATTTATTTTGAGATGAAGTCTCTGTTGCCCAGACTGGAGTACAGTGGTGCAATCTTCACTCACTGCAACCTCCACCCCCTGGGTTCAAGCAATTCTCCTGCCTCAGCCTTCCTAGTAGCTGGGATTGCAGGTGTGCGCCACCATGTCTAGCTAATTTTTGTATTTTTAGTAAAGACAGGTTTTCACCATGTTGGCCAGTCTGGTATCAAATTCCTGACCTCAAGTGAATCACCTGCCTTGGCCTCCCAAAGTGCTGGGATTACAGGCGTGAGCCACTGTGCCCGGCCAAGAGTTACACTTTTCAAAGTCTAACTCTTAAAGTCTAACTCATCATATGATTTTCCCCAAAAGGATAATAGCTATCCCTTATGATAATGGGGGTGTAGATTTGCTGTTTTCCAGAATTGATAGTTTGTAGAAAGTCAGGTCAAAACATGTCACAGTGTGTTTTCATTAAAAGTAAATGAAATCTAAAAGTTAGAAAGATTTAAAATTCTCCAACCCTGATTTTGCATTACACAAACTACTTTTCTTTCTGTATGTGCCAAAGATCACCAACATTTCAAAGGCCCTCAGGCCAAAGTGGACCTCACAGAGGCACTGATAAGTCCCCAGTTTTCCCTAATCAAGAGAGCACACTCTGGTGAGAACCTCACCATTTTCTTTTGCAGTGTTTTCAAGTTCGAACCCTCATAAGGACTAGGAAGGCAACATAAATGTGGGAATCAGGGGGAGTGTATGAATGGGGAGTGATGGGACCTGGAACAATTCAAACTTTTCAATTCAAACTTTTTATTTAGTGCCGGCTAAATAAAACTTCTGGAGCTGGGCTCTGACACACCAGCCTTCAGTCCCAAGATATATATGCTGCAGATCCCAGCAGCCAGAGTCATCATTCTAAACTACAGATCAGATCAGATCAGATCCTGACCCTACTTAAAGACTTCCTGTGGCTTCCAGATGCCCACTAAATAAACATAAACTCCTAGGCAGGCAAAGCAGGCAAGCCATCCCCAGCTTTACAAGCTGTCCCTTGCCCTTCTTCCTTGCTCCCCCACAAAATCACAGGTCCAGCCAAAGTGACCCTCTTATGGCAACTGAAGCACGTGCCCTCCTGGCTTACACACCCTGCTTGGCTTCCCCTTCGCATCACCTTCATCAAGCAAATTCTTATTCGTTCTTCAAGACAAAGAAAGACAAAGAATAATGTTCTACTAGATCAATAGTTTCCAAACTTTTTGGTTTCAGAATCCCAGTACTCTTTAAAATTATTAAGAACTCCAAAGGATTCTGCTTATGAGAATTATATCTCTTGATATTTGCAGTTTTAAAAATTAAAACTGAAGTTTAAAACATATTTAATTCATTAAAAATAATATAAATGTATTATATATGAACAGAAACATTTTTATGAAAAATAACCATTTTTCAAAAGAAAACATACTTGGTAAGAAGAGTGGCATTATATTACATTTTTGTAAATCCTTTTAGTGTATAACTAAGTAGAAGACAGCTGAATTTTCATAGCTGCCTCTGCATTCAGTCTGTTGGAATATGTGGTTTTGGCTGAAGTATATGAAGAAAGTCATCCTCACAGATATGTAATTGGGGAGAAAATGTGTTTTAATAACCATTGCACATAATTGGATTTTATTCTTTCCCATTATACCCTAGCTTGACAAGTGGTGATTTCTTTAAGGTTAGTCACAATATATAACTTGAAACTATTTTAATGAAATTTTCATACTCTGTTATGTTAAAATGTGTTGCTCTAGCTGGCATTCTGAATGGATCTTTTACCTGTGCCTGATTTTGTACTATCATGCACTGGTCATTTGGAAAACACTGATTCACTGAGAATTGCAGATCTTCAAATGTTGACACTTTTCATAATACAACATCAAAACATCACTTTGTTTAGTATCTCCTCCAATCTAAAGAGAAAAGCCATTATATTGGGAGATGTCAAGCTCATGATGGAGGATGCATACGCTTCTAACATTTTAATTTTTGCTTTGAAATTTCAAATTTTATTGTTGGCAACAAAAATTCCCAGCTGTTTTCCCTGAAGTCACCAGGCCTACTTCATTCATTTGCAAGAAAATGTCTATCCAGTACCCAAATCTGAATAAGTATAGTTTGCTCTTTCAAATAAAAATGTTTCATGAAAAAGCAGCTAATGCTAGTTCATCTGAGAACCTGAGCAATCCCACAGTATTTTACCTTGAGGTGATTATCATGTTTTAACAAGTATGTTATATGCATTTCCCAAGTAATCACACAGAATATTAAAAGATATGTATTCAAGGGTCAAGATTTAATAAAATTAACAATTTTTGTTGTTTCATCAAGGGCATTCTTAAGAGAACCTGGAATTTTAAATCTTCCTGCAAGCGTGTGGTGGTGAAGAACACAAAGATTGTGCTAGGAGTGCTATGCCTTGATTCATGCTAAGGCTCCAGTTTCACCTGCCATTGCTTTTGCACCAACTGTGCAAATGTCAACACAGTGGAAAAAAGGGAAAGAACACTTTAGGATAATGTAAAGTAGTGTTAACCTCACAGACGCCCTTTGAGAATGACTGCACTGGACCGTAAGTGGTATGGAGGCAAGGCCTACGTCCGGTCGCATGCCAGGGCCAGCTCATACTGCCTTGTAAGAACTTGTTAACTTTTCGGTGATTTTTGCAAGGCTGTTGATGTCACACTGGCTGTCTGGCATCAGCCATGGTAGAAGAGTTTACTCTATGGAAATCAGCAGACATTGCAAATCAGGGTCTTTTTTTTCTTCTGGAGAGTTTATTACTAAACATGTACCAATATACCACTGTCTATGTCTTTACTTCTTTGTGAATTAGCATCTTCCATTGTGTTTGTCACATATAGGCATTTACTAAATATCTGTTAAATAAACAAGAGAAAATGAATAAGTCAACCTATTGATGCTACCCCCTGCAGGAGGGTTTCCCAGGCTCTCCAGGAAGAGTCAATCTCTCCTTTGTGTTCTCAGTATTTGACATTCTAACATTGATTACATTGAGCCACAATTATTTTACGAGTCAGTTTTCCCCACCAGTGTGACAGCATCTCAAGAGACTATTTCTTGTGCAGTGGCAAGAAAGCAAAGTTCGGCATAGATACTTTGGTGCGAAATCACCTGAGTTCTAATCTCAATTTTGCTACATGCTAGCTATATCACCGGGCAATTGATGTCTCTTCTTTGGGCTTGACAATCAAAGTAGAGATCACATTAGCTTATCCTTTCAGGGATTTGGGGGAGAATTAAACAGATTAACACATGTCTATCAATGAGAACAATAAATTAGTTCAACAAACTTTCACTTCTACATCAACTATTTCTTCATCCATTCTATCTTCCTAGAATCTGGTATACAGCAGAGGTTCATGAAATATGTTGTGAATGCATCCCATATTTCAAGCCTTGTACTAGTTGCTTATGAGGATAAATTAAGTCTGGAATTCTAACCTCATGACATTTTATAGAAAGGCACTCATACTAATACTAATGAGAGAGGAAGTAAGTAGAAAGCTCCACAAGATGGTAAAGGTGAAATGATGAAGGCTCTATTCTCAAGAAGGTGAGGATAATAGAAAAGAAAACAGAAGGAGGCAACTGACCAGTTTGAGGAAATAGTGAGGCAAAGTAACTTTCAGAAACCGAAGTTACTGATAATACTTGGCCAGTTTCTGCTATGTCATCTGAAGGGGAGAGGAAAGGTGAATGTGTTCTGGTTACTAGAATAAAGAATTCTACTGTGGGGTAGTTATAATTTATTACATCTTACCTAAGTCTGGATTAAACATCCCTCAAAATACTTGCAGAATATTAGGCAGTTACTTCTTAGTCTTGGTTCCTCCATTTATAAATGGGAATTTTGATAGTGCCTGCTTCAGAGGTTTGTGTGTGTGCTAAACAAGCCAGAGTTTGCAAAGTATGGCACATAAGAAATACTTTATGAATATTAGCTATTGCTATTGGTTGTTCAAATTATTCTATGCTTACCTTCTAACTTCTGAATATTGTTTTGCTTTTTCAGGTAACTTGATGACTAGGAAAGGGTTCACCTGTACTGATTACCAGTATACTAGTCATCAGAAAATTCTTTTGGTAGAGATTATAATGTAGTGCTTTGGTGAAACGTTCCTCTGGTGCTTGATTACCTTTGGGTTAACTGATTATTCAGTTTTCTAACTCCTTTCCTGAAACCCTTGGGCCAGATACGTTTCAGGATTCAGATTTTTAAAGCAAATTTTAGAATGATAATATCAAGTATATACCATAATTTAGATAAAACCCTGTGTGTTTTATCTAGTATATGGTATATACTTGATATTATAAGTACCTCAAAATCAGACATATTGATAATATTTGTGCAACAAAATACATAAATACTTACACTTAATGAGACAGAAAGGTTATAAGCAGACTCATGTCAGGCTTTGTTGTTAAATGACTTATGAAAAAAAGAAAACCTCTTTGGCTTTTCTGATCTTTGGGATTTCAGAATGGCAGAGAAGTGGTGTAGGCTGGTTTTGGGCTTCAGGCTGGGGGTCCGACCTGCCTGGTAGTGACCTCTCCAAAAAAAATTGCTTAGTTGCAGCCAGTCTCTGACCTTCTCTTTCGCAGCACATTCCATGATAGGCTGCTGTCCTCTGTAGGTAAGTAATTGTCTCAGGCCACAAGAAAAAAAACATGAGGGGCTAGGTGCAACCAGATAGCGTTGCCCAGTGGAGGCTGCAGAGGCTGTAGTTAGTGGTGAATAATATTGGATACAATGCCTGCTCACTGCTCCACAGCAGTTTCTCAGGCCCTTCCCCATGTGGGGAGAGAAAGAAAGCCCCTACCATGAGGCCACTCTCATGTTGCTGTGTATGCCTAAACATCCAACGGCCAGATTTATTAACTTCATATCTTTTAGCGAGGAACTCATGTCAGACCTACCACAGGCCTAGAGATGGCTCCTGCTGGCCCCCAGGGTGAGGACAAATGTCCAGGCTAAGAGTGCAAGCGCAGCATGAATAGGCCTAAACTAGGACAGGCCTAATAACCCACTCACTAACACCTGTATTAGTCTTCCATCACTAGGGGTGCACTGCTGTCCGACAAGCCATAATCCCATAAGCTTTTCATTTGCATGTCCCTCATTAGCTGATTAAAACTTGAAGAAGGCAGGTCTCTGCAGCTGGCGGGCCCATTCCTTCACACTGCCTGCCTGGGTGGCTTTGGTAATGAAGTCATGTGGGTGGATGTGAGGTTTATATGTATGGAAGGGATTAAGAGTATTAGAATTTGTGTGAGCTGATGTTGCCATATTCTCTCTACTGGAGCCCAGTAATTGGATGGGAGGAGAAATGGCAGACCCATTAGTTTTGTCTGTTTACTCAGGAGCAGGGTGCTAGAGATTCAATTTTGCTTTCTTTGGCTCCCTTGCCTTTGTGAAGCAGGCCTGCTTTGTCTCCTCTGGCCCTGAGCACCTCCAAACACCAGCCCCGCTAAGGCGATTCAGCCACAAAGAAGAGACATCGGTGACTAGGGGCCCAGGGAGGAGAAAATGCAGCCCTGACTCAAGTACTACTTGAAGGCAACCTCATCCCGTCTAGTCCAATCCCGGAATAGAGAGCAAAAGATAATTGAAATTTATACATACTTCTGAGGCCTTTTTTTTTTTTTGATTATTTTATTAGTTTTCCACATTTGGGATTAACAATCCTCAGCATCAAACGCACCGCGGGCTCCTTATTTGAGAAATGAATGGTTAGACATTTCGGAGACTTAACAAAGCAATTGTTGTATTTGCCGGGTTTGCATAATTTTAATAGACAAAAAATAACACGAAGAAAAAATCCATTTCCTGTGTTGTTTGTACAGCTGGAGACAGAGCTCCTTGTGTCTGATGATGTAAGAGATGTGCCATTGTCTCGCCCCTCACCCCGACAATGCGATCCCACTAATGTCGTTAACAAAACCGGACTGGGCAATTCTGAAAACTTTGAAGCTGAACATTGTCTCCAAAAGTGCATGGGGCGCCACAGAGACAACGATGTTTATTCATCAGCAGGGCTGGGGTTTGCAAAGCCCGGAGATGAGGACTGGAACCAGCAAAGAGAGAAGAAAAACGTGGCCTGAGCTTGAAGCCAGGGAATATACAAGGAAAATGTGGATTTGGACATTTTATTTTCTTCCATAAATGTATTTATGGAAGCATAGAATATTTCAGGCCACTTACGTTCTGTGAAGGTTTATTTTATGTTTTCCGTTTGCTTCATTAAAAGCCACAGCTTCCCTGCTCCCTCCAAAAAATTCTGATGTGAAACTGTACAAGTAGTTTTATCACTTGCTGAAATACTTCATTTTAATTTGGTTTATGTTTTTAGATGTTAGTGAAGGAACAAATTAAAACACCCACCACATGCAACTCTTGAGTTTCAGAGTTGGGTCATTTGCGGGGCTTTTCGTGAAATCATTGAGCAAGATTATAGAATTCTAATGAGACTCCCATTGGGAATAGAAAGAGAAACACCAATATTGATTATTGTAAAAAGTTTCCCATAGTACAATTGAGATAAAATGTTTAAAAACAAAACAAAGCCAACAAGCCAAACAAACAAACAAATAAATAAAACCACTAACAATAAGGCAATAACCTTTATGAACACCTTTATATGTGTTTTACCAATCATTAAAACAAAACTTTTCCAGTTCTGCCTCTGTGTGCCTTTTTTATTATAATGATTTTTTCCTGCTTCTGTTAACACTTTTATTAAAAGCAATGGAATCCCCTTAGCTGAATGTTCAATTCAGCTAACATTTTTGATTCCCTACTCTGCTGTGCTTAAGTTGGGGTTAGAAAGAGGCCCACTAACAAAGCCTGCAAGATTTCAACTACAGCTGGGCATTACCAGTGGGAATTAAAGGAAATCTAGTTGGAAAGGTAGTGAGGAAAAGAGAATAGGAGAAAGTTTTATCCTGGCTATTATTTATTATCACGTAATAATTCTTATAGCCAGAGATTAACGAAATCTTAAGAACAGAATAAACCTTACAGGTCCCCAGATCCATCTATGCAACCTGCATTCTATATCCCTCTTAGTAAAAAATTCAATATATCTATTTCCCTGTTCCAAGCATTTGTGACCTATCATGTTCTTAAATTTTTGTAATCCTGATCTACCAACTGATCTTCCAGCCAATTTGGATTCCTCTCAAGCTTATCTTTTCATAACATAGTCTTCATAAAGAAGGAATTTCACAGTTTTTGAGGACCTACTTACTATATAGCAAGTAACATGCAGTATCCTGGGAAGTGGGCACAATTACTCTCATTCATACATACATAATGAAATGGAGGCCTATCCATGGACACATAGCCCCTAAGCAGATTGGCCCCTGATCTGATCTCATGTTACATAAGAAACCACACCAAACTTTGTGGTTTAGAACAACAATCATTCTATTACTTTCCATAATCCTGTGGTTGGGCAGGGATATTATGCTGTTCTGGACTGGCTTGGCTGGGTGATGTAGGAAAGCCCCACTCACAGGTCTGGGCCTCAGCAGGAATGGCTAGGACAGCTGGACCTCTCTTCATGTCCTCTCAAGGAAGCTAATGCAGATTTGCTCATAAGGTGGCAGTATTTCAAGAGAGCAGAAGCTGCTAGTTCGCTGAGGTCTAGGCTCAGAACTCACAGTCACTTCCCTTGCATTCTGTTGACCAAAGCGAGCAGACAAACCCAAGCTCAAGAGGTGGGAAAACAGACCCTGCCTCTTGATAGGAGGAGCTGCAAAAAAAAAAAAAAAAAAAAAATGTTTGGCCATTTGCAACTGAATACATAATCTGGGTTCAACCCACATAACTCTGGAACCAGATAGTGTATGTTCAAATCCTGGCTTTGCTGCTTGTTAGCTGTGATGCCTTGGGAAAGTTAACAAACTCCTTTCTCCACCTGTTTCTTCATCTGTAAATATAATACAGATGAAGGGATAATAATAGTCAGAGGGTGGTTATCAGGGTTAAATGAGTGGCTCTCCATAAAGCACTTAGAATGCTGCCTGGCACAGAGTCTGCACACAGTGGAAAACAGTGTGTTTGTGACTGTTATTATTATTGTCATTCACTCATATGTTGTACTGTTTACCTCCATATTTACTAATGTTTAGCATGTGCTAAGACATAGGGACCCAAAACCAAAGAGGTAGGTGGGAAAGATTTAATGCTTTTTTACCACCTATTTATGTAGGCACCATGTTGCGTGCTTCATAAGTGTATTTTATTAAGTTCTTAGAAGAATTCAGTAGGGTAGATGTTACTCTCCCTGGTTACAGGCAAATAAGGTATCTTTTCTCGAAAAGCTCATATCTGGGTGTGGAAAACATTACAAATAATAACAGCTGTTTGAATGATGTGTAATTTCATAACACGCTCATACACATTATTAACTCATGGGAGGTCCATGTTGTTGTCATGCCTGTGAAGCAGCTGAGGACATTGATGTGCACAGAAGTGAAGCACCAGGGTCACACAGCTAGTACGAAGAGCCTGGACTAGGACTGATGTCTCCGGCACTCCACTCTAGGCTTTTTCCTGATGCCCCAATGTCTCTCTTATTTATATCAGCATTTATCACATTAGGAGGGAAAAGATCTCCAGAAATTGCTAAAGAAGGCTTGATTAGATGAAGGCAAAACCGCCAAACAAAGCATATGATGGCTGCCCCTCGCACATTCCATGTCTCCCCATAACACTTCTAGTTGTTTGCTGAAATAATTTTGGATATGGTATGCTTCCTAACCTGATACAGCAACACTAATGTATCATGCCCTTCACAGGACTAGATGTATAGTCCAGTTTGTAAAAGGAAATCATTCAATAGCTGGCTTGATGAGTAATCAGCTCACAGATTCAAAGCGTTAATTATAGACTAGGATGGTCACTATAAGAATAGCTTTAGAAAAACTGGGGATCATCTACATAATTTAGGATTGTCACAGCTCCCGGTCAAGGTGATATTGGCACATGGGGGCTCCTTCTGTACAGTGGAGGGGACCCAATATCATCCATCAGAAAAAGCAAGAGTTGGAGTCAGACTTGAGTTTTGATTAACTGCCTCTTTACTGGTTGTATTAACTTGGGCAAGTCCTTCATTCACCCCGTGAATCTTGATTTCCTGGTTCATAATAATAGCAGCTTCCTCAGATGGCTATTGTGAGAACTATGTGAGATTCTGCACATCAAGTGCTGAGTATAGTGCCTGGCACAGGGAGAACGCTTCCTTTTGGTGAAAAATGAATTGATAGTGTCACAGAGAGGAAAACCTAGGCATTCCCAAATCCTGCCCTGCAATCACCTTTCCTACTGAGGGAGCTAAACACACAGGAACACTAGCAGAATGGAAATCCAGGTTTCATTTTGGCATTCAGCTGCTTGTACACCCTTTTCTAAGTTCTGGAAAAGCTGTGGGGGAACTCAGAGTTTTAGCTTAAGGACTAAGCAGGGCCTTCACATTCTTCTTTAAAGTGGAAATCTCAGAATTGGCTACTCTCTGATGGTTTTGTGAAGGAAACTGGTCAAAGAGAAGAGGAAGGACAAGTGGGCACACTGACCAGGTTTAGAGGGAGGAAGAGAGACAGAAAAAAACACAAGGACAGGAGGAGAAGGTAGTGGTGGAGGAGGAGGAAGAGGAAATGGTTGGCCCACTTTGATGTGCCAGGCCCTGTCTAGGTTTGCTTACCACACAGAGGCAGGAAGAAATAGAAAGGCTGTTTTAACACAGTGATCCTGCCTTTTGGTAACCATAACTCACTCAGTGTTTTAGATTCTCATTATTCAGGTTAGCAATTCTCCCCTTGACAGGGATCATGGAAAAAGGTGGGTGGAGGCTGGGTGCAGTGGCTCATGCCTGTAATCCCAGAACTTTGAGAGGCTGAGGTAGCCAGATCATGAGGTCAGGAGATCGAGACCATCCTGGCCAACAGGGTGAAATCCTGTCTCTACTAAAAATACAAAAATTAGCTGAGCATGGTGACACGTGCCTGTAATCCTAGCTACTTGGGAGGCTGAGGCAGGAGAACCGCTTGAACCAGGGAGTCGGAGGTTGCAGTGAGACGAGATCACGCCATTGCACTCCAGCATGGGCTACACAGCGAGACTCCATCTCAAAAAACAAGATGGGGAGAGGTAGGCTTGGCATTGGGAGACAAGGCTAAAGACCTGTGTCCACTATGGCACTCAATCTACCATAACTGCTGTCATTGCTGCTGTTGTGATATGCCTGTACTTCAGTGTCCCCACTAACAGTTATAGGGAAATTGAATAGCGAGGGCTAAAGTTCCTTTGAACTCAGAATTAATGACAGTAATATTTTAGAAAAACTGCAGGTAAGTAAAATTCACTGTTTTCTAATGATACATTGAGAGACAGAGAGAGTAGCATAAAAATAGAGCACAAAGAGAGAATCACTTTTGGGCCAAATTATTGAACACTTCTGAGTCTTAGTTTCCCCATCTGTAGATAAGAACTCATCATAAAATCTTCCAAATTTGGGAGGATTAACAAGCTAACATAGAATAAAGCCTTGTATATGGTCAAGGTTCAAGGAGTGGTAGTTTATTATTATTTTTTCATTAATTTTGATCTTTATTATGTGACTCAATGTATTCCTATTTTTTCAGCTTGAAGTTTATCATTCCTTACTCACCACCACCCCACAGCCCCACAGTGTCGTGACCAGGTGGACTATTGTAATAGAAGTATCGCTGAATTTGGATTTAGGAAGGACTAGAATTAAGCCCAGACTCTACAGTTCTCTAGTTTTGTGACTCAAGACAAATTATTTACCATCTCTGAACTTCTTCCTTATTTACATAATAATTCTGTGGTGAATTTCGAATTGTCAACTGCTGTATCCATTCTTTTCCTTTTTATCTGTGCATATTGCTGCTTGGTTAGAAGACTACATTTCTCAGCTTCTAGTGGTGACCACGTGACCAAGTATTGGCCAGTGAGATACAACTGGGAGTTTTTCGTGGCTCTTTCTTTAATTGTTTCCTGTTTCTTGGGACAAAGGTAGGATGCCTGGAAATTGGTCCCTGTGGACAATTGAATAGCAAGCTGGAAACAGGCTAAAACCCTGACAGTGGGGGTCCCATACCAGCCCTGTAATGACTACCTCTTAACCTCTCTTATGAATGATTAAAAATAATCAACCTTATTTAAAATAATATTTCAAGTTTTCTGTCACCTGGAGCCAATTTTAAATAAAATAATGAATTTTCAAGCATTTGGTGTATTGTAGGCACTCAGTAATTTTGTTTCTCTCTTTTTCCCATCAAATCCATTCTTCTTGCTTTAGTCAAAGAACTTTTCCTAAATTCAAATATTAAACAACACATTCCACAGATGTGCTCACGTTATCCCCATTTCAAAGCCCTTGGTAGGATTATGATGAGAGTCAATTGAAATGATTCTGTAAAAGTACTCTATACATTGTAAAGCCCTATCTAGGTAGGAAGGCTGGGGGCTCTTCTTACCCTGCCTGCAGCCTTTCTGACCAGCCTTTTTCTCACTCTCTTCTCCTGCCCATCCCAACTCTGTCTTTATGTATCTAATTTTCCAGGTGCACCAAACTGGACATCTCACACACAAGTCTCAAATGCAGAGAAGCAAAAGCACAAACCTTGGGAGCATCTAGGAACAGAACCTGAAGCAGCCTTTCACAAAAACCCCCAATTTCTTGGATGTATTAGGTTTTATCTCAAATAATTAATTTGAATTTTTATTCTCTTAATATCCTGTTTACATGAATAAAACTGTACTGTTTAAATAACTCACCCTTGGGTAGCCTGCAGCTTTGAGAACTCCTGAGATCCAAGTCTGGGAGAAAAGGGCAAATTTGCTACATCTCTGTTTTTCTATTCTGTTTCTTCTGCCAGAAATGTCTTTTCTTGAACTTCCTCTTTGCTAGCCTCCTCTGTAAAAATGTTCTTGACTTCTTAAAGCAGCCTTGGTCATTCTCTAGCATGTTACATATCCCTCCTCTGTGGTATTTAAAACATTGTATCTAAATTGGTTTTGAGGTGGGGAGGTGTTGGGGTGGGATGGGCTCTTTTATGAGTCTGCAATATCTTCCAGAAAAATTACTTCATTTTTGTACCATCACCACTAATAAAACCACCACCCCACCATCTCCCTTAGCACCTAGCACTATGCCTAGGTCCATAATAGATACTCGTTAAAGATTAGATGGAATGAATAAATGAATGAATTGTTCAACAAATGAATGCTCCTCATAACATTAAAAGAAAGATAGCTTTGTGGCTCTTAGACCTCGGATTTCACCCACATGCACTGTCCAGTTTGGCCTGGGGCAGTGCCAGTGGTGACCTCCTCCATGTACATGGCTTACTACATTCTGAGCTGGGCGCTGGACCCTTCTCTGAGCTCAATGGAAAGATAAAGGCAACTACCTACAACTCAAGTCAGCCCCGCTAGGAAAATCCACTGCCAAGGTCCCAGTGGTCTCCAAAATGTCAATACTATGAAGGCTGATGCTAAGCTTCGCACACCCCATGTTATCAAATGCCCTTTTGCTTCGTGTTTTGTCTGGTCTGTCAGCACCATTTACTGCTGAGCAGGTCCCTTATCTTTATTGATCACTTAATTTGTCTTTTCTTAACTTCCCTTGCACCGTCTGGTGCCGTGTGTCCGTCTGTTGAGGCTGTCATGACTGGTTTGCTCTTGAAATAATAGGGGCAGCAGGTGGTGTGACTAAGTCGACCCTGTGCAGAATGGGAGACCATTCCCAGTCCCTGTCTCAACCTGCCAGTGTGTCTACACCCTCCCAGCTGTTCCACATTAAAGCAGTCAACTGTGACCTTACAGTCCGAATTTTACACAACTGTTTTACAAACTGGGAAGAAGGTCTTTTGTGACAAATCCTTTGTCAGGCAGTAGAATAGGGGGAGAGAAAGCCAGTTCCAAGACTTGGCTCATTTTAATGAATATGCAGATAGACACACAACCCTTTGCCTTGATAAAGGGGGTGTGTGACAGAGATGGGTGGCTGGCTGGAAGGAGAGAGAGCAGACTCGCTTTTTGCTCTTGGGACAATTTAGTATGAGGAGCAACTGCTCTTTCAACACTAGTTTCTGCTTCAAACAGACCTGGACTCCATGATAGCCCTCATTCCTCTTGCAAAGCAAAAATAAGTGCAGTTAGTTAAGAGCCCTATGTCCTGGCGTCAGTATTCTGGGGTCAGGTGTCATGCAATTGGGAAAACAGCAAGAAAAGTATGCCTTTGGGAAGCAAAAGCCAAGTGCCTTTATGATTTGAGGCTTGTACTCAAATGTGAGAAGAAATGACACAAAGTAAAAAGAGCACAGAGTTTTGAATCAAACAGACCTGGCTCCAAAGTTCACTGACTTTGACATAATTCACTATTAACAATATGTTACATTAAAATTTCTATTTCTTAAAACAGAAATCTTTGATATGACAACTCTCTATTAACCAGAAGTTGATTAATCAAAAATTTTAAGTAATTAAAATTTACCTCTCTATCTCCACACAAATACACACACACACACACACACACACACTCCTATACTTTAGTTATAAGCTAAAAGGCAAGGAAGAAATAATTAAATCTTAACACTGTGGAACAAGTACATTTGAGGAAGAGTCAGGACACCTTCTATGTTCTAATACTAACCAGCTGATGGAGTTTAGCCATATCACTGAAGCATTGCAAGCCTTGGTTAGGAAAATTGTAGTACATTATATTATCCCTAAGGTGTGTAAATTGGGAAAGGTGATGGTAATACCTGGGCATGGTGGCTCACACCTGTAATTCTAACATTTTGGGAGGCTGAGAAAGGAGGATCACTCGAGCCCAGGAGTTTGAGAGCACCCCAGGCAACATAACAAAACCCCGTCTCTACCAAAACAAAACAAAACAAAATTAGCCAGGTGTGGTGCCACACACTTGTCATCCCAGCTACTTTGGAGGCTGAGGTGGGAGGATTGCTTAAGCCTCAGAAATTGAGGCTGTAGTGAGCTGTGACCATGCCACTGCACTCCAGCCTAGGCAAGATAGCAAGACCCTGTCTCAAAAAAAAAAAAAAAAGGAGAGCGAGGCCATTGTTTCCTTTTCTCCTTATTCATGTTCATGTAGGTCCATGGAATGGGAATTCCCACTCTCTATTTGGTATTAAAAAGGCACCTTTATTTAGCTCTTTCTCCTCACCTTGACATCTCTCTAAGGTGGGAGAAGACTAGAGCCCTATCCCTTGGATCCACCTCTCTCTTTAACACATCATGTGGGGTATTAAAGGTTGCAGTTTCCAAGGGCCTGCTCTTCTCTTTCTGGTTGGCTGGCTGAGAGGTCACAGATATTCTCCCTCCAGCCTACACCTCTTTATCCATATGATGAGCAAAGCTGGATCATAACCCTGGTTCCATAGAGTCTTGCTCTGTTGCCCAGGCTGGAGTGCAGTGGTGTGATCTCGGGTCACTGCAAACCTCCACCTCCCAGGTTCAAGAGATTCTCCTGCTTCAGCCTCCCAAGTAGCTGGGATTACAGCATGTGCCACCATCCCCGGCTAATATTTGTATTTTTAGTAGGGACAGGGTTTCACCATGTTGGCCAGGCTGGTCTCAAACTCCTAATCTCAAGCGATCTACTAGCCTTGGCCTCTCTAAGTTCTGGGATTATAAGCATGAGCCACTGCACAAGGCCCCCTGATTTCATCTTCTAATGGAGAGATACTAAACATGTGATCCATTGACCAAAATGTTTATTACTGATCCAAGACAAGTAATGCAGACACTGCCACTAAGCATTTAAAAATCTGTCAATTCAACCCAGGCTAGATATATTAATCATAAAGCAAGCTTATTTTTCACATTAAAAGCTCATGATGTAGCTTAGAGAAAAATGTATAGAATTATATGTTCATATTAGAAAACAAGTAAGTCCTTTAATCAATAATCTAAGATTCCACCTTAAGAAATTTAAAAAAAAAAAGTAGAAGAAATAAAAATCAAAGCAAGAAGGCAAGCAAAAGAAATAATGAGAAAAAAAACAATATAATTTAAAATAGAAAATGATAGAGAAATGGATGTTATTTCTTTGAAAAGATCAATACCATTGATAAACTTCTAGACAGGCTGGTCAAGGAAAAAAGAGGGAAGACAGAAGTTATCAAATCAGTAATGAAAAAGAGAACATTAATATATATTCTACAGAAATTAAAAGATAAAATAATATTGTGAATATCTTTATGCCAATGAATTTGATATCTTAGGTAGATGTACAGATTTTTTTGAAAGACAAAAACTACCTAAGAAGAAATATAATCTGAATTGCCCTTTATTTATTAAAGCAATTCAATCCATTACTAGAAACTTTCTCACGAAGAATACTTCAGGCCCAGAGGAGTTCACCTGTCAATTCTACTGAAGATTTAAAGAAGAAATGATACCAATACTAAATAAACTCTTCCAGAAAATAGAAGAGAAAAAATATATCCTAAGTCAGCATTACCCTGACAGCAAAACCAGAGAAAAACAATATAGGAAAAGAAAACAGTGTAGTATTTCTCATGTATACTAACACAAATATCTTTTACAAAATATTTATTAAGTTGAATTCATCAGTATATAGATGATGACATATCATGACCATATAGAGTTTATCCTACAAAGCCAAAGTTGAGTCAACATATGAACATCAATCAATACAAATAATCATGTCAAAGAACCAAAAAGAAAAATCCCATGCTTATCTCAATAGATGCAGAAAAGCATTTGACAAAATCCAAGATCAATTGATGATAATTTTTTTAACAAGCTAGGAATAGAAGGAAACTTCCTTAACCTTATAAAGGACATATATGAAAAAACGTATACTAATACCTTACTTTTTGGTAAAAGATTGAACTCTTTCCCTCTTAAAATCAAGAGGAAGGCAAGGATGTTTGCTCTCACTACTATTATTTAACATTATATTAAATGATATAGCTAATGCAATAAGTCAAGAAAAAATGGTATACTCTGAACAGTATGAGAGGGGGAAAGAATTTAAAAAGAAAAAAGGAAAGAAGAAAAAAAGGGATGCAATTGGAAAGGAAAAAATAAAACTCTTTTTATTAGAAGATTTATAATCACCTATACACAAAATCCAGAAAACCTATTTAAAATGTTACTAGAAATAATTAGTGAGTTTAGGATGGTTTCAGGATACAAGCTCAATATACCAAAATCAATTATACTTCTACATACTAACAGTGAACAATCAGAAAGTTTAAAAGTTTTTAAATGCTAATTTACAATAGCTTCCAAAAATCATCAAATACATAGGAATAAATCTAACTGAATATGTACAAGACTTGTATGATGAAAATTACAAAACACTGATGAGAGAAATTTAAAAGTACTTAACAGAGAGATATACTATATTAATTGGTTAATATTGTGACGATATCAATTATGCCCAAATTGATCTATAGATTTCAATCAATTCCAACCAAAATCTCAGCAGGATATTTTGTAGAAATTGCAAGCTTATTTTAAAATATACGCTTTATTTTAAATAAGTATTATTACTTATAATACTTTTTAAAAGTTATATAAATAATATATACATATGCATACTTTAAAAATAATATTTTAAATAAAACATTTACTGTATTTTAAAATGTATACAGAAAATTGAGTCCTTCAAATAGCCAGAACAACATTGAAAAAGAGCAACACCAACTGATTTCAATGCTTACTGCTATGCTACACTAATAAACACCATGTGGAATTAGAATAAAGACAAACCTATTGATCAATGAAACATAGGGTCCAGAAATATATCTACAGATATATATTCAATTGATTTTTGACAACAATATCAAGGTAATTCAATGAATCAAGAATAATCTTTTCAGGAAATGGTAGTTGAAAAGTTGAATATTCATGTAAAAAAAGAAAAAAGAAAAAAGAAAAAAAAGGAATTGCAACTCTTATTTACAACATATACAAAAGTTAAATTATGCCAGAGATCAAAATGTGAAGCTCTAAAACTAGAGCTCCTAGAATAAAACACTAGGGAGAATTTTTGTAATCTTGGATCAGGCAAATATTTCTTAAATAAAATGCAAAAAGCTTGAGCCATAAAAGAAAAACCTTGATAAATTATATTTAAACAAAATTTAAAATTTCTGCTCTTTAAAACACATTATTGATTTTGGATCCAAGATGGCCGCTTAGGAGGAAGTCGGGATTGCAGCTCCGAGAGAAGGTGCAGAGGGTGAGTGGACGCCGCATTTCCAGACGGATTTTTACTGCCCACAGACCAGGAGATTCACAAGAGGACAAGCCCCACGGGTCGCCAGCACCGCTGGTTTGAGTGGCGTGGCTGCTCAGCCTACGCCCTGGGGCGGGGGGCAGTGGCTTCTTATGCGGAGCGAGAGAGACAGAGTTCCCTCTGAGCCAGAAAGGGGAGCTGAAGCAGGGAGCCAAGCCAGGAGACCCCGGGCAAGGGAGCGCCATGAATCTCAGAGCCACTGCTTTGGCTGACGCAGCGGCACACAGGGCAGCGGATTTTAACTGCCCACAGACCAGGAGATTCACAGGCGGAGAAGCTCCACGGGTTCCCAGCGCCGCTGGTTGGACCAGAGCAGCTGCTCGGCCTGCACTGGGGGCGGGGATCAGCGGCTCCTTGAACAAAGCGAACGAGACTGTGTCCCCTCTGGGCCAGCAAGGGGAGCTCTGGCAAGGAGGCAAGCCAAGAGATTACCGGGCAAAGAGGACCCCTCTGGAAACACGGCTGAACCCGGGACGGTCCAGCTCTGTGGGGGAGGGGCGTCCTCCATCGGGAAACACCCTGCAGTTCCCGGGGCAATTTTCTGTAACCAAGACAACCTGCCACTACAGAGACTCCGTCACTACAGGGGCGGGCCAGCATAGCGGAAGCAGTTCTAACTACACCCACAGGACTGCAGGGAAGCTCACACGGAAGCTGGGCGGAGCCCAAAACAGCTCAGCGAAGCCTCTGCAGGCTGAGTGTGACTAGACTGCCACCTTGTGGGCAGGGAAAACGGTAGCAACACAGCTGAAAAGCATAAAGTGCTAACCCCCTCGGCCAGAACACCTGGGGAGAAGAAAAGGGGGTTTATGAGTTCAGCTGCTGCAGACTTAAAATTACCAAAATCAGAAAGACAGCAACTACAAAGTCAATAGGTGGATAAATCCACAAAGATGGGAAGAAACCAGCGCAAAAAGGATGAAAACACCCAAAACCAGAACACCTCTCCCCCTACAAGGCAGCATAACTCCTCACCAGCACGGGAACAAGACTGGACGGAGAATGAGTGTGATGAAATGACAGAATCAGCTTTCAGAAAACGGATAATAAGAAACTTCTGTGAGCTAAAAGAACATGTTCTAACCCAATGCAAAGAAACTAAGAACCTTGAAAAAAGACTTGATGAAATGCTAACGAGAATGGACAACTTAGAGAGGAATATGAGTGAATTGATGGAGCTGAAAAACACAACACGAGAACTTTGCAAAGCATGCACAAGTTTCAACAGCAGAATTGACCAAGCAGAAGAAAGGATATCAGAAGTCGAAGATCAACTCAATGAAATAAAACGAGAAGGGAAGATTAGAGAAAACAAGGTAAAAAGGAATGAACAGAGTCAACAAGAAATATGGGACTACGTGAAAAGACCTAATCTACGTTTGATAGGTGTACCTGAATGTGACGAAGAGAATGCATCCAAGCTGGAAAATACTCTTCAGGATATTATCCAGGAAAACTTCCCCAACCTAGCAAGGCAAGCCAATATTCAAGTCCAGGAAATACAGAGAACACCACAAAGATATTCCTCTAGAAGAGCAACCCCAAGGCACATAATCATCAGATTCACCAGGGTTGAAATGAAGGAGAAAATACTAAGGGCAGCCAGAGAGAAAGGTCGGGTTACCCACAAAGGGAAACCCATCAGACTCACAGCAGATCTCTCAGCAGAAACCCTACAGGCCAGAAGAGAGTGGGGGCCGATATTCAACGTCCTTAAAGAAAAGAACTTTCAACCCAGAATTTCATATCCAGCCAAACTAAGCTTCATAAGTGAAGGAAAAATAAAATCCTTTGTGAACAAGCAAGTACTCAGAGATTTCATCACCACCAGACCAGCTTTACAAGAGCTCCTGAAGGAGACACTACACATAGAAAAAAACAACCAGCACCAGCCACTCCAAAAACGCACGAAATGGTAAAGAGCATCAACACAATGAAGAATCTGCATCAACCAATGGGCAAAACAGCCGGCTAGCATCAAAATGACAGGAGCAAACTCACACATAACAATATTAACCCTAAATGTAAATGGACTAAATGCCCCAATCAAAAGACAAAGACTGGCAAATTGGATAAAAAGCCAAAACCCATCAGTGTGCTGTATCCAGGAAACCCACCTCACATGCAAGGATACACAAAGGCTCAAAATAAAGGGATGGAGGAAGATTTACCAAGCAAACGGAGAGCAAAAAAAAGCAGGAGTTGCAATTCTCATCTCTGATAAAATAGACTTTAAAGCAACAAAGATCAAAAGAGACAAGGAAGGACATTACATAATGGTAAAAGGATCAATGCAACAAGAAGAGCTAATGATCCTAAATATATATGCACCTAATACAGGAGCACCCAGATACATAAGGCAAGTTCTTAAAGACTTGAAAAGAGACTTAGACTCCCACACATTAATAGTGGGGGACTTCAACACACCATTGTCAATATTAGACAGATCAACGAGACAGAAAATTAATAAGGATATCCAGGACTTGAACTCAGACCTGGAACAAGGAAACCTAATAGACATTTACAGAACTCTCCAGCCCAAATCCACAGAATATACATTCTTCTCAGCACCACATCACACCTACTCTAAAATTGACCACATAATTGGAAGTAAATCACTCCTCAGCAAATGCAAAAGAACGGAAACCATAACAAACAGTCTCTCAGACCACAGTGCAATCAAGTTAGAACTCAGAATGCAGAAGGCAACCCAGAACCGCCCAGCCTCATGGAAATTAAACAACTTTCTCCTGAATGTTGACTGGATAAACACTGAAATGAAGGCAGAAATAAAGATGTTCTTCGAAACCAACGAGAACGAAGACACCACATACCAGAATCTCTGGAACACATTTAAAGCAGTCTCTAGAGGAAAATATATAGCAATAAGTGCCCACATGAGAAGAAAGGAGAGAACTAAAATTGACACCCTATCATCAAAATTGAAAGAGCTAGAGGAGCAAGATCAAAAAAACTCAAAACCTAGCAGAAGACAAGAAATCACTAAGATCAAAGCAGAATTGAAGGAGATAGAGACAGGAAAAACCCTTCAAAAAAATCAATAAATCCAGGAGCTGGTTTTTTGAAAAGATCAACAAAATAGACAGACCACTAGCTAAACTAATAAAAAAGAAAAGAGAGAATAACCAAATAGATGCAATAAAAAATGATAAAGGGGATATCACCACAGATTCCACAGAAATTCAAACCATCATCAGAGATTATTACAAACAACTCTATGCACATAAATTAGAAAACCTGGAAGAAATGGATAAATTCCTGGACAGTAGCCTCCTCCCATGCCTAAACCAGGAAGAAGTCGAAACCCTGAATAGATCAATAACAAGGTCTGAAGTCGAGGCAGCAATTAAAAGCCTACCACCCAAAAAAAGCCCAGGCCCAGATGGTTTCACAGCCGAATTCTACCAGACATACAAAGAGGAACTGGTACCATTCCTACTGAAACTATTCCAAATAATCCAAAAAGAGGGAATCCTTCCCAAATCATTTTATGAGACCAACATCATCCTAATACCAAAACCCGGCAGAGACTCAACAAGAAAAGAAAACTACGGGCCAATATCCATGATGAACATAGATGCAAAAATCTTCAATAAAATACTGGCAAGCTGATTACAACAACACATCAAAAAGCTTATCCACCATGATCAAGTAGGATTCATCCCGGGGATGCAAGGCTGGTTCAATATACGCAAGTCTATAAATGTAATTCACCACATAAACAGAACCAGAAACAAAAACCACATGATTATCTCAATTGATGCAGAGAAGGCCTTCAACAAAATTCAACAGCCCTTTATGCTAAAAACTCTCAATAAACTAGGTATCGACGGAACGTATCTCAAAATAATAAAAGCTATTTATGACAAACCGACAGCCAATATCATACTGAATGGGCAAAAACTGGAAGCATTCCCTTTGAAATCTGGCACTAGACAAGGATGCCCTCTCTCACCACTCCTATTCAATATAGTACTGGAAGTTCTAGCCAGAGCAATCAGGCAAGAAAAAGAAATAAAGGGTATTCAATTAGGAAAGGAGGAAGTCAAATTGTCTCTATTTGCAGACGACATGATTGTATATCTAGAAGACCCTATCACCTCAGCCCAAAATCTCCTGAAACTGATAAGCAACTTCAGCAAAGTCTCAGGATACAAAATCAATGTGCAAAAATCACAAGCATTCCTATACACCAATAACAGACTTAAGGAGAGCCAAATCAAGAACGAACTGCCATTCACAATTGCTACAAAGAGAATAAAATACCTAGGAATACAACTAACAAGGAACATAAAGGACCTCTTCAAGGAGAACTACAAATCACTGCTCAACGAAATAAGAGAGGATACAAACAGATGGAGAAACATTCCATGTTCTTGGTTAGGAAGAATTAATATCGTGAAAATGGCCATACTGCCCAAAGTAATTTACAAATTCAATGCTATCCCCATCAAGCTACCAATGACCTTCCTCACAGAACTGGAAAAAACCACCTTAAACGTCATATGGAACCAAAAGAGAGCCCGCATAGCCAAGTCAATTCTAAGCAAAAAGAACGAAGCGGGAGGCATCACACTACTGGACATCAAACTCTACTACAATGCTACAGTAATCAAAACAGCATGGTACTGGTACCAAAACAGAGATATAGACCAATGAAACAGAACAGAGGCATCGGAGGCGACACAACATATCTACAACCACCTGATCTTTGACAAACCTGAAAAAAACAAGCAATGGGGAAAGGATTCCCTGTTCAATAAGTGGTGTTGGGAAAACTGGCTAGCCATATGCAGAAAGCAGAAACTGGACCCCTTCCTGACACCTTACACTAAAATTGACTCCAGATGGATCAAAGACTTAAACATAAGACGTAACACCATAAAAACACTAGAAGGAAACCTAGGCAAAACCATTCAGGACATAGGCGTAGGCAAGGACTTTATGACCAAAACACCAAAAGCATTGGCAACAAAAGCCAAAATAGACAAATGGGACCTAATCAAACTCCACAGCTTCTGCACGGCAAAAGAAACAGTCAATAGAGTGAATCGGCAACCAACACAATGGGAAAAAATTTTTGCAGCCTACCCATCTGACAAAGGACTGATATCCAGAATTTACAATGAACTAAAAAAGATTTACAAGAAAAAAACAAACAAGCCCATTCAAAAATGGGTGAAGGATATGAACAGATACTTTACAAAAGAAGACATACACGAGGCCAAAAAACATATGAAAAAATGCTCATCATCACTGGTCATTAGAGAAATGCAAATCAAAACTAAATTGAGATACCATCTCACGCCAGTTAGAATGGCGATCATTAAAAAATCTGGAGAAAACAGATGCTGGAGAGGATGTGGAGAAATAGGAACACTTTTACACTGTTGGTGGGAGTGTAAATTAGTTCAACCACTGTGGAAAACAGTGTGGCGATTCCTCAAGGACCTAGAAATAGAAATTCCATTTGACCCAGCAATCCCATTACTGGGCATATATCCAAAGGATTATAAATCGTTCTACTATAAGGACACATGCACACGAATGTTCATTGCAGCACAGTTTACAATAGCAAAGACCTGGAACCAGCCCAAATGCCCATCGATGATAGACTGGACAGGAAAAATGTGGCACATATACACCATGGAATATTATGCAGCCATTAAAAAGGAGGAGTTCACATCCTTCGTAGGGACATGGATGAACCTGGAAAACATCATTCTCAGCAAACTGACACAAGAACACAAAATCAAACACCACATGTTCTCACTCATAGGCGGGTGTTTAACAAGGAGAACACATGGACACAGGGAGGGGAGCACTATACACGGGGGTCTGTTGGGGGGAGGGGGGATAGCGCGGGGGTGGGGAGTTGGGGAGGGATAGCATGGGGAGAAATGCCAGATATAGGTGAAGGGGAGGGAGGCAGCAAATCATACTGCCACGTATGCAGCTATGCAACAACCTTGCATGCTTTTCACATGTACCCCAAAACCTAAAATGCAATTAAAAAAAAAATTAAATTAAAAACAACAACAACAACAACAAAAAACACATTATTGAGAAAATGAAAAGTCAAACCATAGACTGGGAGGAAATATTTGTGAACATCTGATAAAAGACTTGCATCCAGAATATATAAAGAGCTCTTACAACTCAATAATATTAAAAAAATTTAATGGGCAAAAGATTTAAATAGACACATTAACAAAGAAGAGATTTTGATGGCCAATAAGCACTTGCAAACATGCTACCATTTTTAGTCATTAGGGAAATACAAATTAAAACTACAGTGAGATATTACTATACACTTATTAGAATGGTTAAAAGAAGAAAGCAAAACAAATTCAAATACTAGTGAGAATGTAGAGTAATTTGAACTCTCATATAATGTTGGTGAAAATGCATAATAGTGTAGCCATTTAGAAAATGATTTGACACTTTCTTATACACTTAAAAATACCTTTACCATATGACCTAGCAATTCTACTCCTAGATGTTTATCTAACAGGAATAAAAATATATGTAGAAACAAAAATCTGTTCATAAATGTTTAAAGTATCTTTATCCATAATTGCCCAAGACTGAAAGTAACCCAAATGTCTATTAACTGGTGAATAGATACATGAATTTTGCTACATCCATACAACGAAATATCACTCAATAATAAAAAGAAACTACTGATACGTGTAATAACATGTATGATTCTGAAAAGCATTGTGCTAAGTCAAAAAAGTCAGATACAAAAGACTGTGGAACCAAACTGTGTGGCTCCATTTATATGACATTACAAAAAAGGTAAAACTACGTGGACAGGCTCAGAGTTACCAAGGGCTACCATGGAGGGAAAACTCTTGCGGGTATATTAGAATATTTTATATCTTGATTGGTTGGTGGCTACCTGAATGCATATATGTAGCAAAACTCATTGAACTATACATGAAAAAAGGGTAAATTTTACTCTATTTTAATCATAACTCAATAAACCTAATTTTTTTTCCATTCCAAGTACTTAGATCAAGAAACTTGATTTAAAAAAATGTTTTGACTGATGTCTTTCTAAAAGTCTTGGAACAAAACCAGTATATAGATGAGTGAAGTCCATCTTTTAAGCAACAAGTATGCTTATGCAGTTAAACTGTTCTAGATAGCAGAAAAAGATGAAGAGTTTCCCAGTTGCTCAGCTGAGAATAGCCCAAAATTGATAACATACCTTAACAATGATAGCAATTAAACTCCAGAATTATAATTATAGATACAAATATATCAAATGAAATATTAGCAAACCTGTTTGAGCATTACTTTAAAATAATTATGTACTATAGCCAAATAGGGTTTATTCAGAATTGTTTAAATGGTTCAATATAAGGTAATCTATAGGCATCTATTCCTGATTTTAAAATGCCTCAATAAACAAAAAGTAATAACGTAACAATAAACAACTGGCATGTAATGTGATGAGGAATTGCCTAAAGTTATCAGCCAAAATCCTTCTAAATAATGAAATATCAAAGAAATGAGGTGTAAAAATCAGAAAAGTAGAGATAAAGTTATAATTATTCACAGATTATTTAACTGTCTATTTGGAAAAACTCCCAAAATAAGCTCAAATACTTTCAAAACTAATTAGAATATTTATTTTTCTAGTTTTAAATAAAAATCTATAAGTATAATACCATGGAAAAATAGCAGTCAATTGGAAAATACAAAAAGATAGGTGCCAGCAGTAACAATAAGAACAACATAATTCTTCGTATAACCCAAATATAGAGAATCTATTAAAGAACTGCAAGACTTGGCTGGGCACAGTGGCTCATGCCTGTAATCCTAGCACTTTGGGAGGCTGAGGCAGGTGGATCACTTGAGGCCAGGAATTCGAAGCCAGCCTGGCCAACATGATAAAAACCCATCTCTACTAAAAATACAAAAAATTAGCCAGGCAGCGTGGTGCACGCCTGTAATCCCAGCTACTTGAGAAGCTGAGGCAGGAGAATCTCTTGAACCCAGGAGGTGGAGGTTGCAGTGAGCAGAGATCATGCCACAGCACTCCAGCGTGCGTAACAGAGCAAGACTCTGTCTCAAAACAACAACAACTATAAAACTTTACTGAAGAATGTAAGTGAAAACATGAGTAAATGGTAAGATCCAGCTTGTCTCTCAATGATGAGGCTGATTGTTATACAGATGTAAATTCTTCTCAGATTAATCTATAAATGTAATCAAATTACAATAAAACTTCTAATTCATGTTTTAAACTCAAATATGATTTTAAGAAAACCCAGAATACTAAGGTCTGGGAACAGTCAAAAACATCTAAAGAAAGTATTGTCAAGGGTGTGATAGGGACAGTGGTTGTTATACCAGATATCAGAACATATTATAAAACTATAGTAATTAACAGACTGCAGCATTGTCTTCTATTTCAAATGAAATATTTTCATTTTCAGAGAAGAGAGGAAATTTTGTGGAACAAAATTCAAAGTTCAGAAACATACTTAAGTGTATAATAAATTTATATATGATAAAGGTGATATTTTAAAATAGTGAGAAGGTCAATAAATGTAGCTGGGAAAACTGGCTCATCATTCTGGGGGGAAAGTTAAAGCTATACTCCTTTAATATATCAAAATAAATTCCAAATGCATTAAATATTGAAATGTAAATAGGGAAATATGTAAATAAATAGAGAGAGGAAAAGAACTTCATGAGGGTGACTTCTGACACAGGTCTATGAGAAAAGATTGATGGATTAAAATACATGAACTTAAGGCCAGGCACAGTGGCCTATAATCCTGTAATCCCAGCACTTTGGAAGGCAGAGGCAGGTAAATCATGTGAGGTCGGGAGTTTGAGACCAGCCTGGCCAACATGATGAAATCCCATCTCTACAAAAATACAAAAATTAGTCGGGCATGGTGGTGGGCACCTGTAATCCCAGCTACTCGGGAGGCTGAGGCAGGAGAATTGCTTGAGACCAGGAGGTGGAGGTTGCAGTGAGCTGAGATCACACCGTTGCATTCTAGCCTGGGCTACAGAGGGAGACTCTCTCTCAAAAAACAAACAAACCAACCAACCAAAATTTTGCTGAGAAAAAAAAAATATAAACATCATTAAAAGAGGCAAATTATAAGAGAAACACATTGGTATTGTGATATATCACCAAAAGAAAAAGAGTTTTTATGAATTATTGAGATAAACAGCTAAAAATTTAGGACAAAAACATAAATGAAAAATTCGTTAAAAATTTATTAATATAATAAATTGAAACAGAAAATACACATAAAATATTCAATTTTACTATGAATCAAATAAATGCAACTTATGATAGAAATTTTCAGTTTTTTTAAATTTTAAGAATATTACCCCTACATTCATCTTTATTATGCTCTTGGTAGATATAAATTCATATAACTTTATCAGGAAACACTCCAGTGTAGGGTAACACTCACCAAGACTTTAAAAATATTTATTTCTTTTCAAACAGCAATTTCCCTACAAGGAATGTATCTTAAAAAAAAAAAAATTGCTGAGTGCACAGCAATTTATCTACTGAATGTTCAGTAAGGATTGTTTAAGTTATGGAAACTTGGAAATAATTAAAATAACTTATAGGAAATTAATTTTAGAAATTTGTGAACGTTCCTACATTGTACAATGACATACTGATGGTGTTGTAGAAGACTATTAAATAGCATGGAAAGATGTTCAGGTTAAAAGACAGGTATAGTATGATCCCATTTTGGTAAATTAACAAAAAATACTTATAAAGAAAAAAGAAATCGAAGTACATAGACCAAAATGTTAATAGTGATTTTTCTTCTATCCATGTTATCTAAGTTTTCTAAAGTGAAAAATTTTATTTAAAAATGATCCAATTGGTTTTATATTGTTTATGTCATCTGTGTCACTCAACGTTGTAGAATGACTGTGATGGTAAATTTCTTCATGCACATGTGATCCTGTATGTCATATGTGGGCCATGTTCTTACCATATTGCTTTCTAATTCTTTGATTAAATATCTGTCTCCAGTAGACATAGTATTATCTAGACTTATTCTTCCTCAGTGTATAACACAATACCTGACATATTTGATAAGTAAATATTTAAATTGGAAAAAATATGAGATAGCATTTGAACTAATATTTCTCCAAAAAAAAAAAGAAAAAGAGATTCTGGAGACAAATACATGTCAAGATACTCAACTTCATTAGATATCAGAGAAATCCAAATTAAAGCCACAATCATATATCATTTCACATTTATTAAAACAGCTAAACATTTTTTTTTGAAAGAAAGAAAGAAAAATAAAGAAGAGGAAGAAAAAGGAAGAGAAAGAGAGAGAGAGAATGGGAGTATTGCTTTCTTGCCCAGGCTAGAATGCAGTTTAGTAATGGGTATTGAAAACCTCTTTTACACCAATAATTATACTTGATGTAAACAGGAAGGAATAAGGGAAGAAAATAACAAACGAGCAGCCAACCAATATTTCATTTAAACCTATGAAATGCTATGTGATTACTGAGGAGTGATTTACTTCCAATTATGTAGTCACTAATGGAATAGGTGTAAGGTGGTAATGTATGTTTTATGTATTTGAAGTGGAGAGTTCTATAAATGTTTATTAAATTTACTTGTTCCGGGTCTGAGTTCAAGTCCTGGTTGTCCTTGTTAATTTTCTGTCTCGTTGATCTATAAAATCGTTAGCTCTTCTTGTTACATTGATCCTTTTGCCATTATGTAATGTCCTTCTTTGCCTCTTTTGCTCTTTGTTGCTTTAAAGTCTATCAGAGGCGAGAATTGCATCTCCTGCTTTTTATTTATTTGTTTATTTTTACTCTCTGATTGGTTGATAAATCTTCCTCCTTCTCTTTGTTTTGAGTCTTTGTGTGTCGTTGCATGTGAGATGGGTCTGGATGCAGCATACCAATGGGTTTTGGCTTTTTATCCAATTAGAATATATATAACTTTAATACTGGCATTTGATGCTAGCTGGCTGTTTTGCCCATTAGTTAGTGTAAATTTTCCGTTGTGTTAATATTCTTTTCTTTTTGATATATTTTTGGAAAGGCTGATATTGGTTGTTCCTTTATATATATAGTGCTTCTTTCAGAAGCTCTTGTAAAGCAGGCCTGGTGGTGGTGAACTCTCTAAGTACTTGTTTGTTTGCAAAAGATTTAATTTTTTCCTTCGATTATAAAGCTTAGTTTGGCTGGATAGGAAATTCTGGGTTGAAAGTTCTTTTCTTTAAGGATGTTAAATATTGGTCCCCACTCTTTACTGGCTTGTAGGGTTTCTGCTGAGAGATCTGCTGTAAGTCTGACAGGTTTCCCTTTATGGGTAACCTGACCTTTCTCTCTGGCTGCCCTTAGTATTTTCTCCTTCATTTCAACCCTAATAAATCTGGCAATTATGTGCCTTGGGGTTGGTCTTCTTGAAGAATATCTTTGTGGTGGTCTCTGTATTACCTGGAGTTGAATATTACCCTGCCTTGCCAGGTTGGGAAAGTTCTCCTGAATGATATCCTGAAGAGTATTTTCCAACTTGGATTCATTCTCTTTGTCACATTCAGGTACACCTATCAAACGTAAATTAGGTCTTTTCACATAGTCCCATATTTCCTGGAGACTTTGCTTGTTCCTTTTCATCCTTTTTTCTCCAATCTTGTCTTCTTGTTTCATTTCACTGAGCTGGTTCTCGACTTCTGATATCCTTTCTTCTACTTGATCAGTTCGACTGTTTAAACTTGTGCATGCTTCGCGAAGTTCTCGTGTTGTGTTTTTCAGCTCCATCAATTCATTTATATTCCTCTCTAAATTGTCCATTCTCGTTAACATTTCGTCAAACCTTTTTTCAAGGTTCTTAGTTTCTTTGCATTGGGTTAGAACAAGTTCTTTTAATTCACAGAAGTTTCTTATCACCCACGTTTTGAAATCTGCTTCTGTTATTGGAACACACTAGTAATCTATTAAGCCTTGTTCCGTTACTGATGAGGAATTGTGATCCCCTGTAGAGGGAGAGGCATTCTGATTTTGAGTATTCTCTGCCTTTTTACGCTGATTTCTTCCCTTCATTATATATTTATCCATCTGTTGTCTTTGTAATTACCAACTTTCTAACTAAGTCTCTGAGCAGACGTCCAACTTGTTGATTCCCAGCGCCGAAATCTGAGCAATCCACTGCGCCGGCCAAAACAGCGGTGTTAAGATTGATGGTGCTTTTCTGCCCGGGAATCTCCGGACTCTGCACCAAAAACTGGTGCGCTAAGGCACCAGCAAAACCGCCGCGCCGGCCACAAGAGTCGCCCTGGCGACACGTGGGGCTCCTCTGCTGGGAATCTCCTGGTCCGTGAGCAACAAATATTCGTCTGAAAGTGTGGCGTCCTCTCGTTCTCTGCGCTTTCACTGGGAACTACGAGCCCGAGCTGCTAGTGATCAGCCATCTTGGATCTCTCTCTCACATTTTTTTAAATGACAATACTGAATATTGGTGAGCAATGAACTCCTGTGTATTGCTAGTCAGAATACAAACTGCTACAGGTACTTTGAAAAACTTTGGCAGTTTCTTATAAAATTAGATATGCTATTACCGTAAGACTCAATAACCCTAGGAATTCACTCAAGAGCTATAAAAAAATCTGTCCCCACAAAATATGTGAATGTTTACAGCAGCCATATTCATAATTACCCAAAACTATAGACACTCCAAGTGTCCATCCACTGGAGAATAAACAAATTGTATTATATCCCATATAAATGACATATTTCTCAGCAAGGAAAACTAATGAACTATGGACACCTGTAACAACATGGCTAAATCTTAAAAGCATTATGTTAAATGAAAAAAGCCAGACACAAATAGCTTCATCATATTTGGTTCCATTTATATGTCATTTGGGGAAAGAAAGAATCACACTATCAGAAATTAGATCAGTGGTTGCCAGAGGCTAGGAGTAGTGAAAAGAGTTTAATTATAAGAAGGTACAAAAGAAATTTCTGGGATGATGAAATATTCTATATCTTGATTGGTTACATGACTTTATACATTTGTACTTGTCAAACCATGCACCTAAAAGGGGTGGATTCGTTGTTAAATTATAATAAATGCAAATTACACCTAAATAAATCTGACTTACAAAAATTATACTGATATACATAATGTTCATCAAAGCATGCAATAGGTATTAAATGTGAGGAATTGCTATTTTACTCATAATTTTAAATTTTGTTCTGATTTAGGAGTGGCAAAAAGTTGTGAGTATAATAGCAATCCTACATATTAATTGCCTATATGTACACTTTCAATGAAATATATATACATCTTTGTAATTCTTTGCTTTTATCTAGGTTATTTGTTTTTTGGAGTCTATGTTGCTCAGCTGGCCTTGAACTACTAGGCTCATGCAATCCTCCCACCTTAGCCTTCTGAGTAACTGTAACCACAGGCATGTACCACTGCACACAGCTCTTATTTTATTAATTGAAATATAATTTTATGTGTGTTGAATAAATATCGACATTTGTGTTTTACATGTCTTTTTGCTCTTCATTTGTCTAGTAATTAATACTTACTACATTTGGAAAATTTATAGGTATTCTACGGATTAGAAATTTTAAAAACCTAGTCCTTCAATATAGATAGCTTCTAGAAGTCTCTAGAAGCACTATTCTAGAGACAGATCTAGAGGGGCATGTGTGTGTGGGGATGGGTGGGTGTGGGTGTGTGAGAGAGAGAGAAAGAGAGAGAGAGAAAAAGAGTGCGCGTTTATGTGTTAGTTATTTCCCTTGCAGTTGGATTGGGTCACTGTCCATTCTTCAGACCCAATCTCCTCTCTATAAGGTAATAATTTTAGAAATTCCACTGGGTTTCAAATACAAGATGAATTCTCCAATATAGCTCTAGTGGCAATCTGTAGCTAATTCTCAACTTTTTCTGAAACTGGAGAAAACAGGGTGTGATTGGCCACGTCAAACCTCAACATGAAGTTCCTTCCAGTTTTAAAATCCTAAGATTTTGTCAGGGGTTTATTAAGAAACAAACAGTGCTTGAGGGTGGTTGCCAGGGCCATTGCACAGAGAAGTCTCCTTCCACTAGTCATTTTTGCCAATTTTGGGCACTTCCTTCTAAAGTAGCAAACAGTTACAGACGCCTGGGCTGCATAAGGTTCCTGCCCAGAACTCTAGTCAGGAAGATGAACAAGGCCATCTGTGCCCACAGAGGATTTATAGCTTATCTTATAATAAGAATTGCTCTCCAAAATGATGGTCCCAAGGTTAGAAAGATCTATAACTATCATAAAACGTTCAATTGTGTTTTACTTCTTATGCAATAAAGTGGTACCAGAAATGCTAGAGAGATTTTATACCTACAATCATGAAAATTAATAGCTTCTTTCTTAAATTTCAGCAAACTAAGCATTTATTTAATCCAAACCCCAAATTCCTCAAGATTTTTATTACTAGTAGATAAGGTTTTTGTTTGTTTGTTTTTTTGAGATGGAGTTTCGCTCTTGTTGCACAGGCTTGCGTGTGCGGTGGCACCATCTTGGCTCACTGCAGCCTCCACCTCCCAAGTAGATGGGGTTATAGGCGTGCACCACTACACCTGACCAATTTTTGTATTTTTAGTATAGACAGGGTTTCACCATTTTGGCCAGGCTGGTATTGAACTTGTACCTCAGGTGATCCACCCACCTCGACCTCCCAAAGTGCTAGGATTACAGGTATGAGCCACTGCACCTGGCCCCTATTAGTTAAAGTTTTCACTGCCCATTTGGAACTGTTATCCAAGCAGGGTAGGACCTCCATTCCTAAAGGGCCTAACTATTGTCTGCAAAACAGCCATGGTCAGTTAGATAATTAGCTTGATTCTGATATACCTTCCTTTCTTCCACTGTCTTAGATTTTTAGCATACAATTTTATGTATTTGTATAACATAAAAATACTTATTTAGAGATTTTCCAGGTGAGATAATAGATGTAGCATTAATTTCCTCTAGTTTGTTGATATTTTCAAATATTGGAATGCAAGGTTTATATAGAAATCTAATTACCAGGCTTTTTTTTCTGCTAAAATGTGAAGCCCTGGACCTTAAGAAATAATGATCCAAAGACTTTTCATTTCTGAAGCTAATAGTTTAAAACCCAACCATTTATAAAGAACATCCTAAAACGTTTTGTTCAGGAAAGGTCTTACTTTCCTCATAAACCTATATAATTACATTTATCATAAAATGGGAGATATATGATTTATCACATTTCCCCTTTGGGTTTAAACCAAACACTTTTTCTCTGATTCACAATTACTTAACCCTTCCTCTGTAATTTCTGACATCTCACTTTATCTTGCACCTTTATGTAAGCTGCCTCGGAACTTCTGTGGAAGCAAGAAGGCATACAGCACTCAAAAATAAGCTGATTAACCTAATAATGGTGGTTTAAGAATGGGTTTTCTATAAGGTTCCTCCTCTCCTTCACTATTTTGTTTAATTAGTTAGATCTGGAGGTCTTTCAAGACCCTAAATTTATTTCTTTTAATTAAATCCATGTAATGATGTAATCAGGTAAAAATACTTATTAAAACTGGTATTCACTCTTTCTCTCCTAATAAAATCAGAAATAACTTACTGGATTTCTGGAAAAAATAATTTTGTGAAACAAAAATTAAAAATGTTGCAAGCAACTAAACTCAGATAGTGGGTAATGGTGTTCCCCAAGAAAGTACTAGAATAAGCATCTGAAATTAGTCTTTGACAATAAAAATTCAGGGCCACATGTGGTGGCTCCTGCCTGTAATTCCGGCTACTCAGGAGGCTGAGGCAGGAGGATAGTTTGAGCCTATTCAAAACAATATGCAAGAAATTTAATATTTGGATAACATAAATAAAAGCAACGTTTTCTTAAAGATAGCATCAAAAATCTAACTTATAACCAAAATTTGGGGCTCAGGTTTACCCCTGAATACAAGTCTTATGAAGGATGATCTTATTTCAAACATCTCTTATATCCCTGCATCAGTAATAAAACCATGCGAGCAAGCAACTTCAATGCCTGTCATCACATTTGGAAAGCTGGATTCTTTCTAAACTCCTTCGGTTAAAAGTCCTCCAGTTGGTCTTATTTACTGTGGTCAGATGATCAAATAGCAGGATCTCTCACCTCAGGGATCCAGGGTATAAATTAGAGAGAAGGCCCAAGGGAACTGAGTTTGGTGGTTTCAGTTGAGACCCTGATGGACATTTTCTACCTCACAAAAGCCTCTGTACAATAGGGTTCAATTTGTCACAATTGACAGTTTCTGCTCTAAAGAGGCCCAGATCCAGAGTGGCACAGATGTTATAGTTTTTATCCTTCCTCAATTTGAACCAGAAGGACTCAGGAGAGTTAATTTCAAGCAATCTCCCCAACCCAAAATATAAACTGTTTTCTATTTTTTCCCCCATCTCTCTGTTGTTATTTGAGATCAGATTCCTGAGCATGAGAGAAGTAGCTTCCCAGCCATTGCCAAAACCAACCAGTAGGAGACCTGCAGAAACACACATTTTACCAACTCTTAAAAGAGCTCTAAAAGGTACAAGCTGAGAGACCATCCTAACAGAAGTCTACAAGCTTGTGGAAGGCAGAACACTGCCTGACCTGTTACTGTATTCCCCCACAGCATGTGATTCAGTTGATACTGCAAAAGTCCCTCATCACTGGTACATAGAATTGACAGAGGAGGCCGGGCGTGGTGGCTCAAGCCTGTAATCTCAGCACTTTGGGAGGCCGAGGTGGGTGGATCACGAGGTCAAGAGATCGAGACCATCCTGGTCAACATGGTGAAACCCTGTCTCTACTAATACAAAAAAAATTAGCTGGGCATGGTAGCACGTGCCTGTAATTCCAGCTACTTGGGAGGCTGAGGCAGGAGAATTGCCTGAACCCAGGAGGCAGAGGTTGTGGTGAGCCGAGATCGTGCCATTGCACTCCAGCCTGGGTAACGAGAGCGAAACTCTGTCTCAAAAAAAAAAAAAGAGAATTGACAGAAGAGCTTGACATTGCCTTAAATGCCAATGGACCCATTTAACTCAAATCTCCCTTAGGCTAGTTTCAAAGAAAGCCAATTTGTAATCAAACATGGACAGCAGGGCCATAAGAACGCACAATTACAATTGCTTTTGGGGCGAAAGTCATCAAACTCCTGTTTTTTGTTGTTTCCAGGAAGATGACTGAGGAAAACAAAAATTGTTGTGTAGCCACCTTGCAGTGAGTACAGTTTCCATAAAATTGTCTTAAAAGTAATTGAATCTGTCCTTTAACAACTCACAAATTATCTCCTGACAACTGGAAATAATAGACCTTTTTGTTAAAAGGAGAAAGCTTGTGGAGACCAAAGGTTAAACAGGTCTTTTCATCATGATAAATCACTGGTTAATGAGGTCACTATTGTTGGGTATTATGACCATTCTCTTTAATGCCATTACCTCCTGTTTGTAAAGCTGACAATAGTAATGATCTACATTCTTTGAACTTTTCCACAATATTGACTGGCTTCTCTGAGCAGATGTTCCCTGGATGCAATTGCAATAGGGACTACAATTCTTAGTCATGGAAAGAGCTTCAAGCAAGTTTATGAAATCAAGACAGTTTAGGCATTTGCAGAGAGGCAGGAGGAGGCAGTAGAAAACATAAGAACACAACATTTTAATTCTGTGATGACAATATCAATTTGCTGTGAGGACTGGAGGTGATGTAGTGTGGCAACTAAAGGCTTAATGAGTAGCCCTTAATTGGAAGTAAGGTCATACTGCCATTGCCACCAGAAGAAGAAATTAACCAATTACTGCAGCAGGCTCTATAGTAAGAATCAAATATTAAAATTAAGATTTTTCCTTTAGAAATGCAATTCCACAATAAAGTAGTTCTTCATTTACACTTGATGATTGAACAGAAATAGAACTACATAATTTTCACAATTGAAGGATTGTAAAGATCAATTACATAGGGAACAGATACCCAGAGGCAGGCATTTTAGCAACATTGGAAGCCAGATAATGAATGAATATATCATCAATGTTACACTTGCAGCAGCGTTCTTAGGGCAGAATGGCTTCCAGGGCACATTTGCAATTTCTGAATCACAAAATTGCCCTTCTTTTGTTGTTTGCTTATTTTTGTTATTGTTTTATTTTTGGTTTTGCTTATCTGAATCAAGAAAGAAAAAAACAAATACAGACATACTGCTGATATGAAATTTATGCACAACGCCTTCCAAATATACATATGATTAGTATTGTATAGGCTGGATATCCAGGTATTTTGGCATGAATTATACAAGTTATTTAACGCTTAATGTCCACTGCCTTTGTAAAATAAGAAAACAATAAAACCGTGCAATTGTAATCACTCAAGAGATAGCAGGCACTCAATAAATATCAGTTGAGTTAAGCAGAAAATTTGTATGAATTTATGTCATTAACATTTGATACACTGAAATAATATAAATGTTTTCTTCTTTGCATTGCTGGGAAAGACCTTTTCCCATAGATGGATGAATCTAGAAACACCAATGCTTGCTACTTTTTCTCCCCCATAGTAAGTAATCACATCAGCAGGTTAGCTAATCTTTGGTACTTCAATCTTGAGCCCAGCTAACACAGGCTGGGTTTGTTTCACTGTTGAGAGGACATTGATGAGATTCAGAGAGAAAAAAATGAAGCAGTTAAAAAAAAAAAAAAAAAAAGGAGGGGAGAAGTAGAAGAACAGTCTGTGTTCAGCACTTAAAACTCCCTTAATGCAAGGACTATGTTTTATTCACTTAGTACCTGTCACATGGAAGGTATTCAAAACATGTTTGTTGAATGAATTTCATGAATACATAAAGATACAAATTCACAAATGAAAACTTCAAATACACACTATAGTTTATGGCTTAACTATTTTAGAATTCCTTTTCCAAAGCTGGATCACTTCAAATACTTAATTTGTTATTACAAATTCCATGAGTCAATTGGATGGGGAATCATTTTGCCTATTTTGATGGATTAAGGACATAGATCCACAGAGCAGGTAACAAACTGCATAAAAAGGAAATATTTATTTCAAAAGGACTTTGTTCTACTTTTAAAAATTGCAAAAACGAGACTGTCCAAAGCAAAATTGATCAAGTTAATGCAATAAGAGGTGGTCTTGGTTGAGTGCCTTTCCTGAGGAAAGAGGTTTCCTTCATTCGTAAAACAATCAAAACCTTCCCTTTTGCACAACAAAGGATGAAGCATGGTATTGAAACATTAATCTCTTAGGTGCTTTGTCTCTGCACCACCAGAGATTGTGAGATATGGGAAAACTCTGGATGTCTGGAATCTCATATCAAAGCACTAATAATTAGCTGTTTTTCACTTTTTTTGAAAACACAACCCTGGAACCACAGGGGGGATTAGGCAAATGTTAATTAGTAGGGCTTAATTTCCAAACCAAAGCTCAGACCAGGTCTATTCAGCATTCAGCTGAAATCTGGGGGAAAAAAAATGAAGAGCACATCCGATGTTTTGAAATATATGAGTATTAAGTCCTGTATAAGCAAAGCAGATATTCTTCTTAATTTCATTTTTCACCACATTTAGGTAACATAGAGAGTCTAAATTGGAGATTAAGCCTCTTTTCTCATTTTCAGGGCTTATAGATCTTCAATTATCAAATTAACTTGTGATTCTGAGAATCTAGAGACAGGTCAGTAGACAGAAAGAGAAATGATGAGAAAATGACAATTTACATTTTACTTGAGCCTCACAACAATTCTACATTGTGTTAGCTTTGGTTGGTATCATTATTCCTGTTTTAGATGAGAAAACTGAAGTTCTAGAAGGTGAAATGAGAGGCTAGATAAAGCCCAGGGACATATGACTACTAGGAAAAGATTCTCAGGTAAACTAAAAATAAAACCCTACTGACTGAATGAACCACTTCTTGGCCAAGGGGACCCAAGAGAAAAATGAAAACTGAATTCCTGGCCATGACAGGAAGAGAGATTGAACATGTCTCATTACACCCCCTTCCTTTTGGAGCTTAGACACAACTGACCAGCATTAATATTAAAATAGAGATCATAAGACTGACAGAACAGTTTCTTTGTGGCAATATAATACCAAAGTATACATGACCTAAGGCCATACGAGACAAGGGTTAAATTGAGGCCTGTAGGTCATCAATTTTGTCACTTAGGATACTTACCTTTACTTAAAACAACCCTTTCTGCTGACTCCAAGTTTTAGACAGAGGCCTACTCCTTTAACTAACTGTAAATTAAAGAATCTCTGAATCTATCTATAATCTGTAAGCCCTCACTTCCAGATGTCCTGCCTTTTGGGGCCACACCAATATATACCTTCCATGTATTGATTTATGTCTTTGCCTGTAACTCCTGCCTCCCTAAAAAGTATAAAACAGCTATAATCCGACCACCTTGGGACCACTTCCATGAGGCTTCTTGGATTTCTGTTTTCCCTGGGCTGTGGTCACTCACATTAGCTCAGAATAAACCTCTTGAAAATATGTTACAGAGTTTGGTTTTTCTCTTAACATTTGCCTCTCTCCTGCTATGACTATGGGAATTTTCTTGTTGCACATGGATAACTAAACCCCATTCTGTCACAATATACAAAAATCAAATCCAAATGGATTAAAGACTTAACTCTAAGACCTCAAACTATGAAACTACTAATAAAAAAAAACTTACGGGAATTCTCTAGGACTTTGGAGTGGGCAGTAATTTCTTGTGTAATAATCCATAAACACAGGCATCTAAAGCGAAAATGGACAAATGGGATCACTTCAACTTAAAATGCTTCTGCACAGCAAATGAAACAATCAACAAAGTGAAGAGACAACTCACAAAATGGGAGAAAATATCTGCAAACTACCCATCTGACAAGAGATTAATAACCAGAATATGTAAGGAGCTCAAACAACTCTACAGGGAAAAAACATCTAATAATCCAATTTAAAAATGGGCAAAAGATCTGAATAGACATTTCTCAAAAGAAGAAATACAAATAGCAAACAGGTATTTAAAAAGGTGCTCAACATCATTGAGTATCAGAGAAATGCAAATCAAAGCTACAATGAGATATCTTCTCACCCTAGTTAAAATGGCTTTTATCCAAAAGACAGGCAATAACAAATGTTGGTGAGGATGAGGAGAAAAGGGAACCCTTGTACACTGTTGTGTGGGAATATAAATTAGTACAACCACTACGGAGAACAAAAAACTAAGAATAGAGCTATATATAAAAAAGTATAAATATTAATGTAAAAATATATACAAAAATGTATAAACAACTGTAAAAACAAAAATGTGTAAACATTAAGTGTGCTCTTTATTAAGAAAGTTATAAAAATTGCTCTGTGTTCAGCTGGTGAACTATACTTCTAAATGTCTATCTGTCTTCCTAGTGTCCCACCTAGCTGAGGGTCTATTTCCCAGATGTGGTCTTTTGCAGGCCATGGGATTATTGCAACTATTGGGCAATTCTAAACTCTATAAATGAGGTGGCACAAAATGACCATAGCATAAGGCACAACGAAAACAAAAAGCTCTAAGATAGTGCCATATGAATTGAAAGAAGGGAAACACTACATTCATGAATGAAAAGGTCAAACACAGTGATAGCAAAGTCAATGGCATGGAATCTCATGAGGTCATAGCCTGCTTGACAGGAGCACAGGAGCCTAGGTGGCTTGTAGAAAATCTAAGGAGGTGGGGAACACTTTGTGAAGAACTGAGAATGCTCGCCAGAGTATGTGTGTTTTGCCTTATTCTGGAGGCATTCACCTATAGTTGCATTGGGTAGGTCTGGTTAATGCAGGTTCTTTTACTTGCCTTTGCCCCTGATTCTGGAGTCAGTTTTCCCTGTACCCTCCATATGGATCATCTTCTCCTCAAATAGATGAGTATTGTTGGGTTCAGGACACATCACTCCAAAATTTGACTACAGAATACCAGAATATGCCACACCAAAATATACTTCTGTTAAAAGACAAAATTATAACAAATCTATCATTAAATTAAGTTTAGCCTAAAGCTGCCTCCTTACATATTTTAATTTTGGCCTAGAGATTTAATTCATATATAGTGAATTGTAACCTAACTGGATGTATAAACAGACTGTCACCTATACTTGTACCAATCACCAAGTTTTGGCCAATCAGAGTTGGCCAACTGTTCAAGCTGTGTTCAAATAAGGGAGATGTTGAGCTTTAACCAATCTGGCTGTTTCTGTATCTCACCTATTTGTTTTTTGGAGATGGAGTCTCACTCTGTGGCCCAGGCTGGAGTGCAGTGGCACAACCTTGGCTCACTGCAACCTCCACCTCCCAGGTTCAAGTGATTCCCCTGCCTCAGCTTCTGGAGTACCGGGACTACAGATGTGTGCCAGCCACATGCCTGGCTAATTTTTGTATTTTCAGTAGAGGTGGTGTTTTACCATGTTGGCCAGGCTGGTCTTGAACTCCTGACCTCAAGTGATCTACCCGCCTGGGCCTCCCAAAGTGCTGGGATTACAGGCATGAGCCACTGCACCCGGCCTGTATTTCACTTCTGTTTTCTGTATGCTACTTTCCTTTTTCTGTACACAAATCCTTTCCAACCACATGGCGGTGCAAGAATAGCTCTGATTCAGGGAGAGGGGCTACCCAATTCATGAATCCTTCTTTACTCAATGAAACTGTTAGTTCAACTTTTTTAAACAGATGGTGTCAGAAGTGCTGTTAGAAGTAGAACTTCCAGCCACCTCCCAAAAGCATCAAGTGGCCAAGTGAGGTACATGCCAGGTCCATTGTGTCCACTGCTCTCTCATGGCAACTGGAGACCACAGGCAAGTTCTATCTTGGATTCTGAAGTTCCATGGCTTTGTGTTTTGGGCTATCCAAGATTGTTTGAGCAATTTTTCTATCCAAACTGGGTTCAGAAGTCATGACCTAAACTGGACTGGGTCCAGGATTTGATTGAACTTGATAATTGACTGGCCTGGATCCAGATAGAGGCCTTGGATATCTGACTGGGTTACAGACAGAAACTGGAAGCAATGGCAGTACTGCAGGAGGTGTGGACTTCAGCTTTCAAAAATTTGCAGAGATGTTTGTGTTCTATCCCCCTTTTTTTTTTTTCTTGTATGCTTTAGGTAGGGAAAAAAGTCATTGACTAAGTTGATCAAGGGAATCCAAAAGCCAAAGCCAAGATTCAATGTAAAATGAGTTTCTTAGTTTCTGGAAAACTGCATACTCCATCTTCTGGCTACATCTACCTATACACAAATAAGTATTAGGCCCTGAAAGTGGCAAATGCTCATAAAATGGCAAAATCTTACTAAAGCTAATTTAAAATTATAGTGGAATGTTCTAAACGAACAACACTGTACTTTAAGGAATGCATTCAAAAATCGTTGGTGTGTCTGTAGATCTATCCATCTATATATGTTGTATGTATGTGATAATCTTTGGTAAATAAAGCTAGTTTTCAAATTATGAGCAAAATAAAATATGAAAGTCTTCAAAATTGTCAGTTAAACATAACTGAGATATTTTTGCCTGAGCCTACTGGTCAGAGACAGGTTTATTCTGTCTTAGCTAATGTTTTAAGGTCATAAAACTTCTGTAATATTTTTGATGCTTGTTTGACTTGTCTGTGAGCTAAAGCTGTAAGAGTTGGCTGTTACACTCTCCTAAAGCCTTGCATTCATCTTACTGTGAGCTTGTCTTAGGCTTGAGCCTCTAGATTTTGAGGTCTGGACAGGTGACCATGGTGAGGCCTAGGAACATATTCTCAACACTTGGACCACCAGCTGCAAGGCAGAGCCAAGCCCAATATGGCCCTATCCTCCATAGCCCAGCTTTGCCTCCTGGCCATTTTGTGAGTGGTTGGATCCTCCATGCATCCTCTTCACCACTGTGTCCTCTGTCCTGAGCTCTATATCTTGAGTATAAATTCAGGACATAGAAGGCCCCTGCCCTTCATAGTTGTTCTGGGTGTCATCTAGGTACTTGGGACCCAGGAAAACTGGGAAAGACAGTAGGGAGGTTATCTATGTCATAGTTTCAAAACTCTTCAGTAATTTAAAATCTTACAGTCATGTTGTATTAAATTAAGTAATAATAATAATATAATGTCTGAATTATTTCTAAATTAAAATACTGAAATATTAATTATTATTATTATTTGAGAAAGAGTTTCACTCTGTTGCCCAGACTGCAGTGCAGTAGCACAATCTCAGCTCTCTGCAAACCTCGCCTCCCAGGTTCAAGAGATTTTCCTGCCTCAGCCTCCCAAGTAGCTAGGTTTATAGGCATGCGCCACTATGCCTGGCTAATTTTGTATTTAGTAGAGATGGGGTTTCACCATGTTGGTCAGGCTGGTCTCGAACTCCTGACTTCAAATGATCCACCCACCTCGGCCTCCCAAAGTGCTGGGATTACTGGCTTGAGCCACCGTGCCCAGCTGAAACATTAATTATTAACATAAGTTTAAGTTTATATACTTTGGCATTTTATTTTTATGTGGTATACAAAAGCTAAATATATTTAGATCTGTTAATCAAAGAAATTGAAAAAGCATAGCTTTCTAAAAATATGTAACATGGTTACATTATTACAAATAATGATATAAAACAGTTCAAACTTACATCCTAGGTTTTCACTAGAAATTTGGGATGCTAGAGTTAAAACTGTAGTTCATATATGTAATTCAAACTACTAGATACTTTAAAATTCTGTACAAAATATATCAAAAGCAAAATACGTTTTTGGTGAGGAAAGCTGTAAAGGCACTAAAAATGTGTGTTTGTTAAAAAAATAATTTTGTCGGCCGGGCGCGGTGGCTCAAGCCTGTAATCCCAGCACTTTGGGAGGCCGAGGCGGGTGGATCACGAGGTCAAGAGATCAAGACCATCCTGGTCAACATGGTGAAACCCCGTCTCTACTAATACAAAAAATTAGCTGGGCACGGTGGCGCGTGCCTGTAATCCCAGCTACTCAGGAGGCTGAGGCAGGAGAATTGCCTGAACCCAGGAGGCGGAGATTGCGGTGAGCCGAGATCGCGCCATTGCACTCCAGCCTGGGTATCAAGAGCGAAACTCCGTCTCAAAAAAAAAAAAAATAATAATAATAATAATAATAATAATAATTTTGTCTAGCTTAAAAGTTACTTAAATGTAATTTTTAATTTCAAAAATTAAAAAATCTAAATACAATGAAATAAATATAAAAAGCTTAAAAAAGAAAAAATAGAAAAATTTTGTGAGAAATTATAAAACGTTTATAAAAATTTTCTGTGGTTAAAAGCTGACAGAGCTTGGATGATATATTTATAAGGTTTTATTAAAATTAGCGTTAGTAATAATAATAAATTAATACAAAAGTAAAATTTGGTTTTTACTTTTAAAACGATTTATGTAGTGGTAAGAAAAGACAGTAAAATATTTTTGTTCACATTTGTATAACTACCAAAAAAAGTCGGGGAGAGGAGAGGCAGATTCTATCTCATACTATTTTTATTAGGTCTTTTGATTTTTCTGGAAAACTGAGTCTCCTCTTTATCAAAGAATAAAGGTTTTTGCTTTTTAAAAATCATTGATTATCTCTTTGGCTAAGTAAATGACTTATTTTACAGTGACCTGTGATTCTCTTTTTTTTTTTTGAGACAGGGTTTTACTCCCGTTACTCAGGCTGGAGTGCAATGGTATGATCTCAGCTCACTGTAACCTCCACCTCCTGGTCTCAAGTGATTCTCCTGCCTCAGCCTTCTGAGTAGCTGAGACTACAGGTGTGTGCCACCATGCCCAGCTAATTTTTGTATTTTTAGTAGAGACTGGGTTTCACAATGTTGATCAGGCTGGTCTCAAACTCCTGACCTCAAGTGATCCACTTGTTCTGGCCTCCCAAAGTCCTAGTATTACAGGCATTAGCCACCATACCAGGCCTCTGTTTTGACTAAGTGTTTTAAACCTTTAATATATATAATAGGCTTCCAAAAATCAAATTTCAAAATCAGAATTTAGGCTTTTCACCTCAAACTAACTTTGGGATGTTACAGAGGGCCCCGTAGCATCCAAAAGAGATAATAAACAGGATTATTTGATATGTTAAATTATATGGGAAGCCTTATCAAATAACAATGAGATTTAACCTTCTTCAAGTTACATTTTTATGAATATGTTATTAATATATGTTTCAAAATTGTATGAGATTCTTCAAATTCTAGTAGGTCTTTATATATTACCAGTCATAACTATGGTTATTATGTTAAATTATTGTAGGCCACAAAAATAACCAAATTTTCTTGTCAACTGTGTCTTTAACCATGACCATTGTAAGTCATTTCCACAGCTAATTGCTTAATTCTGATGCATTTCCTGAAAGTTCTTTGCAAGCAAGTAAAATCCTAGAGTGTTGTATCTTCAAGGAATTTCATAGAAAGGATGGAAAGGACCCTGAGAAGCACTGCTGAATAGAGGTTTTTGATAACTTTAGGATCATATCATTTGGATTGGGTAAGAATTCCCAAAGCTCTAATGAAGAGACTGGCTGGCTCATAAAACTGCTAACCCAAGCGGGACAAAAATAATTATATACCAAGAAAATACTTTGCCAGATTTTCATGTTAAATCAGCCAGTACTGAAATTGTTAAGACAGACAATTTGAGTGAATTCCATATCCAAGTTAAATTACCTATGGTAACCCATTTAATAAATAGTGTTATGCACCTGAATCGGAAAAACAAAATTGATATTTAAGAGGATATTTAAATATCAATGTAAGAGAGTTTATGTCCTCTTAGATATCAATATAGAAGCTTTCCTATGGAAGAAGGCTGATGCTATAACAGTAGCTTAAAGATTATTAGAAAGTGTGATTCCCTCATAGGGCATTGCTGGAGAAATCTCCAACAATAAAGGTACTTGTTTCACTGGACAAATTATAAGACATGTTAAATAAGATATTACAGGTACAATAGCATTAGGCAAATCTAACTGAATGGATTGCCTTGGTCAAAGGTATTGCAGACTGATGATAATCAGATCCACTTCCAGTGGAAAACAAAAGTTAATCTTTTATAAATAGTCACTGGAAGGCTTATGCCCCTAATAATAGAAGCTTATGTATCTCCTGCTCCTAAACTCCCATACAACTAATGCATTGTGCCAAACTGTATGTTCACCAGGTAAAGAAAACTTTTTATGGTCCACCAACCTGAGGACCATCATGATCTAAAACCCAGAGATTGGGTCTTTGGAAATGACCTCAGAGAAAGATTGCCCTTGCCACTTACACAGCAGCAAAACTGCAGCCAACTGTTTAAACCATGTTTAAATAAGGCAAACACAGAGCTGTAACCAACCTGGCTATTTCTATACCTCACTTCTGTTTTCTTTACGTCACTTTCCTTTTCCCATACATAAATCCTCTCCAACCACACAGCAGCACCAGAGTTGCTCTGAACCTATTCTGATTTTGGGGGACTGCTCATTCAAAAATTCTTTGCTCAATTAAACTCTGTTAAATTTAGTTTGTTTCAAGTTTTTCCTTTCACACTAGTTTTGCTGATCTTAATTGGCTTCTATTTGCAATCCTAGAATTGGGCAACATTTTACATAAAAAATGGTTTAGAAGCCAGGTATGGTGGTATGCACCTGTAGTCCCAGCTACTCAGGAGACTGAGGTGGGAGGATCGCTTGAGCCCAGGAGTTCAAGGCTGCAGTGTGCTATGACTGTGGCTGTGAATAGCAACTGCATTCCAGCCTGGGCAACACAGCAAGACCTCCATCTCTAAAACAAAAAAATGGTTCAGAATGCTTCACCCTGCCACATGTGCAGGTTATAGTTACAATCAGAGGAAATGAAATGACATACAGAAAACAAAAATAAGGTATAGAGATAGTCAGTTGGTTAAATCTCTGCATTTGCCTTAACTGAACCTAGTTTGAACAGTTGGCCACCTGCCACAGGCTGAAGTTCTACTGCTGTATAGGCTGAGACTCTGTTGTTACAAATGCAAATTCCTAAGTTAGGGTTTCTCTTGGTTTACGTGCTAAGTTAGGTTGCAGTTAGTTACACGGAACTTGTACTGAGGCTTCTAAAGCCCAAATGTAGTTTGATTTAGCAATTATTTGGCATATTTTGGGCTGGTTATTCTAAGAAACTGCACACACAGGGGTAGTGCTAAAAAGTTATCCTTCTGTAGAGGAAATTTACATCTAGAATGGAAAGCTACATTATATAAGTATCTGTATCAGGAAGAGGGCTGCTGGGAGATAACATATTACTGAGAGAGACTTTAGCTGTATAACAAGACAACCTTTGTTTACTGTATAATTCCTCCCCTCACCTTCCCATAACGTGTTGTCTGCCACTCCTCAAACTCAGAAACCCAAAGCGTCTATTTGATTCTGTAACTCAGGATGCTACAGAAACTTCAATCCTCTGACCCTTTCTTGAGTCTCCTATTTTGTGGGACTCCCACGGTTATGCCTGTAGTTAAAGTGTTTTTTCTCCTGTTAATCTGTCTACTTTCAATTTACTTCAGAGACTCAATTCTCAAACCTTCAGATGGTAGCTTTTCTCTTCCCTGCAATATATTAGTTTCATTTCCTCAAACACAGCCCACTGCAACACTGCCCGCAAATGTGCTGGGCTTCCCATTGAAGAGATAGGCAGGTCCAGCAGGCTCTGTCCCGTTCTCCACTGCTGCACACTCTCCTATGTATGCCTGGCTGGCTATGTGCCTCAGTTGAGGAATGTGGCTGTACAGACCCCTCTCATTTATTGTCTCCAAGTGAAAGACATAGAATTTGTAAAAAGAAAAAAATGTTAAAAGCTAATTTCATGTCTACTGATTAGCATAAAATTGCTCCTTTGTCTCAGCTTCGAGGAAGGACAATGGTGCTGAGACTCCTGGCTGGGGGGATTATTACTCCCTCTCCCTTCCTCCACCCTGAGCTCAGCAAGCCACCCCACACACAGACCCCACCTGCAGAGGAAGCCAACATCAGCCACACTTTCGACTGTAACACCAAAAGGAGGGCCATCTGGCCAGACCTCTTTCACGCCAAGGTGAAAGTATCAACACGTATAAACAAATATAAACATGACCCAGAGACCTGGACAGGACAGAAAGTACTCTGCCCTAAAGCACAGCTTCTGCTTTCCTTCAGGAAAGACATCAGAAACTTCAATCATCTAGTCTTTCAATATTTATTCAGTGGCTACCATGTCCCAGCCACTTGCTAAGTACTGATTTGCCCAGAGCCCTTGGCACGTGAGAAAGAGATGAGAAACAGCAAAAAAAAGCCATTGCTTTTTCCAAGAACCTGGAAAAATACAGCAGCCCTACGATGCTGAGATCCAGGTACATATATCTGATTCTAAAATGTATAATTTTCTACATTGTAATACCTCTCAAATAGGGATAATCCTGTGATTAATAGCATTCTGAAATCAGTAGCACATAAAACAAAGGCATGTCTATTAATGGAGGGTATCTTGGATTGGATAAAAATCTCACAGTGAAAGGCAATAACAGGGTATTAGAAACTGAGAAACTAACAAAAAACTTCATAGTTATAAAGCTCTGCCTGTTTCAAAGAAATTTTCCTTTCCTTTCCAACCCTTTAAAGAAATGTCTTCCAAGAGACAGAATTATATCTTATCAATATGAATATGAGATTGTGTATTTGAAATTCTCTAAGAGTATCTGGTTCCTGGCAAAATTGCATGGAAACAGAACCAACTTTGGAACAACAGAACCAACAAGTCAGTAGGCAGACTTGGTTCTAACTTCCATGTCAGGTACCTCCGATTCCTTATCCTTTTTGAAGGCTTATTTTCCTGATCTGTAAAAGGTAGATGACAACATTTCCTTCCTTGTTGTAGGATTAAATGAAATAAAGCATGGCACATAAGACATATTCAATAACTTACTTTCCTCTTTATATATAATTCTTTGTTATACTGAACATATGACTCCAACAAAGCTCATTCGATCTGCAAAATGTGTCTATCAGGTGAGGAGCTGAGGAGCTTGAGCAAGATCATGCAGCTGGTGAAAGAGTCAGAGCTGGTGTCTCCAACAGATCTTTCAGAGCCAAGAATCTAGCACCCTGTTTTCTATACAATGGCCGATTCCATAGAAATCCTCATCATAGGATTTTCACTCTCCAGAGCAGGGTCTTCAGCAAGCCCATTACTTAGGAACATTCTGGTTCCTGAAGGGCCACTTCAATAACAAAGTTCAGAATAAACAAATCCAGAGAATAATATTAAAACGACTAGGCTATTTATCAGACACTGATTGATTCTAGTGAACATCCGTGTGAGTTCTTGTGTCAAAGATGCAGGGGTCATAATCAGCTCTGATATGATCCAATGCCTCTCCTCCTGACACCCTCTGGGGCCCACCAGTTCTGGGCCGACACAGCTGCTCTGCTACCCCAGTTTGCAGCTATATTGACATAGCCATTTTCATGGTAGGCCTGTTGTAAATTTGTTGTTACATGGTGCGTCTGCCCCAAATTGCACGGTATACGTAAATTTTTGTGTGTGTGGTGGGGCTGGCACGGGGTTGTGGGGGTGCTAGGGCTGAATGGAGCGTGTGATGGGGCAACCCGCAGGAGACCTAACCCTGATAAATTGTTTACTTGTTAGCGATGGGGCTCAAGAGTGGGCCGGGGGCTGCAGGCTCAGCAGGACAGACGTAGAAGGTGGACCCACGCCAATTACCAGCCATTGTGGTGTCCCACCCCATGATTGACACCAATGTCTCCCCTCTCACCATGGGTCCTTTTACTATCCCAGACCCAACACAAGCCCCACTGTGCTAATACTATGGTGTCTTCAATTTCCTTTGCAGCTAGCAAAAATTAACCTAGGCCTCTAGCCTGTAGAAGACCTAAGGGCTTTATTTTATTATGCATTTTTTCCCCAGTTTTTCAAGGATGAGTAAAAAAATAGAGGTTGCTAAGGCCAGTTGGGCAACAAAGGAAGCAAAGGGACAAACATTATCTTTGGATGACTGACTTCAAAGTTAATGATCTCCCCCACTGAATTGTGCCCTCTGCAGCTCAATGAGGTCTTTGCCATCAGATAAAGAAGCACCTCTTTAATCCACTAACACTTCTTTGTCCCATTGTGGCAAAATGATCATTTCATCAGTTTCGGGTACTCTCTGCCCAGAGAGTTTTTTTAGCCTGAATGATTCAGAGCAGGAGAGACAGAGAAGGGTATTTCTCTACTTCATTTTTCCTCAAGTGACGGCTGAATAACTATGCAAAAAAATTAAGGCATAATGACCCGGCAACAGTGACAAAACCTAATTAGTCACGGAGGCCACTGGGTAATGAGCCGCAAAACCCAGCTCTTGAGTGTGTAATAACTGTATTTTTCTCCATTTCTTCCCCTTTAGTCACAGCCTTGTGTGGCATTTTTAACAAACTAAAATGGCACCAGATGCAACAGGGTTCAGACATTTTAACTTGAATTAAGAAACCATATGTTCCGATAAGTCATGGTCTCTTCTTTCCCACAGGCTAGGTCCTCCATCTGTGAGGTAACACTCCGGTGGTGAGGGAGTGACGGCCATTGGGACGATCACCCCACGAAGGTGACTGGGTGTTGGGGTTGGGAGTGGGTCCTCCAGAACCTGCCAAGACTGAGGGTCCAGCTCCCGGAAGCAGCCCAGACATTCCAGCTGTGGGCCCCAGATACGCTCCCAAGGCACAGTAAGACAGAGGCCGAAGTTGGAAGAGAAGTTGCGGGGGGTAGAAGTGGGAAGGGCTCTTTGTTCAAATAACAGTGTGGAAAGCTGAGAGCTGCCTTTAACAACGTTATCTGCCTTCAAGTAGAAGAGTGCTTGGCCATCTAAAGCATATGTTAGCCAACTCTGAGTGCCACAGAAATCTTGGACCTTAGTACCTCTGTTGTTTTTGAGATGAAGCAACTACAGATCAGTGAGGTTAGGAAATTGCCCATGGTCACAGTTAGAAATGCAGGAATCCGGATTTCAAGCTCTATTTGTGATCATTATCTCAGTATGTTTCCTAAGTTTGGGGTCATTATTATTACTGTTAATCACAATTTCTTATTAGAATTAGAAAAACTTGAAAGGATGGAAAGTGTACATATCATATGGTTTGGTATGATATATCTCTTCAATCCTTGGACAGGAAATTACTTTCAAAAGTCAGTTAGGTAAAGCGTCATTAACACATAATTTTTATTTAAAGCAAGGCATCATCCATGGTGTGTTCTTGGTCTCACTCTGAGTTTAATATGAGATATTTCCAATCCCAGTTCATGGAGGAGACATTGCCCCACAGTGCTAACTTGTATTTCTGCTCTATTTTCATAAATGCTTTCTTCTGGTTATCACTATCATGGGGACTGTGAGTGGGCTTACGAAACAGCAGACATTATGATTTCTGTTCTCTGAGAGACAGGAAAGCCAACCTTTCTTTTGTTCTCCTTATCCAGCAGATGAAGAAAATAATCTCCCCAAGATGAATTCAATTCTCCCTTGACAGTAAGGGATGCATTTCCTCCTGAGCCTCTCTGGTCATGGAATCACATAAGGGAATCCAGAATCAGGAATTCCACGTAGAATATGGAGAATGGAATTAACCACAGAACACAGATACAGTTTTGGACAGGGACTGCTGCCTTCTTGAGAAATCTTAAAATAGCATGCATTAAACAATAAAAACAAAAAACTCAGCACTTCTCTCCCTGTAACAGGAATAAGACATGAAATGAAAATGCAAACAAAACAAATAAAAACAGATGTATCTGTGCAGTTTAAAGGTTTATACAACAAAATTATATTCTTAACTCCTCATACAATTCTGACACAGCAAAGTCCTGGTATCTGGGACTGTCTAACATGACAGCTCTTTGTCTTTCTAACCCAGGACTGGCTGTATAATTGGCTGGGTCCAATGCAACTTGAGAATGTGGGATATCCTGTTCAAAAATCATTAAGAATTTCAAGATGGCTATGCGGAGTGTTAGACCTCTTGCAGTATCCTTTTAAGGATGGGGTCCTGTGTGGCTGCACAGATTACACTCCCGTGAAGCCAGCCCTGCGGAGAAAGCTAACGCATCAGCGTCCATGTAGTGAAGGCACACACTAGACCACTGTGAATAGTTCAGAAGGCTGCCTACCATTATTCCAGCTTCTCACTCAGAGCTGTTCAAAGTTGATTCTTTCTTCTCTAAACTTTGAACTTCAGAAAGTCTACTTTAGCATCTCAGAAGTACTGTATGTAAAATGGGGAGTTTCTCTGTGCAGACAATGCCATTTCTTCTCAACTCTTCTCCAAACTTTCATCTATTCTAGTCCTGGCAAGCTTGGCTGCTCTGTTCATTGGGCCTTTTCCTGCACTGAAGTCAAGTCATTATCCTCTTTTTATATACTGCACTTCGTGCCCTTGTGAACCTGTTGAAAAATAGTGAAAGAGAGTTGAAAAGTACCACTGGCTCCTAAAAATAGTGCTGACTAGGAGGCAGAAAGGGGGAACTCCGGTTTTATTCAGTGCTAAAGATAACACCACCAGAATGATAGACTCCTCCGAATTGTTTGTCCCCTCTGGCCATTGTCCCTCGGGCACTGAATGAGCCTCTTAGCAGCTCTTGAGGGCCTGTCACAGGTAGGCACCCAACAGAGATAATTCCCAGCCTATGCTTGACTGCCCCTTTATAGACACTCACTCACGGCTCTGAAAGGCCTCAGACACTGTTGAATAAACTCCTACTCGCTTCCATAAACTTTTTCTCCCACTGAATTTTCCGGGGATGTGAACAGCTTCCCAGCCTCACCAGAGGATGCTTCTGAATGCACTCCTGTTCTGAATCAAAGCCTGACAGTCAAGCCTCTTTTGAAAACAAGAGAGAAAAAACGGGCCATCAGTCCCCAGGAGGAATCTCCATACTGTCTTCTGCAGGTGAGGGCCAACTCCCAGAGGCTCTGGTCTGCGTCCTGCTCTTCTTATGGGTTTATTTATTTTGGTTGCAGGAGGTATCTTTGTCCATGAAGAAAAACCCCTCTGTTTGTGGTTCAAGTCTGTCTCTTTTGGTTTAAAAAAAAAAAAAAAAAGGGCCTCCCTACAGGACACGAAGTCTCCAGGGCATGCTTGTCAGAACATCCTAGAAGAGCATAAGTTTTAGAGCTCTGCCAAGCTGGATTTGAATCTGGCTCCGCACTCCCTTGCCTTTCTGAGCCACAGTTCTCTCATCTATTAAATATAATAGAGCTGCCTGTAATCCCAGCACTTTGGGAGGCCGAGGCATGTGGATCACAAGGTCAGGAGTTTGAGACCAGCCAGGCCAATATGGTAAAACCCCGTCTCTACTAAAAATACAAAAAAATTAGCTGGGTGCAGTGTTGCATGCCTGTAATCCCAACTACTTGGGAGGCTGAGGCAGGAGAATTGCTTGAACCTGGGAGGTAGAAGTTGCAGTGAGCCGAGATTGTGCTACTGCACTCCAGCCTGGGCAACAGAGTGAGACTCCGTCTCAAAAATAAATAAATAAATTATATATATATATATAAAATATACATAATGAACTCATTACATATAATATACATAATATTACAAAAGGAGAGAATCCCTTGGATACATAGAAATATTTAGCAATTCAAAAGAGGGTTAGTATGAGGAATGAGAAGATGTTCGGCTCTAAAAACAAAGGAAAACTGTATAAACATCTATAATTTGTATTGTCAATAACCTCTAGAAGATATTGATCTATAAAACAGGATCATACGGGCAACAAGAAAAAAAATCTATTCATTACATAATATTATATGTAATGAGTTCATTATATGTGATATCTATAATGAGCTAATTATATATATAATATATAATAGAGCTAATTATATAGATAGATAGATATATTAAAAATAGAGCTAATAATAACCTATCTCAAAGGCTTTTTTTCCAAAGGTTGAAATAGATAATGTATGTAACATATTTAGCGTAGTTCCCAGATTTTATGATTATATAATTACTATATTTTTCTTACATTATTCTTCGGATTTATCAGATTCTTAGGCGCTCCCTAGAGCCAGTTACCGTTCACCTACCTGTCATTCAGATCTTTCTAAACTGGCTTCTTGAAGGAGACATTAATTCCTCCTTAATACATACAATTCAACTCTTCAAAATATTCCAGGTAGACACACAGTGGGCTGTTTGGAGGAAATCCGGCCCCAGGTCTAACTCTCCCTGAAGAATCTATTCCTCTGAAACATCTCTCCTCCAAGTTTCACACAGCAGGACTGCTTTTCAATAATCACTTACTCTTCAGCTACTATTTATTGAGCATCTACTCTGTGCCTAGTCCTGTCCAGGTTTGGGGATATAAAAATGAGTCAGGAACAGATCCCCAGGGAAAAGAACTTATTGTCTAGATGGGATAATGGGACTATATAGAAAAAACTCAAAGACATGGTTTAAAAAATACACTATGCCACAAAAGGGGTGCAGATAAAATAATGTGGGAGTCCAGAAGAAGAGAAATTAGTTCAATTTTGAAGTGTAGGAAAAAGAGAGGATAGGGTCAGGAAGGTCCTCTTGAGTTGCATCTTACAAGATAAAGTGGATTTGTCCTTGCTGAGATTGGCTAAGGGGAGGAAGAGAGCTCTCAGGTAGAGAAACCATCAAAGCAGGGAAATGTGGGATCAAGGGGCATGTTCACGAACCAGGGGCTTGGCACATGCCCATCAAGTTCTCCAATAAGTATGAACTCAGAGAAAGGGGCCTTCCTTACCCATAGCCTTAGCAGTCAGCAGGCCTATTTGGAGTCAGCAGGCCTACTTCCTGTTCTTGGTTAAATACCACAAATGCTTAGTCATTTCCAAAGGGCAGAAAGTTACATCAGGAGTGCTGGGAAGTCAAACCAACACGAAACTTTGTTCTTACTCTCCCAAGGCTAACAGCCCTGCTTCCTAGCTCTCTTCTTCCAATAGCATAGTTTAATTTGCTACTACATTGAAATTATCTCTATATATTATCATATGTGATGATAGAATCTACCTACATATGTGATTTCAAAAAAGCAATGTGATGCCCTATCAGTAATATAAAGGAGAAACATAAGGAAAATAATTTATAATAAAACAGAATATATTTCAATATGTAAATGCTTGAGGAAATTTACACTGATAGTTACAAGAGGTCAGAAATTTTCATCTATACATAAAATCATTGTAAATGCAATAGCTATAAAAGCAAACGGACATAGCTATATTTTGTTGGAGACTCAAACGCCACAAGCAGTGTTGCCATTGGTGGGTGTAATTTTCTGCAATAGTGAAAAACTCTTGGCCCTTTAAAGACCAAACTAAAGAAAATATAATTGTCTTTTTAATTTTTTTTAGCAACATTAGTTCCTTTCCTGAAAAGTTCTGTGTCCATTTAAACTATACAAAAATTATTTGTTTTTATGTAAAACAGTGTTCAGTTTGAGCACTGTATAATTATAAATAGGTTTTTAATTTTGAATATCTAGTGGGACATCAGAAGTTCTAATGAGTTGAGGATGATTCTTTGTTGCCTGGGCCTGTCTTGTACACTACTCCTGCAGAGTAAATGACAATGGTTCTCCCCAATCAATATGAAGACCAATCTCTCTACACATATAACTTTCTACAATGCCTCCTAGGGGCAGTACCACTCCTATTAAGAACCACTGGTCTGGAGTTTAGTTGGGGAGGGAAGGTCTACATCCCAAAGGAAGGTCTACATCCCAAAAGACAATTCATATTATAAGTAATCATTGATTAAATGACAAATCAGCCATTCAGAAGAGACACCAAGACACCAAAAGAGGGCAAGTCACCATAGGTACAAGTCATCAGGAAAGTCTTCATGACTAAGCAGGATGTCAGAAAAAGTACAGACTCTGAAGTAGAGAAGAGAATAGGGGCCCAATTAATTTGGAAAATTATTCCCAAGGAGGAAACAACTCACACACAAAAGTAAGTACTCCTGATTTGACGCTTCTGGTAGCCTCTTCCTTCTACCCCATGATCCATGAGAGTGACAGAGACAGCTGGTTTCACTCAGAGCCATTCTCTGCCCCTTTCTAAGTTGTGAAATGGTTAGTGGAGCACACAGCTGCAGCTGCTTAGAATTAAAAATGTGTTTCCTAGCCTTTCCTACATGTAGAATTCAGCCATGTGATTAAATTTTGGTCAATAGGATGCAAGTGAAAGTAAGATGTGGCAGCTTCCATAAGCCTCCCTTAGTCCCTTCTTCCTCCTTTCCTTCCTCCTGCCTCTTGGAATGTGGATATGATGACTGGAACTCTATCATGGACCAGAGGAATAAGGGACACACCCTTAAGATGGCAAAGCAGAAAGCCAGAGCGAGCCTGTGCCCTAAAGACTTGAAGAGGGCGGCCTTACCAGCTCCAGGTTGATTCTCTCTAGATTTTTAATATCTGTACATTTGTTTCTTGTTCCATTTAAAATAGTATTATTTCATATCTTTGATACAGCCAAACCTAATTCTGATTCAAAAAATAAAACTATACCAAATCTGAGGTGTGCACTTTCCCCCTTATCTGAGTTTAAAGAGTCATATAAAGGTCATATATAATCACAGAACCTCAATACTCAACAAATAAAATAAACACACCACATTGTAATGACAAACAAAAGGAGAGAATCCCCTGGATACACAGAAATATTTAGCAATTCAAAAGAGGGTTAATATGAGGAATGAGAAGATGTACGACTCTAAGAAAAAAAGGAAAACCGTAGGAACATCTACGATTTGTATTGTCAATAACCTCTAGAAGCTACTGATCTATAAAACAGGATCGAATCGGCAACAAGAAAAAATCTACTTAGAGGAAGGTTTTCTTAAAGAAACAAAACATGGCCAGGCATGGTGGCTCATGCCTGTAACCCCAGCACTTTGGGAGGCCGAAGCAGGTGGATCACCTGAGGTAAGGAGTTCAAGACCATCCTGGTGAACATGGTGAAACCCCCTCTCTACTAAAAAAGGAAAAAGAAATGAGTAATGAATTTTAGAATGCAGTGAAGGTAATAAACAGCAGATAGAGTATTACCAAAATCTGGGTGCCCTGGTTATTTACCTTGCTCATTTCAACTTATAACAAGTGCTTAATCTAACTATATTTGGACTTTAGAAGCTTCAGTATAAGTCCTAATTAATGAACTGCAACCTAACTTAGTAAAGGTTAGGTTTGCAACCTAACAAACTAAAAACCTAATTTAGGAATGTGTGTTTTTTTTTTTTTGTCTTAAAAAATCAGGGGAAAGCTCGAATGCAGTCCCCCACTACCACAAATTATGCAGTAGAGTTTCCCACAAAAACTAGATAAACCACCTTTGTGATCATGGTATCTCCCCTGCCAGGTAAATATTTGCTTTATAACAAATACCTGAAGTTCAGCTAATCACAATAGCTGAGCTTCAGTCAACGATAGACAGACAACTGTTCAAACTGGGTTAAATTAAGGCAAACACCAGCCTTAACCAATGAAGCTGCCTCTATACCCTACTTCTATTTTCTGTATATCACTTTCTTTTCTCTATCAATAAATATCACCTGCACATGTGGTAGGGCAGAGCATTCTGAACTACTTTTAATCTGGACTGTAATTGAGTCTAAACTTACAAATAAAAGCCAACTAAGATCTGTAAAGTTAGATTTGTTTTAATTTTGTCTTTTTTTAACACTATTCTTTCTTAAGTTTACAACACAAGTCCATTCTATTCTTTCCAACATTTGGCTTAACCTGTTTGGTTATGAATATTAAGTCTATTAGGTATGAAATCCATCAAGTTTTTCTTTACACATTTATACCTCATCTTCACCTGACTGTGTCTTCACCAAACAAACTTCTAAATCTGAGAAATATTTATATTATTCCCCATTTTAAGGCCAATCCTTTTTCTGCATCCTTGATGACCCGCTTTCCTGATTTCTCTAATATCAGGACCTCGTTCCTTTCTTTCTCTCCTATATTTTAACCCTTTAATTCTTTCCTGAGTTCTTTTGTGTAAATTATAAATATGGTCAAATTACCCATCTTTTTAAAAACCCTGTCATTGTCCATCCACTATGGGTACCACATTACCTATCATCTCCTGCCTCAGTCATGGTTCCCCCAAAATAGGTGATACTGTCTCTGTTTTCTCATTTCCTTAGCACTGTTTTTAAATGAGTTTCTTTCATTGTTATACAATAATTTTTAATTATACAAATTTTGAAAAACATAAAAAGATATATAAAATAAAAATCATCCATAGTTATGTGACTATTACTATGAATGTTTTAGAGATTTTTAATTCATCCAGTCTTTATATATTAGAATATAAAATTGAATCCTACTGCAATTATAATTTTGTAAGCTTTTCTCAAGTTTTATAGTATTTTACAATTTTTCTATATCAATTTTTTTCAAAAATATTTGTTCAGACAAAAATTTATACATGAATGCTGATAGCAGCAGTACTCACAACAGTCAAAATGTGTAAACAACATAATTATCTTTTTTTTTAATCTGAGAAAATCATTTAAGTTGACAACTTTTTTTTTTTGACTTTGAAAGAGGCAGGTTTTTTGTTTGTTTGTTTTTAATTTTACTTTAACTTCTGGGGTACATGTGCAGATCTTGCAGGATTGTTACATAGGTATACACATGCCATGGTGGTTTGCTGCCTCCATCCCCCCGTCACCTACATTAGGTATTTCTCCTAATGTTATCCCTTCCCAATCTCCCCACCCGCTGCTATCCCTCCCCTAGCCCCCCACCCCCCAACAGACTCCAGTGTATGATGTTTCCCTCCCTGTGTCTATGTGTTCTCATTGTTCAATACCCACTTATGAGTGAGAACATGTGGTGTTTCGTTTTCTGTTCTTTTGTCAGTTTGCTGAGAATGATCGTTTCTAGATTCATCCATGTCCCTGCAAAGGACATGAACTCATCCTTTTTTATGGCTGCATAGTATTCCTTGGTGTATAAGTGCCACATTTTCTTTATCCAGTCTATCCTTGATGGGTATTAGGTTGGTTCCAAGTCTTTGCTATTGTAAACAGTGCCTCAGTAAACATACCTGTGTACATGTCTTTATAATAGAATGATTTATCATCCTTTGGGTATATACCCAGTAATGGGATTGCAGGGTCAAATGGTATTTTTATTTCTAGATCCTTCAGGAATCGCCACACTGTCTTCCACAATGGTTGAACTAATTTACACTCCCACCAACAGTGTAAAAGTGTTCCTATTTCTCCACATCCTCTCCAGCATCTGTTGTCTCCAGTTTTTTTAATGATCGCCATTCTAACTGGCATGAGATGGTATCTCAATGTGGTTTTGATTTGCATTTCTCTAAAGACCAGTGATAATGAGCATTTTTTCATATGTTTGTTGGCTGCATAAATGTATTCTTTTGAAAAGTGTCTGTTCATATCCTTCGCTCACTTTTTGATGGGGTTTTTTTTTATTGTATATTTGTTTTAGTTCTTTGTAGATTCTGGATATTAGCCCTTTGTCAGATGGGTAGCTTGCAAAAGTTTTTTCCCATTCTGTTGGTTTCCGGTTCACTCAAATGATTGTTTCTTTTGCCGTGCAGAGGCTCTTAAGTTTAATTAGATCCCATTTATCTATTTTGGATTTTTTTTTTCTTTTGAGGCTGAGTCTCACTCTGTTGCCCAGGCTGGAGTGCAGTGGTGCTATCTTGGTTCATTGCAACCTCTGTCTCCCAGGTTCAAGCCATTCTCCAGTCTCAGCCTCCCGAGTAGCTGGGACTACAGGCACATGCTACCACGCCCAGCTAATTTTTGTATTTTTAGTAGAGAAAGGGTTTCACCATGTTGGCCAGCCTGGTCTCTAACTCCTGACCTCAAATGATCTGCCTGCCTTGGCCTCCCAAAGTGCTGGGATTACAGGCATGAGCCACCTCACCTAGCCAATGTCCTAACTATCTATCAGCTGATGAATGGACAGACAAAATACTGTATAGACATAAACTGAATACCATATTATTCAGCCATGAAAGCGAAGGGAGTACTGACACATGTTACTACATGGATAAAACTTAAAAACATTAGGTTAAGTGAAAGAAGCCAGACACCAAAGGTCACACATTATGTGATTCTCTACATAAGAAATGTCCAGAATAGGCAAGTCCATAGACAAAAAGTAGATTAATTGCTGCCAGTAGATAAGGAGTTGGGGGAAAAGGAGTAACTGCTTAATGGGTATGAGGTTTCCTTTTGGAGTGATTAAAATATTCTGGATCTAAATAATGGTGGTGATGGCACATTAGGTTATGTGCATTTTACCACAATAAAAAAAAGATATTCAATGACTACAAAAGATAACATTGTATGGTTATGCCATAATTTACTTATTTCTCTGTTGTCTAAAATTTAATTTATTTAAATTTTGCTTTTAGCCTAATATTACAATAAAGTTATTTTTCATTAAATCTGACTCAGAATATGATTATGACTGTTAATTTGGTGCATACGCTTTTATCAGATTGAAGGAACATTAATCTATTCCTAGTATTCCAGGAATTTTAATAAAGAATAAGTAGTGAATTTTATCAAGCACCTTTTCATTACCCATTGGTTGAAATAATTGTTTATTATGTGAACTTCTGTCATATATTTTATTTGTATATTTCCTTATAGCAAACTGCTTTTGCATTTCTGTTATATATCTTACTCGGTCATAATGTACTGTTGAATTCTGTATATTAATATTTTACTTTGGATTCTTCTACCTACATTAAGAAATAAGATGATCTACGGTAGTGTTTCCATGTCTGGATGTCTCAGGGTATGTGCCAAAGTCAAATAGACTTAGAAAAACTGGGGTAAATGCATTTAAGGTGTTTCTTTATTGCAGAGGTCCTCAGATCTTTTAACATGCAAACGTATATTGTGAATCTCCAAGGGGAAGATACAATGTGAGAATTTCCCATATTTATTTGGCCACATAAACATTTATCAAGTCCTATCTGTTAATGGAACAGAGTTCCCTAATATGGAAGTGTGTTCCACAAAATATTAGGAAACTGGCTATATTTTTTGTGGGCTAAATTTCAATATATTAACATTATGTTTAATTTATAAAATAAGTTGGCCATCTCTTTATCTTTTCTTGTACCTCAAAACATATAAGTTCCCTGCCCTCATCAAAATATGATTTTCCAGAGCTCTGTCTCTTAATTTTATTAAAGAACTACTTGGATCTATCTGTAAATTCAGTCTCTCTGCTCTCTAATTTGGTGATTTCTGTTTCCATTTTATTATTTCCTTCAGTATCCTATCAGGAAAACAGAAACCACAGCAGTTATATGGCCAGAGAAGATTTAACGTAAGGAATGAGTGAAATAACAATCAGAGGGCTGAAAATTGAAAGGGGACTCAGGTAGCACAGAGCTAGTAAATACCAGAAGCAGCTTCCACCTTAAGGAACCAAAGGACAGAGCTTGAGCTTTTAGAACCTGAATCTTGGAAAAGGGAGCCCTGTAAAGTCAGGGCCGAGTCTCTGAGGAGGAGGGGCTGCTGTCTGGCTGCTGCTAGCATCTTTTGAGGGGACGGTGTGGAAAGCATCAGGACGCTGGAACCAGTGTTGCTGCCATGGTCAAGAACTGTTGCAGAGGTGGTATAAAGAGGAACAGCAAGCAAACCACAGAAGCATCTCCCTTCCTCCTCTTCCACTTCCCAGTCCCCCTCAAATCCCCCTAATTGGCACCTCGCTAGCAAAGGAGGAATGTGGCTTGCAGGACCCTAGTCTCAGCATCGCACAGCAGCTATGGAAGGATGGGCTTGGAGCTGAAGACCAGAGCTTAGGGCCTGCACACCTTACTTTTCACTCTCGTTTGTTCTTTCCTCTACTCTTTTTTTGGCATAGTTTTTATTGAGATATAATCCACATGCCAAAAAATTCACCCTTTTAAAGTATATAATTCAGTGGTTTTTAGTACATTCACAATGTAGCATAACTGTCACTACCATCTAATTCCAGAGTATTTTAGTCACTCCATAAAGAAACTCCATACCTATTAGCAGTCATTTCTCTTTCCCCACTGTCCCCAGCCTCTGGCCATTCCTAATCTACCGTCTGTCTCCACAGATTTGCCTATTCTGGACATACAAATGAAATCATCCAACATGCGGCCTTTTACTTCTGGCTTCTTTCACTTTAGCGTAATGTTTCCAAGGTTCATTCATGTTGTAGCATGTATTAGTACTTCATTCTTTTTGTGGATGAATAATATCCATTTATATGAATATACAGCATTTTATTTATCCATTCATCATGATTCATCTTTCATGTTCTTTTCATCTGCTTGATATAAGAAAATGATATCAGTATCTTTCACAATAATTTTATCTTTCAATTTTTCTTTACAGTTTCTGGTTAGTTGACCCATAAAAATTGTTAGTTATCCATTTATTATGAATGGATAAATGTTGTATATTCATATAAATGGATATTATTGGTTTGTTTCTACTTTTTGGCTATTATGAATACTACTGCTATGAACATTTGTGTACAAGTTTTTGTGTGAACTTAGATTTTCAATTCGCTTGTGTATATACTCTTTCGTTTATTCTTCTTTTTGAGGCAGGGTCTCACTCTGTTGCCCAGGCTAGAGTGCAGTGGTGCGATCATGGCTTAATGCAGTCTCCACCTCCCAGGCCCCAGTTATCCTCCTGCTTCAGCCTCCAAGTAGTTGGGACCACAAGTATGTGCCACTATGCCTAGCTAATTTTTTTATTTTTGTAGAGACAGGGTTTCCCTATGTTGCCTGGGATGCCTGCAACTCCTGGGCTCAAGTGATCCTCCTACCTATGCCCACAAAGTGCTGGGATTACAGGTGTAAGCCACCTCGCCTGGCCTCTTGCATTTATTCTTAAACATAATGTTTCATGTAATTACTGGTTGTGTTTAAAAGCTGACCCCTTTAAGATCATTAGTCTTGCTCTGGTACAATTTTTCCACATCTGATAGAGTTTGACATGCGTGCTCTCATTTATGCCTTTTTCTAAATAGTCATTAGTTGGAGGGTGTTTTTTCCTAACCCAGTGATTATTTAGGAGAACATTTTAAACTGCATATAAAACTTTTGTTAAAATTGTACAGAGCACTTAAAGCTATTTGGAATGTGTTGAGCTTTTCTTGGCAGCCTAGTGTATTTTCAGTATTTTATAAGACCCATGGTTGCTTAAAAATTTTTGTTATATACATTTTTCCAATTTTATTCTGCAAATTGTTTTTTGTCTGGTTGATATAAGAAAATGATATAATCAATTCCAATTCTAAGAATAAAAAAAAGAAAAAAGAAAATGATATCAATATCTTTCACAATAATTTTGTCTCTTAATTTTTCTTTATAGTTTACCTGATTTCAGCTTTATGTATATTTACCCTGGGTTAGTTGACCTGCAGAAATCTTTGACTATCACTTCTTCCTTGTGAATTAAATTTTTTACTACTATAAATTATTCTATTTAATTTATAAATTTATAAATGAACACATACTAAACAAAGGAATCAGCATGCTTTTGCTCGTCATCTTTTTTCCCTAGATAACTTTTGCAGTTGTTTTCAATATGAAAACAACTATTTTTATAAAAATCATTCAGTGTTAATTCTACATTTATTTTTGTCCCAAAATATTTCCTCTCATGCTCCAGTCAGGGTATCCAAAATGAATATATTATTTAGTCATTGGGGAAGAGACAGTGGAGTGAGTATGTTTTGGGTAACTGCCTAAAAAAACAAAACCTAAAAAATACTGAATGTCTATAGAACATTTCTACATGCTAACATCTGTTTTTAAAGCCCTCCTTATATTAAATTACTTAATACTCACAGAAAGATGCTGATCTGACACACTTAACCACTTTATTCCCCAACTCTGCACACCTGACCGCCATCTCTCTGTCTTTAGCAGTGTCTTCACCTCTGTCCCCTGCTGGGAAGTTATGTTCATATAGCATGACACACCCACACTCAGCACAGTGATGGGAATAGGGCTGACAGGAATGGGGCTGATGGGAATAGGGTTGGGCCTCCAACCTACAGTAACAATCCATAGATTAGGCTGAATCATTTATATATTTTGACCAAGAGATACTGAGACATTAGAGGGGTAGGGGCACTTGTATAGAAAGGCTATGTGGAATCTGTTCTGGGCAGCCATTTCCAACCATAGGAATGTTGACGATGCAGCCTGTGAGAGGCTAAACCAAATGCAAAGAGAGATGCAGTGTCAGAGGCCACGTGGCTCCTGAAAGAGAGGAAGATAGAGTTCCTAAAAGGCTGGGCTATACTTCCTATATATTGTTACTATGAAATATCCTTGCCTCCTTTTGATAATGCCCTTTAACTTTTACTGGTTTTAGTGCCCTTCTCTTTCTTAGATGAGCCCTAATTAAAATAGGGCCCAGATTAGAATGCCATTTAACTAGGTAAGATATTGTGGCAAAGTATATTTTCCAAAGATAGACACCATAATATCCCCCATGCCACATGCTCTTCTAGAACCTTGCTATTTCTCAAATAAGAAGTGGAATCTATGTCCTCTCCCATTGAGCCTGGGTAGCTCTTAATACTTGTACTGCTCAATGCAGTATGTTAGAAAGGGCACCATGTGACTTCCAAGGATAGATCATACAAGTGGATATTATGGCGTCTATCTTTGGAAAATACACTTTACCACAATATCTTACATAGTTAAGTAGGGACACTTGCTCTTGGAACCCAACACCATGTTGTAAGGAAGCCCAAGTAGTTACTGGAGAGGTCCATATAAAGAGAAATGAGGGCTCCAGCTCCAAACCCAGCTGACAACCAGCATCCACTTGCCAGCCAAGTGAATGAGCCATTTTGAAAGTGTATCTTCTAGTCCCGACTTAAGTTGCTCCAGCAAATGCTACTGGAAGCATAGATGGAGTTGTTCCTAACAAGTTTTGCTCTAATTGCAGATTCACAAGCAAAATAAATGATCACTGTTGTTTTAAGCCACTAAGTTTGGTGGGGGGGAGGGGGGGTTCCCACTTTAGGAGTATATAAATGATATAAACACCATGCTAAACTATAGTCATCAATTAATATATAGCTATTTCTTAGTGGGGAACTATAAAAATTGGACTTGGGGAAAGATGTTTTAAGATGAAGAGGCAGGGAACAAACAATGAGGACAAGAACCACCTAGCAGTCACCCATAGTCAGTGACTGCAGGTTACTAAAGAAATGGATGAAAAACGGAAGAGAGGATGGAGGGGAGGGTGAGTTTGTTTTCTTTCCCTATGCTCTGTAGAACTCTCATGAGTGGCTTGGAGGAGGTGGTGGAGGTGGTGACGGGAATGCATGAGCTGCTGGCATGAACTGCAGACTCCTCAGGAGTACATCCTGCTTTTCATTTCTTATTGTTTCCCCAGAGGCTGGCACAATGCCAGCCACATAGTAGGTGCTTAATACATATTTTACATTAAAGAAATAAATGGAAATTTCATGGTGTCCTCGTCAGAATTTTGTTTATAGAGAATAAAAGCTCTGTCAAAGTAACTTACGTAAAAGTGAGTTTAGTGTATGGATAAAGGTGAATTGCCCATAACCCAGCTGTGCAATGTATAGCAGGGTCTTGTGAGAACAGAAAGGATATTTCTATTTTTCCCTCTGCCTGGGCCCATGAGCATCTCTTATCTTGGCTCCTTTCTCCACGTCTAATCAACTTTTCCTCTTTACAGGTTAGCTTCCTCTGCCAAGCTTTTAGTTTATGTTTTCCCCAAATTCTACTTGCTTTAGAGAACCATGTTGACCAACCAACATGTCTACTACTCTATGACCAAAACTGACTGGTTCTCTCAGCCTGAATTTCAAACTCCTATGAGAGAGACTGTAATTGGCTAAGTTTGAGCTTGGTGTCTCCATGAGTCTAAGCATCTGTGACCAGGCTGGAGTCATGCAGTTCTTTGGGCTTCCTCTTCTAGATTGTGAGTGAGACAGCTTTCTAAGATGGGACCTTATTGAGGAGGAAATAGTGATGCTATGACATGGCTAAGCACAGAGTTAAGGGGCTTGCACTTCACTCTCCAAAGCTTTGCTACAATCTATGGTCCTGTGAAAATGCCTTTAGGATATAAAACACCACCATTGCCATAGAAATACCATCAGAAAGATGCTTCCACTGCCCGTCTGTTTTTCAAGCCACAATGTAAACCTTAAGGAAGGAGATCAGGCGACAGGTGAACCATGCAGTCATGACTCGTGTTGTACAAGATTCCCTATGCTTCTAATAATTAGCATCTCTGGACCCACGGGCCATTTCAGACTAAACAATTAGACCCACGGTCAGCCAATGATTAAGATTCAGAATCCCTCCCTAATTGAGTGGTGCAAAAATCAATCCCCTTTCTGAAATTGCCAGCATTCCAGTCTTTTAGCAACCTGTATAGAAGCATACAGGAACCAGGATGTCAATTTGAATCAATCAGCTGTGTTGAAACAGGAAAGCAAACAGTGGGTTTCTGTAGAACCCACCTTAGGCTGATGGTCTGGATGGGTCTTCAGACTTTTAAAGGTCCCCTAGTGGTCTAAAGGGGGCAAAGCTAAATCTCCAGCCTCACCTTTTTGAAAAGTAGCTGGCAATGAATGAGAACCTGGTTAATTTACTTTTTATTATTTGGGCCTCATACAAAAGTTGAACACACATCGGGTTACAAACACATTTTCTAGGCCACACATCGAATTGGCTCAGAAATAAAAAAAAAAAACTTAAATACGGTATATTTTAATACTTGCTTGGACATGTCTTTCTGATAACAGCTGATCAAAATTCAAGTTGGACAGTTTTAAAAAATACCACTTTCTTCATTCTGATATTCTGCACAGTGTTCTAATTAGTGTGATAATAGGACTCTCAAAAGACAAAATGTGGCTGAAATTTTTATATTTATTAGTGACGGTCCCTAATGTCAAGTTTGTATCTTATTAGTTTCCAAAATGTCTGTAATCCATTGTTCTGTTTCTAAAAACTTAGTCTGAGATGGGGTTCAGTGTTGAAATAAACCAGATAAACGTAAGTTCTTACCCCAAGATGCTTTTTAAAAAATTCTTTTTTAAATCTTTCAAGGTCCAGGCTGTTGGTTAACTGAGAGAAAGGCAGGATTGATTGACAGTATCTGTCAGAGGCAATGAACTGCACTTCAACGATGCCTTTATGCCGGCGTGTCAAGTTGTTCAACTGTGACCCTTCCATCTGTTCCAGCTAATCTGAAAGTCATTTAGACCCGCTTCCCCATTCACTTGAAACACAGCACATTCTCCTGTTAACACACATATGCAAAGTTGTCCGCTGTCAGCAACCTAAGGAGTTTTTTGAAAAGTCTCACTTACAACATCTGTATAAACATTTACACAACAGAAAATCGATTTATTGACTATTACTGCCTCCCTAACTTAATTTTTTCAGAGATTTCTAAGTATGGGGTCAATTTGAACAGACGTTTAGAAGTTTTTTTAATGCAGGTATGGTCACTTGACTTTGACATTTAAAAAAAAAGAATCATTCTCTAGTTCACATATTAATACTTCTTAAGAATGTACAATCTTATTTTCAAGGATTCAGTTAAAACTGAAAATGCTTGCATACTTTGGGGTTTTTTCAAGCAAGTTTGGGAGCAGATAGTCAAGTTCATTGTATCTACTCAGAATCTCTGGGGTGGGTTTCTGAGAATCTGTATTTCAAAAAGTACCCCAAGTGATTTTGTGAATCAACCAGGCTCAGAAACAGCTGATCAGGTTTATTTACACCTTAATAAACTACCTCCTACTTCATGTTTCTATTTTCCTATTCATATGTCTCATATGATCCCATTGAATAAATTTCCTATAAAAGGTAAAAAATAAAACATAACAAAAACAGGAAAGCTTATTTGACTGATTGACACAAATGTTTCCTTGTGTTACATGTAAACTTATATTGTATATGGATGTAATACAAAAGCATTTATATTAAATAAATTAAGACTTCCTTTGGGTCCAGAACTAAAAATAATTGCTTTGCTGTATTTTAACCTGCTTCCTTCCTATACTTCGTCTGGATCTACATTGTATTGCTCAAGTATCCTCAACCCTGACACTGAATCTCTGTGTGATCTTGAATTAGTTATTCTTATCTCTTAGTTTGCATGAAGAAGTTGAAGAAGATGATCTCTAAAGTTCTTTTTAACTCTGATATTCTCTGGGTATCTAAAACAAGTTTTCTCAATGATAAAATCACCTCCAGCTTTGAACATTATCTCCAACCACACAAAATCAGAGCCCACAAAGTTTATCAAGGTATTTTAGAAAAGTAATTCAGAGGTATAGGAGCTTAAGGGACCTTTGTGAAATCTTCCTAGAACTTAAATGTATACCTCAAGCTCCAATAGAATTTTTATTGACCTATTCACAAAATCTTCCACTCTGTTCTTTGAGGTTATATTTACAATCTTCAATGGTTCTTTTCATTACATTTGTCCCTCCATTTCCCCGCTTCCTCTTCATTTTTGTCTTTAGCCCTCTTGGTGCGGTCAAAAAGACATAAAAGATCTCTGATGAGGTGTGTGAACTTGGACAAAGAAGTCATTTAAACTTTCCAAGCTTTAGTTATTTTCACGTGTAAGATGGAAATACTATCTGCTTGAGTACTAAAGGAGGTAAGTGAATGTCATAGCACTTTCTAAGCTTTAACTTGTAGAGGTGTCATTATTATTATTTATTATAATACTTCTAGTGCTGCTGCTGCTCATAAATTGATCCTCTGTTTTACTATTGTGCATTAAATGCCTTCTAATAAATTACTTTTTGGATACCTATGGAGAAAAATGAAAGAGAATTGCAGACATGTATATCAAAAGATATGCACATCAAAATATTTGAAAAATTCATAACTTTTGGCACAGTAGTTTTACTTCTAAAAACATATCAAAATATATGTTCTATATTTTACATAAGGTCATCCATAAAAGCACTGTTTATAATAGCCCGCATTAAAATCAATCTGATGTCCATGAGTAAATCATCATCTAGCCATCATGAGATACTATGTGACCATTCAGAATGGTGTTTTAAAAAAATATTTAATGACTTAGGAGATGCTCTTATTACGTTGTAAAGAATAAAAATAAAGCAAGATACAAACTTACTTTGTTTTTTTGTTTGTTTGTTTGTTTGTTTTTGAGATGGTCTCACTTTGTTACCCAGGCTGGAGAGCAGTGATGTGATCTTGACTCACTGCAAACTCTGCCTCGTGGGTTCAAGAGATTTTCCTGACTCAGCCTCCCAGGTAGCCAGGATTACAGGTGCACACCACCAGGCTCAATTAATTTTTGCATTGTTAGTAGAGACGGGGTTCTACCATTTTGGCTAGGCTGGTCTCCAACTTCTGACCTCAAGTGATCTGCCTGCCTCGGCCTCCATAAGTGCTGGGATTATAGATGTGAGCCACCGTGCCTGGCCCAAACTAACATTTAAGTTTGTATCTTGTTACATATTGTAATGTTACAGTGAAATATATTGCCTAAATAGATCTTAAACGAAGAAAAACAACTAATATACATTGAAGTATTTATAGTGGTTGTCAGCAATAGCAGTATAGATAACGTCTGTTTTCTTTGTACCTCTGAGTTTTCTAAATTTTCTTTTAAGAGTATATTTTTTTAAAACCTGTGGCACCTGCTCTTCTCTCAAATTTCAAGTCATATATACATTCACCCAAGGAAAACATTTTTAGTATCTCCTGTGTATCTCTGTGCATCTTTGTATTCTGTTGGACATAGTGGAGACACAGAAATATATATATAATATAGTCATAGGCTTTAAGGCGCTTATAATCTAGAAGGAGAAATTGTTCCTTATATAAAGAAATGCAGTAATGTGAAAAGCATCCTTAGAACAGTGCAAATGAAATGCCATAGAAGTTAACAGAGTAGGTTTCTCTGAGGATGTGAAAGTTAAGCTATTTATCAAATCCCTTAAGAACTGTTATTGAGGTAATAAACAATTGATAGGACTGTTTTAATCTGGTAAGTCTGAATAGACTATACCCTCTCACTGGAAAATGGGTAGTATTTGAGCTTTTATTTGCTGAATGTCTCTTACCAAATTAAGGCCCAACCTGGTTCTTATTTTCCCAAAGAACCAATAAAAGTTAATTTATCAGCAATTTATTGTTAGGAAGTAAGATATCTAAGAAAGAATTTGAAGAGTCTTCAAATAACACAAGGCCACTCAAATCATATGAGGGCACCTGGGTTCATCTCATGATACTCACTCAGTCCCCTAAACTCAGAAGTATGACTTTACATGGAAATGAGCAGGAGCTAATGTGAGGAGGGAAAGAACACTTTCTATCCAGTTCCAAACTGCCTAGCTAGGGGAGAAAATATAGTTGGGGTCATAATGGTTGACCTCACAGTAGAAATACAAATAAAATTGTCCACATAGCTGTCCCACCTTCCATCTTCAAGAGCACCATATTCTATTGGTGAATAAATTGGGGATAGATTATTCCATTTGGATGTCTAAAGCATGGGCCATGAACTTCAGTTGCTTACAGCAGCTAGGGCAGGTGATATAGATGTGTGAACCAGATGGGTATTAGACCCTAATGCCATAGTAAATTGGACAGTACGCCTCACCTAGAAGTGTACTAAAGTATAAAAAGTACCATGCCAAACATTTGCTTCCCTATATTCTAGTCAGTTTGTTCCTAGACAGAGTGGCCCACAGAAGACATACTCATCAACATACTATTTGCAGTACCAGGTAAGCCTATCGATTTCTCCACCAATGCTAGCATTCACATCCTGGAAATGACTGCCTTTCAATGAGGAAGCTAGAATGAGGAGAAGCTGAAAAACAGCTCAGTGTGACCAGAGAGCCAAGCAGAGCTTAAGTCTCAAATCCAAGAAATGTAAATGGTGAGGGAAGTTACACTCTACCTAAGGAATTGAAGAAGGAGTTGCTGGTCTTCTTCGGATGCCCCCAGATGATATGATGAACTGCTTCATATCAATGGTTCTCACTGAGGCAATTTTGCCCCAAGGGCCATTTGGCAATGTCTGGAGACATGTTTGGTCAACAACTGGGGTATAGAGGACAATGTGATTGGTACCTAGTAGATCAAGCCTAGGAGTGCTTCTAAACATCTTACAATGCACAGGACAGTTCCCACAAGAAATAAAGTCAGCATCGCAGAGGTCGAGAAATCCTGCCCCATGCTCATGGCCAATGGGTGTTAAGGGTAACACATTGCTACTGTGAATCACAGAATTATATATTTGCATGTTTCTTCATTTCTAGGAGTGATCCTAGAGGGCGTCTTGGAGGCTGTGGCAGACTGATGATAGAAACGTTGAGGCAAGATGCCCTTTGTTACCAAATCAATCCTAGCTCCACAACTGTGATTCAGCAGGTTGTCATAAAAGGTTCCACAGCAGAGTCTCCTGCTCCCAAACCTTCCAGGCCTCCCTACTGCCATCAAGATGAAGATTAGGCTTCTTAGTGTAGCTTCCAAGGCATTTCATGATCTGATCATATCCTGTGCTGCCAGCTCCATCTCTAGTCAACACCTGCCACCTGTTCCAGACCCAAACTGCCTTGCCTTCTCCCAAACCTGGGAGAGGTGCTCTTCACACCTCCATGCCTTTGCCCAGGGAACCCCCTCTGCCTCAACTGTTCTCTCAGTTCTACTCCCCTTCCCTGATTTTGCCAAAGGTAAAACCTCATTCGCCCTTTTAGACCCAGTGAAAATGTTATACCCTCTCTATCCCCAGGAACCAGGTAGAATGAACCACTTCTTCCCATGTCTTCTATGGCATTTTGTGCTCATCTTTGTTAATCTACTTAGCACTTACCATCAACATGTTTTAGTTGCAGGTGTTTACTTAGCATTTTATTGTCACATGTTTAGTTTCAGACTGTGCCTGGCACTATGCCTGGTACAGGCTAACTCTCAAATCTTCCCTAAACTTAGCTCAATTGAATCCTACCACACTGTAGTCCTTTAGTGCTTATCATTCATTCATTCATTCATTTTTGGACACTCACTATGTGTCAGGCATTAAACAGGCCATGTGCTCTCTCATGAGGCAGAAGTTCTATTGGGGGAGATGGGTAATAAAGCCAATTCTGAGGTGAGAAATGGACTTTGTAGTCTTCCTGACCATCAGCTGCCTCATCTCTGCTTGAACTCTCTCTGTGATGAGAAACTCACTTTCTGAAGAAGTCGAATCCACTGCTGACAGACTCAGATTCTCCTTTGATTGAGCTGCAAACTCTCCCCCTGTACTATCTACAAATGGCTCCCAGGTCAGCTCCCTGCAGCCACTCAGAACAAGCCTGTTTGATCTTCTTCATGATGATGCTTCATGGATTTGAAGATGGAACTCTTAGCACTCACTTCCTTCGGTAAATCTCACATGCCCTGGTTCAGACTGCTAATTGCTCCTACTCCTTTGGGAGTCTCCCGGAATCGCTAACCCTATAAATGTGATCATTGCCATAATATCAAGATGTATTAAGCATTTACTATTAGCCAGGCATTGTGCTAAGATTTTTTTTTCTTTGAAATGGAGTTTGGCTCTTGTTGCTCAGGCTGGAGTGCAATGGTATGAACTCAGCTCACTGCAACCTCCACCTTCCAGGTTCAAGTGATTCTCCTGCCTCAGCCTCCCAAGTAGCTGGGATTACAGGCATGTGCCACCACACCTGGCTAATTCTGTATTTTTAGTAGAGATGAGGTTTCACCATGTTGGCCAGGTTGGCCTGGAACTCCTGACCTCAGGTGATCAGCCTACCTCGGCCTCCCAAAGTACTAGGATTTCAGGTGTGAGCCACTGCTCCTGGCCTGTGCTAAGCTTTTTAAAGGCCTTCTCTCACTTAATTTTCATAATAATTATATGAGGTGGGTACTATTATTATCTCCATTTTACAGATGAGAAATCTAAGGCTAAGAAGAATAAATAACTTGCTTAGGTTTGTACAGCTGTTAAATGATAGGGTTGGGATTCATACCCTGAACTGCATTCATAACTATTATGTACTGCTGCTTTTATGGCCTGTGCAAGAGGCCTTTTAGTACACCTGGAAGTTGGGTAATAACTCTACATGATATTGCATTTTTGCAGATGGCTGCACAATGCTAGTGATTCATTCACTTCCATCTTTTTCAATCATGGTACTGCTAAGGTCCCTGGTTCAGTGCCTGGCCCAACTTGGTATTAATAAACAGTTTTTTAAAAAATAAATCAGATACATCTTCTAGCCATACTTGCACTTTTTGTTTTGTCTTGCCCAAGTACAGGACTTCACATTTATGGCTGAAATATTTAATTTTGTCAGATCCAACTCCTGGTTTTAGACTACTGTAGTAGACCGAATAACGGCAACCCAAAGATATCAGGACCTAATTCCTGGGACCTGTAATGTTACCTAATTTGGAAAAGGGTCTTTACAGATGGGATTAATTTAAGAAACATGTGATGAAGAGATGACCCTAGATTATCTGAATGGGAACTAAATGCCATTACAAATGTCTTTTAAGAGACAGGCAGCAGGAGATTTGGCACACAGAAAGAAGAGGTGCGGGCAATGTGACCAGGGAGGCACATGTTAGAATCATGCTTTCGTAAATCAAGGAATGCCAACAGGTACCAGAAGCTGGAAGAGACCAGGAGGAGATTTTCCCCTGGAGCCTCCAGAGGAAGTTTAGCCTTGCTGACACCTTGAGTTTGGCTCTTTGCAATTGATTTCAGTTTCCAGCTTCTAGTACTGTGAAAGAATACATTTCTGTAGTTTTAAGCCATCATGTTTGTATAATTTTTTACAGCACCTAAAAGGAACTAATACAAATGCTAGACTGTAGTGCAATGGTGCAATCTCAGCTCACTGCAACCTCCACCCGCCAGGTTCAAGTGATTCTCCTGCCTCAGCCTCCCAAGTAGCTGGGATTACAAGCATGTGCCACCATGCCTGGATAATTTTGTATTTTTAGTAGAGATACTAAATTCCTAATACTAATTTCCTAATCCAATGAATTAATTGTATCTCCCCAAACTTAAGCCATCAATAATGTAAAAGATCTTGATCGTGTCTTCTATTAAATATATTTACTGTAGAATCATGTAACTTACAAAATGCAGACCAGATGCAAGACCACAGGCATTGTCAGCCCAGGCATTGTCAGAATATGTTCGTAGGATGCTGGTTTCGCAGTAGGAATTACCATACAAAAGAGGCTTCATGGTTTAGCAAGGAAGTTTGGGAAACACTGGGTTGAAAACATTTGAAAAAGTTTCTCTACTGCAGGACTTCTCAGAGCTTTTAGTATGCTAATGCACACTGTGAATCTCCAAGTAGGCATGTGGTCTGGTGTGTTTCCCAAGCTTATTTACTCACATTCATCCCACCCTTGGAAAAAACACTTCTACAAACACGTCTTGCAAAGAGAACAGTTAAGAGAAAAATATATCTGGAAGTCCAAAGCAATTGTTTTGCCGAGATCCACTGGTGGTAGTACATTCAGGACTGTAACACAGGTCTCCTAACACTGTGTCAGCATTCCTTCTACTAAACATGTTGAACATCCAAAAAGGAAGCACTGAACGTCACCTTTAAAATAAAGGACAGGGATTCTCCAAAGACAACTTTATTGAAAGGAAACTTTTTTTTTCTTTTTTTTTTTCTTTTTTTTTGCAGTGAGTTAACAGCTTATAGAATACAGGAGTGAGATATGAGGAAGGGTGAATTTTTCCTACCTTTTGTTATTGGCATTGACCCTGAAGGTCCTTAGTCCTTTGCAGAAGCTTAAGGGGCTTAGATCAAGGGCAGATTTTGAAATTGAATTTATTCAGATTAAGCAAAATCTTCAGTGAGAGGATTTACTCCCCACAAGCTGTTGCCAAGTTGGGGCTGCCCAGGCCAGGCCCATTTTCCTGAGTCAAAATCAACCCGTTTCCAAATTGCTGGCAGTGTCTGGGGCAGCCAGTTTCCCTGGGACATTAAACATTCAGAGCTTCCTGAGCCTTCTGGATCATTTTTTATTTCTGCAATATTTTTAGGCAGGTTTTTTGCAGGCTGCAGATTTTATACCAATTGTACAGGAAGATGAACCTAGGGACAGTAGCCAGAGATTCAAAGTGTAGAAAAATGTGCCTTCCTTATCCGTTAGCATTTGAAAAATCACAGTGAGATTACTTCTGGCAAAGAGGATATTTTCCCATAACAATCTAGAAGACAGAGTGCAGTTGGGAGCCCAGCATTCTGAGTAGCTGTTAGGGGATTTTTCTTTTAATTCCATATTCTCCTGGTTGGCCAGATGCTTGCTACTTTTATTCCTCAAGTCTGAAAAACTGCCACTGATTTTGAGACCTGCCTGTGGCAGAAATAATAGTTGTAGAGATATCTCTCAGAGTGGATGTCCTGCTTCTGGGATACAACATTATCCACCTTCTATTAATAGTTCAAACCTACTTTGCCTTTAAGAACTAGCATTTGGAAGGCCTTAAGTCTCAAGTTTTGTTCTTTCGTGTCTATATTTTAAATGTAGCTTTTATGGATGTGTTTCAAAAGCAATGCATATTTCTTTTAGAAGTGTTGAAAATACAAGAAAAGCATTAAGACAGAAATTAAAATCTCCTGTTTTCTCGCCAATAAGAGATAAAGATCATTAACATTGTAGGCTCCTTTTAGAGTCATTTAAGAATATCTCAGCAGGATGCTGATCAGGGCAAACTTTGAGATTAGTCCCTCTAATCCCCACAAAATGGAAGGTAGCCTGTGTAGTTCAGCTCTGTATCAAGCACAAAGAGAATCACCTATAATTCACTGAGCTCCTATTTAAAAAAAAATCACAGTTTATGAAACTGGACGGGTCTGTGAACCCCAATGAATAGATGAGGAAACTGAGAATCAGAGAGTGGCTGACTGCCCCAGTCAGCTGGCATTTCAGTAGTAGAGCAGGGAATGTGAAACTCTTCTAATTCTCATTTAGTGTAGTTTCCCTCATTGTAACAGCTGTCTCACTATAGAAAGAATTCTAGTTATAAAATTCCATTTGAGTAAGAACATTTGGCTATGCCCTCAAAGCACGGGCAATTTTCATGTGCCGATTTGGCATTATGGGGAAAGAAATGATCTCCACATAAATCCAAATTTCCAAACACCTAAAGGTGAGTTCCTTTAAGCCCAAAGACTTTTATCTTAACTTTAACACATTTCAGTGAAAATTATTCTACATAAACCTTTTGGAGGTCAGGCATGCAATAACATTTAACAGTTTTTTAATGACTCAAAATAATAATTATAAGCATCAGTTTTTATTTTGTATGATAATATAGTGAGACTTTCCGGGATTGGTAAATTGTAAAACCCTGAACTGCTCTAGACTGCTAAGCTTTCATAGTTTTATGTTTGCTTTATATGGATTTTCTGTCTCTCCCTGTACAGTCAAGCTGTCAGCTCTTATTTCTTGCTGCTCCCAATATGTCCGAGATATTCTCTTTATTTGTTTCCCATCTGCTATGCCGCTTCTAATCTGTATGTGTGGGGGAAACAGACACTCATGTTTCTTAGAAGCATTTGTAAGGTAAGAGTAAGCAGGTTCTGGGTGAGGATTGAGGGTCATAAAATTAGTGAGCAAACTTAGGGACATATATTTTGGTTACTCAGAATCCTCGTTAAGCTTGTTTTCTTTACAGATTGGCAAATAAATGGTGTCTAGATAAATGATACAGGACAGTACTTTGAAAGACAGGCATAAAAAATTCAGACATCCTTTGCCTATTTATATACATCAGTCTTTCCTTGGGAAGAGAACCAAATCTCCAAGCAACAGAGTGAGTCCCGGGTGCCTTAAGTTATTTTCATTTTTTTAAATTTCTAAAATCACTTTCCAACTTAAAAGTGGTCTTTTCTAAACTCAAATGGAGAGTAAATGGAAACTCAGCCAAGGTATCATTCATAGAGACTGGCAAGTACAGAGGACGTATCGCTCACCATTGAGGCCGCCTCTCTCCCTAGCAGCTGCTATCTTCCCTCCACCAATGTTTTCATTTCTTTACTTGTTGCTTGTGCCTTTTCGAAAAAATTTAAAATATTTCCCTTCATCCAAACTTTAAAACGCAATCTTTCTTTTACATGATTGATGTCTGATTTTTCCTACTGTCACAACATTTTCTCCCAGATTCCAAATTTCTAAAACTCCAACCACCAAAAAACAAACAAGTAAACAAGATGGACTAGAAACCTTCAAGCTCACTTGATGCTGAAATCATTTTTAAAGCTACCATTAGAAATGGTGCTGTGGGAGCAATACGGGCTGTAAAAGCCAAGCAATTTGCAAAATTATGTTAAGACGAGGAATTACTCAATGCAAACACCTGCTTCAGAGTGATCATCAAATTATCCACAGCCTAGCTATGACCCTGCAAGCTGACTTTCCTTCACTCCTACTCCATGGTCGTTTGCATTTACCAGTAAACACCCACAGACCCACTACATTTTGCTAAACCAAAGGTTCAAATTAAACAACTCCTGCTGGAGCTCATGACGGGTTGTAATAACAACAGCCTAGAAACATTTGAATGGCGCATCATCAGTTTGCAAAGGACTTCACACACAGGATCTCACTTACACTTTGCAATCACTGTACCCTTAGGCTGTTCCCTGGGAAAGTTGTCACCAATGAGTTTTCCCAAAGAATGTGCAAAACTTCAAAATAAAACTGAGGTTATGATACTACCCTGAGTTTCCTTTCTACTGTCTCCTCCCCCTTTTTCTTTCCAGCTGTCAGTTTTTAAAGTGTATGTTTTAATTTTCCACGGTTGACCACATCCAAAGCTGTTTTAAGAGGCACGGGATTCTATTCTTCTCTAAGATCTATATGCAGCCATGGATTACCACAGCTGGTTCTGGTAACATTTGCAAATTCTAAACTATCTAAGACTATTTCTAAGGCTATTGTGAGTGACATTAGGCCTGTTTCTGGCAAGAAATCCTCTAGTTGTAATGTATACTATCTTAAATGGTCTTTTTGTGACCATGGTCTCTACCCTTAAACAAATGAAAGGCATATTTCCCCTGATGAGTGTCCCAAGGAGAGCTTGGGAAGAAATCATCATTATCAAGGCGGTTCACCCAGACACACAGACTTGCTTGTTACCGTATTTAAAGACGTGGCCACAAAGAAATAGTCATTGGATTTACAATAGGGGAAACCTAGTATGCATTTCCAAGGAATCACATTTTGGGGAGAATTACAGAATAATTACACATATGCTTAGATCACGAGCATTCAATGAAGCGGACAGTATTTTGAGGATTTAAGATGTTGGTGTTGTGGTCGTCTCTAAGAAACCGGGATAATTCAGACATTCAAATGCAAAACCGCACCATTTGGAGAGTGTAATGCGGTCTGTTCTGGTCACTGTTACAAATTCGGAAAGGATTCCCTGGCTGCAGACATTAGAGGCACTTAATACTTAAATCTGTTTCCAAATGTAAAGAATAGAACAAAAGTGCTGAGCATTAATGAAACGTATCCTAACACTGGTGTGCTGACACATTTCATTAAAGTGTCACTTTGGGAGAGTAAAAAATAATGACAAGAGCTTTGCTGTGTGCAACTTGATAAGGTCCTCAGATGAAATATCATTAACTAATAACACATTAAACATCCATTTTAATACTATCAGGGTTTTCAGATTGGGACTGAATTAATTTCATGCCTAGGATGATGTCTATAACCAATTACTATAAATAAATCTCTTTCATTGGTCTAAATACTTATTATTTATTCATGTTAGTTTTATTTTAACTTCCAGGAAATCAAGTATTGTTTGAAATGACCTTAATAAGATACTTTGAAGTATCAAATATCTTATTTACTTATAAGGCCAGCCATAAATTATTTCCTGAGGGAATGTATTTTGTGAATATTTTAAAATGCAAAATTTCTCCTTTTTGTTGGGTAACTGGCAAAATAATTTTCTACTGAACTCTAAAATGCTAAAGTGCTCTTTAGCTCAAAATAGTTTCTTTAATTAAAAACAAATTGATAAAAATACTTAACAAAGGTAGTTAAACAAACTCAGCATCTTACAGTTTCCAAAAGACTGCAAATTTAATGCTACAGTTTAAAGCTAAGTTGTTTTCTAGAAAATTTTTCATGTGTAAATACATGTAATTTGTATTTTCAATAAATTTTAAAAACTTCCTCTTCTAAGATCTTGTATGCAAAATATCGAAACAACAAAAACTGCAACTTTGATAGCCACTTTGATATTCTGGCAGATTTACAAAGTGTTTTCCACATTTAGACGTTTGTTTGGTTTTGTGCAGAAGAGTCATTTGGCGGAATGAAGCAAGGCAAGAAATTCTCCCAACAGGGCCCATGCAGCCAAGAATCAAGTTGCAAAGTAACACACAACAGAAGAGATGAAATAGAAAAATTAGTCCACAGCAAAACAAGAGAACTGCTCAAGGAACTTGGAGCTGGCAATCTCACAATGTGAAAGGTTAATCACAAGATTTAAAATCTAATCTTGCTTTCAAAGGCAGCTCATGTAATTGCATACATTGTGAAGGAACATGAGAACAGTGGGAACAGAAAAAAAATTTAAACAAGCGGGCTTGATATAAGCTGTAAATTTAATATGGAGAAATGTAAAAAGTTAGCGAGAGTAAGCACAGACCTCAGTAAAGGGTCAGCCAGGGACCTGGGAGAGCAGAAATGGCCACAAATCGCCACCTTGAAAGGAAAAGAAATGTTAAATTTTGGATAAACATGTATTCTGATAGGATACTCCCTGAGACCCATTAGATTAAATTCCATTCATTCATGTTGTCTAACCCATATTTATAGGAGACCCATCATTTGCTGATATCATGGGAATACCAAGATAAAAGAGACACTAGAGGAAAAAAGCCATGATTCCCTAGCGCACAAAGCAGAAAGTTTAGAAGTGGAAGAACTCACTCCATAAAGGGGATTTAAACTATCCCTTGAAGAAGGGCAGGACTTGGCCATATGGAGGTGGGAATGGGAAAACACAGCTGGCAGAGGTAACTTCAGGAGCAGGACACTAGACTATGCACAGAAGCCAGGGAGCACTTCAGGCCGACAGAAGTGCTGGCTACCTATGTGGGAACAGTGGGGGCTGGAAAGGTAAGAGGCCTGGAGGAGTTTGGCTTACTTCTGTGGAAAGCAGGAAACCTTCGGCCAAGGTTTTAGAGTCCAAGAATAATATGATGCTAAAGGTTAATGCATTTTTTTTTCATTTTTTTATTTTTTATTTTTTTAAAGATGGGGTTTCACCATGATGGCCAGGCTGGTCTTGAACTCCTGACCTCAGGTGATCCACCCACCTCGGCCTCCTAAAGTGCTAGGATTACAGGCATGAGCCACCTCGCCCGGCAAAAGTTTTTGAGATGGCATCTCTCTGTATCCCCCAGGGCTGGAGTGCAATGGTGCGATCTAGGCTCACTGCAACCTCCACCTCCTGGGTTCAAGCGATTCTCATCTCAGCCTCCCAAGAAGCTGGGATTCCAGGTATCTGCCACTATGGGCAGCTAATTTTTGTATTTTTAGCAGAGACGGGATTTCTCCATGTCAGCCAGACTGGTCTCGAAACTCTTAACTTCAGGTGATCCCCTCACCTCGGCCTCACAAAGTGCTGGGATTACAGGCGTGAGCTATAAAGGTTAACTTGACAACTATTGTGGGGCATCCTAGAACAAGAAGAAGATAACATAATCTTAGCAGTATATATTTCAGCACAGCAAAAACATAGAGGTCTGTATTCTTGTACTAGGAAGTATATAAGCCATATTTATGAGTTAAGTGTTTCTAAATTCCAAGACTACCACTTCTTGTTAACTGGAAAAGCAGTAAGAGGTCCCACTGAGGAACACGTAGTTTATCAAGGGACAGTGAAGGCCCTGGCCAGTTGGTGTTCTCAGAGCAAATTCCTTGCTTTCCCCAGAGAGAGGTGCAAGTTCTTGGGTGGTTGGGAGGTGGGGGTGATAAGTGCCAGGGACTGAAAAGATAATAACCACCCCCCAGGGGTGTATGTAATTCCCCCATCACAGCATAAATTTGAATTTGGATACATCCCAGGTCTCTGCCCTAACCATGACATACAGCAGCTGCCCAATCCATGAGCACCATCCTTGCCTAGACGTGTACTAACCAGGATAAAAACTGCCTCTGCATTAATATCTAGGAAGGAAAGCAGCCCTCACCATGTTGGCAAACACATTTAGGGGCCCTTGTCCCTTGGTAATAACTGTATGATGTTAGGGTGTCAGTGAGACAGTACAAACATGGGTAATGGACAAATGAGTAAAAGAAAAAAAGTCTTCGTTTTCATAGATGTATTTTTTATCTGTTATATTTATGGAGTATTTTATACTTTTCAAGGTGCCTTTAAATATCTGATACTATTTCATTTCTCCTAATAACTCTGTTATTTCTATCTTACAGAAAGTGTTACAGGAGCCCAAAGAGGCTGTGTGACACATCTGAGAGCCACTTGGCAGATGAATGAGAAACCAGAACCTCATTTTTTTAATTTCACCACTACTACATCACCTGTTCTCCTCCTATTTATATAACACATTTTTTATTGAGAGCCTATTATATAGAGGGCATGCTTTAAATCTGAGGAAAACCTATGTTGCGTGAAAACTCTCCTGCATAGAGCCCTCTGGTGGCAGGTAAATTAAGAATTATAAGGTAGGAAATAGAGAACTGTTTAGGATCTGATTTCATGGAAAGAGGAGGATACTGAAATACAGAAAGTTGTTCAGAGGGGCTCATCTAATATAGTTCTCTTATTTGACATATTAAAAAATTGATGCCCAGAGAGGTCAAGCAATGTGCTCATGGTGGCACAGCATCCAAGTCAGCACTTCTCTCCAGTCAGAAAGGTACCTCTCAGTATCTTCCTCATTCTCATTTCTCTTAATGAAGATTATTAACATTTGTTCCTCTTATCCCTTTTGAGCCTCAGTTTCCTCATTTGTAAACTAGGAATAGGGATAGTTCTCACCTCATTGGGTTGTTTTAGAGACTGAATGAAATAATGCAAGTCACACACTTAGCACAAGCCTGGCATGTAGTAAACACTCGATGTGTGGTCATTATTATAATGCTTAACGAACCATCTCTGTCTTGATGTACTCAGAACAATTAACCCTAAAGCTTTGTGTTCACTCTCATCTGTAGATCAGAAATAAAAAATACTTTCAGGGGAAGTGAGTGCTTTAAAGATGGTTTCTTCTCCAAGCTGAAAATAATGATCACATAACCTCTGAGACAGCGTCTCTCAGTGTGCCCAGGGAGCCTAGTTATTCTTCCAAGGTTAATGAGATTGGTCCTTCTCAGGGCAGGGTCAAAGGAATCTACCTCCTTCCCATTTTCTGAATGCAAACTCAATCCCATGGGTAGATCAGGGAAAAGGAACTGCAACATTTCCCCATGCATCTCTACCGGCTCTTTAATGCCTCTTTTAAGTTGCTCAGTTATGAGGCATTGTCAGCACCTCTCATCCTCAGTCGTGAATAAAATTACTTGGCCCTTCCTAACCTCAGTGAAGATATGAAGAGCACAACCAGAGTTCAGTAGCCTCACTGAACAGAGGTGACAGACAGAGGTCAGATCTCAGTGAGGCTGAGACAACAAAATTTTGTGGGGAACAATACTTGAAAGCAGAAAGCTACTCCGGGGAAGAGCACTATAAATTTGCATGGGGTCCTGTGAATTTCTGATGAAATACTAAGCTGACATACATAGAGTGAGACTTCACAAAATCAGGCAAAGGACAACTGCTAGAGTGCCATAAGCTAAACAATTGTAGGAGCTTGCACAGGGATGGGAGACATCTGAGTTCTCTAGAGTTGTTGACCTGACAGAATATCAAGCATATTTCATAGAGACTCCACAAAGGTCACAGCTTCAAAGCACAGTCATGCATCTCTTAATGATGGAGATACATTCTGAGAAATGCATAGAGGCAATTTTGTCATTGTGCAAACATCACAGACCGTACTTATATAAGCCTGGATGGTATAGCCTACTATACACCTACATGGTATAAAATAGCCTACTGCTTCTAGGCTACCAACCTGTACTGCATGTCACTGTAATGACTACTGTAGGCAACTGTAATATAGTGGTAAGTATTTGTGTATCTAAAAGTTGAAAAGGTACAGCAAAATATGATATTATAATCTGGTATAATATGGTACTATTATCTAATGTATAATGAGCTATAGGGTTAAATTAGCCTAAGAGTAAAGAGTTTTTCAGTCCCACCCTAATAAAGATTTTTTAAAAACTTTATAGAATAAATCTGATCTTACAGAAAATTAACTATCTATAATAAAACAACTCAAAACTCAACATGCTTTAAAGGAAGACAACAAAATCTAGACTCTCAAATATTTAGCATCCTATCTCAAATATTTAACATTGTCCAGAATATAATTTTAAAATTACTGGCCTGCAAAGAAGCAGGAAAATATGACCCATAACCTGTAGAAAACTAAATCACTAGAACAGACCCAGATATAAGAGAAATAATGGTGCAATGTACCCATCTGACAAAAGGCTAATATTCAGAATCTACAAAGAACTAAAACAGATTTACAAGAAAAAAAACAAACAAACCCATTCAAAAGTGGGCAAAGGATATGAACAGACACTTCTCAAAAGAAGACATAGATGAGGCCAAAAAACATATGAAAAAATGCTCGTTGTCACTGGTCATTAGAGAAATGCAAATCAAAACTACATTGAGATACCATCTCACACTAGTTAGAATGGTGATTGTCAAAAAATCAGGAGACAACAGATGCTGGAGAGGATGTGGAGAAATAGGAACACTTTTACACTGTTGGTGGGAGTGTAAATTAGTTCAACCATTGTGGAAAACAGTGTGGCGATTCCTCAAGGACCTAGAAATAGAAATTCCATTTGACCCAGCAATCCCATTACTGGGTATATATCCAAAGGATTATAAATCAATCTATTATAAGGACACATGCACACCAATGTTCATTGCAGCACAGTTTACAATAGCAACAACCTGGAACCAACCTAAATGCCCATCGATGATAGACTGGACAGGGAAAATGTGGCACATATACACCATGGAATACTATGCAGCCATAAAAAACGATGAGTTCGTGTCCTTTGTAGGGACATGGATGAACCTGGAAACCATTATTCTCAGCAAACTGACACAAGAATAGAAAATCAAACACCACATGTTCTCATTCATAGGCGGGTGTTGAACAATGAGAACACAGGGACACAGGGCAAGGAGGATCACACACTGAGGTCTGTTGGGGGAAGCTAGAGAAGGGTTGACGAGGGGTGGGGAGTTGGGGAGGGATAACATGGGGAGAAATGCCAGACATAGGTGATGGGGAGGAAGGCAGCAAACCATATTGCCATGTATGTACCTATGCAACAATCCTGCATGTTCTTCACACATACCCCAAAACCTAAAATGCAATAAAAAAAAAAAAAAAAAATATATATATATATATATATATGAGAAATGATGGAAGAAAAAAAACACTTTAAATACCTACTATAAATATGTTTCAGGATTTAAAGGAAAACATGAACACGATGAGATGGATGGAAATTATAAAAATAAAACAAAAGGAAATTCTAAATCTCAAAAATATGACTTCTGAAATAAAAAATGTACTAGATGGGCTTAATAGAAGATTGGATACTGCAGAATAAAAGATTAATGAACTTAACATTGCATCAGAAATTATCTACACTAAAGTGAAAGGCTTGAACATTTAACAGAGCCTCCACAAACTATGGAACAACATAAAGTGGTAATTGGACTCCCATAAGGAAATGAGATGGGGGATGGGAGAGGATACAATTTGATGAATCAGTTGCTGGAAATTTTCCCAATTTAATAAAAAGCATCAACCATAGATTCACAAAACATGATATATTTCAAGAAGGATACACACGAAAACATACACCAAGACATATCTTAATAAAACTGCTGAAAACCAATAATAAAAAAACTATACTAAAAGAAGCCAGAGATGGAAGAGGACATAATACATAGAGAAATGAATGAAGATAGGAATTATTACTCATTTCTAATATAAACAATGCAAATCAAAAGATAATAAAGTGAGTTTTTTAATGCTAAAAAGAAAAAATGACTTTATATCTGCAAATAAAGCTGTATTTAATTCAATATTTAGACCTATCTAAATCTGTATTCTATTCTAGTCAATAGGCCTAACTATTCTATTTCATCAATATCTGGCTAAAATATCCTTCAAAAATAAAGACAAAATTAAAATATTTTTAGAAAAGGAAGAATTGAAATAATTGGTAAAACTGCACCACAAGAAATGTTAAAGAAAGTGCTTTAGGTTGAAGAAAAAAAATACAAGGTGGAAATTTAGGTCCACATGAAGAAATGAAGAGCACTAGAAATGATAATGATTTTTATAATAGAACGATTTATAATCCTTTGGGTATATACCCAGTAATGGGATTGCTGGGTCAAATGGAATTTCTATTTCTAGGTCCTTCAGGAATCACCACATTGTCTTCCACAATGGTTGAACTAATTTACACTCCCACCAACAGTGTAAAAATGTTCCTATTTCTCCATATCCTCTCCAGCATCTGTTGTCTCCTGATTTTTTAATGATCACCATTCTAACTGGTGTGAGATGGTATCTCAATGTGGTTTTGATTTGCATTTCTCTAATGACCAGTAATGATGAGCTTTTTTTCATATGTTTGTTGGCTGCATAAATGTCTTCTTTTGAGAAGTGTCTGTTTATATCCTTTGCCCACTTTTTGATGGAGTTGTTTGTTTTTTTCTTGTAAACTTGTTTAAGTTCTTTGTAGATTCTGGATATCAGCTCTTTGTCAGATGGGTAGATTGTGGCACCGTTCACAATAGCAGACTTGGAACCAACCCAAATGCCCATCAATGATAGACTGGACAAAGAAAATGTGGCACATATACTATGCAACCATAAAAAAGGATGAGTTCATGTCCTTTGCAGGGACATGGACAAAGCTGGAAACCATCATTCTCAGCAAACTGACACAAGAACAGAAAACCAAACACCTCACGTTCTGACTCATAAGTGGGTGTTGAACAATGAGAACACATGGACACAGGGAGGGGAACATCACACACTGGGCCTGTTGGGGCATGGGGAGCTAGGAGAGGGATAGCAGGAGGTGGCGGGTAGGGGAGGGATAGCATTAGAAGAAATACCTAATGTAGATGATGGGGTGATGGATGCAGCAAACCACCATGGCACTTGTATACCTATGTAACAAACCTTCATGTTCTGCACATGTACCCCAGAACTTAAAGTATAATAATAATAATAATAATAATAATAAAAAGAAATGGTAATGATTTTTATACTTTACATAAAACAATAGAATACTATTTATTAACCTATAATAACATTATTAACGTATATAATTTAGTAACTGTGAGAAGTTAAAAATGCATATTGTAAATCATGATATAAGCAGTAACAAAAGGCATAGCTAATAAGTCAATGGCTAAGATAAAATGTAATACTAAAAACTACTCAATTCAAAACAAAGGAAGAGGAGGAAAAAAAAACATAAAAAAGAACCATTGAAAGAAAACAAAATGCAAAATATGAACCAAATTCAACACACATTCATGAAAAATAACAAGCTAAGAATAAGGGTTAACTTCCTATATCTGGTAAAGGGCATCTCTATAAACCTTTCACTAACATCACTGTTAATTGTAAGACCATGAACAAAGTAGGGGTGTCTATTCTTACTACCTCTCTTCAACATTATATTAGCAGTCCCAGCTAGTGCAAAAAACAAAAAAAGAAAGAAAGGCAAATAGATTACAAAAGAAGTAAAATGCTCACAAATGACATCGCCATACATGGATAAAGTTCTAAGAAATGTAAAAAAAAAAAAAGCAAAAAACAAAAAACCTGTTAGAACTAATAGTGGATGTAGGAAGGTTGCAGGAATGATTTGAATATACAAAATATAGGTCAATATACAAAAAATAAGTTAAATTTTCATATATTAGTAAAGAACAATTAAAAAATTTATTTCTAAAAATTGTCACTTATAAAAGCACAAAAAATATTAAATACATAGGGATAAGCTTAACAAACTATTCTCAGAATCAGTCTAAAGAAAGCAATAGTGACAGAAGTTTAAGAAGACCTAAATGCTCTTTAGATTGGAGACCTCAATATTACCAAAATGTCTACTTTCAACCAATTGACTAAAGTAATCCAACTGAAAACTGAAGTGGGCTTATAAAAAGAAGAAATTAAAAAGCTGATTCTAAAATTTATATAAAAATGCAAAATAATTAGAATAGTCAAAACAATTTTGAAATAGACCCAATTAGGGAGGCTTTTAATACCTGATTTCAAGATTCATTACTATAGTAAGTATTGTAAGTATAGTAAGTATGATATCATTTGTATAAACATACAGATAAATGGAAGAGAAAAGAAAGTTTAAACATATATATATATATGTACATATATATCTATGTGTGTGTTCAATAGATTTTCAAAAAGCATACTAACATAATTCAATGGGAAAAGGAAAGTCATTTTAACTAACAGTTAATGATACTGAACAACTGGATATCCCTAGGGGAGAAAATAATGAACCTTAATCACCAGCTCTCACCATATACAAAAATAAACTCCAAATGGATCATAGACCTAAATTAAAAAATAAAACTTATAGAAGAAAATCTTCACTGCCTTGAGATAAGCAAAGTTTTGTTAAATGTGATAGAAAAGCACTAACCAGAGAGAAAAAATATTGACAAATTGAATTTCCTCAAAATTAAAAACTTTTCCTCTTCAAGACACACTATTAGGAAAAGAAAAAACAAGCCCCTAACTTGGAAAAAATATTTATGATACAGATATCTGACAAAGAACTTGTGTTTAGAATAAGTATTTTTAAATAGGCAAAAGATTTGAACAGTCACTTCACAAAAAGATATAAACATCCCATTTATACTCACATACTATTGTCAGCCAAAAAGCATAAGAAAAGTTGGTCATCATTCATAATCAGGGAAATGCATAATCAGATACCAACTCCTGATGAGAATGTGGAGTAATGGAAACTCATACACTACGGGTAGCACAACCACTTTGGAAAACAATTTGGCAGTATCTTACAAACTTGAGCATACACTTTACATATAACACAACAATTCTATTCTTGGATGTTTACTCAAGAAAAATAAAAATATATGTCCTGGAAAAAAATAAAAACTTTGAACATGAAGATTTGTGGCCACTTCATTCATAATAGCCTCAAACTGGAAACAATTCAAATGATGTTTCATCAGGAGAATGAATAAACAAATTGTGGTTTATTCATATCACGGAATGCTACTTAACAGTAAAAAGGAACAGACATGAACCTCAAGAATATTATGCTGAGCAAAAGAAGTCAGACAGAGTACATATTGTAGGATTCCTTAATATGAAGTTCTAGAACAGACAAATTCAATCTATAATTATAGAAACGAGATCAGTGGTAGCCAAAAGGGGATGTAGGAGTGGGTGAATTGGTGGGAAGAGTATAAAAAAATTAGGGAGGTAACAGAAATGGTCTGTGCCCTGATTGGCAAGGCAGTTAAATGGGTTCATGCATTTGTCAAAATTCAATGAACTACACATTTAAAATGGATGTATTTTACTGTTAAATTATACCCCAATAAAAATTTTTTTTAAGAAAAGGGAAAGGGGAGGAAGAGGGGGGAAAGTTATAAAATAGTATGCAGCTATTAAAAGGAATAAGGTAGATAAATATTTCTGAATTGAAATATATAATGTTAAGTGGAAAATAAGAGTTGTTAAATCGTACACTTGATCTCATTTACATTTTCAAAAAAGTAGCAGAGTGTGAGGGCAAAGCAAGATGGTCAAATAGAAGCCTCCACCGAATTGTCCCCCTTCTGGCAGGAACATCAAATTTTAACAAGTAACTACACATTAAAAAGCATAAAAATAGGCTGGGCGCGGTGGCTCAAGCCTGTAATCCCAGCACTTTGGGAGGCCGAGGCGGGTGGATCACGAGGTCAAGAGATCGAGACCATCCTGGTCAACATGGTGAAACCCCGTCTCTACTAATACAAAAAATTAGCTGGGCACGGTGGCGCGTGCCTGTAATCCCAGCTACTCAGGAGGCTGAGGCAGGAGAATTGCCTGAACCCAGGAGGCGGAGGTTGCGGTGAGCCGAGATCGCGCCATTGCACTCCAGCCTGGGTATCAAGAGCGAAACTCCGTCTCAAAAAAAAAAAAAAAAAAAAAAAAAAGCATAAAAATAAAAAATCAGGTGAGCAGTCACAGTACCTGGCTTTAACCTCATATCATTGAAAGAGGCACTGAAGAGGCTAAAAAAGGAAAGTCTTGAATCACTGATGCCACCCCTCCTCTTCCATCTTTGGCAGTGGCCGCATGGCACAGAGATAGAATCTGTGCACTTGCTGGAGGGAGAGCACAGCAACTGGGGAACTTGGCATTGAATTCAGTGCTGCCCTGTCACAGAGGAAAGCAAACCCAGGCCAAACTTCTTGATGCCTATGGAGGGAGCATTTAGAAGACCCCCTAGACAGAGGGAAAATTCTCATCCCAGTGGTCAAAACTTGAGTTTTTCCTGCAAACCTTGCCAATACGGGTTGAAGTGCTCTGGGATCCCAGGTAAACTTGAAAGACAGTGTAGGAAACAAAGATTGCAATTTCTAGGTAACTCCTAGTGCTGGGCTGGGCTTAGAGCCAGTGAACCAGGGTGGTCTGTGACCTGGGGAAACTTTAGCCAGGGTGGCTAAGGGAGTGCTTGTGCTACCCCTCCCCCAACCTCAAGCAATGCAGCTTGCAGAAACAAAAGTAACTCTTTCTTTCTTCTTGAAGAGAGGACAGTAAAGATGACTTTACAGCTGATGGTGGGAGGGATAAAAGTGATGATGGCAGAGGCAGGGTAGTTGTCCATGGCGGGGGCACTAAGGGCCATCGGGGTAGATGAGGATGTCTCTACTAACAATACAAAAACTAGCTTTGCATGGTGGCATGTGCCTGTAGTCCCAGCTACTTGGGAGGCTGAGGTGGGAGGATCACTTCAAATCAGGAGGTCAAGGCTGCAGTGAGCCATGATCATGCCACTGTACTCCAGCCTGGGTTACAGAGTGAAACCCTGTCTCAAAAAATAAAAATAAAGAACAGCTAATTATCAGTCTTACTCAAACTGTTCTGAAAAATAAAGGAGGAAGGAATTCTTCCAAACTCATTCTACAAAGCCAGTATTATGCTGATACCAAAACCAGACTAGGATATATCAAAAAAGATATCAAAAAAAACCCTACAGTCCAGGCACAGTGGCTCACATCTATAATTCCAGCACTTTGGGAGGCCATGGCAGGTGGATCACTTGAGGCCAGGAGTTTGAGACCAGCCTGACCAACATGGTGAAACCCTGTCTCTACTAAAACTACAAAAATTAGCCAGGCATCGTGGTGCACACCTGTAGTCCTAGCTACTCGGGAGGCTGAGGCAGGAGAATTGCTAGAACCTGGGAGGCAGAGGCTCCAGTGACTCGAGATGGAGCTACTGCACTCCAGCGTGGGTGACAGAGCAAGACTCCATCTCAAAAAAAAAAAAAAATCAATGGAAAAAATTCATCAACCACATGATAAAAATCCTCCAAAAATTGGATATAGAAGGAACATACTTCAACATAATAAAAACTATACACAATAGAGCCATAGCTGGTGTCAGACTGAAAGGAGAAAAACTAAAAGCCTTTCTTCTAAGATCTGGAACAAGACAAGGATGCCCATTTTCACCACTGTTATTTAACATAGTACTGGAAGTCCTGGGTTTATCAATCAGACAAGAGAAAAATATAAAGGGCATCCGAATTGGAAAGAAAGAAGTCAAATTATCCTTGTTTGCAGATGATATAATCTTATATTTGGAAAAACCTAAAGACTCCATCAAAAAACTATTAGAACTGATAAATTCAGTAAACTTGCAGGACACAAAATGAACATACTGAAATTAGTAGCATCTCTATATGCCAGCTGTGAAAAACTTTTGATATACGCATGCAATGTATAATAATCACATCACAGTAAATGGGGTATCCATCCCCTCAAGAATTTATCTTTTATGTTACAAACAATCCAATTACACTTTTTAAGTTCTCTTAAAATGTACAATTAGATTATTGACTATAGGAACCCTGTTGTGCTATCAAATACTAGGACTCATTCATTCTAATTATTATTAATTTTGTACCCATTAACCATCCCCATTTCTCCTTCTACCCACCCTCCGCACTACCTTTCCCCACCTCTGGTAAACATCTTTCTACCCTCTATCTCCATAAGTTCAATTGTTTTAATTTTTAGCTCCTACAAATAAGTGAGGATATGCAAAGTTTGTCTTTGCATGTACCCCATAAATGTGTACAACTACTATGTATCCAGAAAATTAAAAATTTTTAAAAATGTTTTAAGTAGTAGCAGCAGAATGAGAGAGAGAGAATGTGTGTGTATGCTTATATAAACCTAGAGAGAATCATAAAGAAAGATGATACCGAAAAATGATACTGAAAGGATACAGAGAAAAGCATATCAGTAGTTACTTTGGAGAGCATCAAAGAGGGGGAGAGGACTTTTATTTTCACAGTGTGCCCTTCTACACTTCTTAAAATTTTAATGAGCCTTAATGATCTTAAAATAATTTTTAAAACTTTAATACCCTCAAAGACATGCTTTCTTTTCTCTAAATGATAGGGTTAATACAATAAAATAGAAAAAAATTTATTTTTCCAAATATTTTTATTATTCATAATTTAAAAATGTTTAGAAGCCTGTACATGTTTTACTGTAGTTATATATATATATATATATATGTGATATATATATATAAAAGTGATAAAATATATATATATATGAAAGTGATTATTTTAACCATTTTTAAGTATACAGCTGAGTGATAGTAAGTACATTCCCTCCGTTATGTAACCATCACTGCTATCCATCTCCAGAACTTACTCACCATCCCCAACAGACACTCTGTGCCCAGTAGACCATAACTTCCCTCTCCTCCTCCTCACCCCTGACAATGACCAATCTACTTTCTGTCTCTATGAATTTTACTATTCCATATACCTCATATAAGTGATTCGTACAAAATTTGCCCTTTGTGTCTGACTTTATTCGTTGTTAAGGTTGAACAATATTTCATTGTGCACATATACCACATTTTATTTATCCATTAATCCATCCATGGGCATTTGGGTTGCTTCCATCTTATGGCTATTGTAAATAATGCTGCTATGAAAATTGGCACAAATTCCTGCTTTCAATTCCTTTGAGTATATATCTAGAAGTGAATTCCTGGGTCATATGATTATTCTATGTTTAATATTTTGAGGAACCACCATACCATTTTCCACAGTGGCTGCACCATCTTACATTCGCACTTGTAATGCATAAGGGTCTCCATTTCTCCCCATCCTAACCAACATTTGTTGGTTTCTGGGATTCATTTGCTTTTTTGTTTTTATAATAGCCATCCTAATAGATGTGAAGTGATAGCTCACTGTGGTTTTGATTTGCATTTCCCTGATAATTAGTGATGTTGAGCATCATTTTATGTGCTTATTGGCCATTTGACTATTTTCTTTGGAGAAATGTTTATTCCAGTGCTTTACCCATTTATAAATTGTATTGTTTGCTTTTTGTTGAGTTTTAGGAGTTTTAAATATATATATTCTGGATACATAATCATATTCTTTATCAGATATATGATTTGCAATTATTTTCTCCCATTCTATGGGTAGCCTTTTAATTTTGTTGATAATGTTCTTTGATGCTCAAAAGTTTTTCATTTTTATGCAGTCCAATTTATATCTATATTTTCTTTGTTGCCCACGCTTTTGTCATCACGTCCAAGAAACCATTGCCAAATGCAATAGCATGAAGCCGTTTTCTTCTAAGAGTCTTATAGTTTTAGTTCTTATGTTTAAGTCTTTGATCCATTGTGAGTTAATTTTTTACATGATATAAGGTAAGAGTCCAACTTCATTCTTTCACATGTGGATATTCATGTTTCTCAGAACCTTTTGTTGAAAAGACTTTCTTTTCCTCATCAAATGATCTTGGTATCCTTGTTGAAAATCATTTGACTAAATTAGGAGTGTTTATTTCTGGACTTTTTATCCCTTTCCATTGGTTTAGTGTGTCTGTCTTATACCAGTACCACACTGTTTTGATTACTGTAGCTTTGCAGTAAATTTTGCACTCAGGAAGTATGACTTCTCCAACTTAATTTTTCTTTGTTCAAAATTGTTTGGCTATATGGAATCCCTGGAGATTTCATAATAATTTAAGGAAAGATTTTTCTATTTCTGCAAAAAATAATGTTAGAATTTTAATAGGGATTATATTAATCTATAGATCACTTTGGGTAGTATTGGTATCTTAGCAATATTAAGTATTTCAATCCATGAACACAGGATGCTTTCCCATTTATTTATGTCTTTAATTTTTTTCAGCAATTCTTTGTAGTTTTCAGTGTATATCTTTCACTTCCTTAGCTAAGCTAATTCCTAAGTATTTCATTCTTTTTGATGTTGTTGTAAATGGAATTGTATTTTAAATTTTCTTTTTGGATTTATTACTAATGCATAGAAATGCAACTGATTTTTGTGTGTTGATTTTGTATTCTGTGACTGTTGAATTTGTTCATTAGATCTAACAATTATTTTTATGGGAACTTAGAGCTCTCCATACAAGATAATGTCATCTCTTTAGTGTTTTCTTATTCACCAACTGATTGTTGAAAATATGTTATTTTCTACTTTCTACTACAAACTTCATTTTGTTCTTTGATTTCAAAATTCTTCAAATTCTTTCGCCAGTTTCTGTTTTGATTTCTGCTATAATGAAAACTTTTTAATCTTAAGAATATGTAGATAATTATATATTAAAGATTAAACTTAGAGATTTGAAAAGGAGAAAGGATTAAGTAAATATTAAGATTCCTAACTACAATTTGTTAAAACAGTCTAATTCAAAAGCCTAAACCATATTCAGAAAGATGAATTTCCTTGTCTACCTTCTGTCTCAGGATGTCCAAATCACCTGGATACTTCTTTCAGGCAGAGAAGAATTACTGCAAAAGGTGGCCAATTAGCAGAATGGTGATTGCTAGAGGTTGAGGATCAAGGTAAATGGGGAGATGTTGGTCAAAGGGTACAAACTTTCAGCTACAAGATGAGTAAGTTCTGGGCATCTATCTATGGTATAGTGACTGTAGCTGAAAATGCTGCACTGTATACTTGAAATTTGCAGACAGTAGATCTTAAGTGTTCTCACCACAAAATAAAAAATGGAATGTGAGGTAATGATGTTAATCAGCTTGCTTATGGTAATCACTTCACAATGTATATGCATATCAAATCATCACACTGTGTACCTGAAATGTACACAATATTCACTTATACCTTAATAAAGCTGGAGGAAAAAAAAGCATTCCTAAGGACAGTGTGTAAAGAATTCTACACATTCAATAATTTTCTTATCCTGGGCAAGGTAGAGTGAAATCTATACACTAAAGTCTTATTGCTGACATTAAATATCCTAATTCCTAGTATTATTTTTTAATTATTGATTTAATTTTAATTTTACTATATATAAGTCATTGACTGCTACTGCAGAACTAACAGCTCTGCAAAGAGAAGTTAATATATTTAGTTAGTGAATTTCACAAAATCAATGTCCATTTACTGGTCTAACTTTCAGATCAACTTAAATCAATAAATAGTGCAAATATTACATATTCTCCTCAGCATAGCACTGGGAGAAATGTGACTTTGTAAAATATCCTATTCAGTTTTTAATTGTGAAGAAGACACTTCTTTGGAGTTTGGACAAAATAGCTAAGCTTAACGAATGCATAATACTATAAGAGGCTACAGTCCAAGTTGAATTCTTGTTATAAAAGCAGTGCAGGGTGCCACTAGCTTCTAATCACCCTGGCAGAACATTGAGTCACTGAGGTTTAAAAACTGTATTCATTCACTATCTAATTCATCAAAAATTAATGAGCACAACAAAATATTTCCAAACTATATCAGGCTGGTGTACTACATTTCCCTATATATAAATCACTGACTGAGTTTTAGTCATGTATTTGTTTGTTTCCTACCTTCTTTGCTAGAATTTAAGCTCCATGGGAACAAGGACACTGTCTACATTGTTCACTGCTGCCTCCCCAGTGCCATGGACAGTATTAACACAAAACAAAGGCTTAATAAGTATTAATTGCCTAAATAAATGAAAGAGTGAAACTTTTCTAATTGAAAAAAGAGATTATGTTTGAGCAAGCTTGAGCTATTTCTTCACATGGAAAATATTTACTTTCTATTTCCTTAACAGTTTCCATCCAGACAATAGTAAGTGGGTAATACTTGTAGTCAGGGCAAAATAGAGGCTCTCTAAAGCAGGGTTTTCAAGGCATGGTCCGTTAATCTATGACACTGGAACCACTTGGTGATACATACTAAAGATATAGACTGTTCCTGAGGTCTACAAAATCAAGCATCTTTTTGAAATGGGGTCTAAGTATCCACACTGGTAACAAGTTCCCAGTTGCTTCTGTTTATACTAAGTTTGAGACTCACTGCTAAGATGATGATATGACTCCTTTTTGGTCTCCATTATTTCCACCTGTAAATGGTGGATGATAATGACAATAATAAGATGTGCCAGTGAGCAATGGAAAAGATAGAGAGTTCTCACTCATAAGTGGGAGTTGAACAATGAGAACACATGGACACAGGGAGAGGAACAGCATACACCGGGGCCTGTCACGGGGTGGGATGATAGGGGAGGGATAGCATTAGGAGAAATACCTAACGTAGATGACAGGTTGATGGGTGCAGCAAACCACCATGGCATGTGTATACCTATGTAACAAACCTGCATGTTCCACACATGTATCCCAGAACTTAAAGTATAATAATTAAAAAAGTAATACAGAAAAAAAAAAGAAAATATAGAGAACTAGAAGTCCAAATAACCAAGTTCAAGACCTGATTTTGACACCTCCTAGCTCTGTGAGTGCAAGCTAGTCATTGTGTCTTAGTTTCCTCATCTGGGGAATTGGTATGATAATCCCTGCTCTGTCCATACACATGGGGCTATGAAAACCAAATATAAAACCCCTTATCAGTTGCCAAACATTAAGTTCATATAAAGGATCATGAGAAAGCTTTGATGAGGAAGAGTATAATCCTAAAAATAAAACATGTATAAATAACTTTAAATTTTAAAATACAGATTAACAACTAAAAGGAACATTTATTGTATTTACATGTGCCAAACACTGATGTGAGCATTTTACAGGTATTAACAAACTGAAGCCTCATGACAATCTTGTGAAGTAAGTATTACTATAATAATTTTATAAATAAGAAAAAAGAGGCACAAAGAAGTAATTTGTAACTAAGTAACTCACCCAAAGTCATACGGCTAGTAAACAGCATAGTTTAGAAATAAATTCAAGTAGTAAAGAACTTTCCCACACAACAGAGTTCTTTCAATATTTGGTAGGTTTTGTTATGACTTAGTTATCAATTTTGAGAATAAAATGCATTTTTCTAATTTCAAAGCCATATGAGCAGTATAGGTAAGACAGAGGAAAATACATTTGTTGTTATAAATGCTACGTAAGTTTCTCTATAAATGGATCCTTCTTTGATTTTGGAAGGCAAAAAGAGAAGGATCTAGACTTCATAAACACCAACATTATAGGTATCTCAAAAACTAGCTTTGAAAAAGATTTTGACCTCCTTGTTACCTGAGAGGACTGGGCAAGGGGGCAGGAGGGTGGGACATGGAAGATGGAAAGTAATGCCTACCCTTGGTGTTAACATCAGGGAAAGAGAGAGCAAAGGAAAGCCTACACCAAAGGCACGTACGAGCCAACATGAGACACACCATATTTCTAATGAGGTCTTCATGCCTTCCTTGCCTTCAAGTAAAAACTGGAGCCATGAAATTCCTTTTTTGTTAACGTTAAGAAATGGTAATGCCAAGCATTCATGACCGTAAGCATGGAAAATTGATGAAATTACAGTCTGTTCAGGGAAATAATATGGCGATGAGAGAAAGAATCTTTGCCTGTGTCAGGATCTTAGTGGCGGCTTTTAAAAACAGGTGAACATTTTCTTCTCCCTAGGCTGAAAAACATCCCTTTGTACAATTTGCCAAGTAGATGTCTATGGAGAAAGGTCAAAGGAAAACAGAGAATGACACAAATAATTGAGATATTTTTAAGGGCATGTAAGTCAGTGAACATTTCATTAGTATCATTTCAGAAATTTTCTGCTGTCAAAGAAGGAGCCAAATTGAAATCATATACTTCTACTTAATGAGGAAAACAATGTGATTATGTTGCCATAACATTAAGATTTGAGATGGTCATGGGACAAGCATCAGAAAAGTCAGAGTTTAAAAAAATCTGAGTAAAATCAACCTGGTCCTTTCCCATAAATACTTTTCAGCAGAATGCATTAGAAAAATCACTTATTTAAGAGCTGGTAACAGCCACAAGTCAATGTTCAGAGTGATGCATTTCTAGTACATGCTATATTAAAGTCTCAAGTGTGAAAACAGTGTCAGTGTATCTAGTTATGGAGTACTCAATTTCCATCTTAAGTATCAACTCCCAAGGTTCAAAGTTGCATATTTATTGCTGTTTAATAAGTCAAAATTTTATGACTTAAACTCAACCACTTACTAATTTTCATGAATTATGCTGACCTGCATGAACTTTGGCTGATCTCAGCTGGGCTCACTCATATGGTCAGCTGCTTTGTTGACTGTGGGTTGGTCGGTTTAGAATGCATTTGGCTAGCATGACTTGGCTCTGCTCCACATGGTGTCTCATCCTCCAGCAGGCTAGTGCAAGTTTGTTTTCATGGCAATGGCAGAGTTAGGAAAACAGAAGTGAAAGCAGTCAGGATCTCTTGAGGGCTAGGCTCAGAACTGGCACATTATCTCTTCATTACATTCTATTGGCCAAAGGTAACTTGATTCAAAGGGTGGGGAAACACAGTTCGTCTCTGGATGGAAAAACTGCAGAATAATATTGCTAAGGGGTAGGATAGAAGCCATTTTTGCAATTAACCACTATAATTACCTAAATGAAAAATGATTGCCCCAAATTTACAAATAGACTATATTGTTTGACTCTTAGGACATATATTCCTCGGTAACAAATGTTAGATTACATTCCCAGGTTTATTCATGAGGCTATTATCTTAAAAGGCTGAAGAAACAATTATGCATTGGCAATATCATTTAAAAATAAATAATGTAGTTGCTAAAAAAATAACAAAGAGAAAATAAACAGCATTAAATCAGACATTTATTTTCATGTTTTAGATACAGGTGCCTGAGAAAAGCAAGTTTTGTTAGAAGATGACTATATAGCATTTTCAAGCCACTGGGATAGTAAGAAACCTATACAGTTGGGAGTGCTTTGTCTCTAAGCCCTATTTTTTTTTTGCCATCTGCTACTTGCACCATTTCCTGCCCACCGAGAAAAATGCAGTTTTGGTTCTAAAATCCCAACCCAATTTCTTTTTTCCACTTACTACTGGGAAATATGGGCAACTGCAATAATGCAATGCTTAGGCTGGAAGCCTGGATTCTAGTGAAGATTTTTTTTTGTGATTACTCTAAAAAGAACTTCTGTTCACTTTCAAGTGCTTAGAATTTAATGTCATTTATTCCTTTTCTTCAAATGTATTTTTAATATGTTTCAAACATACAGAAAAATAGAGAATTACATAACAAAAATCCATATCCGCTGTTTGTATTGCAATCCCAAATTACCGTATTTGCTTTATATTTCTTTTAAAGAAATAAAACGTTACTGATACAATTGCTCCTGCATATCTCTCATTCCCTCATCTTTCTGTCCTTAACTCCCTACAAGTAAGAATGCCTCAGAGTTTGGTCCCAGCCCCTTTTCTTCAACTGTATTTTCATCCCAGATTATTTCAGCCATTCTAATAGCTTGAAATCAGAGGAGTACTACTCTCTAGAAATTACTCCTACAGGTAGGACAGTAGGAGTTGTCTATCCCTGGTGCAAGTAATAACAAGTGCATTATCTGTAGACATTTTAGAAACAATATGAGTGGGTCTAATTTTTATTATCACCATTTCTAAGCAGTATCAGTGACAAAATGACCCTTCCAAGTTTGGGAGAGGGGGATCTTTTTAAAAATTTAACTTGTAACAATGGTTCCAGTTACTGTTGAGTTTTATTAAAAAGATGTAAGTTTTAAATTTACACATTTTTATTACTGATTCTTTAATAGCATTTTGTCCTACAAGGAAGATAATTTGGAGGATGCCCATTTATACAGTCAGCCCTTCTCCCCATAAGACACAGATAAACTCAGCTACATACATTCATTTCAAGAGTGGTTCATAATAGTTGAAATTATTCAATCTGTGTCAGGTATGGTTCACTCACTTTCCATATGTAAATAATCTCCAAGGGGTTCCCACTAGTATCAGTCTAGTTTAAGCCATCTAGGTGCCATGACCTCCCAGTACCCCTGCATTTTCATCTCTCTCCATCCAATGCCTCCCTGAAGCAGGTGACATTGACACCTCTCAAAATCTTTCAATGACTTGTTATTGCACTAAGCATCATCACCATGGCCTGACAGGCTCTGTGTTTCCTGTCCATCATCATCTCAGAACACTCTCATCCTCCCTGCCTTGCTTCTATCTACAGAGGACTTGTTTCTGATTCCCAAACACTCCAATATGTTCCCCAACTCAGAGCCACCACACTTGCCCTCTCCTTTTCCTGGAGGAGTCTAGAAGGCTTTTATTCCAGCTCTTGCAAGGTCTCACTCATTGTCATCCTTTATCTTACAGTTTAAAGTCACTTCTTCAGAGCTGTCTTCCTTCACCCTATCTACATTCGTTATCAAGTTCATAATTACAGTGTTTATTTGCATCCTAGTGAATGATTTATCTCCTTCACTATAATGTAAGCTCCAAGAAAGCAGGAGCCTGGTCTGTTTGATCTTTAGTGTCTAGCACAGTATGGATACACACTGGGCACATAGTACATATTTATTGAGAATGAATGAAAGAACTCTCCCTTTCTGCTCTGCATCTGTGTGATTCTTGCAGAAGCTGCCATGTTTTCATGGGATACATTCCCACTGTACAGAAGAATGCCCATGGCTTACGTTGAAATGGCAAGCCTCTGCCTCAGGATTTTGGAACTGGGATTGAAAAAGAGTCATTCAATTCCTCTTAGGAAGATAAAGTTGTGCCATAAAAAACTTAGGGCCTATCAGTGACTTTGCTTTCCATCATGTGAGCCAGAAAAACAGAGACAACACATTGGCAGAGAGGTAAACAAAGCAGATGTGCGTGAAGTAGTAAATGTAAGAGACAGCATCCTGATGGTGTTACTGTGCCTGGCCCCAGGTGTTCCTGAGGCCCCAGGACAGCCCTGTCCTTGGTGTCTACTAGATAATGGCAAAATCCACATACTAACGATCCCTTTTGCTTAAATTTGTTCAGATTGAATTCCTCTCCTTTGCAGTCTTAAAAATACCTCAAATGCACTATGTTTCACCCAAAAAGTCATGTGGATAAACAATAGCTATAAATTTCTGTGCCCATCAAGTGAGCAGTTTAAGAAGGTAGTTAAGTGAGTGAACATAAGTCAGTGTCACTCTTGTAAAAGACACTGAGAAACTGAACTCACATTTACCAGCCAAATAGGACAGTAAGAAAATGAGATAAATGACCAACGGACTCACTGAGAAGACTCCATTGTAATGAGGCAGGAAGATGATAGCAGCAAGTAAGAAGGTGTTCTAAGAGATAAGGTGGAGGAATGATGGAGAGGGCAGGGTTAGGGCATGTTCCCTTTGGTAGACTTGGTACTTGTACTGATAATCAGACTGGATAATTTCACATCCTAGAAGACATTCATCCATGAGACATTCACCAAGTATCCTCTATGTGCAAGGTACTGAGCATGGCCTGCGCCTTTGGTTCAGCATTCAATCTGTGCACTGAATAAGGGGTAGTGGAGGTAGTGGCCTGAAATCCAAGCCAAGTCCTGCTTGCCAAACTGTGAGAAGGAGCTGTAACAAGCAGAAAGACAAGGGGACCAAATGTTTTGACCAAAGGAACAGCATGTGCAAAAGCTTGAAAGCATGACACAATGATGCAGAGTAGTTTGTGTCAGGTACTATAAGCAAGTCAGAAAAGCTAGAGAATGGGGAACAGAGAAGAAAGAGGTGGGAAGGATGCTGGAAAGGGAAGCAGCCATCAAGGAGGGCCACCTGAGGGGCCCTTGTTAAAACTTCACGCAAAAATCAGCAGTGGTTCTGCCTGAGGTCCCAAGCTTCTAGAGAATAATCAAGTAAAGGTCTTACCCTCAGGGTATGCCTAGGCTAAATCCACACCTTGTCATAAGGCAAAAATCTTCCCAAAGTAGAGGACATTTAAGCAAAATCTGGAATGATTTATAGGCAGAAAGACAAAGGGGCTAAATGTTTTGGGCAAGGGAATAGCGTGTGCAAGAGCCTGAAAGCATAACATGAGGTAGTTTGTGTCAGATACTGCAAGCAAGCTAGAAAAGCTACAGAACTGGGTGCAGAGAAGAAAGAGGTGAGCAGGATATGGGAAAGGGACAAAGCCATCAAGGAGGGCCACGTGTTTCTACGCTAAGGAACTTGGTGTTTATCCTCTAGTGCACAGAGCCGCTGAAGGGATTTACTCCAAAAAAATCACATAAATGGAGATGGTGGATGGATTTCAGAAGGCCACATCTGGAAACAGGGAGACCAGTAAGAAGGCTGGTGCAATAGCTTGGGAGGGGGCTAGTGAGAAAGCAGTGGCAAAGGCAACAGAAGGGAGGAAAAAAAACTGAGTGACATTTAAAGGGTAGGATAGAGACAATCTGAAGACCATAGGTCCCGTTTGCCCAAGATGATTACAGTTTACATCTGTTATCTGGCTTAATTATTAACAATGCCTCTTGCACCCATAAAAATGTTCAGGTTTGGGTGATAAACTGTGTGTTCACCCTACCTGTAGGACATGTAAGAAAGGGATCCAGGATGTCCTTCAGGATCTGGCATGGACATCCTTGAGGATCATGATTTCAGTTACTAGAGTACAAAAGGGGCAGTTCTGAGCCAGAAATAACAAGACCATCCCATACTGGCTCTAAGGTGTTTGTGGGACATGTGAGTGAAATTACTGAGTAAGTAGTTTTAAATGTACTACAGTATAGTATGCAATGTTACAAAATACCATAAGAGACTTTAGGGCCATCTGTCATTGTTACACGATTCTTTTCCTTAAAATGTTCCTCTAGTCCTTAAAAGTGTGAAGTTCTACACCAGAAACTCAAAATCACTGATAGAAAGCTAAAGGCACATCCATGACACATGGTGAGAGTAAAATGAATGGATTTTACCAATTGATGCTGACAAAGGAATCCGGTTTCTTTTGCCAAATCCTTTTCCAATGGAAACCCTCCTGACTGGATAGAAGTATTTTACAGAAATGGCAGCACCCCAGGCTTTCAGAGGAGAAACTGAAATTATAATGCGCAATAAGTCAATAAAGGAGCTTAATTTTTCATCTTGTCATTTGAGGTCAAAGCATTTCAAAACATAAAGTGGAAATGTTCACAGACTGCAACTAAAAACTGTAATCTTCACTCTGGATTTAAAATTAAGTAGGAAGAATAAAGGAAGATAAGCTGAAAACTAGATTTTTTTCATGACTATCACCTCTCTCTATGGCTTCTTAAAATTTAGCATGCCTTCTTAACCAACCCCACCCCAGCCCCCCCAACTATACATGCACACACACACACACACCACTTATACTTGGGTTGAACTTCAGCAAAGAACCAATTTGTCATAGCAACAGCTGAAACAAGAAGTGTCAGCAAGACTGATTAGACTTATTACTACAGGCTCTAGCACCCATCAGAACCATGACAACCATGCCTTCTTCTTACAGTCTATGCTAGGGGAGCAGTAACCAGCCCAAACCTGACAGCCACAGAAACCAACACCACCCATGCTCTCCTGGGATACTGGAAACAGGCAGCCCACTCCACACCCCACCAACTGTACCCCCATCTGACATGACCACCCTGCCCATCCTGCCCTTTTACCAGCCTCATTAGGCCCTATTTATGCCTGCAACAATTCAAACATCACATAGCAGCATCCTCATAGTTGATTAAGGAGATCTAACAAAGAGCAGTTTTGCTCAAAGTGACATTTTTGGAATTCCAGTAGTGCACCCTAAACAGGGAGGGCACAGAGTCATAAAGAGTGTGCTCACTTCTCTCTTGCTTTTAACTGGGTGAGGTTTAGAGAAGAAGGAAAGGGGGAGGAGGATGGGAAATGCCTTATGTAGTAGAGTGAAAAGCAGTATAAGCTTCTGGACGCTCTGCTACTGACAAGCTGGGTGACCACAGACAAGTCTCTTCCACTTGCCGATTCCTGGTTTCCAAGCCAGACATCTGGAAGCAATCCTTTTTCTCCTCATTCATCAGGCACCTCAATTCCCAACTACATTTTTATTAATAACATCTGCTTTGCTTTTAAGCATGTGTTACTCTCCAACTTAAAATCCTTCATTGGCTTTCCAGTGATGGTAGGAAAAAGACCCACCTCCCTCTTGAGACATACAATCTTTTAGGATCTACTCCTATAGCAGAAATATGAAAATGATGACCAAATCAACTGGACTTTCCTGACATTGATCCTTCTGGATCACCTCATCTTTTAACCCCATACCCTCTGGATGCTATGGTTCACCTGCATGTCTGGATCCCACCCATCACTTAGAACTGAAATGTTCACATATATTCTCCCTCTTTCGACCTCAGGACCCCTAAACTACCTCAAAAATTGAGAACTCCAAAGAGATTTTGTTTATATAGATTATATCTGTCAGTTATTACTCTATTAGACATTAGAATTGAGGAATTTTGAAAATATTTAATTCAATCTCCAGAAAGAAATAACTTGTTAATATATGTACTTGGGTAAAAATAACTATATTTCCAAAAGAAAAAACATAGGGCATAAAGTAACATTGTGCATTTTTGCAAATTTCTTTTAATGTCTGGCTTACTAAAAGAAAGCTAGATTTTCATATCTGCTTCCACATTAAATCTCTTACAATATTACATGTCATGTAGCCTCTGGAACATGATACACTTATAAGACAATGAGAATGAACAAATCAAATAGCATCCTAGTATTACCATGAAAACAATTTTGAGTCCCTGAAAGACTCTTGGAACCCCTCAGAAGTCCAAGATCACATTTGGAGAACCTCTGACCTAGTGCAAATGGGAATGAGTTAAACTTCTTAAGATCAAAGACCATAGGAAGCAGGAGGGCAAACCAGGTAACACACTGATTTAGAATCAGGCAGAATTGGATTTGAATCTCAACTTTGCGACTTACATGCTATGTAAGTTATATAAGCCACAGTTTACTCACTTCTAAAATGGTAATAATGCCATCTAAAAATAAAATAGGGCATATAAAGTGCTTGCCACAGCCTAGACATGGTAATTACGAGAAAGAGAGAGAGAGAGAGAGAAGAGAGAGAAGAGAGAGACTGGAACAAAGAGAGAGGGTGTGTCATTAAATGACCTCAAAAAGTTATGTGCTGTCCTGACATGTCCTGATACACTTTGGCTCTTGCTATCTAGTTTGAGGGGGAAATGGGTACAAATGTATATATTATGGCATGCTATGGCATATCATAGTATAGCACGGAATAGCATGGCATGGAATAGCATGGTGGAAGCTCCTGCATCCAGGGCTGGTTGTTGGTCAGCTAGTTGAGAGAGCAGTTAAAGCAGATCATACAAGGCAATGCACATTTATCGGAAACATGTTATCTTAATCTAAAATATGTGTAAATATTCATCAATTTTCCGAAATGGGGCCAATGCTGTTCTTTGAAGGCAAGTCTTCTCACTAGTCTTCTGTGTTATTACTCTTATATCTCTTATATAAACCACACCCAAAATACATCAGCTATACTTCCAAACTTCAGTTTTTAAGTGTAAGAAGAAATTAAAGCTGCTTGAGAAGCAACATGAATACAAAATCTTTTAGATTTTCAGTGTTTTCCCCTCAATATCCTCAGTTTTATTTAGCTGGATAGTAGTGGCTTTTAGTGGTCAACTTTGAAGTTAGTCCCAAGATATTAGACTTTATTTTTATAGGAACAACAGCTGTTTTTCATTGTGCATTTAAATTTCATTGACTTATCTGATATTTCGTTGAATTATGTATCTACAATAGCAAGAACAACTGGCATAAATGGGTTTGTGAACAAACAATTGACTCTCACTGAACATACAACTCACCTGATGAGGGCAGACATGCTTAGGTGAGCTACAGAGTGGCCAAAAAGCCAAAAGTATTCATGGTGGCTCAAGGACAGGTCTGTATATTTAATGAGAAAAAGCAAAGTGACGGTTTATCAGAATTGGTTACACGGAGATTGCTTAAGAGAGTTTCTACAGATCTGTCTGTAGCATCACGAAAAACTATTTGGAAATCTCACATGAAAACTAGTAGTTGCAGAATACGTAGCATATAGCATGCCCCACTTCACTAAAAACAAACCAAAAATATCTGTATATGTCCACATGATGTAATGCATAGAAACGGTCTGGGAGGATGCACACCACAACCTTGTTTGTAGCGGTCGTCTGTGGGTTAAGCAGAGATTTGGGATTATAGTAGAAAATGAGTTTCACTTTTTTCTCTAGATACATCTATATTGATTGAATTTTTCTACTGTGGTGATTACTTCTATAATAAAAAAATAAGTAAAAGAGCAATGCAAAGCCCTCCCCAAATAGTAAAATTAGAGGATAGCAAAACAGCTATCCTCCGCTGGCTAAGGCAAACCCAAAAGTCCCAGTGTTTGTCCTTGATGCACCCTCATTCCACCTCTGTGGCCTTCCCCATGTGGGTCCCAGTGAGCTAATTCTGCACTGCCACTCCTCACTAAAGTTAAAGGCTGATCAAGGAAAATGACTTTTATCAATTAATTATACAAATACATCCCCTGATAAGGGCTAGAAAGGAAAAGTGCTTTGAGAACAAATAGATAAACGGGATCTATTTGGGAAAGGTAGATAAGGGTGAACTGAGATCCAAACTAGAAGTTAGCCCAGAAAGGACATAAGGGGTGGAAAACACATTCAAAGTAGAAGGAATGGCAGATGTAAAGACCTGGTGACAAGAAATGCTGAGCATGTTGGGTATTTGAAAGATGAGCAATGTGACAGAATCAGAGAAGGAAAGGAGAGGAAAGTGTGGTAAGAGAAGCATCTGAAAGAATAGGAGCCTTGAGGGTGGAAGCAGCTCATTCTTACTGTAATTGGCCAGACTAAGAAATTTGGTCTTTATCTTATGAACAGTGGGAAGCCATGAAAAGATTTTAAACACGGGAGTGACATGAGCAGATTTACTTTCTGAAAAGATAGTGCTGGTGGAAACATGAAAGAGTTCATATCAAATGACACCATTTTCCAGCTGGTGGTTACCCCTGATAGGAAAGTTCGTGATTGCAGTAAGGCATTAGGGGGCTTCTGGGGACTGGTAATGCTCTGATTCTTGATCAGGGTGCTAGTTACATTGGTGGGTTCAGCTTGCGAAAATTCGGGTTGTACATCCATGACAGGTATGCTTTTTATAAATATTGTACTTCAATAACAGTGGTTTACTTAAGAAAAGATGATGCTGGTGCTGATATGGACAACCAAGTCGGAAGCAAAAAGAATAGAGACAGAGTCCAGTTAGGAAGCAACCGCTGAGGTAGAGGAATGCAGTGACAGTGGAGGTGTAGACAGTGGAGATGTCGGGGTGGATTCGAGAGTGGCTTGGGAGATGATGGGGAGAGGGGTGGCAAGGATGTCTCCTGGATTTCCTCCTGTATAGTTTGATGGATGGTTATATCACTCACTCAAAGAAAACAACACACTAGAGGAAGTCCAACCTGGTTCTTGGTGCTGCTGTGGTCTTAAGGGCAAGGGAGGCAGGAATGCATGAGATGAAATTTAGACATGTTCAGTTTGAGACAGCACGAAAACATCTAAGTGGAGATGCTAACAGGCTGCTAGATATGCAAGAACTCATGGGGGATGTTTGGGTTAGAGATTTATACTGGAGGATCATCTGGGAAACTGAAGCTATGGCATAGATTGCCTCAACTAGGGAGAGAGTATAGTGTTTGAAGAGAAGGGGGCTCAAGAACTTTGCAAACAGCCAGCATTTAAAGGACTTCATGGAGGAGGATGAGCTGATAAATAAGAGGGTAAAAGAAAAGTGAGAGAGAGAGGAGGAAATCTAGACATGTTTTATTTGGGGAGCCAAAGGGAAGGAATGCTTTCAGGACAGCACGGTGAGAGGTGTTCACTGCTGCTGAGAAATCAAAATAAAATATGAAAATGCTTAGAAAAAAATATGGCCTTTGGATTTAGTGACCCAGAGGTCACTGGCAGCTTTATCAAGTGCTCTTTTGATAGAATGATGAGGCTGTATGCTAGACTGGGGTGGTTGAGAGGTGAGTGGCAGGTGGGAAAATAGAATATTGAGGATAGAGAGAGCTTCTGAGAAGTTTGGCTGTGAAGAGGGGGAAAGAGGAGAGAGTTACTGCAGTAGGTAGGGTTTTCTGTTGTTGTTGTTAACATGGCACAGAATTGAGCATATTTAAATAATAAAGAGAAAGATCCAGGAGATAGAGATTGAAAACGCAAGAGAAGGAAAAGGAGAAACAATAGGGACATTTCCTGAAGAGGCAGAATCCAGTGGAACTGGAGCACAGGTAGAGGTTTTGGTTTCAGACAGAAGGTGAAACACTCCTATTATGGAGAAGAGGCAGAGGATGAGTACAGAAGCTGGTGGGAGTGGAGGCATCAGAGCAGGGAGTTGGGAGAGTTTTCATCTGATAGCTCCTATTTCTTTCCAAAGTAGGGCCACTTGCTGAGCGTTAGGAGGAGGCAATTGTTACACATTCTGATAGTGACCACAGAAATTCCAATGTTATAGACCCTCAGTCCAGCGTTTTACCCTCCCACTCCCGTGTTGCATGCATTCATTGACAGCTCACACATAGGGATGTAACAACATGGGCGTTCAGGTGTTACATACATGCACACAACTTACAGAGTAGCTCAGGTGCTATAGTGCATGCACACACATATTCATCCACCTGTTCAGGTGTTCTCACATAATGGCTGCCAAAGAGGTGGCCAATCCAGTATGGAGGCAATGCAATGAGGCTCTAAAGTTCTGGCATGATCTCCTTGGGTCATCTGTTTTCCTCCCTCTTTCCTCGAGGAGTTTCACCTTTTCTCTTACATGATTTTATTTCAACATCCTCCAGTGTATTTCTGCCTTTGGAGTACATGACATTCACTAGATGCCAACAGATTGTAATCTAGCTAAGGCCTAATCTCCAGAAGCCTCTTTCGTAGGTAACTGGTGAACACTCCTGAGGATTTGCCTGATGGTGCCCACGCCCAGGCCAGCACATGGTCACTGAGAGCCATGTTTAAGAAAACATGGCAATTATTGTTATAAGGCATTTCATGGTTCTAGTGACATTGTATGATCATGGGTCACAGTCTCTTGGCTATTGCCCTTATAAATGGCTTTAAATAGTCTCTCCTTGTTAAGCTTCCATCTCCTTATTTGTAAGTTGAGGGGCTTGAATAGGTCATTTTTCAAGCCCTTTTCATCAGTATCATTCTATGGTTCCATGCCTCTTGGGCTTTGACCTCCAAAACCAGTTTTTCAATGGGGCAATGTCCACAGACAGGCCAGATAATTTAAGAAAAAGAAACCAAGGCCAGATATGTTTTTTCCCCCCAAAGCCCAAGAGATTACCAAGCACAAATCAAAAGTTTGACCCAGAAGTTGCTAGCCACTTAATGTCTGTGATAGCTAGCTTTATGTGTCAACTTAGCTAGGCTATAGCAACCAGTTATTTAATCAAACTCTAAGCCAGATATTGCTGTGAAGATGTTCTGTAAATGTGATTACAATATACAATCAGTTCACTTTAAATAAAAGAGATTACCCTCCATAATATGGATGACCCTCATCCAATCAGTTGAAAGCCTTAAAAGCAAAAACTGCAGTTTCCCCAAGAAGAAATTCAGTCTTAAGACTACAATAGCAATTCCTGCCTGAGTTTCCAGCCTGGCAGCGTGCCCTATAGATTTCAAATTTGCCAGCCTTCACAATCTCATAAGCCAATTTTTAAAAATATGTGTGTGTGTGTGTGTGTATATATATATATATATATATAAATACATATGTGTATGTATACATGTATACCTATCTGCATCTATATTTATAGCAATTGCCTATCTAATCTATTTATCTGTCTAATTGATCTGTTTCTCTGGAATATCCTGACTGATAGTGTCTGAGAGGTCTGTCTGCAGGGAGTAGGGACAGTCAGTGATGTCCATTTTGATGATGATAAATGCAGAGGATGGAAGTGCAGCTGAGTTCTTAGTTTTCAACTCAGAAAGAAGCAAGAATACTAGGCCATGGGCTTTGATTCTAAAATCCTGTAAGACTTAAAATCACTGCACTATGTTCACGTTGGCCACTTTTATTATCTTCTACCTGTTTCTGCACATTATTAGTCATAAAACTGTTCAATGCCAAAGTATTGTGTGTAGTTTCAGAAGGGCATAAATGGTACAACAGAGTGAGATGTACCCTACTGCAACTGTACTTAGGGAGAATCCTGAAGGGAAGAGTGAGGGGCAGGACCCAAAGTCCCAAGGGCAGGCTGAAACCCAAAATCCATGGCCATCAGGAACAGAATATGCAGGAAGGCACATCCCAGGCAAGGCCCTGAGGGTTAACAGCAAAAAGGCCTCTGACGTACCCCTTCCCCAAGAGTCCACAGTTTTAGCACTGATTAGAGGGTGTATAGAGATCATCCTCATGCCCAATACTGCCTTTCTCTTCTGTGCTAACTTATAGGATGGTAAAGCATCTAGCAGCAAAAAAAACTACAAATAGGCTGGCAGGTGTACTCATATCAGCTTTCCCAGGCAGTCATTCTAAGCCTTTATCTGTTGTGGCCAGCTCCAGCAGGTGATGCTTTCATTTTCCACTAATTCAATTTGTGTAGAAATAAGCATAGCTCATTGGCTAAATCTGTCTTTCTCTTGGAGAGAAACTGGATATAACTTGAAGTTGCTAGCTTAATTCTCATCTCCTATTACAATCAGGAAGCTATATTTTTATTTAGTTAAAATTAAGAAATCTGATATCTGGAAAAGACCTTAGAATACATCAAGTTTAGCCTCTTCTTTTTAATGGTAAGGACCTGGAAGTCCACAGAGAAACACACCCAAATAAGGCAACTGAGAACATAAGTGGTGGGGATCACAAATGACACAGTCAGAGATGAATCCAGGGTGTTCAAGTGTGGGGTCACGTGAAGGTGAGAATGGTTGTTGAGGGTGATGATGTGGATGTTTATTTGTCAGTAGGAATGGCATCCTGGTCATCTGGTCCAAACTTTCCCCAAAAGCCCATACACTATTTCCAATTTCTGCTTAAATACTTTTCAGGATGAAAGTCTCACCATTTCATTAAGTTGATCCAAGACAAAGTTTTGGACTATTTTCAGATAGAATTAAATCTGTCTCCTTAAAACTTCTATCCATTGCCCCAGGGAGTCTTATCTTGGCTGCACATTAGGCTCACCTGTGGAACTTTTTAAGTGTCCTGATAGGCAGGTTACACAGCTGGCCAATCAAATCAGAATTTCTGAGTGTAGAACCCAGGCATTTGCCTAAAGCTCCTCAGTGATCCCAATGGGAAGCCGAGATTGAAAACCACTGCATTTGGCTCCATTCTTGTATTAGTCTGCTGGGGCTGCCATAACAAAATACCTTAGACCGGGTGAGTAAACAACAGAAATTTATTTTCTCATAGTTCTAGGGGCTGGAATTCCAAGAGATGAGTGTTGGCAGGTCTGGTTTCTCTTGAGGCCTCTCTCCCTGGCTTACAGAGGGTCACCTTCTTGCTGCGTCCTCACATGGCTTTTGCTCTGTGGGCTTCCATCCCTGATGTCTCTCCCTTTTCTTAGGAGAACACCAGTCACACTGGATTAGGGCCCTACTCCTATAACTTCATTTAACCTTAATTACCTCCTTAAAGACCCTTTCTCCAAATGTAGTCACATTGGAAGTTATAGATGTGAATTTTGGGGGGACACAAGTCAGTTCATAATAGTTCTGCTCATTGACTAGAACTAGTTGGGTCAGGTACCATCATATTAGGCTGTCAGGGTGGCCCTGGGTTAGCTACCTCTGGCTGTATGGGATCTACTCAAGTACCCTTAGAAAGCAGCCCTACTGAGCAGAGCTTGTTGTCATGCCCAGCAGTTTCATGATTCCCAAAGGCAACAATGGAATAAGCAGTGTCTGGCCCTCACTGACCTTCCCAGTGAGTTGAGCATGGCCTGAATTTCTCCTTTCGCAGTCAGCTGCAGGGCACCCATGGAATACTAAAGGAATTTCAGGCGCCCAAGGAACCCACAGAACAGGCCAAGGAGGCGGGAGCTAGAGACCACACAGGTGCGTCTCCAGGTGGTAGTTTCTACCTTCTCCTTTCGCCTATGTCAGATGACATATTGTGACAAATGAGCTGGTGTGTTAGGCAAGCAGACTCTGCAAACTAGAGTTTCATCATCATTGTGAAGTACTTCGTATTTATGTGCCTAGAACAGTACCTGTCACATAGTAATCTTCAATAAATATCTTTGAATGAACACATAAATACAGTAAAGGAAAACATTTGAATTTGAAATCCATTTAAAATATCAAAGATTTTAGCCCTAAAAGTTCTAAAATTTAACTACAATTCTTAAAATTTTTGAATGGTTATAAAAATAGTTTAACTTATGTCTTCTGCATGAATAAAAGTTTTCACTGATTGTGATTTTCAGGAATTTTAAGACCTTAGTGTTAAGTAGTCTTTATTAGAATCGTATAAGCTATTTCAAGCTGAAAATGTTTTTTTTTTTAAGTAATGTTCATTGAAGCAATGTTCCCCCTTATTCCCAAGCAATATTCCCAAACAGGGTTCTCATCATAGAGATTTTATCTGAAAGATATTTTTGACATATTTACATGTTTTATATATTTGAGATTTAAATCCTCCCTAATACTTTGATTTTTCTTATTATAATCCCATATGTCGAAAAACAGTGAAAAATGTCACCTTAGACATCTGCAAATCTCTTCTAGTTTATCCAGCTGAATCTTACAAATATTAACAATTTGTATATCTGTTATGATGTAAAAAAGGATAGAAAACAGTCTTCTGCTTCTCTCAGTAAATGGCACTCCCATCTAAATTACTGAACCAAAAACCTGGGAGTCGTCCTGATTTCTTTTTCTTCCTCCTGTTCTAAATCCCATCCTTTCAAAATTATGAAATTTTGCCCCAAATTATGAAATCTGCCCACATCTTTCCCTTTGACACAGTTATCTCCTGCCTGGACTATTGCAAAAGACGCCTGACTGCTCTGCCGTCTTCTGCATTTCTTGCCCTTCTACAATTTCTTCTTCACATGGCAGCCCAAGGGTCCTTTTAAAAGCTTAATTAGATCCTGTAGTATCTCCCCAACTCCCTACACCTCTTAAAACCTCCCAAAGGCACGTCAAATAAAACCTAGACTCCTTCCTATGACCTAAAGGGCTCTACATGATCCGGCCTTCGTATTCCACTCCAACCTCATCTACTCTTCTCCCACAGCACGCCATGCTCCAGGCACACTGGCCTTCTCTCTGATACCTGGGGAGAGAATATCCCACACCAAAGATCAAGGCCAAGTGGAGATGCCAAGCAAGCAATTAGATAAACAGAGAGACTAGAGTTCAGGGGGACATTGAGCTGGAGATGTAACTCTGGGTGTCTAGTAGAAACCCACAAGGCTGGAGGAGTGTAACCAGGAGGTAGAGCTTAAAAAGAACAGTACTAAAGACTGAGCCAGGGTGCTCTCCAATATTTTGAGGTCAGGGAGATGAAAAGGAATCTATTGATCAGCTCAAGTGACTCTATAATGTATCCAAGATCAAAACATCACACTGTACTCCATACACACATACAATTATTATTTGTCAATTAAAAATAAATTTTAAATTTTAAAAAGAAACCAGTGGCATAGGAAAAACATCAAGAGATTTGGGGGCCTTCATAGCCCTCTCAGAAGCTTGTTAAGAATATATATCTTTTTTCCCCATAATCCATCCACTGAAGTCTTGTTTCAGTATGTAGATGGACACCCTAAGTTTGTTTTTTCAACAATCTCTCTTAGTGTTGTTATCATCAGAGAAACCTGGGAAACACTGCCTTAGAGCTTGGCCCAATCAGAAGAATCAGCTGTGTGGGGCCCTGTTCAAACATGTACCTTCCAGGGACCTTATCCCCCAAAACACTGAATCTGGATCCCCAAGGGAATTAGAGCTTGGCAGCTCATCATCCAAATTTATTATTTGTTCTTAAGACTCCTTCCAAAACAACCCACATGGTTTTGCTTAAGAGCCAGTGAATCAGCAGTTCTCACTCCATTTCCAAAGGCTGATATGTCATTTCTACACCTGGAGGTACGTTCTCTCAAACCAGGTGGAATTTATTTCAGTCCATGTATGGTAAGTAGGAACGAGAATTACGATAATCAAACAAATGGGGATCTCTCATGTAGACCTAATGGTAAAACTAAGAACTTGAGCTCTCCACCCAAGCTTCTCAGCTGATCTTGGCTTCCAAAAACACAGGGGTCAATTTCCCTGAGTCTCAGGAACCACATTTACTTTTCCCAAGTGTTCTGATGCTGATGATGCCAAGATGGTACTTAACAGCCTCTCTTACTGATGTACCCACACTTCACCCAACCCAACCTGCAGTCATCTGGCTTTTCGGATTCTGCCCTGAGGCTCTTTCTACATTTCCTTACTCTGGATGTTCACCATTCTCCCTTCCGTTTGCTCAAAATGGGAAACTTCTTGCCCTTTCTGACAGAAATCATTCCTTTTTGGCCACCTGATGGGTACTTGGGGTTAATTAGAAAATCCCCATCAAGAGTTCAGAGGCCAATATCAGCTGTCAAAATCCCACATTCCCCTCTTTCCCCTCTTTCAAGTGCAAAACAACCTGTGTCTGAAGATGTGCCGGGAGATAAAAGGGCACACACCAGCGCTGGGGGCTTTGCCCAGCCCTATTCACGGCCCCACCACCATGAATACCACAAAATCTCAATGAAAGTTTTAATCTCCCCATTGCATTCAGCCTAAAGAGAAAAGGGCTTCCTTTTAACAATTTCCCCCCTTAAACCTTTTGTGTTGCAATGCTCCTGAAAAAAAGCGGAGATTTCACTCTGACCCGGGGGAGGCTTTACGCCAAAGAAAGCAATGCACCTCAAACCTTTTGTGCTGAAATAAGAAGAGCGGCCGGCCCGAAGCAACAGACGCAAAAGCCGCAACCCAGTGGCGGGGCTCGCGGGGGGCAGAGAGTGCCCGCGTCTCTGCAGACCCCAGCTCTGGCCTCTACCGGCCACAGGACCTAAAAGGAAGAGTATGATCAGGCCTAGGGCCCTGTTGCGACACAAAACTGGGGAGTCTGGAGTGGGAATGCGGCACGGGTGGATGATTTCCCAGCCCAGAGTGTGAAAAATACCGACAACCCGCAGGCCAGTAGGCCCAATAATGCCCTTTGTTTTCACATTGGACTGAAAAGAAGAAAGAACAATTGCAACATAAACCCCAACAGAGGTCCCCCGTTTGCAAGCACCGTTTGGGAAGAACTTTCAACGGCTAAAGGGTTGTTCACAAGACCCTGCCTGGTTGCTGGGACTCAGATTCCAACTTGCTCCACCATGCTTACCTTTGGGCAACGGCTCCAGGCCACTCCGGGAACTGGGAGCGGGGAGCCGGGAGCTCCCTCAGGCCCTCTGCAAAATACCTTCGGTTGCAAAGCGCGTTTCTCTCTCCGGCTCGCCTTTCCCAAGAGGACTCGGGAAAAACGCAGAGCGCTGTTTCCGCCTTTGCCTGCCTTCGCAATGACTCCCTTAGCACAACTTAACTGTTAGGGGTGCTCCTGGCAAAAAGCGCACCGACCCCCCAGCTCTTCCAGCATAAACAAACACAAATGTTTGTCTAATAAATCTGTATGACTTTCCTGTCTTCTTTATTTTTTCCAAAGAGCTGCCCTAAATGTTTGAAATTAGCGTCTGGTATTAATCCAAAGCTTCGGGATTAAAACCGAGGCTCAGTTCTGAGCCCAGCACGGTTTTATTAGTCTTAATTTGGTGTTCCTTAATTCTGACAGCCCAGTGAATACCACCTTTTCAAAAGGGTGTTTTTGTCGAGGGGTCAGAGTTCAAAAGGTCCTAAGGGAGCGTCCCGGCGCTTTCTGCGCGAGCTGCGGGCAAGGGCGGGCTCAGGCCACTTCTGAAGCCGGCCGGCGGTCCCTGCCTGACGTCCATAAAACCCTGAATGCGCCCTTTTGCCCATGATTCTATCTCTTCTTGTTTGACCTTCGTTAGCCTTTTTACCATTTCTGAACATGATTTTTAAGGAGGATCAGAAACAGCACAGCAGATACTTTTGCCACTGTCCATGGCAAAATTCTTTGGTACCTTTCTTTAAAAAATTTGTTGGTTAAAAAAAACCTCCTTTCTGGCCGGGCCCGGTGGCTCACGCCTGTATTCCCAGCACTTTGGGAGGCCAAGGCAGGCGGATCATCTGAGGTCAGGAGTTCAAGACCACCCTGGCCAACATGGTGAAACCCCAGTCTCTAGTAAAATACAAAAATTACCCAGGTGCGGTGGCAAATGCATGTAATCCCAGCTACTCTGGAGGCTGAGACATGAAAATATCACTTGCACCAGGAGGTGGAGGTTGCAGTGAGCCAAGAGCACACCACTGCACTCCAGGCTGGATGACAAAGTGAGACTCACTCTCTCAAAAACAAACAAACAAACAAAAACCTCCTTTTTTGTTGTGCATGGCTTGAGGTGTGTTTGTCTTCAGGACAGTGAGAGACACCGGGATAGACTTAAAAGACATCTTGAATTAGAGGTTTAAAGATACAGCGATGAGAAGTAGAGTGAGGGTGACTGTGTTACAGGAAAGGGGTCTTGATCCAGACCCCAAGAGAGGGTTTTTGAATCTTGTGTAAGAAAGAATTCAGGGTGAGTCGACAGTGCAAAGTGAAAGCAAGTTTATTAAGAAAGTAAAGGAAAAGAATGGCTACTCCATAGACAGAGCAGCCCCAAGGGCTGCTGGTTGCCATTTTTATGGTTATTTCTTGATGATATGTTAAATAAGGGGTGGTTTATTCATGCCTCCCTTTTTTAGACCCTATAGGGAAACTTCCTGACTTGCCATGGCATTCGTAAACTGTCATGGTGCTGTTGGGAGTGTAGCAGTGAGGACGACCAGAGGTCACTTTAGTCGCCATTTGGTTTGGGTGGGTTTTGGCCAGCACCTTTACTGCAACCTGTTTTATCAGAAGGTTCTTCATGACCTGTATTTTCTGTTGACCTCCTATCTCATCCTATGACTTAGGATGCCTTAACCGTTTGGGAATGCAGCCCAGTAGGTTTTCAGCCTCATTTTACCCAGCTCCTGTTTAAGATGGAGTTGCTCTGGTACACTTCTCTAAAATTTCCCCTCTCCCTTTTAAAAGAGAACCCTCAATCTTAAGGGTTGTAGAGGGAGGAAGATCCATCTTCTGTTAGTTCTTTAGGCTAAATAGGGGCAATGATATTCCTGTCTCACTATGAGGGTTTCTTGCATTCAGGGTAGAGAGGAGTTCAATCAGAAAGTATCACTATGGTGGCTGGGCGTGGTGGCTCACGCCTGTAATCCCAGCACTTTGGGAGGCCAAGGGGGGTGGATCATGTGAAGTCAGGAGTTTGAGACCACCCTGGCCAACACAGTGAAACCCTGTCTCTACTAAAAATACAAAAATTAGCTGGGCATAGTGGTGGAAGCCTGTAATCCCAGCTACTTGGATAGCTGAGGCAAATTGCTCAAGCCCAGTAGGCATAGGTTGCAGTGAGCCAAGATCGCACCACTGCACTCCAGCCTGGGTGACAAAGCAAGACTCCATCTCAAAAACAAAAACAAAAACAAAAAACAAACAAACAAATAAAAACCAAAACAACAAAAAAGAAAGTATCAGTATGGTAAGATCTATTTATAACTCTTGAGTTTTGACAAAAGGTGATACCTGGAAGATTAATAAGTGTTTAAGAAAACATTCAGTAAGTTTGTCCTGTATTTCTACACAAAGCATAAGAGTAATATATTCCACAAGAGTAATGTAAAATAAGTAAAGTTATTCTAAGTGAATTAAATTAGAAGGCTTCTCATGAACTGGGGAACTGTTGAAACTAAGTTGGTGTGGGGTTGCTAGTTGATTCTAATGTGTCCAGAATTAGAATACTGATTCAGATTTTTACATTGCCCATCCCACTTGTTTCCTCTATGTCGTAGTCAGAGAGCCCTGGCTGGTTTACAGCAATAAGTAGGGTTAGCCTAAATTGCAGAAACAAACTTAAAAACAATTGATGAGACTAGAATCTAATAACAAGTGTAATGTAGTTTTTGAAACATAGTATTTCTCTCTTCAATTTCTCATTTTTATTAAAGGCAAATCATGGTAACACTGATTTGTTTTATTATACTTGGCCTGATTATTTGTATTAAGTATAATAAGAATAATTATTTTTCACATAGGCTTTTTAATTGGCTTTTATGGAACTCTATTTCATAAAGAATCTTAGATAAGACTTTTTAAAGCCAGGTCCTGCCATAGGTTTGTGCCCTCAAATACTTATGAATTGGGTAAATTTTCCTTTTGAGGTTCCAGATAACTTGGGGCTCCTGGACCTGTGAGAAAGTGACATTTTTTACTTAACATAGGTCAGAAACCCTAAACAGGGACTGTGTAGGCAAGGTATGAGGCCAGTTCCCCATAGGGCTTTTATTGGCTTTACAAGTTTGATTCTTAAAGGAAAGTACACCATTTCAGTCAGTCTTGGTAAAATAACCAGTTTCTCCAATTGTGTCCTGTTACAAAAGAAAACATATTCTTATTGTACTTATGTAAACAACTATATTGCCATAAGTTAAGAATACTCACAACTAGTTTCTAAACTCTGGAGAAACCAGGTAGAGAGAAACAAATATGTTCTAAATTTTGTTCACAGTAGTATAGTTCATTGTTACAAGCTGTAAATAGCTTAAAAGTTCCCTTGATTCTGAAAAACAAGGATTAGTAGTGTTTTAAGCAAAGTTAGAAAGATTACTTCAGTTTTTTATTGATTTAGTTAATTCCATTAATTCCTGTTCTATTTGATATTCATGAACATTCAAGTTCTTCATGAGAGTTCTGAAAGTTACTTCCTCTATTCTAATGTTAGAATTTCCAAAGTTATTAGAAACCTGTATTTAGGAACATCTGTTAGAGTTCTATAGTTGATTATAAACTACCTTCTAAAGAGGATTAAAACAACAATTGTCTGTGGATGATAAAAAGTTTTACGACAGCCACTATTAAAGCCACAATTGATAAGGTAATTTGGTTACTTCTGTGGCATACAAAATTTTACATAACAATTATAATTATTAACATACACTAATTATTAGAATTATAGGAGTTTCCCATAACTTTAAAACATACCAATAACACACTTATGCAAATATAGTCCAAAGAAAGCAAAACACTATTTTATATTTGATAATGCTTCCTGTATGATTTTTATACCAAATAAGTCAAATTTCACCTTTACATTAATGTATTATTAATGTTAAAACCAATTTTTAAGAAAAACTTGTAGACATATTTACCCAATTCTAATGTTTAACCATAAGGTAAGATTTTTATAAACCTTCTATAACCCTTGACACTTTTTTGTGAAAGAGCAGATCAGTGCTCTAGTACAAACTTCTTGTGCTTTTATTCCAATGTTTAATTTACAGAAAAACTGAATAATACTCCTTTAACTTTAGCCAACATGTTCACACACAGAATCTCTTACAATTAATTTTTATAAACCTTCCACAACTTGTTTAAATTTTTAGTTTTTTTTTTTTTTTCTTAAAACAATCCTTCAATACTTTAGGCCAAAAAAAATCCACATTCCCATGACTTCTTATAATCTTTCACCAAAAACACATTTCACTTTCTTTACACACCTTGCATATAAGGTTGTTTTTTTTTTTTTAGTAGTTTCAATTACATGTTATAATGTTAACTCTTAGCAACTTTTACTTTTGGTGAAAACCCTGGTTAGTGAGCAATTTTAATTGTGTACTGGGTGTGGAGTCTAGTCTAGTCTAGACACCAGACAGAAGCATAGATAAGAGCTGACTCTCTAGTATAGTTAAGGGCATGGCTAATTCCACATGTCCCCAGGCCTTATCTAGAAACTAATGGCTTTAAGAGAAGTAAACTGAATAATTATCAAAAGTCAAAGAAACAGTTTGACCTTAAAGTATTTAGTAAATCTGATATGTGGTCTTAATTTAGACCAAATGTCTACATTTTCAAGACATTTTACTTTACCAATAATCTCTTAAACTGTCTTTATTTCCAAAAGATTGCTGAAGTCACATGAACAAAAAGGCATTAAATTTTCTACTTTTCTGACAAAATATTTTAAGTGTTCATTTTTCTAAGCCAATTAATTAGAGTTCTTTTATATATAAACATGACACAATATAAATACACAGACAGACAGAAAACTCAGAACTTTTAAGATTTTTCATTTGTCAGTTTCTTAATTGGATTACTAGCTTCAGGGTGGAGCCCCTGCAGGAACAGGGCCAGGAAAGCATGCACTTCTAGGGCCATATAAGCAGTAAATAAGTACCCGAAGGCAAAGACAGATCCCCAAAATTAAGGGTGTCACTTTATACTGGTTCCTGGATCCCCAGAAGGAGGGAAATAGATGAAAAAAGACAGTGGAGTGCTTCTACTCTGTATTTCATTGTAAAACAACCCAAAGTGCCAATCAGCCCATTTGGCAACCAGCCCATCCCTCATGGGAGCTTCATTTCCCAGTGGGAAGTGGGGATGTTTCCTTATCTTCCAGATGGCCGAGAGCATGTTTCTCTGATCCAAGTGTGTAAAGAGTCAAGTATCCCTCCATAACGAGTATTAGTCATCCCTTAAAGTATATTTCCTACCTAGTTATTACACATCAAACTCTCTCATAATGTGAAATAATTTCTGATACCCCCAAAACTCAAAACCATCAGATAACACAATGTAAAACAGAACAGAGTCTTTGATTTTGAGAGGGACCTATCTGTTTTTAATTCCTGGAATTTCATGAGGAAAACAGATTTTTTTTCCCCAAAACGGGGTCTGTGTCACCTCCTCTGTTTTTCCCAAGGAGTCCCAGTCTACCAGAAGTTATCTTAGGGCCTCTCATGTGTGCATTAAGAGTGGCAAGACATAAAGTGCAATAAAATATATATGGTGGCAAGACAAAAAAAAAAAAAGAGAGACAGAAAAATAATTCAGTCACAAAAGAAAAAAAAAAAAACCTTTTTCCAGAAAAACAAGTTCTAAGAAGAGAAAAACCACGAAGTCCTTTTAAATATATCTATAGTTTGTTTATCCACTTTTAATTAGTTGATTTTTAACCATAGTGCTCTTTAAAAAATAAATCCTTTCAGATCTCTTATTACCTAACTTAGCCATACCAAGCAGCCAATATTTCTAGCTTCTGAACTTTACCAAAGGTAACCTCCTAGGTGCATAGAAAAAGGAAAATTTAAGACAGTCCACAGAGAAGAGAATAGACAAGGTCATGCAGATATTAAACCAGAAATGACTTACTTCCTAGGTGGGGAATTGAGCCTGGACCACCACTGTGAAAGTATAAAACCTTAGTTACTGAGTTACAGTACAAGGCAGTCTCCATTTTCTTTCCCAGAAGTCTAGAGTAGTTAATTTTGAGTTTTTAAAGGCTTTTAACTATTTAGTATGATTTTTAGAGTTGACTATGACATGAATCTAAAATTCCTGTTCCCTGGAAGGCAGAGACCAAGAGAAGGTACCACCATGTGATTAAAAGGTCAAGCTCTCAAGGACATGAAACAACGTGGAGACTTCATTCAGTTTTTGTTTGTTTGTTTGTTTCAGGGACCTGATGCCACGTTTGTTACTGACCAGCTTGTTGGATCCTCTTGAAAAGCAGGGTTACAGGTGTTCTAAGCCCATGTTTTATTCTACAGAAAAACAAATTCATGGCACAAAATACACCAGTTTAAGACTAGCCTTAGAATTCTTTTTCACATTAATCAAGACTTCTTTACAGAAGAGATAAACGCTGTTTTGTTTTATTTTGTTTTTCTTACCATTCATTTAATTGTTTGCACAGAGAGAGAGAGAGAAGCCAGAAATCTGACTGGTAAGAAATTCTTACCCTTTTGCCAGCATGCCAGGCTTCTGGGTTCCCTTTCTCTGAGCAGCCCTAGTGATCCAGTTTGTGGTACCATTGCCCTGGGGGCCAAGCTGCATCATAAAGAAAAATTACTTTTTTTCATTCTGGCCAAAGTAAAATACATGTGATAAAACATAGACAGTAGCCACTCTGCTTAGCACCCAATATCAAACTGGCAAGGCTTAAATTTGCCCCCAGATGGGCCCCATTATCTTTAATCTGACCTCCAGCTTGGAGTTTCCACTCCTGGTCTCTGGGCAAGATGGTTGCCCTGAGTAATAGAAAAGATAAGAAAGAGAAAGGAGAGAGAGAAAAGCATTGCCTGTGCCAGGGTGGGGAAGCCGAAATGCTCAGGGAGGTCAGAGAAAGACCCACTCACAGCAGCAACACTGAAAAGTTCAGGCGGCTGTTTCTCAGTAGCAAAGGGATATTTTCTAGCAATTCTATTAGCTCTCAAGTTTCTCCTTTTAGGGAGCAAAAAGCTCCCTACGTCCCAGGATCCTGTACATGCCTAACCCTGTCACCCACAGCCATCAGCAAATAGGGCAAGAAGACAGATTAATCCAAAGAGAATAGCAGTTAACATCCCATAGTGCCAAACCTGTTCTTACCAAGAGAGACTTTACTGAGAGAGGCCTCTAACCCTCCTAAGTCGGGCCTCTAACCTGAGGTCAAGTGTCCTTGCCTTTTATTAAGAGGGGCCTCTAACCCATTCCCATTATTTACCCGGGTCCCCCACCACTTCCCCAAAGTCGTCCAATCAGTGCTGCAGTCTATTTCCTTTGGGTTGGGATGGGGGGGGTCTCCTTAGTATTGTCCCTTTTGTGGTTCCCTGGAAAGATGTTACCAGACTCCACCACTTACCCAAAGTTAGCCTTTGGGTCTGTAATTTCCACAGTATAGTCCCTTCCGTGGTCGCTAGAAAGATGTTACAGGACCCCAACACTTACCCAAAGGTACCCGTTGGGTCAGGGTTTCTGCACTATCATCCCTTCATGGTCACCAGAAATATATTACAGAACAGGGATCTCGATCCAGACTCCAAGAGAGGGTTCTTGAATCTCATGTAAGAAAGAATTCAGGGTGAGTCTGCAGTGCAAAGTGAAAGCAAGTTTATTAAGAAAGTAAAGGAGAAGCTGTGGAGTTTGATTAGGTCCCATTTGTCTATTTTGGCTTTTGTTGCCAATGCTTTTGGTGTTTTGGTCATAAAGTCCTTGCCTACGCCTATGTCCTGAATGGTTTTGCCTAGGTTTCCTTCTAGTGTTTTTATGGTGTTAGGCCTTATGTTTAAGTCTTTAATCCATCTGGAGTCAATTTTAGTGTAAGGTGTCAGGAAGGGGTCGAGTTTCTGCTTTCTGCATATGGTTAGCCAGTTTTCCCAACACCACTTATTGAACAGGGAATCCTTTCCCCATTGCTTGTTTTTATCAGGTTTGTCAAAGATCGGGTGGTTGTAGATATGTTGTGTCGCCTCCGACGCCTCTGTTCTGTTCCATTGGTCTATATCTCTGTTTTGGTACCAGTACCATGCTGTTTTGATTACCGTAGCCTTGTAGTAGAGTTTGAAGTCCGGTAGTGTGATGCCTCCTGCTTTGTTCTTTTTGCTTAGAATTGACTTGGCTATGCAGGCTCTCTTTTGGTTCCATATGAAGTTTAAGGTGGTTTTTTCCAGTTCTGTGAAGAAGGTCATTGGTAGCTTGATGGGGATAGCGTTGAATCTGTAAATTACTTTGGGCAGTATGGCCATTTTCACGATATTAATTCTTCCTAACCATGAACATGGAATGTTTCTCCATCTGTTTGTGTCCTCTCTTATTTCGTTGAGCAGTGGTTTGTAGTTCTCCTTGAAGAGGTCCTTTACGTTCCTTGTTAGTTGTATTCCTAGGTATTTTATTCTCTTTGTAGCAATTGTGAATGGCAGTTCGTTCTTGATTTGGCTCTCTTTAAGTCTATTATTGGTGTATAGGAATGCTTGTGATTTTTGCACATTGATTTTGTATCCTGAGACTTTGCTGAAGTTGCTTATCAGTTTCAGGAGATTTTGGGCTGAGGTGATAGGGTCTTCTAGATATACAATCATGTCGTCTGCAAATAGAGACAATTTGACTTCCTCCTTTCCTAATTGAATACCCTTTATTTCTTTTTCTTGTCTGATTGCTCTGGCTAGAACTTCCAGTACTATATTGAACAGGAGTGGTGAGAGAGGCATCCTTGTCTAGTGCCCGATTTCAAAGGGAATGCTTCTAGTTTTTGCCCATTCAGTATGATATTGGCTGTTGGTTTGTCATAAATAGCTTTTATTATTTTGAGGTACATTCCATCGATACCTAGTCAATGAATTGGCAACCAACAGAATGGGAAAAAATTTTTGCAGCCTACCCATCTGACAAAGGGCTGATATCCAGAATTTACAACGAGCTAAAAAAGATTTACAAGAAAAAAAACAAACAAGCCCATTCAAAAATGGGCGAAGGATATGAACAGATACTTTACAAAAGAAGACATACAAGAGGCCAACAAACATATGAAAAAATGCTCATCATCACTGGTCATTAGAGAAATGCAAATCAAAACTACATTGAGATACCATCTCACGCCAGTTAGAATGGCGATCATTAAAAAATCTGGAGAAAATAGATGCTGGAGAGGATGTGGAGAAATAGGAACACTTTTACACTGTTGGTGGGAGTGTAAATTAGTTCAACCATTGTGGAAAACAGTGTGGCGATTCCTCAAGGACCTAGAAATAGAAATTCCATTTGACCCAGCAATCCCATTACTGGGCATATATCCAAAGGATTATAAATCGTTCTACTATAAGGACACATGCACACGAATGTTCACTGCAGCACAGTTTACAATAGCAAAGACCTGGAACCAACCCAAATGCCCATCGATGATAGACTGGACAGGAAAAATGTGGCACATATACACCACGGAATATTATGCAGCCATTAAAAATGAGGAGTTCGCGTCCTTTGTAGGGACATGGATGAACCTGGAAACCATCATTCTCAGCAAACTGACACGAGAACACAAAACCAAACACTACATGTTCTCACTCATAGGAGGGTGTTGAACAAGGAGAACACATGGACACAGGGAGGGGAGCACTACACACGGGGGTCTGTTGCGGGGGAGTGGGGGGGACAGCGGTGGGGGGGAGTTGGGGAGGGATAGCATGGGGAGAAATGCCAGATATGGGTGAGGGGGAGGGAGGCAGCAAATCACACTGCCATGAATGCACCTATGCAACAACTTTGCATGTTTTTCACATGTACCCCAAAACCTAAAATGCAATAAAAAAAAAAAAATTGTATATAGATAGTTATGATGGTATACAACACTGTGAATGTATTTAATACCACTGATTGTACAATTGCAAATGGTTAAAATGAAAAATATATTAGTATATTTTACCACAATAAAAGAGATAAATAGAAAAAAAAAAAAAAAAAAAGAAAGTAAAGGATAAAAGAATGGCTACTCCATAGACAGAGAAGCCCTGAGGGCCGCTGGTTGCCCATTTTTATGGTTATTTCTGGATAATAGTTAAACAAGGGGTGGATTATTCACACCTCCCCTTTCTAGACCATATAGGGAAACCCTGATTTGCCATGGCATTTGTAAACTGTCATGGGGTTGTTGAGAGTGTAGCAGTGAGGATGACCAGAGGTCACTCTCCTTGCCATTTTGGTTTTAGTGGGTTTTATTGGGCTCCTTTATTGCAAGCTGTTTCATCAGCAAAGTCTTCATGACCTGTAGTTTGTGCTGACCTCCTATCTCATCCTGTGACTTACGATGCCTTAACCATTGGAATGCAGCCTGGTAGGTTTCAGCCTCATTTTACCCAGCTCCTATTTAAGATGGAATTGCTCTGGTTCACACGCCTCTGACAACTGCACAATTTTGTTTTGTTAAGACAAATAATAACAAAAGCCAGATAGCATTTAAAATTAGTACATAGATGTGGGTCCTATGTCATGTATTTTAAAAATAAAAGTCACCTATAAAGGCTTTAAGGTTCCTCTCTTTTTATTTGCTACTTGCTGAATAAAGAGGCAGTAGAAAATACTCCTTTAAGCAGGAGGTATAGCTTAGGGGTAGAGCATTTGACTGCAGATAAAGAAAATACTCCTTTGATCATTTTTAGGCTGGGAAATTTCAGCCAACTTCTTACACTAAATACACACATGCACACACACATACGCTTGCAAAATGAGAGCTGGAATAAATTAATAAGTGATGAAAATGCTGATCAACTTTACTGCATCTACATTCTCATGCAAGCTCAACATTAAAAAAAAAACAAATCTACATATAGCTTGATTAAAGTGTTTCTTGATTCCCTTCCAGTTCTAATGTTCTATAAATAACATTATTTCTCAGGTTTTGGGTAGTTCAGGTGAAAGCATATCTTTTTTAAAAACCAAAATTATCTGGATAAGTAGACAAATGCAATAAAATTTGAGACAGTAATAAGTACACACTTTTAATACAAAATAGTATTTCAAATGCACACAGATAAACTCTGGTGCAAATTATCCTGTAAAGTGAATAAATTTCTAGTAAGAGTAAATGCTTCCTTATTAGTCTGTTTTGTATGTCTGATTTTTCTTGAACTAGGTTTCTGTAAAACCAGACATAGCTTTTTTATACACAAAATGGCATATTCATAATATACTCAAATTAACAATTCTCCAGAGTCATGTTAAATCAAGATTAGCCTAAAGCTGCCTCCATACATATTTTAAGTTCGACCTAAAAGTTTTTCTGTACATCGTGAACTATAACAAACGGAGGTGTAAATAGACTATAGCCTACACTTGTGCCGATCACTGAGTTTTGTCCAATCAAATGTAGCCAACTGTTTGAACATGTTGAAATAAGGCAAATGCCAACCTGTAACCAATCCAGCTGTTTCTGTACCTCACTTCCATTTTCTTTACCACACTTTCTTTTTTCTGTCCATAAATCTTCTCCCACGGGGCTCTGCTGGAGTCTCTGAGCCTTCTCTGGCTGGGAAGGCTGCCCAATTCGAGAATGTCTCGTTGCTCAATGAAACTTCTTTAAATTTAATTCAGCTGAAGTTTTTTTCTTTTCTTTTCTTTTGTGAGACGGAGTTTCGCTCTTGTTACCCAGGCTGGAGTGCAATGGCGCGATCTCGGCTCACCGCAACCTCCGCCTCCTGGGTTCAGGCAATTCTCCTGCCTCAGCCTCCTGAGTAGTTGGGATTACAGGCACGCGCCACCATGCCCAGCTAATTTTTTGTATTTTTAGTAGAGACGGGGTTTCACCATGTTGACCAGGATGGTCTCGATCTCTTGACCTCGTGATCCACCCATCTCGGCCTCCCAAAGTGCTGGGATTACAGGCGTGAGCCACCGCGCCCGGCCTGAGAATCACTTATATTGTTAAAGACACTGACTTTTTGTCTTGTTAAAAAAAAATATGACGAGATACAAAACTTAGAGATATCCCTTGAGCAGTGGGGAAAAAAAGTCACTTAGAAAATATAAAAGTATTTTAACCCCCCATTAAATAAATCTGTGCCAAATTTACATCTTTGTCAAGAGAAAACAAGATATCAAATTTAAATATTTTATATTTTAACTGAATTATGAGTAGTGTATTCTTTACATAAGTCAGTTTAATGTGGCTCTTTGTGGAAACGTTTTCATTTGATGTTGATGCTCTTTCCAGAAGTTTTAGAGAAGGGAAAATTGGGGGGAAAAAGATTAATACAATGGCTTACAGATTTCAGTTAAGCCAAGATTGAAAAGGAAACAAAGTTGTAGTTTATGGTGATACCTGAACTTTAACTTTTAACACTAAAAATACTAACACTCCTTCAAAATTCAGCAACTTGAAAATTAATTTGTGACTTTGCTTACAAGCAACAGTAAGATTTCTCACCTGCGCATTTTTCTCTGCTTTTTGTAAAGCAAAGAGGAGACTTGATACGAACCACCTGTTGTTCCTCCCCCTTCATCCAATTAGACAAGTCTTTTGTCTTTGTAGAAATAATAACCCATATAAGTCACTAGTTTCAGACTAACCAAATCTGAAAACCCTGGTCGGAGCAGTCTTTTCGTGCTCATAAAGTCAGAGGCATCTTGCTTCTTTCAAAGTCTAACATCTATCTAGCACATGCAGAATGATGCACATCACTGCTCCTGAAAACCTTTGAAGCAAATAAACAGAACAGGCCAGAAAAAAAAAAAAAAAATTAAGATTTGATCTCAATTTAAACAAGTTAACAGTGACCCTGGGCCAGGCTTGGTGGCTCACGCCTGTAATCCCAGCACTTTGGGAGGCCGAGATGGGTGGATCACGAGGTCAAGAGATCGAGACCATCCTGGTCAACATGGTGAAACCCCGTCTCTACTAAAAATACAAAAAATTAACTGGGCATGGTGGTGCGTGCCTGTAATCCCAGCTACTCAGGAGGCTGAGGCAGGAGAATTGCCTGAACCCAGGAGGCGGAGGTTGCGGTGAGCCGAGATCGCGCCATTGCACTCCAGCCTGGGTAACAAGAGCGAAACTCCGTCTCAAAAAAAAAACAGTAACCCTATATATTCTATATTTTACCCAGCTGTTTTGGATCTTAAATGAATTTGAACAACAGAGCAAACCTGTTTTAAGGATTAGAGGCTATAAAAGTTCAAAAGGAGTCGAAATCTTTGCTGAACTACGTATCTCTTACCCTGGCGTCTTGCTTAGAAAACTTTTAGGATTCAATGCCATTGACTTCTTCCTCATTTATTTCATTGCAAAAATCTGATTTTCTTGTCATTGCTTCCTAACCAGATCCCTCCAATATTAAAAAAGCATAAACAGTATGTCATATGTGTCATGCAGAGTGGGTTATAAGTCATTTAGCCTCCCAGGACACTGGGGTTTATTTCTGAAGTCATTCATAATCACATGTGTTAACTACAATGAAAGAGGCTTTATTTCAGTTTTAAACTTTTTCTAGGAAGGCATGAGAAAGAAAAAGACCAAATATTACCACATTTAGAGTAAAGTTGCAACCACTTATCAAATGATCACTTCTCCAAAAAGAGTGAATCTCCTTAGTTTTCCTAGAATTACAGAGAAAAAGATGGACATTTTGATAGATAAAAAAGCTTGATGTTTAATAGAAGCTGATTCTGCAGATTAAGTTCGAATGCAGAGCAAGAGGGACATACAATCATTCCTCAGGGTACCTGGGGGATTGATTCCAGGACCCACCCCAAGGTTTTACAGAACATGGACGACAAGACTCCAGTTCATGCTCTTAATTAATGCCATTCTTGACTGCCTCTGTAGTCACACGATTTGAGAGATCTGGAAATTGTGCAATGGCTTGCAAAACAGGTAATACAGATGAAAGGAGGAGAAAGCATTGCATAAAATTGATCCAAAAACATAGCAAGACCCTGACTCTATAAAAATAAAATAAAAAATTAGCCAGGCATGGTGGCATGGGCCTGTATTCCCAGCTGCTCAGGAGGCTGACGTAGGAGGATCGTTCAAGCCCGGGAGTTGCAGGTTACAATAAACTATGATGGCACTACTGCACCCCAGCCTTGGCAACATAGCGAGACCCTGTCTAAAAAAAAAAAAAAAAAAATCCAACAACAACAAAAACCCAACAAGAAGATGTATGCTTCCTAACTCAATGACTAATTTGGCATTTGGTCAAGATTCTAGAGTATCAAGAATAAATCACTGGTCAAATGGAATGATAGCAACAAAGATGAAGATATCCTAGAAGATGTGATTGAGTTTCTACAAAGGAAAGCAATAGCATCACTACTTCTCTGTTAGTAAGAATAAGACAACTACAATATGTACAAAGGAACAAACAATTTTTATTGTTCCTATAGAAAATTTAGAAAATGTTCAAAAATTATAAAATAAATTATTCATAGTCACACCACTCAGAGATAGTTACTATTATTTTTGGTAATGCACATGTAATCTACATATATAATACACATGCATAAGTACATTTTAAGTAGAATTAAATCTTATATATAATGTGTAGTCTGACTTTTTAGTTGCTTATATCAGATAAATTGTCCCATTCCATTAAAAAGTCTTTGAAAATATTCTTCCTAATGTTATGCATATATATAATTTATTAAGCCAATTCTCAAGAGTTGGGCATCTAGTAATTCTATTTTTTGCTATTATAAGTAGCTCCATATTATACAAGTATAATATATTTTTGTGGACATCTGATTAATCAATATTAAATAACATTTTTTAAGTTCTTGATATATACTGCCATATTGTCTTCCAAAATGGTTGTATTCATTTACCTTCCCATGAAGAAGATACAAAATGATCTTTTCACTGCTGGGTAATGATATTTAAGAATTTTTTCCCTACCAACTGAATGGTGTTGGGGGAGGGAAGCATATTATTATTTGAAGTTGTTTCACTACCAGGTTGAATATTTTAACATGTTTCTTTATATTTTTGCCTTTTATGAATTATCTTTTATGTCCTTTGCCTTTTTTTTGCTATTGGCATGCTTGTCTTATTTATTTTTAAGAGTGCTTTACATATTGAAAATATTAAGTAATTTCATGAAATTATATTTGGACCTATTTTCAAGGCCCAGACTAAATTATGGATCTTTCATTATGTTTTTCCTGACTTAATCTGCCTAAGTAAAATCTTCTGCTTCTAAATCCTAATACAATATTCAATACTGAATTATACACTGTTTGCAATTCTTTAAAGTTTTTTCTTTTATCCTCCATAATAACTTTTCAAAGGCGAGTTCATGTATTTTAACAACTACAAAGATCATCAACTTGATGTCTCTGAATTCTCAGTGTCATTTGCTATGACACAGTTACTGGAATTGGGTGGGGTTCAGCTCAGGTTCCTTAGCTACTATGTGGTTATTTTTGGGACATTACCAGGCTTTTTTCTTTTTTGAGACAGAGTCTTGCTCTGTTGCATGGGCTAGAGTGCAGTAGTATGATCTCAGCTCACCGTAGCCTCCACCTCCCAGGTTCAAGCAATTCTCCTGCCTCAGCCTCCCAAGTAGCTAGGACTACAGGCATGCACCACCACACCCAGCTAATTTTTGTACTTTTAGTAGAGACGGGGTTTCACTATATTGGCCAGGCTGGTCTTGAACTCCTGACCTCAAATGATCCTCCCACCATGGCCTCCCAAAATGCTGGGATTACAGGGTGAACCACCAAGTCTGGCCTCATAGTTTATTTTAAATATATGAGATATATTCAAAGAGACCTCGTAAGAAAAACTGAACAAGAAATTTTGGATTTTTTGTAAAGAGAGTTGAAATATTTTTTCTGATAATTTCTTTAATGACTCTTTATGAATAATATTAAATTTTCCAAAACTTAATTTTCTGGTTTGCTTTTACAAAAAAGCAGGGGTATCCAATCTTTTGGCTTCCCTAGGCCACATTGGAAGAAAAATTGTCTTGGCCACACGTAAAATACACTAACACTAATGATAGCTGATAAGCTAAAAAAAAAAAAAATTGCAAAAAAGTATCTCATAACGTTTTACAAAAGTTTACAAATTTGGGCCGGGCGCGGTGGCTCAAGCCTGTAATCCCAGCACTTTGGGAGGCCGAGGCGGGTGGATCACTAGGTCAAGAGATCGAGACCATCCTGGTCAACATGGTGAAACCCCGTCTCTACTAATACAAAAAATTAGCTGGGCATGGTGGCGCGTGCCTGTAATCCCAGCTACTCAGGAGGCTGAGGAAGGAGAATTGCCTGAACCCGGGAGGCGGAGGTTGCGGTGAGCCGAGATCGCGCCATTGCACTCCAGCCTGGGTAACGAGAGCGAAACTCCGTCTCAAAAAAAAAAAAAAAAAAAAAAGTTTACAAATTTGTGTCGGGCCACATTCAAAGCTGTCCTGGGCTCCAGGTAGCCTGTAGGCCGCAGGTTGGACAAGCTTGATATAAAGCATTGACACTAATCACCTTAAAATTACAGCACAGATAAGCAATGATCATAGAAATAAAATTACGCATCTTAGGGCTTTCAACATTTGTTTCCTTTCAAATGACTTGCTCTAGAATCCAGGTCTTTATGAGTCATTTGGATGTCCTGAATGAATGGCTTCATCTTTCTTTTTATGAGCAATAGGAACTTATTTTGAAGCAGTGTTCACCCACAAAAAGCTTTTATTTAAAAATCACTCTGAAATGGAGAGGTTCCAGTGATGGTCTGGAATCCAGTGAAGAGGAATCTGAAATCACTTTCTATAAGGAGGAAATCTATCTATCTATCTATTTCTATCTATCTAGAAAGAGTGGGGTGCATACTTGATTTGTCTACTTGTATCACTTTTTGTGCAATCTAATATAATTTATCTGGGGAGAGAGCCAATGAGTAGCAAGAAATGTATGAAAAGGTGAAATTCATGCCTCCTCTCTGGAACGGAGCAGGTATGTGTTTTAGAAAGGGCTTCAGGTTTCTTCTGGAGAAAAAGTCCGATTTGAATGTTATTAACACAGCTGGACTTCCAGGCCTTCTGAAATCGTCTTTCATTTCCATATGAATATTGAAAAATGCTCCGCTTAGGGAGGGGGAGATGCTGAGGGACAGACCTGTTTGCCTAGATCTCAGCTAATTTATATGCTCTCCAATGGAGGTCATGTCGATATGAGGCCCAACCCCTGTCAGCTTTGTGGGTCCCGTAACCTGAGAACCTTGAAGCCCATTGAGAGCTATTCATACTTGGCAGATTGATTTCTACCGTCATTTTGTCATAGTAACTGACAATTCACTGCCATCCAAGTGTATCTGGGAGCACAATGCCCACATAAATATTGTTGGCAATTCTGAGCATATCCCTTTGTGGAAATAGTAGGTTAATTTCCTTCTGCCGCTCGACTTTCTATAGCTATGTGGCAGAAGATCATTTCCACTGGAGCCATATAGCCGACAGGCCCAGCAGGGCTGATTTTGAAGAAGCACAGAGTTTAGAATCCCCCATCAGTGCAGAATAAAATTAATCAAAGCTTCAAACACAGGTTAATCTGAAAAGGGAGACAGGTTAATAGGGACATAAAAACTTTGATGAGAACCAGGTGCAGCCCAAGTCCTAAAACTAGTCTAGAAAGTTTCGGGCATGAAATTAACAGACCACAAGATCAGGAACCGTCTTTACTTTCAAGCAACAATAATCACACAAGGGACAAAAGTCATTGAACCTCCTTAATCACAGCAGCCTATCTGAAAGGTGCACTCTGAGCTGTGCTGACTCACAGAGCAGGTGGGGGACTTCTTGAAAGCAGTGCAAAGAGCTCTGGGGTGGCCTTGGTCTACGGAGGACTTTCTTGTTGCATCCCCCGATGCTAATCCAATCATCACTGAATGGAGAGGCAGTCACAGTATGGCATGGCAGAAAGAGCAAGGGCTTTCGCAGTAAACATTCCTGGATTTGATACCAGGCTCTCACACTTAGCCATGGTAGCCTAAGCCCCTTAACCTTTCTGAGCTCAGTTTCACTACCTGTAAAACGGGATTATAAAAGTACCCACTTTATGGGGCAGCCACAAGGATTAAATGAGATAATTTATTCATTCAATAAATCTTTTTAGTGTCTTCTTTTACCGAGACCAGCTCGGCCATAGAGACCCCCACTCAGCTGGCACTGAAGGAACTGAGAGGCAGACACTCAGAACAACAAAGTGACTATTCAAAGGGCCAGCAGCTGTCCTAGCTGAGAGCCTCAGGGGCTGACAGCATTCCAGGATGAAGGCCTCAAACAGACTCTGACCCATGCATTTATTCTCTCTGAACAGGTGATTATTATTAACAAACAGATGTTTGGTATTTTCTCATAACACAAAAATATACCAAATAGGCAGCTGGTGTACATTTACCACTGATCACAGACAAACTAGAAAGTATTCTCTACAAGAGAGCCGTGGGGGCAGGGTCAGATGTCCCGCGCTTAAAGAATTGTTTTAACTGGTGTATGATATTTATATATTGTCCTGCCACTTTAGAATGCCCCAGGTAGTTTTCCACTTGGGGGTAGGGGGGCGGCAGTTAGGTTTTTTTTTGCCATCGTTCTTCCTAGCAAACAATATATTCTACCATACACTCAGCACTTCTCAATATTCATAAACTTAACATTTCTCAACAACTTAACATTCCTCAACATTCTTTGAGTGAGGTACAGCATTTGGGACTGGGGAGCAAAACTGTTGGGGGGAGGTCTCTGTCTTTGATTTTAGTGCATCCGGTTAGAATAGAAAATAAAATTGCTTCAGTGCAAGACTTGACTCTCTGAGTTAGCTTGGGAGAGTTAAGGAAGGCCTCTCAGAAAAGATAGCTCTTGAGATTTGAAAAAAAAGAAGTTTGTCAAGCAGACCAGCAGAATGCAGGCATCCCAGGCATGTGTGAAGGCCATGAGTGAAGGCCGGAAGGGTGGATGAAGGCACACTCATTGTTGCTAGAGTTTAATGTGCAAGGAGCATGTGGTAGAAGACACTGCTGAATAGAAAAGGACCAGGTCGGGTGCGGTGGCTCACACCTGTAATCCTAGCACTTTGGAGGTTGAGGCAGCTACATCACCTGGGGTCAGGAGTTCAAGACCAGCTTGGCCAACGTGGTGGAACCCTAGCTCTACTAAAAATACAAAAAAATTAGCCAAAGTGCCGCACACCTGTAATCCCAGCTACTTGGGAGGCTGAGGCAGGAGAATCACTTGAACCTGGGAGGCGGAGGTTACAGTGAGTCAAGATTGTGCCACTGCACTCCAGCCTGGGTAACAAAAGTAAAACTCTGTCTCAAAAAAAAAAAAAAAAGGAAGAAAGAAAAAAAGAAAGAAAGAGAACCAAATCACACACAGCTTTGTGTATGCCCATTGCAGAGGAATTTGGATTTTATATTGTAATCACAAGGAGCCTGTGAGATATGCCTGCCCTGTTGAGTATTTACTAGGGACCGTGTGCTATGCTTAACTCCTGTATTGTCTCACCAACTCAGGAAAGTATCAGGCCTATAAAACAGCAATACAATTTCTCTAGTTAGGGGTAATCAGAGCTGTTGTCCTGCGGAAGTTGATTTTCTAATTAGTTCCTTATGATTTTGAAAAATGGTGAAACAAGTTTGAGTGTGGGTGTGTGGAGAGAGGGATGGTAGAGAAACCTTTCGAAAAATTCTACCCATGTCTAGGGTTAAGAGGCATGGAACCACCTCTAACTGATTTCTTTATCTCTCTGAACGTCTTTCTGCCTCTCTGGTACGTGTGTAAATGACATCTGCCAAGACTTAATGTAGAGCTTTTATGGTATGAGGGATGGTTAGCATGTTAAAAAAAATTCAAGTGCTATCTAAGGCTATAATCTGCAATTTTCTTCTTCCTGTTTCTGAAGTGTGTGGCCAGGACACCGGAACATCTGAAAGAGCCCAGGCTTCCCAAGTCCAGTTAAACAGGAAACAGGATTCCCTAGGAGGTTAGCAACATCCTTGGCTGCTGAGGCTCATGTATGAGATTCCGGACTTTGTTGGGGGTATAGGGAAGACAAATCCTAGAAATCCAGATGCTTGGACTTTACTATCTGCCGACTGTGTGACCTTGGGGAGGTCACTTAACTCCTGTGACCTTCAGCTTCCTCATCTGAAAAATGAGAATAAATGGTAATGCCCACTTTGATTACTGCATGGGCCAGCAGGGGCTGGGATTACCCTTGTGTTCTGGTTATCTATAGCAGCATAACAATTACCACAAAACATAGTGGCTTAAAACTATGACAGCATCTATCTTGTTTACAAATCTATAAGCTGAACAGGAATCAGTGGGGACAGCTTGTTTCGCCTCCACCTGATATCAGTTGGGGCTGCTCAAATACTGGGGCTGGGCAAGGCACAATGGCTCACACCAGTAATCCCAGCACATTGGGAGACAGAGGCAGGCAGATCACCTGAGGTCAGGAATTCAAGACCAGCCTGGCCAACATGGCGAAACCCCATCTCTACTAAAAACATAAAAATTACCTGGGCATGGTGGCACATGCCTGTAGTCACAGCTTGGGAGGCTGAGGTGGGAGAATTGCTTGAACTTGGGAGGTGGAGGTTGCAGTGAGCCAAGATCGTGCCACTGCACTTCAGCCAGAGTGACAGAGCAAGACTCCATCTCAAAAAAAAAAAAGAAAAGTCTCACTCCTTCCCATGTCTGGGAGTTGATGGTGAGCATGTCAGCGCTTCCTCACAACATGGTGGCATGGTGGTGGCAGATTAAAGGGCAAGACCTGAGATAGACAGAGTGCCAAGTCAAAGCTATACCATTCTTATGACCTAGCTTGGAAGTCAGGCAGTATCACTTGTGCCATTTCCCTTGGTTAGAGCAGTCACAAGCTCCCGTAGGATTCAAGGTAAGAGAACACAGACCCCTCGACCTCTCTGCAGGAGGAACAGCGGGGATGTTATAAGAAGGTGTGGGATGGGATGTATGTATTGGTGGAGCTATCTTTGGAAAACGCAATCTTCTATTCCATGGGTAGCAAACAGCTTTATTAAGTATAAAGCAACATTTAATGATGCTGCTAACACCTGGGCCTTTCAGTTAAGTGCTGTCTCACAGATTTAAAGAGTACTATTAAGGTCTCTATTTATTCAGATAATCAATACTTACTGATATCTATTAAATGCAGTTACCATCCAAGACACTTTTAAGCACAGGACCTCATTTCTCCCATAAAACAACCGTAAGAGGTAGGGTTTATGATCCCTGTTTTATAGGAAACTGAAGCTCAGGGAATTTATGTGACAGCTTTATTAATTAACTCAGTAAATATGTATTGAATGTCTACTTTCTGCCAGGCAACATGTTCCAAGAGGAACAGTAACAAGCAAAACAGACATAATCTCTACTTGATCTAGTGGAGAGAAAAATAAAAAACAAATACTGTAATCATAAAATAAATTGATGACCTTTGTGATCAACATCATGATGGGAAGATCCCCATACAGATGGAGTCAGGAATGATTCCCTATGGAAATGGTATCTTAAATGACACCTGAAGAAAGAGTAGGCATGAGGACAGGCAGGAGAGTATGCCAGGCAAAGGGACCAGTCCATGCAAAGGTCCTGTGGTGGAGGGAGAAGGGTATAGCTGGAGTGTAGACAGTGAGGAGGAGCTTGCTTTGAGATGCAGCCAGAGGGGTAGAGGGGTAGACAGGCACAACAGCAGATCTTTGCCCAATCATAAGACAGAAGCTGCAGAGTCAGAACATGAACGTAGGTCTTCTGCATACCCACTACAGGCTTTCAACCCAAGATAATTGCCTGGGTTGTGTTAGGCAGAGAGCTACTTTCCTGCCATTTTCAAAAGATCATTATATAGGTTTGGTTGAAACATGTTTTTCCCCACTCAAGAAACAGGCTCTTGAAGGGCTGTGTGTTCTCCCTCTTCGATTAATCTCTGTGTAGTATTAAGTATAGAGTTTCAGCTAATTACTCCCAACTGACAGTGGATAATGCAAACTCTGTTAATTGCTTTTTTTTTTTGAGACAGACTCTTGCTGTATTGCCCCGGCTGGAGTGCAGTGGCATGATCTCAGCTCACTGCAACCACCACCTCCTGGGTTCAAGCAATTTTCATGCTTCAGCCTCCCCAGTAGCCAGGATTACAGGCGCACACCACCACACCTCGCTAACTTTTGTATTTTTGGTAAAGACTGAAAATAAAACAGGCCAGGCTGGTCTTGAACTCCTGACCTCAAGTAATCCGCCCACCTCGCCCTCCCAAAGCGCCAGGATTATAGGCATGAGCCACCATGCCTGGCCAATTCCCTCTTATCACCCCTCAAAAAGGCAGATGCCCAAGCACTGCTCTAAGACCAAAGAGCCTCCCTTGGAATCAGGATGGCACATTAGTGAAAGAAATAAGAAAGCAGGACCTTTTTCAAAGCCTCAACCTACCCTTCTGTGAATTAGGAGAAATTCTGCCCAATTACCTCCTCCCCAAGTTATTAAAAATTAATAGCACCAAATCTGAGATAATCAGTTCAGTTATACACCTAGTGCAGGGATGGCATCCTTTGTTGTTTTTGCAGGGGGACCAGTAAGGTGGAGCAGATGGAACAGGAAGGCCCCAGGGAGAGAGAATATCTGCCCTCAGATGCATCATCAGAAAAGAATGTTTGCAGAGAGTAAAATGTGTACTACAGCGCACACCTGTAGCAGCCCTTTGACTCACTTACCCAGTGACTGAACTGTTTCTAAAAATAGTTCTATATAGGCCTTTGAAAGAAAACAGCCTGGTTTCTCTGCTGGCAATTGTTTAGGCTATTGGCAGTTTAGAAATTAAAAAAAAAAAAAAATTCTCTCTCCTTAGCCAAAGACAGATTACTGGGTCCTCAGACCTGAAGGAAAAATGGTTTCTTGGAGATTCGCACTCTGTAAAAGGTATTCTGATTGGCACTGCATTCACAATTTTCAGATCTATTTTATTATGGTGTCCAGTAATAGAATAGTTAAACCACAATCCTCTACATACATCTGTGTCATGTGTTTATTCATAACAACAACAAAATGCAACTTAAATGACAAGAATTAGAATTGCTCACTAAAGCCAGGTAAAAGTTAAAAAGAAAGGACACCCACTTTTCTAGTTCGCCTCAGCAAACTGCTCTGAGTTTCTTTACTACTAGCTCAATCATTTTTCTGGCAACAAGACCATGACAGTTTTCATCTTAAACAGCTATTACTGATGAGCTACACTTGAAATTTCCATTCACTTATAAGAATTATAACCTCAGTTATAGATTTCTCATCTGGGATAAAACTCAGTACGATGATTCCTATATGAGAAACCCTCAGAATAGCCACTGAGATGAGACTAGGTTGGAAATAAAAACGCAGTTAGGAGAAGAGTTAATCTTTGGGGGAAAACATCCCCCCCTGTGGTTTTCATTTCAGTAACTCTTTTATTGTGAAAAGAATCACTTTAAGAGCACAAATTAATGTACTTCTGTCCAGGAAACAATACATTTCATGTGGTCATCTACCCTTGCTGGGCAGAAGTCTGAATTTCTAACCATGTTTAAGCAGGTTATACTTGGTTGCTATAGGGTGCCAGTAAACTATTGTAAAAGGTTTTCTTTTTTTTTTGAGACAGAGTTTCACTCTTGTTGCCCAAGCTGGAGTGCAATGGTGTGATCTCGGCTCACTGCAACCTCCGCCTCCCAGGTTCAGGCGATTCTCCTGCCTCAGCCTCCCGAATAGCTGAGACAACAGGTGTGCGCCACCACGCCCAGCTAATTTTTTGTATTTTTACTAGAAACGGGGTTTCACCATGTTAGCCAGTCTTGTTTCGAACTCCTGACCTCAGGTGATCCACCTGCCTCGGGCTCCCAAAGTGCTGGGATTACAGGCGTGAACCACTGCGCCTGGCAGGTTTTCTTTTCTTTTTTTTTTTTTTTTTAATTAAGCTCATAGGCAGATCTGATGCAATGATTAAGTTGTTGCTTATAATTAAAAATATCCTGAAAACATTATAATTATGCTCCCATTGTTACCAGCATAAAGAATTTCCTGATGTTTTCAGACTAACCTGTGTAGCAGCTGTCTAACAAGCAATCAACACATCGTTGACCAGATCTTCTAACTGTGAACTATAAACCACCTCTGCAGCACCCCAGGCTGAGGTGAAGAGCATTGTGAAAAATGGGGGAAAGTCCAGTAGAGCAAGACCTTAGAAAGCAGGGCAATGATGAGGGAAGGTGACACTGGAGAGCTCTGTGGTGCCTGGTCTTATACACAGGATCTAAAACCCTATACTCTGTGGCCCTTACTTTCTTGGAGACCCAACCTGCGATTATAAGCCATTCTTGTGATTCCATTCGAACAAACCTCCATTGAGTTACAAACGAGTGAATAAATATTTACAATGGAAAAAAATTTAGACATCATAAAAAATAATTATTTCCCATGAGGATGGAAATGAGAACTTTGATACTGTACTAAGAGGTCTAACATCCATAGTTGTGGTGAACACATCCATCCATCTTGTTCTATAGTGACGTTTCTGACATGGTGTTGGACTCCTGAAATAAAGTGATTATCAATATAGACCTTAGACATTTTCCCTGCCATCGTGGAGCTGCAATCCGGGAGGAATGCACTCAGCGAACCTGTGAGTTTGAATGTGGTAGGTGTTTGAATGAGCTAGTAGTAAAGAAACTCAGAGCAGTTTGCTGAGGCGAACTAGAAAAGTGGGTGTCCTTTCTATTTATTTACCCAGATTAATGTGGTAGATGTCTAACATCCATAGTTGTGGTGAACACATCCATCCATCTTGTTCTATAGTGACGTTTCTGACATGGTGTTGGACTCCTGAAATAAAGTGATTATCAATATAGACCTTAGACATTTTCCCTGCCATCGTGGAGCTGCAATCCGGGAGGAATGCACTCAGCGAACCTGTGAGTTTGAATGTGGTAGGTGTTAGAAGGGAGAAATGTCAAGTGCGATAAGACCTGGTTTTTCTGTTGGGTGTGGTCAGGGAAGGTTTCATAGAGGAAATGGCACTGAAGCATCTAATGCTGAGATCTTGGTATTGTAGGGACAGGGAGAGGCAGTAGAGCATCCCAAGCAGAGAGAACAACATCTGTAACAGCCCCATGGTGGAGAGACAATGCCTGACAAACATGCTGAGAGGAATTGAAGGTTTTAAATTATAGCCCATGCAGCAAGTGTGGGGAAGAGATGAAAAGCGGGAGCTGCAGAGATTGCCAGGGGCCACAGTGTGAACATTTGCAGGCCAAGTTAAGGCATTTGGATTTTATCCAAATTCAATGAGAAGCCATTGAGGGTTTTTAAACAGAAGAGTGACAAGAGATCTATATTTCTTAAAGGCCCCTCTGTCAATCGAAGAATAAAAAACGGCTTTATCTGTATCAGAGAGGTTAGGGAGAAACCAGGTAGAGGCTGTTGCAGTAGCACAGGTAAGAGATAATGCTGGCTTAGAGGCAGATGGTTGTAATTGTTCTATTTATTTACCCAGATTAATAGAAACCACATTTTTGCATTTTTATCTCATTATATAGCATGATCAAACTATCATAGATAAGTTAGACCAAATAGTTTAATGTAATTCAATTCAACTTTATTTTATTTATTTATTATTTTTGAGATGGAGTTTCCCTCTTGTTGCCCAGGCTGGAGTGCAGTGGCGCAATCTCGGCTCACTGCAACCTTCGCCTCCTGGGTTCAAGAGATTCTCCTGCCTCAGCCTCCTGAGTATCTGGGACTACAGGTGCACACCACCAGGCCCGGCTAATTTTTGTGTTTTTAGTACAGACAGGGTTTCACCATGTTGGTCAGGCTGGTCTCAAACTCCTGACCTCAGGTGATCTACCCACCTTGGCTTCCCAAAGTGCTGGGATTACAGGTGTGAGCCACCGCGCCTGGCCCCAGTTTTATTAAATGAACCTGATCTGAGTACTAAAGTTTCTAAATTTGTAAAGATTTCTATAAAAATGAGAAAATTTTTAGAGGACTCAGTTTATATTAGGATGGCTCAATTAGATACTCAAATCTAAAACTTGATATACTCTAAATAATAATGAATGTTTACTATTTGTATGCCCTTCTTTGCTTCCCTTAAAAAAAAGAACACAACCCTATAACTGTCTTAGTAATGTTTGTTCCTCTCACTGGACATCCTAACTTGGGTGGAGCCAAAAATCTTTAACTTCAAAGAGTGCCAATTTGGCATTCAAATTGATTCAAGCACTAGAAACAATGGCAAAGAAAACAGGAGACTTGCTAAATACCTCCACCCATTCTCCTATTATGTACTATTTTAGGTGAAATCACCATCATGTGTTTACTATAACTGCAAATATTGTTTATTGATGTGCTGGTATTATAACATGGTTACATTTCCTTTACCGTGTAACTTTTTATTTTTTTTTGAGTTGGAGTCATGCTTTGTTGCCCAGGCTGAAGTGTAGTGGCGTGATCTTGGCTTACTGCAGCCTTCGCCTCCTGGGTTCAAGCAATTCTCCTACCTCAGCCTCCCAAGTAGCTGGGATTACAGGTGTGCACTGCCGTACCCAGCTAATTTTTTGTATTTTTAGTATTTTTGTATTTTGCATGGGAGGGGGGTTGGTCAGGCTGGTCTTGAACTCCTGAACTTAAGTGATTCACAGCTTTGGCTTCCCAAAATGCTGGGATTACAGGTGTGAGCCACTGTGCCTGGCCAAAATTATAAAACACCTCGGAATGCTGTTCTCTTTTTCACATGGTCAAACGCATCAGGTGACAAAGATGATCTCTTTGGCCAAACTCTACTTAAGCTCCCCTGAACTTCAAAGTAGGTCTCCTTACATATTTCTCTCTGCATTGTTCAATTTCAGAAAGAATCCTGATAATTGGTTTAACCAGAACCCTCCACTTTTGACACCCAACCACCCTGGTCTATCTTTAGGAAGAAACTTACTAGGTTTGTTTAGTCAGAATCTGCCCTTACTCCTGTGTTAGGCCATTCTTGCACTTCTGTAAAGAAATGCCTGAGACTGGGTAATTTACAAAGAAAACAGGTTAAATTGGCTCTTGGTTCTGCAGACTGTACAAGAAGTGTGCTTTGGCATCTGCTCAGCTTTTGGGGAGGGCTAAGGGAGCTTTTACTGATGGCAAAAGGCTAAGTGGAAGGAGGCACATCATATTGTAAAAGCAGGAGCAAGAGAGAGAGTGTGAGATGCCACATACTTTTAAACAACCAGATCTTGCAAGAACTCACTCATCACCAAGGGGGTGGTGCTAAGTCATTCATGAGGGATCTGCCTGCTGATCTAAATGCCTCCTGCCAGACCCCAACTCCAAATACTGGGGATTACAATTTAACATGAGATTTGGCAGGGACATATATTCAAACTATATCAACCCCTGATGTTTCCTGTCAGTAACTTTTCATCCACTGACCACACCCTGCTTTTTGGCTGGAAGTTCCCATTTGCCCATGCTGTATTCTGAGTTGAGTGCAATCTTTCTTTCCCACTGCAAATTCTGTCTTGGTGGTTTCTATACCTATTGTGAATCAAGTGAATAAATCACTTGAATAAAGTGGTTCCTACACCTATTTCCTTTGAATAAAGTCTGTTTTACTGTGCTTAGCAAGTGTCATAGAATCATTTTTTAACACAGGTGACTGCCAGCTCTGTTTTCCTCTGAAACTTTCCATTTTCCTGCTCCTCTTTGCACCCTCTAGTCCTGCTGTCCCTGCCTTTGCTTCTCTCTTGGGTTGGATCCTTTATTTCCTTTATTCCCAGAAGACATCAGGCAAGAAAGAAGCCCTATGTCTTATTTCTTGGTTTATACCCTCTTTTGGTAAAACACATCTTCCTGAAGCTTCTTGAGAAAGGGTGGAAGACAGGTTTCCTCATTGCTAAGAGTCCCACTCCTCATTTCTAAGAATCTTGCTCCGTTGCAATTTTCTTTAAGGCAGAGTCCATATGCTATGTTTTTTTGATCTTTCATGCTTGACATTCCCATTCTCCTACAGTCATTCTTCATTGTAAAGCCCTGAAATTATCTCAGTAACTTATCTGTTTACCTGTCTATTGTTTTTCTGCCTTGCATGCTTTATTCAACCAAAGCATTTTCCGTTCATAGGACCCCCCACCTCACCCTGTCCCACCAAAACTGTTGCATGAATAACAAAAATGGTGGTGCAGAAAGAGCATGAGTTTGGGAGTTAGACAGCCTTATGCTCAAATATTGGCCTTGTGCTTTCAGTTCTGAGACTTTGAGGAATTTACTTAACGTTGCTGAGATTCCATTTTCTCATTTGTCAAATAAGAGTGACTATTTCTCATTTTTCATATCAGATGATGATGCTGATATAGTCAAGGATTGAGCTGTCATGATATCTGTAACTTATTTCCAAATGGTTAGGTCTCCACCTTCGCAAATATACACATACACATGCAGAGAACAGATGTGAAAACATGGTAACAGTTAGTGAGCCCAAGTTAAGGATATGCAGGTGTTTATCATATTTTTTTCTCAAACTTTTCTATAGTTTGACAATTTTGAGGCAGGGGGAAAACAGAGCTATCTATCTTACAGGGTCTTTGTTAGGATTAAAGTAAGCTAATGATGAAGTACTTAGTATGCCTGGCTGTATCAGATGCTCAATAAATGTTCATATCCTTCATTCCCTGGGGCTAATCCCAACTGTGGACTGAGGAAATATAAAGGAACTGAGACCTGTGGATCCCCAGCCTGGCCATCAGCCAGCCCTGCAGAGGGCTCCCTTTTAACCTCACAACCCAGTAGTAAAAACTTGTCTCTTGACTTTGCTCCCTATGGCAGACCCACAAATGGCTTCCCGAAAGATATCCACACCAAATCTGCTGAACCTGTGTTACTTTATTTAGTTAAAGGCATTTACAGATGTAATAGTTAAGGATCTTGAGATAAGATCATCCTAGATTATCTAGTTTGGCCCTAAATCCAATGGCAAATGTCCTTAAAAGAAACATACAAAGGAAAACAGACAGAAGAGGTGAAATATGGTGAAACCTCATCTCTGCTAAAAATACAAAAATTAGCTTGGCATGATGGCACATGCCTGTAATCCCAGCTATTTGGGTGGCTGAGGCACGAGAATTGCTTGAACCAGGGAGGTGGAGGTTGCAGTGAGCCAAGATTGCACATTGCACACTGCCCTCCAGCCTGGGTGACAGAGCAAGACTCTGTCACAAAAAAAGAAAAAAAGAAGACGAGAAGGCAGTGTGAAGACAGAGGCAGAGGCAGAGATTGGAGTGATGTGGGCACAAGCCAAGGAGGCCAGGGAATGTTGGCAGCCACCAAAGTTGTAAGAGGCAAAGAACATATTTTCCTCTTAGAGCCTCCAAAGGGAATGCAGCCCTCTAACACCTTTAGTTTAGACTTGTGGCCTCCAGAACTGTGAGAGTTTCTAGCCACCAAGCTTGCGGTCATTTCTTATGGAAGCCCTGGGAAACTAATATACTCCCCCTGCCAAGTCCTCAACTTATGCTCCTATTCATACAACCTGGCTCTACTCAAGTCATTCCATAGCCCTTTCTAAGTTCCCAAGCCTTCATTTCCACAGCCAGGGACCCACTCCTTGCTATGGGCACTCCTTTGACTCTTACCTGACCTCTGTGCAGCATCTTGGTCAGCTGCTTGCTGCAGCATCTCTCTGATACCAGCTAGCTGCTTCTCTGCTCTTTGCATGTGACTTTTCCTTCAGATCTCAAGCCCCATTCTTGTGGTTTAGCTTTCTGGTTCCTAGGGTCTAGTTATCTCTAGTCTAACTAACCCTACCAACTACCATGCCCAGTTATGAGATTTTTAATATTTAAAAACAATGAGCATAATAAACTATGGTGAAAAGAAATCAGACAGTGGCTGCCTTTGGGGGTGGAGTGGGAACAGACTGGGAAGGGGCATAAGAGAACTTCCTAGGCTGAAAGAGATGGTCTATGTAGTGATAGAAATCTGGGATACACAAATGTTCACACTTGCTAAAAGTAATCAAAATGTAACTTAAGATCTGTGCATTTTATTATACGTATGTAAATTATTCATCAACCAAAAAAAATTTAAAAATTAAAAAGAACAAGACAAACCTGCTTTTAACAAACTTAAAAGAAAAAAAGTCACAAATGAAAAATAATTTTTTTTTAAAAGTCACTTGGTTAATTTGGGTTTTTCACCTTTGGCACTACTGGTGTTTTGAGCCAGACAATTATTTGAGGGGCTGTTTTGTGCCCTGACCAGCAGCAGCCCTGGCTTCTACCACTAAATACCAATACCATCCTCTGCATTTCCCCCAACTTGCCCACTTTGTGACACCCAAAAACATCTCCAGACACTGCCAAATGTCCCATAGAGGGAAAAGTCGACCCCCTATTGAGAAATGATGGGTTAGTTCATGTGTAGTGTTCAGCCATTGCCATCCCATACAAGGTGATTTGTGTACAGTATGACAAGTTTGGGAGATAAACTGAAGGTGACCTGCCAATAAACCTTTCTCAAATGGAGAAAAAATGTTGGTCACCAGGGATGTGGGCATGACCCAGTATTTATTTCTCCACTCTTCAGTTCTAGTTGGGGCGGGGGGTGACGGTGGGTGTGGGGGACTACAAGGACACCTAATGAGTAAGAATACTAAAAGCAGTAGGAGGAGGAGGAGGGAGGAAGAGGAGAGAAGAAGAGGAAGAGGAGGGAGGAGGAGGAGGGAGGAAGAGATAGGAGAACAAGGAGCACCGATTATTTTAGCAGTTGCTTTCGTGATAGTGATACAATACTAATGATAACTCATATTTATATATGTAATATATGTTTAAATCCTTAAAAATCCACTAATTTCTCCCCAGTAATATCCCTTTAAGAAAGGTAGATATATTAATTTTCTCTATAGATAACAAAATCAGAGACAAAGATTAAATGACTCCAAGGTCACAGTCAATTAAGGGAACAGCTAGAATTACCACCTTAGCCTTGGCCTTGTGTTTTTCAATCCCTCACTTTCTTCCCACTGCAAACCCTATTTCTAGGCATTAGCATCACCTGGAGACTGGATGCAAATCAGAGAAAATTGTGTGCCTGGGAGGAAATAATCAATCAGTCCCTGAAGGGCTGGCCCTACAGACTCAAGTTCACCTATGTGAAAACCAAAGAGTAAAAAACAAAACAACAAGAACAAAAAACAAAAACAACTTTAGAAACAACAGTCATTGAAGGTTTTCTTCATCTGTAAGATGTCTTTGCAGGGATAGGGATGTATGTGCAGGGAAGGTGACCATGTGATGGTGGCACCCAGCAAAAAGAAAAGCTCAGAGAATCCCAGAGACTGTGTTCCTGAGATGATAAACTCAGTCATCAAGTGAGGACTCCTCATTTCTCAGAATCGCAGTACCGTAATCTCTGGAAAGGCAGAGGCCTTGCTGTCTTGTTTTTTACATGCCCCTGAGTATCTTTTAGGTAATAGATGCACAACTGGCATGTAGTGAATTAAATAAATTGCAATGGTGTAGAAATCTCTGAATACGCTTTTACAAGGACCCTGGACTTAGGTCTGGTCTTTATCAGGAGACATCCCGTTTGCCTGGTTTATTCCCACCAGCTGATTAACTTGCCTGAAACAATGGCTTCATCAGGACTCCCCCATGTTTGACAGTTTTCAATGGCTCTTTGTTTCCTGTAGGCTAGAGTCCAAAGGATTTGATTTAACTTTGAACATGTCCAACAATTTGACTGCAGCCAATTTATCCAAAATGACCATCTGCTTCCCACACTCTCAGCCCAGTGTTGCAGCCATACCAGAACTATCACAAGCCCCTGAATGGGTCGAGCTCTCTTCCAGCCTCTACCTTAAGGATAATTGGAGTTGGGAGGATTCTATTTTAAATAAGGTGTTCAGAGAGGGCTTCATTAATATGGTAAGATTGGAGCATACACCTGAGGAATGTGAGGGGTGAACCATGTAAATATCTGGAAAGTGAGCATTCCAGACAGAAGGAATGGGCAAAGGCCCTAAGATGAGAATCCACCCACCAAGTTCAAAGAGACACAAGGAGATCAGTGTGTCTGGAGCAGAGAGAGAGGGAGAAGACCAATAGAAGATGAAGTCTGAAATAAGGGAGGCAGGGCAAGGTCATGGAGAACCTATGGGCTTTTGTGAGGACTTTGGCTTTTATTCTGAGATGAGATGCATTGGAGGGTTTTGGGCAGAGATATGACAAGATCTGACTTGCATTTTCAAAGGGTACCTCTGGCTTCTATGTTGAGCACAAGGTTAGAAGCAGAGGACCATTGTATTGATGGGGGCAAGGACCAGCAGATAGCAGTGAAGGTGGTGAAGAGTGATCAGAATTGCAGATGTATTTGGAAAGGAAAGCCTGCAAAAATCTATCTTAAAGCTGTATGTCAGGAATGGGTAGGAACCAGCCAGGACTGAGGAAAACCTTTACATGAACTCTGAAGCAGAGAATAGCTCTGCTGGTTCAAGGATCCAAAGACAAAGGCAGTTGGAGCTTAGTGAACAGGGAGGGGATGGGGTAAGAAGCTGACCAGGTGGGAAGGGGACGGATGAGGCTGGGCACTGCAGGCTACAGGGAGGAAGTCTCTGATGGGTTTCAAGCAGGGCCATGTCTTGATGTAATTTATGTTTTCAAAGATCACTCTTCTATATAGAGACTAAATAAACTGGCAAATGAGCCATTAAAGTAGTCATATTTCTATTCAGGCAAATCAGTGTTCCTCTAGTGGTTCCACTTCTACTTGCTTAAGGCTGTGTGAAATGAGTCTCATTTCCTTCCCTGAGACTCCTTACCGTCATCAGAACTCATCCACTTTGTTCAGTTACCGATGACGGAGTGCAGCATCACAGCTGCCCTGAGGCCCACACAGAGCAAAACCAAGCAGGGTGCTCCAGCTTTCATGTCCCCAGCCTGAGCAGCAGCAAGGCTGGGCCACTCGCCATTCTTTCCATTCTGCTGCTCGATAGGTGAGGCACTCATTTGGCCCCAGTGACTTCTCCTAATCTGATCTATTTCCCAATCTGATAACCACAATCATTATGGCCCCCAGACATAATGGCTTCCCACTAATGCTTAGCTATTGGGATTACATGGGTATGAATGTGGGAAAATATTTGTCTTGTTTCCCTGATAGGTAATAAGACATTGGAGGGAATGAGAGTGAATTAGCTTCTCTCTCTCAGTAGATAGTATAATCTTTTGCATAAAAGTTGATGACTCTCTTTCAGAGTATATATAAAAGAAGTATTGAGTATACCATGACCAACTAATTAGAGAACAGGACTTATATTAAATGAGGGCTAAATTCACACAAAATTAGCATTACTGCTGAAAGGGTTAAAACAAAAGCTATTGGAGGCTCACCCTCGTTAAATAGGGGTGGGGAAATGCGGAGCTCAAAGAAAGGGGGTCCTCAGCTAGGTGGCACTCCTAAAGCAGTGGAAGTGCATAAGATAGACTTTTTCTACTCTGGGGTATTAGGCTCTTATTCTTTGATTTTTCTAAGCAACAAGGACATTTTCTAATTGTCATTCTGGGTGTAGTCAAGAAGGGAAAATGAAATGAACATTTGTCAAGCACCTACCATGGGCATTTCTTCTATAGCAGGAAGTTTTCAAACTAAAATTTGGAATTAGCCATGTGATCAGTTAGAAAATAGGATTTGCCTTGCTGTTGTTTCTAACGTTTCTCCATCTGGAACTGGTGAAATTAGAAGCATTTTGAGTCAACATGGCAGTTGCATCTAAATGGCTTTGATGCTTTCTTTATCACAACAGTGAATGATAAGGGAATAAAAGTAATAAGAATGAGTAAGAAGCACTGAAGCCAGTGCCTATAGTATTATGAAAAGAAAGGTCTTTATTCTTGAGCAAAGGCTGGAAGTAATCAAGGCTGGATTTGCTAAGTAATGTTTATAGCTGTATTTTAAAATTCTGTTACTAAAATTTTTACAGAAAAAATCACTTCGGTATCAAAAATCTGAAACTTATGAACCCTTAGTCCTCTTCCATCCATCCTGTTTTTATAATATGGTTTTTAAAAGTAAGACTTAGATTTCATTGTCATATCCACCATCACATACCAGCAGCACCAGGCTGTGCTCAACAGGTTCTCACTGAATGAATGCACTGAGTCAAAATCGGTCATGAATGGCCTGAGTTTTATAAGCCCAATTACTTATTTCTCGATGAAATAGCAAATAGACTTGAAATTCTTTTCAGAAACACCCAGCAAACCTGAGCACATCAGAACTGAACCTATATATTTTTGACACTATCATGTCCTTTGACCAGAACCTAAACCAAGGGGGATATTTCACTCTGAGCTGATGTCCTGAGCCTCTGCTGAACCAGACAGATGCCACCATCTAAGCCAAGAGCTAACACTCATAATGCTTCAGTAAAAGGCAATTTTTTCCTAGGAAGAGTTAAACTTCTTGAGCCAACAGGGCTTCCCTCAACTCCAACTCTTCTTGGTCCAGAAAACAGCTCTGGGAGCCCCAGAGGGGGCTTTTGCTTCTCTGACTTCTCACACACACTTCTTTCAAATGAATTTAAACCTTTTCTTGTCCAAATCCCTGCAGAAGAAAAAAAAAAAAAGTAACCACTCTGCAGTTTTTCTACTATTATGCAAATAGATTAATCAGGCAATGCTCCTGTGAGAATTAATTTATATTTGAATCCAACGAGGCCTGGATGCTTGCTAACTGAACCCCCAGGCCAATGCCTCTGCTAGGTAGCACCTCATATTATTCCTTTGACGAAATGTGAACTGACATAAATACTATGGCTCCCTTTCAATCCGATTACCCCGTTACCTCACATCAATGCTACCCCAGCCATCAGATTCTGGCGTCTTTCCTTTCACCGGCTCCAGGAACAACGGACAACTCCTCCTCGATAAACAAGCATCCACGCTGCCATCTCGTACCCCCACTCCTAACCCATCATCCGCACTCAATGGGCTCTATTCGACAAGGTATTTTATTTTGTTTGTAGGAATCAAGGATTAAAACCAGTTCAAAATCAAGCCAGGCTGGAGCTGCTCATTCAGAGCTACCCTTTCACACAATCAGTCACTAAGAGCCTCTGGAAATAACACCCTGAAGTATCCACCCTTTAATAGACGTCATCCCTCTGGGACGCCCCCTCCGCTTATCTCCCTCCCTTAACGTCTTATGAACTCTTTTAAAAACACACAAAAAACAAATAGCAGCACAGGTTTCCCTGGACTTGCGTGACCTGAAGCTCAGTCAAAATGAACCTACGTTTTAAACCATACCTTTGTATTAAACTCATGTTGACAACCACTAAATTCTTTCCGTTGCTCTGCATAGAAACTTAAAAAAAAAAAAAAAAAAAGATTTATTTCTTTACCCGTGCCTCCTCCTGCCCCCACCCCTTTTTGAAACTTTGCACATTTAAAAAGCTTGGCTAAACAATCCACCAGGTGGGGGCAAAGCTTTTCTATGTGGGCAGCTCTATTTCTGGAGCCCCCACCTCAGTAATTAGATTAACAGGCAACATATGAATAGCAGCCCTGCTCTCTTCATGCTTTATGCGATTGATTGCACATAACTGATAGCAAAATCTCCTGAATGGTGGCAGAAAAAAACACATGGATTTGTGAACTGTTCTATGATGAAAATGCAAATGAGAGGAAGAAAACAATGCAAGCTTTATTTTTAAAAAGCAACGCCTAGTAATCATAGTACTTGGTTTTTTGAGAAAGGGTCAGAAGTTACACATGAGCAGAAACTGGGGCTGTGGTTATATATGTTAGCTTTGTAGTAAAACAGTTTGAATATTTCGGTGCCCCCTTTTAGCACAACCTAAAATAGAGGGGCATGACCCTGCAGACAAGCTTGTCTTTCTGAATTGATGAAGGCAGGAATATCTTCTCTAACCACAGTCCCTCTAGAGGCTCTGAATTGTAGAAAGCCATTGAAACATATTTTAACTACATATGTATATTAAGAAACTATTCACTTTAAAAAAATAAGATAAAGCAAAATAAGTATTAAAAATTAAAATTCATGAATACTTATTCAGCTAACTATAAGGAAATTATGTTTTTTGTCAAATATCATTTATATTTTTTTGCAATTTGCTTTTGCTTTCTGTTATTCCAGATTTACAAAATCTCTATTTTCATAAAAAGTAGATTTCCATTTAAAAGTGAAAGAGGAATTGAACAAACACATTAAATTGTAATAATTAATTTTAATTAAGAGGGCCACACTCCCTTTCCTCTCATCCTAACCTTGACGCCTTTCAGCAAATGTCTAAAATTTGCTGCTTACTATCTGCCAATTACAGGTTTAGTAGCTATTCAGGAATATTGTTTGATACCACATTTTTACTCAAAAATAAGTGCAACTCAGGCTCAGTGTGGTGGCTCACACCTGTAACCCCAGCACTTACGGGAGGTTGAGGTGGGGGGATTGCTTGGGCTCAGGAGTTTGAGACCAGCCTGGGCAACATGGCAAAACCCTATCTCTTCAAAGAATACAAAATTAATTATCTGGGCATGGTGGCACATGCCTGTAGTTCCAGCTACCCAGAAGGCTGACGTCAGATATTACTTGAGCCTGGGAAGTCAAGACTGTAGTGTGTTGAGACTGCACCACTGCACTCTAGCCTGGGCAACAGAGCAAGACTGTCTCAGAAAAAAAAAAAAAGAATTGCAATTCAGTTTTTCCCTTCCTTTGTTCTGGTTTTTCATCATTTATTTAACAAACTCTCATTCAGTATCTACTGATGGCTAGATGTAGCTGCAGTGGCAGACTCTCAGGAGAGTTCAGGATGACCAGTGTGGCTAAAATCCCTCTCCTGTCACATTCTTTCTTTACCTACAATTGAGGGCCACAGAAATCTTCTCCAGCAAGCCCAGCCCTATTCAGTCCTGCCCCTCAATGGGAAACAGCACTAGGAGACTTAATGCATCAGCCTAGAGTTCTCAGCCTCTAGTCCCTCTCATTGCTGTTGCCTTCTTCTGGTGACAAACACTCCCAGGCTACCCTGACTGCCCCTTGCTTTCTGTGTTTCCATAACTGACCCTTTGCGGGGTCAGTGGTCCTAACCTAGTGGTCCCCAACTGGAGCTATTCGTGCCCTCCTGGGAACATTTGGCAGTTTCTGGTTGTAATAGTTCATTCTCATGCTGCTAATAAAGACATACGCTTTAAAAAGGAAAGAGGTTTAATTGACTCACAGTTCAGCATGGTTGAGGAGGCTTCAGGAATCTTACAATCATGGTGGAAGGGGAAGCAAACATGTCCTTCTTCACATGACAGCAGGAGAGAGAAGAATGAGAGTTAAGAGGCAGGGCAGCCCCTTATAAAATCATCAAACCTCATGAGAACTCACTCACTATCACAAGAACAATATGAGGGTATCCACCCTCATGATTAAATTACCTGCCACCAGGTCCCTCCCACGACGTGGGGATTATTGGCAATACAATTAAGATGAGATTGAGTGGAGACACAGCCAAACCATATCACTGGAGACATTTCTGATTGTCATGATGAGGTATCTGAGGAATGTGCTACTGGCATCTGTTGGGTAGAAGCCAGTGATGCCACTAAACATCCTACAATCTACCACATGGCTCCACATGATGTTAAAAAACCTTGCCATAACCAGTCCTTTCCCCAATCCCGTAGGCAGTGTAGGCTGCTGGATAGGAATCTGGACTTCAGGTTAGATCATTCCAGGTCCAAATCCACCTCTGCCACTAAATTAGCTACATGAGCCCCTGCAAGCTACTTTATACTTTTTGAGCTTCAGTTTGTCTATAAAATGGACTTATGAGGAGACAAGGAAATAAAATACATAAGCACTAGCACATTACTCACTAAAATAGAAGCCATCATTATTGCTGCAACTGTTATTATTATAATCCCCAAATCCAGTCTCCTGAGTCCTGCTGGTCAATGGCAAACTTCCTTCCTATGAACTTTCTCCCCATTGCTCAGACCAGAGATGCCATATGGGGTCATGAGTCTACCACTTCTGCCTCCAGAGCCTTGGAAGGCATTATTAATTAATAACAGCATTTTTTCCCATACTACTCAGAGTTGGCCTCAGAATGCCTCTCTGCATAGTATACTGAATCTGTTCAGTTCATGTGCTGAATCTCTACCAATTAGTGAGCTTCAGCACATAAACTGAAATGTAGTTGTCATCTTCATCCATATGCTATCTCTTACTAGATATTATCTCTTGCTAGAAATAATGAGTTCCCAGTCACTAGAAGTGCTTATGTAAGACCGACATGAAAGAGATTTCACAGAGAGGATCCAAAATTTGGATGCATGTTTGCATAACCACCTTGGTAGCATGAGACCTGCACTCCAGATTGGCAACCCCTGTGCTTAAAACACAAGTCATAAGGAAAATGATTTTGGGGAGAACATAAGTCAATGTAGGATGAATTATCTGATAACTGTAAAATCTGATAATAGAAGCTTGTTTCTTGCCCATGCCACAATCTGATGCAAAGTGGGTGGCTCTCCTAAGTAACTCAGAGATCCAGGTTCATTCCATCTTGTACCACTGATACCCCAACGTGTAGTGTTTCACTGGAAGGAGAAAAAAGAAAGAAGTGTATATTGGGAATTTTATATGCCAGGCCTGAAAATGGTGTATATCACTTCTGTCCATGTTCTATTAGCCAGAACATAGTCACATGGCTCTTTCAACCAGAAGAGAAGCCAGGAAATGTTCTAACTGTGTGCCCCTAAAGAGGAAAAGAATAGGTATTAGTGAGCATAAGCAGTACCTGCGGTAGAATAACTAAACAATGAACAAAAGCCAGGAGTGAGACAGTGATAAAGGGCAGCTACTAAGACTCAGCCCTGCTTGTAGCTTTGGGTAGGGCATACTTCACAAATCATGCTTTAACATGCAGTAACAGGCACTGTCTGTTGCCTACCCAAAGCCACACCCATTTTTTCCTAATAACACTCCCGTGTTTCCAGGAAGTTGGGCCCTTCACTAGCCCAAAAGAGGTGAACCTTGATCTGTTTAATCAAATAATGGTCATTCCATTTTCCTCGCCAGTGACTGGTCAATTGGCACTATTCTGACTGATGAGATAAAAGCAATCCTTAGGTTGGGCTGCTGGAAAAGATTTTTCCTGCTGATAAAAGGAAAGAGAAGAGAATAAATTGGCTCATCCCTCTTCTGCTGAACGTTGTCACTGGCTTGTGATGCCTGGAGGTAGGGCAGCCGTCAGGGACCATTTGGGAACCGGCCAAAGAGGATAAGTCAAACACTAAAGATGGCTGAGCAGAGAAGGAAAGAAGCTGAGTCTTTTGGTGCTATCAACAGGCTGATGAATTAATGAACTCTTATCTGCCATCCCTTCTCTGTCTGTCTGGTATTCTTCCTTCTAGGATTATCTTCCTTCTGGGTTTCTAGCTTTGTGAAATAATAATTTTCCTTTAGAGTTTATTCTATTTTTGGATGGGTCTTTTGCCACTTGCAGTCAAAAGCATCCTGACTGATAGATATGTACTAGACACTTGAGATATATGTACTTCAAACTGGAGCCAAGGTAGAATTGGAATTCATATGTAATCTTTTGTCAGAACAGGAATCCAAGATCTCCTCCACATGCTTGGTCCCCTGCCCTCACAACGTTCACTTTTTAAAAATCTAATAACTACTTCTATGAGTAAGTAAGTGCTGGAAATGCTACATCCACTTCTTGAGATTGCTGTAAATATTAAATGAGTTGATACCTAAGCGTTTAGAACAGTACCTGGAATTCTGTTAAGTGCTAAATATGTTGTCACATAGTTGGTAGTAGTACTAGTGGTGGTGGTAGTAGTAGTAGTAGAACTCTACATTTTTATAAGCCAGTGAAACCTTATTCATTGCTGAATGCCTTCTGGGTGTCAGTTTGGCTTGGCTTATGAGTACGATGATGTTTTAATCCCTGTTAGTACTTCAAAGCAGAAGAATAGGGCCCCAGATTAGAATTGAAACCACAGACAACTTCCATCAACCTCCCAAATCCCAAGACTCTTAGAGAGTGGTTTTGAATCAGTACAAAATAATGGCTATGAACATAGGTTCTGGGGTAGATACTGAGTTCTAAGCCTCACCTCTGGCATTTACTATACGTGCGTCCTTGGGCACTGTACCAGTCAGGATCCAATTAGAGGTTCAGAACCAATAAAATATATGCATAAACATATATCTTACATAAATATATACTATATTTACCTCATATATATCATATATAATATATGTAGCATATATATCATATGTATTATATCATACATGTGTAGCATATATATCATCTATCCATATCCATATATATGGATATGGATTTGTTACAGGAATTTGACCTGATCCAACTGTGGGAGTGAGCTAAGCAGCCTCCATAAGGTTGTTTTGACGTCTGATGCTGGAGCATGAGGTCCACGGGGCAGGCAGTCGAGAAGGAATGGTGGATGGAAAATAAGGGGAGATCAAGAGAAGGATGGAATTCACCAGCATGAGCTGCAAGCCCATGAAAACAGACGGAAACCCACACTGGTCAGTCCCTGCTGCCTCTGTCCTTGTGAGTGTTGATGTCCTGCCAAAGCTCAAGCCGTCTTCATGCTGCTAAACACACACACCTGGCCCTGGAGTCGAGGAAGCTGGGAGCCTGGAACACTTGCAGGCCCAGCTGCTGCCTCATGCCAGCGAAGTGGCTACAACATGGCTACCACTTTTCTTTCACCCTCCAAATCTCTCAGGCTCTCCTTTGTGGCCCACCCTAACTGGTATCACATAGGGAGGGAATTGTGGAAAATGTAGTTCTGCCTAGTCAAATTAACACAATATAAAGCTACCACAGTTCTATTATTAACTTTCCCTCAGTTTCTGTGTTCTCTCCTTTAAATAAGTAGGAATAATAATAGTAGAGTAGCTCCCTCATAAGGTTGTTTTGAGGATTATTTAAAATAATGCATGGAAAATATTTAACGTGGTACCATGCACATAGTAAGTACTCAATAAAGGCATATATCACTATATCACTATCACTGTTGCTGTTATTATTATTGGTTTAAGTATTCTTCACCAGGCCAAATGCAGTGGCTTGTGCCTGTAATCCCAGCACTGTGGAAGGCCAAGGCAAGCAAATCACCACTTGAGGTCAGCAGTTCGAGACCAGCCAGGCCAACATAGTGAAATCCCATCCCTAATAAAAATACAAAAAATTAGCTGGGTATGGTGACATATACCTGTAGTCCCAGCTACTTGGTAACTGAGGCAGAAGAATTGCTTGAACCCAGGAGGCAAAGGTTGCAGTGAGCTAAGATTGCATCACTGTATTTCAGCCTGGGCAACAGAGTGAGACTTCCATCTCAAAAAACAAACTAACTAAAACAAAACAAAACAACAACAACAACAAAAAAAAATCTTCACCAATATCTAAAAGGAAATCTGGTATAGAATTAGGAATTAGGATATTTTGTTTCTTGAGGGGAAAAGGCATTCAATTTCTCATGTATCTAAATACAGGCTGGTCACTGTTGTAGGGAATATGTACTTTTTACAATCTTTTATGATAGGTATTATCATACCCATTTTAGATGAAGCCATTGAAGAAACTAAGGAACAGAAAGGCCGAGTAACTAGACCCAAGGTCACATAAACACAGACACACAGACCAATGGAACAGAACTGAGAGCCCAGAAAGAAACCTGCATGTTTAGCACCAACTGATTTTTGGCAAAGATGCCAAGAACACATAATGGGGAAAAAATACTCTTTTCAATAAAGAGTTCTGGGAAAACGGTATCTACATGCAGAAGAATGAAATTAGACTGTTACCCACACCATATAAAAAAAATCAACTCAAAATAGATTAAAGACTTAAATGTAAGACCTGAAACTATGACACTACTAGAAGAACACATAGGAGAAAAGCTTCATGACATTGGTCTGGGCAATAGTTACCTTGAATATGATCCTAAAAGCACAGGCAACAAAAGTAAAAATAGACAAATGGGATTACATCAAACTGAAAAAGTTTCTGCATTACAAAGGAAATGATCAACAGAATGAAGAGAAAACCTACAGAATAAGAGAAAATATTTGTAAACTATACATCTCCTAAGAAGTTAATATCCAAAATATATAAGGAATGCAAATACTTCTATAATGAGAAAACAACTCAATTTTTTAAATGGGCAAAGGATCTGAATAGACATTTCTCAAAAGAAGAGAGAGAGATGACCAACAGGAACATAAAAAACCGTAACGTCATTAATCATCAGAGAAATGCAAATTAGAGCTACAGTGAGCTATCGCCTCACACCTGTTAGAATGGCTACTATCAGAAAGATAAAAGATGACGCGTGTTGGTGAGAATGTGGAGAAAATGGATGTCTCATACACTTTGGTGGGAATGTAAATTAGTACAGACATTATGAAAAACAGTATGTAGGTTCTTCAAAAAATTAAAAATAGAACTACCATATGATCCAGCAATCCCACTACTGGGTATATATCCAATGGAAATGAAATCATTATGTTGAAGAGATGTCTGCAGTCTCCTGTTTATTGTAGCATTGTTCATAATAGCCTAGAAATGGAATCAACCTGAATGTCCATAAAGCAGATGGATGGATAAAATGTGGTACATATACACAACGGAACACTATTCAACCACAGAAAGGAATTAAATTTTGTCATTTGTGACAACATAATGAACTGGGAGGACATTATGTTAAATGAATTAAGCCAAGGCAGACATCACCTTCCAAAACTTTGGTTATGAAAGAAGTGCCATGATTGAGCCAAACAGGGATCTTACTTTAGATAGCTCCCCACTCTGAGGTCTCTATAGCCCTATGCATCTCCATGAGGCAGGAGTCTGTGCAACCACAGAGACACATTCACCTAAAGCCTATATATTCCCTTTTAGGCCCTGGAATTCTTTGCTCAAATAGAACCAAGCTCATTTCCAAAGACTGCACAAGCCCTCCCCAGGTCTCTCTGCCCAAGGATGGATCATATCACTGGTATGCCCATCACTAAACCTAAGGCGTAGCCCAGGAATGGCTGTTTGCGGGGCCTGGGATGGATTTTAGACATTCAGACCAGGTGTCAACACTTTGGAGGGTGAGGCCCTTCATAATGTAGGGTGAGTAGGAAAGTAGGGTAAGCCTCCATGTGTAGTGCTCACAGAAGTCAGAGGATATTTGTAAGAAGAGATAGTTACTGATAGACATAAGGTCAATGGAGAGTCCTTTTGAAAATGAACACAATTTGAAAGGACCAGTGGTGAAGGGAATATCGAAGCTATATAGAGATAATATGAACAAGGTCTTGTATCAGTCAGGATTCCAGCAGCAGATTTTCCAGTGCAGATGGAAGAGACTATTTGTAGAGGTGTGAGCAGGTTACAGGAAATAAACAAAGGATGTTAATGTACTTAAAGAACAGCAACAGTGGGTAGCCATTATATCCCATTATGCCCATAGGTGTGAAAGGGCAAAGGTTGAAAGGACCATGGTGCCAGAGTCCAGTGATCTTGGAAGCTGTAGCTAACAGTCCCTCCCAGAAATGCAACTAGGCAAGAAGGGAGCGGGAGGAATAAATACCTCTTCTGCCCTTGAATTGATACTAGTGCTTTCCATTGATAGAAATCAACTAGAAGAATCTAGCCAGCAAGGTATCTTGGTGTCAATGCATGGCCCAGAGGCCAGCCTCTCAGGGTAAAGCAGGAAGGAGAAAGAGTAGACAGTGGGGTTTAGAAGGGTAAACAGAAAACAACTAACCAGCACAGTTCCCAAGGAGGCAGGAGGGGGCTTCTCAGCAGGGATATGAATAGAATGGAGAGGAAGTTGGCAGAAAGGAACCTCTCTGTCTGATGACCACCTCTTTTCTCTTTGCCGTGGAAGGGGAGGTTGATGGTAGATGACAGTAGCAGGCAGGGGAGAGTCTTATTATTCCTTCTGCAGATGGAAGCTGGCATTTGGTTTTGAGGCCTTTGTGTAGTATAGTAATATCATAAATAAAGCTATTTTCCTCATCTCTTACCAATGTAAGAGAATGTCACATTCTCTTATGCCTCCTTCTCCCTTCCCTACACTGACTAAGCAGAACTGCAGACCAGGTAAAAGTGTCTGGAGATTTCTTCTTCTCTCTTTACTGCATTAACACATAAGCCTATCTTACCCCCAGGCAAACAACTCTTCAGCAATTTAAAGACCCACCACAATTCAGAATATTTCCCTGTCAAGCACTGGCTCATGGTTCAAAACAGCCCCTCTGATAGGTCCCTCCTTTAGCCAAATCAAGACTCCCTATCTATTAGAAGAAAAATAATTTTTAAAACTAACTTTCACTACATGATAAAGAACTAGTAGCTTTGCCTTCAATCCTCCCATGGGTGTCTACCTCTTTGTCCCAACAAGGCAAATCTCTAAATCTCAAACAGAGACAAAATGAGCTTTGATGTTTGGAGGCAAGGATGTTTCTCCCATACTCCTTCTCCAGCTTACAGGTTTTGGTTCTAAAAATGATTCTGTTTCCTTCTGTTGGGGCTCAGAAAACAATAGCCCAAAATATGGCACTTTGGCATGCTGAGTGCTTTGAACAAAAGAGACTGAAAGTCCTCAGAAATAAGCCTCAGACACAAGATCTCTTTCTGACCTTCTCCAGCCTCTCCCACTTCTCCTTCTGAAGTACAGGGAGCAGATTGCTCTGAAGTTTCCTTATCTGACTGAGAGAAATTCTTCCAAAAGAAACACAACTGTCTTCAGTCCCCTCCCTAAGAATCTCATCAAATAATCAGGGAAGATTAATCACTTGAGAAAAGATTGCAAGTGATCACCACACCCAACAAACTATTCTTATTCTTCTGGAGGTTGCTCCAAAATAGTTTAAAAAAAAATTTTTGGCCAGGTGCGGTGGCTCACGCCTGTAATCCCAGAATTTTGGGAGGCTGAGGCGGGTGGATCATGAGGTCAAGAGATCGAGACCATCCTGGTCAACATGGTGAAACCCCGTCTCTATTAAAATATAATAATAATAATACAAAAAATTAGCTGGGCATGATGGCGCGTGCCTGTAATCCCAGCTACTCAGGAGGCTGCGATAGGAGAATTGCCTGAACTCAGGAGGCAGAGGTTGCAGGGAGCCGAGATCGTGCCATCACACTCCAGCCTGGGTAAGAAGAGCGAAACTCCATCACAAAAAAAAAAAAAATTTTTTTTTAAATTTTTTTTTGTAGAGACAAGATTCTCAATATGTTGCCCAGGCTGGTCTCGAACTCCTGGACTCAAGTGATCTGCCCACCTCAGCCCCCACAGAGTACTGGGATTACAGGGGTGTGCCAACACATCAGACCAACTTTTTTTTTTAAGCTGAGATACTTAGCTATGTCATAAAACAACCTTTGTTCATAGTACAGTTCTGCTTATCATTTTTCTATAATCTGTGACCTAACTTTGTCCCAGGTATTGTCTGCTCTTTGAGTCCATTAATTTCCCCTAAACATCACTTACTTTTTCTTTAAACTCTCTCCCCTAAAAAGGATATTTAAATTTCAACCATCTGGCCCTTCTTTGAGTCTCATACTTTGTGTGATTCCCATGTACTTGTGCACATTATTAAATTTGTATGCTTTTTCTCCTGTTGATCTGTTGATTATCCATTTATTTCAGCATACTCAAGTAATTGAACCTTTAGAGGGAAAGTTTAAACTTCCCTATACGTCTATGTTTTAAAACACACACAAATTTTTTTTGTTTTTACAATTAAAAAAAAAAGAGAAAAAGGATAAGATGAAGCAAGATACTGGTTTAGTTTAGAAAAGAAAGTCTCAGTCCATAGGCAAGCATCCTTTTTCCTTGAGGGCTCTTAAATGTCGAACAAGATTAAGACAACAAGTCTCTGGAGATATTTTGAAAGATTGGTGTAAACCCTGAAGACTTTTCGCACTCATTCAAGTCTTCCCAAAATCCTCTGTTCTTGAAGTAGGTGGGCTGGGGTGGGGATAGCCACATCATCATTCAATCATCTCTCCAGGATCTGTCACTCAACTCACTGGTCCCCCAAACTCCTAAGCCCCCCTCCCAGGGGCCACTTCCTCCTGAACACAAAACCAGCCTTGCTAAGAGGCATCTGGACCCATCCCTGAATCCTTGGGGATGGGAAAGAGAAGACTGAATAGATTTCATATTCTCTCTCCTCCTGCCCTCTTGCCTTGGACAAAAGCAGCCCTTTCAGAGAAAGATTCTATACCCTTTCCCACCCAGCACCAATTTCACCTTCATCCAAGCCTCTTTAACCAGAAAAAGCCCAGGACAGAACACCAATACCTCCAGCTTGGTATGGGGGGAAGGCAGAAAAGGCAAGAGAAGGAAAAGGTGATGGAGCATAGAGGGGAATCCCGGTGCTCACTGTGTCACTCCACCAGGTTACTAAAGCAGCTAAAAAGTGAGGCCCAGGACAAGGGGAGTGAGCCAGGGAGGATCCCTTCCTACTTTTCACCTGGTGTCTGGCCACACCTCACCTCACCTCGTGGTAGGACAGGAGCTGGAGAGAAGCAGCAGGCAGGGCAGCCTGTTTGAAGGGAGGGATGTGGGGCGGAATGTGTGGGTGGGGTGACCTCAAGGCTTTTGCTCTTGGTCCCCAATGTATCCTGAGACCTCAAGAGTGAGAGCCCAGTGTGCGCAGTCCTCCCTGGCTGGCGGATTTGCCTTAGGCCTCTAGAGTACCCCACTTTCTTCCCCTCCACCAAGAGAGCATCCTAGGACCAGCTCAGAGGCTGGGAGTTGCCGGGCCCCTTCATAAGGCAAAAAAGAGCTGAGGGTTTTTAAACCTCAGGAGATCAGGTCTGAAAGGGCCCCTAGAGAGCTGTCTAGGGTAACCCCTCATTTCACCCATAGGGACACTGAGGCCCAGGAGACAAGGACTTTCCCTAAAGACATACAGTAAATTGAAATGGATTCAATTGTGAGTTAAAAGAATATTTAGATGCTGGAAGATCACCTGAGGCCAGGAGTTGGAGACCAGCCTGGACAACAAAATGAGACTCTTTCTTTACTATTATTATTATTATTTTAAAAAAGAAGAATATTTAATCCTGCAGTCTGTGAAGAGCTGGTTAAACAAGGAGAAACAATGGCAATTTATTTTCAAGGAGACTGGGATGGAATCTTCAGCTTTAAAAAGGAGCAGTATGAAATTGATTTCTCAGACAAGGGGGCAGAGGTAATGATGGAGAGAGAAAGCACTCAAGGCTGGGCTTACCAAAATTTAATTTTGATTATTTTGAATGGGCTCATATCTCCTTGGCCCAACATGGTTTTAATATTGATGGGGCTAGTGGGGGCGGGTTCAAGAAGGGAGTTAAAGTAAACTTTCTCCAAGTCCGCACTGCCAGCCCTACGCCGCTCTAGAGATCCTCTTTCTTCGGGTTAAAAAATAAAAAATAAAAAAAAAGAAAAGAAAAAGAAAACACCAAAAAAACCCACAAAAAAACACAACACACAGTTAACCACCTGTCAGGGTTGAGGATACAATGAGACTCCTGGAAAAAGAGCTTTTCATGCATGCGTAATATATTTGTTCAGCTATTCACTTAATGAAGCTGATAAATGTGATGCAAGACAATAGTCAAGTTAATCTATTTAGTAAAATGTTTTGAGACTTTCAGGCTACGTTAAGGAGGGGAGCGTCCTGCGACATTTTCATTTAAATGCGCTCATCTCCTCTCTTAGACTGCACAAGGGGGTTCGGGCAATCTATGTGAATATAATTTCTTATAAATGTGTCTTTAATGGGTTTAATTCACCCTTGCCAGCTGTTTTGGGGGCTATTTTGTAAGAGCAAAACAAACGTTTCGGGCTTGGAAAGCTAGTTAAAATTAGTTTCGGTCAGCGAGGCCAAGCTATATTTCCTGCAAACCATCTGCTTGATTGGCACAATAGAAGGATTTTCAAGGAAAAAGAGGGGAGTGAGTGTGAAAGGGATGGGGGTGAGGGGGGAGACACTAGAAAAAGCTGGGGCAGCGGTAGCTCCTAGTGGCCTATTCTGAAGGTGAACCCCTTAGAGCTGTCTTAATAGAGAGGCTTGCGAAGAGGGGCTGGGGCGGTAGGAAAGCTCTTTCAGCCCCAGCCTCACAGCCCTCCTCCTTCGCCTCGCCGGTTAGCTCCCTCTTTTTTCCCCCCCGCCTGAAGAAACCAAGCGTCCGGCCCTTTTCCCTTTCTCCTCCCGGCATCCGGCCAATCTTTCAAAAACACGCTCTCACTCTGTTGGCAGCTCCAGCAGGGAGCGTGGAAGCCCGGGGGTCTGCAGACTGCAAAAGGTGACCTTGGAGTCGCAGCCTTTCCAAAACGGACACTCGCCATCTTTTCAGAGGGCCGGGAAGCTCAGGCCACTCTCTACTTTGCAGTGTCCGTTTCACCTCTCTGGCTGACCTTCTCTTACTCGAGACGTTCCAGGCACCGCCCGCACTGGAGAGGGCCGTGCGCTCTGCTGCTGCTGCTGCCCCTTCGGCGCCTGGGTCAGGGACGCGCCCGCTCTCCCCTGCTCTGGGGAAAAGAAACGCCCAAAGTGCGTTCCGACAGGCTCTTTCTACTATCCATGGGAGGTTTCAGCAGCTCTGGCTACCTAGGCCCGGGGAGCCCCAGCCGGATCTGCTGCTGCCTCCCCCAGAGAGCAGTCGCGCCTGTGGCGTAGGCAAGGACCTTAAACCCCAAACCCCGGCCTCGGATTCTGTTTTCCCCTCTCATCTTCTTTTCTCTTGAAAAAGAAATAGAAAGCTCAGCCTTGAGACAAAGAATGCAAGTGATTTCTCCGAAATAAACTTGAAGATAACGACGTAACAATGAATGGCAGGACGCACAAAACCCCATGGGCTCAGGTCAAATTGCATTAGTCACAGGTCTTAGTCGCAGCCGCAGCGCCGCGCAGCCCCTTAGGCTATCGCGGAGTTTGAAAAGACGCGTTCGAGGAGATCACTTAAAGTAAGATCCTTTCGTCAGATTTCTTGCTTCCTTAGGATTTATTTTGCCTTTTCACGGGCGGCCAGCCCTCGCCCCCTCGCCCCCGCCTTCACTTTTCCTCTTTGGCGCTTTAGGAATTCTTTAGAGGCCGTGGAGACCGACTCCAGGAAGCAGGGTCCACGTGGATCGCAGCAAGGGGTTGACCCATCCTCCAAAAAATGGAAGGGCGGACTTTTAAAAGCCGAGAAGTTCGTGGCAGTTAGTCTATAGTGAGGCAGAATGGCCAGGGCCTGGGGCGGGGGTTAGGGGGTGACAGGAAGCCTGTCAACGGGCAGGAAACGGTGAAAACTACACCCGGGCAAATGCCCAACAGGGAAGGAGGCGCTGGGAAGGGCTCACCCTGGCTGCAACTTCTTACCATTCCCCACTCAAAAAAAAAAAAAAAGAAAGAAAAGAAAAAAAAATTCAAGTTTATTTTGGCAAATAGAGACTATTCTGATCATCCAGAAGATTTGGACAAGCGCTTCACCGGTAGGGAATCAAACACCCTGAAGCCCCCGGTGCATCCTTCTGGGAACTGGCAACTGCCCAAGTCCTTCAGACGCGGGGAGAAAAAGGGGTGGGGGGCAGAAGGAAAGGGAGTGGGAGAAGGAGGGAGGTGGGCCTGAGGAAAAAAGGAAGGGAGAGGATGGGACAGTGGGAAGCTGTCTCGTGACAAGGTTAAAGTGCAGGTGTTCAGATAGCTTATACTTTTTTCACCTATTTTATTGCAAACTTCAAAAGGAGGAACTTTTGACGTTCTTCACAGATCTCCCTCTTCTGTCCAGGGGCCTCCAATTAACTCAGGCAAGGCACTTTCCATATTTAAATAGCCCCTTATTTAAAAGTTGTTTCTTTCCTGATTGGTTTTCTCTCGCTGCTCATAACCAAGAGCAATCTTGGGCTCAGAAACTCCGCACTTACGTCATCTTCTAGCATTAATTCGCCTCTGGAGCCGGGCCCTAAATAACTTTTTAATTTGAATCAAGGGAGAGTTTTAGCGGGCTCCGTTTCTGGTTTAATGTGATATAAATCGCAGATGCACTTTTATTGAATGGTTAAAGCAGCGACATGGAGATCATCAACACAAAACGCCCCGAACAAAACCATCGAGAGAAATAAAGCTGGTTAATAAGATTTTTCAGAAAGCTTTGTGTTAAAAAGCAAAAAGGAAAACCAGCTGAAGGTGACAGTTAGTTCATGGTTAATAGGATCAGGGCGGCCTGGCGGGGCTGCACACTTCTCTTTGGGGAGGTTCAGCCACACTAAAGAGATGAATGGGACATTTAACACATCTGTTATCTCGCCGAACAGAGAAACAGGGGGAATCGAGTCAGTGCCACCTCAGCCCCAACATGAGGAAAGCGAAGAGACTGTCTCCAGGAAGATTCTCCTTTGAAGCCCCACATTCAGAGGAGGCTTTCTTGGGGTGGACCAACATTCTTGAGACCCGCATTCTTCCCTCCAGTTTTCACGCATTTGTGGGTTGTAGTTAATTAAGAAGTTGCCAAGTTAAGCTCCCCACAATCGGTAGGGCTCTCTCTGGACAACGTCTGGACCTTCGCTGCTCTGGCTTAAAATGTCAGGGCTGTGAATTTCAACTTAAACTGCCGAGAGCTCCCTGTGGTTGGAGAAGGGCCAGCATAGCACTCACAACCGTTGGACACCCTTGCCCGAGGCAGCTTACGGCCAGCCTAAGCCCTTTGCAAGCGGAATCCTGCCGTTCTGCAACCCAGCGCTGCTCTTCTCCGCTCCTCCCACAAGGTGAAGTGCGGAGAGCCCCTTGCAGAAACCCCCAGAGAAAATAGTTTTCCAAGTTGCTGGGAGTTTGAAGGAGACTCGTTTTACTGTTCAGGTACCCACCAACTCTCGGACTCAACCAGTCTCCCGAAATGAAGTAACTCCAGACTTCTTCCCACTCTTACGGACACACATCCAGTGGCCCCAAAGCATACATTTCCAAGTCTCCCTGAGTCGTCAGAATGGGACTTCTAACACTGATTTCACTCACCCCTACATCTGCTTAACTCTTCAGTTGGAGTAACGGATAGGGCTAGAGACTGGAGAGGGAGTATATTTTCATGCTCACTGACTTGAAACTTTTCATTGCCCCACCCCCACAAAAAGGAAGGTTACTTTGCTGATAGCCTGAAGATGTATTTCTATGAATATTTATTGATTTATTTTCCAGGCTTAGCAGGGGAGCTGCAAATAAATTTAGTGCGTTCTTTAAATAATTCCTTTTCTATGAGGCAAGATGTCATCTGAAACTTCTAAATAGGCATTTAATTAGCCCGGGTGTTGCTTCGGAACAAAAACCTTCGGCGAGAGCTTTGGGGGCGCACTGTATTGCAAAGAGGCGGTCGATATGCAGAATTGATGCGCGCGGGCCTTTGTTGTCCGCCCATTGTGCGGGCCATGCTTATGAAGACTAATCCAATCATAAATTGCACCCCTGCGCCAATCAGAGCGCCCAGAGCCTCCAGCGAATGAAGCTCAAGTGGAGAACTTTGTTGAACTTCATTGTCAGAGCTGTCACTTTTCAAAGTGCTTTAGCAGGCGGGCCACTATAAAACCATCACCTCGACGGGAGGACCACGGAGGACTTGCAGACGCCCAAGTGGGATCGTTACTTGGAGACGTTTCCTAAGCCCAAGAGAGAGGACACTGCGGGGGCGGGAGGGGCGGGAAGCGAGGCGTTTACCCTCCGGCCACTGAAAGAAGGGTTATTTCGCCCGCCCCACGCCTATCATGATGTTCCCCGGGCTCCTCGCGCCCCCCGCCGGGTACCCTAGCCTCCTGCGGCCCACCCCCACCTTGACGCTGCCCCAGTCCCTGCAGTCGGCATTTTCCGGCCACTCCAGCTTCCTGGTGGAGGATCTGATCCGCATCAGCCGGCCCCCCGCCTACCTGCCCCGCAGCGTGCCCACTGCCAACATGTCGCCGCCCAGGCAGGGGGCTCCCACGGCCCTCACCGACACGGGGGCCTCGGACCTGGGATCCCCGGGTCCCGGCAGCCGGCGGGGCGGCTCTCCGCCAACTGCCGTCTCCCCTGCCAGCGAGCCCACGTTTCTGAAGTTTGGAGTGAACGCCATCCTCTCCTCGGGGCCCAGAACTGGTAAGTGAGGGCACAACGCTGAGGGTCCGTTCAGGTGCCAGGCATGCGCCAAGTCCTCCTGGCCTCAGTTTCCTCTAGCGAGCAGGCACCCACACGCATATCAGTGCACACACGTAGGCACAAACTCTGAGGACCTATGTCTGGCAATGTGAGACTAGTCCAGTCAATTCCGGGGAAGAAAAGCCCACAGGCTAGCCCCATGCTCGGAATGAACTTCAGCACACGCAGTCAGAGACAGTGCGCAGTCGCCTGGCGTGGTAACGCTGAGCGCACGCCCCTGGACGTCTGTGTTTCTGCCATGCAGCTTCTAGGAGACAGTTTCTTTTTTAAACTCAATATGATATATTTATTGGATTAGCTAATATTATACATCTGCAATTTCTTTCCTCCCCACTCAGTCCTACCTATCTCGTTAGTGCCTAGGATGGAGATTGGGGTAGCGTGGGACGCCGCAAAGAATCTCGTTGAGGGAAAAGGAAAGAGTTTTACAGATAAGACAATGTTAGGAAGATTTCTTTTACCCTGTCAATATGTAAGAAAGATGTCTTTGAAACCAGATGAAGGGTTACTTATATCGTGTGTTCAACGTGCTATACAATAGGCAAGTACGTAATGAAATTCTTTCTGTCTCCCTCCCTCCTTTCTGCCCCCTCTCCACCGCCCGCCAGAAACATCCCCAGCCTTGCTCCAGAGCGTCCCTCCCAAGACCTTCGCCTTTCCCTACTTCGACGGGTCCTTTCAGCCTTTCATCAGATCTTCTTATTTCCCAGGTAGGTCTCTAAGGCTTCCTTGGGCAAGGCTGGGAGGCGCCCCAGCCCCGGCCGGCCCATCGCTCCCTGCCCCAAAGCCGTATTTCTCCGTCCACCCCTCGGGGTTATGCTCTGGTTCAGAGGTTGCGAGGCGTACAACATTCACGAATCCGTCGCGCCAATTTGATGCCCTATTTAGCACAAGCAGTGACTGCTTGACACTTTGCACCAATTCCCTGCTCTACAAATTAGCAGGAATTGTCATGGTCCCAATTTGAGGCGGTTCCCTTCCCGGCGAGGAGCTGTTGGCATCCCTTCACGCCGCCGTTTTCCCACAGAGTCAGTGCACTTGGCCACGATTCCCCACAAAGGTTTCAGCACCATGACCAATTGGTCAGCTCCTCTGGGCAGCCACACACAGACCGGCCCTAGTGCCTCCACGCCGCCAAGAGACACCTACCAGCCGGGGCTAATTTCTCTTTAAGACTCATTCAGGGCTTCGGGCTTTTCACAAGACCACATGGGGTGCCCTCTTGTGTGGGATGCCTAGGGTCGCCCAGAGGGAGGGGGGACTAGATCCTCCCCCAATCCCAATCTCCTATTTCCAACCTGATTTCCCAACCCCTTCTCATACCCCTTTCCCACCCTGTCTTTTAAAATACCGTTGATCTTGAAAAATAAGAAGCAGTTGGAAGAAAGCCCATAATTGTGTCCCAGCCTAAAGGAGCAACACCTTAAACAGCTTCCACCAGGTTTTCATCCCGTAACCTCACTGGTGATTCAAACTATGGCTCAAAAACTCTGCAACTGGTCAAAACTCAAAAGGAGTCAGAGGAGTCCCTATAAAGAGAAGGGAAACTGGGTATGCCTTGTGGGGGTTAGGTAAAATCACGACAGCACTCCCAAATATTAGCGAAAGACACAAGCCATTGATTTTTTAAAGGGGGAGAGAGAATTCACCACCTACCCCCCTCCCCAGCACCACTACCATTCACACTGCTGCTAATAATGGAATTTGCTCCCTTTCTCCCTCATCTCAATGCTCTAACAAAAACAACCCGAGCTTTATAAATAGCTTTTCATGTCCATTTAATGAAAACGATTCGGGGAAGAGAAGCCTCTGCCATCAGTATTCTCCCAATGGTCTTGGCCTGCAGTTGTGTTTAGTTTGAAAGTGTAAATCTCTTTTGTCCCAGTAATATATGGCTTTCGCTGCTTGTCCTCAGTCTTTTTCTGTTAGTTCATTACTACACAATTACCATTCACGCTTCATTAGAGTCTCTGTTTCTTTTTGTTTTGTTTTTTTTCTTTCCCTTAAAGCGAAACTCTCCCCCCTTTTATCATGCCAATATCCATTGGGAAGCAGTCAATGTGCTAATTAGCTGCCACTTTTCATGTATTCCGGCCGAATTCTTTACGTTTCGTGGGGGGAGGGGAAGAAGGATTAATATAAAAAAGATGAATACTTATTGGATTTTTCAAAAAATCTAAATCGGATTTTTCCCTCTTTATCAAAATAGTAAAGCACCTCATTTTCATCTAAAGAATGCAAAAGCCACCGAAATGATAAAAGCTTAGGGGAGAAACCCAGTGGCTTCGGCTGGATATTTTATTTTTATTTTTGTAATTTATTTTTTTCTATTGCTGTTTTAGCTAATGTGCGCGTTTCTTTCCCTGAGTCCACTGAATGGAAAAACGAAACAGGCTATTGTGGGGGCTGTTTTCTATGTTTCCGTGGTTCTACCTAATCCGGGTTTGCATGGTTGAAAGGGAAAGTTATTTGGGCGGAAAGCGCCTTTCAGTCTCGCAGGTTTGTAGGTTTGTGGCCTATTCTCCAAGGGGAGAAAAAGGAGCGCTTTAAAGAGATGAAGGATCAGAGTGAAAAGCCAGGGAGAGCCACGTTGCGGGGGATGGGGGGTTACGCCCACTCACTCGTCACCTCCCCCCACCCTGCAGCGTCCTCCAGCGTCGTGCCCATCCCCGGGACCTTCTCCTGGCCGCTGGCCGCGCGCGGGAAGCCTCGGCGGGGCATGCTGCGTCGAGCAGTCTTCTCGGACGTGCAGCGCAAGGCGCTGGAGAAGATGTTCCAGAAGCAGAAGTACATCAGCAAGCCCGACCGCAAGAAGTTGGCGGCCAAGTTGGGCCTGAAAGACTCGCAGGTGAGGGCAGTTCGTTCACAGCACCCATCCCCCGCCCCCTTGCTTCACCCCCTCCCCGGCGCACCCGTCAGTTGCAAGGGTTCGGAAACCGCTTAGGTCCCACTGTACAGATGGGAAAATCAAGGCCTAGAGAGGGCGTGAGTACACGGGCCACCACCCTCGAGGCTCCACGGGGCAGCCCTCTTCTCTCCCCACCCCAACTCCCAGCCCTCCCTCCCGGGCTCAGCGGCCCCCAGCCCCGCCCTTTTCGGCCCGGTGGCAGTGGATGAATCAAAAGGAACCGCGAGCTGAGGCGGGGGCAGAGTCAATGCTGGAATCCACCTGGACCCTTTTCTAGGGGTAGGGAACGGGCACAGCCCGAGGTACAGAACCTGCTCCCCACTCCACTCCCCGCCCCCTTGGGTCCCCTGGGACCCCTGATCTGACCTTTGCTTCTCCCTTCCTGTCGCCGGCGGGGACATCCCAGGTGAAAATCTGGTTCCAGAACCGACGCATGAAATGGCGGAACTCCAAGGAGCGCGAACTCCTGTCTAGCGGGGGCTGCCGCGAGCAGACCCTGCCCACCAAGCTCAATCCGCACCCGGACCTCAGCGACGTGGGCCAGAAGGGCCCTGGGGACGAAGAGGAGCAGGAGGAGGAGGGCCCAGGCAGCCCCCGCCACTGCCTGGCCTACCACGCGTCGCCCGACCCCTCGCACCTGCGGGACCCACGGCTACCAGGGCCGCTGTCCCTCTCGCCCGCTCACTCGAGCAGCCCCGGGAAACCTTCGGACTTCTCAGACTCCGAGGAGGAGGAAGAGGGCGAGGAGGAGGAGGAAATCACCGTGTCCTAGAAGCCGCTCGCACGCCCGAGTACCGTTTCTAAGTGCTTTGAAATTGAAGAGGTGGGGTCCAGTCTGCGCGTTCACTTTGTCCCAGTGCCCAGATGCTGCCTCTCCCCGCGGTAGCACCATCACCTCGCTGAGGGCGCCACAGGCCCTGTCGTGGCCCCAAAGAGACATTTCCTTCCCCCACACCACCTCCAAATAGTCCTCCCCACATAAGTTAACTTTAAGTCTTGGTCCCAACCTTAACTTTTCAGCAAAAGCTCCGTTCTATTTTGTTTATTGTAAACTATTTTAAACACAATGGGGTGTGCTCCAGTCCCGCAGCCTGGACCTGTGAGCCAGGCCCTGCTGGTCGTTAGCAGCAACCACTCTATATGGTAGGAAATCTGTTTATGGAGGAGGAAACCGAGTTAGGAGTGAAAACATCAAATCATGCAACTAACTCCAACACCCTTGACTCTCTAGATCCCTCCACCTCCCCTAACAGGAAGCAAGGACCTCCTATTCCACTCCAGTCTGTCATCTCCACCCCTCTTCTGTCTTCCCATAGACATTCTCTTAGAAAGCTCAAAAATTTCTAAAAGGAATATATATCTACATATATAATCAATGCCTTCTGGCGCAAGGCACAACATGCATATTGAGTCCTCTCTGTCACCTACCAAAAGCTCTCTGGGGAAAGAAGTGGATTCTCTAAAGGGGGAGAAGAAGCCATCTCTATTCCTGTATGTGTGTTTTAAAGCTTTTTCTTTTTCATTTCTGTATCCATACTATATGCACCACGCACTCTACCTTGTTCCCTTTTATTATTCCTAGGGAGGTGTTGCTAAGCTGCAAACCTCCTGGGCACTGGGCATGATATGGACAGAGAGACCTACACAGCCTCTTCGATTTTTTTTAACCGAACTTTGCTGTCTTTGCACAGCTTTTATGAACTGTACACTATTTTGTACACACGTGTTGTATGGATATTTTATACCAAGGTTATTGTGAATGACTATAAAGCACTGACTAGATTTCTTTCTCGCTCTTTTTTCTTGCAATGGCTTTTAAACTTTAAAAAGGTAGCTGTTTAATTGCATAACTTATAAAGAAATACTTATTTTGTATTTTTATCATGTACAGATTTTTATATATGTATATATGTATCAAGTGAACAAATGCCAAATAAAAAGTAGAATGGATGCAATCAATCCTCATGTTATTCATGCAGAGAATGGCAGAGCTGAAAGGAATGGAGCTGTTCTAGCCCAAGGGCTGGGTTTTATAGAAGGTAAGCTGAGGTTCAAGAGGAGCAGGCTCTTGTTCAAAGCCACCCAGCTAGTAAGTAGCCACACTGGAACTAGAAACCATTTGACTCTCAGGCTAGTGCCTCTTCTGCTTTCGTGCACCTTAAAGTAACCATATTTGCCATGTTACAAGTAAAGTAGCTCCAGAGTGATACCAAAAAATTGAATCCACAATAGCTGCCTCCCCTTCTCTAAGGACTGAAATGATGAGCTAAGAGAAATCCTTGATGCAAGTCAGTCTGAGTGGCTCAAGTAGGTAATGGTTTTTCTTTTCCTCCTTGAAGGCATTTTTCATGGTCCTCAGGGAAGCTGCAAAATTGGTCTTGAGTCATTCCTTCTGTGTATGACCTGATTTCATCAGGAATGTCATCTACAGGCCTGATGTGGGAGCCCAGATATGGACTCTGGGGTCTGTGTATTAAACAAGGTTCTTTAAAAACCAGCTTTCAGCAGGAATTATTTCTTTAACCAGCAAGCTCGGGAGTAAAGAACATCAGGTTAGATCCTGGCAGGGGCTTTTGTACCCTTTGAGAGTTTGGTCTCTGCCCAATCAGCCACACATACCCATGTTTCTTTGCAATCCTAACCCAAACTCATGGTAGTTTGTATTATATTTGAAATTTGAATATATTCAATTTTATATTGACTCTTTTCAAATAATACAAACAGGCTCCTTGCTAGATCCCCTCCTGGGCTTGTTCCTGATGTTGGTGATCATTTTTCATTATTGTTATACATGATGTTGAGAAGTTGAAGAAAATAATAGTCCTTATTTTCACAATAATAATTCAAAAAACCTCCCACATTTCCCCATCAACAGACACAAAAGTATTCAGCATGGTCAGCATTCAACCCAAGTTAGTGCTTTCCCTTCAGACAGGGACGCTGAAGGATTCAGGCTATTTTCTCTCTCTCTGTTGTTGCCTGGATATCCAACATGGGAGTCTGACGAGAAGCCTGACCTGGTCTACCTTTCCCTTTATGCTAGCTCAAAAATTATTTCTTATAGTCAAGAATCATGTTCAGGCCTGGGTGTAGATTAGTGTCTACATCTAGAGTCAAAGCACTCTCAAGGCATAACCATATTCATTACAGTATTACTCACAACAGCCAGGAGGTGGAAGCAACCCAAAGGTCCATGAATGGACGGATGAATGGGTAAATAAAATGTGATATATACATAAAATGGCATATTCAGCTTTGAAAAAGACATCCTGTCACATGCTACAATGTGAGTGAACCTTGAAGACATTACATGAAGTGAAATAAACCAGTTACAAAAAAGACAAATATAGCCAGGCATGATGGCTCACACCTGTAATCCCAACACTTTGGGAGGCCAAGGCAGGCAGATCACAAGATCAGGAGTTCAGGACCAGCCTGGCCAACAAGGTGAAACCCCATCTCTACTAAAATTACAAAAATTAGCTGAGCGTGATGGCATGCACCTGTAATCCCAGCTCCTCAGGAAGCTGAGGCAGAAGAACTGCTTGAACCTGGGAGGCGGAGGTTGCAGCGAGCCGAGCTCCCACCATTGCACTCCAGCCTGGGTGACAGAGCGAGACTTTGTCTCAAAAAAAAAAAAAAAAAGTACTGTGTGATTCCACTTGTCTGAGGTATCTAAAGTAGGTAGTCAAACTCAGAGAAACAGGGGGAAGTGGAAAGTTGTTTGTTGTTCAATGAATATAGAGTTACACTGAACAATAAACAACTTTCTATTTCCCTGTTTCTCTGAGTTTGACTACCTACTTTTAAGACTTCAATATAGTCTTACAAGATGAAAAAGTTCTAGAGATCTGTTGCCCGGCAATGTGAATATAGTTAGCACTACTCAACTGTACACTTAAAATCGATTAGGGTAGTACATTTTATATTATGTGCATTTTTTTTTTTACCACAATGTTAAATTTAAAAAAATTGAATTGGAAAAAATAACTCACATTCAAGAAGAATTAAAAATCTAGCAACCATCAAAGTTATGGCAGGAAAGTGAAAAATGTGAGATAAGCCATAATATAAGATAATGTAGAAATCAAAGCATTAAAGATATACATAAAGTGCTTTTTAAAATCAATGAAATGTAGAAAAGGAAAAAAATACTCGAGATTTTTTTTTTTTTTTTTTTTAGGTGGAGTCTCACTTTGTTGCCCAGGCTGGAGTACAGTGGCACGATCTCAGCTCATTGCAACCTCTGCCTCTCAGGTTCAAGTGATTCTTCTGCCTTGGCCTCCCAAGTAGCTGGGACGACAGGCCCATGCCACTGCGCCTGGCTAATTTTTGTATTTTTGGTAGAGACGGGGTTTCACCATATTGGCCAGGCAGGTCTTGAACTCCTGACCTCAGGTGATCTGCCTCCCTAGGCCTCCCAAAGTTCTGAGATTACAGGTATTAGCCACTGCACCCGGCCAATATTTGAGATTTTTTAAAAAAGCATATATTACTCATACATTCACAAAGTGTTCTTGAGAATTAAAACACTGTGTTTTGGTTTATTCCTTTAGTGTATCTTTTATCACAAGGGTGAGAAGTATGTTCATCTCACACGCTGTTCCCCTAATGTCATTCACAGTCCCATACACATATTATTTGATATGTGTTGTGTGAAAAAATGAATTATTATAAAAGGAGGGACAGCTCTAGTTACACAGGCAGTCGGTCTCCACACACACCAATATGGGGCTCATTGTTAGTGTGATTGCTTTAAAAAAATGTTTTATTTTTTAATGAAAAAGGAAAAGAGACACTCTAGAATCTCGACTGCAGGTCTAGAAGTTTTAAACTTTTCAGATGAATGGAAGGATTACTTTGACCGATAAGAAAAAGAGACGAAGTTAACAGATCAGATGTATTTTAAATTTTAGTCCAAAAAGACTGAAATAGTTATATGCATAAGCCAAAGAACAGAAAATAAACATGAAAAAAAAAAAGGAAAAGAAAGGAGATTTTTATTGAGCACCTACTATGTGACAGGCAGGCAGTCTTCAGGGTGCCTTACAACCAGCGCTACTCTGTGCATAAGGACCGCTTGGAGGTCTCACTGAAATGCAGATCATGATTCAAAGCTCTGGGTGTCCACATTATTAACCTGATTAGTCCACAAAACACACTGCAGCAAAATTTACATGAGTTTTATCCTCACAGTAACCCTTCTAATGTAGATGCATGTTACAGATGCAAAAATTGAGGCAAGGAGTTTTGGTGATATTCCTGTGGTCACCCAGTCATAATGCAAATTCAGGTAAATCACAATCCCACTTCCTTGACTAAACTGATTAAAAACACATTTAACTGAAACTCAACCAGTGGGCACTCTCTAATAGAGCTTTATGTCTTTAATGCTGTGTAGTTACGTGAAAAAAAAAAATTATCAATGGTTATCTAAAACCTTTCTCATGCTTCTAAATGTCCTACGCCACCACCAGATCTCCTTCCTATGGTCTAAACCTGTGATTCTCAAACTTTAGTGTTAAAACTCCTTTATATGCTTAACAATTACTGAAGTCTTACTTTTTTTATGGGTTTTATCTATTGATATTTATTGTATAAGAAATTAAGATTGAGATAAATTTTAAATATTTTACTAACTAAAACAATAAATCCACTAAATACCAATAAAATATCACATTTTATGACAAATACATTATAGAACAAAAAAAGAAGAGTGGCACAGTCGCACATGTTTGCAAATCTCCTTTTTTTTTTTTTTTTTTTTTTTTTAGATAGTGTCTCACTCTGTTTTCCAGGCTGGAGTGCAGTGGGATGATCTCGGCTCACTATAGCCTCAACATCTCCAGGCTCAGGCGATTCTCCCACCTCACCCTCCCAGGTAGGTGGGTCCATAGGCAAGCGCCACTATATTGGGCTAATTTTTGTAGAAATGGGGTTTTGACCTGTTGCCCAGGCAGGTCTGAAACTCCTGGACTCCACTGATCCACTTGCCTTGGCCTCCCAACGTGCTGGGAGGACAGGCGTATGCCATAGCATCTGGCCACAAATCTCTTTAATGATTGACTTAATAGAAAACAGCTGGATTCTCTTATATGTTTTTGTCATTTGTTGTGATATGAAGAAAATTCGGCTTTACACAGATAAGCAGTTGAAAAAGGAATATTTGTGTAGTCTTTTTAGATCATTGTGGTTGTTCTTTGATAGAACAGCAAGACTTGACAAGTGGTAGTTATTTAATGGTTAGCTGCAATATGTAATCTGAAATCTTATTAATGAACTTTTTTTTTTTTTTTTTTTTTTGAGATGGAGTTTCGCTCTTGTTACCAAGGCTGGAGTTATTGATGAACTTTTAAACTCTGTTACATTAAGATCCATTGGTCTATCTTCCACTTGGAATGGGTATTTTACCCATTGGTCATATGGAAAATATTGGTTCATTGTCTCATGCAGATATTCTAAATATTAACCCTTTTCATATATCAAATATCACATTTGTTAATATCACCACCCATCTCATCATCAAATTAACTATTGAGAAGCTGTCAAGCTTATGGTAGCAGACACAAGCTTCCAAGACTCAAATTTTTATTTAAAAGCTCTAATTTTATTATTGAGAAAGATGGTATCAGTTTTTTTTTTTCCAATGGACAGGCTCACTTTATTCATTTTTGAGAAAATATCTCTGAGATACCCAACTCTGAGAAACCATGGTTTGTCTGTCAGTCATATTTTCAAGTAAAAATGGAGTTCCATGAAAAACACGGCTAGTTCTAACAATTGTGCAAGTGCTTTTCTTTGAAACAACCATCACACTTCAGTATGTAGCAGAAATATTTTATGTATATACTTCTCATTTCATTATGTAGAATATTAAAAGTTTGCATATTATATATTCTAGGGTTGAGATTTAATAACATTAATAAATTTTCCTGCCTTATCATCAAGCACATTCTTAAGTGAAACTGAGTAGGGGATCATAGAGAATGCAACGACAGGCTGGGCACGGTGGCTCAACGCCTATAATCCCAGCACTTTGGGAGGCCAAGGCGGGTGGATCATGAGGTCAAGAGATCGAGACCATCCTGGTCAACATGGTGAAACCCCGCCTCTACTAAAAATACAAAAATTAGCTGGGCATGGTGGTACACGCCTGTAGTCCCAGCTACTTGAGAGGCTGAGGCAGGAGAATTGCTTGAACCCACGAGGCAGAGGTTGCAAAGCGTCAAGATCCCACCGTTGCACTCCAGCTGGAGTAACAAGAGTGAAACTCCATCTCAAAAAAAAAAAAAAAAAAGAATGCAATGACCAGTAGTATGGGTTGGTGCTACTCCCTTGATTTCTTTTAAGGTAGGCTAGCAGTTTTATTGACCATTGGTTTCACACTATCCACAAAAATCTCAGCATAGTTGTTCCACAAAAAGCCATGAGATTTAAAAAGGCATTCAACAACTAAATATTTCAGCAACACTTGTAGTTGTTGTTAGACATTCATATAAAATAAGCTCTTCTTTGTTAATTAGTTGGTGCAAGTGCTAAATGAATACAAGCAGAATAAAAGGTCCAGGTACTTCTGTGTATTTGGCCATTTTCAAAGCAAAAGTACAATTTTGCAGGTGATGTATTAACTCAGTCTTTTCTGAGCTGTTATGCCACTGGAAAATGGCATTGTTGTGATTTCTTTAGCTGATTATCCAGCAGGTGTTAATTAATGTAACTGTATAGGGCTTTATTAGTCTCTTACCTATTAAGTGTATTTTCCTAGCCAATGCAAATAATAATTATTTTGTAAAATGCTTTAGTGACCTTTTCATTTCTAGTCAGAAAAGGTGTAACAAACAAGTTTTATTTTATTTATTTATTTAGAGCCAGAGATTTACTTTTGTGGCCCAGGCTGAAGTGAAATGGTGGATCTTGGCTCACTACAACCTCCGCCTCCCGGGTTCAAGTGATTCTCCTGCCTTATCCTCCCAAGTACCTGGGATTAGAGGTATGCACCACCACTTCTGGCTAATTTTGTATTTTTAGTAGAGATGGGGTTTCACCATGTTGGTCAGGCTGGTCTCAAACTCCTAACCTCAGGTGATTCACTGTCCTTGGTCTCCCAAAGTGCTGGAATTACAGGTGTGAGCCACTGCACCCGGCTGAGAAAAGGTGTAACAAACAGTTTTTTAATTTTTAAAGAGTGTATCATGTCTATGTTTTAAAAGTTCACTTGGATTCCTTTCTTAAAATTCCAAATGGTTTGTCTCAAAATAATAGTAAAACTTAATTGGAAGAATAACAATTTCCAAGAATAATTTCTTGTGTAAAACCATAAAGATAAGTTATTAGCATCAATAAAGCTGAGGGAAAAGGTAACTTTTGACACAATTTCTTTCCTAATTACATTCAGTGTTTTTGTATATTTCTCCCTTCCATGGCTCAGAGAAGCTCTGATATGTCATTTTCAATTTTTCTTAGCATTTTTAGAAGTAGTGCAGCTGTGGATTGAGAAAATGAGTCTGCTAATCTCCTTTTTAAAAGCCAACAATTCATCCTTAAATATGAGAAAGATACAGTCATCCCTTGGTAGCCACGGGGGATTGGGTCTGGTACCTCCTTCAGATACCAAAATTCACAGATGCTCAAGTTCATGATATAAAATGGTGTAGTATTTGCACATAACCTATATACATCCTCCTGTATATTTTATATCATCTCTGGATTACCTTTAATACGATAAGTATTATACAATACAATCAATGTAAATGCTATGAAAACAGTTGTTATGCTGTATTATTATTATTATTTTTTTTTGAGATAGGGTCTTGCTCTCTTGCCCAGGCTGGAGTGCAGCGGCATGATCTCGGCTCACTGCAGCCTCCACCTCCCAGTCTCGAGTGATCCTCCCACATAGCCTCCCCAGTAGCTGGGATTACACGCACATGCTACCATGCCAGGTTAATTTTTTTGTTCATACTTTGGAGAGATGGGGTCTCACTTTATTGCCAAGGCTGGTCTCAAACTCCTGGGCTCAAGAAATCCTCCCACCTTGGCCTCCCAAAGTGCTGGGATTACAGGCATGAGCCACTGTGCCCAGCCTTGTCATACTGTATTGTTTAGGGAATAATGATAAGAGAAAGTCTGTACATGTTCAGTACAAACAATTTTAAGGTTTTTTTTTTTTTTGAGACGGAGTCCCACTCTGTCACCCAGGCTACAGTACAGTGGCACTATCTTGGCTCACTGCAACCTCCACCTCCCAGGTTCAAACGATTCTCCTGCCTCAGCCTCCCAAGTGGCTGGAACTACAGGTGCATGCCACCACGCCCAGCTAATTTTTGCATTTTTAGTAGAGATAGGTTTTCACCATATTGGCCAGGCTGGTCTCAAACTCCTGACCTCGTGATCCACCCGCCTCGGCCTCCCAAAGTTTTGGGATTACAGGCATGAGCCACTGTGCCTGGCCTTTTTGAAGTATTTTTGATCCACAATTAGTTGAATTCATAAATGCAAAACCCATGGATATGGAGGGCCAACTGTATATGACAAATGAATTTTCTTCACGTTAAAATAAAATATAAAATTCTAAAATTATGGCAGCGTTTGGTAAAATCTTGAAGTGTAGAACATTTTCAAAGAATTTTTAAAATACTGTACTGATCATATGTTGCTAAACAAGACATCGAAGTGCACTTCTTTCGTTTCTGCATAGACTCAAAGGAAACTTGGGAATTTCAAAATAACAATTGGTTGAATAACAGGGTTACAGATGTTGTAGCAGGTATAACAGGAGAGCAGGTAAGAACACAGTAGAAGTGCTGAGAAAAAAAATGGAGTTAATCCCTAGAAATGCACATAAATCTATATCTACTTCCTTAGAAAATTCTAGGAAACACAAGAAAATACAAGCAAACATTCCATTAGCAGCCATTAGCCAGAAGAAGACATTATTACACATGTAGCCTCCGGAAAACTCCACTGTATAACTGTGGAAGAGTCCTGGGATTTACAGGGATCCTCACATCCCACTTTGAGAACCACCTCTCTACACATATAAACTACTTTACTGTAGTGAAAGATGGGAGACATCTATTCAGCCAAGTTCCTACCATCCTACCTAAAAATTCAACTGCAACCACACCTGTGCATTTCACAGGTCTTCAAGTCACACTCTCTTTTCGCAAGTCTTCCCCTCTATAACCCCTTCTCTACCCACACTCGGCCTGTCTTTCTTACTGGCAACTTCTCTTCAGCATTAAACATCCCTTCCCTCAAATATACTCGCCAGAGTTCTTTCCCTTTTTGTTCCCCTCTATTCCCTGTGCTGTCGCCTCCTCAAGGTGTCTAAGCCTCATCCTTGAACTCCTCAGCTCTGTCTTTCTTTTAAATGTTAATGTCCCTCAAGGTTCTATCCTTAGCCCTTGCTCCTTCTTTCTCTGAATCTACCTGGGTGATCGGCTCCTCTCTTCTTCAGTTGCAATTAGCACCTGTATGATACACAACCCCAATCTGCCGCACAAAGCTCTCTCTTCTTGTTACAGTAGGTGGCTAGTCAGACACGAGCGGGACAGGAGAGGGGCTCCCCACACCCCACCAGGAATGTGAGGCAACCATCCAGTGATGGTCAGGTGGTTGTTAAACTGCCTCCAATAATTGGTCACAGCTAGCGCCAGAGAAAGGCAGTCTCCCAACAGACAGAAAAAATCCATAACTGGTCATCAGCAGCTTTCTGGTAAGATCTCAGGAATTGGGTTAGTGGGCTCAAGCATGTGAATTAAGAGGCAAAATGGTGACGTTTAACTGGTGTATGACCTTCCTTTAGGAATGACAGACAGGCAAGGGAAGAAGGCCTCAAGTGAGCATGCGTCCAACTCTAATAAACACACTGTACATGTGGCCCTCCCAACTGCTGGCAGGCCGCTGCAAATGGGGATAGGGCAGGGAAGAATCAGGGAAGGGGGACGCAAGACATTGGAATTATGCCAACATATAAAACCCCAAGTCAAAGGTCAAACAGTGCACTTGATCTTTGAAGTCACCTCGTTGGCACGCTTGCAAGTGTACTTTCCTTCCTATCATTCCTGCTCCAGAGCTTTCTAATAAACTTCACTCTCCTCTAAAACTTGCTCTCAGTTGAATTCTTTCTTCTGAGGAGTCAAGAACTGAGGTTGCTACAGACCCCTACAAATTCGCCACAATTAACATACTTTGGCGCCATGTGACTTGTATACATCCCGCTGCTAACATGCTCAGCTCCAGACCCAGATGATCAACAGTCTCTGGACACTGGCCCTTGAGTGTCCCCAAAACTTGTTAAATTCCATATGACCAGCACCAAGTGCCATGTCCTGTAGTTGCAACAGCACATTTATGCAAAGCAAAAATGACTCTTGCCCCTAACTCTACGAATGCCTTTATTTCTCTTGCTCAAAAATTTAGAGACCTAGTGCCATTTCTGACCCCTCCCTCTCCTCCACAGAATACAATGAATTAGAACTGCTAAGACCTGCCTCTGCATGTATGCCCTGAACAGATTTTCTGCTTCTTTCCATTTCTCATTGCTACTATCCAAAATATTAGCTATTATTGCTATTAGAGGAACACACTATATGCTAGATACAGTAATTCACATTTTACATACATTATTTTCTTTTTTTCCCACATTATGACTATTTTTAATTCCATTTTACGGATGAGAAAACAGATTCAGAGATATTTCTGGTTGTCCCTGACTCCAAAACCCTTCCTCCCTCACCAGCACTGAAGGCATCAAGGAAGGCTTTGTGGTGAAATCTGCCTAAAGCCCTGAAAGATGGTATAATTTTTATAGGGTGGGATGTGGAAACCATACACCATATTGTTTCAAGAAAGACATGAGAAAGAGCAGAGAGAGAAATATTGCTGGCGTGTGTTTTGTGGACAGTGATGTTGTGGGACAGGGGTCCCTAATTCCCAGGCCTTGAACTGGTACCGATTTTTGGCCTATTAGGAACCAGGCTGCATAGCAGGAGGTGAGTGCTGGCCAAAGAGTGAAGCTTCATCTGTATTTACAGCCACTCCCCATTGTTCGCATTACCTCGTGAGCTCCACCTCCTGTAAGATCACTGGCAGCATTAGATTCTCATAGGGGCACGAACTCTATTGTGAACTGCACATGCGAGGAACCTAGGTTGTGCTCTCTTTATGACAATCTAATGCCTGATGGTCTGTCACTGCCTCCCATCACCCCCAAATGGGGCCATGTAGCTGCTGGAAAACAAGCTCAGGGCTCCCACTGATTCTACATTATGGTGAGTTATATAATCATTTTTATTATATATTACAATGTAATAATACTAGAAATAAAATGCACAATAAATGTAATGTACTTGAATCATCCTTAAACCATCCCTCACCCCTTGTCCATGGAAAAATTGTCTTCTACAAAACTGGTCCCTGGTGCCAAAAAGGTTGGGGACCGCTGTTGTAGGAGATGTTCTCACTCAGAGGCAATAAGCTGAAACAAGTAAAACATTTCTAAAATGCCTCTTTCCCTTACTTAAATATAAATGAATAACAATAATGACTATATAATGCACCACAGTCTGCTGGGTATAATGTCAATGCTTTTATTTCCTTTGCATCTAACCTTTACCTCAGCCCTGCATGAAAGGATCAATATCTGCATGTGACAGAATGGGAAACTGAGGCTAAGTAACTTACCCTCAGTTACCCAGACAGCAGAGGTGAGATTCAAGGACATTCTTTCCACTAAGGGCAGAGACACTGTAGATTCAAACCTCTGCCACTTCTCCCCACCAACTTCAGCCTCTGCAAGGGGTCCTTTTGGTAGATATTTACTCTCTTTCCTTTAAAAAATGTCGTTAGCTGGAGTTGCACAATCCAAATTTGAAAAGACAGTATTGACTCTATACCTGGCAGAGATGTAAATAAGCCCATAACTTTACACCCTCCGAAAAGAAAAACATTTCCTTAATTTTAATATGATGGTTTTACTTTAACCATCATATTAAAATGCAAAAACAAGCCCAATCGAACGCAAAGTAATATCCTATCCAGACCCTGGAACAGAAAGAAGGACATTAGGGCATTAGGCAAAAACTAGGACAATCTCAATAAAGAAAAGACTTCTGTGAACAATGATGCATCAATATTGTCTATCAATGATGACAGAGGTACCACACTAATATAAGATATTAATACTAGAGAAACTGAGTGGCGGGTGTATGGGAACACTCTGAACTGTCTTTGCAGCTCTACGTAAATCTACAATTATCCTCAAATAAAAAGTTTATGTAAAAAGAGTCCAAATGTGTTTGCATAGAGGTCGCTAAGGACAAAACAAGGCCACATTCTTTATAGTGTAAATAACAAAAATACTATTGGAATAAGGTGTTTATTAAAAGAAAAAGTGAAGTTTCAATTCATTCTTTGGCAATCCAAAGCAACAAAAGTGTCCCCCACCTCCAGCTGGCTCCAGCTCAGTGGGGCTGATGATTCTATCATTTGACTCACTCACTCTGCTCCCCCCACAACCCTCAACCATCAGGGTAATGCCTCTTGGAATTCCTTTTGGCACAAACATCTTGTTAGAACCATGTTTAGACTGTGATTAAAAGAGGATTATTTACACCACATAGGCATCCCAATGTGAAAGGACAGGCCACCCCCACATTTTACTAAACTTTTCTGTAAATACTACACCCCAGCAATCATTAACAAACTAAGCAAAGTAGATCAAGGGGCAAAAGAACTGAATTTGATTGTTCTGAGCAAAAAGTTTCATTTCAACTAGCAGCTGCCACTAAACTCTTCATTCTCAAGCCAAAAGGACCCATTTCCTGGGTTCGATGACATAAGTAGTGCCATGGTTTATATTCCAATAAAACGCTTCCTTTAAAGCTATAACTACAGGGGGTATGACCAGGGATAAATAGTTATGATTGATAAGGCCTTGGACAGACTGTTTTATAGAAGCCCATTCCACTTACATATATTTAAGAAAGCAGGTTTCTCTAAAACTGGGTAAGCTAAGTTCTTATATAAGTTTTCTTTGCTTCAATAGCAAATTTCCCTGCTTCACATCTGTTCAGAGTTTTAAAATTTTACCTTGCATCATCCCATTTGATTTTCATAACCTCATGGGGATAATCAGGGTAGGTCATATTATCTGCATGTTCCACATAGGCTCCAATAGGTTGACTGTTTTTCCTAACATGGCACAGCCTGTTAGCGGTGAAGATGGTACTCTTTTTTTTGAGACGGAGTCTCACTCTGTTGCCCAGGCTGGAGTGCAGTAGCGTGATATGGGCTCACTGCAAGCTCTCCCTCCCAGGTACAAGCGATTCTCCTCCCTCAGCATTTCAAGCAGCTGGGATTCCAGGTGCCCGCCACCATGCCCAGCTAATGTTTTTGTACTTTTTATAGAGACAGGGTTTCACCGAGTTGGCTAGGCTGGCCTTGAACTGCTGACCTAAGGTGATCCGCCCACCTCAGCCTCCCAAAGTGCTGGAATTACATGATACATGTACTTGAATCAAGGTTTCTTAACCCTAGATGAGGGCAGTTTCCTTTAGCAAGTATTTATTGCACGTCTTCTGTGTGTCTAGATATATGGTGTTCCTGAGGATAGAGTGATTCCTGAAATAAACAGACACCCTTCTCTTGGGGAGGTATAGCCCAGTAGGAGAAGAAGAAAATAATCAAGTAAATTAACAAGTTCGTACATAATTATAAATTGTGAGAAGGGCTATGAGGGAAATAAGGAGGATGCAAAGCTAGCCAGGGGAGCCTCTTTAATAAGGTGACATTTTAGCAGCTATCTGAAGGAGCTAGTGGGGCACATATTGTAGAAAGGGTGTGTGTATTAGTCTGTTCTCATGCTACTGATAAAGACATACCCGATATTGGGTGATTTATAAAGGAAAGAGGTTTAATTGACTCACATTTTCACGTGGCTGGGGAGGCCTCACAACCACCGCAGAAGGCAAAGGAGGAACAAAGTCACATCTTACATGGCAGCAAGAGAGCCTGTGTAGGGGGTACGCCATTTATAAAACCTTCAGAGCTCGTGAGACTTATTCACTACCGCGAGAATAGTAAGGGGGAAACTGCTTCCATGATTCAATTATCTCCACCTGGCCCCGCCCTTGACACGTGGGGATTGTTGAGATTTGGGTGTCGACACAGCGAAACCATATTAGTGTTCCAGGCTGCTTATCACCGAGTCTGTGAAGGGCAGGAAGAAAGGGAAATGGCTTGAAAGGAAATAGATACAACGTGGTCAAAGAGAGTGATAGCCTGAACCAAAACGGATCCACAGAGATGAACACAGAGTAAATCCTGTGAACCTTTGCAGGCCCATAAAAAACTTACCTTTCATTCTATATGAGATGGGAAAGTACAGAAGCGTTTTAAGCGTGGATTAATATACATTGATTTGTGTTTTAAAAAATCATCCCGAGCACCATGTAGAGAGTGAATTGAAGAATGAAATAGTTCTATCTATGGGCAACAGTTGAAGCAGAATAACCAGGTGGCATCAGTTATAAATTATGTTGGCTTAGATGCGGGGAGTGGCAATGAGGGTTCAGAGAGGCTGAGGAGCTAAAGGTAAAATCTACAGATTATAGGAATGAATTAAGTGTGAGAAGTGAGGGAAATGGAGAAATGTACTGTTTGGTAATAAAATTAAAAAAAAGTCACACAATCATATACGGATTTTTTATGAAAAAGAAAAGATATATTAGCATTTAGTTAGATAAATTTTGGGAGTGAGAGAAAACCTCAAATGATAATAGTTTACAAATGCATGCACATTTATCTCCTATGTACAAGTGCGGGTTGGAATGGTGGCTCCAAGATCATCAGCATATATGGCTTTCTCAGTCTTTCCCTCTCTTCAACACACAGCTCCCACTTTATGATTCCAGGTGGTTGCTTTGGCTCTGGGCATCAAACAGAGCCAAAGGAAAATAGAGAAGGAGAAGAGCGTGTTCTTTCCTTTGAAGGAATGTCCTTGAAGTTACACATACCAATTCCCCTTCTCAACCTTAAGCCAGAACTCATTCACAGGACTACACTGAGCTGCAAGGAAGGGAAACGTCAGCTCACTTCTGGGCAGTTCAATTCCAGAAGATGAAGGGGAGAATGGATATTGGGGGCAGCTTCCATTCTGTGGCCCATGTCTCCAACTGTCTACAGTACCTCTGTGGGGAAGCAGGGGGTGGGCAGAGATGAAGAGATGTTTCATGTTTCCTCTTATAGCTATGCCCTGCTTCATTTGTCTACTTTAGGAATGTGTTCATGCATTGTTTACATATTTTTCTTGAAGATAAAAAAGAGTAGGGAGGAAGAGAAGAAGGGGAAACTTCTGCCAGGGCTGGATAGAGTAGAAGGCATTAGTGAAGGCGATGGAAAGGATGCTGTCCTAAGGGTGGGTGGAAGCGCAGGAGAGTAAGTTCTCATAGAAGCAAAGAGGAGAGAGCATTTCAAGAAACAGGATGCCAATTCCCCTGAAACTTCTAAAATGGCAATGAAGATGCGAATAGAAACTACTTAACTAGGTGGAAGTCACTAGAGACCCTGACAAGACCAGTTTTCTTCGTGAGATGGAGGGATAAGCCAAATGAAAGTGAATTGAGGAATAAAATCCTCCAGAAACAGAACTAAATATACATGAAACCTTGCTGTTGATAGAGAAGCCATTTCAGATTAATGGAAAGAAAACATGCACTTCAGTGAAGGATGCTGAGGCAATCGGTTCTTCAAAATCAAATGTACTGCTGATCCCAAGCTCATATCATATGCAAAAATTACTCCAAATAAATTAAAAACCTAAATGTAAAATATAAAATTTTCGAATTAGAAAAATAGATCTACTAGATATACATAGATTTAGTAAAAGTGAAGAATGCACACAGGATACACACCCAATTCTTGCCTGGAAAGAGGGAGAAGGAGAAATAGAGGAGGCAGAGGTCATACAGGGGACTTGAACCGTGCCATGTTTTCACCTGAAGAAACTATGACAGTTAACATTTGTAAATTCTAAGTAGTAAGAACAAAGTTTATTATACTACCCTTTGACCTTTAACATATTTAGACATTTCTTAACTCCAAGAAATTTAATAGGAAAAAAGGATGAGGACAAAAATGTAGGTTCATTTTTTTTAAATAAAATAAAATGGCATAACATAATATGGGATTGAATAGAAAAGTCTTAGCATGCGTTCTATGAGTAATGTTTTATAAAACATTCATTTCAATTTCATATGTGTGTATGTGTGTGACTGTGTGTGTACAGGTGCCTGTGTTTGGGAGTGTGTGCTTGTGTGAGAGTATATGTGTATGTCGGGCTGCTTTACAAACATGTATTTCCTACCATGAGTCATAGTTAAAATAATCTGACAGCCAAACAGACAAGTTTTTTAAGCAGGTTAGCTATAAAAGGAGGCAGAGCAATGAAACAGGAGCTGAGAAGATACGTGTTATTAAGGGAAGTTCTTGATTTGCTTTTGCCTCTGTCTTATTTTAAGTCTGCAGATACTGAACGGATGCAAGATAAATCAGTAGGGAAGCGGAGTTTGGTGATTTGGACTGGGTAGAGGATACGAAGATGAGAAGAGAAGTGAGTGGATGGTGCAGACATCCAGCAGGCTCTGCTGAGCACTGAGCATATACACAGGTGCGATAGTGTATGTGTGTCTGCATATGGGAGGGGGTGCAGAAAAATGCAAAAGATACACTCCCATCCCTTACACTCCATGCCATGGCTGAAAGTCTGTGTGATATGACAAGGCAGCCACACAGAACAGGCCAGCCAACAGGCAGTCAGGACTGGGTGGTCACAGCATGCAATTTGGAGCTTAGGCAAAAGACAAGGGGTAGAAGTGACCCAGGGGGAGAAGCCTTCTCAGGGAACATGGACCTTGGGGTGGACTTGGGGATAGGCACTGAATGGGGGCAAAAAGCAAGACGGCATTTGGAAAAATGGCATTCCTTGCAGAGGGGATATGGGAAGAAGAAGAAGTGGGTCTTGGTGAAGGAGAGCCAAGGTGAGATGGAGCCTGGGCTTTGGATTCCAGTCTGGAGGAGGGGACTCAGCTGCGAAGATGGAACTACTCAAGGCCGAGTTACAAGGAGACAGAATAATAACATTTATTGCATACTAGATACTAGGCTACACAAGCTACATTTATTTACTTTCCAGGTTATTCCTCGTAACAACCCTGCAAGGGTGTTTCTATTTAATATATTTATTTATTTATTTATACTGAGAGTGAAATGGAGGCACAGAGTGCTAAGGAGTTTGCTTGCTGAAGGTCACACAACTGGCAACCAGCAAAGCAGAGCTTCAAACCTAAGCAGTCTAGCTCCAGAGGCTCTGCACTTCCTAGTCTGTGCCACCTCTAACAGTTAGCTGCTTTATGGTAGATGGCACTAAGCACGTATTCAGGAAATGATGATTGAAGTACAAAAGGAAAGGCATGATTTGAGGGGAAAAAAAATCTCTACTCTGTTCTCAATCTTTTGCAATTTAGCCTGAGTTATGCCCACAAGTCATTCATTGAGAATCCACTACATTCAGGTCACGTTACTGAAGTCAGTTAAAGCATTGCCTATTAAAACTTCTGTGACAAAGATTTGTGTGACCTGATTGAGGAGAGTAGCAGGAGGCAGTGGATCCAAACTTCTTTGATTTTGGACTAACTTTTAAGTCAAAATGTATTGTCAAAGAGGTAGTTGTTATATAAGAAAAGACAGAAATGTCTTAGTTCACATCTTAGCTCTGTCATTTACTGCTGTGTATACCTTGGCCAAGTTACTTAATTTTTTAGACCTTAGTGTCTCCATAAACAAAACAGCAGCATTTTGGTAGTAGTCCAAGAGAGGGAGAAAAATAGATCAGATTGTTTAATTGGCAGTCCATGACCATATTTTGATCCATCAGTTAGCATTGAAGAAGATCCCACATTTATCTTAGAGTGTGTGTGTGTGTGTGTGTGTGTGTGTGTGTGTGTGTGTGTGTGACGGAGTCTTGCTCTGTCACCCAGGCTGGAGTGCAGTGGCGCGGTCTCGGCTCACTGCAACCTCCGCCTCCCAGGTTCAAGTGATTCTACTGTCTCAGCCTCCTGAGTAGCTGGAATCACAGGCGTCTGCCACCATGCCCAGCTAATTTTTGTATTTTTAGTAGAGATGGGGTTTCATCATGTTGGCCAGGCTAGTCTTAAACACCTGACCTCAGGTGATCCACCTGCCTCAGCCTCCCAAAGTGCTGGGATTACAGGTGTGAGCCACCCCGCCCGGCCTTATCTTGAAATAGGAGGGGAAACTAACATAGAGCCGCCTGTCACCAAGTAACTCACATATGATGTGAAGGCCTGTGGTTAGTGCCATCGTGTCTTCATGAGGGGATCATGCCTGCAACTCAGGTTCTGTGGCATAGCTTATCATGCTCTGCAGGCTCATTACTATAGAGATTTATTTTGTGCTTTCTTACAGCCTCTCATCATCAGTCCCTACCAGCTTTCAAGGTCAGTTCCCACTGGGAAAAGAAAGGTTTTCTTTTTACATTTTTTCCAGGTTTTCTTCTTGCCCATATTATTTGGAGCCATAATAGTTCTTCTACCACTTCCAGCTGCCCGAGAGCCACCGCTAACTTCTTTGCTCATGACCACTCTGGGACCCCATTTCTCAATAGGATACTGTCACCTCTCTATAGGCATCAGTGGAGGAGTGAAAATGGACCAGGTCATGTTTCCCTACATTCTCCTACTCAACCTTCCTCGGCATGTTGGCTTTGGAGCTGGTTGCTTTATGGTGGCAAGGTGGCTGCTGCAGCTCCAACACTCACTTCTTCATATGATGGCATCCAAAACAGGGAGAAAAAGGACAATGGCAAAGGGAACTTCTCTCATGAATCTCTTTTATTTTGGAGGCAAGTCTGTCCCAGAATCCTCCTTATGTCTCATTAGACAGAACTGAATTCTTGCCACGTCTAGAACAATCACAAGCAATGGAGCTACCATAACCAGGCCTATCATGGTTTATTCTCTGTGGTTGGGTACACTGCTGCCTGAACAAACCTGGGATACTGTTAGTCAGAAAGGTAGGGTGGCTGGTGTCTAAACAACCACCAGATGCCTCTTGTGAGGCATCTAAGATAAATTCTTTACACAATTAGCCAACTTTGCTCCTCAAACCCACCCCATCGTCATATTTGGCCTCCTTTCAAAAGAGCCTTCTTAAGGTATTAACCAGCTTGAAGCCTTCCGTAAACTTTTTGGAAAACTTGACTCCTTTTCCCCTAGGGAATGTTCTAATTCCAGTTGTACCTCCTTTCATTCCTGTTTCAATAATTACCCCCTCCCAAGCTCGCATGGAATGGAAGGTAAAGAAGAGGTGTCCACGTGACAAGTGTGGGGTGGTTGGGTGCTCTGGGTCCAGGGAGACTTTTGATGTCCCGAATTATTATTATAATAATAATTATTATTTTTGAGATGGAGTCTTGCTCTGTTGCCCAGGCTGCAGTGCATTGGCTCGATCTCGGCTCACTGCCACTTCCGCCTCTTGAGTTCAAGCTATTCTCCTGCCTCAGCCTCCCATGCAGCTGGGATTACAGGTATGTGCCACCACACCTGGTTAATTTTTGTGTTTTTAGTAGCGATGGGGTTTCACCATGTTGGCCAGTCTGGTCTTGAACTCCTGATCTCAAGTGATCTACCCATCTCGGCCTCCCAAAGTATTGGGATTATAGGCAGGAGCTGCTGCGCCTGGCCTAATGTCCCAAATTCCAGGAAGAGTGCTTCCAAATCTAGTCTTCACAAGTGGGAGAACATCTCTTCATTCTCCCAACTGTCTTGTTAGTAGATGATGAATCAAATTTCATCAAGTGCGCATGCACACACACACATACACACACACACCACACCCCTCTATCCTAATGACAGACACTAATTCACAAAGGCAGTGAAGTTTCAGCTAGCGGTCATATCAGTTTGATAGCTCATAAGTCAGAAACACAAACAAACTAGTGATCATAAAGGATCATGTCTCCAGGGATCAGGCAGGTGACATCAATTAGTGAAGGGAGCCTGGACTACTGGGAGCTCTGGTGAGCCCAAGGATGCAGGCCCCGCTGAATAGGGCAACTTCTGCTCACGTTAGCTGACTCTTTTCAGGTTGGAATGAAGACCAGCTTGCCTGGTTTCAAAGAGAATCCAGAAATATGGAATTTAAGTGCAATTTCCCAGTTAAAGAAATTTGTGAGTAAAAATCTCTGTGAGTCATAGCAGGACATTAAGCCACCAGTTTTAAGCCGTTGTCTAACCCACAATAAGGAAGAGAACTACGTTCTCATTTGGCAACAGCTCCTCTCATAATGAAGTCCCTCTAATATTCTGCACACCTGTGCAGTGCCTTGCCTTCATCTCGCCAACTCTTTTCAAGCGGTCCTCTTTATGCCTGCCTGGCAAAAGAAACTAGCCTGTGGCTAAGCAGTATGGTTTAGTATGGTAGCACCTTTAGCCTTCACTTGTCACAGTGACTCGTGGATTTGTGTTTTATTCAGTTATCTCATGATACATAGCCACCATTATTTTTGTTGATGCTCAGGTCTCTCAGATCTAGCCAGGGGAAGCCCCTTTAAGCTGAATCCTGTGTTCTCCACTGTTTTTGTTTGTTTGTTTTTAGCACCTCCGTGCTTTCTGACACAAGATATTCAGGCTTGCCTTGTAATTTTTCTGTCAAATACCTGGAATCAGTCAGTTCTCCAAGAAGTTCAGGTTTTTAAAATTAGAGAATGGCATTTAGAAATCACAGTGTGGTGGCTGCGATCATTTGTACTATAATATCATTGCTTCTATGCCCTTTCAGGGAACAGATTTATATCTATCATCTATCTATCTATCTGTCTGTCGTTTATCTATTATCTATCTGTCTATCTGGAGCAAGAGAGAGGTCTTACTGATAATCTTTAATTTAAGACAGCAGGTGATGTTCTTCCTTTGTTCTCATTCCATATATATTTTTCCTTCTCTCTTAATGAGAATTATTATTCCCCCAAACAATATATTTGCTTTAACCTTCCTTAGTCACAAAATAGTGCTGGAATTACTACATCTACCATCAACACATATACAAAGTAAAGCACAAGATTATATTCCACTAAATCATTTAAAGTTCAATTGGATATACAGTTAGGTCTTTTTTTCTGCTGGTGTTCACGTTTAAGATATCTCTCCATCCTTGCTGATTCTTTTCCATGCACTTATATAGAGTTTCCCCTCTGAACTTCCTTGCACTTAACTTCCTTCCGTGTCACTCCCTCCCCATCCCCTCTTCCTTTTTCTGCCAGACACTGAATCCTTTAAACTCCTGAGCTTCCTTCTACCTTTGTCTTTCTTTGTTTTTTGTCCTTATCATATTTCCTCATTGGAGTCTCCTTCTATTCTAGGGACTCGAACTATATCATGGAGTGAGCCATGCCTCCAGCCCTCATTCCATGTGGAAGAGTTGCAGGGCCACAACCATCACAGCAGAGTGGTGGGCACTCTGTTACAGGGAAGCACAGGACTGCTGGGAGAACAGACAGGGCACTTCTCACCCCATAGTGGCAGGGCAGCTGGAACTTTTTAGCTGGCTCTCATGCTATAGGAAGAAGAGATATTTGCATGAGTTTTTCCTTTCATGAAGCACCATTAATAATACTCTCATGATAGAGTCACTGAGAGGATTAAATGAGATAGTACATATTAATTACTTAGTACAGTGTCTGGCACAGGAAAGGGGTGCTGCACACATTAGGTATTACTATATATATAGTATTTTTTTTTTTTTTTTAGAGGGAGTCTCACTCTGTCGCCTGGGCTGGAGTGCAGCAGCACAATCTCGGTTCACTGCAACCTTTGCCTCCCAGATTCAAGAAATTCTCCTGCCTCAGCCTCCTGATTAGCTGGGATTACAGGCACCCACCACTACGCCCAGCTAATTTTTTGTATTTTTAGTAGAGACGGGGGTTTCACCATGTTGGCCAGGCTGGTCTCGAACTCCTGACCTTGTGATTCGCCTGCCTCGGCCTCCCAAAGTACTGGGATTACAGGCGTGAGCCACTGTGCCCAACTGAGTGTTACTATCTTATTAGTTCTTTCAATAAGCTTTCTACTCCTTTCTCTTGCTTAGCTCCCACTGTTTTAGTTTTGTTTTTTTTGAGGCAGGAACTCACTTTGTCACCCTTGCTGGAGTACAGTGGCACAATCACAGCTCACTGCAGACTTCATCTCTCAGGCTCAAGCGGTCTGCCAGCCTCAGCCTCCTGAGTAGCTGGGACTACAGGCGCACATCACTGTGTCCAGCTAATTAAAAAAAAAAATTTAGTAGAGACGAGGTCTTGCTATGTTGTCCAGGCTGGTCTCGAACTCCTGGCCTCAAGCAATCCTCCACCTCTGCCTCCCAACGTGCTGGGATTACAGACATGAGCCACATGCCCAGCCTCAACTCCCTCTTGAACACCAACAATTCTTAGATTTGGTCCTTTGAGTTCCTTTCGTAGATCTTGTTGGCGGTCTTCTTTCCTCTCAGTTCTTTTCTTCTTTTTCCCTCTGACTGTATTTTCAGATAGCCAGTCTCCAGGCGCACTAATTCTCTCCTGTGTTTGGTTCCTTCTGCTGGTGAGAGCCTGTAGAGTTCTCCAGCAAATGAATTTCAGTGATTCAGCAAATGGACTTCTCAGTTTCAAGATTTGTTTGATTTCTAACATTATTTTAATACTGTTGTTAACTTTGGTTAAGTTTCTGAATTGCTTTTGTGTGCTATCTCAGAGATGACTGTTTCCTTTAAAATGCCATTTTGAATCCTTGGTCAGGGAGCTCACCAATCGCCATCTCGTTAGGGCCAGGCCTTGGATTTTTGCTTTGTCCTTTTGCGTAGGCCATGGTCTCCCGCTTGCTGGTGTTTTTTGTGGGTATACGTCTGTGTCTTTGCAATGCAGGATTAGTTATTTATTCCAGTTTTCTCTGTCTGGCTTGTTTGGGTTTCTATGGGACATCCCTGCCCAGCGAAGCTTCGCGGCCAGGTCGCTGCCTCTTTTTCGGCTCTAGGTGGCGCCCTAAGCCCAAGTTCGTCTCGTCTCCATCAAAAGGTGGGAGCGCGGCCCGTCCCGAATACGGGAGGTCTCAAAGGGGTTATGCTGGCAGTGTGGGAAGGCTGGCTAGGGTTTTGCGCACAGGGCATCGGAGGAACGTGCCTCCTACAGCATGGTGCTGCAGAACAGCCGCTCTGATGTGTCGTCTCCTTTGGCCGAGTTACCAGGCAGCGTTTCGGGGCTGGGGAGGCCCTTAGTTCTCTTTGTCTCCTACTGTGCTCAGGGTTGCCGTTCCCGTCAGTCACAGCCCTGCCTACCCCTGCAGTAAGGCAAGGACAGGTCTCCTGCCAGGGACTCACATTCAGCAAATGAATTTCAGCGACTCAGCAAATGAACTTCTTAGTTTCAAAATTTGACTTTCAAAATTATTTTAATATTATTATTAACTTTGGTAAGTCTCTGAATTGCTTTTGTGTGCTATCTCAGAGATCACTGAGTTTCCTTTAAAATGCTATTTTGAATTATTGGTCAGGGAGCTTACCAATCGCCGCGTCGTTAGGGCCAGGCCCTGGATTTTTGCTTCGTCCTTTTGCATAGGCCATGGTCTCCTGCTTGCTGGTGTTTTTTGTGGGTATATGTCTGTGTCTTTGCAATGCAGGACTAGTTACTTATTCCAGTTTTCTCTGTCTGGAGGTGGGGGAGTTGGAGGACCCCCTCAATTCACTCGCTCCAGTGGAGAAGATGGCGCAGGATTGCTGCCAGGCCGCGTGTGAGTGAGCAGCGGTGTCCTGAGCATGGCGCTCTCCTTCCCCTACCATCTTCCTGGAGATTTTCCTCCGTTCTGTGGCCCTGGAACCGCCTCATCCTCAGACTGGAGCTCTGGGTTGCTGCTGGTGTGGATCTGGAGCTGGGTGATGGTTTCTGGTTGTCCGGGGGAGGGGGACTGGGGGCAGGTTGCCTGATGCTGCCCTTTGGGAACTGGAACTCTCCACGCTGCGGGTATTGCTGCATCGCGCGCGACGCCCTCCTCCACGGGCCACATATGCTGCAGTGCTGTTCCGGGCCGGCATGATTTTGGGTTTTCCCTCAAATACTCAGAAATTTCCCACATCCGTGTCGATACGCACATGTGTTCAATTTTGCAGACGCCACAAAATCCCGCTTCTGGTAACGCGCTTCAGTTTTTCTTTAGCAAGCCGGCCTCCCACTTCTGGGTCTGTGAGGTCTGGGAGTAGCTGATGATCCCCTTACTCCAGCTCAACGAGTATGCATGCAACGCATTACACCAATCCACACCAGGACCCACTGCCTAATAATCTGCAGGGCCTGGTGAGGATGAAAATGCTGGGCTCCTTGTTCGAAGACTATTACGAATGACAAGCCTCTGCCCCGCGGTTCATGACTGTAATCCCAGCACCTTGGGAGACTGAGGTGGGCGGATCGCTTGAGCCCAGGACTTTGAGGCTCCAGTGAGCTGAGATTGGGCTATTGCACTGAAGCCTGGGTGACAGAGAGTGAGGCCCTTTCTCTTTTTCTTTTCTTTCTTTTTGAGATGGAGTTTCACTTTGTCACCCAGGCTGGAGTGCAGTGGCATGATCTCAGCTCACTGCAACCTCCACCACCCAGGTTCAAGTGATTCTCCTGCCTCAGCCTCCAGAGGAGCTGGGATCACAGGCGGCTGCTACTATGTCTGGCTAATTTTTTTTTTTTTTTTTTTTTTTTTAGTAGAGACAGGGTTTCATTGTGTTGGCAGGCTGGTCTGGAACTCTTGACCTCAGGTGATCTGCCTGCTTTGGCCTCCCAAAGTGCTGGAGTTACAAGTGTGAGCCACCACACCCAGCCTCTTTCTCTTAAAAATAAAAGAAAGAAGTGTTCCACTGAAAAATGACCAGAGCCAAGAGGCTCAGAAGCTATAACTGAACCACAAACCTTCCAAGCTTCTCCATCGCCGTGGTGCCTGAGGCTGGCCCAGAGCTTACTCAGAATACCGAGCAAAGACAAGTCAAGGAAGCGAGGGGACAGGTCAGCAGTGAGGGAGGCACGTTGCCTTTGCTCCACACCTGACCATCCTGAGCCCACAGACAGGGAATGATTCCCCACAGGTAATGCAGCAAGTTCATGGCAGTGTCTAAATGGAACCCCAGGTTCCCAAGCAGCAATCCCAGCATAGGTAACTACATTGGTCCCTACTAGACAGGAGGCCAGAAATAAATTCCAGCCTGGCGATATCCGGGCAACTGCTATGGTTTGACTATGTTCCTCAGTTTGTGTGCTGGAAATGCAGTTCCCAATGCAACCATGTTGGGAGGTGGGACCTTGCAGAGGTGACTGGGTCACGAGGGCTCTGCCCTCACGAGTGGCTTAATGCTATTATCTAGGGAGTGGGTTGTGGGTTAGTTTTTGCAAAAGTGGGTCCCTTGTAAAAGGATGAGTTAGTCACCTCGCCCTCTTTCTCTCTCTCTCTAACCTTTCTGCCTTTTGCCATGGGATGATGTGGCAAGAAGGTCCTTGCCCAGAACTCAGGCCCCTTGACCATAGACTTCCCACCCTCCGGAACTGTAAGAAATACATCTCTTCATTATAAATTACTCAGTCTCAGATGTTCTGCTATTGCAGCATTAAACAAACACAGTGGCCTTTTAAAAACAGCTGTGATAACGATTGCAGTTCCGTTAGGAAGAGTGGATGGTCATGGCAATGTCAGGGTTGAGAAAACGACATCCCAGAGTACGGTGTTTTGGCACACGGAGTGGTTTGAACTGAATGACACTGAAACAGCCTCATAAACAAAGTCTCTTTCTGACCTTCCTTTTTCTTCTGCTAACCTTTCTCCCCCAAGTCAGGCCATAAAATGTAGAATTCCTTTTCCCCAAAGCCAGCCATAAAACCTAGAACTATGACTCTAACTTTTCCTGTCTTTCTGTGTAAGAGCTGGCCATAAAGAAATTCTCTGAGCTATCTTGTCTGGTAGCAGATAATAAGACCCTTATTCCAGAAGGGACCTTGCCCCATACCAGGGAGGGAGGAATGCCACACAGAGAGGCCAAGAAGAATCTGAATAGTCAGGTCTTGCTGAGTTTTCTCACTCAGCCTATTAGCATCATAGCATTAGATCACACCCTTTCTGTCCAATCACCTTTCTACACGGCTGTGCATTCTTCATGGAGACTCAGGCTAAAAACAGTTTTCTCTCGGGTTTTTAGGTCTTCATTCTGAAAGCTCCTGTGTTACATAAAACTTTAAGGACCAGGCACGGTGGCTCACACCTATAATCCCAACACTTCGGGAGGCTGAGGCAGGCGGATCACAAGATCAAGAGATCTAGACCATCCTGGCCAGCATGGTGAAACCCTGTCTCTACTAAAAACACAAAAATTAGCTCATGTGCTGGTGCATGCCTGTAGTCCCAGCTACTTGGGAGGCTGAGGCAGGAGAATTGCTAGAACCTGGGAGACGGAGGTTGCAGTGAGCGAGATTGCGTCACTGCACTCCAGCCTGCTGACAGAGTGAGACTGTCTCAAACAAAACAAAACAAAACAAATTTAAGTAAATTTGTTATGCTTTTCTCGTTTGTGATAGGAGTGTCATTCGTGAGTCTTATGATGGGTGAAGAAAGGTATCATACCTTCCCACCCCTACACTGAGAACACTTACAGCATCTACTGCAGGTGAATATTGTCATGTCTATTTTACAGATGAGCAAAGCTGAGCTCAGAGAGAGTTGCACCATTTGCCCAGGGTCACAGCTTGTAAACTGTGGAGCCCTGATGTGACTCCAGAGCCTGTGGGGCTAACTGCTCCCCTAGTTGCCTAGGAAGGGAAGCTAGAGCACCTGTGTTCTTATTCTGGCAGCATCATTAGCTTGGGGTCCATTCTGAGACAGTTTCCTCCCCTGAGTGTCATAACACCCGCAGGGCCGAGGAGGCATGCCAGTGAGGTCACAGATATGAATGCATAGGCAAAAGTGGCTGGCAGGGGTGCAGGCTGGTGTAGGAGCAAGGCTTCAGGCTTTCTGGCAGGCCCTGGGTTCAAGTCCTTACTCTGTCTCTGATTAGCAAGACCTTGTCCAAGTCCCGTGACCAATCATGAGAGAGGGGATGTTGATACTAAACTTACACAATTGTTATGTAGATCACGAGTCCATGAAGGCAAACTGCATGGCTTAAGAAGATGCCTGACACACATCAATTCCTTTTCCTGGCCAGGTGCTGTGGCTCATGCCTGTAATCCTAGCACTTTGGGAGGCCGAGGTGGGTGGATCACCTGAGGTCAGGAGTTCAAGACCAGCCTGGCCATCATGGTGAAATCCCATCTTTAAAAAAAAAAAAAAAAAAAAAAAAATTCCTTTTCCTACCCCTTTTGTAGAGAATGTAGCTTCATTCTTCAAGCATGGGGTAGAGGGAAAAACAGTGTGCTCAACCTTCTGAGGGTCATGCCCAATCTTTTTTATTTTATTTTATTTTTTTGAGACAGAGTTGCAGTCTGTTGCCTAGGTTGGAGTGTAGTGGCTTGATCTTGGCTCACTGCAACCTCTGCCTCCTTGGTTCGAGTGATTCTCCTGCCTCAGCCTCCCAAGTAGCTGGGATTTTAGGCGCCCGCCACCACACCCAGCTAATTTTTGTATTTTTAGTAGAGATGGGTTTTCACCATGATGGCCAAGCTGGTCTTGAATTCCTAACCTCAGGTGATCCACCTGCCTTGGCCTCCTAAAGTGCTGGGATTACAAGTATGAGGCATCACACCAGGCCCCAATCCTTTTTAAAAATACTCTGCCTAAATCTGAGAGCGAGATGAATTTACCACTTTACAGGTCCACCAAGAAAGGCAGCTGCGCCGGCCTGAGGATTAGCATTGCTTGGGCTTTGCTGCCCTCTTGTGGCCACTGTGAGGTGGCAAGAGCTGCCTCTAATTGCGGCCCTGGAGTAAGGAGTTGGGGGAGGCCTATATTCCTGATTCCCCGCCCCAGGACATTCTGATCCAGCAGCGATAGGGGAGGTTCCGTGTCACTGGTGATGAGCTACGCTGGAGAACCATTGAACTAGTGCAATCCCTCTTAGGAAGACTATGTCCCTGAGAGAGGATAGGACTTCTCCGAGAGTAGCAGCTAGGGTATGCTAAGTAACTCAGGTCTCCAGACCTCAACACTCTTCCCACTATCTCTCCTGCCCAATGCAATCCTGCCAGGCGAACAAAGCTCCCAAGACACCTGGACCCACCTGTCACCCAGGGCGACGATTCGTCTGCGGCTACGGTCAGGTCGTCAGGTTGTTCTCCAGCCTTTGTGTGTACTCACTCCAGTGGTGATGGGGCGCTCAGTATCCCATTAAAGCAGCCTCTCTTGTGGCCCTTAGGACATTTTCCTCTATATGGGGTCCTGATGTGCCTCTCTGCATCCTCCCCTATTGGGTCTAATTCTGCCCTCAGAGGCTCCGCAGGTCCATCCTCTGACCCCTGCAGAGATAGCACAGACAAGCAGTCCGAGCTGGGAAGATGAAGAAGATGGAGTCAGTGTTTCACAGAGTCTGACACACATGATGTATCACCTCCTTCAATCCTGCAAGACAGAGTGGGCACTTACGAGGAAACTGAGGCTTAGGGGAGTGGCATTAACTTGTCCAAGCTCACACATCAATGTCAAGGTGGGCACAGACAGTGCCCTCGATTTATGGATTCAGGAACTGACCTACTGCTGAGAATTCAAGCAGTGAGTTAGTGATGGGCTGAGGCCACAGCCAAGGCTCAAGGGCAGCATTCTCAGCTGCACCGCGGCTTTCCCTGGGTATGCTGGCCTGGTGGGCAGCCTGGGGTCATGTTTACTTTCTAAAAACCTCCTGGCGCACAGAACAAAGACGTATAGCTCAAAGATCTACAACAAAGCAAACATTTGTGTCACCACTACTGTCTTGGTCTGTTAAGGATGGTATAACAAAAATACCACAAACTGGGGTGGCTTTTAAACAACAGAAAATTATTTCTTACAGATCTGGAGGGTGGGAAGCCCATGATCAAGGCAGCAGCAGACTTGGCGTCTGGGGAGGGATTGCTCTCTGGTTCACAGGTGGCTCCTGTTCTCTGTGTCCTCACACGGTGGAAGGGACTCGCTAGCTCTGTGGCTTCTTCTTGACCAGCAAAAATCTCATTCATGGCAGTGGATTCCTCATGTCCTAACCACCGCAGAAGGGCCCACTTCCTAATATCAACACATTGGGAATTAGGTTTCATTGTATGAATTTTGGAGGGATGCAAACACACAGACCGTAGCACCGTCCAAGTCAAGAAGGAGGACAGGTGCCAGCACCCCCAAAGCACCTTTCCACCCCTCCCAACTGCTGCCTCTCCCTTCTCGCTTGTCTTTATATTTCTATGACCTAAGCCTGCACCCACTCCAAAAGGCTATTGTGAACTTTATAGGCATGGAATCGAACATTTGGCATCTGTTTGTGTCTGGCGGTTTTCACTTAATGTTTACTCAACATTCATCCACAAACATTTTCCCTGTGGTGTGGTATTGACAGAACACAATTTTGTCATTCGACTGTCAGTGGACGTGTGGGTTGTTTCCAGTGTTTGTAATCATGAATAGTGCTGCTATGAACATTTGTGTCCATGTTTCTTGGCCCATATATGCATGCTTTTCTGTTGGATGAATAACTGTCCTAGTTTCCTAGGACTACCGTAGCCAAATACCACTACCAAGGTGACTTCAAACAATGGAAGCTGATTCTCTTGAAGTTCTGGATGGCGGAGGTCTGAAGTCAGGGTGTCAGCAGGGCTCTGTTCCCTCCGAGACTCTGGGTAGCATCCTTGCTTCTACCTAACTCCTTTCTGCACCTCCATTTTTCAGTGGCATTCTTCTCTTGGATCTTCAGATTATCTTATGAGAAAACTAGTCAAATGAGATGAAAGGCCTACTCTACTCTAGTGAGACCCCATCTTAGTTGATTACATCTGCAGCCACTCTGCCCCTAAAGAAGACCACATTCTGTACTGGGGTTTAGGACTTCAACCTTTTTGGAGGACACAATTTAACCCGTAACAATAACTAAGGAATTGTCGAGTTACCTTAGCAGATCCTAAGAAAGGCTTGGGTGCAGATCATTTGCGCCGTGGTGGCAGGAAGCGCAGCTGAGGGTAGGGCCAGGACTAGGCTCTCCTGAGGTATATGAGGTGAGTGGGTGCAAAATTTAAAGAGGATTCACTCCCAGGGCTGTGCCCTTGTTCCTGACTCATCTCATCATCATCCCAGCTCTGAGGGAGGGAACAGGCAAAATGTGACAAGGAAGAGAGAAATTCCAATCGAGCTTCCTTCATTATGGCTGTGGGTGACGTGGGGTTCAGTCCCACTGGAGGTCCTCTAAGGCACCTTGTGGAAAGTGTCTCCCATGCCTCCCATTTGTCTCGCAGAAGGATGGGAAAGCTGGGCATAGGCTAACCCGGGGCACTAAGTCCCTAGTCCTCGTGTGCTGGACACGCTTCTGCGGCACTGGAGAAAGGTCCCAGGTAGAGAAGCAGAGACGCAGGTGCTTGAGATGGGACACCGTAAGCACACCAGGAGTTGTCCACTGCAAGTTTGAGTGAAGTCAGGCTGAAGGGGTACAAATTAAGGAATTATCGACGTCTGCTACAGCCCATCTGCTATACCCCAGACACATGTATTCCAGCTGTTGGGCATTCAACAACAAACTATGCCAGGTACAGTGGCTCATACCTGTAACCTCAGCATTTTGGGAGGCTGAGGCTGGAGGATCACTTGAGGCCAGGAGTTTGACACTAGCCAGGGCAACATAGTGAGACTCCCATCTCTACACAAATATTTTTTAAAAATTAGCTGGGGCCAGGCGTGGTGGCTCACACTTGTAATCCCAGTAATCTGGGAGGCTGAGGCAGGCAGGTCACTTGAGGCCAGTTGTTCGAGACCAGACTGGCCAATATGGTGAAACCCCATCTCTACTAAAAATACAAAGAATTAGCCAGGTGTGGTGGCATGCACCTGTAATCCCAGCTACTCGGGAGACTGAGGCAAGAGAATCTCTTGAACATGGGAGATGGAGGTTGCAGTGAGCCAAGATGGCGCAACTGCACTCCTGTCTGGGAGACAGAGCAAGACTCGGTCTGAAAAACAAACAAAATTAGCTGGGTTTGGTGGTGTTTGTCTGTGGTCCCAGCTACTCAGGAGGCTGGGGCAGGAGGATCGCTTGAGCCCAGGAGGTGGAAGCTGCCGTGAGCTATAATCACGCCACTGCACTCAAGCCTGCTGACAGAGCAGACCCAGTCTCAAAAACAAAAACCAGCAACCAACCAATCATGGTTGATGGTTGAACATTTATACTGTTTCCTAAATGACAGTGCTCCAACACAAAACGCCTTTCCTGAGCTGGTGCCTTAGTTACACCAACCTTTCAGAGGACGGTCCAACCTTCAGCTTTGAAGTAAAAACCAGTGTATCCGATTGTCATGTGTTCTTTGTTACACTTTCTTCACCTCTGAGACATTATTCATGATTCCATATAGCAAAGCAAGTGTGTGTTGGGTTTATTTCAGGGATGTCTATCCTGTTCTTTTTAACTATTTGTCAATTCTTGTACCAATACCACATGGCCTTAATGACCTTTATAATAAGCCTTGATTTCTGGTAGAAAAATTTCTCTCTTCTTGTTCTTCTTCATTGGCTATGCCTCACCTGTTGCATTTCCATGTAAGTTTTAGAATCATTTTGTCAATTCCATAAAAACCCTGTTGGGTTTTTAAATGAAATTGCATCAGATCTATAGTCCATCTTGCAGGGATTGACACGTGTATTCTAACTCATAAGCATAATATTTTCCTACTTTTATTTGGGGCTTAATTTCTCTCAACAATGTTTAATAGATTTCTGTATAGAAGTTTTGCACACCTTATATTGCATTTATTCTGCGTATTTGATATTTTTGCTCTTAAATTGGTATTCTTAAAATTTTAAAACTTCTGGCTGCATAGATGTTCAGCTGATTTTTGTGTACTGACTTTGAAAACTTAGTAACCTTACTATTTCTAGTTACTTATCTGTGAATTGTTGCATAATCTAAGTACAAAGTGTTATCTATGAATAAAAACTGTTGAATTTCTTCCTTTTCCAATCCTCATAATTTATTTTTCTTGTTTCTCTGTATTGACTAGGATCTCTACCATAATATTCAGCGGTGGTAAGAGACATCTTTATTTCTTAATCTGCAAGCAAAACCATTCAACATCTTACCATTAAATATGATGCTTATAATCTTGCTTTTAAATATTTTTTCAGTGCAAACTTTATTTAAGACACGTTGACTACAGCTCTTTGGGAAACCCTGAGGCATAGTACCCAAGAAGACATGCCTGAATCCCTGATCCACAGAAACTGTTGGAAAATGTCAAACTTGGGACTGTTACACAGCAACAAGCAGCTAATGCAGAAGGGACGTATGATCCTCCATCAAAGTCCAACCTAAGCTGACTGTAGCTCAGTGTAACAGAAAGGGAATGGTTTTTGAATCAATATACCAAGAATTCCATTCCTACTATGTATTAAGTAATTTAACGTTACTCAGCCTCAGTTTTCTCACCTGTAAAATGGAGATAATTTTCCGTAGTCTGGTACCAAGTGAGTATGTAAATGCACAGTTCCTGTCCTTCCCCCACCCCCATTTTTTTTTTTTTTGAGACAGAGTCTCTCTCTGTCACCCAGGCTGGAGTGCAGTGGCGCCATCTTGACTCACTGCAACCTCCACCTCCTGGGTTCAAGCAATTGTCGTGCCTCGGCCTCCTGAGTAGTTGGGACTACAGGTATGTGCCACCGCACCCAGCTAATTTTTTGTATTTTTAGTAGAGACGGGGTTTTGCCACGTTGTCCAGGCTGATCTTGAACTCCTGAGCTCAGGCAATCCACCTGCCTTGGCCTCCCAAAGTGTTGGAATTACAGGCGTGAGCCACCATGCCCGGTCCTTCCCTTCTCTTTAAAAAGCCATCTGTCCACCATGCCCTTTATGTATGCTGATCATACTTCCTAGGTAACATCAGAATATATCATGGAGCAATTGGATAGAATGTTGGACATGGAAAATCTTGGAATTCAGGACATATAGTTGTCAAACCATTGTACCACCCATCCTTCATTGTTTTGACAGGGATTAAAACTGCCTATGCTAAATATCTGGATTCTTTACCTCCTCCCTGGTTAGGCCACTGTTGCATATTAAGAGTTAGACATTTCATGTCATAAGCAGTTGAGCCAGCCATGTGGGATCAATTGCACTGTGAACCCACAGGGCTCCAAGCTACGCCTTGTTTGTTGTTGCTATTAAAAGTGAATGCAAAGATATAAAATCATCTCCCACTGCCTGCGTCTGCTATGGATGTGAGCTGCAATTTGGCAGGAGGCCCCCAAGATGAGAAGGCAGCCTGTCAAGGCATGACTGTCAGAAGATGGGGCTGAAACTACAACTCCTTGGCTATAGGTTCCTTGGCAAGTCATTTTCTCTGTCTTTTCACTTGTAAAATGGGATTAAGAATACCTGTCTGGCATCATTTTACATTATATTGAGTATTTGGGAAAGCATTTGGAAATTAGTAGGTATTCAATACATTAAAAAAAATCCTTTTCATGTCAAGGGGTCGACTTGGGGGGCTGGCTGGACACTGATGTTGTTCCCACTCAATGTGTGGTCCACGCACCAGAGCACTGGCATTGCCTAGGAGTTTGTGAGAAATTGAGGATCCATCAGATCCCTGGAGATTCATCAAGTCTGAAGGGATCTGAAATTGTACAGTTCTGACAAGCTCCACAGGAGTGGCAGAAAGACCTGAGAAACCGAGAAGAGTTGGGATATGAATGGCATACTGGCCAAGATGAGTTTGCAAAGGTTTTGGGTTTTCTCTGGGTTTGCTGTATCCAGATAAGACTGACTTGCTCTTAGCACGAAATTAAACTCTCAGGAGGACTTGCTCTAGCACAGACAAGCCAAACCACTAATCTGAATAAATAAGCATCAATTTTATTGAATCATGAATAATTTAAGACTGGTACAATCATCAGCTTTATTCTCCATGACATGGGGCATGATGTCTGGCGGATCATTGGCAAATCCAAAAACCTCATGACAAATGAAAATTAAATAGGAAGGGAGAGAGAGAGAGGAGGGGAGGAAGGAGGGGAGGGAGGATGGAAACATACCGTACACAAAATACTCAATTCCTAGTTTTCTCTTTAAAAATGGCTAGAAAAAATTCATCAAAATGCAGCACTTTAATCAATTATTTACAATTTCTATGTTACAATGAAAAAATGTACATCTTATAGAACATATTTCATAAACTGCTCCACTGGAAACTAGATCAAAACAGCAAACCTTCCATTCAGTATCCACGAAGTTGGATTATCTTTCCTTTTTGAAGTAGATTCGCCGCAATCAAATCTGAACACAGAGAATTTTGAAGTCTGAGCATCAAACAACAAAGTAAAAGTCCCCAAGACACAATGAAGGTCTAGGCAAGTCTCGTTCCTGTCCCACTCCCACCCCACCCCCAACGAATCTTAAAACGTATTCCCATCTCATTTATGGCCTGTATCATTCTTGGCAGTTTGGGAAGAGAACGTTTGGCTTCCATTGGTAACTCAACATAAATGTTGCATAGAATTTATACCTTTCAAAATTGGCCTAACTGTAGAAAAAGGCAAAATGGAAGCATTTCCGATAGAGCCCTAAATGAGTACAAAGTCACTTTGTCCAAGGTGAGTGACACTAAAGTAAAAATATGACCAAAATAAGAAATGTGCATATTAGACAACCCTGCTTCCCGAAACTTTAGGAAGGACACGGAGTTGTGAATCACACAAGGGCTATGCTACTTGAAGTCAATGTTCACCAATCAGGCAGCACCAGGTACAGAAGTCTTGGATCTGAACCTGGGCCCAGTGGGAGGGAAGTCTGTGGGAGAGGGGAGAAGAGAATGAATGACAAGAGAGGATGTCATATTAAAAAGGTTTCAAACAATATTGGCAGGTGTCTACTCACAAGGTATTGGAAAACTGCCCACGAGGAGACGTCAACTTGACCTCCTCCCAAATTCACAGTACGAGAGTATAGCGTCATTGCTGGGAGACAAATGGTCTGAGGAGGGCCACCTGTCAGGGTTACCAGAAGTCTTAGGGTTTGGCCCCCTGGTCACAGGCTAAATACATGGTTTGAAAGTCTTATTAAGAACAAAAAGAGAACAAGACACATTCACACCCAGATGACCGATGAAGGCTAAGCAGAATAGCCTGAGTTTGCTGAGATTAAAGCAGGGATAGTGTTGAAAGGTTTTCCTTTCATCAGTTAGTGGGACACATTCCCCTTTTCTTTTCAAAGAGGAAGAACATGGTGTCACCCAATGTGAAGTGAGCAGTTTCGGGTCGAACTCTTATGGTAAGAAACTAAGAAAAGATGCCAAGAGACAAACCTTCAGAAATAGAAACGCAAAAGATGGAATAAAAACCCTGATCATTAAAACAGAGACACCCTCACTGGTGTCCAGTAAAGATTCTCTTTATAAAACACAAAAAACAACTCGAAAATCTACCATACTTTGTAACGAAAATACCAGTATGTTGAAGACACAGCAGACTGGGTTTCTATTGGAGCAAGTATCAGCAAGGTCACGTAGACTTGTAGAAACTTTGCCTTCTCCTGCACGAGACAGATCACTGTCCAGTCAGGTTGTCAGCTGGAGACTGATAAGAACCTAAAAAAATGGATCTTTTTTTTTTTTCTTTTTCCCATGGTCACGCATCCACACAAATGAGTCTTTTGGATGAGAAAAGTCACAGCAACTTGAGTTCTCCTAATGAATAGATGACTTTTTAGCCCTGTTTGCTTCAATGGGGAAAACAAAGACAAAAAAACAAACCCCAGGCAGGCACGACACTTATGTGAAATGAACACGGTTAGTACAAAACCAGTAAGGCATCACTTTGGGAAGGTCAGCACCGAAGAGGTCAGGCAAGGCTCATCCAGACGGGGCTTCTGGGAGGGGTGACCCCTCACCCTTGTGGAGCTGCATCACGTTGGTTCTGAGGAAAGTGCAAGTCTTTTGCGGGGTGACCTCATCACCCCACCGGAAGCTGGGGCGGGGACGCTTGAGGTGTCGGTGTGTGTTCTAAACCCTCAAGGACGAGAAGGGAAGACAAGGTCCATGGCTCACCCACATGTCGAGGACCGGGTCCTCATCCATTTAAAGGGCACAGATGCCCCCAGCCCTAGCAGGAGGCGGCGAGGGTGTAGGATTGTGAGGATGGACAACTAAAAACCAAAACTGAGCAGGACCAAATCCAAACTCAGCTCCTGCGGTTCTTACTCTCACCAAAGGATTGATTCTGACCAAGAGGGGAAGGAGAAAAAAAAATCTTCAAAAAATCGATGCATCAGAAAGGGAGAAACTCAACCTCATTTTCAAAAGGTAATCAGTTCTCCAAAGTAGAACAAGTCTCACTATACACAGTGTTTGCAGAAAAAAAACCTGATTCATTCATATATCAGAAGGAAACAGACACATGCTGTTCTGTGTCGAACATCTACTCGCTCACATTCTCGCTCCTTCACTCACTCTCATGGATTAATCGGAGGCCGATGGACCTGAACGGAGGGGTTGGATTGGAACAGGCAAAATACCTCTCGGGTAAGGAAAGCACCATTTAAAAAACACGAAAGCACGGTTTATTTTCTCCTAAGGTTTCCCTGTGTTGGAGCTCTGCAGTGCGTTGAACGTGATCAGAGCAAGCACCCTAGTTAGCACCAGTTCTCCCTGTGGCCGGCTGCGTGGGAGGGCGGGTGGCGTGGCTCTGAGACCCCGTCTGGAGGGTCTGTGCTGAGGAGAGGCCGTGCTTCTCTGTGTTTCCAACTTTGCTCCAGTCTCTTCTGTCTCTGGGAATCCGGGCAGGATGCTGTTTGGTTTCAGAGCTTCATGTGGGTTCTATTCTTTTTTTTTCTCTTTTCATTTCAACGGCGATGATCCTTTCCCGAGAAGTATCTTCAGTGTCTTAGGGAGGTCACAGCAACAAGGCAAAACAATAATTAAAGTCCAGCAGAAGGTAGTGCAGTTCTCGCTGTGGAAGGAAGCGGTCCGCGGGCAGCTGACCTGGGATGCCTGCACCCAGGTCGAGGCTGAAGGACGACGGGTCTCAGTGTTCCCGCAGCTCTGAGGCTGCGGCTGGGGGCTGGCTCAGGAAGTCATCTTCAGGATGATGTGGGGGATGCAGGTGGAATGGGGCAAGGAGAAGAGGAGGGCGCTGGGCTCCACGGCCGGGCCCTGTCACAGAGTGGACTCCAAAGAGGAGTCCAAGATGTCATCGTGATGGCTGTTACTGTTGGAGTCGCTGTCATAGCTCTGGGGGCTGGAGTAGTTGGCTGCCTCCTGAAGCCTCATCAGCATGTTCATCTAGGGGAAGAGTGGAGAAGCATGAGCTGCTTTCTGTTTAGTTAGCTGCCCACCCTGGCCTCCTAGAAGGTTGTGCCACCTCCTCCAGACTCACCTGGGATAGTATCTCACAGTGGAGATGACGGACAAGAACATGGACTTTGGGCCAGGCTTCCAGGATTCAAATCCCACTTCACCAATTACTAGCTGCATGACTTTGGACACTTAACCTCTTTATACTTATTTCTTTACTGGTCCAATGTGAATAATAATAGTACCTGCCCTTTAATGTTATGGTGTTGATTGAATTAATCTATGTAGAGCACTGAAAACAAAATGATGCTCTCTAGAAAAATTCTATTTATTTTTTATTTAGGAGGGCACACCTTTCAGGCATAGCCCTCAGCCTGCATGAATATGTGACTGAGCGTCCCCGCTCCTGGAACACGGGCATCAGCATCACTGACATCTGAAGCACACAGACCCCCTCCTACTTCGACAAGTATCAAACTCATCTCTTCTCCTGGCTCTGGCCAGGTCAGACTGGAGCCAACTGTGCTCCAGCTCCTATGGAAGCCATGGCAGGCAGGTGAGGGGAAGCACCAGTTATAAGCAGAGCCTCCGACTGCAGGGAGCCCTGGCTTATGATTCAGGAATCTCTGGGCAAGTTACCTAAGGTATCTGAGCCACCAGTTTGTCATCTGTGGAATGGGGAGAATAGCAACACTTCTCATAGGGCTGAAGTAGGGAATAAAACGATACGATGTGCATTAAACCCTTAGAAGAGGGGCTGGCCTGGCATATAGTAAGTGCTTAATAAATGTCATCTGTTGTCATCATCGTCTAACTTAAAGACAAGGGTTTAGAGACAGCGTTCTTGAATCTGCCCTTGTTTACATTCTATGAGTCATTTGTTTGGGAGTGGGGAGAGGGAATAAAAACTATTTTATTTATAACTATAAATTGTGTGCATGTATTTTATATTTTATATAGCAAATAAGTCAGGAAGACGAGGCCTCTCTGAGCTAAGGTCAAGAGGTGGTGCAGCTGGGCATATATCCAGCTGCCCCTCAGGATGCTTTGCAGAATCTACCCAGATGAGCCAGGTTGTGGAAGCACCATCATCTGATGTCCATCTGCATAGCCATAACCAGGGAGGAGGCAGAGCTGAAGTATAATGGACAATCCTCGGCAACTGAGGTTACTTATTCACTCATTAAACACTCCCAGTATGTCCACAGTATATGGTTCTGGAACAAAAACATGTAAATCCTGTTCTCACGAAGGTCTCAGTCTCATGAGTGAGAAGGATTAACACACAAGAGAGCTATGATAATAGAGACACACGGCCCTGGGCAGAAGGAGCAGAACTGGGGAGAAATACCAGGTATCTAACTTGGTAATAGAAGTAGCTGGACTGCACAGTTCACTTCTGGGGGCCTGGGGTTGGAAGGAGAATTCTGTTTCCAGAATTCCAAGAATCTTGGGTCTTACTACGAACCTTCTGTGTCCAACCAGTGATACAAATGTTACCAGCTCAGAAAAGATTGTTTAGGGATAGGCTGGCCATTCTTTCCTCTCGATATACGAAATTCTGTTTTCTATGTAAGACCTCATGAGTTTGCCCCCCCAAAAAATACCTCCATGACCTTGGCTTTCAGCAATGGTTAACGTTGCAAATGGCTGTTTAAAGAACGCTTCTTTCCTCTGTAAGACCACTGTTATAAATATTGCAAACTAGGTTGTGCACAGCAACACAAATAATAAATCCTCAAAAAATACAGTTCCCGATACAAACTTCAACAGAACCACAGCTGCATTCCACCAAACAGCAGGATGGCAGGCAACCTGAATCACCTGTTTTTTTTTTAATCTAGGGAATTAATTAGCTGCTAGGAATAGAATAGCAAATCAGTTGTCTTCTAATCCTGCTACATCTCTTATAAATATTTTCTTTCATTAGGTAATGCAAATAACATTCTCTGTTGTGTTTTCTTTTTGCCATGCCTGCCAAAAAAGCTTGGGGCTAAACTTAAGGACTGATAATAGTCCTTTAACCATGGGAGGTTTTGGTATATTTGCTTCCTCTTTATTTGACAGGACTTTTGATTTGTTAGGTCTAATTTAGCAGTATGACTCTGTATGGGCTTTACACTGGTAGAACACTACGATTAATAAGAAATGCTATTGTTATTGGCCTGGGCATTTCTTTTGCTTATTTGTTTGTTTGAGACAAGGTCTGGTTCTATCAACCAGGTTGGAGTGCAGTGGCACAATCTTGGCTCACTGTAAACTCTGCCTCCCGGCTCAAGCCATCCTCCCGCTTCAGCCTCCTGAGTAGCTGGGACTATAGGCGCATGCCACCATGCCCAGTTAATGTTTGTATTTTTTTGTAGAGAAGAGGTTTTGTTACTTTGCCCAGGCTGGTTTCAAATTTGTAAGCTCAAGCAATCCACCCACCTCGGCCACCAAAAGTGCTGGGACTACAGTCATAAGCCACCGCACCCAGCACAGGTGCTTCTTAAACGACCTTTATTGTTTCAGCCAAATAAATAAGAAGCTTAAACAGTGTTAAGGACTTGGCTCATCTCAATGGCCATGGGACTCATATTCAGGCCCCCTCCCCTCTGTGAGTCCCTCCTGCCCTCAAACCTCTCCCTGCCTGCCCTCCTGATCATTTGACTTGGGTTTCTGGTCCTTAGCAACCTCTTCCTCGGCTGTGTTATTGGTGGGAGGAATCAAAGTAATAGGATAGGAGGTAATAGAGGTGGCATCCCAAATTAGAGGGCAAAGAGTTGTGTAGAGACAGTAGGTATAAGAACATTTAAGGGGGAAAAAAAATCAATTCTTAACCTTTTATCTAGTATCAGAAAACATTTCTGAGGAAAAGTCTTTAGTGAAAAACTTAAACCATGGAAGATAATATCGGCAAAAATGGCCCTAATCTTGGGGCCATATTCCAAATGGCCCAGTCATTTGCATCCAGCCTTCCAAAGCAAGGCAGGGTCTAGTCACCTTTGTATTTCCAGAGGCTCTGCATCCTACTCAACACACAGTAAGTGCTCAATGAATGCTGAGCTGCTCTGGTGTCTGAGGACTCACCAGCGGGTCACCTTCAGCATCACTGGGGGGCACCTGCTTGCTTGTCGATCCCTCCCGAGGCATGGAGTAGCCATCGAAGCCGACATCCTCAGGCCGTAACTGCAGCAGGGGAGGCCACTCATGCTGTTGTGGGCTGGCTGCCCATGGATATGTGTCCATCACCCACTTGGCAGGATCCTCCCAGGGGGCACGCCTTCCATAGAGCTGAAAACAGGCAAAGAAAGAACAGTCTGGAAGTGGCCAAGACCTCTCTTGCAGCCCCAGTTTTGCAGCTTTCTGAAAAACTTCCTAAACCCAGCATTACGCATTCCCCGATGGAGTAATTCCACTTCTAGAACTCCAGCCTCAGGAAGTCATCCAAGATGCAGACAGTTCGAGGTGCTAAGGCTGAAGGCAGCATGACCCAGCAGTCAAGAGCACAGGCTTTGGAGTCAGGCTGATCTGGGTTTATGTCTCAGCTCTGCCACTGACTCACTGCGCGACCCTAAACTCTGAGCCTTTGTAATCCAATTTGAAAAACTGGCTCTGGGGGAAAAAACAATGACCTGATTTGAAGCATGTGCCAACTTCCATGGTATACTCCCACCATGACTGATTTCAAACTACTGACATGCTGTCACTGGATGTGGAGTTAGAAAGAGGTGCTATCGGCTCTCAAGAGCCAGCTCTAGTCCTCCATTGGGTGTACCTACCCAAAGAATACCTCCTCCATACCTTGGGTGCCGGGCACCAACACTGCAGGCAGAGGTCACAATGGCCCTGGCTCAATATTTGTTATTATTTTGTATGAAGACAAGGTTTTGCTATGTTGCTTAGGCTAGAGTACACTGGCATGATCAAGCTCACTGTGGTCTCAACCTCCTGGGCTCAAGTGATCCTCCTGCCTCAGCCTCCCAAGTAGCTGAGACTACTTGTGTGCCACCAGTCTGGCTAATTTTTAAAAAAAAATTTTAAGAGATGGGATCTTCCTAGGTTGCCCAAGCTGGTCTCAAACTCCTGGGCCCAAACAATCCTCATGCCTTGGCCTCCCAAAGTTCTGGGACTATAGGTGTGAGCCACTGTGCTGGGCCAGTCCTGGATCAGTATAACCCCATTTCTTGAAATGGGTCTGATTCTCACAGCCCCTATCTAGAAGCACTGTTCTTTTCAAAACAGCAAATTGCTAACAGAAGTTGCACATAGGTAGTGAAATTATGAGGGCTTCTCCCTTGTCATGTATTTCTCAAAATTCCATAATCACTAATTGGCTCTTAAAACAGTAAACTATGTTATCACTTAATTTTATACTAAGATCAACACCATGCCTCCAAGCTCCTTTTCTTAAGCCTCAATTATCTAATGGTAAACTAATCAGTTTACCATTACTATTGACCATTACTAGCAATTTCAAGAAATACATACATTCTTTTTTTTTTTTTTTTTTTTGAGATGGAGTTTTGCTCTGTCGCCAGGCTGGAGTACAGTGGCGCGATCTCGGCTCACTGCAACCTCCACCTCCCGGGTTCAAGTTATTCTCCTGCCTCAGCCTCCGAGTAGCTGGGACTACAGGCGCACGCCACCACGCCCAGCTAATTTTTGTATTTTGAGTAGAGACAGGTTTCACCATATTAGCCAGGATGGTCTCAATCTCTTGACCTTGTGATCTGCCTGCCTCAGCCTCCCAAAGTGCTGGGATTACAGGTGTGAGCCACCCCGCCCAGCCAATACATACATTCTTTAAAGGACGGGAACCTAGGCTGGACCCCCTTCTCAAGGTGAGGCTTTGTGTATTCCACAGCTAGGTATAGGCTTTATGTCTTTCTCCTTTAACGCCACCACATCTTCCAGCTGACTGCGTGCCAGGTGCTGTGAGAACTGCTTCACAAATATCTTGCTTGACTACCATGCAACTCCAAGAGGAAGCACTACTACCCGTGATTTACAGATGAGGAGACAGGCCCAGGGAGGAGAGAAGCCAGAATTGGAACCTAAGTGTGTCCGATTCTACGGCCCACTAGTTTGGCCCACCCGGTTCCTTGGGTCACAGAGACTAAAGAGTCCTGTGGGCCACCACAGCTGTGTGTGCCTCTAGGGTGGCCACGGCTGTCTGTCTGTCTGCTCCCCCTGCCCTCCTGGGAATCCTGCAGTAGACAGGGTACAGAGAGCAAGGTGCTGACAACAGTGCAGAGCTGAGCTCTCAACCAACAACACCGCGTCTTTCTGAGGGGAAGGAGCTGAGGCCACCTAGCCCCACCCCCTTGTTTACTAGACGGGGCAATCAAGGCCTAAAGAGCAGAGCCAGTTGAGAAAGGTTATCAGGTGGAGCCTATTTTGAACCTAGACCCTCAGCTTCCTTTGCCAGGCCTTTTTGCTCTCCACCCCTCCTGACTGACACCACCTTGAACAACTCTATCAGTTAGAGCCACATGACTCAGCCAGACCCAGAGCTGGCAGACGCGGAGCAGGCTGTTGGCCAGATATCAGCGTGTCAGCCTGCTGGTCTCATTGTCCCCTCCAGAGGTGCCCACACTCCCATGACCGTCTGTGCCACCTGGGACCTCTAGGTATGATTTCCGTCAGAGAAGCTGCCCACCCTGCCCCTTCTCAGATGGGCCCATCTCTCTGCATTTGTGGCTATCACCCCCTCTGCTTAACACATGCAGCCTCCTATGACTCACTGGCTTCCCAGATACCAATACTCCTCCTGTCTCTCGCTCTGGCCCCAGTCTGGTGCTAAGTCTTCCTTAACCTGGGGCAGGAGTGAGTCTCAGGCCTAGGAGCTCAGTCTGGCATTTGAAAGGCAACTATAGTGGAGCAGGAAGGAATCATGTGAGAGGCACATGTTTGTGTGTACGTGGGAATGTGTTTCATGGCAGAAGAGAATACAAAAGTGGGATGTTTGGAGTGAAAGAAGGCTGCTCCAGATTAGAAACATTTGTGCAGTTTTTAGAAGTTTCTCCTGAGGTCTTTCCCTGTGGAAGTGGGCTGCATTTCCCAAGCCAGACTTCACATGAGGCTGAACCAAACCATCACGGCTACTGTTTCTATGACAGCTACTGCTTCTGTCTCCGCCCTATAGCCTGGATGAGGAAATGCTCAGGGCTGCAGAATCATGGAGGCTAGAACTCTTGGAGCTGAACATGTCCTCAGAGATTATCTGGCACCATGCTTTTCAAACATTTGCTCTTCATTTCTGCCCTCAACTGAGTAGACTGGGGAACTTTTGGGCTTCCTAGAATCAAGCCTGAAAAAACACTCTTCTTGTCCAAACTTGTCAATTTATAGATGGGGAACCCAAGGCCAAGAGATGGGAGGCCTGTCCAGAGTCTCAGAGCAGACTAGCTAATCTGATAAATTACCCCACACTCATCTCCCACTGTTCCCATTCCCTGCAGGCACCAGGCCTGCCATGGGCACAGAGAGAGGTCTTCTGAGTTACCCTGTAGACTGTAGACACTTTGGTAAGTGTTTCCAATGACAGCTCTGAAGGGGAGCAGGACTGAGGACTGAGTCATAAGACAAATGCATATTAGATAGATGCTAACATCATCCGTAAGAACAGAAAATATTTTTACAAGCCTCCTCAATTGTCACTGAAAATGTTCAAGTCTGGGTGATGAGTGGCTGGGTAAGTACCGTAGCAAGCAAAGGAAACATCATAAAGCTCCTCAGCTCCACCACAGGCTCCAAGGGCAGCAGCAGAGACAGCTGGACAGACAGACGCAGAGGGAAGAACATTCACTTTCCCCAAGGCAGGGGTAAGAACCTGGTATCCCCACTGGGTCAGGAAAAATGGGAACAGGACAACAGGGAGCTGAGACATTGAAAACTACAACATGGACCACTGTGAGCCTTCTGACTGTGGGATGCAGGGGGCTCTGGGAGCATGTGCACATCACAGAAGGATGCATCGGCTACACATTCAGGAAGAGCCTCCAAGAGGTTCCATGTGTGCATCTGCACGTACACACACTTGTAATGCAACCTTTCGTTCACTAGAGGGCGACATCATGTTTCCTCCTGGCATGGGTGTGCCTGTGGGAGGGGCTGCCTGGAAGCCATCCTCATCCCAATGACAGCAGGTCTCCTTATGTTCCCATCAAATCCGTGCTACCATGAGCAGCCCTCCTTCCCGCTCCTGGTACACAGCAGCCCCATCAGAACTCATTCTAGGGACTTCACCTCTTAGCCTAGATAGAACCTCGGCCAAAGGATGACTCACTCTGAACTGCCATGTGCTCACTTCATAGCCATTTACCCAGGTTAGGTGAGGAGCAGGTGACCCTAGGGGCATGGACTCAAAGTAACATGAAAAACAGGAGGGAATTTTAATTTTTTTTAAATAAAGGAATCATTTTGTCACATGAAATCATAGAGAGAACTCCACTCTATAAAATTCAGTATTTGGTTCCCTGAGCCACCCGAGGCTTCTCAGTGGAGTGGTGGGGGTCCCTAGGACAGTCTGAAAAATAACAGAAGTAGCCGAGGGGCCGGCTAATCCTGGGCACCAACACTCACTCCACCATACCTTGCCAAGTGGACTTGGAAAGGGGCAAGAACGTCTGTGAGCCTCAGTTTCCTCATCAGTGAGAGACTCACTGGGCTGTCAGAACTAAATGAAATCATGCATGTGGGGCCCCTAATGGTGACTGGCAAGTAGCAGGCCTTCAAAAAACATCAGCAAACATTCCTCCAAAACCAGAGGCGTGAAGAACACAGCAAGCTTCCCCGGGAATCCGTAGTGTATATGGTCTCCTGGGCTCATCAGGATGCTGAGGTCACAGGTTTGGGGCACAGTGACTCACTTTTGAGCCACTTAGTAGGATGCAAACTCTGGCTGCCTCCCTTTGCTGCTCTGCACTCTTAAAAGTCTGACCTTCAAATGACCTTGAAGCACAAAGCAGTGATGACGTTTCCTGCCTCACACTGAACTGGTGAGTTTTGAGATTGGAGCATGTCTTTACTCCCTGCCCCAGAGGGCTAGGGCCTCACTTCCTCATGTTGGGAAGAATACCCAATGCTCCTCTACGATCGACTCTATCAGCAACCTCTCCTAGATGGGAAGGGAAGTTCCTTCCCAGCCATGCCCAGAAAGCTTTCTTTTAGGTTTAGGTCCAAAGGAGCAGGGCCCTGGCACTGCCAACCACTGGTAACCAATGAGGGGCTTTCTCAAGTGCAGCTCAAGGCTGGAGCACAGACAGGCTCCCACTTCCCCGTTAATGCCTCCCAGGGGAGGGGAGGACTTTATTCAGCAGAGCCCACGAGTTCTTCCCAGTGACTCTGAGGTTCACTCCCCTTCCTATACCAGAAGACCACATTTGGAGTAACTAGAAAGCAAATGGCAGAAGGTGAGGTGGAATAGGGGGAAATAGTCCACCTCTTCTGCCTGCAATTCTCTTTGCTCTTCTAAAGGAACTTGGGTTTCCCAGAGGTGCTGGGCATATCGTACTCTCTGGAAGCCACCAATGAGAACAGAGGAGAGAGACTTCTGAAACAAGAGAGACTGCAAGAATCCAGCAGGTAGGAGATGCTTCTACCGGCCCCAGTATAGGAATGACTGGGTGGTTGTTTGGGTCTGCGGTACTAACAAACCCATTTGATTAAGGAATAAATTATGGTCAATTTGCCCAGGCCAGTAACTTCACCTACGTAGGGAGATTCCACTGCAAAGATCTAAAATCATTCATACCTTCTTGTATGAAAGCAACAGTTGACAGAGCACTGCTAACTAATGATTTTGGGCTGGCCAAAGATTGCCTAATTTCTTGCTCTTTTCTGGTTTCACAATATACTTGTATTTCACTATGCTGCCCTGAATTTGTGACGCACATGCTCCAGTTTAACGAAATGCGTCACAAGAGGCAAAATATTTTCCGTTTCAAGTTCCCTTTGTCCTGAATGCCTCTGAAGACCATCACTGCTGCTATAAATCACAGATAGAAACTAGTGGAATATTACCCAGTTCAGCCCAATATACAGAAACGACAAACATTGACTGCATCCATTAACTTGCATTGTCACACGCGTGTCTGCGGGTGCACACTGGTCCCTGCACCCTCCACAGGCCTAAGATAGCATCTTGCGTCTCCCACTGTCCGGTACCAAGGAAACAAAGGAGCTCTTAGAAACCTGGCTACCAAACTGGTTTCTGGGTTATTCAGCCATGCATTACGTCTGCTAATTATTCACTGTGAGTGTTAAAAGCCTACAGAACTTCTTAGGCTGCCTCCAGGCTCAACAATAAAACTATCCCAAGTTCTAAATTAATGGCAAGCTTCTAAACCCCGGGTTAAGTGAGAAGTAAAGAATTTGTGCTTTCTGGGCAGGGCGTAGTGGCTCATGCCTGTAATCCCAGTACTTTGGGAGGCTGAGGTGGGTGGATAGCTTGAGGCCAGGAATTCAAGACCAGCCTGGCCAACTTGGTAAAACCCCCATCTCTACTAAAATTAAAAAAAAAAAAAAAGCCAGGTGTGGTAGTATATGTCTGTAATTCCAGCTACTTGGGAGGCTGAGGCACAAGAACTGCTTGAACCCAGGAGGTGGAGGTTGCAGTAAGCCAAGATCGCACCACTGCACTCCAGTCTGGGTGACAGAACAAGACTCTGTCTAAAAAAAAAAAAAGAAAAAAAAAAAGAACTAGTGCTTTCCAACTGCTGCCAGGCAGGAGGAACTGGCATGGCAGCCTTATGGACCCCAAAGTTACCTAAGAGGGTAGGGGTCCTGATGTCAGGGAGAGAGTGCCACCAGCTTCAGGGCTAAGAACCTGGAATTTGACCCAGAAGGCATGGGTTCAAATCCCAGATCTTTCAAGTTTCCCTTTTATAACCTACAGCACATCATTTATTCTCTTTGACCCTCAATTTTTCTCTTAAAAATGGAGTAGAAAACTAAATTTCTGTCCAAGTTCCAGGACTAATCCAAGGCTTAAACCAAAAGGCAGATAGGAGAATATAAACTGTGAAGGGCTACACATATGTATGGTTCTACTTCTCAAGCACTCACCATGCCGAACACTTTATAGCCATAATTTCATTTAATCCTTGCAACAAACTCTTTGTGGCAGGATATCAATGAGGGCTCTGAGGCACAGAGAAGCTAACCAGCTCGCCCTGGGGTCACAGTGCTAATGGGTGGCAGAGCCAGGACTTGCAGCCAGGTGTCCCTACGCTGTGCTACAGTGACAATCTCCCAGGTGATGTGTTGTCACCCCATGTCAGTCAGATTCCTGGAGGAGGAGATAAAGACAACTCATCTGGTCACCAGAACAGTGCCCCCTCAACTTCGAGGAGACCAGCAGGTGGTGTCTTCTCACCTGGAGTCCTTCTCTGACGGCTTCCAGGAGATAGGGGATGATGGAGTAGTTCCACAAGTCAGTGAACCACACTCTCGAGCCGTCCACATCGATGGGGCATGACAGGAAGAGCCGGGGGCCTGGAGACCACAGCGAAAGTACATTAGCACTGAAAGAGGTGTGGGCAATGGGGCATCAGGGGAAGCCATAGTCTGAGTACCCCTTATAGGAGGGACCCTGGGCACTCTGAGTGATGGCAGGACTGAGGCCTGAATGCAGATATACCAGTCCTGGATGGTGGGCACAGAGAAGGATGCTCTGATCCCTGATTCCACCTTGGGGTCTCCCTCCTCCAAGAAAGGCTTTATGGAGAAGATGTACACTGTGGCATTAATAATCTTGATTTTTAAAAATGGAAGTACATGACTACATGCCCAAAAGAACAGAAATGATTAAGCAAATGAGGGTACATCTGCATTTGATCACTTTGTAGCCTTTAAAAATAATTTTTAAAATGGAGTAATTGGCCGGGCGCGGTGGCTCATGCCTGTAATCCCAGCACTTTGAGAGGCCAAGGCAGGTGGATCACCTGAAGTCAAGAGTTTGAGACCAGCCTGGCCAACATGGTGAAACCCCTTATCTACTAAAAAATACAAAAAAAATTAGCCAGGCATGGTGGCTCATGCCTGTAGTCCCAGCTACTCGGGAGGCTGACGCAGGAGAATCACTTGAACCTGGGAGGTAGAGGTAGCAGTGAGCTGAGATTTTGCCACTGCACTCTAGCCTGGGCAACAAGAGCGAAACACTGTCTCAAAAAACAAACAAACAAAAAACATTTAGCATTATGAGATAACGCTAAATGAAAAACGATTTTTTTTTTTTTTCTGAGACAGGGTCTCGCTCTATTGCCCAGTCTGGAGTACAGTGGTGCAATCTCGGCTCACTGTAGCCTCCATCTCCTAGGTTCTAGGGATTCTCCTGCCTCAGTCTCCTGAGTAGTGGGGAGTAGAGGCACATGCCACCACACTTGGCTAATTGTTTGTGTTTTTAGTAGAGACCAGGTTTCACAATGTTGGCCAGGCTGGTCTCGAACTCTTAACCTCAGGTAATCCACCTGCCTCAGCCTCCCAAAATGCTGAGATTACAGGCATGAGCCACCATGCCCAGCCAAAAGGAACATGTTCTCTGTATGCTATGATTGCCACTACATAAAACATATATGTATGAACAAGCACAGAAGAAATAAGCTCAAATTAAAATTATGTCAAGATGATGACATGGTTAGTGATCTTTGTTCTAAATGTCCAGCTTTCAGAAATGATGGTAAAACTATTTCAAGCAAAGCCAATCCCAGAGGGTAGCTTCAGCCTGGGGGAACCTTGAGGTGGGGGCTCTTTAGTGAGTCAGCAGTTTCTATATCGGGCCAGGTTGGACACATCTCTCTTCTGCAAGACCGCTAACAGTCTGGGGTCTACCTGGTCTGTGACTGTCCCTCTGCCCCCGTTTCTATCTTTAGGGACAGTCCAGCTTCTGCTGACTGTGCCTGCAAAGTGCTGTCCTGGCCAGGGCCCAGAGGATGGGCACCTGAGGATGCCAGCCCCCCGCCCCCAGTCTCCCACCCACCGATGGTGACGTCCGAGGAGCTGTGAGCCTCCAGGAAGCGGTTGAGGTGATGCCAGACCTTGGGAATCCAGTCGATGATTTTTACCAGCTCCATATTCCGCACCCGCCCACTGATCTCTGTTTCCATGAGCTTCCTCCTCAGGAACCGGCCAAGGAAACCCTTCACAGGCTCCGTGTGGTTGGCACAAAGCACCCATCTGGAGGAAGTCAGAAACACTTTTCAAGATGATGATAGTGATCCAAATGATGGCTGACCTCAGGAACCAAAGCATGTTAAAAACAGAAGGTGTATGTGCTAATGCAAAAATTGGATTCGCTATGCACCGAGCACTGTTCTCAACACTGTAACTATGTATTAACTCACAGTTCCTCATAGCAACCCTCTGACATAGATGTTATCACCACCCCCGTTTTATAGACAGAAATGGTGAGGAACAGACAGGTCATGTAACTTGTCCAGGATCAAACAGCTAGTTAATGGAAGAACTAAGATGAGAACCAAGAAGCCTGGCTCCTGAGGCTAGGCTCTAACCACTGGAATAAACTGCCTTTTGTGCTTGGTGCCAGGCCCTGTGCTAGGCTATGCAGCTATCACTATGACTAAGACACAGTCCTGGTCCCCAGGAGCTCACAGTCTGCTGGAAGAGGCAGACAGGCAAAGAGAGAAATGAAATATGATGAAGCCTAAGGGAATCAGGGAAGGCTCCCAAGAGGAGGGGAAGTCTAGGCTAAGACTGGACAGATAATCAGCAGCAACATAAGGAAAGGCAGGAGCAGGTGTTGGAGTGAGGAGTGGGGTGACGCTGCAGCATTTGCAAAGGCATGGGAAACAGCATGGGTGTTTGGAGAAACTACCAGAGGTTTAGTGTAGCTGAAGTTCAGACTTGACCTGCCAACCCACGGAGTTTGGGTTTCATCCTGCAGGCCATAGGGAGCTACTGAAGAACTTTAAGCACGAGAGTTCTACGGTCAGATGTGCGCTCTAGAATGCTCACTCTGGTCGGGCTGCCACAGTGTGGAGGATTGCCTGCAGGGGGGCAAGCCGCAGGCAGATATACTGGCTAGATGGTGATGGCAATGGTGTGCTGGGTGATGATGGGGCAGTGATGGGGGAATAGGAGGACGATGGATTTGGGGGATGGTTAGTGGAAAGCACGAACAAGACTGGGACAGCCTAAATGCAGAGGTGAGCCATGCTCTCAGTGTGCTAGAGGAGTCAACATTTCTCTGGTAATTACATTCAGACACACTTTCATTAGATCTTCCTCAGAGATGCCAGTGGAAATGAGCCGGAGGTCCCAGCCCAGGAGGCAGCTTCACACCCACCTCTAAGGGCCCGGGCAGGAGAGGTGGAGTCAATTGAGATTCAATATGGGACAAGGGGTGCTTGGCAATGTCAACCAGGCAGCAATGCAACCTGGCACAACAGAGGTGAACAGTCCTTCCCATGCCCTGGCCACAAGAGAGGACCAGTGTGGTGCTGTGGCAGGGTAGGGAAGACAAGCCAGCAGGGAGTCACAGCAGCTGGGATTCGCTATAGACCCCATTAGGTGAGGACATTTTAGGTAAAAGCTGTCATTGCTCATGCTCACTTGGGACAGAGAGACACCACTGGTAACAAGCAGGGCAGCAGGGGCAGCTGCAGTCCCTTCCAGAGCTGCCCCCTTGACCCTGCGACAGCAGGACTCAGAGTCAGAGACCTGAGTGCAAGTTTCCACTCTGCCACTGACCAGTGTGTGACCTCACCCAAGGCACTTAAGTCTCTGGGCCTCGGTTTCCCCATTTGTAAACTGAGAGTGGTAAATGTAATTACTTGAGGCTGAAGTTAAAATTAAATGAATTAAGCTGAAAAAAATGCTTAGCAATACCTAACATACAACAGACACTCAACACAGGCTTCTCTACTCGCCCCTTCTTGCCTTCCTTCTTTATGATTCCATAGTTTAACTGGACAAGGGAAGGGAAAACTTACCTGAAGTTATGATGAAGCTGCAGGTTGGGAGTCGAAGAGGTAGCCTGGTTCATTGTGCCGATTATGTAAGGGCTGTGGGTAAAATAAAGGAAAAGAAAGCTGTGAGTCAAAGCCAAGCTAGAGAACAAGGTGCTCACAGAGGTCAATGGCCCTGTGCATCTAGGCCAGTGGACGGCTAGCCGCTGCCCCTCCCAACCCTACGCATGTACACAGCTTCACTCCCACACCGGCCCCAGGCCACCTGTGTGCACAGCGCCCCATCAGGTGGCAGCACTCTCTCCCTGGGGCTACAAGGTCCAGCACCAGCCTTTACCATCTGTGGTACTTGCAGTTGAGCAGCCCATTGAAGATCTCGCCCAGAGAGCTCACATGATGTAGGTTGTCTAGGATGATGACGAGGGGCATGTCCACAGCGTTGTTCTCACTGTTGCACTGGTCAGCAAGGTTGGACAGGTACTGGCGCAATTCCTATGGTGGCCAGGAGGGCCGAAGGAGAACAAGTTGGTGAACGCACCCAGTAAAGACACACCTGCTCAGGGTCTTTATCTCACCTCGGCCAGTGGAGGCGGAAAGGCCCTTCATGATGCTGTGCTGTGAACACATTCTGGGTGCCTGCCTATTACAGGGCATTGGCTTGGTGCTCAGGGGAGGCAGGGTGGGCATGGGATGAGTAAGGCCTGGGTCCTGCCTTCCAGTACTTACCTGATGACTGAAAACCTTGACCCTGGTGCTCTTACCATGCCCAGGCATGGTTTTTATTACTGTTTGACCATCTTCTCCAGAAATCCTGTTACTTTTCTTGACATTTCTCACTATGCCAACCTCCCAGTAGGCTCCTGATTGCAGGTGCCCTGTACGTCTTGGTACCTCCATAGCACCTGCCTGAGAGCTACATACACAGAAGCCCTCTACACATCAGAGCAGCAGAGGAGCCAGACACACACTTAAGTCTTGCTGAGCAGCGCTGGGAGATGAGTCTACAGGCACTGGGTTTGGGGAAGTCCTGCTGAAAGGGCAGGCTTTGCATTTTACCTTGGAGAATGGGTGGGGCATTGGCTCAGCAGGGACTAGAACACAGCCCTGCATGCCTGGCGTAAGGGATGCATGTCAAAAATGGAAGAGGAAGAATAATGGCACATCAGGAAGAAAGGCTGAAACAGCAAGGTAAGGACCTGGCAGGGAACCTAGGATGCCTGCCTGCCGTTACTGTCATCATCATGAGAGCTGGCATCACTTAGAGCCAGGCAGGCCTTTAAGAGTCTTATACACAGGAACTTCTGTAGCCCCACAATAAGCTAGGAGGTGAGTATTATGATTGCTTCCATTTTATAGATGGAGAAGCTGAGGCATGCTACGATCAGGTGCCTAGCCTGAGAGTGTACAGGGGGCAAGGATCAGACTTGGGTACCTGCCCCAGTCTGTGTCTTCACCACACTGGCCTGTCTTAGATGCTAGCCTGCTTGCTTGGGGGTTACATCTTCTCCACCTCCTACCAGCACCCGCCCACCCTGGGCCTCCATTTTAAGTCAAAATATGGCTTGTTAGCAATAGAAAAAGCCCACCTTTTAAAGTGGCTAGTTCTTTTAGTCCCTCTTCACCATGAGCTCTAGGCCCCAGGCATGTGATTCTCCCTGCCTGGGGAGCCTTCACTTACTGTTCCCAGGAGAAGTTCCCTAACTCACACAAAGGCTCTCAACAGAGGGGCTCTGGGTACTTCTCTCTTATCCTGCACCTACATCAAGTTACTGGGGAACTTGTGGATGGTGCAGATACCCTGCCTCAAACAACCTAATGAAATAGATCATCAAGAAGTGAGGTCTAGGAACCTTTATCTTCAAGCACACTAGGTGATCCTTAAGGCAAAGGAGTCATTTTCGATCCACCTTTGATCCTCTGGCCCCTTTGCATAGGGCCAGTTAGAGTAAATTATCCATCAGTGCACTATATGCATGAATGAACAGGTCTGATATCGCACTTTCCAACTCTCGGCTGGGACTAGATCAGGCTGCAAACAGGTTTCCACCGCTCACTGTGAAGCAGGATCCAACCTATTGTGGCCACAGGGCTCTAGAGACTTTACTTGAGCTTCAGTTCTCTACCAGTTAGTACCATCTGAGTGGTCTTAGGCGCAGGACCAATCTGCTTCAAGCCTCTGTTTCCTTCTCTGCAAAATGGGGATAGTGATAACTACCCTCTTGAAGGTATTGCTATGAGAAGGTGTTTGCTGGTCATGGGGCAAGCAGTCCATAAATGTGGGTTTCTATTATTTTTATTATTGTTATTTTTGTTTCTGGTCTTATCATTATTGTTGTTCCACAAAATATATTGGAAAAACAGCAACACCCAGTATGCACATGATACATTCTTGGTAAACTGCAACAGATGTATCTTGGATAACATTAAAGAACTACTAGCACCGAGCATCATAAATGAGCTCAATCGGCTTAAACACAGATGGAACTTCTTACTGGGAGGATCAGAATAGAGCCTTCCTTCTGTTAGCCCCCTCTGGACCTTTCACGTGACTTTCTAAAACCACCTAAAGAGAGCTGATAGGAAATGCTGCTTTCCCATCAGGCTAGTGGTGGTATCATCAGTTTTGAAAGGGCCAAAAAATACGGCAGACTCAGAATGACCTCCTCACCTTGCTGGACTTATGGTCCACGTTAAAGGTGGCGATAACCCCGTCCATCAACTCCCGTCCCTCTCGAAGCACCATATACTCAGACAGCCGGTTGGCCAGGTAGGTTTTCCCAGTGCCGCTGGGGCCAGAGAGAATGATCCGACGGTGCTCCATCAGCAGGGAGACATAGCGCTGCAGGATGGGCTTGGGGATCAAGGACTCAAACACCAGTGAGTCCAGGCTGTTTTCTGCGAGCCCTGCATTTGAGAGAGATAGGAAGCGTCTGAAGCCCTATAGAAAAGGTGGCTCTCTGTGCTTGTCTAACTAGGACTGCCAACACCCGAGGCCACACCTTTCCTTGGCAGTCCACTCCCCCGAGACGCCTGCACACCCAGGGACAATGGAGGCTGAGAGCAAACTGCTGCTGCTGTACGAAGTCACCTCCCTGTTCATCAACGCCATGTGCTTCTGTCTCCTGTCTCGGCTAACTTCCCAGATTCAAACTCACCTTGAACATTTGAGCTCTTAGTCCCCATCTGTCCTCTGCAGAATTCATAAGGTTCTGGGCTCTATTTGCCTGTTTGGATTTACTATACTTACTACACACACACAAACACCCTACTATATATATATTTACTATACATATGCTATATGTACCATACCTATGGCATCTGCCCAAACAAAACCTGAGTCTTTTCTGTCACTTGTCTGTCACTCCGAGGCTGCCTGTTCACCCTGCTCCCTCCCACGTGCCAGGTACCACTGCTATCCACACTAAGATGTGCCATGAAAGCAACAGTACTTTTATCTTTAAAAGGAGGAAAAATGCAAGGCTAGATCATTGGATTCTGGAATGTCAATACTGGCAGACCTGGCCTGAAATGCTGTGAACTGGGACTCTTGGTCCTCAGCAACATCAAGTGGAAACTTATCCTTCCCCTCTCCTACCTGGGACAATGTCATTAATCAGGATTGTTGGCTTCACAAGAGGTATATTTTGGACACTATCTCTAAGAGAAGATCCATCCAAGTTAAGCTGTCCAGAACCTCAGGTTACTGTTTAAAAACTACTCTCAAGAAACCAGCAGAATTAATAAAAGGTCAACTGAAGAGTATTGACTGTTTTATAATAGCATTTTCCAGGCCGGTGTGGTGGCTCATGCCTGCAATCCCAGCACTTTGGGAGGCCGAGGCAGGTGGATCACCTGAGGTCAGGAGTTTGAAACCAGCCTGGCCAACATGGTGAAACCCCATCTCTCCTAAAAATACAAAATTAGCTGGGCATGGAGGTGTGCGCCTGTAATCCCAGCTACTTGTGAGGTTAAGGCAGGAGAATCACTTGAACCCAGGAGGCGGAGGTGCAGTGAGTCAAGACTATGCCATCGCACTCCAGCCCAGGCAAAAAGAGCGAAAGAAACTTCACTAAAAAAAAAAAAAAAAAAAAAATAGCATCTTCCTTCGACGTACTCATTCACTGCTAGCAGATCCCCCCAATGCATTATGTTTGTTTCTAGACTTCCCCTAATCAAGTAACCCCTAATGCAGTGATTCCTTCAGAATGAATGGGACAAAGGCCCCCAGATGCCTTGTCTACTAGGGACAAGCCTAAGAGTTTCTTTCTACTGAGCTCAATGTAGCATATACCTGCTCAAACCTCAATGCAAAGTATGGAGTGTAGGGCCTCCAGTCTAAACCTGATAATAATAATAATAATAAACACAGGAAAAACCCACTAGAATGCCCCTCTGAACATACACTGCTCTGTTTCAGTCTTCTGCCATAAACCCCATAGGGAGTGACTATTTTGCTGAGGAGCTCACTTCAGGAAATGCAAAGTCAAACCCCCTTCCCCTGGTACCACTGAAGTGAATCACTGACACTCAGGCAACTCTTTCAGCTCAAATCCTCGAGTGGTTTTAGTGCCTTGAAGGCCTAAGTTTTAAGCACTCTAGGAAAGAGAAGAGTCAGGTATCATTGAAAAACCCGAGCTGATCCCTTGAGGTGCTAAAACTTGATGTGCTGACGGATCAGGCTGCGTGGAGGGGTGGCACGCTCCACTAGAGGTAGGTAATCTTGTCACATTCTAGAAAGGTTTGGTCTGGTCTCAGCAATAGGCCATTCCTTTTACCCCTCAGTGCTTTGCAATGCTCACTTGTAAAACCAGCAAGTGAACAATGCATGCTTGGCAGGAGGGATGAAATGCAATTTGAACCAAGGACGGAAAAGGCTCTCCTTAAAGAGTTCTTGCTAAGGACGATTGTTCCAGTGTGCCTGGTGCCCCTTCCTGCTTCCTCTCATGGTGGAGCTCTTCCTTCTCATGGGAGCTCATTCCTGGCAGTTCAAGTGGAACCAATCTGGCTCCTCCATCCACCCAAAGGGATGGGTTTGTGGCCAGGCTCGGACAAATCCTCTCCCTGGTCATAAGGACCAATTCCACGATGGGCATTTGACTTACAGTGGGCCAGAGTCATCCCTAGGAGTTTTCTGTTACATTTTCCCAAAAGCACCTCTTTCCTTCAGGTTCTTAAGCTAGAGGAAGGAATTGGGCTACCAGGGGCCATTTCATCAACCATGTTCAAAGAGCTCATTAAATAAGCACAGCCCATGATGGGCAAAGCTGAGGAAGGCCTGGTCCTGATTCACTGTCTGAGCGCCTGGATCCAGCCGTGCTTGAGGGGTACTCCTGGATTGCCCAGGGCCAGGAGCCCATACATTTCCTTTTTTGCTATAGCTACTTTTGAGTCGGTTTCTGTCATTTATAGTCCAAGAGCACAATTGTGGAATTTCACTTGCCAGCAGGAGAAGGCTGTGTGAGGCTCAAGCAATATGAACCACTTGCCACCTGCAGAGCAAGATCTTAATTCCTGCTGATGGAAAATGGTGGGGTGCTTGTGGAAACTCTACCATCCAGGAAATACACTTTGCATCAAACGACTGCAAAACCGCGGTCAGGAGCAGTGCCTTTCAGGGAAGAAAGAAATGGAACAGCACAAAGACTGAGCCTAGTACAGTACTGATGAAAGTTTATATTCAGGTGGTCCATAACATATAGGAAATGATGGGGTTATACAACCAAATAAATTTGGGACAGATTGGATTAAACAGCCTTTTTACCAGCAGGAGTTAGGACACTGAATGACAGAGCCTTTGATGTACCAGTGCACTCTTTTCCCCCGAAACACAAGTGGGGATAATGATGTAGTTTCCCAGAATTGCTTGGCCATGAAGCCTTTTTTTTTTTTTAACCACAGTGAACTTTGTGGGCCTAGAGTTCCAAGGAATGCACTGGCCTGGGGCTTAATATTGCTAGGTAATGAGAAACCGGAAGCTCTAGCAGCATCCTGTGTGGGCATGAGCTTCAGCAGTTTCATCAGGATGCTTAGAGTGACTCCTGTAGCCTACAGCAAGTCGTGGTTTTCCCATCTGTAGAATGGGACCGTGTCCAAAGCTTGCTGGCAAGAGTAATTCATCAGTATCAGTAAAGCCCTATTTCAACAGGGTTATAAAGATTCCATCATCTCAGTGTCATAAGGCTAATGGGTTCTTTTGTTAGATAACTGCAGCAGTAAACTAAAATTATTTTGTTTCCTAAGGTGGTTGAAAAAGCAAGACTGTTCAACTTGCATAGGTAAGACTAACTGTGGTGTAAGGGAGAAAAGCAGCCCGCAAACATGCACAAACAAAACTGTGGCCACAAGTGCCTATGCCAAGTCACAAAACGAAAATGGCAATTCCTGAAACTCTGCAACCAGCTCAATTACCTTTGACAGTCACCGTGATGGTTGTGTTCTCTCCAACCAGATAGCCACAAGGAAGCAGCTCCGGTGTTTCGGAAGTGTTGCTACGCTTGATTTCTCCAATGCTGTAGCCAAGAACACTGTCTGAATTCAGCCCTAGCTGACTCACTGGGTCGACATGAATAATGTATTCCTGGAAAAAATAAAAAATAAAGACCTCATCAAAGATGTGGCTAAAATCTGCCCATGACTCATGTTTTCATTGGGTGATTTATGATCATCTTCTCTTCTTTCTCAGATGTCTGAGTTGAAACTGAGCTGTGGGATGAGGGGGAGAACTGATTTTCTATGGGGATAATGCCCTAGTACCACAGGCCTCTTAAAATACAGATTTATTTGGTTAGGAATGGAAAAAAAACACAAAACCCCTAACAAGATTGTGAACGTTTAGTCTGGATGAACCAAGCACGGAAAAGCTAGGCTGCTTTTCCTAAGTTCCGCTGAAGGCTTGAAGACATCAGGGCCTGTGAATGGTGTTGGAAAATTCACGAAAAAGTAATTTTGACAGGAAATCTCTCTTCCATCCCCTTCTTTTGGCTCAAAGATCATACAAAGAGATTAAAATGCAGGCTGCTGGAAAAAAATCAGCTCTTGATCTTTAAGAAGGAAAATGTGTGTTTAATTTGGAAAGTGTTACCTCTTGGTTGAGTGAACAAAAGGTTTTAGGTTAGTAAATGTAGAACTAAGGTTCATGTACCAGGAGGTGACTGCACGACGACTTAGGTGGAATCCCAGCAACAGGCCTTGAATGGTCTCATTTCCTCACTTCCTATGATGCCAGTGTGCCTCTTTTCAGCCCAAACTGCTATTCTAATCCAAAAATGTCCCAACTGCCCAACAGCAGAGATTAAGTTTTTGGCCTAGTTAGGAGAATTGGTCTAGTGTAAAGTATTCATATGTCTTTTCTGGTCTCATTTCTACAGTCTGGCTTGCCAGGATGGGGAAGAGTCTCCAGTCAAAACACAGAATTTTCTCTGTATGAGGCTACCTGGATCTAGCTGTTAGAAAGAAACTACAGTGTACTATTAGGTTGGTGCAAAAGTAATTGCGGTTTTTTTGCCATTACTTTAAATGACTCATGAGGTGACCCATTTATTCAAGAGATAGTCATTCAAAGCATCACTGGGTTTTAATGGCAAAAACTGTAATTACTTTTGCACCAACCTAATAGTTAAGTGGTTTTGAAGTCAGACCACCTAAACTAGATCAATGCGGTCTAATTCTACATTCATGACCTTGAACAAGTACCTAACCTGAGCCTCACTTTCTTCATCTTTAAATGGGGAAATAAGGGACTTTGCATAGTCTCTGGTATAAAAAATGTGGGCTATTGACCAGGCTTGGTGGCTCATGCCTGTAATCCCAGCACTTTGGGAGGCTGAGGCGGGTGGATCATGAGGTCAGGAGTTCGAGATCAGCCTGGCTAAGACAGTGAAACCCTGTCTCTACTAATAATACAAAAATTATCCAGGCGCAGTGGCAGGTGCCTGTAATCCCAGCTATTCAGGAGGCTGAGGCAGGAGAATTGCTTGAACCTGGGAGGCGGAGGTTGTAGTGAGCTGAGGTCCTGCCACTGTACTCTAGCCTGGGTGACAGAGCAAGACTCTGTCTCAAAAAAAGAAAAAAAGAAAACGTGGGCTATTACTACTACTCAGGAAATACAATTAATGAGCATTTATAGTTGTTTACATACTTCAGGACCATAGAAAAAATGTACCAAAAGCTTCTTTCAAATCACCTTGTGTTTCAAGGTTCACCTTGGTACTCATTAGTTATTTATCCTGTGGCAAACACTCAATCTAATGATGTGATTAGAAAGAAGAGAGAAATAGGTATGGCAACATCCATGAGCCTGGTCATCAATCAGAAATTAATGTCACTTGTAACACAAATCAGAGACTCTGAAGTGTTGGCACAGGATACCGGGCAAGTCAGATCAAATCCCCCAAAATGAAGGATAGAAATCTGACGCCTAAGCCCTAGCCACAGATTACATACTCCAAAACATTATGTCATAGGACACAACTCTAAGGTGAAAAGAGAGTTGTACATCAGAAGTTCTCTGTGAGAGGATCAAAGAGTTACTCAAATAACTCTCACTAGCTGGCCCACCACTGCAAAGGGCAGATGGAAAGAATTTGGCTGCTCACCAGTGTGTACTTACCATCATCCTTCCATCCCCTTGAGGGCCAGGGAACAAGTTTCAGCAACATAAAGATGTAGAGAAGGGGACAGGTCTGAGAAATGGCCAAGCTCGGGACATCAACCCTTCTCTGCCTCCCCAGGCCCAGCTGCCCATGTTCGGTATTTTGCTGTAGCCGCCATCTTGAAACACTTACTTTGAACAGCCGTCTAACCACCCCATCGAGCACATCCCACTTCGTCTTGCCACTAACTCCAATGCAGCCAATAAGAAAGAGGTGTGGTCTGGAATCCTAAGGGTAAGGAAATGTACACAGGTGAAAAACAGGTGGGTCTTTTCTGACTCAGTTTATTAGAGGGCTCAGGCTGCCTTAGAACTCCGCCAATGATTTGAGAGGGGAATAAAAGTCCTATTTGTATTAATACCAGGTATAACTTAGGTGGAAGTAATAGTCTTAATACCTTTCCCTGCTTTACTGTTAAAACAGCAGTCCAAGAGTCAGGAAGAGAGGATTTCCTCTCTGGAATATGGAACCTTTTGCTATGTAAATGTGTCAGACAGTGCATAAATCACATATTCCTTGTCTGGAACTCTCTCCACACCTGTCTGCCACCTCTCTCTTTTCAAACCTTGCTTACAAACTCACCTCTTCCAGGAAGCCTTCAGTGATTAACCCCATCAGGCTCAGAGCTTAAATTGCTTCAGCGATTCTGCACATAACTTATATAATGATATATTCTGCACTTACTTACATTTAGTTTTAGGTATTTCTGTCTTATTTTTGCATATCAAGTTTATCTCCTTACTAGATCTTAAACACTATCAGGACAGAATGTGATACTTTCTTCTTTCTTGTTTTTAAATAACATTTACTGTTTTTCTTCTTGTTAAAACTTAAAACATGTACAACTCAGAAAACTTGTAAAACTCTGGGAAGAATACTCTCAAAACAATCTTTTCCTAATTCTTTTTGCATCTCTGTTCACAGGGCTATGCATAGTGGCAGCTAATCATGTCACACTGATAAAAGCTGATAGAACATGCCATTCTATTGAGTTTTAAATACCTCACATGCTCATAAGGATGTAGAGTCAGGAGAGTGGGTGGGAGGGTGACACATGGTAGCTAAGCAAAATCAGCAGAGAAAAGAGCACCAATCTTGCAGTTACATGATCTAACCCCACCACTTGCCCCTGACCTCAAATAAGTAATGCTTGGGGTCTTAGGTTTCTCAATTGTATAATAAGGATAACAACCTCTGGTCAACTAACCTAACGGATGCTGTAGTGATCCAGAATAATATAACTTCTGAAGGTGACTTGTTAACTTTTATAAAATGTATGCTCTATCAGTTCATATTGATGATCACTAGAATAGTCCACAAGGCATAACCTGCATTTACTGTAAGAATGAGTTTCCTGAGAGTCCATCACTCTACTAGCTATGTTTTGAAAATAGAGCTGTTTATCGAATATTTCAAGGCTAGATGACACTAATGGAAGTGCCAAAATCCTGGGCTTACCCCCTATAGTGAGGCTAGCAAGCCAGCCACAAAGTGGAATCCCCCAGCTACGAAAGGTCTGGCTACAGACGCTTTGTTCTGTGGGTTCCCTAGCTGTCTGAAACTACAATAGCATGTTAGCTAGAAATACTAAGAAACAACAAACAAAAAACCCAAGGGAACTTGAAATGGTGACTCATGAGGTCTTTTTCCATTTATTCGAGAGATAGTCATTCAAAACATCACTGGGTTTTAATTGCTCAGTAAAATTCAACTGTCAATGTCAACTCTAGCCCCCACCCGAAAATAGTCTCTGGCAGTGGTGTAGACTCTGGAAGTTCTCAGACTTTGGAAGTAAACAGAAATCATTCTAGGAAAACTCAAAAGATTCCCCAGCCTTAGCGAGTCAGGACGGCCCACCGGCTCTATCTTCAGCCACCTGCATGCTCCCAGGGCTTGGCACTTCCATCTCTTGGGTGTACCAAGCTGTCTACTCTTAGTGACTGATGACCGATAAAACTGGTGCTCTTGGTCTGCTACATGTTACAGCTTATTTCTGAACCTTACATGCTAAATGTGCATAGCTGCCTCTGAAGTGCTTTGGGAGCATATTACATTCAGAAAACCCCTTTCTGGTGGATGTTAGCATTTAGTTAATTACATGAAAGTGAAATGTGGGACCATTTTTAGTGCTCTTTATTAGACTTTCAAACACACAAGAAAGGGAAATGCCATTCACACACTTTACTTGTGTCAAAATGCTGCAAGGGATTATGGTTAGTTAAGAGAAGCGTTAGTAGTATTTCCAAATCACCGTAGGCTCTGAGGTGATACAGGTTTTACGATTAGATCACTAAGCTAGGTAGTTCTACCTGGGAGAGGGACAGGCAGAGCAGGGAAAGGGATCCAACTAACCTCCTTCCACTTCATTTCCTCCTGAAAGCTGACAACTATCTTAACATGCCTGCCTCCTTCCTTCCGAGCCGAGCATTCACCAGTGTCATCCAGCAACATGTCTGCGAATGGAAAACATCAACAGCCTTAGGCACGTGGGGACAGCAAAGCCAGCTTCCTGACACCCTCACTGCTGGGTGGCACAGCAGCGGGACAAACAGGTGTCGGGTGCAGGGGGTGGGGGGTAGGGGAAGAGGAGAGGGCAAAATGGAGAATGCAATCACAGAAACCAATGGTGGACCAACCAAGGGACCAGCAGGCTGAAGATGCACCTTGCCGGATGGAAGTGCGAGGGAGAGACTCAACCAAAACAACAGCAACAGCAGCATCATGGGTAAAAAAGAAAAGCATCAGCCTGGATATGCTTACAGAGAAAACCTAGATCATGTTCGCTGACGGTTGCACCAGCCTGGAATCCATCCTGAAGGCAGGAAGATTGTAGACCAAGCCATTGCCCGCACTGGGACCTGCTACTATGGGGTTTGTGTGCAGCATTCAGCTTGCAGGTAAGCCTTTTAAAATGGATCAAACAGAACTTAGCATGGTGGGCAAGGGATCCAAGCTCAGGGCTTGGAGAGTTTGGGGCACTGGAGCAAAGCATGAGAGCAGTCTAACAGCTGGGCTCATGTTGGCAGCAGACTCACACCCAGACACATACACACCCCAAGTGCACACACGCCTGTTGCCTCTCCATTTGATCTGTTGATCTGCTTATTTTGGGGCTCTTGCTTAGAGATCAGGATGCCAGCTGTAGGTCCAGTCCTGCCCCCAAACCCTGTGAGCCACTCACCCAGGCTGGTTGACTCAGTGAGGTTCAAGCTGTGCTGAGAGAGGCCCATGGACTGCCTCGGAGAGGCAGAGATGGACACTTGGGAAGGAGCCCGGCTGCAGCCACTGCCTTGAGACTCTGACTTCAGCCGGTCATTCTCAGCTTTCAGCTTCTCTATTTCACTCTGCAAAGAGTAATGGAGAAGCTTACTTAGTAGGCAGAAGTAATATGAACAAGATTTTTCTGAAGGAAGGATCTGAAAGTTCCCGCAGGAACCAGGTTGGTCTCCCACCCAAGGCAAACAACACCCTCAGAGAGATTCAGCAGTGTTTGCTGCCCCTGCTGTAGACACAAGGCATGCGGGAGGGGGAGGTCCATCCATTCAGAGAACAGGCCTTTGAAAAGACCTCTGAAATGCTTCCCAGAGTCTGCTGCTTGAGGGTTAAGTGGAAAAGAGTCTTATGATCTAAGAGGTTTGTGCAACTCTGGCTTTTACAGGCTTCTTTACTGCAGGACTTCCCAGAACCTTTAATGAGCTCCTCTACACCATGAGTCGAACAGAGGCACATGGGGTAGTCAGCGACTCTATGTGGCTGGTGAGTAGATTCTAGGAAGAGGAGCTGGGGCAGGGGGTGTGGATTAACAGTGGAAAGGACCCCGCAGAAGGCCTCGAAGGCCAGGTGAAGAAGACTGTACCACATGCCACAGGCACCAGTCTTATGCAAAGGAAGGGCACGGGTACTCTTATTCTTCCAAAAGACTGGTCTTTGAGCAATGTGTGGGAAGGACTGAAAAGAGACAGAGGCTGGGAAAGCGAGAGCTGCCACCAGATTTTGATGTAGCCCTCAGGGCTTGCGGAGAGCAGCCTCTGGGAGCTCCTTCCTAGACAGCCCTGGACTCAGCCCATGCTCCTGGGCTCTCACCTGCATCCTGTTCATGGCCTCCCGGAGCTGGTCCAGCTGGTGGGCAGAACTGAGAGCTTCTAAGCGGATGTCCGTCAGCTTCATCTCCTTGTCTCTCAACTCATTTCGGAGCTGCATGACAGTCTCAGCTTCACTATCCATGCATTCTGAAATCCTAGGGAAAGAGGAATGTTACTGATGAAAGCAGCTCCTTTTAGTCCCCTACTGACCACTGGTCCATGTCAATCATCAGGTTTGTTTAGCAGTAACTAAGTATAATCAGCTGCCTGGTGCTTCCTGGAGGTGATAATACCAAAAGCGCCTGAAAATAACTTTTATTCCTTCTCTACATTCTTTCTTTGCCAAGCTCTGGCAATCAGAATGGCTTTGGTGTGCAAAATTCCAATAATATAGGGATAAACAGGAGCTGGCAAAAGGGAGTAGTAACCTTCCAGTCTGATAACCTCCTCCCTGGCTGTGTGTACACAGCTGCGCTTCCCTGACACCACATGCCTTCGAGTCCCAAACCCACTTAGAGAAGCAGGGTCAGCCGTCTGTTTTAAAGATTAGAAACTCCTTTGTTAAACAACTGAGGGGTGATTTTCATTTGTCAAAATGGGGTTGAAACCTAAAGATATGCGTGGAAGGAGTTAATCTGTTCCTGATCACATTCTGAAAACTCACTTCCCTAGAAGTGTCTAGAGAGATCAACCTTCTTTAGCTCCCCAGCCCCCACACTGCTTAACACACTCATGGCAAGAAGAGAAACCTCTTCTGGGAGTTAGAGATGGAATGGTGTGACATGCAAGCCAAGGTTGTATCTGCAAACTCTGCAACAGCCTGGCTGATTGTCTTCCTTTCTCTGCTGCACACTGGATCAAGGTCACCATGGGACACTGTTGAGTTCCTCTATCTGAAGAGGTGGTTCTTCTAGGCTAGGCTCCTTACTTAATTACTTAGGTTTGCTCTTCAAATACCTGGCATGTCAGCACAAAGTAGAAGATCATAAAAGTTGTGATGACTTGCAATGTTAAGAAAGATAGTCTTCTTTAAAAAAAAAAAGTTCTATGAGTTTCCAAGATCTTAGGATCTGGGTTACTGGGTGATCCAGAATAGAAAGCTTTGATATTTCTTGGACTAAAGACAGAAAAACAACCCCCAAATACCCCGATTCTCAAGTTCATAAAGTTACAAAGCTGAAGCCGATTATGTCTGAAGGAGATGATGAGCATGTGGTCTCTGCAGAAATAAATGATCACATGAGTCTGCTCTCCAAGAGCCAAGAGATGGGTCTGGGGCCAAACAAAACCTGACCTGCAAAACTGGGTGTGGGTGTGGAAATTTTAATTGCCAAAGGAAAATGATTTATAAAATTGTTAAAAGAGATGAAATTGTGTTTTGGGGGCAGACAAAACTGAAGAAAAATTTAACACTTGAATAGCCAAATGTTTCTGTTGCTCTTTTCTTGACCTGAACATGAACTGTTTTGATTTGAGAGATATAGTAAAACCACCTTCTGTTTTTAAAAGTTACCAGTCACCAAGGAAGATTCTTAGCTTCAAAATCTTGAAAAATCCAAAGAACTCCTGAAAATGATCTAATTATTTCCATTTCACACTTTTGAGAGACTGAAGCCAATAGATTTGGGACTAAAAGGGCGAGAGAGAAATGTCTTTAGAATTTGCATCTTCCTTTCTTTCTCAGCTCTCTGTACTTTGAATAGCCTGTGGTTTGTGAGGTTAACTGATAGAACCATGCTCTTTTTCTTTTCTTTCTTTTTTTGGTTTGGGAGGTTTGCAGGAGGAGCTTGCAAAAACTGGTTCTATCTTGAGAAGACGATGGTTTCTTGGTTTAAATGGTGTGTCAAGTCTGAACAAAATTCCACTGTGATACTCCCGTCTTAGCCAAAGCATGCCCCACCTGGATCTTGGAGGCTCAGATTCGCTACAGAGAGCAGTCTGTTCTGGTTCACACTGTGGGAGACTGATCTGGCCAGCACTCCATGACAAGGCACTTTGCTCAAGTCATCTTCACCGTGGTCTGCATCTTTTTCCCAGAAAGCTCTCAGCAAGAGAGAAAATACCTTTTTGGCACTCACTTTGTGGAATGTATCACATGGGTTATTTTGCAGAGCTTGGCCAATACAATGACTTTACAATGAGTAGCAAACTGAAACGAAGACAGCCTGTGTTGAGAAGGCCTTGTCCTCCCTATGCTCCTCGAGAATCAGCCAGCTCTCAGAAACACACAATGGTGAGGGCTCATGAGAGAGATGCCCTATAACAGAGATGATCTCGAAAACACATTCTTTTAAGGCAGCCTTAACTAAGCTTTAGTTCCTAATCCTGCTGCCCAAGACAGAATCTTCTCCCCTAGTTCCTTCCCTGACTAGACTTATGCCACATTGCTGACAATTTCGTTTCACTTAACATGTAACCCTCTGCTTGGCTGCTGGCTCCTCGGGGACCAGGGTTATTCTCTGCATCATTTCTGGTGTCTGATCACACTGACAAACACATAATGGTTACCTAACAAATGTTTATGGAATACCTAAACAACTGGGCTAGGCATGTGAAGTATATTATTCCATTTCCTTTGTACATTACTCACTCCATGAAGAGGTACTATAATTATCTCCAGTTTTAAAATGGGGAGGCAGAGGCATGGAGACGAACGAGCCCAAGACTGCACTATTTAAAAATGATAGAGGCAGGATCAAACCTGGCAGGTCTGCTTAGCTCTAGAGCCTGTGCTCCTGAACTGTACTCACTAGGTGCTCAATACATGCTTGTCCACTTCATGAACTGCTTACTGAAGCAACCTGATGTGTGTTTTTTCCTACTCTGTCCCTTAACTGTCATTCAAGCATTTTTCCGCTGTCTTGTCCACAGTCAGGGCTGGTGGCATACCTAATTTTAAAATGCCTCGAGTGTGGGAAAATGTTGCCTTCCCACAACTACCATTCCTTTCGCCCACGGAGTGGGGAATTTTCTAAGTCCAACTCCTCTGCCTTTGGTTTTGTCTTTGAACTCCCTCTCACATCTAGATTTGCACATTCTTACAAACCTTTCAAGGTTGGAAATAAGCATTTGCTCTCAGCCTACCCTTTGGAAAACGGACGAAAAACAAACATTTCCAGTGTGCATGGATGCTGTGGAATGTAAGAAAAGGGCTGGGGAGCCAGGAGTCAGCCTCGCCCGATTCCTCTGGGGAAAGTAGCTTGGAGGATAGTTCTGCCATGGTCCTGCACAGCTGAGTGCATCACCGCCTCTGTCTGCTCATCTTACTTGGCCGCCCAGCAGCATCTGGCCCCGTTCCTATTCCCTCCCACAACAGATTCTCCTCTCTGCTCCTGGGTTTCCTCCCACCTTGCTGACCAGCTGCTGTAACTCCTCTTTCTGAACTTCAAACATCAGAGTGTACTAGAGCTCAGTCCTTGCCCTCTCATCATCTTCATCTTCATTCAACCCCTTGGAGAGCTCTTCCAGGTATCCAGCTTTCGACATCACCAATGAGTCTGTGTCTCCCACATCTATATCTCTAGGAAGTCCAGGCTGGTCGACCTGGATATGGATGTCTGCTGGGCATCTCAAATTTAATGTGACCAAGGCAGTGCTCCGACTCCCCACTCTGCCTCCATCTGTCTCCCACTCATCCCAGGTACTCAAATTGTAAATCTAGGAATATCCAAGGATGGCTCTTCTCTTTCCCTTGCACTCACATCTGACCCATCACCATATGCTGCCAACTTTTCTTCAAGAATATATCCTAAATCCATCCAGGACTCACCACTGTCATCAGTCAGTCATTCATTCCACCAAATATTTGAGTGCCTGCAAAACCAACAGAGCACCTACCTCCAAGGAGCTTCTACTATAGCTCTGGGGTGGGGGTGGGGGACAGAGAACAAATAATCAAGGAAAACCTATGTCAGGTGTCAGGGGGCAACATGTGCAATGGGGAAAAAATGAAGCAGGGGCAAAGGGACCATGGGGAGCGCTGGCTGGTGGTGGAATGTTGGTTTATACAAGTGAATGGGCAAGGCCTTATTCATTAGGTCACATTGAGTAGAGACCTAAGGAAATCAATGTCTGATGGCAGAGTATACCAGGCAGAGGACACAGGAAGGGCAAGGGCTTTGAGGTGGAGAGTGTGATTGGAATGTTCAAAGAACAAGTGGGCCAGAGTGGCTAAGATCTCCTAGGTGATCTCCCTTCCCCATATTCCTTACATATGGAACAGAGACTGATCTTTGTAAATTCAGATTATCGCATATTTCTGTTTCAAAGTCCACCACAGCCACCCATTATACATGAAATTGCATGCAAATTCACTTCAAAGCCTTGCATGTTCTAGGCCCTGACTATGTCTGTGGCCTCTTTGCACATGTGGGAAGTCATGCTGTCCATCCCTCTCTCTCTCAGACACATTAAACCTGTTTCCACATTAGGCTCCTTGTGTTATTTATTTCTTGGGTCAGGAAGACTACCCTGCTCATTGGGAGGCTGGGGTGGCAGAGGCTGCTATGTGTTCACCAAAGCCCATTTCCTCCTTTACTTCTTCCCCTGCAGGTGGTATGGCTTTGAGTCCTGCTCAGTGGACTGCGGGAAGAGGTGATGTAAGCCTCTTCTGGGCCTGGTCCTTAAAAACTCTTCTGCAGGTTCCTTTGCACTCCTGACATCCCCACGCCCACTGGCTGGACACAGAGCACTGAGCAGAGAACTGGGCCCTGTGGATGGTGGGAGCCTCAGTGCCTACATCACTAGAGGGCAGGCCACCTGCTGACTAGGACTATCTGTATTGGGTTTGGAGTGAGCAAGAAATAAACAGTCATATGCAAAGCTGCTGAGCATTGGGCTCAGTTTGTTACAACAGCTAATGTTATTGACTGAAACTAACCCGGTGGTTCCCCCTGGCATGCAGATCTCAGCTGAAATGTCACCTACTCAGAGGGGTGTTTCCTGACCACCCCATCTAAAGTTGCTGCCAAGGGTCTCTGTATCTCAGCACTGTTTTAATTCACAGCATTAGCCCTTAGCACTCTCCGATTTCCTAGTTTATTCAGGATTTGTTTAACATTCATCTCCTCTCTTGGCATACAGGGTCTATGAGTAGGAGCTTTGTCTTGTACTCTATCGTAACTATAGCTGAGAATGGGGCCTTCGGAGTGAAAGTTCAGGAGTAGAATGAACTGTACTATGTCACGCCTCCACTAGTCTTTACCCTTTTCAGAGGTGGAGAATCTGTTTAACTTTTTTTTTTTTTTTGAGACGAAGTCTCACTCTGTCGCCCAGGCTGGAGTGCAGTGGCATGATCTCGGCTCATTGCAACCTCTACCTTCCGGGTTCAAGCAATTCTCTGCCTCAGCCTCCCAAGTAGCTGCGATTACAGGTACCCACCACTGCCCCTGGTTAATTTTTGTATTTTTAGTAGAGATGGGGTTTCATCATCTTGGCCAGGCTGGTCTTGAACTCCTGACCTCATGATGCACCCACCTTGGCCTCCCAAAGTGTTGGGATTATAGGCGTGAGCCACTGGACAAGGCCTTTCTTTTTTTTTTAGATGGAGTTTGCTCTTGTTACCCAAGGTGAAGTGCAATGGCGTGATCTCAGCTCCCTGCAACCTCCACCTCCTGGGTTCAAGCAACTGTCTTGCTTCAGCCTTCTGAGTAGCTGGGATTATAGGCATACGCCACTACGCCTGGCTAATTTTGTATTTTTAGGGGTTTCTCCATGTTGGTCAGGCTGATCTTGAACTCCTGGCCTCAGATGATCCACCTGCCATGGCCTCCAAAGTGCTGGGATTACAAGCGTGAGCCACCGCACCTGGCCTTTTTTTTTTTTTTTTTTTTAAATAGACACATGGCCTCACGCTGTCACCCAAACTGGAGTATAGTGTGATCACAGCTCACTGAAGCCTCAAATTCCTGTGTTCAAATGACCCTCGTACCTCAACCTCCCAAGTAGCTGGGACTGCAAATATTTGACACCATGCCTGACTAATTATAAAAACATTTTTTTTGGTAGAGACAGAGTCTTACTATGTTGACCAGGCTGGTTGCCAACTCTTGGCCTCAAGCAATCCTCCCTCCTTAGCCTCCCAAAGCGCTGGGATTACAGGCATCCGTAACTGTGCCTGGCTTAGTTAACATCTTTTTGGTTTCTTTAGAACATCTGGAATAGTGCTCTGCTCAAACAGGTTGCTATATAAAAAAATTCAATAAATAAAGAAGAGATGATGAGTTTCTTTTTCTCCTGGTCAGGAGACAACTGAGTTGGGATGTTTTGGGATGATGGCATGTGTGAGAGTCACAGGCAACTTGTTCTTTACTCCTTCCTTAGGCACTCTGCAGATAAAAGAGGACTCTCAGTCATGTGTCTAGTTCTTCACTCAGAATAACAGGGCACTGGGCTGGGCACCACAGGGGCACACCAAAGCCCAGTCCCTCAGTGCTCTTCTTCCTTCCCCCGTTCAGAGTTTTACCCTCACCCGTAACAACAGGAAGTACATATCCCTGTAGCCACCCTCTTACTAGGGTGCTCCCCAAGAAAAGAGGAACTGATCATCGAACTCAGTAAAATGGAGACCCTGACAGTGCCATGTTTCAATAGCAGGTGAGGTTGCTTAAAAGTCATAACCCTACTATCCTCTGTTTCCTCTCTTCCACTTCCCATCTTCCATGCAGTTGGTGTGCTACAAAGACCTGGCCTCTGAACAGGCTGATTTTGCCTGTTCTCCCTCTACCCATCTGGTAAGCCGCTAAGGCAAGGCCTTAGGACATTTACTCTGTCTTCAGTGAGCTGGCTGACTAAGTGGACTTAGAGTCAGCTCCACAGACCTGCTCCAATGAGAATGAAGAAAGATGAACAGGAAGGAAAAGGCCTTTCATGCATAGTATTTAACTTGGCCCTCCCAAGAATCCAGTGAAGTTAGATATAATGAACCCCATTTTTACTAGTGAGGAAACTGAAGTTTATACAACCAAACTTCTTTCTCTAACCCTATCTCAGTGGCTGTTCTGACCCTGGCCATGACTTCCCTCTTCTCCCAGGCACTATCTCATCTCGCTGATAACTTTCCTTGAAGACTACTTGTGCTCCAGTTCTTTAATTCTCGACCTGGTATACCATGGTCTCAAAAGAAATTCAGCCCTACTGGGGAGGGCCAGGCTTTCTTACTGCTGCAGGAAGCAAACTCCTTTATATAAATTTATCTTGTTCAATTCTTAGGGCTAGGGTTACCCAAACTGACATGTAAAGGTATGGAAACAAGGAGAAGTGAAGCAAGCTGCTAGCTGTGGACACTGATACCACCAGAACAAAAACCTAAGTTTCCTTTCTCTTTCAGCTTTCCCAGTCCTAAAGCATTGAAAGAACATGCCCAGTCCTACTAAAGCAAAGTATAACAGGTCTCCTAGATATTCCTATTGGAGAGGGTTCTCTGGGGCCAAAGATGTCATCTGACTAGACAGACAGACTTACAGAGAGTTGGAGTGGGAATTCCTCAGCAGTGGGGTGGAACCTGTGGACCCGTTGTGTGGTAACTTTGGTGAGGAAGGCAAAGAAGAATCCGTCATCTCCTCAATGTCTGAATGAGAGGACGCAGATTTGGGGGACTTCTTCTTCCCGAAAGCTTGCTTGAAGGAGCTGCGTAACTGAATATACAAGACTGTCAGCCTTGCAGCCGGGTAACCAATGCTTAGGCCTTGGCAAAACAGGGACATGCACACAAAAAAGCGATTAATTCTCTGTTTTCCCCCACCAATGGAAAAGGTTCCCAAGAGCTCTTTTGAATCAGTGCATTAAGGGAAGAAAAGTTATCTGGTGTTGCCAGTCTGAGGGACTGCACCTGTGGGTAACATTCCATGCCTACTCTTGGTTCAAGACTAGATGCCAACAGCAAGACAGAGCCTGGCTCAGCAGATGGATGCTGGGAAGATGAAGTTACACAGCAACAAAGCAGGATGCTCAGACATGGTGACGGATGCGGATGAGGTTAGTCATATGAATGGATGGGTTAGCTTGGTATCTGATATTAAAGTTGGTCTTGCTTACCTCATTGACCTGCCAGAGAAAACGCAAGCAAAAATGGGGAAGGGGGAGGAAAAAAGACAATTTTTTAACAGAGAAAGCCAGTGACAGGGAAAGTTTTGGACTTTCAGACACAACATGGCTAATAATAAACACACACACAGGGGAGGTTTCCAGTAGGAGCATAAATCTTTAAAAGCACTGGGGGCATGTCCTCCTTTCTGAAAGGAAGGGAATAGCAGGCTGGTGAGTCTTCTACAATTCCAGTTCTTCCAGCTTTTCCCTGCCTCCCACCTTCCTGTGTTTTTCCTTCTCTTCTTTTCTTTTGTCAGTCACCTCTCTGTGCCTTAGTTTTTTGGGGAGGGTGGAGAGGATGTCTTCTTTTTTTGAGCAATTCTGGATTCACTGTTACACTTGCCCTGGATGCCTGCTTAGCCTAACCACTTAGGAGTTTCTGCTATTTGTGTATATAAGATAATCTAATATGTAGCGTATTAGCCATCTCACTTGCTACTCAGAAAATGGTTATTTCTAATAAATTTATTAACTATATGGGGAAATGTTACAGTTTCCCCAAATCATGGGATGAATCTGAAACTTCTTTTTCCCCCTATTGCAGGAACATAAAGAATTAAAGTGCAATGTCTCTCTGAAAGTCATAATCAGCACTCATTTTTCTTGGCCAAAAACTAATGTTTCATCTTGACAAAAGGCCTTTTAAAAGTAATTTCCCTTTTCTAAAGTCTTTTTTCCTTGTGAAAATTTATTCCAGGGGTTTTCTTAGCCATGGAAAACTTCAGAAAACAGGCCATTCTAAAAATTGATGAGATTTTTCTCCCATCAACAGGTTGCATCCGTAATAAACTACATGTCCAGCTTTGGGGCAAATCTAGATCCCATTTATCTCCTATTTCCTACTTCTGATCATATTTCCAGAGAGTAGTCACGGAAACAGATGGATTAGGGACACAAGCCATCAACCGAAATCCTTGGCTCTACCTCTGGTGAAAAGCCAGGTGGAAGAGGAGATTACAAAGATCAGACAGAGCTAAGCTTTGGGATTAGCTGAGGATGCCAATTATCCATCTTCCCTGATTTGACTGATAACCAGGAGTTGTCTTAAAGCAACATATGCAAGTTTTATTTCTTGAAGAAAATAGAATAGCCACTATTTTTCACAGAAAATATCTCTCGTCACTTTGAAAATCAAAGCAGGCCATGTTTATCAATTGCATATTAGAGACAGCAATATGAATTAATCCTATCTGTGTTTAGTCATAAGAAATAAGTTGACTAAGAGCCATTAGTAACTTAAAAAAGAAAATTTAATCAGAATGATGAGAGGGTCACACTAAACTGGCTTTTTAGCTTGCTTCCAATACAAGTCATTGACAACCAAAATGACTAAATCCCTAACGTCTCTATCACTAGACCTCGCCACCCATCCAAGATAACACAAAATGAGTGAGAAGTGTACAGAATGAATGAGGACACTGTAGCTACTAGTGAAACAGGATGCCATCAGCACAAATGGGGCCCAGAGGCCACTGGTCAACTCCAGCTCAACTTGGGATATTCCTGCACTGAAGACAAGGGATAGCAAATCTCAGAGCTCTGCAGCCTTGAAAGCAGAGCTAAAAAACTGGATGGAGAGTGAGGGGTGGAATTTTTCTAGGAAAGTAGAAAACACCACCGCACACAATTCAATTAACTCTTTGGGATTATGAATATATGAAGAAACACTGCAATGGAGACCGATTCTATTAAACTTGCTATTTGAGGTACAAGCCTCAGTTTAGAACTATTTGCTAACTTCTAACATTGATATTAGGTAACTTTTATTTATAGGACGTGGTCAAAAAGTTTTCAAAGAGAGGGTTGCTTTGATGCTATCCTAAGCAATTATGTAAATAAATAGATAACGATTATGGCTAAAGATGGGACAACTAGCGATATGCTCAAAAAAATATTTTGGATCTAACTAAGAAGAAACCACTTAAGAATAACTTTGCTCTAGTACCTGAAACTTTGTGGCCAACACATAATGAGGAAGAAATGACACATATATGAAATGAAAGATGAGTACTTTATGAAAAGTCTCATGAAAGAGAAAAAAATACAAGGTGGTAGGGATGTTATAGATTCTAGTGTTTTGCTGAGCACCATATTGATTTTAGTAAAAATCTATCCACAAACCATTTCCTGGGATCTACTCCCAAAGGGCTATATTCCACACATAGTAGCTGGGCTGGGCTTCATCTGGGGGGATGCACCAGCCAGTTCTGCAACTGACTCTGTCTGTGAGTTCCCAGGAAAGCGTCTGGGTGTGCACTCACCCAGTTCTTCCTCTTCTTCTTCTTTGAGTCACTCTCTATGTTGCTGCCCACGCTGGAGTGGCTGGTGGCGCTGTTGATGCTGGAGACGCTGTCTGAGGAGTGCTGCCTGCGGATGCGGAGGTCTGCAGACTGGGCAGTGCCATTTCCTAGAGACCAAGGCAGCGTGTATCAGTGCCTGTCAACCTGAGCCCTGTTCTTTATCTCAGGATTTTGCCACTTAAGCAAAACCCACCCACCCGTGGACTACTAGACTGTGTTCCACTAGTAGTGTGTTCCACTTAGACATCACCTCTGTTTCCTGCAGCTGTTTCTTCTTGAATAGGTGGGTGCATTGCCCTCTTTGGTCAATTAAATGAGGTCTATCTCTCCCCACTTTACACAACAGAAGTCAAGGGAGGTGTAGGGAGAATTTCCCCAACACCAGCGGTTAAGCTTCAGATAGGTGCGGAAATCTGCTTGTGAATCGCAGCAGTCGCCACCTTCATTGTTAGCCCCCTTCCTGTCCTGCTCACCAGGCACCTGCCACAGTGGCCTTCTTGCAGACCTTTGGAAGTGATATGCCTGCCTCATCTAGGGCCTTTCCATGTGCTATCCCTCTACCTGGATGTTCTTTTCCCTTCACTCCATCCAGCCAACTCTTTTGCAAATCCTTCCCATTTCAAAGCTATCATCACTTTTTCAGGAGGCCCAATAGATGAAAGAACACTGATATGGAAAATGTGTGATATTTGACATAAAGTGTGCAGATAGTTTTCCTCATTAGAACAGAACTACACCTAAAGGCTGATCTTTGAGAACACTGATTGGAGGATCAGACTGATTCATCAGGTTCTAGCCCCACTTCAGTTTCTCCCTAATCCCTGACCTTAAAAAGTGACTATTGGCTGGGTGTAGTGGCTCACGTCTGTAATCCCAGCACTTTGGGAGGCCAAGGTAGGCAGATCACTTGAGGAGTTTAGACCAGTCTGGCCAACATGGTGAAACACTGTTTCTACTAAAAATACAAAAACTAGCCAGGCATGGTGGTGTGCGCCTGCAGTCCCAGCTACTCAGGAGGCTGAGGCAGGAGAATCACTGGAACGTGGGAGGTGGAGGTTGCAGTGAGTCGAGATTGTGCCATTACACTCCAGCCTGGGCGACACAGTGAGACTCCATCTCAAAAAAAAAAGAAAATGACTCTCATCTATGAACCCTAGTGTCCTCATCAGTACAATGAGAAAAGAACAGAATCACACTCACAAGATTATTGTAGAAAGAAAACCAAATAATTAAAACACTGAAACACTTAGCACTGCACTTAGAACACAGTAAGTGTTCCATAAATGCTAGCTATCCATATTACTACTATGATTGCTACACTGTTAATATTATTATTATGAGAGCTAACTCACCTGCACTCCTACATTACCCCAAGATACACAAGGATAAAGTAATTTACTTAGAAATATTTTCCTGGGCTGGATGCAGTGGCTCATGCCTGTAATCCCAGCACTTTGGGAGGCTGGGGTGGGTGGATCACTTAAGACCAGGAGTTCAAGACCAGCCTGGCCAACATGGCGAAACCTTGTCTCCACTAAGAATACATAAATTAGCCAGGTGTGATGGTGCATGCCTGTAATCTCAGCTACTTGGGAGGCTGAGGCAGGAGAATTGCTTTAACCCTGGAAGCGGAGGTTGCAGTGAGCCAAGATTGCACCGCTGCACTCCAGCCTGGGTGACAAAGCAAGACGCTGTCTCAGAAAAAAGAAAAGAAAAGAAAAGAAATGTTTTCCTGGACAAATAAGGAAGGAACTCAGTTCAGCTTATCCCACATATCAGCACGTAAATATCAGAGTGCTAGTGAAATGAAGGGTTGTAAAACACTTTAACGTTCTGGCAATAGAAACACGTTTTCTTCCATTTTTCAGATATATCAGAGAAGAGGATGAACTACCATAGCCATCTTCATGGAGGCCAGAAGTGACTCGATTAAGGTGTTTGCCTTCCAGGCCCTGCCCACCTGACATGGAGCTGAATTATGTAGACACCTGTCCTCTAGCAGGGAGGTTGCATCATATGATGGCAGGGGAGGGCTCCTAAGGGCAGGTAGGTCTTCTGGCTAAAGGCAGTTTCCCTCACTTTACCTTTGCAGTTGAGCTCAGGTGTGTTAATTACTCCATTAATGGCAGCCTGGGCAGCTGCGTTCTGTTTCTTTAGCAGCTCAATGGTTTTTCTTAACTCATTCAGTTCTGAATCCTGGGGAACAGAAAGAATTATTTGTCAGCCTTAAATCATTTTGTACAGAGTTCAACTGAACTATAACTTACAGAGGAGGGGAGTGAATGAAGTAGCTGAACCAAACCTTTCAGATGGATCAAGGGGCATGAACAAACACATAAGAGTAGGGTTATAACTACAAGATCTATCATTGATGCCATTATCACTCAACCTGTCATATTTTCACTCAACAGACTGGACTCCTTACAATTAAACTTTAACAGTTCAAGAAGTACATTAACATCGGCACAATGATCTGAAATGAAATACAATGATCTGAAATGAAAGAACAGAATTTTCAGGTCTGTTGTTGTCTCCAAGGGGGTGGTGGCAGTGGTGGTAGTGGTGTAAAAGTACCCTTTCTGCCTTACCTTCTGCTCAGCTGTCATGGTCAGACTCTGGAGCCTGATTGTCATGTTACCAAGACTCTGTTCAAAGGCTGCCACAAGGTGAGCCTGGAGGGGAAGACACAGCCTCAGTTATATTACCTTACAAGGCAAGAGTGCTTAGAAGGTGCTGGCTCTGAACGATGGAAATCCTGTGGGTCCACTTGATCTAGGCTACTCCTTCAGCCTCCTCTTGAATCCCACTCCCTACCCTCTTTGGGATCTGGTCACTCCAGTCTTTCACTTGCTCAAACACCCAGTGCTCCTTCTCACCTTGGGACCTTTGCAAAAATCTTTTCCCCTCTACCTGAAATGCTCTTCCTCTCACACCTTTCTCCCATTCCTTGCCTAATATTTTTTCCCTGTCTAAAAGCACTCTCAGCTCATACCTTCACGACACGCTCATATGCACTCTCATAAGCAAACTGTACTTCTGACTACACTTTGAGATATCACAGTTAAAAATACATGCAGTCTTATAACTGTTCGTGTATGTCTGTCTTCTTTACTACAGTGCAGGATGATCTTCTGTTCACCAAGTGCTAAGCTCACAGCAGAGGCTCATATTAAGCATGTTAGTAGAATGAAAAAACAAAATGGTTGGCACAGTTCGCTTGTGATAATCCTGGTTAATAAAAAGCCACTGAAAGGCCCATCTGCTACCTCCTCGGAGAAAGGTTTCCCAGTTCCTCCAGGGAGTCACCACCTTCCCACAGGCTTTCACGTACTTTTATACACTTCTGTTAGAGTATGACGTAAGATGTACCATTATTTTATATTTCTAAGAATTTCTAAAAATGCTTCGAGTTATAAGTAAAATAGCATCCAATTTTCAGGGATGTTAAACTACAAAAAAAGAAAGAGTGTATATCTAAGACTTGGGAAATGTGCATTTTCATGACTGCCACTTTCTCTACAACTGTTTTCAAGGGTAAGAGGTAACTTTGTGTCCCAACACTAAACTTTCACCTGCAACACAGAGTAGTAGGTGATACATTAGTTGACTGAATGAGAATCCTGGTAGTGTTATTAAAACCAAGAATAAAGAATGGGTGCTTTTTCAAAGAGTCATGCTAAGGAATTTCCAGCAATAGACTGAAGAATCTATTTGGGAGCTAGGATCTTCTAACCTCCAATCTCTACTTGTATAAATGGAATAATGGCATGTCCAAGAGTGAGAGGCATTTGGGCAGCAGACAAGACAGATCACCAGACTATGCACTTGATGAGGGCTGACACCATGTCTATCTTGCTCCTCACCGTATCCACACTGCTGGTACAAAAACAGCCACTCGATCATGTATGTTGGATGAGTGATTAAAGGATTGAGAAGAAAAACACTTAGATGCAGGAGGCAGTGTAGCACAGGGGAAGGGAACAGGATTCAGAGTTAGAGGTCTTCAGCTCTCCCTGTAGTTCCTTTTGATTGCCCATAACACTGAGCAAATCACCTAATCCTACTGGCCTCAGCTTCATCTATGAAATTGTACCAATATCTATTTTCCTACCAGGGTTATTTTCAGTGCTAAATGAAACAAAACTGGTGAAAATGGTCTATGAACAGTTCAGGAACTGCAAAACACAGGAATGCATGGACACCTGTGGGGGAAGAAAGGGGTTTGGGAATGATAAAGTGACAAGAGAAACTATGAGAGGAGTGAGAGTACCTGAGAACACAGGTGTAGGGATGGGAGTAGAAACACAGTGAGCTACAAGACGGATGAGGGGGCAGAGGATGCATGGGAGGATCTTGGGAGAGGTAAGATTTCATCATGCTGTAAAATTTGAGAGGAAGAGATGACTGACGCACACAGTGAGGAATGAACGCTGGATAAGCGGGGTGAGGGGGTGGGGGGATGGGAAGAAGCTTTGGCTGTGCGCTGTGAGGAGGCGCAGTGACATTTCAATGTAAGGAGAGATGTGAGGGGTGAAGAGAGGCCTGTTTTAGACTTCATCAAACAGGGATGGTGGAGGCTACGACATCTCTAGAATCAACCGCTGGCAGGGAGCATTTCTACTTGCAGTAGAAATGTTTTTTTTTTTTGAGATGGAGTTTCGCTCTTGTTACCCAGGCTGGAGTGCAATGGCGCGATCTCGGCTCACCACAACCTCCGCCTCCTGGGTTCAGGCAATTCTCCTGCCTCAGCCTCCTGAGTAGCTGGGATTACAGGCACGCGCCACAATGCCCAGTTAATTTTTTGTATTTTTAGTAGAGATGGGGTTTCACCATGTTGACCAGGATGGTCTCGATCTCTTGACCTCATGATCCACCCGCCTCGGCCTCCCAAAGTGCTGGGATTACAGGCGTGAGCCACTGCGCCCGGCCCTGCAGTAGAAATGTTAAGTGGAATAGTCAGTTTCTCTCTGATTGCACTTCCTCTCTCTATTAAAAATGGAGACAGTGGCCCTGAATTTTAAAATCAAGAGATATGCTTTAGTTTGCCCTGGAGAGTATGGCAAAACTAAAGCCAGTCAATTCAATATAGTTACATAATTGACAAAGGAAACAGGCCAGGGCCTGGATGTCTAAAAGAACATTTGCTATCCCTGTAGTGCAAAGGAATGAAAAAGTTAAATGTAAATGATTGGATTTCCATTGATTTCAGCTCTGCATTTGATTGTCACCCATGATTCCAGTTATGTACATTCCTATTTTCTATTCAATTAAAAATAAAAACAAAAACCTAACCCCATGCAGACGGCTATTGAGAAGGTGTTTTTGCAAGCTTAAAAAGAAACCATATTTGCTCTGGAGATCCAGAGGATCCCATTTTTCTGGTAAGCAAAAGGGCCTTTGTGTCATTAGCCCAACTATGAAAATACAGGCTGCGGAGGCCGTTCCAAGCCTGCTTCAGAGCCACACAACAGCCTACTCATCAAGCGCCATGCTCACATTCCCAGGGAAAACAAACACAAGTGGTATAAAAACACTCAGAGAAGGTGGCTTTGAGTAGTTTGTCCTGGAAAAACAAACACAGCTTGGTTTGCCAGAAAGATGGCAGACAATAAAACACGTTCGCCCTTCCAGTGGTGTGCGGCAAGACTAAATATTTACTTTCAAACAATACTGGATTCACTGCCTTTTATGAGGAACAAAACACTCTTCTGGAATAATATAAGGGATCTCACTCTGACTCTTCTAGAACAGAGCAGAGTTCCAAATGGCCCAAGGTGAGGCTCAAATGGCAGCACAAGGTCACTGGAGCAATTAACCCAAGGTCACTAGACAGTAAGTTAACGACTATTTGTTGACTTGTAAAGGTAACAATTGGCATCTGTAACTCTTAACAGGAGAGTAGCTCAGAATCACTGTGGTTTGACAAGGGTTTGCTGTCAAACCACACGTCTGGATTACACCCAGAAGACCCTGACTTGCTGGGTCTAGAGTTTGTTCTGGATTCAAATCTACACATTTGATTATCCAGATGAAGAATCTGCCCATGGAATAGAACCTACCTATAGAACACTGTTTTTCTGAATAGGACCTACACCTCAGAATTAAGTTCTCATGTCAGATTTTAAAGTTCTTTTGATAGCATTAGTGGTGGTAGAAGAGGTAAAGAAGATAAAAGATTACAAAACACATTGTGGTGTCCTATGTTAAAGTTTTTTTTTTTTAAAATCATGATTTCCAGAAAAGAAAGAGAACTTAGGAGACTACATATTAATGGGGGCAACAAGCAGTTACTGAGCTCATAGCTAAGGTCAAGCACTGTACTAGGTACTTCGTATGCCGACCTTAGAGATAAATGGTTCCCTTGAGTAAACTAAGGCTCAAGCTTGGAATACCATGGCAAAAACTCCAGGGAAATGACTAATGTGGAGGACTGACTCAGTTGTCTAGTGAAAGGAAGGCAGCATTTTGAAGTTGGTTTCCATTTTAATGACATGCTGAGGTCATGCAGGTTGCTTTCTATGTGGTTTGAACACATTTATCAATGGGCTCAGCCTGGGTGGTGAACTCCTGGGCAGCAAGCCTTGCCTCAGAGGCATCTCAGTACCTCTTGATGCCTCAGGCTCTGTCTGCTGAGCTTCAGCCTTCACCTGGTCACAGCTCTGCAGCAGGGCTCCTATACAGACAGGGCTGATGGGGATGGGGGATGAGGGACCTCTGCCTCTACTCTGATCTTCTATCCAAAGTGCAAACCAGGCCATCCACTGCTTACTTAAAACTCACTGAGAGGTCTCTACTAACTTCAGGAGGAAGCCCGGATGCTCACTCCAACAGCTCAGACACTATGATCTGACCCCTTGCCTTTCTTCGATGCCTTCTTCCTCCCTACTTGTCTTCTCTCCACCCTTACGTCTCCTACACATCTAAGCCACAGATACTAATTACATCAACCTACTAAGAGTTCGAAATACACCAAGATCTTTCTCCTTAACCTTTGTGCAAATTATTCTCTTTGGTTAGAATGCTGTCCTCCCTATGCATTCTCCCTTACATAGCATCCATTAGATGTCACCTCCTCCAGGAAGTCCTTCCTGCCTGCCTTTTTAAAAAAAATTTTCTTATTTTCAATATCTGATGAGTTGTCCCCTTTTTCATCCCTCACCAAGAGTAAGCGAGGTGCTCCCCCTAGATATTCCCACTACCATCTCCTCCCTTTATCTTAACAGTTATCATGTTAGAGCAAAATTGTTTGTTTTGTCTCTCTGCTGTCCCAGAAACTGAATGTTAAGACATCAGTCACTGTGCTTGCTCTGCTGCTGAACCCACGGGCCCAGGGAACAGCTGGTGCTCAAACCATTGTTGAATTGGCAACATCTCCTGAACACATAATCATGTGTATTGTAATGACAGAGCAGCTACCTACATATTGGGAAGCCCTACATTTCTTTTCTTCCCCCTTCTTTCCTTTTTGCTTTTGATTTTTCTCCCTTAAAATCAAAATTTTCAGAAAGAGGAAGATAAATTAACATTTTAATAAGCACTTCATATATTGCAAACATAGACCATGGGCCAATACTGAGAGGTAAACACTATCACCCTCGTTACATAGGTGAGCACATGCAGGCTGAGATTCAAGAACTTACCCAAAGTCACAGAGCCAGTAAGTATCCAAACTGACATTCACACCCATGATGCCAAAGCCTGTGACTTTTTCTTTACGATGTGCTACTTCTGTTTGTTCAGCACAGGAGGACTTGAGGCTGCTCAGAAGGAAAGGATGGGGCTTCCTGTCCCGATGCTACCGCCCTATGTCTGTACTTACATTTGCTGTCAGCTGGGTTGTCAAAGCTGAAACTTTCTCCTGGGAGGCATCCAGTTCCCGCCGCAGTTTGCGAATCTAAAGATGACAAGGGAGAGGGTTACATGCTTTGGGAGTCCATTTCCAGGGTGAGCAGGGTCAAATAATTAACAATAGCGAAAGAGGAAATCCAACCAGCAAGCTCTTCCTTACCTCTGACTGGCATTTTTCTTCCGGCTGTAAAGAAAACATAAAGGAAATTAGACCAGTTAAGGAACAAAGAATAGTGCAGTCCAGCCCACCAGGAATACCATATTCAGATAATTGCAGTAGTCTGGAAGATTTATTAGTTTATTTTCTGGTATATTTCTCTGGATAAACTGGTTCAATTAAATTGACCCATCAGAAAGGCCAAATACAAACAGCATATTATTTTCAAAAATTAGGGAGAATGAGAATACCACTCCACATTTCAGTTGTGTGGAGCCACCCTGCTCCCCAGGCGGGGATGGTGATAGGTAAGGTGTGCAGGAGAAGGTATGTGATGAGAAGGCCATGAGTCAGATTTAGTAAATAAAAATACAGGAGGCCTAGTTAAAGTTGAATAGCTTTAAAAAAAAAGTCTAGGGCCAGGCACAGTAGCTCATGCCTGAAATCCCAGCACTTTGGGAGGATGAGGTTGGTGGATCACTTGAGGTCAGGAGTTGAAGACCAGGCTGGCCAACATGGTGAAATCTACCTCTACTAAAAATACAAAAATAATTGGCTGGGAGTGGTGGCATGCACCTGTAATCCCAGCTACTTGGGAGGCTGAGGCAGGAGAATGGCTTTAACCTGGGAGCTGGAGGTTGCAGGGAGCTGAGATCATGCCACTGCACTCTAGCCTGGGTAACAGAGGCTACCCATCTCAAAAAAAAAAAAAAAAAAAAGCGTCTAATTTTGTTACTAAAAAAAAATTTTGTTGTTAATCTAAATTTCGAATTTAATTGAGTGTTTTGTATTTTCTCTGGCAACCCTATCTAGGGAGCAAGGAAGACTGCTCTTGGGCTAATTCTGCCCCATTTTCTGCCCTCCTCTCACTTCCCTAGGTCACTGCAGTGGGAGAATGGGAGCAGCAGGATAGAAAGACCTCAAAGTGAGGGGGGTTTGGGAGCCCCTATTGGCCATCCAGTAACTCCACAGGCTGTGAGAATAAATGTGGCCTTTATCTTCATGCTGCCCCATTCAAGGACCCCAATTACCTGTGACCCTGTGGAGTAAGGGTGAACTCTGTTACCCCTCTTACTGGCTTCCCTCTTTGCTCCTTCCATGCTGGCTCTGTGTCTGTGGTGACAAAGGTACCAGCCAGCCAGAAACTATAAGACCCTGTCTCCTCCCATAGGGGGAGCCCACATGGGTTGGGGAACCTACTGCAGGAGGAACCTTTCTTTCCCTGTCCTCTAGTTCCCACAGGGGCTCATAACAAAGAACCTACCCAGTTCCTGGAAATGCTGATTGTTCTGACCTCTCCACCTATCACTCTAATTTCTCCAGGAAGGGAAGAGTGACTTGGGAACGAGGTAGGTGAGTGAACATCAGTAAGAACTCTATTTTGTCCTTGGGTCTTCCCTAAGTGTCCTGATCCAATTTTATTAGGGATAAGCTCATTATTTTTCAAAAATCAGCATCCGACCCTGATGTTGACGTCTCCATGAGTTCACAATACAAAATGGGTATAATTCATTAGAACTTGCAGAGCCCATATCCATCAGCTGGAATAGGTGGGCAGCTGCTTCCTGTCTGATCCCCCTTCACCCTGTGCTCCCCATTGTCCTCCCTTCCTGATCCTGCCCACAAGTCCCCTCCTCTAGGATGGCTCCTAATAGCAGCAACCAATTTTTAAATACACAGAGCCAAGTCATTTAATCCTTGCAGAAACTCCATTAGGTAGGTTTGTTTGTATTCCTTCCAAGGTTCAGAAGGGTTAAGTGTCTTGCCTAAAGTCTCACTTAACAACCTCCTTATCTAAGAAATGCTTTCAGGAGAAGGTTGGAAGATATCCTTAGAGCTCACTCTTCCCTCCCAGATACTATTCATTCATCTTTGTCTGTCTGTCCATCCATCCTCACTACCACCACCTATCAAATATTTACTGACTTCCTACTATGTGCCAGGCACTGTTTTTAAGAACCTGTGATAAAGCTGTGAACACGACCAAGTCCCCGACTTTTTGTTGCCTGCATTCTGATAATAACAGCTAGCATTTATTGAATGCTTACCATCTGCCAGAGACAGTTTCAAGTATTTTACGTTCATTATTCATCTAATCCTTATGACAACTCTTTGAGGAGGTACTAATACTATTGCTTTCTGTTTTGCATATGAGGAAACTGAGGCACAGAAAAGTTCAATAATTTGTCCATGGTCATAGCCGGTAAGTGGCAGAGTTGGGACTGAATCTAAAGTAGTAGTCTGGCTCCAGAGCCTACGCATATTCTCCTGCACTTTTACTATAGCTACATTCTCCTGGAGGCTTTCTAGAAATAAGCTCCCTGAGTTCAATCCAAAGGGTACAAGTTAATGGTGAAATGTAACCACCATTTAACATTTGGAAGGTTGGTGGAGGCCTGTTAGCAGGCTTAACCATCCACATAGGACCAGACCTACTTTGAAACACTTCCACTGACAGACCCTGCCTAACAGCCCTTCCCCATGCCTCTGCCACTGTCCGTCACTGTGCCCACCTGTCTCTGGGATTGGGCCCCTATTATCAACAGCAGCCTAGAGAAAGCATGTGCTTTATATCTTGCTCCAGTTGCTGCTGTCCCACACATCTGGGAACACTATGTGATGCTGTTAGCTGCCATCCATTCAGCAGCTTTCCTGGGAACTCAAGTGCTCCCTACCAAACAGGAAAGCAAGTTTGATGCCAGAGGTGGCCTTTGATATTTTTCTTTACTCTAATAAGAGTTAGTCATAACTTTTCCATGGCAATCATTTAGCATTGTGTATTCTTTTCTTTCACTTATAATTAAAATTGCAGGCAAATTTCATGCAGAATGAGCATTCTTGAACATTTGTTACAGAGATTTCAAGGGAAGAACGTACTGTCATCCAATAAAAGCTTTTAAAACTCTCAGCTATTAAGCAGGCTCCTTGGTCTGAGTCTGTGGCAACTTAACAGATTTCAAAGATATCTTTTGGACAACGAATAAGAACTTTATTCACCTTAACATTTACAAAGGTGCCTGGGGCATGTGTTTCAGAATTTCATCATTATCAAGAAGGTAATAATAGATAAGGGACCACACTTCAGTGCTAGGTGGTAACAGAGTCTAGCCAGACTTGCAGTTTTTCTTGAAATTAGTAGACTGCACGAGCATAAGAACATTCAAATGTTAGGCTATCTTTTTTTTTTTAAGTCTGCAAAAGCAACCCATATTCTCAGAGAGGGCATATGTGAAGACAGTAAATGGGAGCCTTTGACTCCATGACTCACAGAATGTCAGAGATCGTAGGGGGCTCAGATCACCTTGCTCAGTTTCCCAATGCCAAGGGCAAAACTGGAGAGACACTCTAAATAACCAGGTGATTTGCCCAAAGTCACATGGCAAGAAGAATGCTAAGATTACACCTCGGGTCTCTTGTTATCCATATAAAAATGGAATTTAAAAGTATTATTATTAGGCATTTGCTAATTTGTTGAATTTATATCAGCTCAGAAATGACAATTTCAAATTTCATGAAAACAGTATCTTCATGTCCCCACACCCAGAACAACAGCTACTGAAAGAACTTGGTTGGCATGAAGGGGCTGCCCCGAGGAATTGCATGTGACTAGGAACCTCCTAGATCTGAAGACACACAGGTTGAGAAGCTTATGCTCTTTCCCTTCAAGGCTGGTCAATGCTGGCCAGTCTCCCATTTTTCACTCTTCTAAAAAGCCCATTCCCCTCTATGTTGACAAGAATCCCTGGGAATGCCACAGGGCAAACATGGGGCTGGGCACTGAAACATCTACTACAGTTTCTCTGTGCCCGCCCTGTGAAGCTACAGTCCCATATCCCTCTGGTGCATACGGCTTCCTCCTTCAGTAGCAGGCTCCTTTCTCTACTAAATTATATCCTAGGGCTTAGTCCAGACCCTGGCATAGCCATGGTGCCAGTAAACATTATTGAAGAAGTGAATTTAGGTATGAAAGTACCAACCTTGGTACCCATATCCCACAGTTTCATTCTAGAAGAAAGGATTTATCTACTGGCTGACAGCTGAAAGAGCATCTCTATGCTTTCTTAGTAAATCATGGCTTAAAAAAACCTCTCTCCAAGATTACTCTATATAAAGCCTTTAAAAGGAAAGCTAGGACTTGGTGATGAAATTTCAAACAAGATGACTAGCTGAGGAAAAAAAAAATTTAGAGTTGGAGGGGTGAGGTGGGTAGGAATAGAAGCAAGTGTTTCCAGGTCCTTCAAAACAGACCAAATCAGCAATCACTGAAGTTTGTTTGCTCACTACAGGCCTAAGAAAGAACAGTTAGGCCCTGGTATCTTTAACTTGATTCTGGGTGCCCTCTTATTTTCCAGGAGCTACACACAGTGTATATGTACCACTGCTATATGTACCAGAAACCAGGCATTATCAAAACCTGAATTTTTAAAACATTTGTTTCCATGGGATTAAGGGCTAAAGAATTTCCAATTCACAATTAACGACAAGACTTTTTTTTTTTCCTGTAGAAATTTCCAAATTACTGTTTTTAAAGTAAATAGTATACAGCTATGGCTGGGCACAGTGGCTTACGCCTGTAATCGCAACACTTTGGGAGGGTGAGGTGGGCGGATCACTTGAGGTCACGAGTTTGAGACCAGCCTGGCCAATGTGGTGAAACCCCAATTCTACTAAAAATGTAAAAAAAATTAGCCGGGAGTGGACTGTAAAAAAAAAATTACTCGGGCTGAGGCAGGAGAATTGCTTGAACTCAGGAGGCAGAGGTTGTAGTAAGCCAAGATCGTGCCACTGTACTCCAGCCTGGGTGACAGAGCATGAGTCTGATAAAATAAAATAAAATAAATACAATAAAATAAAGTGAATAGTGTACAGCTATAAAAAGTAAGCACTACTGAACAAATCCAGTAGTACTGAAGATCCAAGTGTATTTGATTACATTTGGCTTTCATTCAATAAACCTCTCTGTGCTGATAGCTAGCATTTAGGAATGTTTGCTCTGAGCTGTGTGTACTATATTCATTGTTTTAGATGCATTTTCTCATTTCCTTCAAACCTACTTTAAAAATATCTACTATGTGCTAGGTACTGTTCTAGGCACTGGGAATAAAAACAAAAACGTCCTTGTCTAGAAAGAGTTTCTATTATAGTGAAATGTAATCTTCATAACATTTAATCCTCGTTACACCTCTATAAGGTAGGGACTGCTATTATTTCTACTTTACAGATAAAGAAACTAAGGCAGACAAAGGGTTAATAAATTGCCCAAGGCCTTTCTTTTCCAAGGCCATTAGCAGGTAGCCAAGGCTTCTCACACATTCTAGCCAGCTATCACCTAAAGTACAATCCCACTTTAACAAGGCAGTTCTCGATTTTGGAGTTGGTATAATATAATTAATAGCTGTTTGTGAATTTTAAATCTTGTTGCCTAATTAATTGATCCCCTTATAATGGAAATGCTTTCCCTAGGAGAAATGCATCTATTTTATTCTTGACACATGTAATAAAGGAACCCTAGCTCTCATGATCACAGCCACACAGCACTGATTTATACTTACTGTAGAATAAATTGACGATGTGCTGGAAACCAAGGAGAGTGAGGATCCATGAACTATTAAAAGAAAAAAAAAAGGTGAATTGATAGATGGCTGTTACGGAACCAAAAAGGGGAGAAGGGAGGAGAAAATCAGCAACACAGGACACCCCAGGCTTGGAATGACTTAATCTCACCTTGGCCCAACCTTTTCTGGTTTGGCAATAGGTCAGTGACAAATAAGTAAGTCTGCTAAGGATGTCACTTTTCTATTACCGCATTTTTCCTTCAACCTTCTGAATACTTTTTCTCTTGACTGTCAAAATAATATATGATACTGAACAAAAATTTTCAAGTACAGAGAAGTGTTAAGAAGCATATTCACTGTCACAACCTGCAGTGACTCACAATCTCGTTGCCTGGAGGGAACCTGTTACTTTTCCAGCATACTTTGCTTCACTCCTTTCTCCAATGTATTCCTCTAGGGTTAAGACAGTGTTGCATATACATTTTTTTTTACCCTGTTAGCATCTGTCAGTTGTATATGCAAAAAACTGAGTTGATTATTTTGAATCTAAGAGGCTGTTGGCCACAGTAAGTTCTTTCTAGATGACCATACAGCAGAATATTTGTTTAGAAAACATACCCATCGAAAGACAGATTTTTTTATTTGATTTCTATAATGTCTACAAAGTGACGAGCAAGTGGTATCTTCTTTTATGTTTCAGACTGGTACATTTTGACTAGAACCAACTTGTATGTCCTTAGCACCTCTTCCAGCCCCCAGCCAGTGGAGACATTTTATTATTTGTTTTACGTTTACAGCATAGTCTTTTCTAGGACTTGGGTATTCTGGCTGGCTGCCTTCTTTTGTGGGAAGCAGGTTCTTAATTTTCTTGGTAACTTCTTGACAACTTGTTCGAAAAACAGAAATATTCCTATGTCAAGGCCTCACAGAACTTTTAACTGGGCACAGCTTTCCTGGCCATGGGCGGAATGGCTCTACTCCCACACTGAGCTATGACCTGTAGTCTAAAGTGGGAGGCACGGGGGTAACTTCCATGTGTAGTAAATGGCATTCATCTACCACCCACGAAGTGAACTCACCTTGGATTAGCAGTCAGCAGAAGCTACATGCCAACAAGATAGCTGACAGGAACTCAGGTTCCTGTCTGTCATCTTTCCAATAAATCTTCCCTGACCTCTCATTCTTCCCTTATAGGTTCCTGTCACACTATGAATCCTGTACTGCCTTCCCAAGCTTGCCCTAGACAGTACTTTCTCTGCCCATGCAGCTCTCTTTGTTTAGGCTGCATCTAAATACTGTCTGTCCAAAACAGTTTTGCTCAAATGACATCTTCTCCATGGAAGCTTTCCTCATCCCCCTGACTGCCACCTGGGGGGCTTCCTCCTCCCTCTGAACTCACGTAACTCTTGGCTTGCCATTCCAGCCCTCTTCTCTCAGCAGCTCCCTAATGCTCTAAGTTGTCCCTATATCATCAGGTACATCCACCCTCCTTAGCAATGCCCTCTGCATTCTAGATCTCTTCCTCCACTTCTTCCTTCACTCATGACTAATCTGACTTCATGCCCATAAAAAATCAGGTTAAGGTGTTAATGGCCAATAATGGCTTTCAGTGTTCATATGTCCACACATTAACAGAGGCCTTTAATGTCCCAACTTAGTGGCCTAATGTTCCACAGAGGTAAGTTAATTCAGCTTATGACACAGACAATAGTGGAGGAATTATGTTGGAGGCCAAGTTGGATGAAGAGACATGGGTAACACGTAGCCATACACACTTGCATGACTGGCCTGCCAGAGACCAGCACATGGCTGCTATATGGCCTCTGGCTGCTAGAAAATGGAAGCTTTTTCTTTTCTATTTCTACGTCTCACACACATAAACTTAACTGACACGGTTTTAACAACAACTCAGTGCAAGCGTGGGGCCACAGGCAGAGAAGAGCACATCTGGCAGGCTTAAGGTAGCGGTAATTGTTTTTCTCAATAATTAACTCCTCTCACTTTGTAAATAGCAATAGCAAGGCTGTATTCCAAAGAGAGATTCCTTGATTTTCAGAGTCAACCCAAAACTGAATGTGGCTTGCCTGAACCATTGCAGTTGGCCCTCCTTCAAGGGACTTGAGCCAAGTCAGAGCCTGGGTTATGCAGTGTGGTTATTTTTGGACAAGAAAATGCCTATGGGAGTTACAGAGGCCAAACAGCTAAAGTAGGCTATGTAATTTTCCTCCCTATAGCTATACCTCCATATTTTTTTCAGCTACAAGGAACCACAGAGAATATCTAGGCTATTTCTGCCATTGAGAAATCTGAAACTCAGAGAGGTTAAATGACTTGCTAAGGTCACACAGCAATTCAAGAACAGGATCTGCTGACTAGAAGTCAGGAGATTGCTCTGCCTTTGAGTGATCTGTTTTACTGGTTTCTGATTTGTTTGGTTGTTTGCTTGTTTTATTTTAAAGAGCCTTTTGGTGTCTTAGAATGGTGTCCTAGTTCCTTCATGCAATCTACACGTGGGCACAAGCTAGGAATGTTTGAGAAGAAAGATGCTTTAGTAGGTGTGAAAACACTAGACAGAATAAAACGACTATGCATATTCCAGCCAGTGAAGCAATCAAGTTCCTCTGACCCTCATCACAGAGAATCTGCAAGTAACAATCCCAGACTAGGCAGGAGTTTCCACCCTTAATCAACAACACAATATGTTAACTCTCAGCGGGGTTAAGTGATGTGGCCAGACACAGAACTAGTCAGGAGCAGAGAGAGAATGTAGATCCAGGCATGATGATCTACTTCTCATTCCACAGTTGGGTACTGTGGAAAGAGTCAGGAAGAATGAAATGCAGTTCTGATGACTAATGTGCTGACCTGCCTCTCCATCAGCAAAGGAAGCATTGATAAAAGATCAGAGCTTGCCTCAGACAGGTTTAAAAAAAAAAAAAAGCCAGCTGAGTCACATATCAAGGTAGGATTGAGTAGAAAGAAAGAGGGACTGGAATCAAGAGGCTTAAGACATCATCGTGGCTGCATAAAGTCATCAAGTCACGGCACCAAGAAAAAAAAAAAGAAAAAAGTCATCAAGTCACTTTTGCCGCAATTTGGCCATTAAAAAAAAATGAGGATGATAATGGCCCTTGGGGAGAAGGCTATAATATGACAATTATAACAATAGCTGCCACTGAGTGAGCACTTACAGTACTCCCCTTTCACAGTTATTTGTTAAATGCTTTCCAAGATTTATCTCACCTAATGTTCACTTCAATTTTCCAAAGCAGGTACAATTACTTTCCACATTTTAGTGAACAGGAAACAGGCTGAGCAGGTCAAGTCCTTTCTCAGAGTCACATTGCTAACAGTAGGGGTGCCAGGATTTGAACCACTACTGCAACTCAGAGGCTGGAAACACAAGTAAGCTGCAATACAAGCTTCCTTGGTTAATAAGCTTCTCTGCTCCTGGGGATTCCATATAAACTGATAGGGTGGAGGGTTTCTGTGTTTTTCATTGCATTAGCTCTCAGTGATGATTGGTGAAGTCACAGGATTTTTTTTTTTCTCTAGAATCCATTTTAAAAATGCCTCAAGCATCTCCTTAAATGTATGCTATTAAAGTTGACTTTAAGATCGCATAATACATCTGATAGAAATTAATTTACCTGAAACACCTTTGAAAGCCTGTATCTGGGCCATGCCTGTACCTAATCTACATATTTATGATACCTAAAACTCCTTCAAAGTGGAAAGTACTAATTAAATTGCATGAAAACCTCACACAAATGCTTGTGCTACTTCTTCCTAAATTCTATTCTGCTTTGTGGTATATAATACATCTAACTGATTATTACAAGGAGGTTCTGTTTGGTCCAAACATAAAATGTCAATTTTCTTCCAATTGCTCCTGCAAATACTGGGAGTTAATAAATTCAAAAGAAAAAGGAATTTCACCAAAAGGAATTAAAAACCTTTAATTGTGTTATTAAATTACACAAGCCCTATTTTGTTTTTGAATGTAATACTCTAAGAAGAAATAAAATCAATCTGATGCCATATTTTCTCATCAAAAGATGAGAATGTTACGTATTCACAGTGTATTGACAGCAGTCCCTAACCCATTCCCCTAAGGTGTGACTTTTACCTCTGTGCTTCAGTTCCACGTCACCATGAATCATTAGGTTTACAAAAGTCTAGACACTGCTTGTGGGCAAGCACTTTTTATCAATGTTATTTGACATCCCAGATATTCCATAGTTGTGCTGCCTGCCAGCTTGATTCCAGATGGAATAAATAAAAGCTCTCTGATGACGATACTGTAATGGTCCTGGACCTTTATGAGGCAAAGTGTGCTTGTTTGGACAAGTTTCAGTACTGAATGTGGTTCACTCAGGAACACACATGACAGAGAAGATGAATACAATGAGGGACACACTCCATATGCAAATCCTTCCTGGGGAGCTTGGAAAATGCTCCGTGGCGATGCTTGCCCAGTACACTGATGAGAAAGAAGTTCAAGACGAACCACTTCTTCCTTCACCTTAGGGTCACAGGATATTCTCTACTATCACTGCTCTGAGCGGTTACAGCATTAATTTCTAGCTCTTAAATTTCACAAGTGCCCCTCAGTGACTCAGGCTTCTCCCCTCCTTAATCCTCCATTCCCAGCAGCTTCCCATATATGGATTTACAGACTTGTGCCTGTTCACTGAATGTCACTGGATGCAAATGATACATAAATCAGAGTGAAAAGCATTAAGTTGCCAAGAAGATAAACCAAGGCAATTGTTCTGTAAATAAATTCTTTAAAACTTCTGTTAAAAAGAACATTAGGCAAAAGCAGAATCTTATGCCTTATTTTGACTTGAAACTTCCTAGACAATCACAAGTTTGTTTGTTCTTTCATGTTGGGAGGATGCCGGCCCTATTTCCCTACTCATATGGGGACTGGAAAGCACCTATAACTCGCCCTCCACATTCAGTTTTGTCAATAGTAATAAAGGGACAACTAGCTGTACAGTCCTCAGCCTGGGCTCCATTTGCTCCAAGATTCCCTATTCTCTGGCTGGGGACTTTGAGCTGCCAGGAAGTCAATGCTGAAGCTGTATTTTTATAGCTATGTTATTATAGCTTTACGGCTGTGTTATTACAGGCCATGATATGTAATAACATTATTGTGTTTACATGTATATGTATTATCTCATTTAATTCTCATAATTCCATGAGCTGAATACTATTATTACTTCTATTTTATCCGTGAAAAAACAGAGGCACAGAGACATGAAGCAACTTGCCCAAAATCATACACCTAAAAAGCAGTGGAGCTGGATTTTAAGCTCTGCTAGCCTGACTCCATATTCTTAATCACTGGTTGATGAGTATTGCCTCCAATGTCTTATCAGTCCCATCTTCATGGGGTAGGGGTCCTCACAGAATTTTGACTGCTTACTTTCCTAACTTATACCTTGGGTGATGGAACAAAGGGAGAGAGAAATGAAGTGAGCTATGAAGACGGCTGACAAAGTTGTCTACAGAACTTTTCTCCCATGATTCTGATTAAAATGAACAAAACATAAAAATCCAACCCCAAAAATTCACAGTTAGCAACCAAAGAAAGAAAAGGGCATACCTGAACATAATGAACATAAAAACCCGGTACTTGAGAAAAGAGATGAAAAATTCTGGAGCAGAGCAGAGGGGCATGGCTGCCCGGCCCACAGAGCTACATGGGTATGTCAGCACAGGGAAATGAACTCTCCAGAAGTTCTCTCTGCCAAGATGATGAGCCAGTGGCTGAACCTCAAGGTGGAGATGCATGCCAAGAAGCTGTGGCCCAAGTCCAGGAGGGAGAAGCCTAAAGCGGAACTCAGTCAGCTCTACGGTTCACCAATGTTTTTTAAGCAGCCTCTTCCTTAAAGGCCTGGAAGGTTAACGAAGGGTCAGGCCAGACCTTACTCTTCAGATCCCCATCCCTGGCCCCCAGAGTAGGTGGGAGAGGTGGGAGCATTTATAGGTGGGCTCTCAGGTTAGCGAAGTGAACTTGGCATAGAGGACCCTACACTGAGTAACCTGGGAGATGGTAAGTTTCCTTCCTTACCTTCTTCAAATCCATCCCGGAATGAGCCTGAACGGCTCATAGTTCTGCTCTTCTCATCCAGAGACATGGAGCTGTTCCGGAAGCGGCTGTCAGTGTATGGATCATACTGCCCATCGGCATTGGAGAGGCTGTGGGTCCTCAGCATGGTCGGGTTGGACAAGCTCATCTGGGTGACAGTGGTGGGACTCGCTGGAATAAAAGGAAACGAATCAAAAGGTTGGACATTCATGTCTCTGTTCAAATCCTGGTTGGGGACAAAGAGAAGACTGCTTATTGTTAGCCATACATGTTCCTGCCAATTCTTCTCCCCTCTGTTTTCTAAAAGGTAGTCGCATCAGCACTTGAGTTACACACTGGGAGCTAAAAATAAGAGTGGAAAGGCAGGTCAGCTCCAAAGCAAGGCTCTGGGCCTCAGCTTTCCAACTTGGCACGTTCAGACAGGCCAGTGTCACCTTCCAGGCATGAGCTAATTACTCCCCAGGCTCATCTGGAATGATTTTCTCTAAAGCCAAAAGCCCAAAATAGTCCAACCAGGCTTTTGATCAGATGGGAAGCATTTGTACATGACAAAAATCTCTTGCCTCAAAGAGTTATAGCTGGGAAAGAACAATATGAACACAGGTCTCATTGCCTCAGATGGGGTACATTTAATGTTGTAAAAGAGTTTCAATGCGAAGGAGGCACATCTGTCTCAGCCAAAACTAGCTTTCTTATGAAAATCCTGTCCATTTGAGAAATGTGCAGTATTTTCAGAGGTACTCATTTAGTCCATCAGAAATGAAGAGTTAAACCTCACTTGCTTACAAGCCACCTCTATCCTTAAATACTTTGAATTTGTTATTCACTATATTCAGAAAAGGCTGCCTCTCTAAAGAGTAAGATGAGATTAGAAAAGATTTCTCACCCTCTATCAGTCCTTCAAGGCTCAGCTCCTACCCCGCCATCTTCACGGTAACCTCTGCCAATAACTCCAGCCAGCACTAACCTTTCCTTTTTCTAAAGGTGTCTAACACTTGCTACCTAATTATATTCAGCTTTTACACGGTTTCATATAAGGCTTTGGATTGCTGTCTTTTGCCCTGTTATACAGGTGTGCACTGACATGTTTGTCTTTCTGAAAAAGAATCCATTGACATGTCAGCAGGGACTATGTCACAAATTCTTTTCCTTTCCCCACTGTGCCAGTCACAGCATTATGTCAGAAGTAGGCATTGTTAAGAATACCTATTCAATCAAAACTTAACTTTTATTTCCAGCTTAATAAAGCAATGAGGATAACCCAATATGGGATATGCGTAAAATCTACTGCTTCAGAGGTCTTAGAAATAGAATGCATTCTTTTTAAGAATGGGATAACATGTTCTTTGCCATAGCCCTACCTACATCAACCACATAAAGGAAATCATTGATTAGAGTATCAAAAACTTTACTATTTTCTCTATTTCTTTTGCTATCAATCTCCTGTAATCAAACTATATTGCTGAGGGCTGATCAGACACTGAGAGGGATGTGACTATATGTCTATTTCAAAATATAAGATAACTCAAGTGATGGTTACACCAAAATCTCAGAAATCACCAAGAAAGAACTTATCCGTGTAATCAAAAACCACCTGTTCCCCAAAACCTATTGAAGTAAGAATATATTTTACATATATAAGATAACCACTGCCCTATGGAGCTAATCAACAAGGCTAATGACAAGTGGCTACTCACCAAGCTGGGAAAAGTTGAATCTTGTTCCAGAGGGAGAAGTCACGCTGGAGCCAGAGGAAAAGGGGGAATTGGCAGCGGTGTCCTGCAGGCCTCCTGCAGAGTGGGACCGTAACCATTCTTTTGCATCTTCTTGCGTGCGAAGCTGAGAGGTGGGAGTATACCTGGACAGACAGAAATCAAGCTGGAATTAACTATGAACAACGCTTATTAAAATGAACTCTGTGGAGCTGATGATAAATATATAAAAAGAAAACATATCTAAAGATGATTTTTAAAAAATCAGATCACTACACACCCCAAAACTTATGAAGTTTCTCAAAACCTTTTTTCTATTTGGCTGTGTTTGGAGAAAATGACAATTCCTTTCAGTTTAGAGGGAACACATAAAGGGAAGAAAATCGGTAAATGCTCAGAAAAGCCGTCACTGGGCGTATCTGTAACATGTTGCTTCATGACAGTGTCATGTCAAAGCCCCCACCTTGACAGGACTGAAGCAACAAAATGAGCTGCTGTTAGAGCTGTGAGGGAGTTTTAATTAGACAGCTCATGGCATCTGCCATTCTCAGCACAAATAAATGATCATGAATCACAGCACATGAAAAAGCAGACATACAAAGCAAGGTCTGAGGACACTGATGCAGTAGTCGCTGTAATTAAGCATAAACAAATCTTCATAAAAGGAACCCCAAATCATTGGGTTTCAGAGGAGAGGGTCTTCAGAAGTTATGCGGTCCACCTCCTCATTTATTCTGAAATGCATATGGTGATGATTTATTGAACGTCTGCAACGTGCTGGGTGCCTTCATGCGCATTATCTCACCAAAGCCTCAGACCTACTCAGCAATGCAGATGCCATTATCTGCATTTTACATTCAGGGAAGGTAAGGACCCTGCTGGGAGTCACAGAGTTGAGATTTCAATCCATGTTTGATTTTAAAATGCATGCTCTTTTCATTATGCCCATAAGTAGCATCTGAAATTTCTTTTCTTTTTCTTTTTTTTGAGATGGAGATTCACTTTATTGCCCAGGCTGGAGTGAGGTGGCCCGATCTCGGCTCACTGCAACCTCCACCTCCTCGGTTCAAGCGATTCTCCCGCCTCAGCCCCCCCGAGTAGCTGGGACTACAGGCATGTCAGCTAATTTTTTGTATTTTTGGTAAAGAGAGGTTTTCACCATGCTGGCCAGGCAGGTCTCAAACTCCTGATATCAAGTGATCCACCCACCTTGGCCTCCCAAAGTGCTGGGATTACAGGCATGAGCTACCACACCCAGCCTGCATCTGAAATTTCAAGTGCCAAGTGGCCAGGGTACCCTTGGACTTATGTATTATGAAGTGACTACTGATTATGTACATAGAGGGATTCCTTGGGCTTAGGGAAAGATGCTGTCGGTGTGTTAGTACTGGATGTTCATGTGTATGGAGTGGCTGAGCTAGACAGGAGGAGTCAGAGGGAGCACAGAAATGCTTCTTAATGTTTTTATTATATCTGACAGATGTGCAACTTTCTAGGACACATCAATTGCCTGAAAATAGCCTGTCATATGTCTCTATTCTGAAATTTTAAAAAAACAATGCTACATAATTTTGATAGGCTAGATCTGCTACAGAAGTATATGCACCATTTCAAAATGTTAACATTTAGAGGTTAGCTTCCTCTCAGGGCACCAGTGGGGCATCAAAATCAAACTCACAGTGAGAGTGGCCATGATTTAAGCACCTGGCATGGTTGCTGACAAGCAGCTCACAGGCACGACTGAAGTTGGTAAGCACAAAAGGCCTTGCCAAGGCCCCCTCTAAGGCCACACAGCTCAACTCCCTCCTGCAGGACGACTGCTGGGAGATTCTAATACTTTCTTAGATTCTTGTAATTGGCTTTACTCAGAGGATCCCACTGAAAGGAAGCATTGATACCTACCTCACATTACTGTTCAAAATGCTCTCAGTCTTAAGAGCTGCAGGTTATGAACTACAGACATACATGACAGCAATGAAACATTTCATTCCAAGTTCCATTTTATGCAAAAGCACTTAATGCTTAGTGCAGGATGAAGCTGATTCTACAAAGCACGTGGTGTTTAGAAAGCAGGAGAAATGACAGCTGCAACCATCAGACAGCAAGATCATGGGGGCGGCGTTAGCAAACTGAAACTTCTCTGACTGGCAAAGTGATGTAGATGGTGTGAGCGATGCTGACTTATAGCATCTTGTTTTGCCAGGACTAGCACCAAAAATGAACTGGAGCCACCACTTACTAGGAATGGAAGGACAGTCCTTCCTGGGAGTCTTTTATTATCCACCAAAAAATGATCACACCCATGTCTTGTTGGGCATTGAAAGCAGACCAATTTTCCATTAGAATATTTAGACAAGTGCAAAGTATCTGTCTAGCAATTTTGTACTGGCAGAGAAGTTAAATATTTTCAAATCTGGGGAAAATATTCCTCTCCTGTGCTCTTGTCCTAGCTTACAAATCAGTATGCTATAAGTCATGTCCTTTGTCTTAGAAAACAGCCATGTAAACAGAATGGTCACGGTGAAGTGCTCAGAGATTCAACCCACTGGTCCCAGAAGTAGCAGTGACTGCTCCTTGGGCTTGCCCAGGGATGTTTTTCATGAGATGGTTTTACCACATGAAGCCTGAAAAAGCACAGCCCCTGCTCAAGCAAATAAGCTGACAAATGGAGAGTGAAAACGAGAGGGTGCGAGAGGAGCCATCATCCAAGAGGTCCTGCTGTGGTGGTCAAAGCGGGGACCCCAGTCCAGCCCAAACCCCCACCAGCCATGAAGGAGTCACACAGCCAAGCTCCAAAGCCACAACAGATGGCACAGATGCAAGGAGGAAACACAGATACCTGAGTCCTTTCTTAGGCAAAGTGTTCCTATCAAGGTGCGGGTCACTGTAGGAAAGTTAAAACAAAAATAAGAACTTCAGAGCAGCACAGGAAGGCAGGAAGAGGGAGAGCTAGGGAGGGGGCTGCAGGGCCCTGGAGAAAGAGGCACACATCACCAGGAAGTGCCTTATCCAGCTAGGCATGCAATGCAACACATCCACATCCACATCCACGGAAAACAAAAGAAACCCAATCCTCAGCCAGAGCTGACACCAGCGCATACTTTACCCCAGGTCACCAGGAGGCCTGAGTCCCTTAACCCCAACTGTTCTTCCTTTTCCACAGAGTCAAAGCAAAACTCAGGGCTTGCCCCACCTCAAAGCAGAGGTCCTGTACCTTCTGCTGCCCAGGGGCCCTCTCTGCACCAACACGGCTTCTCAGAGAGGATGCCCACTTCTCTGCACCACTAACTCTGGCCCGCCCCCTAAATGCCACTAGCAATGACTTCAAGTGGGAGAAGGGTCTTGGAGGTTTCAAGAGGCCAGCAGTCTGCATATTTGGAATTCATCTGTAATGAAGTGAATTCCAGGTCTCTCTCAATTTCTGCGGCCCAGGCATAGCTAGGAGCTGAGTCCTGGGTGGGGCATGTTACAACTTGCTGGCTGATAAAGTCAAAGCATTTGGATTTCCAAAGACCAACGGTTTAAAGGCTTGGTTTGTGAGCTGACAAAAACAAAGTTTTCTCTGTTGGTGGGGTGAAGGGTTTTTTTTTCTCCTTCTGGCAGGAGACAACATTGCTTGTTATGTTTGGCCAAGTCATCGCTCCCCTACAAATTTTAGGTCAGTATCCATCTTGAGGCCCACCCACAGCTGGGGGCAAACACAAGCATGTACATTTGTAAAGTCTTAACACGCTACATATTCTTTTTCATTATCATCGCAGGAGATGGGCACAAAGAACACAACAGTCTGCAAGACATAATGAGCCAAATTGCAGCAAAGGATTTTGAAAGGGAGAAGAGGCAGCTGCTTGGGGAGGGGCAGACAAAGGTGAGGGCCAAGCTGCACAGTGGGTGGCAGGTCATTTCTGGGCTTGGGGATGGGGGTGGCGAAAGGAATGGGAAGGAAGCTAAAAAGCAGGAACATGCCACAGGAGGCCACAAGAGATGCAAGCGAGAGCTCCGGCTGCCCCAGATCAAGCGTCAGGGTTTGAGGTCGGCTTCCCAAAATGGGAATGAAGGGGCCAGCCCAACTCCACCTCTCCCTGGGCGTTAGCAGACAGAGTAGCAGACTCTCACTGGCATGTCCGTGTGTCACGGAGTACACTAGAGCCACAAACACAAGCAGGAGCCTTAGGCCAACAGCCTCGCACAAGACATCTGGCTTGACAACGAATGGGCAGAAGAACCTAGAGGCTCGGTGGGTCCCCGGCCTGCAAAGTCATTACCTGTCCTGTTTCCTGGGCAGAGTACTTCTGCAGAACTTAGGGCTAGCAGCAGGGGAAGAGAGAGGGCTAGAAGTCCAGGCAGGTAGAAAACAAGAGAAGGAACATTAGCTTGGAAGAAAGGAGAGGTGCTGTTATATACATTTTCTCATTCCCCATGCTGATCCTTGCTTTCTTCCTTATGTGCAGAAACTGGACACCTTTATCCCTGCTGCAGTGAAATCTGGGGCTCTGAAAACACTTTTAATTTCTTGATTTCCTATCAATATGGGAGAAGGGTGTTTGCCACGGTGACAACAGAGGTACCCAGCTGTCTAAAGAACATCCTACTACACACTCCATGGCTGTGACCAGTCACCTACTCTGCTTGCACAATTACAAGGGGAGGGAAAAGAAGGTGTTGATGAACAAACAGGATAAAACTGAAGGATTTCAAAGGCTGAATGCCATTTCAAATGGTAGCATAAACTTGCCCCCAAGAGACTGAGCAGCTCCAAGCACCAAGAATAAACACAGAGGAAAAGATAACAGGAAGCAGAGCCAAGCTTGATTCCATCCCAAACTGGCTTCCTCATGAAACACAGCAGTAATTAGAGAGAGAGACATCTCACAGGCAAAGGCTGTTCAACATTTGGGATTCCTAAGCTAATCTTTTTATTTTTGGAAGGGTGACTTTCTGAGAAAGGCAGCCAGAGGCACAGCACCAACCTTTCTGACAGTGTGGTCTTCACACTGTTGGTTCTGACAAAGGGAGTCAGGGAGTCGTCCTTGGAGGAGGCGATGAGGCCAGTGGAAGAATTGTGGCTGGGGCCCCCTCCACTGCTGAGGGAGATGTCGATGGACTCACAGCTGGTGTGGAGGCTGCTGACAGACTGGAAGCCCAGGCCGTCCTTGCTAACTGCGGAGGAGCTGCTGGCGTTGGTGCCCCAGGTGAGGCTGTTGGAAGGGCCCGAGTGGGCTGAGCTGGGGCTGGAGGCTAGTGGAGACTGGTTGAGGTCCACATTCTTGCTGTACAGAGGACTGCTGCTCCCGCTGCTCAGGACGCCACTGCCTGACGGGGAGTCTAGATTACCTTGCTGAGTCATGGTGGCATGAGGATTGGAGATGACCACTGAATTCTTCATGTTTTCAGCTGTGGCAATGGGCACTTGCTTGGTAGGCTTCCCACCAAAGAGTCTGTGAAGAGACAAATGGTTGTGTAGGTTGAACACCCAGTGCCAAGGGGCACCGGACTGTTAAAGAAGGGAAGGGCAGAGGAGTTGGTGAGAATTCCTGGGGCAGGAAGCATAGCCATCCTGCTGAAATGGCTAAAGGTACTTCAGGGAAAGGTTGGCCATAATGTAGGCCTGGACACTAGTGTATCAGATTGCCATCTTCAAGTTCTAAGCTGCAGTGAAGATTCTTACTCTATCTGAACCAAAGACCCAAGAGCAATAATTTTCTACAGGCCTATCCACATTACTTACTTCCCTTTTTTTTCAATAAATAGATTAACAAGATCTTACTTCCCTTTTTTTTTTCAATAAATAGATTAACTAGAAAATTGCCCTGGTCCAGGAAACATCCAGAGGGAAGATAGTTGTTTTCATCATCTCGGTCTCCATGACCCTAGGCATAAAGCAGGCACACAGTTTATGACAGCTTAACTCTTTTTTTTTTTTTTTTTTTTTTTTTTGAGACAGAGTCTTTGCTCTGTCGCCCAGGCTTGAGTGCAATGGTGTACTCTCGGCTCACCGCAATCTCCACCTCCCGGGTTCAAGTGATTCCTCTGCTTCAGCCTCCCTAGTAGCTGGGATTACAGGTGCGTGGTACCACGCCCAGCTACTTTTTGTATTTTTAGTAGAGACAGGGTTTCACCATGTTGGTCAGGCTAGTCTCGAACTCCTGACCTCGTGATCTGCCCATCTTGGGACAGCTCAACTCTAAGGGATTTGATTTCTTGACCTCTGAGCACAATACACAGAATCAAGAGCATCAGTCTAGATCTGGAGGGGGCCTGGGAAAAATACCTTCAGAGATGTCTCCACAATAGAAAGCGTAACTTCAAAGATGTATCTTTTGAAGCCAGAGCGCTTACTTATCCAATGACATACATGGAAATCTTTCTGGGTTCACAAGACATCAGACCAGATACACTGGGTGTGAACTGTGTCTCTGTGACAGACACACAGAAATGCCATTCTATGACATCTCCCCTGATCGTGGCCAAAAATGTGCCATCAGACTACAGTGAATGACATAAATGCCCCCTCTTCCACTGGCAGAGAGCTCTCTGGAAGAATGTTAAAATTATCTTAAATTCAGATAATTGTCCACATACTAGTAATGCAAAGGCTTTATTACACTCATTAAAACCTGTGTGGAGTTATTAAATATCTCAGTGACAACACTACTATGTATTCTGATATGCACATTGCCTTCGGTGCTCATAGTGGTGAGAATTTGATCTCTGTCCTCTCCAAACAGTCCTATAAATCTCAAGTATTGTAAAGACAATCAATCAATCAATCCTTACTACAGTGTGTGGTAGCAGAAGGGAAACACTTTGTGACTGGTGACAACCAGGGAATGAAAGCTCCTAATGTAGAATCTTGGCTTTAGAATACTTACTTCCAGTGATGACAAGGACCTCGTTACTTCAAAGGGTACCTTGCTCTATTGCCAAGCACTTTCAATTATTAGAAAACCATCTCATCCACGTTTTTTTTCTTGACTTTTGCATATTGCTCCTCATCCTACTATGCATGACTATATAGAAAAGTCTAATCTTTTGTCTGTTAGTCCTTCCAATCATTTGAAGAGAGTTATCTATCACATTTCACCTACGATTTTTCTCTAATACACATCAAGAGAATGGAGAACACCTTAACGATTTAGGAAAAAATGTAATTTACAATTGGCTGAAAGTGTTCAATGCAGAGCCCCAGGAGCTGCATGCATTTTCAAGCATTCTATTACACTAGCCTCAGGGTCTAGTAAAATGCCTTTGTAGTTAGTAAAGGAAATCTATAATACCAAAGAGTGAATATTACATATAATACTTGAGGCAAGAAACAGAAAATTTTCATTTACAAGGCAATCTGTTAAAACAACAAAGAGCAGCCCAATAGACTTACCCCTGAAAAAAAAATCGTTACTGAAATTCTAATAATCAAGTCTAGACAAAGAACAGTGAAGTGCTTTATTGTACCTTTCATGTGGAATGCTTCTTCTGAAGTCTTTTCAAACATTCCTGTTCATCCCCAAATATGTACGTGTGCATATAATTTTTATTTTCTCACTGCTTGATTTTCTTTCCTTGGGACTTACTCTTTCTTATGATAAGAAATTTCCTGGGAAGGTAGGATGGACTGTAACCTATGTAGTTGTACTTTGAGGATGGTCCGGTGGATATTATAATAAGATAATACAAAAAAAGGCAAAAGTTGAATAAATTTAAAAGAAACTTAAAACGAGTACTTTTTTTACATCTAGAGCTTCCACCCAGTGTGAAAATGTGGGGAAATGATGTCTATTTAAGGTAATAGGAAATCAATTTATCTTTTTCAGAAATATTTCTTCTTTAAGAGGTTTTTTTTTGTGTGTGTGTGTGGTAGGGAGGGGGAAGTTGAAATTTCAGACTGACTTGGAATTCTGTAGTAGTATAAAAGCGCATGTGGGGACCCTGGGGTTTGTGAGTAGAGGAAGAAGCTGGTCAAGATCACTCACTGCCTGCCATAATGAGGAAGCTTAGCTGCAGAATTATTAACACAAGAAAAAAAATTATCTGCTCCCCTGAGCTACCCACCCAGGTCTAAGGGTGTATCAAGACCTCATCCTGGACGGTAGCTAACTTCTACTGAGTGTGTACTACAAGCGGACATGACTACAAAGATGCATCTTTACAAAAACTCTGACAAAAAAGTATCATCATCCCCATTTTACAGGTGAGGAAACTAAGGGGAATTGTTAAGAAAGGTTATATGCCAGCTAATTAAAATGGAGCCAAGATTTGACTCCAAGATGACTGATTCCAGAGGCCTAAATTTTTTATCCCAACATAGGAAAATAGTCAACTGCAAAACTGCCAGCAGGATCTGACCAAACAGCTTTACTGGAGGACTGAAGTGGAGAAAAACAGAGGGTGCTTCAACTAAGAAACAGGAAATTACTAGATCCGCTCCCTGTATTCTGGTTCTGTTCAGCATCATTGACGTACTCACTCACCTGCGGAGTGTGGGAGAGGCCACATCTGGGTACTTGGTTCCAGGCTGGAGAGTGGCCTGAGCTGGACTGGACACAGGCTGGGCTGCTGGGTTCACTTTCACTGAGTTACAGGAAGCCACGCTCTCGTTGTCTGATGATATGCCTTTCTCCTTATCTGTCTGGTTGACCAGGCCTGGTAGAGAGCTGCCTAGGGCTGTTTTGGAAGGCTCCCTCAGTTTGGGCACTGGCAGGCCTGCAGACTTGCTGCTGATGTTGGAATCTATGCTGCTGGTGCTAGACCTGTTCCCAGCCCCATTCCGGCTGTTGGACTTACTGGGCCTTGGCAAACTCCGGTACTGAAGGTTTGTCCGGGAGCTGAGGGATAGATACCCGTCGTCCTGATTCTGAGCCCCATCCATGCTTGACTTCCGACCAGCAGACCTACTGACGAGTGCAGATGACTTTGGGATTTTGCCCAGTGTGGCTGACCTGCTGGTAACAGTGGCCCCGCTGGCTGTGATCATGGCCAGACTGGCGGCGGAACCACTCTGCTTCTTGAACCCAAAGCTGTTGGCATTGGCAGTGGGTGTCCTAGAGCTGCTGGGGAGGGGCTTTTTGGATTCATCACCACTGCTCCGGCCTGCATCTGATGGGGAGCGCTTCACCTGGGAGGCTTTTGGAGAAAGCCTTCCTTTCTCAGACACCTTTGCATCATCTGTTTTTCCTAAGAGAGAGATCAGCAAGATTAGCCTGCAATCCAAGAGCCCCCAGCTCATCCATCTCATCTGTTTAAGATGCTCCCTTCCTCTGAAAAGCTGGTTCACTTTTCCCTTGGGGAGGCAGAGGAAACAGTTTTTATAAAAATAATATAGTCTACGAATGTACTGTGAGCCTTTTAGAAAATATCAATGATTTTACTCATTTGCAAAGCAGTCTAAATTTACACAGGAAAAAGCAAAGCCAGCCAATCACTGATATGTTTGGGGGGAAATAACCCCCTGCCTTTTCTGACCTTTCACCCTCTGTCCATTAAAAGGCTGCCCCTAACATGTCCAGGGGATACCGTTACCCTGGTTTATAAATATCCCCTAAATCAGGGACAACATCAACTCAACATACTCTCAGCTCATAAACCCATGCTGTTGAATCTCCTGAACTAGTTGCATTAACTCTCACCCAGTGTCTAGTTAAACCAATTCAATATGTTTCAGCAGTGGAACCATCTTCCGAGCTTAAGAGGCTCCCATGCTTACTTATTTACACTTAGAAAAAGGTAGGGCGCAGGGCGCGGTGGCTCACGCCTGTAATCCCAGCACTTTGGGAGGCCGAGGCGGGTGGATCATGAGGTCAAGAGATCGAGACCATCCTGGTCAACATGGTGAAACCCCGTCTCTACTAAAAATACAAAAAATTAGCTGGGCAGGGTGGCGCGTGCCTGTAATCCCAGCTACTCAGGAGGCTGAGGCAGGAGAATTGCCTGAACCCAGGAGGCGGAGGTTGTGGTGAGCCGAGACCACGCCATTGCACTCCGACCTGGGTAACAAGAGCGAAATTCCGTCTCAAAAAAAAAAAAAAGAAAGAAAGAAAAAGAAAAAGGCAGGGATGTGAATATTTATTTAAGCTCGTTATTAGCGGAGTATAAAATCCTGAGACAACATATGTAACATCAAGTCCTTGCTAGAGTTAACTATGGTTTTGGTTTTTAAAATGATAACCGTAGGGCCAAGAGCGCTCTGGCCTCTTACCAGTTCCTGGGGTCTTCAGTGCACCTGCTGGGGCTGACGGCTTCGTCCTTGGCATGGTGATGCCCACCTGAGCTGTCATGCCTCGCCGCCATGAGCCTGTCTGGGAGATGACGGGATTCTTCTTGCCTGACGTGCTTTTGTCGGACTCGTCAGACACGTCAGAAGGATTCCGCCTCCACTTGGAACCTGGCTCCATTTTTATGCCGCTGTCTGAGCCTCCGTCTGATTTCTTGACATCATCACCAGACCACAGGGAATTCCTCTCCACCTGTGAGTGCTTCTCAGCGTCAGTCTATGGACAGAGACTCTCTGAATTAGTCCTTTCCAAATCCTAGGCTGGGGAGCCCCTCACTCCAAAGGCAAAAATGCCAAAACACTGGAGTAGTTAAGGGAAAAATAATCGTTATTTTAAAGATGTTTGGACTTTTGTACTCTGGTGCCTGATTTTTTTTTTTGTTGGTCCAAGAAAAGTAAATATCAATGTATCCTTAGAATGGAATGAGGTGGCTGGGCACAGTGGCTTACACCTATAATCCCAACATTTTGGGGGGCTGAGGAGAGAGGATTGCTTGATCCCAGGAGTTTAAGATCAGCCTGGGCAACGTGGCAAAACCCTGTCTCTACAAAAAAATAGAAAAATTAGCTGGGCATGGTGGTGCACGCCTATAGTTCTAGCTACTCAGGTGGCTGAGGTGGGAGGATCACCCCGGGGAGGTGGAGGCTGCAGTGAGCCGTGATTGCACCACTGCACTCTAGCCTGGGTGACAGAGCAAGACTCTGTCTAAAAAAAAGAAAAGAAAAGCCAAAGAAAGGGGCCCAGGAAAAATGAAGGAAAGAGCCCTAGGGAGGGGAAGTGGCAGAGCAGATGGAGATGCGGTGAGAATTCAGCCACCACCTAGTCTCTGCCACTTGAACAAGCCTCTTCCAACTCTGGCGGCTGATCTCTAACCAGCATTCAGCCTCCTGGCCTGTTTCCCTGTGTTCTGCCTTCTTCCCATCACTCCACTCGCAGTGAGATCTTTGGATCTAACACACCAAGCAAGGGAGCAAGTGAGCAAGGGTGGTTGCTGGTTCTACTCAAATCAGGGAGAGTCAGGAGCCGAGGGGAAGCACATCCTCAAATGGCACTACCCCCAAATGCGGAGAGCCAATGGTGCCTGCTCTGACCCCAGCATCATTTACACACCACTGCTTTGCTCCCCTTGTGGGATTTTGTTCTGACAAGGGCTATAATTAGCCAGCTTTCTTTGGAAGAGTCCTGACCTGCTGGCCATGAAACCCAGAAGGGGACAGAAGTGTGACGTTAATGATCTCCTGCAGCTAAAAGGCATAAAAGCTGACCAGAATGCTTTGGAGGCCTCCTGGGGTATGAGGCCAGTTGGAGGATGTCAGTAGTGAGAAGCAGCACAGTAAATGGGGAAGGGAAGTCAGCAGCACTTTCAGGATGGGTACACTAAGACACCAGTCCCATTATTTGCAACGCTTAACTACCGAGAGTAGGCAAGATAGGAAATTAAAATGAACACCTGGCAAGAATCTGCCTAACGCCTGTCATCCAAGAGTGGAACATGCCCTCCTCCATGGACTACAATGACTGAATGAGATAAAAGCTAAGAACAGCTCAAGTTTAATCGTCTTCCCCCACCCGCCTCAACCCCTTCTCCCCTTATGAATTTTCAATTTATCCATTACAGACACCTTATGGGTTCTTTCATTTGTTTTTTTCCAGCTAAGTATTAGGTAGCAGAGATATGAGGAGGACAAACGCATACTCCCTGGCTATGAGAAGCTCATCAACCAGCTGTGGCAAGGGACAGAGAGAGGGGAGTTCCTACATGTGGGCACAGGGCAGGAGCTCACTCAAAGCTTGATGAGCGAATGAGTGAGCCAAGGAACGCATGCTTTTCAGGCCACAACACACATTAGCAAAATTATCTGATCTCAGCCTCTGTCTAAATCAGGGAGGTAAGTAGTAAGCACTCTTATCTTTATCTCAGTCTTACAGATGAGCAGAAAGTAAAGTTGTCCATTCTGTGTCCCAACTACCTCAGCTCAGTTTCCTTCCTCTAAACACTTCCAGTACATTCATTCAACCAGAATTTACTCCAGGCCTGCTGTCTCTCAGGCACGAAGGAGGGTCAGAGAATCCGGGTATCAGACTGATTTCCCACCCATCATGGAGCTTACAATCCAGTGAAACAGGCAGAGACTTAATAAATAAAAACAAACAAGTAGGTAACCGTAGATTTTGAAGACTATTATAAGGAAAAGGACAAAAAGTCTGAGAAAGAAATATAGACAGTGACCTAATTTAGATGACAATGATGGGGGTAGGGGACAGTGGTCAGCTCAAAAAGAAGTACCCAAAGAATGAGAAAAAACTCACTTAGTAAAAGAAAAGTTTGAAGCAGAGCATGGCAGGGAGAGGGAGCTGCATGTGTAAAGGACCTGAGGCAGGAAAGAATTGGCTTTGGAACATTCACTTAATAAACATTTATTGGGTGCCACTATGTGCCAGGAAAGCTTATTTGCACTAGGAAAACTGCAATGAACAAGTATAAATCATTAATCTCATGGAGCTTACATTCAAGTACATTTTAACATATTCTAATATGCTCTAAGAGGTACTAAAAATTTAGCATATGCCACATCCTGGGTTACTGCATTATTTATTCTTTTAATGTTCCTATAGTTATTTCCCCCCAATCAAATTGTAATGGTGCTAATAGTAGTAGCATAACTACAATTTACTGAGCACTGACTATGTGCCAGGCACTAAGCTAAAGTGCTTGACATGTATCATTAAATTTAATCCTTATCAAAAACCTATGAGGAAATTACAGTTCATAGTCTCAATTTTACACGACAAAACTGAGGCACAGAGTGAAAAGAAAAATTCCCAGCATAGTGAGGAAGTAGAGATGCAGGGATTTCAGGGACTCTAACTGTGGAGCCCATGTTTTAACCACCACGCCACACTGCCCTCCCTGAAGTTGAGCCCAGGGATATGAGACATTTGTGCATACTCAGTAGCACTAATATCCATACCCAGCAGATTCTCCTTCCATACTGGCAGGCTCCCCAACCCCAGGTGAAGAGCAGCTCTTGCCTAGCCTCTGGGTGGGACTCGTAGAACTCCAATTTCATCAATGGCAGAGACAGCACACTCATCCCTGGGCTAAGAATGTGGCTTGATTTTCTCTCTCTAAAAAGAGCAATCATCCGGCCATCACATCTCCCTAGCTTGGTCCAGGGTGGTTGCCTTCCCAGCTCTACTCTGAATCTTCATGAGCTACGTGCTGGACCATATGGCGGCACCCATAGGGATTAAAAAATGAGTAAGTTCAAGCCTCTCTGTTCCCAGCACTCACAATAGCGGGGCCAGCGAGCAGGACATCCACATGGGGATGTACGAAGAGTTCTATCCTGTCTTCCCCTCCATGCCTCTGCCAGTTGTTCCCATCTCAATGGTACTTCCTTTCTGAAGGGTTTTCTTACTGTCTGTTCTTGGAAGTCTATATAGTCATCTGAATGGGAAGGTGAGGAAAGAAGCCATGGGACTTCAGAAGGGAGGCCAGTCTTCTGAGACTAAGAGGTGAGGCCTGATGAGCCGGAAGCTTGGCATGATGTGGGGAGGAGTGTGAGCTTTGGGTCTGACAGATCTGGGTTCAAATGCTGGGTGCTGCCACTCACTGGCTGTGCATGACCTTCGAGGACACTGCCTCACTTCTCTGACCTTATTACCTCATGTATAAAACACGGATGATAGTAGGTCTCTTACAGCATTGATGGTGGACTCAATCAGCTCAGTGTGGGGGGGCTCAGTAAACAGTGGTTCTTTTCATGATCAACTTTCCTGCCTCTGAAAATCCTCAGCACTCTCTTGTCTATCTTTAGCATTTATCCCACTTTTGTCTTGCATTCGGGAGAACAGGTACTTGTCTCTTCTGCTACTGGGTCACAGGCCTTTGGAAGGTAGGGATGTTCCCTCCTTGTGCCATATCCCCTGCAGATATAGATGCTGAGCTGGCTCAAGTTTGAGCCTCAGTGACCATGGAGATAATTATTGGCATCAACATCATCACCTGCCAGTCATCCTACTAGGCACTGTGTCCATCTACATATATCCTGAACTCATCTTGATCTCAGGCTGTGTTATTATCCACATTTTACACATCAGGAAAATATGAGGCGGAAGGGGAAAAGTAACGTACCCAGTGAGTGAGCAGAAGGGGGCACCCCTTCTCGCCCCCAGCCAAACCCCATCCCTACATCCATGCCAACATCTAGAGAGTTCTAGGGTCATTCAAGGCCACACAGGACAGGAATCCTTGCCACATAATTCCGAATTTTATTTCCCTGAGTAACCAAAAAAAAAAAAAAATGACATGGAATAATCATTTTCCTCCGCATATGTTATTAAACAATCCACGGGCATTGAAAATGAGAGGAAATCTTGATGTGTGCATTTTTGTTCCTTGGCACCTGTGATGGTGACTTCCATAGAACTGAGAGAAAATACTGAATGTGTAGATGAATATGTGAGGGAGTCACTCTGCCACCAACACCTATTCTCAAAATAAAATACCGTAAAATAAGATGAGTTGCTTTGAGGCTACAAAGAAAGTACATTAAGAATGCAGTCAACCTTTAGTCACTGACTTGAATGGAGGCTGGAGGCAGAGGAACAGCTAACCCAGGTGGCAGGGGCTGGGGAGAGAGGAAGGAGAGGAGAGGAGGGAGGAAGAGAGGGAGAGATAAGAGAAATGGAAGGAAGGAGGAAGGTAACTTCTGAGCAACCACCCAGTCTCAGGCACTTAGAGAAGCATGCGCTGATAAAACGTTTCCCTGTTATTTTCACACTCACCCTTGGAGATTCGTCTAATTACCGCCATCTTACGGATGAAGAGGCAGAGGCTTGGAACGGGTAATTAGTTCTTCCAAGGATGTCATAGAGTGAGGAGTGCAACTCAAGACCATCTGGCTTCCAAGTCCACACCTTCTCCCAGCACCACAATCTGGTTGGCCAACCAGAGGCTCTTGGGCTTCAAGCAGGGGATTCTCTGCCCAGCCCCGAGGAAACAGTGGGCACAGGAGCTGACACTGGACAGCTGGGCACCTGGGCACCTGTGCTCTGTGGAGGGCATTCTCCATTGCTCCTCAATGTCCCCGATGATAGTGGAGGCCCTCACAGACAATGGAGGCCATCCATTCCCAATGATCCGTCTCCTCCTCTTTCAATCAGCTACATGAGACTGTTTCTTAGGTTTTCCAGACAATAACTTCCCTGTTCCTGAGATGCTTTAGTTATTTCTCAGAGGATTTTCAAACTGCAAAAGCTAGGCAGGCAACCTGTCCTTATTTTGCTTTCCTGATGGACACGCTGAGCCACATCTTCCTGCCTCTCCATGTCTTGCCTGGCAGACTGCATGCTGCCCACATTCCAGGGTAAACCAGTATGTGACAGGAACCCAAAAGAGCCAGAGCACAGAAGGCGCAGCTCTTGGGAAGGGTGCAACGCACATCTTCCCATTGCCTGATGCTGCTCAGAGAGGAGTAATGGCCCTTAGCATTCCTCAGCGTGATATGAGGGAGGAGGGTGGGAGCCTGTGAATTATGCTGATTCAAATATTTTGAGATGCTCCCTGGACAGGAACAAAGAGAATGTCACTAAAAATCCATTTAAGGAAACTATTGCATAAGAAATCTTAGTAACTACTGGCATAATCTGCATTTAGTTTACTCTAACACCTACTATTTTTTAGTTTTCATTTTACTATTTTAAACTCAGGTAGTCTTATAGGAAAAAAACCTACCCAGTGAATAGTAACCATTTACATCCCTTGAAATAACTTCTGATCTTGATCAAAAGGCATGTTTGTGCAGAATCCTGCAACCTTTTGTGGTGTGACATTTACAAGATGAAAACAAAGAGCTGGTCCAAAGAGCTGGGGCCTCGGCATTAGCCAAATTCAACTGTGTCGGACAGGAAATCATGTACAAATCCCAGGTGTTTATCAATGTGGAACCAGAGATTTCAACTCCAGCCTTGCAGGAAGGGAACAAAGACAAGGAGATTCTTCCAATACAGTGTTTTACCAGCTCCTCCTGCATCTCAGGAGCAAGCATCTTCTACCGTGTAAGTAAACAAGGGAAACCTCGCTGATCTCTCTTTCCTTCTGCAGTACCTCTGATAGCCTGCCTCCTGAATATAGAAGCAGGTGACCAATTCCTTGGTTCCCTCCTTAGTATCTAAGGACAGTCTGGTTGTTCCTATCTTGAATATATAATAAGTCTCGGGGAAAAAAAATTAGTGTTCACAAGGAAAGAAAAACTGGATATTGTGAGATTTAAGATATGGTAGGTGGCAGGAACATGGCCTGGCTGGACACTTCTGAATTGTGTCTAATCACTGATGAAACAGTGACCAGTTTGGGAAATGTGGCTTAGGGTTCATTTGTTTGCTTTTTGTACAGTAAAATACACAAATCTCAAGTATATATAGCTTAAATACATTTTAGAAAATTAACATACTTACATAACCACTGCTCAGATTAAGATATAGAACATTACCCATGACCCCCTTCTAGTCATATGGTAGTTTTTGTTTCTTAAAACAACTACCAGGACCTGCCATCACTAGGTTGGGTTTCTGAACAATGATCAGAAAGTCTGGCTCAAATGAAGAATGCAAGAAACTGGGAATCCCAGGGGCAACACCTAATGTATTTCATCAGGCGGCAAATGTTTTATTTCCATGGGACAGAATTACTCCAGTACTCTGATACATCCTTTTTTTCCCCTATTGTCAAAGAAGACACACCTTTAAAAGGAAAGAGATTTCCAAATCAAATCCTATCTGTACGAAATAAAACACCTTTTCCCCGAGAAAGGAAGAGGCTATGGAAGGGACTGAAAGGAGAGGCACAGCTAGCTCTGCCCTCCCCAAGGTTGCCCTGAGAGACTTTGTCCCAAACAGATTTCCCCAAGAGTTCGCCTAAAAGAGCGGGGCTCCCTTCAAGTGGGAAGGATCAACCATGAAAAAGATTCCAGCCTATTATGCCAGTGCCACCACGGCTCACCAATCCTCGTGCTGGTCAGTCCCAAACTGGGGACAAGCTGTGAGGATGACACTTTAGTTTGTCACTAGTAAAATGGGGTTTTTAGAACCATCCCTTGCCAATCATGAAGGAACACTCTGAGGGCCAAGTGAACATGTCCACATGAAACTAGACTGCATTTGAAATGTGAAATCTGAAGGCTTAAAGCAGGGGTGGAAAACTCCAGTGCCCTGGGGTCAGGCAGGTAATTTACCGAGTACAGCTGGCTGGCAGGTAGCAGTTGGTGCACACTGGAGCAGGAGCGGCAGGTCTAATGGGGTTGGACACCGGGACATCTGTTGATTGTCACCACATGGAGAATGTAGGCTCAAGGAAGCATTATCTTCCGTTTTTTCCAGAGCAACCAGAAAGACATTCTCATGTGAAATAATGTAATTTTTTTTTTTTGAGACAGAGTCTCGCTCTGTCGCTCAAGGCTGGAGTGCAGTGGTGCCATCTTGACTCACTGCAACCTCCGCCTTCCAGGTTCAAGTGATTCTCCTGCCTCAGCCTCCCAAGTAGCTGGGATTACAGGTGCCCACCCCCGCGCCTGGCTATTTTTGTATTTTCAGTAGAGATGGTATTTCGCCATGTTGGCCAGGCTGGTTTTGAACTCCTGACCTCAGGTGATCCACCTACCTTGGCCTGGCCTCCCAAAATGCTGGGAATACAGGTGTGAGCCACCATGCCTGGATGGAATAGTGTAATTTTTAATATTTGACAGGAATCTAGTTTAAAAGAGGGGTAACACTGTGGGCCAAACAAAACACATCAGCAGGGGAATGTAACCCAGAGACTGAGAGTTCTCAACCACAGGTCAGGATATCCTGGCCTTCCGGTCCGGGGTTCTCCATCTTCATTTCCACCCCATCCCCCTTGAGGGATCAGACACGTGCCCCTGGATAGTAGTGGCTCACTGAGGAAAAGAAAAGACACACACTCTGGGCTGAAAACGGCTAAAGTCCAACATCCTTTTCAGTTTTGTTTTGTTTTTTTAAACAAATTATGAAACCGAGGTCCAGGGAGGAAGTATGATTTCATCAAGTCCACACAGTGAGGGTGGTGAGGCCTCCCTACTCCCTTGTCCACCACTCCCTGCCTGACCCCTCCCTCGTGGACAGAGGTCACAGTCAGGAGATGAGAGCACAGGTGGCAGGAGGCTGGGCCTCATCTCATCAACCTGGAGATTCTGCTTGCCCCAAATGGCCCTCTTATCCCACAGGCCCCTGCTGGCAGAGGCCGCTGGAGGAGCCTGGGAGGGCTGCTGTTCCTCACCTGCACATCCAGGTTTTTTCGAGAGGAGGCAGGTGTGTTGGCATAGGAGCTGATGGAGGAGCTGGTGTTGATGTCATCAGTGCTGAGGTTGTCTATGGTGTCACTGATGCCACTGCTGACGGAGCTGCTGTCGTCCCAGCTGCCAAGACAAACACACATCCTGAGCACCAAAACCTTAGGCTGTACCAGCTCAGGCTGATGGCACAGACAAACAAACACCATCTCTGAAAAGATCCAACCTGTGCCATGAAGCCCCGGACAAAGCTCTTTTGCCTCAGATGTGACTCATCTCCATGTCAATCACTGCCTAGGATTGGAAGCTGGGTGAAGAGACTGACAGGACCTTCTCCACACTAAGTACTTCCATAGCAGAGGTGGCTACAGGCACTACCCACGTCCCATGCCGTCCTCAACTTCATCCTGGCAACTTTATGAAAAACAGTTTGTTCCTTCCCAGGCCTAGTGGCAGAGTAGGGGCAGTGAGTTTGGGGACTAGAGCTAAGGGCATGCAGGGAAGAACTCCACAGCAGTCCCCTCTGTCAGGCCATGGGGGCAGAAGAGCTGCTGTATGACTTCTCTGCCTTCACTTCTGGAATGAAACACCAAGGGAGGGAAAGCAGTAATAGTCAGGAGAAACCTGTCAACTTGATTAGTAGCTCTAACTCTAAGAGTATCCCCAAACACATCTAAAATAGATGTTCTTCATTTCTCAACCCTGCAACCGAGTGAGGTCGGTCCCAAGCTGCCTAAGTTCAATCTTCTAACAATGGCTCTTTGTTTCTTTTTTCTCCCTTACCATCTCCCCACCTGCCAATACCACCACATTTCATCCAGCACCCAGTGCTATCACCTTGCTTCCAAAACATATCCAAATGTGCACAGTTCTCTGCCCTCACTGCCACCCTGCAGTTCACGGTGCCGTCAGCACCACCTAGGTTACTGCTACAAGGCCACGGTCTCTGTGGTCTGCTTCTGCTCCCTAATGGTCCACCCTCCCCACAGCAGTCAGAATATCCCGTCGCTCTACTGCTTAATACCCTTGAGTTACCTGTCAGATGCCAAATCTCTCTATACTGTCCCTCAAGACCCTCTGAGCTTGCCTCCTTCCCCAGCCCTGTTTCACAACACTCTCCATCGAGACTGGCTCTGATCATATGCACTTCTGTTCCGTCTAAGCCAAGATTGCTCTCTTTAAGGCTTTGTGTTGCTTGTCCCTCTTTCTGAACATCTGTCCCTGACTCTTCTCATCTTTCAGATCCCAGCTGAAGTTTTACCTCCTCAGAAAAACAACCCCACTACCCACCAAACCTGTCACACTCTGTCACATCACCCTGTTGCATTCACTCATTTGTTTGCTATGGGGTAGCAGACACATAGCAGGTGTTCAATAAATACTTGCTAATCTAGGGCTGGGCACAGTGGCTCATGCCTGTAATCCAAGCACTTTGGGAGGTCGAGGTGGGTGGATCACCTGAGGTCAGGAGTTCGAGACCAGCCTGGACAACATGGCAAAACCCTATCATAAAAGTACAAAACAATTAGCCGGGCATTGTGGTGGGTCCCTGTAATCCCAGCTACTCAGGAAGCTGAGGGAGGATGATCGCTTGAACCTGGGAGGTGGAGGTTGCAGTGAGCGGAGAGCACACCACTGTACTCCAGCCTGGGCAACAGAGTAACACTCTGTCTCAATATAAAACAAAAGAAACTTTGCTGATCAAAACTCATAGAAGTGGAAGTGAGAAGTCAAGTAGACAATAAAGCAAGCTTCTAACATCAGTGTGATACTATTCTAATTAACACAGGGGGAAAGGGCATTGCTGGTTTTCTATTGCACAGGTAGAGAAAATGAGGCTTAGAAAAATGAGATACCCTTACAAGGTCAGAGGGCTAGTAAGAGGCAGAGTGGGTCTGGATCCAGCCATTCTGATTCTAGAACCAACTACCCTCTTTACTGTGACAGCAGACAGTTTTATATGTCAATTCTCAGCACATACCAGATGTGACACAGCCCACTTTCTCAGAAGGAAGCCAGGCTTGGGAGGCCAGGCAGCCTGGTTCAAGGCCACTCAGCCAGGAGTGGCAGGTCTGATGCCAAAGCATTGACTTACCGCATTATTCTACCACCTAGTCTTCCACAGTCTAGCTGAAAGCCCTGCAGAGTGGCAGGGTGAAGCCTGGGAAATGCTGAGTGGCTGAGATTTTGAAAGCCAAGAGCACTTCTGCCACACACACACATAACCCCATCGTTCTAGTTCATTCCAGCAGCTTGGAAGATACCTGCCTGTACATCCTGAGCTCTGCTGATCAGGCAGGAAGACAAAGGCTTACTGAAAACGTGTTTTTATCACCTTCTCCTTCAACACTATTTGGCTTCCAAAACCCAACAGGAACATCACACAGAAATGCAGGGGAGTGTGAGGGTGGTCCCAAGGAGAAGGGATGAGGCAGGGGGAGCGAAGGCTCAAAAGGGGCTTACTGTGGATGAATCCACAAGGGTCCAGCAGCTCTGGGACTCTGCACACTCCACTCCTATAATTCTACTTCTTATTCCCAGCCCTCCATCCTGTTCCAAATTCTTCCTTTAAGGCTTTCTCCAAATACTTCAGCCCACCCACATCATCTCCTACTTTGAATTCCTACATAGTGTCACAATTTGTATTTGCTTCTACACACTTTACACTGTTTTCTAGCTATTCTCTATACAAAGGGCTGTCCTATCTCCCAAATATATGCAAGAGCCTGCTTAGCGATAACAACTAAGTGCTCATCATAGATCATGAATTGTGCTGGGTACTTTAAATATATCATTATAGATTTCTCCAGTCTTCATATCATACCTCTAAGCAGGTATCATCCTGACCATTTTACAAATGAAGAAATAGAGACTGAAATAATAAGTATGCTGACCAATGTCATTCAATGTTGGAACTGGGTTTGAAAAGCAAAATGTCAGGTCGGGCGCGATGGCTCAAGGCCAGGCGCAGTGGCTCACACCTGTAATCCAAGCACTTTGGAGGCCAAGGCAGGCGGATCACCTGAGGTCGGGAGTTCAAGACCAGCCTGACCAACATGGTGAAACCCTGTCTTAAAAAAAAAAAAAGAAAAGAAAAAGAAAAGCAAAATGTCAAATTGCAGAATATGTGCTCCTTCTAGTCTGTGTCATGCTGCCTTCTGTAGCAACAAAGGCTGTTCACTGGGCCTGTGCCACGTGCCAAACTATTCAACATTTACACATACTCTTATAGTCACTCTTAGGAATGTTTCACAGTGAAGGAACTGAGGCCGTGAGGACTGACGGGCAATGCTGCAGCAATGTCAAGCTCATTCGGTGGGCCATGTCCCCTCCATCTCCAGAGACATAGTCTGTGCTCCTTAGATACCTCCTGACTGAACTGAACATGCAGAGGCGAGATAGAGCAAGTTTCTGGTGCAAACTTGCCACCAGCAGTGGATTCTAAGCCCGGCTCCCTGTCCACTTGATTCTTTGCAGGGTCACAGCTTCTGTGCCTGTTTCTCTGAGGCTGGTAACCACAGGAAGATCTGATGGGAAAGCATGGGGTCACAGATGGAAAAGGACTCAAACTTGTTCTAGTGATTAAAAGAAAATCCCATGGGTCTTTTCCTGCATTTGTTCTTTGGGGTTAGGAATTTAATGTATCTAAAATGTCTCATAATTTGATGAAGGAGAAAGGGGAATGGCGGGAGAGGACTGTGGCTGGCAGGGAGGAAGGAGAACAGTTGTGACAGATGCTTGTGAATCCAAGTCCCAGATTTTGTGCTTTGAAATTGTAACCATTCCTCCTCTGTGGCCTTTCAACACCAAGATAATATTCCAGAGGGGCATGTGGCCTTCGATACACAGGATTCTTCCCACATCAGTGCCTGGAGCACTGGGGGCTTACCCTGAGTTCACAGGAAGCCCTTGTAACTGAGCCACCCAGAAGAGGGGAAGCCAGGGATCTAATCCATGGGTGGACACTTATGACGAGGATGAAGGGCAGCGACACAAGGGAAAGCCACAATGAGCAAAAGCAGCCTTGATGCTCCCCAGAGCTATCTGCGGCCAGAAACCAAAGTTGCCCCTGCAGCTTGAAAACCGGCCATGTCTCCTTTGCTTCTGGATCTCTGGGATACTGGCAAGTTCATCTTGACATAAAGTCACTTAGTTTTAACTTGTCCTTTTCCCATTTCAGGGTGCAAATGATCACGAGCCACCAAGATTAGGTCAGTGAGTTTGCAGATGTATTCTGAGGAAAACCAGTTCCACCAGATACTCTGTGATAAGAATGTTGCCCTAAGAAGGAAATGTGGGATCTGCTGCCTTCTAGGAGATTGACACTGTAAACTATACATTAACATTTTATCAGCTGTGAAGTCCAGTAGAGATTACTGTAACTTTGCCTAAAGGAGCATTCCCCAAACTTAGGTGACTACACAGGAAACACTGAGAAGAATGAAGGAAAGCACACACAAAAAAATGAAAAATGAAGAAAAATGCAATAGAGCCTAGAGCTGCCAATGGCTATTTGATTCTCACTTGCCTGAGAAGGAAGCTAGCACAGAGCGAAGTAGAGCTGAGAGGGATGGACGTGTGCCTTTGACATCGCTTGAGCACCCATATCCAGCCAAACTGAAAACCAGAAGCACCCCTGGGAGATCCAGCCACAAGAAATAGTAAATTCCTTTCTTTTGCTTTTTGTCACTTGGCATATTCATGCTAACTAATGGGGAAGCACAATTTACTTAGAAAGTAACTCCGGACATGTGGCTGAGAGTCAGACGGGAAAAATGTGGAAAGCATGCAGAATTCACTCAGGCAGTAAGGACATTGGTTAAATCTAATCAAGTGGCAAAGGAAATTAGGTACAACCTGGGATGAGGTACAAAAGTCCACTGACCCAAATCGGGCAATAAATGTTGAAAGTAGTTACAAAAACTGATTAAGATTGCAACTTGAAAGGAACTTAGAAAATTTGTGTTTACTATGTGGTGAAACGAAATTCCAGAGAAGAGGCTTGGGGACCTCAATAACACAGCAGAAAGAACTACAGTGTACTCAGCTATGACTCTGGAACCATGCATGATTCCTAGAAGAGGATTTGACCATTCCTGTGTCCTGGTCCTGAAGCTGACTGAGAAAAACCATATGATGGTCCTGAGCCCACCTGAGACGATAAACTGACTACTCGCATTTGGGAGTGTATGAATTTTAAATCTGGGAAAGGTTTAATGAGATGAAAAAGAATGACGAAATAAATCATAATATTAAGATTAAGGCTTTGTGATCATTGGGTTAATCTCTATGTATTTATAACATTTAAAAGAATACACAGCATATAACAGGATCTGACAAAACAGTCTTGTGATTTCAATTTTAAATGACTACTGATTTTTTACTTGAGACTTTTAAGTTGAAACATTAAGAATTAGATTACGGTTGTAAAACGAACTGAAATGTTTATGATAATAATTTATGACATTTGTAACTTTAATTTATTTGATTTGCAAGAGTTGTTTAAATGCTTAGAAAGATTTTGTTTGTTTGGCTGATAAGTCTACCCTATCAGACATTTGAAGAGCTTAAGAAAACCAGGTATGTTAAATTTACAAATGGAGTCTAAAAATTTAAGAAAATTTAATTATCCAAGCTTGCAAACAGCACTAATTTTGTACGTAAGCATAATCTGTTGTCTGAATTAATAAAGTGCTAATTGATAACAAATGAAAATGATCTTAATTTATGAAGAAAAACCTGATTTATAGATGAGATTTGTAAGAAAATCTAGATTAAAAACCTAAAACTTCAATTAAATATTAAATCCTAGTTAACTCTAAGAAGTTATTTTTGGACACAAAAGCACTCTTAAAAATAAGGTACTTTAAAAAGTATTAAAATGGAGGTGGGCCGGGCGCGGTGGCTCACACCTGTAATCCCAGCACTTTGGGAGGCCGAGGCGGGTGGATCATGAGGTCAAGAGATCGAGACCATCCTGGTCAACATGGTGAAACCTCGTCTCTACTAAAAATACAAAAAACTAGCTGGGCATGGCAGCACATGCCTGTAGTCCCAGCTACTCAGGAGGCTGAGGCAGGAGAATTGCCTGAACCCAGGAGGCAGAGGTTGCGGTGAGCCGAGATTGCGCCACTGCACTCCAGCCTGGGTAACAAGAGCGAAACTCTGTCTCAAAAAAAAAAAAGGAGGTGGATCCAAGATGGCTGAATAGGAATAGCTCTGGAGTGTAGTTCCCAGCGAGACAATGCAGAGGGTGAATGATCACTGCATTTCCAAATGAGTTTTTACTGCCCACAGACCAGGAGATTCCAGGGTGGAAAAGCACCACAAGTTTCCAGCATGGCTATTTCAGCCAGCACAGTGGGTCTCTGCACAAAAACTCACACAAATCTGGGTGGCTGTTTCAATTGCACCTGGAACGCCTGGGAGACAGAGCTGCCCATTCAACTGAAAAAAAAAAAGGGGAGCTAAAACAGGGAGCCAGGGGTTCTGGTGCAGCAGGTACCACCCCCACAAAGACCAGCAATCTGAAATGTTCTGGACTGAGAGTTTCACAGAAAGTGCAGCTGGACCTGGGATGGTCTAGCTCTGTGAGGGGAAGGGTGTCTGCCACTACCGAGACAGTACACCATTACCGAGGCAGTTCTAACCATACCTCTATAAACAAAATCACAAGGAAGTTCACACAGCAGCTGGGCAGAGCCCATGGCAGCTCAGCAATGCCTCTGCTGGCAGACTGTGACTAGGCTACCTCCTAGCTGGGCAGGGCATCTTTGAAAAAAGGCAGCAGCATGTCAGGAACTTATAAATAAAGCCCCACCTTCTCAGGACAGAGCACCTGGGAAAAAAGGCAGTTATGAGTTCCGCTGCAGTAGACTTAAACATACCTGCCCAGCAGCTCTGAACAGAACAATGGAGCTCACAAGCTCAGCACCTGAGCTCTTATAAGGGTCAGACTGTTGCCTCAAGCAGCTCTCTGACCCCTGTATATCCAAAGAGACACCTCATAAAGGAGAGCTCAGGCTGACATCTGGCGGGTATCCTTCTGGGACGAAGATAACAGAAGAAGAAAGTGGTAGCAACCCTTACTGTTCTGCAGCCGCTGCAGGTGATCCCCAGGCAAGCAGGGTCTGGGGTGGACCTCCAGCAGTCCTACAGCAGAGGACCTGACTGTTAGAAGGAAAACTAAAAACACAGAAAGAAATAACTTCATCATCAACAAAAAGGACATCCACTCAGAGACCCCATCCAAAAGTCACCAACTACAAAGACCACAGGTAGATAAATCCACAAAGATGGGAATAAACCAGTGCAAAAAGGATGAAACACCCAAAATCAGAACGCCTCTCCTCCTCCAAGATATCATAACTCCTCACTAGCAAGGGAACAAAGCTGGATGGAGAATGAGTCTGATGAATTGACAGAAACAGGCTTCAGAAGGTGGGTAATAACAAACTTCTCTGAGCTAAAAGAACACGTTTTAACCCAATGCAAAGAAACTAAGAACCTTGAAAAAAGGTTTGACGAAATGCTAACGAGAATAAACAGCTTAGAGAAAAATATAAATGACCTGATGGAGCTGAAAAACACAACATGAGAATGTTGCGAAGCATATACAAGTTTCAATAGCTGAATCAACCAAGCAGAAGAAAGGATATCAGAGACTGAAGATCAACTCAATGAAATAAAACAAGAAGGCAAGATTAGAGAATTAGAGAAAAAAGAGTAAAAAGAAACAAACGAAGCCTCCAAGAAATATGGGATTATGTGAAAAGACCTAATCTACATTTGATAGGTGTACCTGAATGTGACGGAGAGAATGAATCCAAGCTGGAAAACACTCTTCAGGATATTATCCAGGAGAACTTTCCCAACCTAGCAAGGCAGGCCAATATTCAAGTCTGAGAAATGCAGAGAACACCACAAAGATATTCCTCAAGAAGAACAACCCCAAGGCACAATCGTCAGGTTCACTAGGGTTGAAATGAAGGAGAAAATGCTAAGGGCAGCCAGAGAGAAAGGTTGGGTTACCCACAAAGGGCAGCCCATCAGACTCACAGCAGATATCTCAGCAGAAACCCTACAAGCCAGAAGAGAGTGGGAGCCAATATTCAACATCCTTAAAGAAAAGAACTTTCAACCTAGAATTTCATATCCAGCAAAACTAAGCTTCATAAGTGAAGGAGAAATAAAATCCTTTATGAACAAGCAATTGCTCAGAGATTTCATCACCACCAGGCCTGCCTTAAAAGAGCTCCTGAAAGAAGCACTAAACATAGAAAGAACAACCAATACCAGCCACTGTAAAAATGTACCAAATGGTAAAAAGAATTGACACAATGAAGAAACTGTGTCAACTTATGGGCAAAACAACCAGCTAGCATCAAAATGGCAGGATCAAATTCATACATAACAATATTAACCCTAAATGTAAATGGGCTAAATGCCCCAATCAAAAGACACAGACTGGCAAATTGGACAAAAAGTCAAAACCCATCGGTGTGCTGTATACAAGAAACCCATCTCATGTGCAAGGACACACATAGGCTCAAAATAAAGGGATGGAGGAAGATTTACCAAGCAAATGGAGAGCAAAAAAAAGCAGGAGTCGCAATTCCAGTCTCTGATAAAATAGACTTTAAACCAACAAAGATTAAGACAGACAAAGAAGGGCACTACATAATAGTAAAAGGATCAATGCAACAAGAAGAGCTAACAATTCTAAATATATACGTACCTAATACAGGAGCACCCAGATACATAAAGCAAGTTCTTAACTATCTACAAAGAGACTTAGACTCCCACACAATAATAGTGGGAGACTTTAACACTCCACTGTCAATATTAGACAGATCAACAAGACAGAAAATTAACAAGGATATCCAGGACTTGAACTGAGATCTGGACCAAGCAAACCTAACAGACATCTACAGAACTCTCCACCCCAAATCCATAGAATATACATTCTTCTCAGCACCACATCACACCTATTCTAAAATTGACCACATAATTGGAAGTAACTCACTCCTCAGCAAATGCAAAAGAACAGAAATCATAACAAACAGTCTCTCAGACCATAGTGCAATCAAATTAGAAATCAGGATTAAGAAACTAACTCAGAACCGCACAACTTCATGGAAACTGAACAACTGGCTCTGAATGCTGACAGGATAAACAATGAAATGAAGGCAGAAATAAAGATGTTCTTCAAAACCAATGAGAATGAAGACACAACGTACCAGAATCTCTGAGACACATTTAAAGCAGTGTCTACAGGGAAATTTATAGCAATAAATGCCCACATAAGAAGCAAGGAAATGTCTAAAATTGACACCCTATCATCAAAATTGAACGAGCTAGAGGAGCAAGATCAAAAAAACTCAGTTCTAACCTTTTAATCAATGAGTTCGTGTCCTTTGTAGGGACATGGATGAATCTGGAAACTATCTTTCTCAGCAAACTGACACAAGAACAGAAAATCAAACACAACATGTTCTCACTCACAGGTGGGTGTTGAACAATGAGAACACATGGATACAGGGAGGGGAGCATCACACACTGGGGTCTGTTGAGGGGGACTAGGGGAGGGACAGTAGGGGGTAGGGAGGTTGGGGAGGGATAATATGGGGAGAAATGCCAGATATAGGTGATGAGGGGATGGAGGCAGCAAACCACATTGCCATGTAGGTACCTATGCAACAATCCTGCATGTTCTGCACATATACCCCAGAACCTAAAGTGCAATAATTATATATATATATATATACACACGCACATATATATATATATTTTAAAAGAGTGGAATAAAATTGACTCTGAGTCAGGCAATCAAAAAGAAAGTATTAAAACCTATATCATTTTTTGAATGAATAAATGATTTTTATATGAATGACTAGAAGAATAAATGAACCCAAGGTAGCATCTTCTCTGCTCACCAGTTTTTGCCCCTCCACTTCACCTTCATTCTATACCATAAAGCAGCTCCAAAATTGCTCTGAAAATGTTAGTGGAGATAGCACTGTGTTTGGCACCCTTGAGAAACAAGCAAAACAACCCCAGGGCCTCTTCCTGGAAATTAACAGGAATATGGGACACAGAGCTTGGCTGGTTTCCCTATCTTCTGGGTTTTACTTTTTTATAATTTTAAGAAAGCCTTTCACAGATATGCCTGACTTCTTTGGCTGAAACAGCTGGAGAAATGGCTAGAAGACACTTCTATTGATTCATCATCATAATCAACACAAAAGCATTATTTCCTGGCCAGATCACAGCCATGTACTTTTTCTCTACTAATGAATCAAGTCAGATAAGAGTGTAACTGCAGTTATAAGTGATCAGATTTTAAAATAACCTTCCCTTATTTTTAGCCAATGTGTAGGTGGAAAGGATTTTATGAAACATTTACTATTTTTCTTCTCATAAACTCAATGTGTTTGGACCCTTAGCCAGGGGCTTTGAATTTACTTGTTAATCTCATACACTGAGCCACTGCCCCTGTGTGCCAGGCACTGTGCAAAGTGGTGCGGATAGTGATAATTCAGTTTTCCCTGGCTTGACCGTAAATCTAGTGGACGTAACAGACAAGAACATAGCTTAGACGCAAATGAAAATATAGAACAGGGACATGAGCAAAGGGCACCAAGTGGAAAGAATACTGGTTCCAAACATCATTTATATAGCCTCCCATATATCTTAAAGCCACCAGCTAAGTCCCAGCACAAGGAGCTCTTCTGGTAGCGTTCCAAAGCCCAGGCCCAACAACGCTTTTAGCTATACCGCTTTCTTCAAGGCAGGGACACAGCAAAGGCCAGGAGCATGGAGAGCCAGGCCTTTACCCCAGGCTTCCATAGAACTACAAACTGTGAGGATCGAGACAAGGCACGTCCTCTCCAGGCCCCAGTCTTCTCTTCTTTAGAATGGAATATCTGGACTAAGCCATCCCAAAGGTTCCTTTCCAACTGACATCCTTTACTTTTACGCTCAGAGAAAAGTTGGTACAAAGGTAAGTGGGCACACTGGAGGTCCCCACACTGAATGGTCTCCCCTCATTCAGGAAGAGCTGCCAATTGCGTAACTCCATTTTCTAACGTCTGGGCTTCTTCATTGCTGATTTCACCTCTCAGATTATTGTTTTTAGCTAGCCTTGAGCAGTTAATGGCCCTTATTTGACAGAAGTATGCTCTCTCATTTGAGATAATCCCCACGGGAGCCTGTCAGTTCACATGTGCTACCTGCTTGGTCCTGCAATTTGACTTTGCAAACTCTGGCATAGAGGTGTTACAACCCAACTCACAATAGAGTGTCTGCATCAGACCATGCTATTTATCCAAAGAAAGAGCATGCAATCTTGCCTAACACTCACAGCCACCACAGACAGTGTTACCAAATATGCTAGGCACTGCAGCGGGCACATTATATTATTCTAGTCCCATTTTCCCCTGGATGGAAAGGAGGCTTAGGACCCAGAGCACATCAGAAGGATGAGATTCAAAGCAGGATAGAATGACTGATGCAGCCTTCTAGCTCATCCCAAAGATGGCACAGATAGTGAGTGTCGTATAGATTGTAGCGCATAGCTACAGTACATACGGATCAGCGTTGAAATCTGTTAACTAGCTTAATCAAAAAGAACCTCCATCTGCCAGCAGCTGCCAAATGTATCAAGAACAGACCCCATTTTGACCAACATGTAGCATTTTAACCAGAACCAAGGCTCTCACAGCCTCAACTGTTTCTCTACTACCTCTTGGAGAAATACAGATGTGAAGGGAAAAGCCTCTACAAAAGTGACCCGAAAATCCATCAAAAATGGAAGGGCCCGTTAAACCAGGAGATCCAGTTTCAGTCTTAGAAGGGATGCTGACATCACTATGTCAGGAATTCAAATGCCACTCAGAGGGCTTAACGCACAATCTTAAAAACCCCAGTACAAGCGATTTGCCATGAAAAATGCAGGTGAAAGAAGCATAAACTGTTTCAGCTTCACACGCCTATTTTGCTCCACTGTTGTGAGGAGTGAGCATTCCACAGAACTGAGAAAGTAAACCAGACTTCACCAGGAACCCTGAGAAACTACATTTAAGATAGAAAAATTTTTAATATCGAGCTCTTCCAGGCAGGTATCTAAAAGGAGCAAGAATCTGTAAGGGTTTTGAATTAATGTGATATTATATTTACAATTTCATCTCTCACGAAGCAGAAAAGCAAAATAGAATCCCAAGGTTCCAGGGATCATTAAACAGATTTTTCCACTAGGATATACACACCCTTGCTTTCAGCAAAAGCCTTCGAGAGGAGTTATTGAAGGATCTGAAGGGAGGAGCATTACACCTTTCAAATGAACTCCCTGTGAGATAATGTTGTTTATTCAAGGGAAGGACATGCTAAATGATGTTGTAAAAAAAATCAGATTGCAGATATATATTAGTTCCTCTCTGCTCACTAATAAAACCACAGCAGGTTAGCAGAGATGAAGTTCTCTAAGTATGGTTCTGAAAAGCAGTCTTTACAAAGCAAGGATCCTAATCCTCCCCAAACTCCAAAGTCTGGGTCTGCTTCCAGGAGGCCCTTACTGTCCTTGGAAACAATCTGGGCCAGACCCCGCCCCTCTGTCTGCCTCTTTCCAGGTGACTAAGCTCACACCACAGAGCTGCAACCAGCTGCACCCAGGCCTTACCTGCTCAATTTTCCAGTTCTGCTCCAGAATCAAGGCAGAGCCCATTTATAGGGCTGGCCCTTGCCCCTTGCCAGACAGCTGCATTCAGTTGCAAAAAAGTCCAGACTGGTGGAACTTGTTTTCTGGCTATTGTTCAAGGCAATTGTTCCTGTGAAACACCAGGGCCCTAGCGGAATGAGATCCTTTGGTGTGGATGAGTGAGCAAGCCCAACTGTAGGCTTAGAAGTAACCCCTGGGGAAAGAGAAAGGGTTTGGCTACCTACGTTTCCCACCAAACAGGTATGTTAACTATTTCCTCCCCAGGGGGTTTTCTCGGGTGCACCATCTCCTCTAACTACTGCTGGGACCTATTAAGAAAATCTGCCTTCAAAAGATGAAGCGGGGCTGCTGCAGAGTCCTACTTTTTGTAGTCTATGTGGGAATAACAACAGCCAAATTTAATTGACATGTAAAGTTGTCAGCCCTGGTGCTAACTGCACTACACACATTATTTTAGTTAATCTTCAATACTCTGATAAAAATAATCACCAACACTTACTAATGGCTTGCTATGGGTCAGCCTCTGTTGTTATGTAACATATTTTTCTCCCAGGTACCATTAGATAAATATTAACACTATACCCATTTTACAGATGAGGCAATTGAGGATTGGAGAAAATAGCCCCAAGGGTCATATATCTGGGAAATGTTGAAGCTAGGATTTAAACACAGAACCAGAAGTGCTCAACCACCCCATTTATTTATTCATTTTACACATTTTAAGGAACACTCATCATCTGTTCATCAGACTTTGAAGGACTTCAATGTTTCCCACACCAAAGAAGATACAGTTACTTGAATTAAAACTATAAGCAAGCCACCTCTCTCTGGATTCTACCTCTGGGACCAGCCTAAATAGTTTACAGTTCTGGTGCAAAATGATCCAGAGCCTAAGCTTGAATTAATGCAAGGACAAAAAGTAGTCACTAACCCCAGCAAATTTAGTCTCATCTAGAACCACTAATCCCAGGAAGCTCTAAACAGAGGGAGCCACAGCTCTGCAGGAAAAAATAAAATAGGTCTGTGTTTGAATTCTGTCTCTGCTATCTCCTTAACAGGGCACCTTTATCTCCTGGGTGGCATAGTGCTAATAACACCCAGTTATCATAATCCTTTTGTTGGGACCAAATCAGGTAGCCTGTGTACAGCTCTCCAGGTATATGGGAGACAATCCATGCATATCAGTTGCAGTACAAGATCCAGGGAAGCTGCAAGGACTGCAGGAAGGAGATGCGGCATACATTCTGAAATGAAGTGTAAGAACTTGCTTCTTACTGCCATAAATGGACAGTGTCCCAGGAGAGAAGCAGCTTCTACAGACGGTGCCAGGTGCAAGGCCAGTGATTTGAGGTCGAGAGAGGAAAATACAAACCCCATAAAAAGGGCTCCAAGGGGATTTAGCAGCCATCAGGCTTGAGTTTCACCCCACAGCACCTTTGTCCCATTTTGGTAACTCATGCCTTGACAAGTAGGTGGTCCCCTGAGTAAGCGTGAAATTTTTCCCTCTGGCTTCAGGGGCTTGCTCGCGTTGGAAAGCCCGGAGCTTTGGTCTGGATGCCTTAGACCCTCATTGTTACACTAGGCACCAGCATGTCTGCTGACCTCAGCTACACAAAGCCCTCTCTCCTTCAAGGCTCCTCGGGAGAGGGCTGCTTACCCTTGGGCCGCTGCCGGCTGGCTTTTGCCAAGGATATCAACAAACTCATCCTAGTTTCTGTTTACCAGAAGATATATTTCCTCTAATCATCAACAGAATTCAGCACATTATAGTAAATGAAAATAACAGTAAACTTTGATGCAAGGTTAAAAGTTTTAACAATAGGTTACAGTCACCATGCTAAGCATCATTCCACAAACACCTCTCCACTTCCTTATCAGGCACAAACTATTAATGCCCCCTTTCCATAGACATGGAAACTGAAGCGTAGAGAGGCCATGTGACCTGCCCAAGGTGCCAGGGTTAACAAATAGAGCTGGATTTGAACCCAGATCTGCCTGATTCTGAAACTCAAGCTTTTCAAAATCACATTGACTCAATGTTAAGAACATGCTTTTAAATAGATCATGGTCATATAAGAACTCAGAACTTCCAACTACTATTCAAAACACCCAGGACACTTTAATGCAATCAAGTTTCTTTTAAAACATCTCAAAGAAATTAAAGGAAAGGGGATGGGGGACAAATCCCAGACAGGGTATTGGCCGGCTGTCTGAAAACCAGAGTAAACAGAATGGGACATGGAGTTCAATATCCCCATAGTCTCCCTCCCTCCAACCCTCTGCTAGGTTCCCAATATATCTTAGGGATGTGAGAACCTGAATGCACAAAACAACCACAGTTGCCCCGGGGCAGCCAAGAGAGGCGGCTTTCTCCCAAAAACAGGCTGGCCTCATTTTGCAGTTTGTCAAGGGCTTTCCCTTAAGCTTCCTCTTCCTGGGGGCAAGAGGAAAGGGAAGGGACCTCAGGTTAAGACTTCTACAGCCCAAGAGAAGCTCAGCTTTAGCTAATTAGGCACCCCAAGCACACATGTGAACAGCTAGTGCCAACAGTTTCGGTCAGCATTAATACGCTAGGTGTAGCCTCCAAGACTCCATAAATTCAGCGTCTTAAGAAGTAGACCCTCTTTGGCTAGAGTCACAGAGGGAGCACACTGGCTCTGCCAAACCACTGACATAGAAAAAAAAAAAGCAAAGAAAAAAAGCAGCAGACCCAGAGTTGCGGGGCACAGCCTCAGCAGCCCAAGGCCAGCTCCAAGGTCACTGGCCTTTCCTGATTTGACCTCCACTTGGGATCAACTCCTCCTGAACCAGGTACAAGCAAAGCTCCAGCCTGATCCATCCAGCAGCTCAGGATCACAGAACTCCCCAGCTAGGTCCTACTGCCAAAGTAGAGCTGCTTCTTAATATACAGCCCTCTTCTTTCCAGCAACAAGCTGAATTTGAGAAGCCCAGGCAGGCTGTGCTGCTAGCATCCTGTGTACTTCGGTGAGTCCTCCACAATGAAGTACACCCTTCATCCAGCTAAAGTCACATTTAAAATTACAGGTAAAACCATTCTGAGCTCATATGCCAAGCCCACCCAGGAAGGCACGGTAGTAGAGTGAAACTGGGTTCCAATCCCAGCCTTGCCTCTTATGAGCTATGTGACACTGATGAAGTTACTTAACCTCTCTTAGTTCCCACTGCTGATTTTCAAAATTGAATGTAATCTCCCAGGCTTTGCAATGAAATTGAATGACAGAATGTCTGCTAGACCCTTGGCATGTAGAAGGGGGTCATGAACATTGTTTTCTTCTCCTCTTGTCTGGCTTAAAAACAGAAATGTGCTTCCTTGGGCAGCTCTATGGGTCATAAGGAAGCAAAAAATTTAAAAAAAAATCCTTATGCTTAAACCTCCCATGCCATCTCTCCTGGAGCCTAGTTTACACACACACACACACACACACACACACACACACACAACCCACCCAGTAATTTGCTGTATTAGTAAACACAACCACAAGTTCACCAGGCTCCTTAAATTCCAAACAAAACCTCCAACTGCAAGTCCTTTTAATCAGGGCCCTCGGAACCACAAGCCGTCCTTGCCTGGGGCCACACTGTCTTTCTCCAGCTCGCCCCTTCAAACTGCCCCCACCAGGTGAAAAGTCTGGAATAATGATTTAAGACAGCTGGGTGATCAACACCCAGATTTTCAGGCTCAGTAGCCTAATATGATAAGATGGTTTGGAAAATATTGACATTAACCAAATATCTAGGTGGACCCGGGACATTTGGGTAATGCCCCAATTTCCTCTGAAACCATCAAGGTTAGAATGAATGGGGGCAGGGGGGGAGCAACCTTCCCCACCCCGCCAACACCACAACATAGCCCATGGTGATCCAGGCAGCTGCACCACAGGATGTTCCACCAGGCTTTTCTGTATCGGCCAAGGAAGACAAGGCAGTACACGCACCACACCCGCCCCTGGCCCCAGAAATCTTAGAAAATCATCCTACCTTGTAAGGTTCCTAGGCCAGAGCATTTCACTACATTGTGGCCCTTGGAGAACAGTGGACAAAGAAGCTGAATGAATCTCACGGGATGGCAAGTCCTTTAGCCAGCTGAGCCAGCCCACACTGGGCCAGGGAATCCCAGGCACCCAGCAACTCTGTAACTAAAGGACTAGCTAGCAGGGATCACCATTCCCCAGCCCAGGAAAGAAATCCGATCCCCCAACAAAATTAACCTCTGAAGTGCTGAAGGAGCGAGAGGTCAGGCCTGAGTGCTGGTATCAAGTCAGCTGTGAAAAGTTTCAGCAATGCAAAAGCTAACACCAAACTCTGAAACCATTACCGTAAAGCACCGAATGAAAGGGCCCTCCATATGGTCCCAGGGGAGTTTGCAACAGTGGGTCAAGTTGAAGAAAATCTAAGAGTGAAAAAATACTTTAAATCCTCATAGACGGCACAAAAATGTTGCAGAACGTCTTTCCAGCCCTAAGTATGACTTTTAATGACACAAAAATCATTGACTATAACATTTCTTAGCTCATTCCATTGATGTCTGAATGCAAAGCATTTGATTAAAATGATTAGCCTACAGAGAACTTCTGAACCTAAAAAGGAAATGATACCTGTTTGTACAGTTAACAACGACACTCATACATTATTTCCGGTGATGTCAATTTTGATGCAGTGCCAACAAAAATATGCATTAATTCCTCAGGCTACTTATTTCAAAAGAAAAAGAATCTCAGTCTAGGCATGGCTACATTAAACATTATGGTACAGAGGCTTGAAGGGGAGGTGGGTGGGAGAGAGTCCCAGCTCTGGGATGGGAAGGGGTTGCACCAACTAATCCCTATTAAAACCTGTAATCAAGGCACTCAGAACTATGTAAACAGATGCTATGAAAAATGAACAACGAACAACTGTATTACTACTGAGAACTCAAATGCAAACTTATGTTATAGCCACAAGCTTTTATTTTAAAACGAAGGATTAAGATGTTCTCCAAAACCCCGACTCCCTCTCCAAAAATCCTACCAGTTGGTTCCTGGCAGCTTTCAAAGACTTTCCCCAAGAAAGGCTCTCCCCCTGGGGGTGGGGCGGGGGTTGTGGCCCAGGGGGATGGTTAGGGAAGGAAGCAGTAACTGGCTCCAAGTGAGGTCTCTGTGTGGTCAGCATTTGCTCAGCAAACAGAAGCTTTCAAAGTGGAATGAAGAGCCATTCCTCCCCCACCGAAAAGGGAGGGAATAAAAGATCTGCTCAAAGAGGAGAGGAGGGTCTGGTGGTGCTTCTCAGGTGAACGAAACAGAGATTGTAATCTCTGAAGGAGCCCCAACCAAAGTTAATCATTCACATCTCATCCCTCAGGGCCTTCCTCCACTTGAAATACTGCTGGGGCATCTGCTGTGGGGAGTGGGAGGCAGAGGCAGGGGTGGGCAGTGGGTGAGTTTTAGGGAAGCAATAATATCCAGATTTATTAAGACAAAAATGTTGGGATGGACCCAGGCTCTGGCTGACAAGGTGCTTCAAACCACGCCTTACCTTCTACGCTGTCCCTGGAACTGAATGTATCTTTACAACACTACTTCTTTGAGAATCTGTCCAGCACGGGGTTAACTTGGGAATGGGATGGTGACTGTGTGTATGGAGACATATAGGCACATGGGCTGGTGGGCGTGCACACACACACACACACACACTCCCTCATTCACTCTCTCTCTCTCTCAAAAGTTTCCACTCTTTCCTATAGTTGTTCCTTGCTCTAAGCAAATATAATAGGTAAACATTCTGATTTGTCATCAAGATAAACTAGGAAATGTTGATCCATTCATTCATTCATTCAACTAACATATTTATAGAGCATCTGCAATGTGGCAAGTGCTGTTCTAGGTGCTGAGGATACAAATAGTCAACAAAATAGACCAAAAAATCTCAACTCTAATGGAACTTAGCTTTCAGTGGTAGAACTATAAACTAAATGAGACAAAATGTAAATTTTACAGCACATTAGCAACAAGTGCTCAGGAGAACAACATACTGTAAAGACGAAGACATGATTTGTCAAGGGGGCTGTTGGAAAATTTACATAGGCTGCAACACGTCTGCTGAGGGAATGGTTTTTATTACAAATGTAAAAAAAGTGTGGGAGCTGGGTATCTGAACACCTGGGGATAAGAGACTTCCGACAGAGGAAATGGTCAGTGCAAAGGCCCTGAGATAGTATATGACTTGCAATGCATTCCAATGAGTGGCTGTAGCACAGTGAGTGGTGAACCCAAGTGGGGTTAGGAGCGGGTCAGGCCAGACAGTCCAAGGGTACAGGGAGAGAGAAGAGTGCCTAAGTGAGGCCCTGCAAGTCAGTGTAAGCAGCCTATCATTTACTCTGAGGGTGAGAGGCTACATTGGAGAGTTAATAGATGGAGTTTCTCCTTTTTATGAAAGTTCATGTAAATGTACAACGCTAAACATATTATTTTGATTATACATGCTTTTTACAAGGGCAAGCATATTGTAGGAGGTCTTAGTTTTCTTTCTGTGGTTAAAAGAAGCACACCAGGGCTGGGCGCAGTGGCTCACACCTATAATCCCAGCACTTTGGGAGGCCAAGGCGGGTGGATCACGAGGTCAAGAGATCGAGACCATCTTGGTCAACAAGGTGAAACCCCGTCTCTACTAAAAATACAAAAATTAGCTGGGCACGGTGGCGCATGCCTGTAGTCCCAGCTACTCGGGAGGCTGAGGCAAGAGAATTGCCTGAACCCAGGAGGCGGAGGTTGCGGTGAGCCGAGATCGCGCCATTGCACTCCAGCCTGGGTAACAAGAGTGAAACTCCGTCTTAAAAAAAAAAAAAAAGAAGCACACCATTCATGTGAAAGGTTCTGAATTTTTTGCAGCTACAGGCTCTAAGTGAGTCAGGGCTTTCTTATGGTTTGAAAGATAATAATCAGCAGGGATAAGGGAGATCCAGGCAATGGGAGAGGAAAAGGGAAAGTAAACCAACTCCATGAGGGCAGATGCCCTTTGGCGCTTTTCAAAGAGCCAAGCTTGCCCTGTCATTTTTGACCCCTGCTTCTAAACAGGCCAAATTCCAAAGGCCTTCCAGAACTCGTAACACATTTCTCCACAGAAACAATGTTATCAATGGTGTTAAGGTTTCCAAGTCTCACAGAGCCATTTTTACAAACAAAATGTAGCTGATAAACTCTACCCAGGTATCAAAGAGAAGAAAACTTTATTCTTGGAACACAGTACATAATTAGACAAAACAGAAAACCACAAGGATGAATCGAAAAAGATGTTCACCTATTTCTAATGAGTATTTTATGAAAACAATACTAGTGAAGACACTTTGCTCCTTCTCCTCCAACAAATTCAATGTCCCCCTCTTTCCTGGCTTTTCCCTGCAGGCTGAGAAATATATTACTAATCTCATCAATAAAACAAAACCTTTTTTTGACCCTATGCCCATATTTTCCTCCATCATCATGCCAGCCTCTGCTCCTTATTACAGGAAAACACTTCAAAGGAGCTTTTTGTACTTCTCATGTCCCATGATTTCTTCAATCCACCAGGCAAGATTTTCGTTCCCACTACTCCACTGAGACCACTTTCCGTTTTTTTTTTTTTTTTTTTTTTTTTTTTTGAGACAGAGTCTTGCTCTGTCACCAGGCACCAGGCTGGAGTGCAGTGGTGTCATCTCGGCTCACTGCAACCTCCGCCTCCCGGGTCCAAGCAATTCTCCTGCCTCAGCCTCCTGAGTAGCTGGGACTGCAGGTGCACGCCACCACGCCCAGCTAATTTTGGTATTTTACTGGAGATGGGGTTTCACCATGTTGGCCAGGATGGTCTTGATCTCTTGACCTCATGATCCGCCCACCTCAGCCTCCCAAAGTGCTGTGATTACAGGTGTGAGCCACTGCGCCCGGCCCACTTTCTGTTTTCCCTGAGAACATCAATGGCTTCTTCCTTGCCAAAGCCAATGGTCAACTCTCTGTCCTTACCCTAACTTGAGTTTTCAGCTGCAGCAGGTAGCATCAAAAGATTCTCCCTTCTTGAGTGGGTCTCATCTCAGGTTTCCGGACTGTCATCTGCACCTGGTTCCTACCTCCCTAACTGTCTGTGCTTCTCAGTCTCCTGGGCTCACCCTCCTCTTCACCTCTCCAGACCTCCAGGGCCTCCATCCCTGGACTCCTCCTCTTCTCTAACTACAACTTCTAACTAACTTATAACTAAGTTTTAACTACTACTTCTAACTAACTTTTCCTAGGTGATCTCACCCATGGCTTCAAATACTTGGTGCAGGCAGATAACTTGAAAGTCTGTAATCTCTAGCCTGGCCCCTTTGTGTACTCAACACATCTGAAATCAAATTTACCTTACTCAAAACTATTTCTCCCAACTTCCAATGTGTCTGCATCCCCACTCCCAAAGTCTTCCGCATCTCAAAGTATGACTATCCATTAGCCATCCTAATTCTCTCTTTCCTTCTTACCTCTGATGTAATCCATTAAGAAGTCCTTTTGCCTACAGCCCGCAAATACACCTTGAACCCAATCACTACTGAACATCTGCAGTAAGATAACCCTGGACCAAGCTGCCATCATCTCTTTCCGGCAAGAGCCACCTCCCGTGTCGCTCAGCCTTCCCTCATGCCCTGCTAGGCTCCATCCTGCACACCCAGGGACCGATCTTTCTCAAGTGTGCAGCAGAATCTGTCACATTCCTGCTTAAATCCCAATGATGGCTTCCCAGGGAACTGAGAATAAAATTCAAATTTGTTCCCTTGGCCTGGAAGCCCTGATGTGGTCTGGCTCCTCCTCTTCAAGACAGGACCCACAAATGCACAAAGCTTCTTCCCACTTCCTCGGCCCTTGCACTATGCCTCCTTTCTGGAATGCTCCTCCCCACATCCCCCATGGCTGCCCACTTCTCATGGGTCAGATCTTGGTTGGAATGGCACCTCCTCAGGGATTTCCTCTTAGACCCTGGCCCAATTATATTCCACCATATGGTTTTCTTCATGGCGTTGACCAGTCAACACATCATCTTTCAACAGTCTGTCTTTCCCTCAACACAGTGAGCTCCTTGAGCACAGGTGTGCTGTTTGCTTTTGTTCTGAGCCATATCCTCCCAGTGCCTAGATCACTGCTGATGTGGTCCTGGATCCACCAAGCATAGGAGGACAAAATGGAACTGATTACGCTACACAGTCTCCTGGGGACGCTGTAGGACTTTCAAGGACTTCAGTTAAATGGTTTTATTTGATCCCAGACCCATTTGAGAACCTGACAGAAACTTAGGTCTGTGTGTCCACAAGAAAAAAGATGTACAAACAATATTTTACACAAAATTTAAAGGGACGCACTGATCTCCTGAATCCTGTCCATAAAGCCCAGGTTAAGGGCAGCTGCTTCTGAGTTTTATGGTACCACTTTAGTTTCACTTTTTTTTTTTTTTCCAGGCTGAGTCTCGCTCTGTTGCCCAGGCTGGAGTGCAGTGGCAGAAGCTCAGCTCGTTGCAACCTCCACCTCCCAGGTTCAAGTGATTCTCATGCCTCAGCCTCCCGAGCAACTGGGATTACAGGCATGCGCCACCATTCCCGTCTAATTTTTGTATTTTTAGTAGAGACTGGGTTTCACCATGTTAGCTAGGAGTTCACCATGTCTCAAACTCCTGACTTCAAGTGATCCTCCTGCCTTGGCCTCCTAAAGTGCTGAGATTACAGGTGTGAGTCATTTTTATACTGACTTTTTGTTTGCTTAATTTGGGAACAGCATTATACTCAGTTCAGTTGCTTTCTTCTGGTTTGCTAGTAATAGAACAAAGAGAGAGGGAAGGGAGGGAGGAAGGCAGGAAAGCTCTCCTGGATGAATGAACAAAAATGAAAACATAAAGGTTTAAAAGAGGATCTGTGTGTATCGGACACATGAAAAGATGTGACACACATCGCATTGCCTGGCATGGAATTTTACTGGGTGTGAATCTTTAGCAAAGCTTTTGAAGTATAGCAGTTCATACCAGGGAGTTTATGGTTTTCAACAAGAATTATAAGAAACTGGGCAGCTTTGGGGTAGAAAATGAACAACATTCAACAAAAAGTCAATGCAAAACCTTTGCTAGATACCAGACTGGACACTGGGAATATAAGGGGGAGGAAAAGGAAACGCCCCAGTCCTGACAGCTCTTTACACGGAGGAGACAAACAGGCAAAATCATTATGGATGTTACGGTGAAAGTGATGACAGAAATAAACAGAGTGCTGTGAAAGAGAGTCACACAGGAAGCACTTACTTTAAATAGCATGGTCACGAAAGGCCATTCCCAGGAAGCGACATTTAAAGGAAGACATGAAAGATGAGAGGGCACCAACCAGCCATCAGAAGGAGAAAGCCAGGTGTTCCAGACGAAGGGGTGGGGGGTGGGTGGGAGACATATCAAGTGCAAAGACCAGAGGAAGAGAGAGGCTGGGTGTACTGGAGGGGCTGAAAGGTGGCTACCATGTTTGAAGCCTAGTAAGTGGATGTGGGGACATTAGTGGAAAAGCAAGTCTATCCTCTGGAGAACTCTCAAACCCATTAATAACAACTGGTCCTAGGGAGGTGTCAATAAATAGTTCGAGATGTAGTCAGTGTGCTTCTGCACCTCCCCTCTTCCTTTTCCATTTCCTCTATTCTTTTCTGGGAATTAGGACCTAAAAGCAAGAGGGCTTCCCTTCCTGTAAATGTTCTTTTTTCTTTTATTTTCTATTTTTATTTTTGCTTTGGCTTTTGGAATCTCTGCTTCCACTGGGTCCTGGGAAGCGGGACCTCATTCTTTACATTTACTGAGATTGCGGATCACTCCCTCCCTCCCCTTCTCCCTACTGTTTTCAGTGAAGTGGTGATGCTCCAACCTCCAATTATACTACAAAATATTATATTTTTATAATATATTATATTATATATACTCCTCCTCCAATTATATTACAAAAACAGAATGAGCTGCCTTTCAGCTTCAAATTTTTTTATCTTATGGAGTTGCAGTTTCTGTTACCTCTCGTTGGTTAATTGTTGAGATTGTCTGGAGTTCACATTTGTGAGTACTCACATGTAAAAGCACACATAATCCTTAATCTCTAAACAAAAGGCTTCATTCAGCAGGAAGAATATCCAATCTGTTATCCATGCTTATGCCCTTCCCATTCTAAATCTGAAACCAGTGGCTTGTTAACAAAACCTTACAGATGGCTGATGAACAGGACCACGCAGGTGCCAGGATCTTCAGGATCTTCAGCCTCAAATCGCAAATCCAGATTTCCCACCCTCAGTCCAACATCAGGGATGTCTTTTCTGGAAGGGGCCAATCGGCTGCATTAACTCCAAAATGGCAGCATTTCCAATAAAGGACATATGAGGTCAAAGTTACTCTCAACGATAATGATAATTAGGCTTTATAAGCTTTCCTGCCTACACAGCTCATCTCATTTAATTCTAAGAACTGTTCTAACGTGTTATTATCCCCATGTTGTGAAAAAAAAAACCGAGGCTCAGAGAACTTAATTTGCTCATAGTCATACAACTGCTAAGCAACAGACTGGAGCCAAATCCTATTTGATTTCCCTGACATGGCATTAGGAGAGTAAACACCTCCAGGTCACTCTGCCAACACATGACACTAAGACACTCAGTGGGCGAGGGCCAGTCATAGGCTATCCCATAGTCCTTCAGTGGCTTCTCATACTTTTGAGTTTGGTCCAATTGAGATACACTCATTTACCAAATTCCACACTATAGTCGCTCCTCCTATATTTCCAGTGATTGTTCTCTTTAAAATATCAGCTGAATGTTGACTTTTGTGTGCCAGGCATTGTGTGGGGGAAACAGTGGTATGTCAAAGAGGAGATGTCTCTCTCTACCGTACCCTCTTGGAGCTTATAGTTGGGTGTATGTGAGGGTGTCAAGCAGTCAAATAAAAAACAAATACTTTTAACTGCAATCCATGATACATGCCATGAAAGAAAGAAATAGTAAACTGTGAGAACATATTATAGGGGAGAAGATAAGGAAACTATTGTCCACAAAGCCAGAAAAATTTGTATTCAGGCTGCCTCTATAGGAATGCTGTGCAATGCTGAAATTTGACAATTTTGGTGAAAATTTTGAAACTTGTCCCCAGATGTAGCTTTCTAAATAGCAAAACCTAGATTACTCCATAAAACCCCATCCCAAACACCCCTAAGAAAAACAGCCACAAAAATTTCTGTGTCATTGTTTCCAAGGCCATAAGGAGTAGCAGCAGATTGGAAGGCTCTGCACGTATTTCAGGGAACAGTCTGGAGCGAGGCTCTCCTGCCTCTTTGGTCGTGACCATAAATCTGGTTATTTAGAGGAAAATAGGAAAAAACCCAAAGAAGAAAATCCATGTGGCAATTGGGTCTTTTATTTATTAATTAACTACTCTTTTGAGACAGGGTCTCACTGTTGCCCAGCAGGAGTGCAGTGACTCAATATCAGCTCATTGCAACTTTAAACTCCTGGGCTCAAGTAATCCTCCCTCCTCAGCCTCACCAGTAGCCAGGACTACATGCATGTCCCATTGTGCCTCTAATTTTTATTTTTTTATTTTTGAGACAAAGTCTCGCTGTGTCATCCAGGCTAGAGTGCAGTGGCGTGATCTTGGCTCACTGCAACTTTTGCCTCCAGGGTTCAAGCAAGTCTCTTGTCTCAGCCTCCTGAGTAGCTGGGACTATAGGTGTGCACCACCACACACAGCTAATTTTTGTATTTTTAGTAGAGACGGGGTTTTGCCATGTTGGCCAGGCTGGTCTCAAACTCCTGACCGCAGGTGATCCACCCGCCTTGGCCTCCCAAAGTGCTGGGAATACAGGCATGAGCCACCGTGCCTAGACTATGACTCAGTAATTTTTAAATTGTTTTGTAGAGGCAGGGTCTTGCTTTGTTGCCCAGGGTGGTCTTGAACTCCTGGCCTCAAGCAATCCTCTCGCCTCAGCCTCCCAAAGTGCTGGAATATTACAGATGTTAAGCAACTGCACCTGGCTTTGGTCTTTTAAAAAACAGAAAATTAAAGAAGATTTAAAAGAGCATGATTGGCTTTGAAGATGTATATTTTATTAAGGGTGCTGTGAAGGCATAGAGAGAGTTTCAAATGTTTATTTTTGCAGCTGTACTATTATCTCTATTAAGATGAATGGGGAATGAATAAAATGTTTCAGTGCTACTTTTTGGCTCCAGTGGGAATCCAGCTCCAAGGACATCCTTGAGTGTGTCTACCACAGGGTGAGATAATGAGGGAGAGGGACAGGTGGCTGGGGTGAGGAGGGGGAAGTGTAATAGGGGAGAAGGAAGGGATTGGAGAAGAAACTTGTAGGTGCTTATCATGGGCAGCCTCTAGGCAGACTGTGACTTAAGCCAACAGTTGGGGACTCTGATCTCACTGCACTTCCTGCACCCAGTTTTCCCTGCATGAGGGTCATGCAGCTCTCATATTGTAGGGTGCACTGCAGGGCAGAGGAGAGAACACTGGAACAGAACAGAAGTTCGGGGCTGAGCTCTTGTTCTACATCTGTCACCATGTTGACTTTGGCCAAATCACTTCCTGATTGTGGCTCTCAGATTACTCGCCTGCTCACTGAGCAGGCTGCCACCCCAGAGGTCCTCTAAGACCTTCCAAGTATGAATGTTTTGTAAAACTATACCCCTAGAGCTCCCACTGAATTCCTTCTCAAAAGAAAATTCATTTGCCTTGTGAATTTGACTCATGATCCATCTGTCCCCTACTGGGGACAGGCCTTGAATTTACTGCAGACTTTCTAGGGGCAGGGCATTGTAAGAAATGCTGTAAATACCTGATCCCGCAGTTTCTCTTATAAGAAAACCTGTTCTATACCTTAGCCTTGGTATTTCATTGTTTCCCTTCCGAGCTTACAGGGACTATAAAATAGGTTCACAAAACCTTTCCCAACCTCTAAACCACAATCTTGTCTATGACGAAAGGAAAAAATAAAAAGCTTGGCAGAGAGCCCAACTCATTCTAGGTATTTGCCTAGCGGGCAGGCTAGCTGAAAGTTATAGACTGGTTAAGGATTAAACTCCTTCCATTTGACCATTAGTCTCTAAGAGCAAAACTGTTTTGAATGGAAGAAGAGAAGTTAAATAGAGTGACTGGCACACAGAAAGTGCTTACAAATTTTGCTATTGGTTCCGAAAAGCAACAGTGCACCAGAGACTCTACTAACTTTGTATACAACGTTGGTGTCAAAACTCACAATATCCCAGCATGACAGATTTTATTATCTCCCATGTACAGATGATCTACAACTTAGAGAGGTTAAGTAAGTTGTTCAAGGTCGCATAGCTAAAAACTGCTAAAGCCAAAATCTGGACCCAGGTCTGCCTTATTCGTAAATCGGTATCCTTTTGGGGCTTTCTTAAGCTCCCATTTATAGAGTTCTTATCATGGTGGTTACTGTGATGAGTTTTCTGGTCTTATTTCATCCTTCTGACATTCCATATGCAGTAGGTATAATCATCCTGTTTAGATGAAGAAATTGGGGAGCAGTGGGTTAAGTGGCATGCCCAAGGCCACACTGATGGTAAGTCCCCAGGCTTCTGATTTCAAAGCCCATGCTTAAAACTACTCTTAATCACCTCTGGATTTTTGCCTTGAGGCTGGTAATTGGCACATTGGGGATGACTTTCTTGACTTTACAGATAGCCACATCACTGGTTTGAGTATTAGAGTGTAGTAACAACAACCCTATCCCCTGGTCCCTCTTTCCCTCCCTTTCTTTCTGTCTACAGGAGTAAGTCTTTTTTTTTTTGAGACAAGAGTCTCACTCTGTCACCCAGGCTGGAGTGCACTGGTGCAATCTTGGCTCACTGCAACCTCTGCTTCCCAGGTTCAAGTGATTCTCCTGCCACAGTCCCCTGAGTAGCTGGGATTACAGGCATGCGCCACCGTGCCCACCTAATTTTTGTATTTTTAGTAGAGATGGGTTTTCAACATGTTGGCCAGGCTGGTCTTGAACTCCTGAGCTCAGGTGATCCACCCACCTTGGCCTCCCAAAGTGCTGGGATTACAGGCTTGAGCCACTGCACCTGGCCATGAATGGGTGATGCTATCAGTGGGTACCACCATAGTATTAGGTTGGTGCAAAGGTAATTGCAGTTTTCACAATTAAAAGTAATGGCATGCTGGGCATGGTGGCTCATGCCTGTAATCCCAGAACTTTGGGAGGACGACATGGGTGGATCACCTGAGGTTGGGAGTTCGAGACCAGCCTGACGAACATGGAGAAATGCTGTCTCTACTAAAAAAAAAAAAAAAAAAAAAAAATTAGCCAGGCATGGTGGCGCATGCCTGTAATCCCAGCTACTCAGGAGGCTGAGGCAGGAGAATCGCTTGAACCCAGGAGGCGAGTTTGCAGTAAGTCAAAATCGTGCCATAGTACTCCAGCCTGGGCAACAAGAGCAAAACTCCATCTTTAAAAAAAAAAAAAAAAAAGTAATAGCAAAGACTGCAATTACTTTTGCACCGACCTAATAGTTTCAAGTTCTATACTTTCACTTAAGTTAACAGAGAAAGATAAATGTCCTCATTCAATTCAGAGCACAATGCAAACTGATGCTGTATTTGTAGGTTCAGCTGCAGGCAGCTAGCTGGACCTAGACAGAAACTCCATTCTTAGTAAACTTTCTTCCAAACACCGTACCAGGAACAATGGAGTATGGATAGAGAAAGTGTGTGAATGGTTCAGGGTAGCCCCATCACCAGAATATGCTCAAGACTATGCTCCTCTGTAGTGCCTCAGAGGCATCATCTGCACACACAAATGTCAGAATTATAAGGGAAATATAAAATACAGGCTTTACTGGCAGCCCACATTAGTGTGCATACATTAGGTCCAAGAATGGTCTTTGCATTGTTGTTTATAAGAACAAAAGAAGTGAAACACCCTAAATATCCATCAGTAGGAAGAGAGTTAATCAAATGATGGCTCCTCCATAGAATGGAATACTGTGTGTGACCATTAAGAATGATGCTAATGAATCCTGATAAAGAAGGATTCTCATGCTGTAGTATGAAACTACAAAGTTAGATTATAAAACATCTCTCATTTTTTAGAGGCTGTATAACGCAATTAAAATTAAAGACTAGAGAGTCACACTGTCTAGCTACAAATCCTGGCTCTGCCACTTTTAGCTGTGTGACTTTGGACACGTTGCTTAAGCGATGTGTGTCTGTTTCATCATCTGTACAATGAGTTCTTACTCCCAGAGGTGTTGTAAACACCAAATGAATCAATACATGTAAATAATTTAGAATATTGTGTGATTCATAGCAGGTAAGTATTCCAGACATGTTTGGTCTTTCAAAAAATAAAACATCTAAGTGCTTACATGAATAAAAAAACATCTGGAAAGCACTAAAGTGTTAATGATAGATTTCTCTGTGGCATACAACATCACAATCTTTTTCTTTTATCCCTTTTGTTTGCTTATCTGCATTTTCAATATGTTTTCCAAAATTAAACATGGGTTAAAAAACAACAACAAAGAGCCAGGCGTGGTGGCTCACACCTGTAATCCCAGCACTTTGGGAGGCAAAGTGGGCGGATCACAAGGTCAGGAGTTTGAGACCAGTCTGACCAACATGGTGAAACCCCATCTCTACTAAAAATACAAAAATTAGCTGGGTGTGGTGGCGTGTGCCTGTAATCCCAGCTACTTAGGAGGCTGAGGCAGGAGAATCACTTGAAGCTGGGAGGCGGAGGTTGCAGTGAGCCAAGATTGCGCCACTGCACTCCAGCCTTGGTGAAAGTGCCAGACTCTGTCTCAAAAAAAAAAAAAAAGAAAGGGAAAACAAAGAAAATCACATTTAATTTTTTTTTTTGAGAGATAGTCTCACTCTGTCACCAGGTGCCAGGCTGGCGTGCAGGGGTGCAATTTCGGCTCACTGCAACCTCCGCCTCCCAGGTTCAAGCAATTCTCCTGCCTCAGCCTCCTGAGTAGCTGGAACTACAGTCGCACGCCACCACGCCCAACCAGTTTTTTGTTTTTTTAGTAGAGATGGGGTTTCACTATGTTGACCTGGATGGTCTCGATCTTTTGACCTCGTGATCCGCCTGCCTCGGCTTCCCAAAGTGCTAGGATTACAGGTGTGAGCCACTGTGCCCGGCCCACATTGAATATTTTTAAATGCCAATTTTTTATCAGAAACAGAAGCCTCATCAAAACTTGCTTTTTAAAAAAGTTATGGGTCAGGCCAGGTAGTTGCATAACGTGGAGTCTGGAAAAACCACATTGTGTTTCCTGGTTTTTGCTAGTTTGGTGGCCTAATAGCAAGAAGGAATTTGCACCCCAGCACCTTGATCCTGAAGACATAGGCAGAGCTGGGGAGAGGAAGAGACTAGAGAGATGGGAAAGCCTGATTTCATTCCTAGCTATCCACTTAGTTTAAAATGTCAGGAAGTTTAGCGGATTAAGGGTATTATGGTCGCTATTCATAAAGGTGTTTTGTTAGAACTTCTAAATAGCAATCTGGTGAAATAAGCCTTGCACAGGCTTAAATGAAAGGCTGTTACAGTATTTAAAGTTTCCTAGAGAAAGAAAAAGACCCCCAGGTATTAATTTACCTAAAGAGCAGCTGCATGGAAGACACTGTAATGTATCCTAAGTAGCCAATGCTATAAAATAGATAACCAGTCACAGAACTAGAAGGTTTGAGCCCAAATCACCCAGTGGCAGAACTGCAATTAGCAGTAATGAGAGGCATGTCTACATTTTGATAAGAGCCACAGCTGTACATATATTATAGACTTGGGTCCTTTTTAAAAAAAATCCAAGGACTTTTAAAGCTGCTGGAATCTAAGAAGCAAAGACGCGTGTTTGGATTTCAAAATTCACAAATTAAAAAAAAGGTTTTTTTGATTTTTCAAAATTGACAAATTAAAAAAAGGTTTTTTTGATTTTTCAAAATTGACAAATTAAAAAAAAAGGTCGGTGGGGGCTGTCACACTTATCTCACAAATGCATCTGGATGGGAAAGTATATCAAACTCCAGGGAGAAAAGGAGAATCACAATTATTAAGCCCCTATTTGCACAGCAGACACGGTGCCATTTAAGCCAATTGACCTAAGTGTTCTCATTTGCAGTCTTGATCCACAGGGGCAGGCAATCTTGCAAATGAGTCTCTAAATCAAAGGTCTGCAAAACAAATTCCATTTTCCCCTAGTCCTTCTTATGAAATCATAGAAGTTATCTCAAGAAAAAAGACAATTTCACAATTAGGGGGAAGATGAGTCAGGGTGAGAAGTCTTACAGAATGGAAAGGGGTGGGGTTGAGAGAGGCAGGCTTGGGAGTGAATTCTGGCTTCACTAATAAGCTGAGCTATACAGACTGGAGCTAGGCTACCTGTCTGAGCAGTTTCCTCATTTAGCCTGGGTAATGAGGAATCACTGGTGAACAAGATAGGTTCTTGCCTTCAAGGTGCTTAGAGTATAGATGAAGTGACAGCCTAGTAGCGGACATTTACAATATGATATATTTGGTGCCATCATAAGGAGAAGTTCAGGCTATCAAGGAAGCAAATAGGAGGGACACCCAATCTGGTCTTTGGTGTAGGGTAGTTAGAGAAGGTTTCCTGGAGGAGGTGACATTTAATGTAAGCCCTGAGGGATGGGGTTAGGGTGAAGAGAATGTCTTCAAAGGTTAGAAGGCAAGAAAAAGGATGGCTTCGGGGGTGTGGGGGAAGCAAGTAACTCTGTGTGGTTGAAGACAGGAGAAGGAGGGGAAGAATAGCGGGAGCCAGATCTCATAGTAAGCCTGGTAACAGTTTGAACTTTATCCAAGTGGGATCAGAAGCTCATAGGCAGGCATTACTGCTTTTAAAAAAGCCGCGGGTAGCAGGGATGCAGACATACCAAAGGAAAATTACTCCGGCTCTGCTTCCCAATTCAGAAATCTCACTGTGATGTTTGCATTTTATCTAACTTCTTTGACAAAGAGAACATTTTAAAAATTATGATGTCACCCCATGGAAAGCTGTAAATCACAACACTGTCTCACAGCTCATTTGTCACCAGTTCTAGAGCCTTGTTCAGACACCAATGAGTTCAATGAGCACCTGCCTCTATGCATTCATTTTGGATAATTAAATCTCAAATTTTATACAGGGTTGGTTATCTGGTGAACTGAAGTCACTCTAGGTGCTTAGAGCTGAAAAAGAAAATCAGGAGCCATTTGGCTCAAATCCACATTTGAGTAAGTAAGCTCAGAGGGAGAAGTACCTTGCTTGAGGTCAGAGAGTTTAGGGGTAGATCCAAGGTTAAACCTCAGACCTCCAACCTTCAATCTATGCTTTTGTTTTGCACCTTCATCTCTCCCCGTTCCAGACTAGGAATTCCAAATTCCTCTCTCAAGGTCAGGGAGGTCTCACGGATGCCTGTGTAGCCACGTAGGGATGTGAAGTCTCATTTGCTAGTAAGCACTACAGGAAGTCATGGTTAAACAGGATGAGACTGATAAGAAGGAGAAGTAGTTGGAGTGATCTAATTCATTTAAAAAAATGCAACAACACAGCAGTCGAGGAAAAGAATCAATTCTACTTAAGCAAAGCACTGTAAAGTAATAAAAAATGTTTCCAGCTTTATCCTATTTCAAAACATTTATCAGATGCCAGGGAAATTAAGCATGTGCAGGCGCACACACACCACTCTGTGCAAATGGTTTAACTAGCAAAACAAGCGGGCAGGGAATTAAAAAAAAAAAGGTCTGAGGAACTTAAATTTTCAACTGCCAAGTGGATCAAAGACACAAGCAACAGAAAAAAAATACACAAGTCTAAATTTAGTCATCTTTCATACTGGTTAAGTCCTTTTCCAAAGTCTGTTCGCTGTTGCCTGGACACAGCTTCGGTGTGAATGATTTTCATCTGAGCCTCTATCCTAAGGGTCAAGCAATGCTGATTGCGAGCATGCTTGCTTGCTTGTGTCCCTGAAACTTGCCCTGCATCTCCAGGAAAAATTAGGGGGCAGGAATAGCTCTCTGGAAGTTTTTGGATCTCAAGAAGTAGCTGAAAAGAGTCAAAAGTGATAGAGAAAAGACAGAGAAGACGACAGGCATTCATACACATACACTAATTTAAACTTTTTTTTTTGAGACAGTCTCACTTTGTTGCCTAGGCTGGAGTGCAGTGGTGCGATCTTGGCTCACTGCAACCTCCACCTCCTAGGTTCAAGCAATTCTCCTGCCTCAGCCTCCTGAGTAGCTGGGACTACAGACATGCGCCAACACACCTGGCTAATTTTTGTATTTTTAGTAGCGACAGGGTTTCACCATGTTGGCAAGGTTGGTCTCGAACTCCTGACCTGAGGTGATCTGCCCACCTTGGCCTCCCAAGGTGCTGGGATTATAGGTGTAAGTCACCCATGCCTGGCCTGATTTAAACTTAAAATACACAAGCTGAGAGTTCTGAAACATTTGAGTTCTGCAACTTTGCTCTACGAAACAAGGCTCCCTCAATGACCAATTTCACAAGATTTCTACAAGGGGTAAAGTATCATAACTTTCTCTTCTATAAAAATATTTTTTGTTTTTGTGAACATAAAATGTTTTTACAAATTCAAAATAGCACTATAAAGCAAAGGCTCTAAAGTGTGCAGCTGGGGATGGCAAGCAGTTACTGCACTGCTGCCGGTCTTGGAAGACGATCACAGCAGAAGCCCCAGAGCAGTGGCAATTGTGCCTCCTGGTACCACCGCTCCATTCTCCCATTGCCGCCGCTGATCAGTGGGCTCATACACTAGGCTTGATGGAGACAAATAATTAGTATGACTTACCTTTCAAAGGAGAACTGACTTCTCAAGGGCTGGCTTTTGTCTGCCAGCCAACCTGTCAAATCTAGCTTCTCCTGGTGACCCGAGTGCACGGCACATGAATACACTGTGCTGGCTAAATTTAGACTTTGAGAGCCTTTCTAACCTGTCATTTCACTCCACAGAAAAGCAGATCAGTTTCTTCAGTGAAAAGAATACTGCCAACCCAATCAATGTGGAGAGATGAGGCAAGGCCCCAAGAGGACTCAAAGGTTCTCTCAAACTTGCCCTGCACCTCCAGGAAAAATTCTGTTCACACATCCTGGGCATATGAACAGGGAGTCTCATTTTCAAAATATTTCGGGAAAGCAGTGCCACTATTTTACTTAATCACCTAATTCTTCTGTTTCAGAAAGTCCCATGGAGTCCTTACTACACCTACACAGTCCAAACTAATGCTTTCTGGGAGACAAGGAGAAAATGGGACGGGTGCGGTGGCTCAAGCCTGTCATTTTAATACTTTTGAGAGGCCAAGGCGGTGGAGTCCAGGAGTTCAAGACCAGACTGGATGACATGATCAAACCCTGTCTCTACAAAAAATATAAAAATTAGCTGAGCATGGTGGTACATATCTGTAGTCCTAACTACTCTGGAGGCTGAGGTGGGAGGAACCTGGGAGGCAGTTGCAGCTGAGACTGTGCCACTGTACTCCAGCCTGGGTGACAAAGTAAGACACTGTCTCCAAAGGAAAAAAAAAAGAAGAAAATAATCTTTGGAAACTAGGGTGTAGTCTCAGCTCTACCACCAATCATGTGTAAATTATTTTGCCTTTTTGTACCTTGGTCCTCTCTTTTTTTTTCTTTTTGAGATAGGGTCTTGCTCTGTTGCCCAGCCTGGAATCCAGTGGTACGATTACACCTCACTGTAGCCTCAACCTCCCAGGCTAAAGTGATCCTCCTATCTCAGTTAACTAGCTGGGACTGCAGGCATGTGCAACTACGTCTGGCTAATTTGTCTTTTTTTTTTTTAAATGGAGTTTCGCTCTTGTTGCCAGGCTGGAGTGCAACGGCATAATCTCAGCTCAATCTCCACCTCCCAGGCTGAAGCTATTCTCCTGCCTCAGCCTCCTCAGAACCTGGGATTACAGGCACCCACCACCATGCCCGGATAATTTTTTGTATTTTTAGCAGAGATGGAGTTTCACCATGTTGACCAGGCTGGTCTTGAACTCCTGACCTCAGGTGATCCACCCGCCTTGGCCTCCCAAATGCTGGGATTAGAAATGTGAGCTACTGGGCCTGGCTGCCTGGCTAATTTTTAAATTTTTTGTAGAGACGAGGTCTCCTATGCTGCCCAGGCTGGTCTCAAACTCCTGGGCTCAAGTGCCCCCCGCCGCTTAGTCTCCCAAAGTACTGGGATTACAGGCATGAGCCACAGCAGTCAGCTGGGTCCCTTATTTTTAAAATGATGATATCTGAGTGGTTGTCAGGAGGATTAAATTAGACAATTTAGGTAAAGTGTCTGACTCACTATATATACTACATAAATGTTAGCTGCTGCTGCTGCTACTACTATTATTCTAGCTTATGCAGCTGTCCAACCTCAGGCAAGTTAACTTCTCTGAGCCTCATTTCCATTTTCTGGCATGAACAGTAAAGGACACACCAGCCTTAAGGAGTTCTGCAGGATGAAGTGAAGTAAAATACTTCGAACATTCAGCTCCCTGCCTGGCACAATGAAGTGCTCAGAAATGTTGATTCCCTGTCCCTGTGTTCCTCTCCTTATTGAAAATCTCTCTTATTATACACAGGACTCATTTCTCTTTGTTTTGTTTTTAAAGAATGATTAAAACTCAGGAGAACCACTTGGGATTGAAATTGTTCTCAAACACTTATTGAACTTCTATCATGTGACAGTTTCTTCTCAGGCCTTGGCTTTAAAGTGTTAAGACAGACAGAGAGGGTCTCTATTGTCAGAGAGCTTGTAGGCCAGTGAGAACGAATCAGAAGACACTTCCATTCCTGCTCTGCCTTGGAGCTGAAACTTCCTTCCAAACAATAGCTCTCATTTATTGGGATTATCGCAGGTAAGCCTCACAACTCCACCAAGAAGCACTTCTTATTATCTGCATTAATTTACTTTAAGACATTCACTGGTTAGCAAGTGGCTGAGCTGGGTTTTGAGCTGAACCCTATTCTGGAGCCTGTGCTCTTAACCACTGTGCTATACTGCCTTGGGTTCAAGGTCTTGCATCAAAAGAAGCATTGGAAAGAAGGAATGGCAGATGAGAAACCCCGACTCCTCAAAGCACATCTGGTGGCATCTGGAGCAACAGCCATGGCCAGTGTAGTCCATGATGAGAGCTTAATGCTTGTAATGTGAAAAGCAACCCAGTGGATTTAGATGCTATCTTCTTTCAGCACCCCCTTAAGTTACACTAAGGCACCGGGAGGGAGAGGGAATTTATGAGGATGGCAGGACTGAGCCCCTCTTGGAAGGAGGTTCTGAAAAAGGTCACCGTAACCTGATCAGAATACAAAACCGCCCAGCATCAGAGCCCACTGCTTTACGTTCCATTAGCACCAGGTGGTCATTCTTCAGTGGCAGTAGAGAGAAGCCAGGCTTCTCTGGCCAGAGCGCTGCACTTGCAATGCCCTTGGGTTCCTAGGGGTCCTGTGAGCTCCTCGCCAGTATTGACTTACGGCAGTGGGGAGAGGAGAGACCAGGACTTTACATGCCCATTTGACAGAAAGGGAAACTGAAGGACAAAGAAGATGTGAATTACACTAGAAACATGGATTCTGAAATTAGAGGTTCCTGCTGAGGATATTTTGGCCTGGCAAACTTACCACCTTTGGGCATTACAATTCTAACTGTTCTGGGGAACATACAAAAGAAGTAAATTAAGCCTTTTGAGGTGATATGGAGGGGAATGTAGGACCAGTGTAATAACATTTGAAACTAGGAATTCCAGGTAAGATTCTGGACGGACGTGTCTCCATCTCTGGAGTTTAAAGACCCCTGGTGTTTTGGAACCAATTTTCAGGAGTTCACCAGCAAATGAGGTAGGCGGCTTACTCAGACTGCACACAATTTTCCTAGATATTTTCTTTTCAAATATTCCTGAATTCCCATGAACCCTCCATACTCTCTAGTAGCAACTAGAGATAGATATTATTATTAACAATTTGACAAAACCAGAAGCTAGAAAATCCAAATCCAATGAACAGGATGGCTGTTTTTCTTACTGAAGAATAAGAGCAGCAGATCCCAATAATTCAGGCTAGCAAGAAGGAAGGGCTTTGTTCTCATCCCCAGCTCTTAGAGGCTGGTGAAGGTCTGCTTCATGCCCACAGCCCTGGTCTGGCCCGTCCAGAACAGTGGGAGGTGTGCAGGTAGGTGGGTGTGAATCTCTCACCTTTCCCACCAATAGGGTCCAATTGCCTGCTTCCTGGAGAGGCAACTGACCAGGGCAGGGGTGATTCTTTTACCTGCTGAACTCATGTAGAACTAACTTAGAGATGGAGGGAAGTGGGTGTGGGTAGAACAAGAGAGGCAGTGTCCCATGCCTGGCACGCTGAGTCATTTACCCCTCAGTACAATCACTTCAGATAATGGAGAGGGCTTGTATTGCAGGGTCAGAGGACCTGGATTCTGGGCCTATTTCTAGTCACTTGCTTGCTGTGTGATTCCAGACGAAAGACCTAGTCTCTCTGAATCAGCTGTATCATCTAACTTGAGGGTAGTGGCAGTAGTTTCCCTCTCATAAATGGATATGCTGATAAAATAGACTCTCAATACAGAATGCCATTTGAATCCATCCTGATCAATTGCCAGCTGTCACCAAGTTGTGATGTAAGTTAAAGTGCAGCATGTTTAGAGCACCTAGCACAGGGGAGGAGAGGGAGGTGCTTGTTATTTTCCACTCTCAGTGACCTCAGAATCCCACCTTTCCCCTTTCCAACTTCCCTCCCAGGGTGCAGGAAAGGTCTGGGTTTGTTTTCTGGGCTTTGCCTGGAGGGCTAGTTGCTTAGGACAGAAAGCATTTCTGTAGCCTCGCTTCCTCCCAGTTGGTGGAACAGCCACTGCCCACTCTGGTTTACAGCCCATTTATGGTGGGGTACCCTGGTCACTGAGTGTTTGTGTAGTGTTTAATCATTAGGAGGTGGCCAGTTCTAATACTGTGAGCCCCAGGGCATCTGTGAATAAGTCAGCTATTTGCCTCAGCCTATCAGAGTCTGTTTTTGGAAGGCTTCTCTCCAAGAACACAAGGCTGACCCCTGACACAGATGGTTCCAGGGGCACTGGGGTAGGTTACTGCTGAAGGGCACAGTGGGACACAGCTACCAGAGGTGGCTATTTCAGTGGCTTTGTAGTAGCCACCTACTGGAGCACCTACTAGCCTGGAAAACAAGTGGTTGGCCTTCAAAGACAGGATTTCCCAGAGAACAAAACTCCCCAGGCTCAGTCTCTTTTCTCCATCCCTCCGCACATTCTATCTTCCTTTTCACCAAACCTGGACTGCTCTTTCTCTTCCTCACCACCTATAACTCCTACGTGTTTTCCAAGGTCCAGCTAAAAGCCTACCACCTGCAGGAAGCCTTCCATCTGACCCATGCTGCAGTGCTCTTGTTCTGCCCTCTGAATCTAAACGCACTGGCATCTCCCTGACTGCTCTGTCCCATCCTTCAGTCACTCATGACCTGATCTTTGAGATATAGAGAGGGATTTGGGATCTTTGAAAAGGGCTCCACTCCAGGCCCCTGTGTCCCCAAAGCACCTTCTACACAAGGAGTTCCCAGCAAGTACTATGCCTGATGAGAGGTGTTATGGACTGGATTCCCCTTCCCATGCCCCGAATTCATGTTGAAATCTAATCCCGAATGTGATAGTGTTTAGAGGTGGAGTCTTTGGGAGGTGATTAGATCATGAAGACAGAGCCCTCGTGAGCGGGGTTAGCGCCTAATAAAAGGGATCTCAGAGAGCTAGCTTGCCCTCTTCCTGCCATGTGGAGGTACAAGTGGAAGTCAGAATTTCTGCAACTCAGAAGAGGGCCTTTACCAGAACTCAACCAGGCCGGCATCCTGACCTTGGACTTCTAGCTTCCACAACTGTGAGAAACAAGTGTCTGTTGCTTATAGTCACACAATGTACGCCACTTTGTTATAGCAACCTGAATGCATTAAAACAGGTGGGACATCGGCGTCTTGCCACTTGTCCCCGAGTTGTTGGTCCTCAATATGTCCGAGACTGCTCCTGCCGCTCCCGCCGCCGCGCCCCGGGCGGAGAAGACCCCCGTGAAGAAGAAGGCGGCCAAGAAGTCTGGGGGAGCGCCTCGTAAGGCGTCCGACCCTCTGGTGTCAGAGCTCATCACCAAGGCTGTGGCCGCCTCTAAAGAGCGCAGCGGGGTTTCTCCGGCTGCGCTGAAAAAAGCCCTGGCCGCCGCCGGCTACGATGTGGAGAAGAACAGCCGCCGCATCAAGCTTGGTCTCAAGAGCCTGGTGAGCAAGGGCACCCTGGTGAGGACCAAGGGCACCGGCGCTTCTGGCTCCTTCAAACTGAACAAGAAGGCGGCCTCTGCGGAAGCCAAGCCCAAGGCCAAGAAGGCGGGCGCCGCCAAGCCTAAGAAGCCAGCGGGCGCAGCCAAGAAGCCCAAGAGGGCCACTGGCGGCGCTACCCCGAAGAAGAGCGCTAAGAAAACCCCGAAGAAGGCGAAGAAGCCGGCCGTGGCTTCTGTGACCAAGAAGGTGGCCAAGAGCCCAAAGAAGGCTAAGGTTGCCAAGCCTGAGAAAGCCGCCAAAAGCGCTGCTAAGGCTGTGAAGCCCAAGGCCGCCAAGCCTAAGGTTGTCAAGCCTAAGGCGGCGGCACCCAAGAAGAAATCGGTGAACGCCTGCTTCTAAAACCAAAAGGCTCTTTTCAGAGCCACCCACTGATCTCAATTAAAGAGCTGGATATTTGTCTTTCCTAAAAAAAAAAAAAAAAAAAAAGTGGGACAGCTGCACCCCCACATCATCTCAGGTAGGTTTGCCCTGATCTTTATTGAACACCTATACTCTGTGCCGCCCACTGTGCTAAGGGTTAAGATAGTCCTGAGAGTGAGAAAAACAAGAGTGTTGATAATGAAAAAGTCAAGGCCTCTGGATGGAGAGGGATAGCTTATCTGGCTAAAACTGGAGTTCAGTTCAATAAGTGCTGAATGAGTGCCTACTATGTGGCAGACACCATATTTTTGGATCCTGGAAACCCAATGATAAATAAGATAATCCCTGTCTTCAAGCCAAGCAACAGGGAAAGTAGAAAAAAAAAGGGTCAAGATTTGGTTACACTTAAAATAAAGGACTGCAGGGGGTCCTCTGGGAGCCCCAAGGAAAGGGCTTACTCAGCCTGAGATGCCTAGAAGTGGGCATCGGAGCTGAATGCAGAAAGAGGGTATGTTAGCCTGGAAAGGAAGGGTAAGGAAAGGGCATTCCAGGGGCAAAGAGGTTTACAACACCCCAGAGCATGCTAGAAACTGCCAAGCAGTCAGTTTGGTGCAGTCAGCTTAGACGCTGGGGATGAGGTGAGTGTGATAGCAGGGGCCAAGGCTGGAGGGTCATCTCTGAGGCTTGTACTTTATCCTGTATGTGACACAGAGCCAAGAAGGGTTTTCAGCAGGCAGGTGGCACACAGGGTCAGATCTGCGTTTCAGGAGGATCACCGTGGCTGCGCTGGGGATGACGTGCTGGGTAACAGGACTGGCACAGCAAGACAGCGGCAGTGGGAGCAGAGGGACCGTGCCAGGAACCGCAGCACACGAGGACGTGCTATGGAGCCCTGGATGAGGGAGGGAGGGGAAGCGCCCGTCCCAGCTCTCCAGTGGCGCTCCAACCTGAAGTCTCAGAGCTGACCTATGTGGCACCAGAGAGGCTGGGTCATTAGCATGACAAGTGCTGCTTGTATACAGAGGCCTCCTTAGCTGACTTCCTGCAGGGACATTCAAGGCCAGGGCTCACATTAGCTCCCCCAGCTTGCTGGCTTTGCTCACTACCCCTTTATTCCAGATCATTAAGAACGCAGCCCTCTGGGAGGTTTCCTTGGGGCCTTTGTTTAAACTGAGAAGCAAGGACATTTAATTGCCTCAGCTAGACACCCTGCTTTACTCTCCCCACACCGCCCTCCACACCCCTTCCTGGTCAGTACCCCAGGCCCTCCCCCCGGGCAGCTACATCCCACAGCTTGTGTCTTGAAACATAATCAGTGCATGCTCTGAGGCCCTCCTCAAATTATAGTTCTGATCTTTACTTCCAAAAGCAGAGCTGGAATTATAGCTTGGCTCCATGAGAAGTTCAAATCCACAGGGTCGTAAACCCTTTCATGTTCTGTTTCAAGACCTTTGCTGGGGATTTTAACAGGTTTGCACCTCTGATGTTGTTACACGGTGGTTAGTCTGCCGGTTCCAAAGATGGAGCCCTCCTGCCAGGATGTGGAGCGTGTTAACTGCTTCAGCTTTTGCCAGTTATCCATCAGGGTCTCAGGCTTTCGGCTTTTTTTTTTTGCTTTTTTTTTTTTTTTATTACCAGAGTTCCCCGAAGACAGAAGAAGCAGGCGGATAAGAGCTGAGGCGGATAAGAGCTGAGTGAGACTCCCAAAGAAGATCACAAAGAGAAGAGGACACTGCACCAAGGAGGTGGCGCAGGCCAATGGCCACAGTGCTGGACCTGGGGCCGAGAAGACCCACATGTATATCCTGGCCAATTCAGGCATCTTAGCCTTTCTGTGCCTCACTTTCCTTATTTGTGAAATCAGCATTCTGATCATGAGTAAATAAAAATTGCTGCCGTTGATCAAGGGCATTGGGCCAGGCGCTGTGCTAACCTCGTGCCTGGCACCGTCTCATTTAATCTTCACAGCAGCCCGATGAAGAAAGGGGGCTCAGGATGGTGAACTGACCTCTACGTAGCAGCAAGTCGGCGTCTGAACTTGTCAGAGCATCACATCAATTAAACTAATTTTTCCTGGCTGGGCACAGTGGCTCATGCCTATAATCCCAGAACTTTGGGAGGCTGAGGCGGGTGGATCACCTGAGGTCAGGAGTTTGAGACCAGCCTGGCCAGCATGGTGAAAACCCATTTCTATTAAAAATACAAAAAAATTAGCTGGGCATGGTGGCGGGTGCCTGTAATCCCAGCTATTAAGGAGGCTGAGGCAGGAGAATTGCTTGAACCTGGGAGGTGGAGGGTGCAGTGAGTCAAGATGGCACCATTGCACTCCAGCCTGAGCAACAAGAGCAAAACTCCACCTCAAACAAACAAACCAAAACAAAAAACACACACATTTTTCCAAAGCGATAGTAGACTGGGTTAAACCATTCAGTCTCCCACAAGAAAAGTTCCTGAACATCAATAGCCCCATTTTTCTGAAGGCAAGTTGGGCCATGGTTACCTCTCTTTGAGGACTGGCTGAGGACTCAGTGGGAGGGTTCACTTTGTGCCACAACAGCAGGGTTGATTTATGCCAGCCATGAGTGGCTTACAGCCAACTGATGCCCCTTTCTAATGGGTCACAGCCCTGTTCTAGTTGGCTAGTGCCCTATTCTGGATGGTTGGCACCAGAAGCTCATTGGTTTAAATATTCTGCACATCAGCCCCACATCACAGTGCCTGACAGCCATTTATTCCTTCGTGGTATATGTAATAAGCACCTTCTCTGGACAGGCACTGTGCTAGGAGAGGAGATTTACCTGCAAAGAGAACTGACCTGGTTTCTGTCTTATTGATACCTATAATCTAGTGGGAAAGACTTAACAGACAAATACATAAAAATTAACACAAATGAAAGTAAGAGATGTTAAATAAACGGTTTCCAAAAAGAAACTAACAGGTGAAACTTCCGAGTGGTTGGTAGAAACCTCTCTAAGTGGTGAAGTCTGAGTTGAGACCTGAAGGAAGAGAATGAGCCAGGCTTGTAGGGAGAAAAGGAGAGGGGTGGGAGGCACAGTCTAGGCAGAGGGGACAGCACATGCAAAGCTTCTGATGAAAGAGAAGACCTGGTGTGATGAGGTGAGGCTGGAGAGGTGCACAGGGGCTGGAACACAGACCACCTGGAGGCCGTGGCAAGGAGTGGCCTTTTTGTTCTAGGTGCAATGGAAAGACACCGAGGGATGGTTTCAGGCAGGGGCAGAGGGGATCTGATGTATATGTTAAGATTATAATGGCTGCTGGGTGAAGCACGTACCACGTAAAGGCTCTGGTGGGTACAGTAGGCCTGGAAGGCCGCAGTGGCAGAGCTCAGATGAGAGAGGATGGCAGCCTAGACTCCTGGACCATGGTAAATGAGAGAGAAGGAAAGGGAGGCAGGTGGAGAGAGGGAGAGAGAAGCAGAGAGATAGGGAGAAACAGAGAGAGACAGAGGCTGAGAGATTTGAAACTGTTTGGGGGAAGTTTGCCAACTGGAAGGAAAAGGGGAAGAAAAACTATTCAGTCAGTCTTCTTAATTTTCTTACGATAACATTAATTAACTAAAATATAGCAAACATCTCCTACTGTACATTCCCAGCTCTGTGCAAAGCCTGGCAATGCTGAGAAAAACACAATTTTGTTCTGCTTCCTTCCTCTCAGTCTGGGGAAGACCATACCTAGGAGCTGATGGTTCCAAAGGCAAGTTAAGGGCTACCAGAGAGCAAGGCATGGTTATGGAGAGACCCTGGATAGATGAGTGCCCCCAGAGGATCCTACCTGGGGTTGAGGGAGGAACGTGGAAGGCAGGGCTATAGCCAGCCATGGACTATGAGTTGGGACTCCCTGGATAAAGTAAAAGAAGCCAGGAAGCTATTCCTGATTCTTCTGGGTGCTGGATCTATGGACTAGTCAACAGCGGCCTACCCTCCCTGTTTAGAGATGGGGCAGTCCGGTGTCTCTGATCCAACACTGGCTTTAGAGCCAGACATCCCTGGATTAGAATTCAAGCTCGGCCACACACTGCCTGTGTAACCCTGAGCAAGCCACATCAGCTCACTGAGCCAGGAATCCTTGTTTGTGCAATGTGGATAATTCCTGTTGTGGTGGGTCCTCTAGGAGGTTAGAGCTACTATGTAGAGTAGCTAGGAGAATACCTAGAACATAGCAGGTGCTCAGTGAATGAAAGTTGTTGTTTTTGACAATGAGACTCAGATGAGAACCACAGATCTCAAGCTGCCAAGAGTCCTATAGTGGAATTTAAGCAGCCTCCCAAGGAGCTTCTGTGTCTGGTGTACCCAGAGCTCTCAAGAGTTGCCACCACACTGGCAATGGGAAAATGAACCTATTCTCCCCACAAAACTCTTCCATAAGTTGGGGGGGGTGGCCTGGAGGTCCACTGTCATCTCCCCACATAGTGCTCGGTCAGTTTCTTGTTAGCTGTAGGGCACCCAAAGTGGTTCCTGCACTCACCTTCTAGTGTCCCCTTTGCACCCTATGGGAGGTGACACGACAGACTCCCACCCAGACTACAATGCCCTGTGGTTCTGTTCACATCTTCTCTAGGGCTTCAACTACTGCATACTCATAGGCTGCCCATAAGCAATGTCCAGGCAACTCAAATAAGCGGCCAGGGAGAATTTTTTTCAAGCCTTATTTTGCCAAATAGAGAAACCGTACATTTGTGAGTCTCTCTTCCCAAACCACAGGGTCAGCTAAAGGAAGAGGTGGCAACAGAAATGCTCCAGTTGGAGGTTTGAGCCCACTGAGCCATGCAGCCACCTCATTTCCCTCTGTCCCCATTTTAATCTCCTCCACACAATCCTCAGCATCCCTCAAAATGTCAGGGACTCTCTTCAGATCTCATTTCAGGCAATTTTACAGTACTGAGCACCACAGATTAATGAGGGAGATAAATCAAAGAGCACAGTGGAGGAGCGAAAACAACACGGCTGCAGCTGAAACACACAAGGCCAGCCTCTTCTTCCTGCATTACTGAGACGCAAAACAGCCACAGGGGTCTACAGCAGAGGCTGCTCCTGGAGAAGGCAATGGAAGACAGACCCTGAAGGTCAACTGGGGTGATCAACATGACAAGGGCAACTCGGAAGCCTCTGCTGGGGGCGGGGGGGTTTTGTCAATAAAACAGCTAAATGTACTTAAGATAAAAATATTATACCCACAGCTTCAAGCATCGCTAAGATCCTCTTAAGTAAAGGATAGAATTCCCTCAGCAATACCAGAGCTCAGCCTGAGCCTGAGCCAGAGCCACACTCTCAGGCTTTCTTTTTGCTGAGCCTCCCAGATGGGGAAAATGATACCTGGGAGGGGGACTGTCTTAAAGGTCAGCGATTCAGATGCAGTGGTCTTTGCAAGCACCTCAGTTGGTGGTGGGCACTCAAAGATGCTCACCAATTACTCACCTAGCTCTAAATAAGCTTCACTTTTTGGAAGGGTAACAACTGACCCTTGAAACAAAGAGGGAGGCAAGCGCAATGATGAAAAGCAAAAGTTTCGTGGCCAGAGAGATCTTAATTCAAATCCTAACTTTGCCCCTTACAGCACTGTGGCTTTGGGGAAGAAACATCACCTTTGTGAGCCTGGTTTTCCTTATTTGTAAACCTATCCTTTTTTGTGTAACTTACAACTCACTCCAAGTGCTGTATTATCCTCTGGCGCTCTGGGTACTGTGCAAAGCCTGTCAACTGCATGAAAAATCACAGCATAGGAAAGTCCCTCCAAATGACCCGACACTGCCCATTCTCCAGACTGACCACCGCCCTGCTCAGGACCCACTGTTAATGCCGATTCAGGGAACAACATACATCCAAGTCTGATTAAATACTGAGTCAAAGCACCCAATAAAATAAATACAATTCAGTTACTTGGAATTTTGTTATCTCAATGAAAATAAGACTACAATTTCATGAGCGTCACCTCTGAATATAATTTTGGTAAAGCTCCAATTAGAAAAAGCTCTATTGTATAATAGCAGATTTTCTCCAAAGCATCAGAAAAGTCCAAGACCCCACCACTCTCCACCGCAGCTGTCCTCTTTGCACTTCTCCTTGGGAAGATTTCATTCTGGTTCTTTAGGCCTGAACATTCTTCTGTACCTGCCATCAGCAACAGCAGCTATCCACTTCTCTCAAACACCTCAAAGTGCATCACAGCTTAGCCTAGGCTTAGCTTCGAAGTACAGCAAGGATGGATACCTTAAGGCCTTCTCTCTGGAAGAGGCCTGCTGCCCGCAGAAGAGGGAGACCTTCAGCATGCCAGCTACAAGAAGCCACTCAGCCTGCTGGAGTTGTACACATGAAGGGCCACCTTGGGCAAGAACCCCACTCCTAACTGAAACACCATCACACGAGACACATGTCATCATCACCACCGGAGACAAACAGTTCACAGAGTCCCTGCCCTGCATGGATGAGCTATACCCATGAGTCATTCTGTTAACTCTGCCCTTCAAGTAATAAACAAGAACAATGACTCACAGAGACTTGAGGACCTTAATGAGCCAGGCTGACCACACAGATGAACAAATGGAGATACAGAGAGGGGAAGCATCTTGCCCAAGGTAATTCACTGGTGGCACAGCCAGGTATAGGACAAGGTCTTTTGGTTCCTAGTGCACTCCTTCCCTTATTGCCTGGATTGCATTCATAATCATCACCAAATAAATAATGTGTGCTTTCATCAGAGTTACTTAGAATTCATGCTTTCCAAACCCTCAGAGCGATGACCCTGCTCCCGAAGGCTAGAGGACAGAGAGTAGTCACTGGGCTACTAACCATCTCAATTTCTTCTTTGGCAAAGGGACAGGGCTGATGATTCTGAACAAACCCAACCTTGACATTGAAAGCTTTCTATTTGGTGTGAACTGGCTGAGGAGAGGCAGCCTTGGGAAAATACATTTACATACAAAGTAACCTTGGATAGAAACACTGGTTCACTACAACTCTGGGCTGTCACAGCTGTCCAGCATGACTTGATACAAAGGTTACAGTGAAACCAGGGACCCTTCTTCACAGGCCACTGTAAGTGCCTTATATTCTGGGCTTATTTCAAACAGATTTTACATTTCAGTAACAGAAATCATGGGTAGGCTGACCTTTCAACGTGACAAAAGATACTTAGGGAAGCAAAACAAAAACCCCAAACGGATGATGAGATAAGCAGGACTATTGGACACTTGGGTGATGTTTCTAAAGGATCTTTCACATCATCACGGGCAGGAAAAGGAAATTTCCTGCATTTCATTAGGATAACTGCAAGTTCCCAGTATAGGACCACATGTAGTCCCCCAGGGATGCTTCTGGTCCTCTCTGCACCCAAGGCACACGGCAAAAGTCTCTACAGCACTTGGCATATCACGTTACAATGGCTTATTTAGGTTTCTCTCCCTCTACTTGATTGTAAGCTTCTTGAGCACATCCCACTCATCTTTGGATCCCAAGAGCCCGGTGCATAGCAGGTGCTCAGTAAATTCTAAACAATCACCAGCATTTTCTATGAGCTGTTACATATCAAAACATGGTCCAAATACTTCGCTGAAATACAACTGACTCATAGCATTGTATAAAATTCCTTAACGAACTCAACAATTACGTTCCTTCATCTACTAAGAAGACAATTATACCTGCTGACGCTTCCCCACTCAGAGGAGCTACCAGAGCCCATGTGGTCAGACTAGGTGGCATAATGCCTGGCATCTGACAGGCATGCAGTAAATACATGAGGAACTGCATGATATGGAGTTGGTTAAATAACGGGGGTGAGGGAGAACACCAAGCACAGGCAGTCACTTGCACGTGATAAAAGAATGATAGTCATTAATGCAGTTCACTACATATTCTCTGTTCTCCTTGCAGGCACATGGTAGAACTGTACTTCCCTTTACCTTTGAATTAAGTGTAGCCATGTGACTTCCTTTGGCCAATAATGAGGAAAAGTTACATGGGTCATTTCCAGATAGAAGCTTTAAGAAACTGTGTGTGGTTCATCACGCCCTCTTTCTCTTGCAGTGAAGACTGTCAATGCTCTAAATGGTAGTTCCTCTGATACTCTGGATCCCAGAGTGAGAATGATGTACAACATAGCCTCCCACTGATCTGTAATAGGCAAACAGTGAGGATGGGTTTTTTGAGGATTGTTTGTTATACAGCATAACCTATGCTATCCTGACTCATACAAAAACATTCACAGGTACCTAGATTAAAACACATGAAGTCATTTTCTGTTGCAGGGAACAGATAGAGTCAGATTCTGACTTGGGGTTGGGGCCTACGCTTTGGGTGACCAGGGGAGTTGGCATAGAGAAAGATTCCCCATCTTGGCATTTCTCTTTGGCCTGTCATTCTTGCTTTCATATTGCTAGATGTCTTCTCATCCACACTTTGAACAATGATTAAGTTTCAAAAAATACCTTTAAGCAAATGTTGAACAATTACCACTTATAGAAAATGTACTTCAGGCTGGGTGTGGTGGCTCATGCCTGTAATCTCAGCACTTTGGGAGGCTGAGTAGGTTCATCACCTGAGGTCAGGAGTTTGAGACCAGCCTGGCCAACATGGTGAAATTCTGTCTCTACTAAAAAAAAAAACCAAAAAACAAAAATTAGCTGGGCATGGTGGTGTGCATCTGTAATCCCAGCTACTTGGGAGGCTGAGGCAGGAGAACTGCTTGAACCTGGGAGGCAGAGGTTACTGAACCCAGGAGGCAGAGGTTACAGTGAGCCGAGATCATGCCACTGTACTCTAGCCTGGGCAACAGAGTGAGACTCCATCTCAAAAAAGAAAAGAAAGAAAATGTACTTCAGGGGCATGATTATACTCTCTCCGACCCTCAGGTGTGCTTTTACTATAGTGTAAAAAAGTTATGGAATAAAGTTATGAAGTTGGGCAACTTTAGGGAATGGGAGAGTCTCATGAGGCCACCATATGGCTCTTTCCTTTTACTGCATGCACAAGAACGATGGTCTGCAGACTATTCTTTCTCCTCTCTTTACAACCCCCTGGTAGAATTCCTTTGTGTCTTAAGGTACAGATGGTTTACTTCCTGTCAGCACCACCCACTGTTCAGCGCTCATGGCTCCAGCCACTCGTCCCACAAGCAGCAGCTCTTCTTAAGAAGGCAGGCAGTGGCACTAGCAGAAAAGAGACTCTCGGGAAAGGCCAATGTAGTAATTATTACCCTGCTACTGGGGAAATAGACGTTTGCCTCGAAGGCTCCTTTTATGAGTCTTAAAATGAAAGTGACTTTCACTCTCTCTTACTTTGTTTCTGGTTATTATACACAGCTAGGAGAAGAGGAAAGAGGATGGAAAGAAACCAGTAACGATCATTAATGTTGGCCACTGTGCTAGAAGCATCTTCTTATCCCAAGACAGTAAGTATAATTCTTGAATGCAGGACTGAAAAATGCTCAGGGGCACTAATGGTATAACATAAAGTTTTAAGGCAGTCAAAAGGGAAAGGCAAGGAAAATGAGAAAGTAGGAGGGGGGAAGGGCTAGGAGTGAGAGGTGAAGAATGACAGAGAGTGAGTGAGAGAGATCAATCAACTGACTGACCCTAGCAAGAAAAGATGAAGACAAAATAATATGAGAGAAGTCAGGAAGGAAGGAGGGAAAATCAAGGACAAGTTCATTTTTACTTGGGCCAGTAGGAAGCTCAATGCTGAATTACTCAAAAAATGCAACGATGTGGGACCTTACGTTTCATAAATCTGTGTTCTCTATTTTTCCCTTTTTTTGCACCTCATATTCAAACTTACATTTCTCAATGGTCCTAATGCTATACTCCTTTAATTTGTAATTGTTCTTTTATTATATGAGTCATTATAAGCTGTTACGGAAACAAGAGGGGTTAATTATGAGCTAATTAATTAAATTCAAAGAAAAGTGAGTTGCAAAGAGGTAGAGCCTAGACTGCCCTAAGTAGCTTGCAGGACCTAAGAATTAGAGTATTTATTTTGGAGGCTGGGCACGGTGGCTCACACCTGTAATCCCAGCACTTTGGGAGACTGAGGCAGACAGATCACTTGAGCTCAGGAGTTTGAGACTAGCCTGGGCAACATGGTGAAACTCTGTCTCTACAAAATGAAAAATCAGCCGGGCACAGTGTCGTGTGCCTGTAATCACAGCTACTTGGGAGGCTGAGGCAGAAAAATCACTTGAGCCAGGGCAGAGGTTGCAGTCAGCCAAGATAATGCCATTGCACTCCAGCCTGGGTGATGAAAGTAAAACACTGTCCCAAAAAAATAAAGTAAAAATAGAATATTTATCTTAGGTGCTTCACAAAACACTTTCACCACTCTCATTCACCTCATTTGATCCTCACAACAGTCCTGTGAGACAGGTATGAATACTGCCCTCATTTCAGAGACAAAAACCTAAACTCAGGGGAGTTAAGTGACATGGAGAGTGAAGACTGGAACTGGGGCACGTTTATAACAAAACTCACATCTTTTCTTTATGGCTGCCTTGGGAATATAACTGTGATGGTTTATATCAGTGCTGTCCAGATGAGTTTTCTATAGTGTGGGAAATGTTCTATGTCTAGGAGAGCACTGGCCACATGGGACTTTTGAGTACTGGAAACGAGGCTAGTGTGATTAAGAAACCAAACTTTTAGTTAATTTTCATTAATTTTAAATAGTGGTGGTCATTATAGTAGGCAGCACAGATCTAGATTCTCTCACTTCTACCACATGTATGTAGGGGAAATAAGGCTCAAATACTGGCAGCTAGAGATTGCATGAAGTGGAATTGTTGGTCAAAGACAAGAGATCACCTTTGCTTTACTTGATGACAGTGGGAATACTAGGAACTGACAGTATATAACAAGTAGAGAGGGGAGGTGGTGGGAGGAGGGGGGAGGCATTTTGGAGGGGGTCCTTCTTAAACCATGGTCCCAGCCTCTGGAGGCCCTACAGATTCCCAAGCTCTGGGTAAAGAACCTCCAGCAATTCCTTCAGGGATCATATAGTGGTTGGCCAAGACCAGGAGAGAAAATTTTTTGAATGACTGCAGAATCTCTACAGATCTGGTGGCCTTGGAATTCCTAGCTCACTAAACGGAATCATCACCCCTGACCTGCGATCTTGACATTGTAGACTCCTCCCTCAACTAGCAACACAAAAATTGCAGTAAGTTGGAATTCACAAACAGGCATCCCTCTTCTAAACTTGCAAGAAGGCCAAGGAGGCAACTAGCCCAGCTTTGCATAAGAGAGGACCTTTTCTGGGGCCGGGCACGGTGGTTCACATCTGTAATTCCAGCACTTTGGGAGGCCGAGGGTACAGATCACCTGAGTTCAGGGGTTCAAGACCAGCCTTGTCAACATGGTGAAACCCCGTCTCTACTAAAACATACAAAAATTAGCTTGGCGTGATGGCGTGTGCCTATAATCCCAGCTACTCGGGAGGCTAAGGCAGGAGAATCGCTTGAACTTGGGAAGTGGAAGTTGCAGTGAGCCGAGATTGCGCCATTGCACTCCAGCCTGGGTGACAGAGCAAGACTCTGTCTCAAAAAAAAAAAAAAAAAAAAAAAAGAAAGGACCTTTTCTTTGAAGTCTGAGAACAGTGATGAGAAAAAGGGTGAGGGCAAACCCACTCTCACGGTCTATGTGCAATAGGTCTGTGGGGAGACAAGTCAAGGAATATTCCCCTTTTCCTCTTAGTGCAAATCATTTTGCATTGTCCCTGAAGGATAGAGTTCACCTTTCCAGCCATTTGGGTATTGCTTGTATTTTCAGTGACTACGGGCTCATTTAAAGAGACAACACCATGGGAAGGGCTCAAAATTAGGGAATCTCTATAAGGAGAGTTCCCTAAAAGAAGCACTATGTTATGTGATTGGAGGATTTGCGGGGTGGTCAGACACGCCTGGGTTTGAATCTCAGCTTGGACACTCATTAGGTGTGTAACCCTGGGCAAGTTTGCCCACCCTCTCTGAGCACCACTGCTTCAAATCTGTGAAATCAGGATAATATCTCTTCTCAAAGGGTCAGGTGTACGTAAGATAATATTTCTAAGGTGCTTGACACAGCTCCTGGCATACGGCAACCCATTAGGAAATGGCAACTCTTACTGGTTTTACTATCTTCTGATATAAGCTTATATTAGTTTTCTATTGCTGACATAAGTTCATGTCAGTTTTCTATTGCCATAATGAGTTAATATAAACTTAGTAGCTAAAAACAACAAAAATTGATTAGCTCACAGTTCTGTGAGTCAGAAGCTGATACGGGTCTCGCAGGCTAAAATCACGGGTATGTGCAGGGCTACATTCATGTGTGGAGGCTCCAGGAGCATTTGTTCCTGTGGCTTTTCCCCTGCATAGAGGCTGCCTGCATTCTTGGGCTGTAACCTTCTTCCTCCATCTTCAAAGCTGGCAAAGGCAGGTCGAGTCCTTCTCACATCACATCACTCTGATCTCTTCCTCTTTCGGCCTCCTTCTTCCACTTTTGAGGATCTTGTGACTTTGTTGGATCCACCTGAATCAGCCAGAGTAATCTCCCTATCTAACTGTCAGCTGATCGGCAACCTTAATTCCCCCTGCTAGGTATCTTAACATATCCACAGGTTCTGGAGTTTAGAACGTGGCCATCTTTGGGAATGATGATTACACCTACCGCAGGCTTGAATGAAGGGTGAGGGGAGCAGTCTCTTCCCATTTGTGCTCCTTCCCTTATGTGGCTCCCAGTAGGGACTATGCCTCAGAAATAATTGGCTTGGGGACCTACCACCTGGTAAGGGCACCAATTGCATCTGCTAGCTGGAGAACTCTGGCCTGGATTACACTTTCTCCTCCAGGTCAGACCCGAATCTATGAATACACTGCTTGGTGCCTGGAGGGCTGCTTTGTTCCATCTGAATCACAAAGCCAAGCAGTGCCCTGGGCTCTTGGAGTTCTTGTAACACTCCCAGCAAGGAAGGAGGGCTCCGCCTGGCAGGCTGCTCAAATACCAGGTTGCATAGTAACATTCTCACACCATGAGACACTCCTTGAGAGAGGCCTCCCAATTCAAGCTGAAACTGGGACACCTCTGAGTGCCAAGGCACTGGATGCAGCCTGAGAAGTCTGTACAGTGACTCTGAATCCTTCACTGAAATAGCAGTCTCAATACTTAAAACATTCATAATTTGGAGGGTAATGAAAAACATAACAAGAAGGAAAAGAAAAAGCAGTCTCTCCTTTCTGCTTGATTTCCTGGCACAAAGGTTGAGGGCGATTTTCATTTCGTTCAAGTCTCAGGCTGACTTTTTACCACACAGCATTTGTTTTTTGTCTATAGAAGGTTTGAAGTAATTTGGCCTTATTGCCTAAATTAATAAAAAGCATTGAGGTTCAGTACGTTCTAACAGCTTAGAAGAAAGTTACCAAATAGTTCCAAAGTCCTCCACCTGATCTAATGTCACGCCAAGCCTGATTTCTGTCCCCCTTTTGTTCTCAATGGCATTTATGTGACCTTGGGATGACATTCAAGAGGAGCATATAACTGACTCAGGCTGCTGTGTGCTAAAACATGGGCGGGTAATGGAAAGGACGAGGAGGACAGTGGGACTTTGCAGTCATCAAGAAAGGGACTCAGAAGTGGAAACTTTCCCAGAGCTGAGGTTTATGCTTTCAAAGCTCTCACCTTGCTGGAGTTCAGTAACTTTTGATGGGTTCTGAGGACAGCAGTGCATGCAGGAACTGGCGGGAGCTGAATGAGCCACTTGACTGTCTGTTAGCCCAGTCTCTTGGCCCTCCTTGCCACATTTCTTCTTCTTCTTCCCTGTCTGCCAGTTTGGAGACCTCCATGCCAAAGCTCCCTTTTTCTGTCTGTTATTTGGGGCCTACAATGTGCAATAAGCCACTCCATTTGTCCCTTTTGATCTCTCTTCTCAGCCAGCTGGCTCTAGTCTGCTGGAAGTAGACACTGATCACTATCAGGAAAAACCTGGAGCCCGGGGGTGGCAACCCTAAAGAGTGACAAGAGATCAAGGGCACACTTTACTATCTTCATTTATTATTTCTTAGAAACTGTCTGGTAACATACCAGACTCACAAACTGACACTGTCTCTATCTCCCAGGCTCTGAAGGCATACGTTCCTATCAGTTACTTTTAATAACCCTGAAGATACCCCAGCCACATTCTGTTGCAAACAGGCAAGGTCTGTCTGGTAGGCCAGCGTCCCTTAAGGTCTTTCCCTAGAAGAGCTGTTCTGCCCAGCTGCACGGCTGCAGTTACTAATTTTCTTATTCACACAGTGATCTGCCTTTCTTTCATTTGCTGAGATCTCATCAGGTCTAATCTCTCAGCACTTTTCCTCTTTCCTTTGTAGAACTCATGTGGTCTATTACTTATGTATGAATCGAAAAAGGATTGGGCTATCTTTTTATACAGAACTTCCTGGAAAAACTTTACCTCTGGGACCTTCAATTTTCAGGTTTAAAGGACAGAATTCTGGTCAGTTATCTAATTTAAGTTGTTTACAGAACATGTTTCCAATTACAGGGACAAGAACCATATTACCCAAACTGCAGCCACTTGTATACTACCTTTGTTTTCTACCATAACTACATACCATCTGTGATATTCTTCTTTGATATTTCACATTAAATTGTCTCAAGTCTACACTATCCTTACCTTAGACAGTATTTACAAAATCATAGGTTTGATGTACTAGTTTTAAGTTTTTAAAAAATATTAAAATGTAATCGTTAAAAAGGAATATTTTCCTATCTGCTATCTAAAATTATCTCCGACACCACTCATGATAGTCTCGCATTTTGGGAAACACTCATTTAGAATCTAAGTTTTATAACTACATAAAACTAGGTTTGAGATTTACATGAAGAATTTTCTAGAAAAAAATGTACTACTATTTCAACTTAGCCAAAGAGGAAGTATTACTATGGTCAGTTCACAATGACTTTGGAAATTAAAAAAATTTAGTATATTCTAGAATAATGGAAAATATGTAAAATAAGAATAAATTTGTAGTTGTCATCAAATCCTATGTCTTCAAAAAGCCATCTGAGTTCTTTCTTTTAAAATTTGTCAGTTATCCGTTCAGTTTCTTTTTTGGTTTGAGACAGTGTCTCACTCTGTCACCCAAGCTGGAGTGCAATGGCGCAATCTCAGTTCATTGCAAGCTCCACCTCTAGGGTTCAAGCGATTCTCATGCCTCAGCCTCCTGAGTAGCTGGGATTACAGGTGTGCATCACCATGCCTGGCTAATTTTGTATTTTTAGTAGAGATGGGGTTTCGCCATGTCGGCCAGGCTTGTCTTGAACTCCTGATCTCAGGTGATCCACCTGCCTCAGCTTCCCAAAGTGCTGGGATTACAGGCATAAGTCGATATGCCTGGCCCCATTCAGTTTTAAATAAATGATCATATCAGAGCATTCCAGTCTGGAGGGAACCAAAGAACACTGTTGTCCATTTGGTTTAACCATACAGGCTGAACTAAAACAACCTAACAAATGCTATCTATTTTTCAATCCCACCCTCAAATCCTACATCTCCAGAAGCAGAAACAAGCTCAGCTGTGATCTATAGTAATTCCATTAATCCTACAATGAAGCATTAAATTAAACTGCCTAGCACAGATTCTTCTGCTACAAGGTAAAATGTATCTTGTAAGGTCTGTATTTTATGCAGATAGATTTACTAAACAACACCATGTTTACAGAAGAATACAAATGAGCAGAATCATTTGGCAAATTGTGAAATCTCCAGTGGGGGTGTCGCAGCAACTGATTTTTTTTTTCCTGCGAATATTTACTATAAAGATTTTAGTTACAGAGAGTTTAGTTTCTCCTAGGAAAGAACAGTTCTCAGGCTGGGCACAGTGGCTCATGCCTGTAATCCCAGCTTCATGAAGCTGAGGTAAGCGGATCACCTGAATTCAAGAGTACGAGACCAGCCTGGCCAACATGGTGAAACACTGTATCTACGAAAAATTCAAAATTAGCTGGGCATGGTGGTGCAGGCCTGCAATCCCAGCTACTCGGGAGGCTGAGGCAGGAAAATTGCTTGAACTCTGGAGATGGAGGTTGCAGTGAACTGGGATTGTGCTACTGTACTCCAGCCTGGGCGACAGAGTGAGTCTGTCTTAAAAAAAATTTAAAAAAGGAAAAGAAAGAGCAAGCAATTCTCAAATGGTTCAGATTTCTATGGAATTTTCAAACCCATACTTTTCTTTGTTAATTACAGGAAAAAAGTTGACTTGAACTAGAACCCTAGTAGAAGGCCTTTTGACATCCCTGATACAAATCACAAGCCTAGGCACTGGGGGGACTCTAAGGAGGACATATTCAAGTTAGTGGCAGAGACTGGGCCAGATGCCTGGGCCAGATCCCGAGTTCCTAACAACTCATTCCATGTTTCCCAGCCCTCCCTGAGAGAACACGAAGATTCTTCTTCAGCAAATTCCATTTCTGGGTGTGATTTCAGTATTTGTCTCTTTGGTGTGCTGCCCTATTTCTCTAAAGCCAGATAAGTACAGAAGTCACTTAGCTCTTTGTCAAATGCGTGCCCTGGGGAATAGCAGGAAGCTGTTCTTGTGCCACTAGTTGGCTTTCTGACATAAAAGGGTTAGTATCCAAAAAGTCTACGGACATTTCCAACCGCTTGCATCTAACTTCCATGCTACATTTCATCAACCCAGATGTGGAAAGAGGTCAAGTGTTCCAGCAAATCCTTGAACAGCCAGATCATGAAGGGTATTTGAAATCTGCACTGAAATCCAGAATTATAGCACATTAGAGCTGGAAGGGATCCTGGAAATCATATAATCTAAACCCCTCACTTCATAGGTTGCTCAGGGTCATAGAATCAGTTGGTGTCAGAGCAAGGACTAGAACTAGAAATAGTCCTCTTTCTTTATCACAGTGTTTTCTGAAGCTGTTTTCTTCTCAGACAGCAGTGGCAATGGCGCTTGATCAACCTCTATGATGTCAGTTACTTAGCATGTGGTGTATAAACTCACGTCCTTAAGCGCTGCCTCCTATTACCATGGAACAGGAGGCTTTATGGTAAATGCTGCTCAGCAAAGGCGAGGAGAGATCCCTTCTGCACACAGACCTTCTGTGCCACAGGGTACAATACCTAGAAAGCTGGCTAATGAGAGAGGAAGTAAAGCACATCCCTAGGGCCCGCCGAACTGACAAAGACACAGTAGCAACAAGCAAAACAATAACAAAAACCACCCAAGCCTGAACTCCCTATGTTGTTGCAGTCAGAAGCACCACCCTACACCGAAGCAGGACTCAAGAACCCTCAGCAGCTCTTTCCTACCTACTGTGCCTGCTCCTAATCCCAGGTACAGATTCCAGACCTCCCCTGCTCTCTGTGGGTTAAAGAAGTCTCCATTCACTCTCAATCTCATAACCCTCATTTCTCAGGCCACTCTGGAATCACCTCTGCATCTGGCCAGCCCCAAGTGGGGCAAACTTACCTGTCAGCGTCTCCAAGGCCCAGGGAGGTATTTCGTTGCAGGGTCTCCCGTACCACAGCCATCCCATCAGGGAGCCGGTTCAGGCGACGGGTGTAGAGGCCAAGTCCACCATCAGTCATGTATCTTTAAAAGAAGAAGAGGACGATGCACATGAATGTTAAAAGCAAGTGGCTTGCAGGCTTGCATTCATATCCAGAAGCCTGCCCAGCCACCAAGTGCTCTAAGGGGGAAGGAACTGAGGATTCCCTAAGACTGGCACCAATCACAGCCCAAGGATAACTCAGCTGCTGATCCAACCTAGAGGATCACCAGCTTGCTAACGAAAAAGAAAAAAAAAGAGAAAGAACTCAGCTTAATTAACCCAAATTCACAGGAACCTATGAAGCAGAAGGAAATTAGTGAATAAAATTAACTGTCAGATGGATTCATGACATTCTTTTTAATGTCAGCGATTAAACAAGCAGGTGTTTTACCTGAGTAATGGAAATGGAACTGACAAATCATTAGCAAATCATAGGCAATAATATTACAGAACAATGCAGTGGAAAAAGAAGGCCAGCTTTTGAGAGAGGGGGAAAGAAAGGATAGAGGATGGATGAGTGACCTTTGCCATCACAGGCAAGTCACTTCCCTGGGTTGTGAGTTTTTCACCCGAACTATAGGACTGTCACAGCCTGTGACATATAGAAATATCACAACATGGGCATGAGAATTAGTGAAATAAGAAATATTTGTGTAAGACTACATAAGTGGAAGACATTATGGTTGTCATGATCATGAAGTGAATTTCACCGTTGATACTGATGTTTTAAGGAGGTTGTCACAAAACTCTGTGAAGAACACTAATGATAATTTATTCTTTTCTTGGTAGGATAGCTACAAAGCTGTCTTCTGATGAAATCAGTGCTGTCCTGGAGAGGGAGGATGTCTGGAACTTTCTGTACAGATGGTTGATTGTCTACCAACCAGACAAGTTCCTGAAAGCTTAACCACTAGTAGGAGGTAGCTCAGTCCAAGGCAGCTGTACCTCCTATCTACCCTGGCTTCCTCACAGCCCCGATGAAGGAGACTGGTTGTGTCATTTCCCTCATCTTCAGAAGAGAACAGGAAGGCAAAGCAAAACTTGGGCAGAGCCAGAAACCAAACTTGGATCCCTTTAATCCCTCATGAGACCCATCAGATCGCCTGCAAGGTATCTGAAAATGCAAGCATTTTACATTTCAAATCAAATGATATGTACTAAGAGGACCAATGAGTCATTATTTTCCTGAGACAAAGTCAGCTCAGCTAAATCATGGAAAGCTTTACTGCACTCGGCATTTTAGCTTTTGCATATATGGAGTCGACCCTGAGGGTTTCTAGTCCTTGAATTTCTTCTACCTCTAGCTGGGAACCGTTATGGGATATATTTTTCAAAAACAGAATTATGAGGTGCAGGGGAGGCTGCCCAGACCAGGAAGTTCAAGTAAGGGGCAGAGAAGAAAACTCTCACTGGAGTTATCTCATGTGAAAAGCACCTTCCAGAATGGGTCAGAGGAACCCAGGAAGCTTCTAGGCTATTGTGTCTAAACCCAACACCTCCAATGTTCCCTTCTCCTCCCTTGATGACATTAATGATCACCGAGGTCGCAATGTCAACATAATGAAAAATCTGTTGGAGTAAATCAGACCAAGTATTTGTGCTTGTGCTGAAAACGCAACAGAAGAGACTGAAGTTTTCACTCAACGTTATCATTTTAAAAACCACTCTGTGAATATACTAAAAACCATTGAATTGTGTGCTTTAAAATGGTGAATTTTATGTCATATAAATATCAATAAAAATATAAAAATCGATTGTAGCTATAGTTAAATAATTATTTGTCTAATTGCTCTTCAATGCATGTCTCTCACACTAAATAGTAAGCTCTTTGCAGGCAGAGATTCTTATTTTGTTCAAATCTATATCCCCTGTGCTTAGCACATACTAGGTGCTTATTAAATACTGTTCTTGTTGAATGAATGAACACATGAATGAATGAAGCTCAAAGACACAGCCATAGGGTGAGGCTTAGCAAAAATTTTTTGCAAGAACACTGATTACAGGTTTTCTTTCCACTTAAGCATTAACCAACTTATATTTAAGACATAGGGCAAGCAAATTAAATGGTTGATCTGCCAATCATCCATCTATCCAGCCATCCATCCGTCCATTCACCCTCCAACAGATAGAGTGACTCAGGGTAGATCAATGGGTTACAGGCATCTATCTTACAACCAGCACAAGGAGGAAAAAACACCTGCACCAAAATGCTGTAACTTTGCCAGAGGCTAGAATTTCTAGATCACATGTCCTTTCAAGGAGAACTCAGTGGAAGCTCTTCAAAAGACAATCTATTGCACCATTAAGCAAGACAGTTAATTTTGATTTTAGCCAAGTCTGCCCAGCCAGTTAGACAAACAAAATTCTTTCAACTGGGGAGATCTCGTCAAAGGACAAACAAACTAATTTTAGCATTCATTTCCCTGCTGGATTTTTATTGCTAATAAAACAACACACACGGTTGGGTAATTACACACACCCAGGCATGTAGACAAGGCCTACACACACAGAACCCTGGCTTTCTGCTACGGCCAGACTGTGGAGCCTGGTGAGCATTCCAGACACGGAATGCTGAGATACATTGCAGCCCCAGCCCAGCCACACCCGGGTGAAATGTGGATTTGTCAGAAAATAGCAACCCAAAAAAGCGGGAAGGTCCCTGAGAAATGGAACTGAAACGAAACCGAACGTGTGAATTGAGCTTGCTGCTGGGAATTCTGACTTTGTTTTGGCAGAGGGGAGGGGAAAGGCAAAGCTAAAGCAGGACCTTCTGCCTTCTCGAACTGCAGGAAGAACTGGAAGTCAGGGAGCTGAATGCAACAGGGAGCTGACAATGATCTAGTTTCAAGACAGCAAGTCTATCTCACTTACCATGTGCATGTAGAGGGAGGGCGGGCACGGGGATAAGAAAAAATGAGGACCTTACTTCTTCTTCTAGAGATATGTAAACACATGTTCAATAGTTTTTTAAACAATCATATTCTTTAAAATGAATTTTGTTGTATATCTCTCCCTGGGAGACGCCACAGCACCACAGGCAGAGCTGTGGATAGAGCCAGCCTCACACTCAATAAACTAATTTAAAATATTTCTAAATTATTAGCCGCCAATTATGATGATTTACAAACAGCTCTGTATATCTTTTAAAATAACTCCTCTATTATACAGTCAATGAAAAATATACAAATTTGGGTTTGCTGGACCAAAATTTTTACATGAATTGGCTATACATGAATATGGACTGCCTTAACCAAGTTAAGCCCTTAAGAAAGCATTGCTTAAAGATGAAGCAGCCACCGGTGTGCTTATCTGAAACGCTGGCTTTTTCCCAGGGCTGTTAGAAAAGCTGTGTTTCTGAAGGCTCAGGGAGCCAGCGGGCTGATGGCCTCACCCTGGGTGAAGAAGAAATGACTTGCCTGAGGTCGCAAGCAAAGGAACCAGCTGATCCAAGAACTGAATCTCAGAACACCCATGCCACACTCTCCTTCTCCTTGGAGAGATATATAATTAATACTGGAGCCTAATGAGGTGCTGGTAATATCCTAATGTCTTCTGAGTGGGCTCCTGCCTGAGCTGCCACGCTACTGAACCATCCCCCACACTACCCTCCCGAGTTCTGCAGTGATGGGTGGGTGGAGGAGGCTCTCTGCATCCACCTTCTAAAGCTTCCCCAGAGACCCCTGAATGCAAAGAGTGAGAGCCTTTGCTAAAGGGACAAGGTGTCTATGGGGTGTTTTTCTTGCTTCCCTGAGGTGACCCATGAGTATCAGGGTTAAGGAACATGACACTGTTGTTAGAACTAAGTTGTTCAAATGCCTCCTCTGCCCCTTGCTGGCTGAAGGACCGAGTACACATTGTGGTTAGTAAGCACTGGGTACTGTGTTAAGTGCTTCACATAAATCATGGCGTTCAACCTTCAAAATAATCTTATCAAGTGTATTATCATCTCTATTGTTCCAATGAGGAAAACAGAACTGTGGTTAAGATCCCAGTGCAGGCAGGTGGGTTCAAATCCCAACTGTGTCACATTTCAGTGCCATTTCTTCTAGTTTTAGTTCCCTCACAGGATTGGGGCAGGTTAAATGAGATAGTGCATATGTTTAGAAAGCCCAGTGCCTGGCATGCAGGGAGCACTTCATAATAGCACTTCATGTAAATGCTAACAGGAATGGCAAGACCTAGTTCCTGCTCTGGTGAAGCTCAAAACCTACTGGGGACTAAGACATGCAAATAGCTCTACCTCTAAATAAGTGATATAACAGAGGAATGTGTGACTGGCTTTGAGAACACATGGGAGAAAGCATGACAGAGGAGCACTGTTTAAGGTGGCCCTTAAGGGTGCAGGGGAGTTTGCCAGCCAAAAGAGGATCCATCTAGACACATGGATAACATATGCAAAAGCGGAGAGAAATGAAAGAGGAAGGGATATTCAGAGAAGGGTAAGTAGTTCATTATTGCTGGAACACTGGGAATGCAGCCAGGAACTAGGCTGCATGGGGCTTGGGGGACGGTTTTGAACACCTTGGATACCAGGCCTTTGTCTGTGTGGGGATACATGAAGGTACTAATGAGTAACAGGCTCTGGCTTCTGTTTCAAAGAGAACACCGACTTTTCAATTCTTCCATCATTTTGTATTCAATCTTTGGTTTGAACATTTTCTCATCAGGATTTCCTACTATAGATTTTTCAGAACATACCATGTTCTAGTCCTGAGTCACCCCAGATCTCTGGGGAGGAAGACCAGACTTGTAGGGTAGACCTCACCATCCCTCCAGTCAAGACAGACCTGTGAAGGCAAGATGCCTTTTACAAAAGAAACTCTCTCTACAGAATGGGCTGGTAACTGACACTAGCTATGAAAAAGCTGTGGAATCTAACAGGACCTGTTAGAACAAATACTCTAGACTCCAAGCCCAACATTTAGTAAATAGATTTCTTCCCTTTCTTTAACTGTAATGACGCAACAATGTGGAACCAAGTGAAACTGGCTTTGTGAGTCACCTTCAGAAGCGGGGAAAGGCGGCTTCTCATTTCCAAAGTTCACAGTTCAACATAGCCTGCATAAGTAACACAAACTGACTGTCACTAATCTCACAAGAAATCACCTCTGTCAAGAACTGTGTGAGGAGAGAGGAGACAGAAGAAAAGAAGTATGTACCAACTTGCTGTAGTCGAATGCATTTCTAACAGAGCATGACATAAAAAAAACACACCTCTTAGATGCAAGAAATGAAAGAACAAACAGAAAACAAATCATTCCTAGGTAATTACTTTTCTTCAAAGACATATCAGCCTGTCTATTTTTCAGGCACACTTTTGGTTGAAACGTGGACATAGAAACATGGAATAAAATAATTATATGTGTGTGTAATATTCCTTGCCAATAACAATATAAATATCCAGACATCAATATCAATACATACTTTGTTGCATAAGGTTAAAAAAAATGATGGGGGCTGATGAAAAGGTCTTGTTTTGAGCAAGTCACCAACATCCAAATCCCCAAACATCACAAGCCCCTCCACTCGGTTATAATACAGTATGACATTCATTCTCTGAGCTTATTAGGATGTAAATCAGGTTTCTAGACAGACCTGGAAAAGAATCCCTTTAGTTTAGGGCCTCTGAGAAGTCAGCTGAATCAACTTCACTCTGGATCATAGGAGGACGTGCTGACTAGCAAGTCTAACAAAGCTGCCTGCATCCTTTTGAAAAAAGCTGACCTTTATGAAAAGAAAAGCGGTGGCCACATTGGCTTAAGGAAGAAGAGAATGCATCTGAAATGGAAAAATATGACTGGAAAAAAAATGGGCTCAATTTTCCAGCGCAAATTATAAAACTGCAGCACTAAAATTCAGCGAATACTTAAAATTTTGCTAAGGAAACACATGGAAACCACTTTGTCTTCAACGAGTTTTTAGGCATAAATGTTGAAGCAGATATGGTATATTTCATTTATCAAAACGCTCTGTCCCTCATGACAAGTTCAGAGACATGTTGCAGTGACTCAAAATCAAATAAAGGTAAGATTCAAGCGAAGAACACCGCCTTGTCTCTTCTTGATTATGGGTCACTCCAAACTGACACAGGATGCAATGAAACCAATAGCAACCTTTGGAGAAAAAGCCCAAGGTGAGAATGCCTTTCTCAGTTGGGGTTCCCTGTGGTAACAGGACTTTAAATAGGACAGACTGCACAATCACAATCCACACCATTAAAACACAAGGGGGTATGAGGTGGAAGAGGGGTCAGAAATGACTCTAATCTTCCATTTTTATGCCTGCGAGGGCAATTCTTCTAACATAGACCCACACGTCTTTGGCCTTCATGCCTTTGGGATAATGCTTCCAACAATCACTGGCAGAGGCCATGGGGAGATGAGAATCTAACCAGTTTCCTTTCTGCTTGATGCAAAATTGGGGTACCCTTTACACCATTTCCTCCTGTCCTCCAGGACTGTCAGCTCTTCAGGATGTCACTGAGTTGATAACAACTTGATCTTTTGAGGAGGATTTGGGAGTTCAACTTACATCGTGAGTAAAATCTTCCCTTATCTCACTCAAGCCTGGAGCTGTCTCCTGTGGCCACAACACGCACCACCTTGGTTCAGAGCATAGGATGATGTGACCATGGCAAATAGACAGCACTGCCGTGAGGTTTCTTCAATGTCCACGAGCCATCCACCAGGAGAACGCACAGCTGAAGGGGGACCAGACTCTGCTTCTCTTCTGCAAAGTGAGCCAGATGACTGGGAAAACCCAGATCAATCCTCTGGTCATGCACAGTACAGCAGGAAGTCAAGGTTGCTGCAAAAGTGAACTCACTCAGGAGTTCTGGAGCCGACTCTGGCTAGCCCCAGCCAACAGAGCACACCTCACTGGGGAATACTACAAGGATGTTGCTAAGCTAATCAAACAAGGGCTCAGATCCATCAGGCCATGGGGACAGAGGCAGCAGTGGGAAAAGGCGGGCCTGAGTTAAAGAGGAGTCAAAGGGTCCCAGGGGCGCCCTGCAAGTCTCACCAGGGAAAACTGGTGCCACAGACTTTTGCCATTTCTACTTCCAAAAGCTAGGTGCTGATGACTGCTTGAGGGAGAGACAGAAGACACAGCGTGGGAGTCGTCGTTGTCTGCAACTCATCTCAACACATGCCTCATCATCCACCTGCTGCTTACGAGTCATGGAGCAGCAGTTTCAACATCACCTGGAAGCTGTTTTAAAAAGCAGTATCCCAGACCTTCTAAATCAGACTCAGCAGTTCCACAAACTCCCCAGGTGATTTGTGTGCGCATTAAAGAAAAAGAAGCACTGGACCCAGGCAGTGGTCTCTGTAGAGGGGAGTGCAGACGATCCAGGAGTGAAAACGCAAGTGCTTCTATGTATATTTATTTCTTATGCTCTTTCTGATTCCTATGTTTTTGTACACTATATAGTATATGCAATATTTCAATAACATGGCACATGCATATTTTAAAAACTACAACCAAATCCAGTTTAGAGACCATTATCTAAAGCAGAAATTCCTAAACTTGCTTAAGTTATGAACCCCCTTGGAGAAACCAGTGAAAACTATGGACCCCATCTCACATATGTGTAAAATTCACATCCAGCATGAGTTGGCTCACAGACCTCCAGGCCCCACCTTAGCAGTGCCTTTGCCCAAACAGGACAGAAGTGGATCCTGGCTGTGTAGATCCTTCAGCACACATTGCAATGGTTTTTACATTGCAAGACTTGTCTGTTTGCTATAAACCTATTCAGCAGCGGCTCATGGCACTGCTACAATTCACATGCTACCCTGAATTTTAGCGCACAGACTCAGTCTCACCACTGCTTGAGTCTTTCTTTCACCAAACTCCTAGCAGAGAGATTGATCAAGTGGAGAATTTGTTTGGTGGGAAAACATGCTACCAAGGTTTGTGTGTCCTTTGCAAAATGCAGTGTGACTTTCCATAAGTTTAATAAAATTCCATCTAATACTAATTACCAGAGCTGTGTGGTTTAAAAAGATCTATATGTATATAAACTCCAGAAGCATTTTAATTTAAAAAGCCCATAATTGCCTTAATAAAATGCATACTCAAATGCACAAAGAGCCAAGGATTATAACAACAGTGTACTTATCACCCTTAAACCAACAGACATATGTAAAATTTTCATTATAATCCATGGCTACACTTGTTTGAAATGGACGCAGGCAGGGCACACTTCTGAAGAAAGGCTGCATGCGTTTGAAAATTGACAGTCCCTGTGTCTGAAACTTAGTCTTGCCTGAATTGTCTTTATTGTGGTTCAACTGTCAGTGTGGAATTGCAGCAAATATTTCTAGCATTAGCAGGAAGCTTTTTGTCCACCTTCTGAAAGATGAAACACATCCTAACACACAGGAGACAGTTCTCTAGACAAAGCCCCTTTAAGCTCTTTCTTGGAATGAAACATGGTGAAAGGAGATGGACTGATATCCAGGAATTCTCAAAGCTCAGAATACACCCAAATCCTCTGGAAAGCCTGACCAAAATGCTTATTCCAAGGCCTCGGCTTCACACGTGCAAGATGTATTTAGTGAGGCCCAAATCTTACGTTTTTTTAAAAAAAAACATACTTTACTTTTTAAGAGATTCTTTCTTTAACACACTGTAAAGAAATTATAGAGTTCCTTTATACTCCCTCTTCCCCCCCAACACTTTGCTCTATTATTAATATATATATATTTTTTCTTAGAAACAGGGTCTTGCTTTGTCACTCAGGGTAGAGTGTACACTGCCGTCCTGAACTCCTGGGCTCAAGGAATCCTCCTGTCTCAGCCTCTCGAGTAGCTGGGACTATAGGTGCAGGCCACCATGCCCTAATTTTTTAATTTTTTGTAGAGATGCAGTCTTGCCATGTTGTTCAGGCTGGTCTTGAACTGGGCTCAAGCAGTCCTTTCACATCAGCCTCCAAAGTGCTGGGATTACAGATGTGAGCCCCTGCTCCTGGACTATTATTAATATTTTGTATTAGTGTGGTACATTGCTGCAGCTGATGGACCAATATTAATACATTATTATTAACTGAAGTCACATTAGGGTTTACTCTGTGTCTTACAGCTCTACTGGTTTTGGTACAGAATGTCACCTACTCACCATTACAGTAACACAGAACATAATTCCACCACCATAAAAATGCCCCATGCTCCACCTATTCATCCCTTCCCCCAAGCCTGCATTTTTAACAGACATGCAAGTGACTCTCTTGCAGATAGGCCAAAACTGTGAGAAATGTTGCCTTAAGTCATTAGACCTAGGTGGAAGAACTGTGAGCTAGATTGGATTCCGTTTCCCTAAGAATTAGTTGACTAAAATGTGACTACACAATAATAGCAATTTAAACTTCAAATCCTCTTAATAACTACTCTCGGCCCCCTCTGTGTTAGGAGACAATGTCCACATTAACCTAGGTTGAAGTTGATCCCCAGTGTTTCCTCCATCTCAAATCAAGGCTTGATAAAAGTTGTTACAATTTTAAGTTCCTTCTAAATTATCAAGTAACTCATGTCTTGTAGTTAAATGCCTGCCAGCCTCCAGGCAGTCTGACTGTTGGAAACTCAGATGGCTGGCCAGTGGTAAGAGTGAGCAGTATTAGGCATGCTGAATTCAAAGTATTATGGACAACACACAGGTAGCTCAGTGTGGCATCATAATCAGATGCTCCTCCTCTGGAAAAGCCTTCCACATTGTCGAAAGAATCCGACAGAAGTGTTTCCGGGCTGAGTAGATCCTTCAACATACTTTGCAATCGTTTCTACATTGCAAGACTTGTCTGTTTGCTATAAACCAATTCAACAGCGGCTCATGGCATTGCTACAATCCACGTTACCCTGAATTTTAGCACACAGGTTTAATCTCACCACTGCTTGGGTCTTGCTTTCACCAAACTCCTAGCAAAGAGATTGATCAAGTGGAGAAGTTCTGTATGGTGGTAAAACATACTACCAAGCTTTGTGTGTCTTTTGCAAAATGCATTTTCCAGAGCACTTCTCACGCACTGAAACACACCTGCCAATCATCACTGGGCTGCTAACCTTATTGTTCCTGCGATTTCTGCTATGGCTCCTCAAGCCTTAAAGTGCTCTGAGACACAGACTCACTCTTCATGTTAAATCAGCAGAATTTATGTTGGCTTTGAGGATTGTATGTTCCCTTTGGAAGATGACTAGAGCCTGTAGGGGTGGGAGTCTGACATCTAGTGTCGGTTTCTCTTCTGGCTTCATGTAGACACCCACAGGCAACAACCAGAGTCTTTACCAAACTGGGGAGAAGTCAGCTGGCACTTTGGCTTAGGTTCATGCAAGTTTCACTTTGTCTTTTGTAGACCACAGTTGCAAGAAAGGCACAGTGCACTGAGAATAGATGGAATGAGAAGGTGGCTAATTTGTAATTGTGAGACAATCCCTGCTGTAGACAGAGGCAAAAAGCAGGCCTTGGGAACATCACTGATGATGGGACCAACCTCAGTGAACAACAAGATTTCTGGAAGCACTGTGGGGAGGCTGCAGGAAGAGCTCATGTTGAGTCAATTGCAGGACTTTGCCCAGAGGAGGCCTATGTTTAAGGTGGTGGCATCTGTGCAACAAACATTTATGTAGCTTCTGTTGAGAGGCAGGCACTAGCCTGGGTGTTGGGGATATAAGAATCAGACTGAGGGGAGAGAGATACAAGATGGCCGGTTAGGAGGAGCTCAGGATTGCAGGTCCAAGTGAAAGCGCAGAGGGTGAGTGGACACCGCATTTCCAGACAGATTTTTACTGCCCACAGACCAGGAGATTCACAGGCGGAGGAGCCCCAAGGGTCGCCAGGGCAGCTGTTTTGGCCGGCGCGGCTGTTTGGCCTGCGCCCTGGCACAGGGTTTCCCAGTGCAGAGTAAACTAGACTGTGTCCCCTCTTAGCCAGCAAGGGGAGCTGCAACGGGGAGCCAGGCCAGGAGATTCCCAGGCAAAAAAGTGCCATGAATCTCAGAGCTGCTGGTGCAGCAGCTCCCAGTGCAGAGTAAACAAGACTGTGTCCCCTCTTAGCCAGCATGGGGAGCTGAAGCAGGGAGCCAGGCCAGGAGATTCCTGGGCAAAAAAGCGCCACGAATCTCAGAGCCGCGGTTTCAGCCGGCACAGTGGGTTACCACACGGGAAATCACACAGATCCCGGCGCCTATTCAACAGGCGACCAGGTCACCTGGTAGAGAGCTGACCATTCAACTAAAAAACAAAAGGCTCTGAGGCAGGGAGCCAGATGACCAGGCTTGGCTGGTCCCACCCCCACAAAAACAAAACAAAAACAAAAACAAAAAAACAGCAATTGGAAACACTCTGGGCTGAGACTTTCACGGCAAGCACAACTGAACCCGGGACGGTCCAGCTCTGTGGAGGAGGGGCGTCCGCCATTACGGAGGCAGCCTGCAGTTCCCGAGGCAACCTGGTGTCGCCAAGGCAATGCACCATTACAGAGAGAGTCCGTCACTACAGAGACAGGCCAATATAGCAGAAGCAGTTCTAACTACACCCCTATAAACAGGACTGCAGGGAAGTTCACACAGCAGCTGGGCAGAGCCCACAGCAGCTCAGCGAAGCCTCTGCAGGCTGAGAGTGACTAGGCTGCCTCCTTGTGGGCAGGGAAAACGGCAGCAGGACAGCGGAAACTCATAAAGCCCTAACTCCCTGGGACAGAACACCTGGGGAAAAAGAAAAGGGGTTTATGAGTTCTGCTGCTGCAGACTTAAACTTACCAAAATCAGAAAGTCAACAACTACAAAGTCGACAGGTGGATAAATCCACAAAGATGGGAAGAAACCAGTGCAAAAATGATGAAAACACCTGAAACCAGAACACCTCTCCTCCTACAAGGGATCACAATTCCTCACCAGCAAGGGAACAAGACTGGATGGAGAATGAGTGTGATGAAATGACAGAATCAGCCTTCAGAAAGTGGATAATAAGAAACTTCCGTGAGCTAAAAGAACATGTTCTAACCCAATGCAAAGAAACTAAAAACGCTGAAAAAAGATTTGATGAAATGCTAACGAGAATGGACAACTTAGAGAGGAATATGAGTGAATTGATGGAGCTAAAAAACACAACACGAGAACTTTGAGAAGCATGCACAAGTTTCAACAGCCGAATTGACCAAGCAGAAGAAAGGATATCAGAGGTCGAAGATCAACTCAATGAAATAAAATGAGAAGGCAAGATTAGAGAAAACAGGGTAAAAAGGAATGAACAAGGTCAACAAGAAATATGGGACTATGTGAAAAGACCTAATCTACGTGTGATAGGTGTACCTGAATGTGACGAAGAGAATGCATCCAAGCTGGAAAATACTCTTCAGGGTATTATCCAGGAAAACTTCCCCAACCTAGCAAGGCAGGCCAATATTCAACTCCAGGAAATACAGAGAACACCACAAAGATATTCCTCCAGAAGAGCAACCCCAAGGCACATAATCATCAGATTCACCAGGGTTGAAATGAAGGAGAAAATACCAAGGGCAGCCAGAGAGAAAGGTCGGGTTACCCACAAAGGGAAGCCCATCAGAATCACAGCAGATACCCTACAAGCCAGAAGAGAGTGGGGCCGATATTAAACATCCTTAAAGAAAAGAACTTTCACCCAGAATTTCATATCCAGCCAAACTAAGCTTCATAAGTGAAGGAAAAATAAAATCCTTTGTAAACAAGCAAGTACTCAGAGATTTCATCACCACCAGACCAGCTTTACAAGAGCTCCTGAAAGAGGCACTACACATAGAAAAGAACAACCAGTACCAGCCACTCCAAAAACACACGAAATGGTAAAGAGCATCAACACAATGAAGAATCTGCATCAACCAATGGGCAAAACAGCCGGCTAGCATCAAAATGGCAGGATCAAATTCACACATAACAATATTAACCCTAAATGTAAATGGACTAAATGTCCCAATCAAAAGACATAGACTGGCAAATTGGATAAAAAGCCAAAACTCATCAGTGTGCTGTATCCAGGAAACCCATCTCACATGCAAGGATACACAAAGGCTCAAAATAAAGGGATGGAGGAAGATTTATCAAGCAAATGGAGAGCAAAAAAAAGCAGGAGTTGCAATTCTCATCTGTGATAAAATAGACTTTAAAGCAACAAAGATCAAAAGAGACAAAGAAGGACATTACATAATGGTAAAAGGATCAATGCAACAAGAAGAGCTAATGATCCTAAATATATATGCACCTAATACAGGAGCACCCAGATACATAAGGCAAGTTCTTAATGACTTACAAAGAGACTTAGACTCCCACACAATAATAGTGGGAGACTTCAACACACCATTGTCAATACTAGACAGATCAACAAGACAGAAAATTAACAAGGATATCCAGGACTTGAACTCAGACCTGGACCAAGGAAACCTAATAGACATTTACAGAACTCTCCACCCCAAATTCACAGAATATACATTCTTCTCAGCACCACATCACACCTACTCTAAAATTGACCACATAATTGGAAGTAAATCACTCCTCAGCAAATGCAAAAGAATGGAAACCATAACAAACAGTCTCTCAGACCACAGTGCAATCAAGTTAGAACTCAGAATTTAGAGACCAACCCAGAACTGCACAGCTTCATGGAAACTGAACAACTTTCTCCTGAATGTTGACTGGATAAACAATGAAATGAAGGCAGAAATGAAGATGTTCTTCGAAACCAACGAGAACGAACAAACTACATACCAGAATCTGTGGGACACATTTAAAGCAGTCTCTAGAGGAAAATATATAGCAATAAGTGCCCATATGAGATGAAAGGAGAGATCTAAAATTGACACCCTATTGTCAAAATTGAAAGAGCTAGAGGAGCAAGATAAAAAAACTCAAAACCTAGCAGAAGACAAGAAATAACTAAGATCAAAGCAGAATTGAAGGAGATAGAGACAGGAAAAACCCTTCAAAAAATCAATAAATCCAGGAGCTGGTTTTTTGAAAAGATCAACAAAATAGACAGACCACTAGCCAGATTAATAAAAAAGAAAAGAGAGAATAACCAAATAGATGCAATAAAAAATGATAAAGGGGATATCACCACAGATTCCACAGAAATTCAAACCATCATCAGAGATTATTACAAACAACTCTATGCACATAAACTAGAAAACCTGGAAGAAATGGATAAATTCCTGGACAGTTGCCTCCTCCCAAGCCTAAACCAGGAAGAAGTCGAAACCCTGAATAGACCAATAACAAGGTCTGAAGTCGAGGCAGCAATTTAGAGCCTACCACCCAAAAAAAGCCCAGGTCCAAATGGGTTCACAGCCGAATTCTACCAGACATACAAAGAGGAACTGGTACCATTCCTTCTGAAACTATTCCAAATAATCCAAAAAGAGGGAATCCTTCCCAAATCATTTTATGAGACCAACATCATCCTGATACCAAAACCCGGCAGAGACTCAACAAGAAAAGAAAACTACGGGCCAATATCCATGATGAACATAGATGCAAAAATCTTCAATAAAATACTGGCAAGCCAATTACAACAGCACATCAAAAAGCTTATCCACCATGATCAAGTAGGATTCATCCCGGGGATGCAAGGCTGGTTCAACATACGCAAGTCTATAAATGTAATTCACCACATAAACAGAACCAAAGACAAAAACCACATGATTATCTCAATTGATGCAGAGAAGGCCTTCAACAAAATTCAACAGCCCTTTATGCTAAAAACCCTCAATAAACTAGGTATTGATGGAACGTATCTCAAAATAATAAAAGCTATTTACGACAAACCGACAGCCAATATCATACTGAATGGGCAAAAACTGGAAGCATTCCCTTTAAATCTGGCACTAGACAAAGATGCCCTCTCTCACCACTCCTATTCAATATAGTATTGGAAGTTCTAGCCAGAGCAATCAGGCAAGAAAAAGAAATAAAGGGTATTCAATTAGGAAAGGAGGAAGTCGAATTGTCTCTATTTGCAGACAATATGATTGTGTATCTAGAAGACCCCATCCTCTTAGCCCAAAATCTCCTGAAACTGATAAGCAACTTCAGCAAAGTCTCAGGATACAAAATCAATGTGCAAAAATCACAAGCATTCCTATACACTAATAACAGACTTAAAGAGAGCCAAATCAAGAACGAACTGCCATTCATAATTGCTACAAAGAGAATAAAATACCTAGGAATACAACTAACAAGGAACGTAAAGGACCTCTTCAAGGAGAACTACAAACCACTGCTCAACAAAATAAAAGAGGACACAAACAGATGGAGAAACATTCCATGTTCATGGTTAGGAAGAATTAATATCATGAAAATGGCCATACTGCCCAAAGTAATTTACAGATTCAACGCTATCCCCATCAAGCTACCAATGACCTTCTTCACAGAACTGGAAAAAACCACCTTAAACTTCATATGGAACCAAAAGAGAGCCCGCATAGCCAAGTCAATTCTAAGCAAAAAGAACGAAGCGGGAGGCATCACACTACCGGACATCAAACTGTACTACAAGGCTACAGTAATCAAAACAGCATGGTACTGGTACCAAAACAGACATATAGACCAATGGAACAGAACAGAGGCATCGGAGGCAACACAACATATCTACAACCATCCGATCTTTGACAAATCTGATAAAAACAAGCAATGGGGAAAGGATTCTCTGTTTAATAAGTGGTGTTGGGAAAACTGGCTAGCCATATGCAGAAAGCAGAAACTGGACTCCTTCCTGACACTTTACACTAAAATTAACTCCAGATGGATTAACGACTTAAACATAAGACCTAACACCATAAAAACCATAGAAGAAAACCTAGGCAAAACCATTCAGGACATAGGCGTAGGCAAGGACTTTATGACCAAAACACCAAAAGCATTGGCAACAAAAGCCAAAATAGACAAATGGGACCTAATCAAACTCCACAGCTTCTGCATGGCAAAAGAAACAGTCAATAGAGTGAATCGGCAACCAACAGAATGGGAAAAAATTTTTGCAGCCTACCCATCTGACAAAGGGCTGATGTCCAGAATTTACAATGAACTAAAACAGATTTACAAGAAAAAAACAAACAAGCCCATTCAAAAATGGGCGAAGGATATGAACAGATACTTTACAAAAGAAGACATACATGAGGCCAACAAACATATGAAAAAATGCTCATCATCACTGGTCATCAGAGAAATGCAAATCAAAACTACATTGAGATACCATCTCACGCCAGTTAGAACAGCAATCATTAAAAAATCTGGAGACAATAGATGCTGGAGAGGATGTGGAGAAATAGGAACACTTTTACACTGTTGGTGAGAGTGTAAATTAGTTCAACCATTGTGGAAGACAGTGTGGCGATTCCTCAAGGACCTAGAAATAGAAATTGCATTTGGCCCAGCAATCCCATTACTGGGTATATATCCAAAGGATTATAAATCATTCTACTATAAGGACACATGCACACGAATGTTCATTGCAGCACAGTTTACAATAGCAAAGACCTGGAACCAACCCAAATGCCCATAGATGATAGACTGGACAGGAAAAATGTGGCAAATATACACCATGGAATGTTATGCAGCCATCAAAAACGATGAGTTCGCGTCCTTTGTAGGGACATGGATGAACCTGGAAACCATCATTCTCAGCAAACTGACACAAGAACACAAAATCAAACATTGCATGTTCTCACTCATAGACGGGTGTTGAACAATGGGAACACATGGACACAGGGAAGGGAGCACTACACACTGGGATCTGTTGGGGGGGAATAGGGGGGACAGCAGGGGGTGGGGAGTTGGGGAGAGATAGCATGGGGAGAAATGCCACATATAGGTGAAGGGGAGGAAGGCAGCAAATCACACTGCCATGTATGCACCTATGCGACAATCTTGCATGTTTTTCACATGTACCCCAAAACCTAAAATCCAATAAAAAATAAAATTAAAAAAAAATAGACATTTAATACCAGCACAATATGCTGGGAAACAAAATGAAAGACTTTCTGGCCTCATAGCCACTCTTTCCCGGACTGAGGCTTTCCAGCAAAGGAGATGGGAAGTAAGGCTGGCCTGCTGGTGTGGACAGATTCCAGCAACATACACAACCTAGGGGCACAGGGATGGCTTCCATAACAATGATGAGCACACAGCCACCTAATAGCCTGGATCCTCTGAACCAGGCACAGGATCTAGACGTGGATCGTCTTACAAACACAGTGGTTCTTAGGAAGTGTCCTAAATTGTGTTTAGGAAGTGCAGCCCCTGTTGAAATTCATCAAGAGTGGGAAAGAGCCCAAGTGGGAAGGAGCATGGGTTCAGGGGCACAAAAGTAGGTCAGTTGATAAAGAATGGAAGTAAAGGGGACATCAGGTTGAAGCTTTGTGCTGTGAGTCAGAAGGACAATTTAAAAGTTGCCTGAAGAGGCGCATGCCGTCTGTGTTGCTGCCGTCCAGCTGGAAATGAACCTCAGCTCTTGCCTGTTGGCTGGAGCCCTTCACAGAATGTCCCTCACCCCTACCAGTACCTGCTGCAGCGCCCCTCCCCCTCTGCAGAATGTCTGGGGTCCTAGGTTCTAAACTTCTTTACTTTCAAATTTTAACTGATCTACCTGAACTCAGGAGAATCTGTTGAGGCAGGTCACTCTCTGGGTCCTGCCCTTGGCTTTTCTCATTGTGGAAACTGTCAGACAGTGGTGATCAGCACCCAGCCTGAGGGGATGACTTCAAATGGAGCATGCCCAGTGCTGGAACCCGGTGTGACCGAGAATCCTGGCACCTCCATGCCAGTGTTCACGGCTCTGCCCTTCGCCACACCTGCTCCCAGCCCAGCACACGGGCCGCCCCTTGTGGCTGCAGTGGTTCCTCCAGGTGGCCCTCCAGTGCTGTCTGCCTTCCCCAGGACTCCTGCCTTCCCCAGGACAGGATGGCCGAGGCCCGAATTGGGCTGGGGCTTCCAACATCCTTGTCCAGATGAGGACAGAAGTGGGGCCTGTGAAGGCTCCTCAGGCACAGACCTTGGTCCTAACTCAGGCCCCCCTTGTCTGGCAGGCTCCAGGCACCCTCTGTGAGGGCGTCGCATGTCCACCTCTCCGACCCCTGGCAGCTGCCCCTGTGGTGCCTGCTATGGCTGCCCAGGTCTTTGGGGCACCCAGGCCTGTGAGGGAGGCTGGCCCCAGGGCCTTCCTCCTCCAGCACCACCAGCTCCCCAGCCAGCCCCCATCATGGCCCCAGGGAACGCTTGTCCATGGCCACAAGTGGCTCATGGAGAGGGCAGCCTGGCTCCCTCCCAGGCCAAGGCCCCACCGGACGACTCCTGCAACCCCAAGAGCGTGTATGAGAACTTCCGACTCTGGCAGCACTACAAGCCCCTGGCCCGGAGGCACCTTCCCCAGAGTCCCGACACCGAGGCGCTTTCCTGCTTCTTCATCCCAGTTCTCCGATCGCTGGCCCAGCGGAAGCCCAGCATGACCCTGGAGGAGGGACTGTGGTGGGCCGTGCGGGAATGGCAGCACACAAGCAACTTTGACTGGATGATCTACTATGAGATATCAGGAAAGTTCCTGGAGTTTGAGGCTGAGGAGGAGATGCAGATTCAGAAGTCACAGTGGATGAAGGGGCCCCAATGCCTGCCTCCTCCAGCCCTGCCGAGGCTTGAACCTCAAGGACCATCAGCCCCTGAGGTGGTCAAGCAGCCAGTGTACCTTCCCAGCAAGGCCGGCCCCAATGCCCTGCCTGCCTGCCACTGCCCAGGCCCCAGCAGCCAGCAGAGACCAAGGCCCCTGAGGAGATCCCCCCTGAAGTGGTGCAGGAGTATATGGACATCATGGAGGACCTGCTGGGGCCTCCTGTTGGGGCCATGGGGCAGCTCACAGGACAAAGGGAAGAGGGTGAAGTGGAGCAGGAAGAGGAAAGGATGCTTTCAGACCCCGACCTCCTGAGCTACATTGACAATCTGTGTTCCCAAAAAGACTTCGTCACCAAAGTGGAGGCCGTCATTCATCCCCAATTCCTGGAAGAATTGCTTTCTCCAGATCCACAGATGGATTTCTTGGCCCTAAGCCAGGAGCTGGAGCAGGAGGAAGGACTCACCCTTGCCCAGGTAGCAGAGAAGCGCCGCCTATCCTTGAAGGAGGAACGGTGTGCGAGGGCAGACCCTAGTCACGGCACCGCCCAGCTGGACTCAATCTCTTCTGAGTCTGCAGTGGGCCAGGGAGCAGAGAAAGACGTTCCTGGTCCCCAACAAGGAGTCAGCATGGAAACACGCCTACCCCAGACAGCTGCCTGGGACCCTCAGGGAAGAGGCAGAGCATGCACTGGCATAAGCAGGTCCATAAACCCTGTTGTGCTTTTGGAGAGACTGGATTCCAGCAGGCTGAGGGCTGCCCGGTCAAACTCTCCTCCCCAGGACCACAGACCCACCCCCCAGAGGGCTTCCCGGGACCCTCAGGGACGAGGCAGAGCGCGCACTGGGATGGCCAGGTCCAAAAACCCTGTTGTGGTTTTGGAGAGACTGGATTCCCGCTGGCTGAGGGCTGCCCGGCCAGACTCTCCTCCCCAGGACCATAGACCCACCTGCCCAGGCATGGGGACCAAGGACACCTGGGGTTTCCCTGGAGCCTCTCCTGTCAAGGAGTCATGCAGGCTGTCTAAGGGGTCAAGTGAGGAGGAGAGGGAAATCCCTGGTATAGTTACTGTCGTGGGTACCAACTACAGGCTGCCGCCCTGGAAGCTGTCCCAGAGCCCTGTCCCTGCCTCGGGCCTTCTCAGCCCAGGAGGGCGGGAACCGCAGGGAGCTCTTCAGTCCCAATCTGTAAAGAGAAGAGGCCTCAGCCCAGCACCCGCTCCTGCCACCAAGTCCAAGAAGCGAGCTCTCTTCAGAGGCCCATCCCCTGCTGAACAGACACCCCACCTAGGGCCTGGGCTCAGAGCCTCTGGGGTACAATCCCTGGCTTGGGGGATGTGTGGCCCCTCACAGTCCCAAAAGAGAAAGGGTGACCCCTTGCTCTCTAAGAGGAAGAAAAAGCAGCACTGTAGCCAGTAGAGGGACAGGGCAGGCTCTCTGGTGCCAATTCTCAAGGGTGGGGCTCTCAACTCTCGGACCCTCATGGCACCGGGTGACCCAAAGCAAAGACTTCTCCCCCAGTGCTGATCTTGCTGGGCATTAGCTTTGGAGGGTGGGGGAGGGAGGGGAGGGAGAGAGAGGGGGAGCAAGGGGAGGAAGAGTGTGGCTGAACGGGAAGGGAGGGCCTGGGGGAGGGGGTAGGAGGTGGGGAGCAACATCTTGGGGGTCTCCTGTGTAAATATAAATAAATATAGTTGTGTTGAAAAAAAAAAAAAAAAGAATCAGACTGAGTGCTTGACCCTGAGGGGCTTAGTTTTGGCTTGGGGCAAGCAGATGTGTAAATATTTGTATAGGGTTCAGCAAAGGTCAAAGCACGGAGAGAGGCCAGAAAAGGCTCCTTAGAGAAAGAAAGCCTTACAGAACATCTTGAAGGTGTCTGCCAGGCAATGCTGGGTTGGGCCAGGGAGATCAAGTAGTTCACACAGACATGCATGTACAAATACAAAGGACCCAACATGTAAAGTGAACTTGGTTACAGTTTTCTATGCTAAGTTTCTACCAGGTGATATTTTCATCAAGACAATGATTATTCTGGGCACTTATTCTAAATCGGATTCAACAAATAAACCACCAACACCAAGGAAATAGGTATACAGACCTTTGGCCTTCAAGGGTGAAGGATTAAGCAAAACTAGGTGACTATAGGAATGCTGAAATTACCTGCCATCGAATCCATAAAAACAGTAGACACAACAGCTGACAACATGAAATGCTGGCCCTGCCCTGGTCACTCATCCAGATGTCACCTTCAGAAACTACACGCAGGCAGCTGAGAACGCTGGTTCTCTGTAGGAATGATCCTATCTCCAGGGAGGGAGCAGGAATTTGAAAAGTATGTTCAAGGTCCAGTGTTTTTGATAATGTATTCTGTAGCTAAAGTTTGCCAAAATTTGAGTTGTTGTAGAGCTACTAAAGATACAATGATTCTGAAAAGCCACATCCAATTTTATCCCCCAGCTCTGCACCTCCTCACCCCTCAATCAGGGTGTGAGATCTTTCAGGATGGGGCATGACATTTAAAAAGAAAAAAGTCTGGGCCAGGCGCGGTGGCTCATGCCTAAAATCCCAGCACTTTGGGAGGCCAAGGCAGTCAGATCACCTGAGGTCAGGAGTTCAAGACCAGCCTAGCCAACATAGTGAAACCCTGTCTCTACTAAAAATACAAAAATTAGCTGAACATGGTGGCCTGTAATCCCAGCTACTTGGGAAGGTGTGGCAGGAGACTTGCTTGAACCCAGGAGATGGAGGTTGCATGAGCCAAGATCACACCACTGCACTCCAGCCTGGGTGACAGGGTGAGACTCCATCTCAAAAAAGAAAAAAGTTTGAAAAACATTGAGTTAAAATATGTGAGGATTTACCCAGGATTGGTTTCTTCAATAAATAGATAAGATTGATTCAAAAAAAAAAAAAAAATGTGAGGATAGAAACCAGTCATTTTCTTCCTGGAGAGTTCAGATTTTAAACTAATTAAGGTACCAGATTTCCATATTAACAGAGACTATCCAAAAGTGTGTTTTACATCCACAAAAGCTGCCTATGATACGTTTGCATGGCGGTAAACAAGGCTGCGGCTGGGGTGTTACAGGTAGGGCCCATCCATGCCCTGAGCCAGGAAAGGGAAATCTCACAGCTATCTCTTTGGGGTGTAAAAAGGCTTTTTTAAACCCCTCAAAATGGGTCCCAAACGCATCTCCCCACCCCTTGTCCCCTAAAAATAGGCCATGGTAGAAATTCTTAAGATAAAATCCCACAGTGAAAAGGCACCCTATGCAAACCACAGGCCACAGGAAAGAGAACAATCACTCTAACCTCTTCAGCTGGGTATATGCCAAATAACCCCCCATCCCTCTGGATTTTTTTTTTTCTATTTTCCCAACGGAAAAATGCCCTTTTCTACTAAGGTCGGCAAAAATGTGTCCTACTCAGAAGCGTGTCCGTGGGGCCAGAGATGATACAAATTCCCCAATGACTCAAACACTTGTGCTTATCTTCACCGGGGCATGTAGCATTACCACACCACGATGCTCTGCCTCATCTAGCATATTAATGTTGAAATACAGGATGTCTCTTAGTTCATTTTCCTCACCTCCCACTTGAGGACACCACACTGAGAAGGTGTTAACTCTAAAATCTCACTTTATGTGCAACAGAGGATTGAGAAGAACATCCATGATAGGCAGTAGAATATCTATAGAATATTAGATCTGGGGGGATTTCAAAGATTACTTGGTCTAATGATTTTTCAGATGCAAAACGAAGACTCAGAGAATTGGAGTTATTCGCCCAAGGAAATACAAGTAGAAAGTAGTCACTGATGTATTTTCATTTAAATGTATTTGTGTGTTCAATAAATCCCCTTTTCTGTCTTTTATGATAACATTGAAGCTTGGTTCCCTAATTTCACATTTGTTACAACTGTTAGCTTGTCTTTCTTCTTGTGCTCCAGCCTCTCACCCAACAAGTTCAATTCTCACCCAACAATTTTACAACCAGTATTTTTGCTTCAAAATCCCCAGTCCCTGTAACTACGTCTTCAATTCTCAAGACAGGTACCTAACAAGTGTTTCTTCGTGTACTGAAGAAAGAATAAATAACAATCAAGAATTAAATTGTCGGGCTGGGCGCAGTGGCTCACACCTGTAATTGCAGAATTTTCGAAGGCTGAGGCAGGTGAATCACTTGAGGCCAGAAGTTCAACAGCCTGGTCAACATGGTGAAACCTCGTTTTACTAAAAACACAAAAATTAGCTGGGTGTGATGGCACATGCCTGTAATTCTAGCTACTTGGGAGGCTGAGGCAAGAGAATGGCTTGAACCCAGGAGGTGGAGGTTGCAGTGAGCTGAGAAAAGGACACTGCACTCTACACTGAGCAACAGAGCAAGACTGTCTCAATAAAAACAAAAATTGCTTTCACTGTAGTCCTCCCTTATGTGTGGTTTCACTTTCCACAGTTTTAGTCATCCATAGTCAATCATGGTCTGACATTGGGTGAGTACAATACAACAAGGTATTTTGAGAGAGAGAGAGAGAGAGGAAGGGAGAGAGACACCACATTCACATATCTTTTATTGGAGCATGTTGTAATAGTTCTATTTTATTGTTAGTTAACTGTTGTTAATTTCTTGCTGTGTCTAACTTATAAATTAAACTTTATCACAGGTATGTATGTATAGGAAAAAAAAATGTAGTTTATATAGTGTTAAGCACAATCTGCAGTTTCAGGCATCCCCTGGGGGTCTTGGAACGTATCTCCTGTGGAAAAGGGAGAAATACTATATGTACATTTTATGTGTTAAGCATCTGGAGAATACAAAGAGAAATGAGATGCATCCTTGCATCTGCTTTAGAGATAAGTCAAATACTATCAATAGTAGACTATGGTACAAAAACGGTCCAAAAAGGACTTCTAGGAAGATGGGGGCCTTCCAGGTCTCATTTAAGGGGCAGCATGGCTAAAGCAGAAAGTCCGCCATATTGGGAACAAGGTTATTGCCACACTGTATGGCATCCAGAACTTGAGCTGAAGAGTTTCATCTCTCCATGGCCAAATTCCCCACTGTATTTGATTCTTAGAAAAGTGAAAGCAGCATAGTGGAGAGCTCAGTTTGAGAGGCAAAAGAACTGTATTTTCTCTTTAGAATTTCACATGTATATGTCCAGGACAGTGTCACAGGTGTGTGCACAAGAGGGACAGGGTGTTGCACAAACTGTGCGGATGAGCACATTTCTCCCTGTAGCAAGGCAGCTGCTAGAGCTCTGGAGGTAACCTGGGCATGAGACATTCAGAAGCCAAGCATGCAGGCAACCCAGCCGGCCTGTGGACAAGGAGAAGCGGAGGTGAGTGTGAACAGGGTGTGGCAGGGGCGTCCTAGCAGCAGCTGGAGCACTCTGGAAGGAAAGACAGGCTGAGCAGTCGCCAAAACACAGGTCAATGACCTCCTGAGAGGGAACCAAGCTACAGTCAGTTGCCTATAGAACACTTAAATTATCTTCTATCAGTGCATCAGGAGCTGGTCAGAGCGGCTATCTGATACCACACAGACCAAATAATGGGGTACCTGACACTTTTCACTCTTCAACTTGTTCAAACACTTCCACTTTCACAAGAAGGTAGACAGAGAAGCTAAAGTCACAATTCAAATGGGACTGAAGGCAAAGCTCTCAAGCTTCCTGAAACTGCCCCTTTTAGTAGCCGTATGACCTTAGACAAGCGACTTCCCTCAGCCTCAGTTTCCACATCTGTAAGATGGGGGAAATAGCATGTTATAGGCCTTCCAGGATTTCTACAAGAATTCCATGAGATAATTCCTGAAAAGTAGCTGCCACATGAAAAGTACTCAATGAACATGAGTTGTATCATGAGCAGCAGCAGCAGCACTGCTCCTACTACCACCCCTTTTCTCTCTCTTTTCATTCCACACGTATTACTAAGTATACACAACAGGTCTCGTAGAAGAAGTCAAAAATGTGAGTAAAAAGGCAGAATCCCCCTGTTCAAGGATGTTCTGGCCTGTGGGATAAATGAGCCCAAAGGATCTAAGAGAAGCCATCTGCGAGGCGTTACCAGGTGTCTGGAAACTCAGAGGAGGGAGACCTGATGTCTGTCAATGGAGGCTTCCTAGCCGCAACAGACTCTTGAAGGACTGCGGCAGGTGGGCGGCAATTGACCGGGGGGAGTTTACGGACAGAGAAGACTCATGCAAAGGCTCAGTTACAAGAGTGTGGTATTTGTATCAAGGAAAATGTCTGTGGTCCAGAGTGGCAGGAACAGGATGGCAGTTGGGGAGGGGAGAGGATGGGTGGGCAGTGAGGGGATGAAGGAGATGGCAGGAAATGAAGAAATGAGGCTAGGCAAGTAGATCAGTTTTTAGCTTCTCAAATGCAAAAGGAGAGCCCACGATGCACCATGCTCTGTGGTAGGCAAAGGGGATACATAGTACAGAAGAAAAACAGACCTGTGTCTCCACATAGTGTACAAGAAAGATAAGGCTTGTGTCTCCACAGAGCAGACCCTCCAACGCGAGACCATGGAGGGAGGACCTTGTGTGTCACGTGGGTGGCATGGGGATATGATGTTGTGAACTGTATTTGCCACAGATGACCACAGCAACATCTCCCATCCCACATGCAAGGTGACCTTGCCACCCTCCCACTGGGAGGTGGGATCTCTGCACCTTTCTCTTGGATCTGGAGGGCCTGTGACTGCTTTGACCAATACAGTACGGCAGAAGAGACAGTCTCTGCCTTCCAAGGCTAGATGATAAAAGGTGAGGCAGCTTCTGCATTGTTCACTGTACCCCTTGCCCTTGAGCCCTGAGCTCCATGTAAGAAGTCTGCCAATTCCAAGGAAGCCAAGCTATGTGGAGAGGCTGCAGTCATCCTAATCTTCAAATCATCCCAGCCCGGGGGTGAGATGCGGGAGTGAACAAGCTTTGGAATGACTCTAGCCTTCAGTTATCAAGTCATTGCCGGCCCTGGTGTTTTCCAAGTAGAGGCTCCAGACATGGTGGACCAGACACAAGCCATCTCCCCCGTACCTTGTCCCAATTCCTGGTGCAGAGACCCCATGAACATAATGAAATAGTGGTTTCCAGAAGCTAAATTATGGAGTCATTTGTTGTACAGAAACAGTAACTAAAACACAGAGTTTACCCAGCAGGCAGTGAGGAGCCATTGAGGAGTGTAAGCAGAGAATATAATCAGATTTGTGCTCTGGGAAGATCCCTCTCACCAATATGTGGAATGGATTTTTGGACAGGAATTGAGACCGGAGGAGAGGAAATTCGTGAAAGGATAAATTGTCATCATCTGGGTGAGAAATATGAGAAGTAAAATGAGAGAAAAACCATAGTAAGAGATACTCAAGAGATGGAATCCATCAAACTCAGTGATTGCCATTCCACGAACAAGGGAATGGAAGAGTCTATGATTCTGGGTTCTGGGTATGGGGAATAAACGAATGGTGGAAACACAGAAGAAAAACAGGTTTTGGGGAAGAAGAGCAGCTACATTTCAGACATGTGTACACAGCTTTAGTGGAAGTCCTGAAATGAGTGGCTGAACTCATGCTCTGACATCAGGCTGTCCAAGTTTGAGTCCCAGCTCCCCAATTCACCACCCTGTGACCTTGGGCAAGTTACCAGTGACCCCAAAATCCCTGTGTCCCCATCAGGAAAATGGGAAGAGGAGTCCTAGAACATAGAGATTAAGGTAGAATGAGGCTGGGTGTGGTGGCTTGTGACTGTAATTCCAGCATTTTGGGAGGCTGAGGCAGGAGGATTGCTTGAGGCTAGGAGTTTGAGACCAGCCTGGATAACAGAGCAAGATACCATCTCTACAAAAAAAATTTTTTTAAAAATTAACGGCTGGGTGCAGTGGCTCACACCTGTAATCCTAGCACTTTGGGAGGCTGAAACAGCGGATTTCCTGAGCTTAGGAGCTCGAGGCCAGCCTGGGCAACATGGTGAAACCCCTTCTCTACTAAAAATACAAAAAAAAAAAAAAAAAAAAAAAAAAAATTAGCTGGGCATGGTGGTGTGCGCCTGCAGTCCCAGCTACTAGGGAGGCTGAGGCAGGAGAATTGCTTAAACCCAGGAGGCTGAGGCTGCAGTGAGCCGAGATCGCACCACTGCACTCCAGCCTGGGGGATAGAGTGAGACTCTGCCTCCATTAAAAAAAAATTAGCTGGGTGTCGTGGTACATGCCTATAGTCATAGCTACTCAAGAGGCTGAGGCAGGAGGATGGCTTGAGCCTAGGAGTTTGAGGTTTCAGTGAGCTATGATCATGCCACTGGAGTTCAGCTTGCACAACAGAGTTCTTAAGATCCTGTGTCATAAAAAAAAAAAATTGAGGATGAAAAGAGATAATGTACATAAAGCACAGTGCCTGGCATTAAACGTGCTCAATAAACAGTAGCTCGTCATGTTAATATTATTAACATGGTCATTATTATTAACTGTTATATATACTTGGTCAGAGGCTAGGCAGGTTCTTTGTACCCTGAAGGCCTGGCTACAGGGCATTAACTGAAAGCTGTTCCCAAGAAGCCTCACATACAAATCTGGTGCATGGGTTAGTCAACTGTAAAGTCCATGTCAGCTTCTAAAATAGCTATATCAGCTTGCAAAGGAGGGAGAAAATCCAGTCTGTTAGCTGTCCTCAATCTCTGTCGCTCTCCCTCTCTCTCAACTCAATGGTTGAATGGTTTTAATTAACAACTCCCACAGAGTAAGGGAAAAGTCACTCGATTAATAAAGCTCTAACTTGCCATGTGCGATTCTGAGGTCTCAGGGTGGCGCTGAGCTTTTAATTGTGGGTTTTGTTTGGGTTTGCAGTGGGTGAGGGGCTGAGGGAGTGGAATTTCCTTAGAGAAATTCGGGTATCACGTCTAGAAACCGTAGGTGATTGAAATGCCCACTTTCATGAGATTTAACAACAGGAAGCCACATTGCGGTAAGGCGCTTCGGTAAATCACCGTGCAGCATTGGCTCTTGATCTGAACTTTCCTGCCTCTGAGCACCTCATCGGTTTTCATTTCTAGCACACACAGAACCAGTTTCACCCCCATTCACTTTCTGCATAAGCACTAGGGAATGTTGACACAAGTGTTTCTCATGCTACAGTAAAGACCTGTGGCATTTAATTGAAATTAAACACATAATATTGCTTTCGAGGCAAAGACAAGTATCTGCCTCTGCCCGTGCCAAGCCTCCACGGTCCTTGCACAAGCATTCTCCATCTATTTTTTTTAAGTTCCTACCTAATTCACTCCCCTCCTGTGCCTTACCCTCCTAAATGTCACCTTCAGGTCCCTTCATAGCTCCTTCAAATGGCACTGGGGGTATCCAGGGCTTCTGACGTTCAGAGGGTGCACACTCTTCCTTTTTGGTCTTGCCTTCCATCTATTCAGATATTCAGACAGTGGAGTCTAGCTATACTGAACTACCAGCCTATAGGCTGCTTGGGAGCCCGAGCTTTGAATCAGCCTGGCTGAATGCTTGCTTCCACCAGTTACTCTCTGTGTGGTCCAGCCAAGTAACTTCACCTCTCAGAGCTTCAGTCCCCTCGATTGTAAAACAGGGATGAGAAGTCTCTATTGCAAAGAACCAATGGAAAGAGTAAGTGAGACAAAGCATGTAAAGAGCTCAACACAGTGCCCAGCACATAATAAAGTTTCCAAAGCAGTTACTGAGTATGAATTACAGTGCCACCACGGCAGGACGGGCAGAAAGTCATGGGTTAGCAGGCGCTGCTGAGTCCTCTGTGGCCTTCCCCCTTCTCTACAGAGACACCACCACATTTATTTCATCCTATGTTTCTGACAACTTGAGTTGACTTCACCCTTTAAACTTCACTGCTCAAGTATGCCAGATTTCTAATTTTGAAACAGATGACTGGACGATTACAAGCACAAAGCTCTGGGAAAGGGATACAGGATTCTAGTGATGCAGCAGAGATAACTACAGACCCTGTCTCCCGCTGTTCCTAAGATCAAGAAGTGAATGTGGGCTTGATTTATAGGCAGAAGGCTCTAGAGACAAACTTGGTGCCTCTCCTTAGGCTTGGAATCTTATTTCACTTTTGGGTCACAAAAATCATCAGCTCTCTGGAGGTGTCCATGCCAGTGTGTCTGTCTCACTCTGCAGTTATTTCAGGATTAAGAGGAAAGGTCAAAACCTCCATTTCTCAGGGAGATTTCTTACCAAGACCTGGGGGACGCAGGAAGGGATGCAATGATTCTTCTGAGGCATGCACAGTGTCTTGATTTGTGGTTGTCTCCCAGGCAGGGTGCATTAGCCTTGAGCCCTTGCAGATGTTTATTCAAGCTGATGTGTTGTTCTCTTTGACCCTGGGCCACAGGTAAGATGCCTCCTCCCTCAGATGACTCATTCCCACTGATCATCTGGCAAGGCCTGCTTACAGGCTGAGATGGCTGATTTTATGTGTCAACTTGGCTGGGTCACAATACCCAGATATTTGGTCAAACACTAGAGTCCAGATATTGTTGCAACGGAATATTTTAGATGGGGCTGACAGTTAAATCAGCAGACTTTGGGTAAAGCAGATCATCCTCCATAATGTAGGTGGGTCTCATCCAATCCATTGAAGGTTTTGAAAGACTGATGTTCTCTAAGCAAGAGAGGATTCTACCTCCAGATTGCCTTTAGACTTGAGCTGCAACACTGACTCTTCCCTGGGTCTCTCAGCCTATTGGCCTGGGTCTCTCAGCCAACAGCCAGGTCAACAGGCTGAGAGACCCAGGGAGGAGTCGACGTTGCAGCTCAAGTCTAAAGGAAGTCTAAAGGTAGAATCCCCTCAGCCTGCAACAAGGGCACCTGAAGATTTTGGACTTGCTCAATGACATGACCAATTCCTTAAAATCACTCTCTCTCCACACACATACACCCAAACCCACACACACCCTATTGGTTTTGTTTCTCTGGAGAACCTTGACTAATTCACAGACCAACTCTGATCCAGTCAGGAGCCATTTGGCCATTGTGCTCAAGAATAAGATGTTGTGCCGGACGTCATCTTAGTAAATGTCCTAAATAAAAGACTGAAAGGGCAAACAGATGTAATAACTCCAATAGGGTTAAAGGAACCACCATGCTACCTGCGCCAAACACTTTACAAACACCATCTCCTCTACTCCTCCTCACACTACAGTCCAACACCTGGGAAACAGAGGCTCAGGAAAGGAAGTACTTTCTCTATGGTCACAGCTGCCAGTCAAGAAATGTGAAATCGGGTCTTCCGCCTCCAGCTCTAAAGTTTCTTGCATTGTGCATTTCTTCCAGAACAGCATGATGAGAGGTTCATGAGCTACCAACAAAGCTTAAGCTTTTTATCTTGATCTGAGCACAGGCACATATGGCCTTCTGTTTTGAGTCTTTCAACATGGGCTGACTGTCTCAGGGCCAAAATACTCCCAACCTCATCCAAATGTTTCTTTTCATATTCACCTCAACTCGAACTTGGTATTCTCCAACCTTCCCATCATAAATCTGTTGAGTCACTCTGTAGCTGCTGGCCCTTGAAAAATAACGAGGAAGGGTATTTTCAACCTGAGTGATCTACATGCTTAAGATAAAAATAAATATGGGCCGGGTACAGTGACTTATGCCTATAATCCCAGCGCTTTGGGAGGTCAAGGCGGGAGGATTGCTTGAGCCCAGGAGTTCAAAACCAGCCTGGGCAACATAGTGAGACACCAATATTATATAAAAAGAAAAAAAAAACATTTAAATTGAAAAAAAAAAAGAAAAGAAATATGGACTGTGTTTTCTAGATGAGAACTATGCAAATGCTTAGGAGGAAAAATAGGGGGGCACAGGGACTGTGTGGGCCCTCAGGTCTCTGTCTTCCAGGTCCATTTGCAAAGTGCTGAGTAGAGAAAGGAGATGCCTGCAGACCACTGCTCTCCAGCAAAGAGGGTGTCCCTGGGCTGGGTATGGTGGCTCACACCTGTGATCCCAGCAGTTTGAGAGGCCAAGGCAGGTGGATCACTTGAGGTCAAGAGTTTGAGACCAGCTTGGCCAACATGGTGAAACCCTGTCTCTACTAAAAATACAAAAATTAGCTGGGCATGGTGGTGGGCACCTCTAATCCCAGCTACTCGGGTGGCTGAGACAGGAGAAGAGAATCACTTGAATGCAGGAGGCGGAGTTTGCAGGGAGCCAAGATGGTGTCATTGCATTCCAGCCTGGGCAAGAGAGCAAGATTCTGTCTTAAAAAACAAACAAACAAACAACAACAACAACAAAAACAGGAAAAAAAAAAGGTGGCCCTAGAGGATGCAGGAAAGCATCAACGACAGCAAAGCAAAAAGAGCACCAAAGTCACGCTGAAATTGCAGGACACAAAGGAAATGTGACAATAAAATGGTAGGCCATCTTTTTCAACTCTTCCATGGGCTTAATTAAGTAATGATTACGCTCTAGGGTCTTCATTTTCTCTATTAATAAAAATGACATAAAGCCAGAGTGTGGAAGTTATATAAGATACCTAGCACGCAGAAGAGGTGCCATACATGTTCGCCCCCATAAGCCATCCAGAGCTCCAGAGTGGGAGGGAATATATTTTTCCTGTACATGTAAGCACACTTCACAAAGTGTGAGCTCATGAGGCCCCTGGTAAGAACCCTGAATGATCAAAAGTTGGCACAAAAAGTAGAGTATCAAATGGTCCAGCTTTGAGAACAAATCACTGACTCCTCCTCTTCTCCATCATGTGCCAGGGCACAGTGAGGGGCCTGGAACTGACTAGACACTTATTAAATACTTGCCGACTTGACTCAACTAACACGCAGAGTCTCAGTCGTGTTGATTAATGGACTTATGTTAGAATTTCCCTTGGTTAAACACCTGGGCTCGTCTGAGTAACTCCCAAATGCTGACTGTGTTTTGTTGATGCTGCTTACCAATGAAGAGCCCCGGAAGGGCAGGAGGTCCGTTCCAACGAAACAGCAGACAGTCCAGATGGTGAGGGGGGAGGAAGGAGCACCTTGCTAAGCCTGCTGTGATTAGTCACAGCGGGCTTCTCTCACTCATCACGGTAGCTATCGGCTGGAGGGTATCATGTTCATGCTTCCCACATGAACATCAGTTATGATCTTATCCCTAAGGAGAGGTCTCACTAGCTTCTTCCCCACTGGGGTCTGGGGATGAGTTATGGAGGGGGACAGCATGAAATAGCTTGAGTACTTTTATCCTGCACCACGCACTGAACTTGGTTATATCAGATTGAGTGTAGGAAACATCATCATTATGAGGACAGTTTGGAAGGGTCTCCAATGCCCCAGACACTGGGCTGGCACTTGGCCTGTGTCACCTCATTCAATTGTCACCACAACTCCAGGCATTATTATTCTCATCTGCAGATGAGCACAGTGAGCTTCCCAGAACACTGTGAGAAACATACAAGTGAGAACATACAAGGTCCCCACAAGACCTGCTCTAAGTTTCAGATCCACTTCGGAGCCCTCACATTTTGCCTTTTCATGGTAACATTCATCACCATCTGCTGTTGAGTTAGAATGAACTGTTGATATGCAAGGTGGTCTTCCCCACTGGGTCCTGAGCTTCTCTGGGGGCAAGAACTGGCAGGCTGTAGGACTGGGTTTTCTTAAAGCTCCTGGAATCATACTCTACACTCACCTTAAACATTCAGCCAGCCCTGGTCTGGGGGTGGCCTGGAAGGCCTGAGGCAATCTTGGGGGATGGGGCGGATGCTAACCTGCAAGAGGGAAAGCTGGGAAATGACGAAGGGCCCCAGGACAGACATCAATTCTTTCCCAGCAGTTGCAAGACAGGCTGGAGCCTGGGAGCCATGCTCATCTCCTCTGTCTCCTTCGTGCCCCTTGCCTAACTGGCCTCCACATCAGGCTGAGTTTAATGTAAAAAGTGCCTTTAACCTTACTGTGTATCTGTTCCCCTGGTCTTACCCAGCCCTGTGCCTCTGCTCCGTGGACTCTGTAATAGCTTCTCACCTGATCCCACTGCCCCTTGACCTCCATCTTGAATCTGCAACCCACCCAGACACTATCCTTATAATAGCATGCCAATGCCTGTATGTCCTCATGCTATCGGTCTGCCTGGGCCCTTGTTTATCCTCAAGGTGCTACCACTGCTTCTGGTATTGACAGTGGTAGACAATATGGTAGTGATCCCTGCCGAGTGTTTGCCAGGCTCTGGGTTGGGAGTGCACACCATGGTCTCACTGAAACCTCACATCAAACCTATGAGGTGGGCACCGTGAAATTAAATAGGTTTGCTCAAGAATACATGGCTAAGAGTGCTGGAACCAGCCCCGGACTACAGGGCGAACTCCACAGCCCACACTTTTCCCACAGACCCCAACTTATAGTAAAGGTCTTTGTGTCCCAACACAAGCTATCACTTCCGCTCTGGCCTCCTTCGCTCGCCACTCCTATGCTGACCTACATAGTGCCCTGATCTTCCCTTCACAGCGTTACGATCTTGGCGACCTGGCCTTATCTATTCCCCTTGGCATCAGTGCTTTCAGCATAGTCTCTGGCATATAACAAGCTCAATAAACATTTTTTACATGGGATTTTACTGCCTTCTGCCTCGAGCCTTCCTTTGGTAGGCCCAAGGAAAGGTTTCCAGTTTCCAAGGCCATGAAAGCCTGTGCTTTGGCAAGCTATGGGAGGAGGAGGACATCTGTAAGGGTAGGAGGGCAGGCAGGGAGCAGCCCCTTCGGAGACCTCTTAAGAAGGGCCTGAGACTGACTTCTCCCAAAGCACCCTTTTGTTCCCTTCTTTTTCCTTCCCATAGGATGCAGTGGTGGGAGGGAGGCAGGAAGGGAGTCAAGCCTCAAAGCTAGATAGGAAATTCCCAAGAAATCGAGGCCCAACCCTGATTTCTTGAGAAGACAAGACGCCCTTTTTTTTTATTCCTCTCTCTTCGCTATAAATTACTAAGCCAGCATTTGCCATTAGGCATCTGTGGCAGTCTGGGCTGCCTACATCAAAGCTAGACCACACTCATTTCTCGATGGGGCTGTTCTCCAGTAAATCTCTTTTTAATCCAGGTCTCAGCTTGCTAAGTCTGTTGTCACCAGCAGTGGACAGAGTGGGCATGGGAGTGCTGGGGAATTTCTCCTCCTCTGGTGGGCTGGCAGCTCACTTGTTCTTTCTCCTCTGATGCCTACACGATGCTGATAAGGGCTAATGTGTTTCCCACACTCAGTACATCAAGTGGATCCACCGTGGATGGAGAAGAGGTGTTCAGTTAATGCTGCCCCAGCCATCAGGGACGACTGATATTGGTAGCCAGAGCCATCCATCCACCAAACCATGCACGGCAGAGGACATCACAACCATGCAGGGAAAGCTGTCACGTGTTCTGCAGCACTTGGGGAAATTAACTGTGCCCTCTGCATGACTCTGTGCTTGTTTACTCTACCTAGAGAGCTGCTTAGGAAAACAGGGGCCATTGTACTTGCCTGGGATACTTAACACCAAGAAAAATATCAGACAGGGAAAAGTATTTATGATTTCTACGAATTCATACACTATTTTTTTTTTTTTCTGAGATGGAGTCTCGCTCTTTCGCCCAGGCTGGAGTGCAGTGGCCCAATCTTGGCTCACTGCAACGTCCGCCTCTGGGCTCAAGTGATTCTCCTGTTTCAGTCTCCCGAGTAGCTGGGACTACAGGTGACCACTACCACGCCTGGCTAACGTTTTTGTATTTTTAGTAGAGCCGAGGTTTCACTATGTTGGTCAGGCTGGTCTTGAACTCCTGACCTCAGGTGATCCACCTGCCTCAGCCTCCCAAAGTGCTGGAATTACAGGCGGGAGCCACTGCACCCGGAGGAATTCATACACTATTAAGAGCTGTCAGCAAGTAGACACTGAGGGAAGCAGAGGGGCACAGAAAGACCCCTAGACTGAATCTGGCCCAGCCCCATCACCAACCTATTGGGCTGGTCTGGGCCGGTACCTTCATCTCGGAGCCTCATTGCATCTTTTAAGTCTGTCTGTGTTAAGAGAAGGGTGGTGCATTAGGGGCAAGTGACATGCTGTGACATAATGAGAAATGTGTATTTGTCTCTGCTCCTAGTTCCTGGCACAGTGCTCCTAAGTCTCTGGAAATTCCTGATAGGGGTGAGAGGAGCATCTTTTGTTATTCATAGCAAACCCCTTTCGGACATACCTGGGCTCATGCTATGGAGGTGACTCTTGGAGGATAGGAGCGGGTTGTGAAACAAACCAACCATGTAATTAGAGCATTGGAACTTTCAGCCCTGCCCTCTGATCTCCAAGACAGTCAGGCGGGTTGGAGATGGACTTAATTGCTAATAGCCAATGATTTAACTAGTCATGCCTACATAATAGAGTCTCCATAAAAACATTCAACTATGGGGCTCAGAGAGCATCCAGGCTGGTGGACACACGGGGGTGCTGAGATAGTGGCATTCATGGAGAGGGCATGGAAGCTCTGTACTGCCCCCACAACTTGCCCTATGCACCTCTTCATCTGGCTGTTTATTTGTATCCTTTACCATATGCTTTATTACATACCAGCCACAGTAAATAAAAGTGTTTCCCTGAGTTCTATGAGCCATTCTAGCAAATTACTGAATGTGAGGGAGGTCATGGGAACTCCTGATTTGCAGCCAAGTTGGACAGAAGTGAGGGGTAACCTTGAGACCTAGGATTTATGATTGGCATCTGGGGGGAGAGAGAGAGAGAGAGAGAGAGAGAGAAAGGGGGGGGTGGAGGGGAGAGTGAGTGACTGTGTGTGTGTGTGTGTGTGTGTGTGTGTGTGTGTGTGTGTGTGTCAGGGGTGTGGCAATCTTGTGGAACTGAGCCCTTAACCTGTAGGGTCTAGGCTAACTCTAGGTAGATGGTGTCCAAATTGAATTACAGGACACTAAGCTGGTGTAGGAGAATTGGTTGGTGTGGGGAAAGCAACCCACGCATCTGGTGTCCGAGTGTTGTGAAGATTGGCTCCAAGCCCTACAGATGGGTCTGTCCACACAGCTGAGTCTTTAACTTTCCTTGACAGCTCAGTCTTCTTAATCCCACTGAGAACAGCTCACTAGCCGGCTGGCAACCTGAACTTCTCAAGCCTTCCAAGAGTGCCGAAAGCCAAGATCATATCAGTGGGATTGGCCTAGAGAAACAAGAAACTATCCTTTCCAAATCTCAGAGATGCCTGCCTCACCCTGCAGGAACCTGGCTTGAATCAGTGCCTTTTAGGATAGCCTCTCTTAAATTCATTTATTTTGGCTCCAGGGTGCATTAGGCTGTAAGGAGTACTCTGGCTTTATCTCCTATCACTCTGCCAGGAACAACAGCCTATCAAGGCCACTCCAGGTCTGGTCTGGGGAGATTCACCAGATAAGAAAGAGCCTTTCATGCTATTAATCTACCCCCTTTGACTCAGGGTGCTGCCTGTTATGTTCTATGCTGACTTGGTGAGAACCACTTCACACATTTGTCCCATAATGTCAGTGAAGGAAGGAAGAGATGAACAGGGGCACGCCTGTCATTCAGCAGTCCACACGGCAAACGGCCCCTAGTTCTCTCTTTATCTTGTACTGTCATGTCAAGCTCACAGGGGCAGAGGCAGTCCAAAATGACAGGGCCCAGAAGAAGGAAGCCAGATGGCTGGGTCCCCAACCTCAGTGGGGCTACAATAACAGGCACAAATTCATTTAGAGGAATATGATTGGTCTTGCTATTTTAAAGGTTAGTTGTAGCATTCATTTGACAAGTTTTTTCTTCTTTTCTTTTTTCTTCTTTTTTTCTTTTGAGACAAGGTCTTGCTCTGTCACCCCAGTTGGAGTACAATGGTGCAATCACAGCTCACTGCAGCCTCAACCTTCTGACTCAAGTGACTCCGCCACCTCAGCTGGGACCACAGGAACATGCCACCATGAACAGCTTTTAAATTTTTTGTAGTGACAGGTCTCACTATGCTGCATAGGCTGCTCTTGAACTCCTGGGCTCAAATGATCCTCCCATCTCAGCCTCCCATAGTGCTGGGATTGCAGATGTGAGCCACTGTGCCCAGCCAACAAATATTTAATGACTATTTACTATGGAACAGGCAGGCACTGTGCCAGCCAATGAAGATACAGGAGCATTCAAGACTGATTTGACCTTAACCTTTAGAACTTGTAACAGGTTTGGGTTTTGTCCCTCCTGTCATACACACACACACGTATACACATGCACGTACGGACACTAATAAACCAATTCTGATGTAGTGCTACCACGGCTATTACAGATACAGCAAGTATCAAGGAAGCATTCAGAGAAGTCACTGCCTCTGCTTGGATGAGAAGACATGAGCTGACAGGCAATAAAGGAAAAGATACAGGGCATTATACATGCAAACGATGCGTGAGAGCACAAATCACTCTCTTAGGAACAAATAATACAAACAAAAATAAAGTATAACAACTATCCATATAGCATCTGCATTGTATATTATAGGTAATCTAGAGATGATTTAAAGTATATAAGAGGTTGTACATAGGTTATATGCAAATACTATGCCATTTTACATGCAAAACTTGAACATCCGCAGATTTTGGTATTTTCTGGGGGTCCTGAAATGAATCCCTCATGGACACTGAGGGATGCCTTTAATTCAGCACGAGTGAGTTCCTCGATTTCTGAAGAATGGAGTCTCCCATCAGGCATCTGTGCCCGTATTTGTTGATGGAGTAATTCCTGCCACTTGGGAGACTGCAGCCCCTAAAAAGCTAGTGTGGAAGACCAAATGCTTAAACCCTGTTTTCTCTCCACACTAGGCTATTGATCAGCCTCATTCTCCAAAGCCAACATCCTTAGCCCTAAATATCACCAGCCAGGAGCTTTAAACCAACACAACGACTCACAGTGAAAAGCAATTGAGACCACAGCATCACGTCCTCTATCAGCCACTAGATGGACACCACAGGCTAAGCTGGCTTTCTCCAAGTGCTCTGTAAATAGAACCACTGAGCTTCATAGTGTGTGGTAGCAAGTTATATAAGCATAAGGTCCTGTCAGGGTAGGCATCAAGAATAGACCATTCTCAAAATATTAAATACCTGGTATGTCCCAGTCTCTGGGGTTAGAAAAATAATGAGCGCCGTCTGCCTGCTAGGAACTCCAAGTTTAGTGGAGAAAGACACACACACACACACAGACACACTCACACACGCACGCACATGCGCACAACATTTCTTGTACATCTCAGATTCTTGCCTGGTCTTTTCAAGTTCCATCTCAAGTATTCAAAGGTTAAGAACTTGTTCCAGTTCACTTGGCAGAGCCAGGATTAAATCTCAAGTCTGTTTGCCTTTTAAGACCATACTCCTTCTTCAATACCATCCAGTGCCTGTCAAATACTTCCCATGCAAAGGGAAAGGCTTACACATAGGGTAGATGTGAACCAAGGCTACCAGAAACACATGAGACAGAGCTTACCCTGACTGGGACATCAGAGGGGAGATGTTTTCTTCAGGATTAGTCAGTCAGATGGGCATGAGGGGAAAGGAATTCCAGGAAGAAAGCAGCATGTCCCAAGAGGCAGGGCTTTGTAAATGCAGGAGCCAGCCTTTGGTGGTGGCAGGTAGCCTAGAGCAGTGGGAAGTCTGGAGTGTGTGAAGGGACATGTGGCCGGGGGTAAGTCAGGGAGGGCAGATGAGGCAAAGGCCATTAAGAGCCTCCACATTCAGTGAAGGCATCCAGATCTGTTCCCACAGGCAATGGGAAGCCATTAAAGTTCTGAAAGGGAGAAACTTCTGATGTTAAATTTAAAGGGTCATTTTGTTTTCCATAAAGGGATATGTATTTATACTTTGGAACATTATACAACTCAGTGCCTCCTTTGAAAAGAAGAAAAAGTCCTTTCAAACATATGGACATGGGATCTGTCCCTTTAATTTTATTCTGTACCATATGGCACTTTGAATTTTTAGAATATGAGTAGAGGATTGACTTCACAGATCAAAACTTAGTAAGAGAAATCTCATCTGTTATTTTAATTTCGTTCCCACTACAGCCAATGCCCAATTTATCAGTCCAATAAAAGGAATGGGTGAGATCAGATAACAACTTGTAAAGCACTTAGACATGCCTAGTATACACCAGGCGCAATATAAGGATTTGATACACACACACACACACACACACACACACACAGAGAGAGAGAGAGAGAGAGAGTCAAAAGGCATTTACCCCTTAATTTCTTAGGTAAATTCCATGGTAATAAAGTAATTTCAGCCCTACCATAGGGAAAATTGAAGGCTACACACAGGTGCGCATGTGCACACCAGTACAGAAAATGAACTAGAGGCATCAAAAAATAGCTGTTACATCAAGCTGAGGTACAGCGTCACACTAAAAACAGAGGTCTTAGGTTTTTGGAAACCAGAATTTACTTCCATATCAGATTTTCTAAATAAACTTGTTATAAACCTTCACAAGAACTTTCCTCAAAGAGCCTCTGTATGGATTGATATATTCCTCATACACCAAGGCTATGTTTCTCTAAGCCAAATAAACATCTGGACAAAAACTTTAATCATTTCATTGTTTCCAAGCGCCTGGATGTTTGAGGATAATAAGACATCTAGACCCTGACTTGGATTTTGGTCTTTATCAGATACAACTGCAAAGAGAAATCTAGCTGAAGCTTCAAAAACCATATTACTTGTAGCACTTTGAAGTTCAGGGAAGTCAAATGACATGTCTAATGTCACAGAGCTGGCAGGAGGTTGGGCAGGGTTTAAGCCCTGGTCTGTCTGATATGATATTCGAGCCTATATTCCTTCCACTACATCAACTGCCTCAACAATGCCTTAGTTAGAAGATTCTGAAGCACAGAATAACTAGCTTTTCAGTATTTCCAACCTTGCCAGTTTATATGAAGAAAATGATACGAGTAGAAAAGACATTAAGTGTCTTGCCCTGAACTCTGCACGTAAACACAAACTGGTAACATTGCCTTAAAGCAGAAATTCACATGCATTTCCAAAGAGTGCAGACATGCTTAACAAGTGTTCTAGAATGCTACAACTAAAGGAGCATTAGGTGCCATCTGGGCTACCTCTCCTAATGCTCACGGTAAATTTCTTTTTTTCTTTTTTTTTTTTTTTACCACTCATTTATATATTTTTATTCGGAAATGTTTATATCAGTAGAAAGAACAATTTTGGAGACACTAAATGTCATCAGTTATTATTAGTTTATTATAAAAGAGAGATATGGAAATTATTTACACAATGAAAGATTTCAGAACTTCAGTGGAATGGGCAGCTTCACGTTGATGCCATTTCAGTAGTGACTTATTTCAGTTTACGTACTTTCCAAGAATGTCACCATCTCTAAATAGGAAATAATCCTTGTCATCTAGAACTACTTTGGTGCCTCCATATCTGGGAGAAGAACTTTATCTCCAACTTTCACGCTAACTGGTTGAATTTCTCCACCCTTTCCTTTAGAACCCGATCCAACAGCGACTACTGTTGCTTACAATACTTTTCCTTGAGATTTTGCTGGAGGCATAATGCCTCCTTTGGTTACAGTTTCAGCAGCACTCCTTTCAACCAATGCTCGGTCAAAGAGCGGGAGAAACTTTCCAAACGCCTGTCCTGCCATGACTCCCTCCGCCTCAGACTCGTACTCTGCTCTGGCGCACCGCAGCAAGGAGAGACCGCTGAGGGTAAATTTCTACATTAAAAGGAACAGAAAGAAAACCAGACCAAAGTTCTCCAGTTTCAGTAATTGGGTGCTTTGCTTACATTTCTGAACTTTTTATCTACACTTGCTCTAAGTGCTATAGCACATGTTAAAACGTAAGCTTGGCAAAGCTGGAAATGAAATGTAAACATTGGTGCTTTTAAGCAAAGGTAAAGGCTCTGGTTTGGATGGTTAAAGAAACCAGGAGTTTCTCACTTGGCTATCACTAAGCTTCAGGTTGGAGTGTTTCAATGTCTCCACCTTGTGGACATAATCAACACTACATCAAAATAAATTCACTGGCGATCTTTGTAGAATTAAAAGACTGGTTTGACAAATAAAATAAACTCTTTATTATAGGGCACAAAAACCTCAAAACAAGCCAGATTTTTTTTGCTGGTATGTGAAAATTGGAATTGATAATGATAAATCTGAGTCCATGCTAGATACCAAAAGTCTTCTAAACAATAATACAAAGATTAAATTACGGGCAATTCAGTTGTAGTAATAGGTGTATGCTATCGTTTTTCATGTTTAGGGAAAGTTGACCAGATCATTTAATTTCTCAGTCCATTAACCGCCCCAGCCACTCCAGGTAGCCGAAATGTGTTGTATTGTAAGGTGTTGGGGCTCAAAAACACTACAAAGTAAAGGCTCCAGAAGCAAAAGTTTTTCTCTGACCTTCTCCTGCTCTCTGGTCTCTCAATCCTATTTCCCCTGAGGTCAGCTACAGAAACTAGAATCCCTCTGTCCCCAGGTGGGCCATAGAAATCAGAACCCTTTTTTCCCAAGGCCAGCCGTAAAACCTACAAATTACTCTAATTTTCCCTCTTCCTTTCTGTGTGAAGCTGGCCATAAATAAATTATCTGGCCCACCTTGTTTGATTGTAGAAACTCCGGTACAGAGAGGGCTCTGCCCCACACCCAGGAGGCAGGAATGCTGCTCAGAAGGGCCAAGAAGAACCTAGACAGACAGGCCTTGCTGCGTTTCCCCACTCCATCTATTAGCATTAGATTTTTGCCCAGTCATATTTCTACACAGCTGCCCATACTTTGTAGAACTGAAGCACAAAATTGGACGATTTCCCCTATATCTTTGGGTATTCATTCTGAAGGCTCCTGTGCGTATACATTAAGTAAATTTATATGTTCTTTCTCCAATAAATCTGCCTTTTGTGAGTTTTCAGTGAAGCTTCAGAGGGTGAAAGGGAAATTGTCCCTTTACCCCTACAAAAGGTTTGACGGCTCCTGTTTCCAAAGATTTCACTACCCAAGATAGTTCTAAAAGTGACAGGCTGAAAACCAAAGCACCTCCAGGCCTCTGTTTTTAATTAAATAAAAGAACACTTCTAGTCACAGAGGTAGAACTGAGGAAAATTAAAATAATTTTGAAATAAACTCTAGTAGTTATACTATTTCAATACAGCAATAAAATGTTGGCAAGATGAAACACGACTCCCCTTAAGGGAACTCAGCTCTGGAGCCACTAGTCCTGGGCTCTGCCCCTAATAGCTGCGAGCCCTTGGGCAAGTAATTTAACCTTCCTGGACTTCACTTTGCTCATCTATAAAATAGGGATTATGATATCACCTACCTCAAAGCACTGCTGTGGAGATAGAACAAGAGAGTATAAAGCACCTAGCACTGCATTTGGCATATAGGAGAGTTTAGCTATTATGTAAATTATAAAAATACTGACTCACCCATCGGGTTCTTGATCATTAGTTTCACAGAAATGAGTGGCACAATTATTATTTCTGCTTTTCCTTATCTGTAACTTTAATAGCTAGAACATTCAAGGTGGAAAAGATCTTGGAGAACTTCTGGGCAAAAGTCACATTAACAGATGAAGGAAGAAGTCTCAGGCAAGTGAAATAACTCACTGCACCCTAAGTCTGCACAGCGATCTGAGAGGGGCACACAAACAAGATGCCAGCCAGGCCTCGTGCCGTAGCCACGGCAGGCTCCATCTGAAAGGTCCCTCAGACATCATCTCATCACTCCACTTCACTTCACAGGTGAGCACTTAGAGGAACAGGGAGGCTGGGTTTGTTCACTCATTCGCTGATTCACATGTTCATTGATTTCGCAATATTTATGAGCTCCTATTAGACACAACACACTGGGGATTCTGCGGTAGAGCAAGGCAAGTCCTGGCTTTATAGTGCTTACTGCTGCAAGTCAGAGGGTCCAGGAGGCAATAAAGGATCAACACATAATCAGGCTCATTTCAAATGGTGATATGCTTCCAAAGCAGCCTGCTAGAGTCGGAGATGCTTAGGGCAGGAGGCAGGACACACACCTACTTCTAATTGCACGGTCAAGGAGGTGTCAGCTGAGCAGCAAGAAGGACCTACCATGCAAAACTCTGGGAAGCAGAATCCAGGCTGAGAAACACAGAGCGCAAGGCCGTGAGGCAGGAAAGAGCTTGACAAGACTGAGGATTGGAAGGGACAGCTGCAGTGGGGAAACAGGTAGGAGAGAGGAAGATGAGATCTAAGAGGCAGGTACAGGCCCAGGGAGGCCGTCTAACCTGCAAGGATTCCGTCCTCAGTGCAAGGTTTGGTTTAAGGGACAGACGTGACATGGTTTGTTCTCAAGTGTCACTTTGGTGCTTGTGAGTTACTGGCCAAGCCTGGACTACCCAGGCCTTCAGACTCACAGCCCAGCAGCGTTTCCCTTCATGACACACAGCCTTTGATATGGACAGCAGAAACTCAGGCGGGCAGTTGATCTCCTCTATTAGACTCAAATAGAACCCTGCAAAAGAGCAGCCAGGCGGCCCCAGGTACTTACCCGCTTGTAATGTCATCGGTCCGGATGTTCTTGCTCAGAACGTCCCCATCGCTCATGTAGCCAGGGGCGTCCATGCTGATGCCTTCCAGGTCCATCTCATCTCCTGCCTTATCTGAGACGTCCACGTGGCAGATGCTGCTGCCCCGGGAGGCCAGCTGCCTTCTCAGAGGGGCGGAGTACATGTAGCGACCTGACTCAGTGTTGATGAACCGGCTGGCGTTGGCTCGAGGGGGGTACCCATTGCCCATCGAGGGGGCATCTCCTGCTTGGAGCCGAGGGCTGGACTGGCCCAGTCTCCAGGACAGAGGTGTGGGCCTTGCTGTCAAGCTGAGTATGCTACGGCCACTCATCTCTGTGGTGACATTGGTGTCAAATGTGGTTTCCAATGTGCTAGAAACATAAAACCAACCTGATTAGACTCAAAGGTATCTCGTATTCTTCACAGTTTATATGTTCTTTAATTACTTAGAATTATGAAATAATCCTCATATACAAAACAGGATAAAACAACCGGCCCCCATGTACCACCTGGTGTGTTTCCTCTGTTCAAAATGAAACAGGAAAGCTGCACACCTACATAACATTCTGAAAAGCCTAGCGGAGACTTTCCCTGCTAAAACATGGTACAAGAAACGAATTACTCTAATTAAATGACCTCAACTATTAGAATTTTCTTTCCGATTCAGGAAAGAAAATACCAGAAAATGCTGAACTGATTAGGATGGGGCACGAAGGTTGCTGCTTGCCCATTCATTCTAGGATGTCACATGACAGCCCCCTTTTGCTAAGGGTGGGATTCTCTACCCACCAGGAGTTCCTAATACCACATTTTACATCCTCAGCTCCCTCCCAACTGAGCAGTGGAGACAGCCTTAATTTTCTAACCCTCTGAGGTTCATTTCCACCAGACTTTTGCTTTTCTCATATTTCATCCAAAAATCCTGGAAAGATTGGTAAATGCCTGGGCTTGAGTTCCCTCTTCAATCAAGTTACATGGACCAGAATCTGCCAAGAGATTGAGCTCATTCTTGATGCCCAAGGATGAACTCAGCCTCCTGGCAGAATCTGTCTTCCCCTGTCTCCACAGCACTGCAGGTTCTTGCAGCCCGGTCAAGACTATCATCTGCACTTCTACAGGAAAACTGGAATTTCCTCACTGAGCAGAGTGAGTGAGATTCTTCCCTGCAGAAGAAACCGCTGAAATCTAATTAGCATCCCACCATGAAACTGCTATGCCAACACTGAGTCAGTGTCAGTGACAATGGTGGAAAGACGGATGTTTCACACCTAACGCTATGAGTCACAAGATCCAATATCTGACTCCCCGTCATTCAGATACCTAAAGGTTTAAGAGGGTACCACCTCCAAACCCCCGAGTTTACTCTCCTCTGAAAGAGCCAACTTGGTCCCTTAAGCTGTTTTTGTTTTCCTCTGATCTTAGAAAGACCCCTTGTTTTGGGCCTTGGTCCTACTGGAGATGGAACCCACAGTGGTTAACCACAATCTGCCAAAACTGCTGACAGTGGGGCGGCCCTGTGGGTTCCTTGCCATAGTCACGTATCGGAGAAACTGAAATTGGAGAAGGAAAGGAGACTCCCAGGGAGCTCAGTAGGGACAACGAGGACTTTCCTTGATTTCCACAAACTATAAAACCTCCTCCTGCCCAAAAAGGACAGCCCAGGGTTGCATCCTCTTCAACTTCTTGTTCAACAATGAAAGCACCTGACAGATGTTTCCAGTGTCATCCTAGATTTCATCCAACTAGATCAGAGTTTAAACACGATCATTAGTTTTTATAAATATCTCCTTATGTGTTTTATGCATGTGCATGACTAACAATATTACAGAGGGCTGCATAGTCAGAAGACTGGGTAAGAATTCAAGTTACTCAATTTATCACACAGGCCAAATATAGTTCACCTGCTCGTTTCAACAGCACCAGATAGCTTTAGAAAATGCAAGTAAAGTGAAATTTAAATAGAGCTGGTCTACAGTGTCCTCTGCTGAATGGATTTAGCAACCTTCTGCTTTTGGGAAAAATCTGTCTATACTAATTTTTGTTTCCTATAACCCTCTTCTGCATGTTTTATGGCATTCTTTGTGAATTCCGGCACATTTGGAAAGCAAGACTATTGATCCATTATATCCAAATCACTTTGCTAGTGGTATGAACAGACACAGAAGTACTGAAACTTAAGATACCAGCTAGTTCAGTAAAGTAATCCACGCTGTAGATACCTGTGTGTAACCTGAGTTCCCCTTAAACTGGACATAGTTTCCTCCAAATTCTGCCGCAGATCAGCGATGTTCTTCACTGTCCGCAGCCGCCGAGCCTCAGGATCTTCCCCTGGAAAGAGGAGGGTTAAGACTAGTTAAATTCTCTGGCTGACCGTGAGCTTCCTAAGAGCAGCATCCGTGTCTGCGACCATAACCATGTTCCAGGCTCAGCACGTGGCTCGCCATGGGTGCTTAATAAGGATTTGAGAATGAATGAATGATTGAATGGATGCCCAAAGGAAGTGTGAAGTCCAAGGAGATTCTTCTTTCGGCTGCCTCCTTAAAGGTGAAGTGTAGCGTGTGGGAAAAGCCAAGTGCCTAGTCTGAGATGTAAACACATTTCCCCAGTGTCTCCAACAGAGACATGCTCAGGTTAGGTGTGACCAGGGAGTCATTTTCTGCCCCCCGACCCAAAAAAGAGTGAGGAATTTTGTTTTCTATCAGTGATATATGCAGCTATCTTAGGCCCTACTTTTCAAGCATAGCTTGCAGTAGCTAGAAGATCTGCACTTATTAATCACAATTTTTTTTTTTTTTTTTTTTGAGATGGAGTCTTACTCTGTCGTCCAGGCTGGAGCACAGTGGTACGATCTCAGCTCACTGCAACCTCTACCTCCTGGGTTCAGAGAATTCTCCTGCCTCAGCCTCCAGAGTAGCTGGGATTATAGGCGCCTGCCACCACACCTGGCTAATTTTTTTGTTTTTTGTACAAATGGGGTTTTACCATGTTGTGCAGGTGGTCTCAAACTCCTGACCTCAGGTGATCTGCCCATCTCAGCCTCCCAAAATGGTAGGATTACAGGTGTGAGCCACTGCACCTGGCCTAATTCCATTTCTTTTAGCCATACAAAAAGGAGAAGGGCAATAACTACAATAATGATTAACAGAATTAACAGGGCACTAGACAGCTAAGAAATGTCATAGAATTAGCTTTTCTGCTGAGATAGATAACAACTTTCTCAGGTTGTTCTTGGCATGGTAGTACCTGGAGGCTGGGATGGATATGCCCATGATTTCATAGAGGAGATTTACTTGAAAATGCAAGTGCTTTCCGTCCCCACTTCCCCCTTTTAACCCAAAGAAATTTGGAAGGCATTTTTCTCTTATCTGAAAAGTGGTCAAACTTGCATTTCCCACCCAATGCTTTAAAATACATATATATGTATGTGTTTTTAAACAAAAGCAAAGATGAATATCTATTATACCTTCTCTTAATGATCTTGGAGGAATGTAATTGCATCTACCTTCTGGACCATCAGTAAAATCTTTTACTGACAGTTTGGTCACATTTTATGTATATAAGGCCACTAAAAAAAATACTGATTCTTAGGTTAGCTCTATAACCTTCATTGATTATGAAGCTAAGTCTAGGCACAGGTTTGCAAATTACCTCAACCGATTACAACACACAAAATATAATAACTATATTTGCTTATCCATCATGCTATTAATGACCTATTTGCTGGTCTTAACCCTCCATTAGAAATTCAACTATTTTATTTTATTTTATTTTATAGAGCAGGCTCTTGCTGTGTTGCTCAGGCTGGAGTGCAGTGCTATGATCATAACTCAATGCAGCCTCAAACTCCTGGGCTCAACCGATCCTCCCACCTTGGCCTCCCGTGTAGCTAGGGCTACAGGCATGTACCGCCATGCCTGGCTAATTTGTTTTCTTTGTAGAGATGGGGTCTTGCTATGTTGCCCAGGCTAGTCTCAAACTCCTGGTCCCAAATGATCCTCTCACCTTGGCCTTCCAAAGTGCTAAGATTACAGGTATAGCCACTGCATCCAGACAGAAAGTCAAAGATCTTTGAGATAGGGATTGTGTCTTGCCTTTCCTTTTGGTAACCCCCACACAATTTATAGATGCCTAAGAAATATTTATTACCCAATACACGTTTGATCAGTGTGGGGCTGTAGGAAAAGCATGGACTTCGCATTTCCACAGATAAATATTTGAAATGTGGCAGTGCTGCTTATTAGCCACCTGACCCTGGACAAGTCACTTATTCTCTCTGGATCTCATTTGTAAAATGGACATAAAACCCCTCTGCTAGAAGGGTTAGTGAGAGAGTCGGATGACATGGCACATAGCACAAAATGAGTGCTCGGTAACTACGAGTGCCCTGTTTTCCTCTTGTGCGTACTGCTGAGAAATATTTGCCCCCTTCCAGGGCTCTACACTACATCAGATCCCAAGGGTAATGCAGAAACACAAAACAATGGCCCACTGACATGCTTAGGTGAGCACATTCTGAACTGCCAATTATGCCTCCTTGGATGATGGCCTGAATGTATGATTTGCTAACTCATAGCCTGAACACAATAAAAACACAATTGAGCTCCAGTGGAAACAGCAGGGCACATTCAGCTCATAGATATGGAGAGGTCTTAAAAATTTAGTGTCTACCTGTAGTGATCTGGACTTTGCCAAGGGCAGCTCTACCTCAAGCTACTAGCCATGATTGGGAGAGCATCACATGGTGAGCAAATATGACTGGGTTTGGAGGATATCAAGGTGTTACAAAGGGGCCGTGAAAAACATCCACGATTTTTACTTGGAAGTAAAGAAGCCTTAAGGGATGTGTTACTACATGGAAAAGAATAAAAACTGTCTGGGGCTTCAGAAGGCTGAATTATATTTGGTGACTGGAAATATAATAAAGAACTCCATTAACTGTTGAAGCCATCAACAACAACAAAATAAAGGGCTGCCTTATGAAGGAACAACATTTTATCCAAGAGAGATTTGAGCAGAGGCTGAAAGACGAGTCATCAGTAAGCTAAAGAAGGAATTCATGAGCTGGATGATAAGCAGGTGTGTGTCGTTCCTTCAAATTCTATCATCCAAGATGCATTTCTCAACAATAATGCTCTGCACATGACCACACACTGTAGGAAAATTTACCCATTTGCATAAGCAAGGGGAAGAACTAAGCGATTGATCAAATAGTTAAATAAGTGTCCATTTCTAATTAGTCCTACCATTCACTGTCATTTCAAAGGACTCGGTGTGGGTAAGTTAAATTCAGCCTCATGCTATTTATTATTCAGTGTCTCCATAAAAAAATTCAACATAGTCACACATGTGATTTCTACTGCTTGAATATAAAGATGTGTCACCCTGATAAAGAATTTTCATTAGTGACCAATCCCATTTGATTTTATACCAAAGAGTGCGTAGTCAAACACTACTGGCTGCACGGGTCTGTTCCCCAAGGCTGATTGACAGCATCTCAGGCTTTCCGAGCTCTTAAGGCCTGGTACAGTGGAGAAATGGAGATAAAAAGAGAAATTAGGGGAAGATCACATACTCCAGTCTGTCACTCTGAAATCTAGGTAATATTTGGAATATTCTCTGGCTGCTGCTTTTGCTTTTCAAATGTGGATTTTGCTGAGACTCAACGTTTGACAGAAATCCACACCACTCCACGGGCCACACATCTGAACCATGCTGGGATCTGAAGCTCTGGCCTTGCTCTTTTGATGTCCACACAACAGAACACAATCTGGAATGTGCGTGGAGACCCAAGAAGCCATCTGAACTCCACACTTTTCTCATTGCTGGTCCTTTTCTTGTGCTACCCATGTACTCATATGCAAGGGAGCTACGAACACTGAAGAGAAGGAAACAAAATCAATCCCAAATGTGGGGACCGGATCATTCTAAGATGGATTGCTTACAAATGGCTTGAAGAATCTCTGCACCATCACTGTGCGCAGCCAGTGGAACTAGAAGGAAATAGATCACCCAGATCCTCTGAAATTAATCCTTAGGGCTAATGGCAAGATGGGTAAGTTTCAATCATTGGGCTGCAGACAAATTCCACAGCTGTAATGTGGCTATTAAAATGGTGTAGTCAGGGCTATGTAGTTTAATAAATTAAACATGGATTCAGTTTTTAACCCAACTCTGGAAGTGGTAAGATATGAGAAGAATGACATAGCCACTAATAAATCCATGGTTTACACTCGCTTCCATGACTAGAAGTTGCTGGAGCTGGGAACACAGAGTTGGGGAATGGGGAAAAGAGAGAAGATGGCAGCTTGGAATCTGCTATAGGAAGAATTCTAATTCAGGGGTGACTTTTCTTCTTTAAATTAAAAATGTGACAGTAAAACATCAATAAATAAATGCTTGTGGAATCAACTATACAACAACTGTGGATTTTAGGCTATTATACAGTATCATGTCCCTGTAATTCTCATTGTCTAGGATACATTTAAATAAAATTTAGATTTTTGTTTTTGGTAAAAGAAGCATGTTACAATTTTTCCCCCCAATTCATGTAGTACTGTAAGAACACATTTTAAATCCGTGCTTCCACACAGGATCAAAATCCACTATTTTAGAGTTTTAAATCTTGTTGAAAAGCAACTTTATCTGAAGAGTCAACAAGAAGATTCAAAGTTAAGTAACAGTGCAGTCCAGAGTCCCTAAATGAATAAAACTGAATATATGTTAAAAATAGAATTTGCACACCGGTATGAGACTTGTTTGCAATTCTGGGGAGGAGGGAAGAAACTGTAAGAGGGAGAGAAAAGGGAAGAAAAAGAATAAGGAAAATAGTAGGAAAAGAAAGAAAGAAAGTTCGTTTAGCTGAACAGTCAATGCAACCATAACGCAATTTTTAATCAAGCTGGGTTCGTGCCATTCCAGCAGGTATTGCATGGGTGGCCTCATCACCAACAGACACGGATTTCTGGGGCTCCATACTCACCAGTGAGTTCTTCCAGAGCAGGCTGTCCAGTCTTGGTGAAGTGGCTGGGCTCCATGCTCACACCTGTTGAGCTTGACTCGGCGGTAATATTCCCTTCGGTGTCTGTCTGAGACCTTCACATACAAACCAAAGCAGACACACTTGTCATGACAGGCGACTACCCCATCTGGACCACTGTGGTCTAACCACAGCCCTCACTATCACCTCCTGCACAAGAAGCTTCAGAACAGAGCAGACCAGCGGACTGAGGCTAAATAATTCATGAGCCGTATGTGAAGCAATGTCCTAAGAACAGAGAAAGTCACTGAACTGTAAAGATAAACTTTTCATTGTCCAAATGGAGGGTCTGCAGTCCCTCACTGGGAAATGCTTCTCTGAATCTCCCTCAGGGTGCTAGGTCTAGCCAGACACATGCTAGAGGGTACTGGGTGGTTTGAATAATTTAACCTATGCCAAAGAACAACTTCTAAGAAACCAGCAACACCAAAAAGTCAAACATAAAGATGACTCTATTAACAGCATCCCCGCCCCAAAATCCTCCTGACATGGCTCTCTCTATAAAGGTGGCCATAAAACCAGTCGGAAGTGGGTGCCAAGCAGGTGTGTTTGCCCTCCAGGTCTCTGATTCAGAGCTTAGCTCTTCTGACATGAAAGGTCTCATTGATCATTATTACAACACTTGACTGAAATCTGTACTTCCCCAAACCCTCTCCATGCCCTTATTTGTCAAGCAAATTGAAGCAATAGCTTCGTGCAGTGTTTTCATGTCACAGCTACCTCTGCTCATTCAGGCATGGCATGCAAATATATAATTACACTCAGATGCATGACCCTGCATATAACATTATTAATGCACTGGCATCCTGAGCTAATTCAACCAATTTCACTATCTGTGAAGGAAACATTTGCCGAGACTGAGAGTGGAAGAGGGGGAATGTGTACTGATAAACCTCAAGTCATCCAACTGTTCTTCCCTCCTTTGTTCTTCCCACGGAGGCCATAATTCTCAACTGTGTTATCTTTACCTTTAAGGATTTCACAATCCCTGTGCTCCTTTTATCCCCAGCCAGGGTCCAAGCCCTCATTGTCTCTGTTGAGGCCTTATGAGCGCTTTGAAACAGGTACCTCACACCTGGAGGTTACAAATGGCAGCCAGGTGTGGAAATCAGCCCGATTTATTCCTACTGGGTCTGCATAATATTTTAAAGTTTTAAAATTAGCTCAATATTTTAAAATTGGGATATTTCACAATAAATATCTGGAATTCTGCCTTCGTCCATAAAAACAACTGGGAAAGACTGAGGGGTTGTTTGTGTAGAGCGCCATCTGCTGGTGCCAAGTGGTGGCTGCATCCTCTAAAGAGGTATAGCTCTCTCTGCCACAGCCACACTCACCCTGAGCCGCCCATCTAGATGACCATTTAAGGGCCAATTAGGCATCTGAATCCGTAATCTCTATTCTATACTCTTCCTAAGTCTGGACTACTCCCCACACAATCCTTCGTTGATTTTTGTAATACCGAAGTGATGACAACCCTGTCTTCAGTGATTTCCATTACCTATGAAATAAGGTCTAAACTCCTTATTGTGGTAGATGGCCAAATTCTTCCTTTATTTCCAGCCCCATATCCTGCCTTTCTGACCCTTTACATACAGCTCTACTATGCTCCACCTACCTGTGCCTTCTCTCCACATGACTTTAACAACTTTATCTTTGTAGTAACTGCAACCTCTCTGCCTAAAGGCTCTTCTCCTCCTTCCTTAGTTGGCTCCTAATCTGTCTTTAAGATGCAGCTTCCATGTCATCTTTGCCTGGGAGCCTTTCCTGACTCCTTGCCAGCTGATCTTCTCACCTCTTTTGTGTTCCTATAGCACTCTCTTTATTCTCCTGTTGGCTAAAATGTGATCTAATAAGTAAATCTGTCCTCAACTAGATTGAGAGCTCTCCAGAGGCAAAGCTTAGTTCAAGTTCATATGCTGCACAGGCAACACAAGAAGGGCATGTTGACTGGATAAATAAGAAGTGTTTAAGTCTCAGAAGATGCTAGGGACTAGAAGGAACATTAGACTTGGAAGTCTAAATATTCAGCTAGCTCCAGGTCTAAGATCTATAACTTGGTAGCCATGCAAATTTGAGTTAAGTCACTTCCCCGCTTTGAATCTCAGCATCCTCATCTGTACAATGGGGATAATAATGGCAACCTCCTCTGGTTCTATAAAAATCAAAGGTGATGTGATGCACAACTCTTAGTAAACTATAAAGTAATAGTTACATATGAATTGATAAATATAATTCATTCTGAGTGATTTTTTAAAAAATGACCCATCTTCCCTTTACTCCTTGGTAACAACTGCAACATGGAGAGGTTTTGGAGGGAGCAATTATAATTTATATATAGTGAACCATAAACTTGAAGGAGAAAATTTTAGAGCAGAAAGGGAGACTATACCATTTTATAGAATCTAATCTAATCCAATCTTCTCACTTTCCAGATGAAGACAATGAAGATAAAGTGATTTAGAGTCAAGACTAGTAGTTCAGAGCCTAGTCTCACTAGTTAGACAGACTTTTTTTGAAACAGAGTCTTGCTCTGTTGCCCAGGCTGGAGTGCAGTGGTGCATTTATGGCTCACTGAAACCTCTGCTTCCCAGGTTCAAGTGATTCTCATGCCTCAGCCTCCCAAATAGTTGGGACTACAGGCATAGTCCACCTTGCCAAGCTAATTTTTGTATTTTTAGTAGAGATAGTGTTTCACCACATTGGTCAGGCTGGTCTTGAACTCCTAACCTCAAGTGATATGCCCGCCTTGACCTCCCAAAATGATGGGATTTCAGGCATAAGCCACCATGCTCAGCCCACATTTGGTTTTAAATGTGAGCTCTTCTAGTCTAGTTCTTGCAGCAAGTTGCTTAATTACCCCTAAGCTGCTAGCTCACGGAGGTGCAGGAAGAATGAAATGAGCTAAGAGGTGGAAAGTCCTTAGCGGAGTCTCTTCCTGCACTCAATCAACAGCTGTTCCTGCAGCCAGTGCCCAAGACCTCAGAGGTCATCAAGGGCTGACAAAGGACAGGCCCAGGTGTCCTGATTCCTATCCTGCTGCTCTTCTTTCCAGCATCACTTCCCAGACTCCACTAAAGATGAAGGCACCTCAAAGGGGCCAGAGAGACGTTACCCAGAGTGGGCAGTAACGTAAAAATGGGGCTAGTCAGATACACATCCTAGAAGTTTTCCTCTTCCTCCTCTTTTTCAGACATTTGCTCTTTATCGTTAAGACTTTTTCTTCTGATAGAAAATCTTGAAATAAAAAAAGGTTATATGTTTTATAATCTTTCAAATGATTATAGCGAACAACCAAAAAGGAATGGGATTGATGATCAAAGGCTGTCATATTTTAATTTTGAAAATGCAAACTGAGAGTCTGTGAATCTTGAATATGTATTACCTCATGACTAATAATGCTATTGGAATTACAGAAATTTCATGTGGAGCTATTCAGTTGCCTTCACACTTCAGAGAACAATTGTATTAAAAGCTGTGCATGTAGACCAGCTGAGTCATTATCTAAGCCCTGGGGCTCTTCTCAGGACTGTTAGCTGAGCTGATGACTTGATTCAATAAAATGAGACCTTCTCCCAATTAAAAAGATCGGTACGACCCTCACTGAAGGGGAATGTGAACAGAAGAAAAGGCAGGAGGGCAATGCCTGACATTCCTTTGCTGGCCCTGTGCTGGCTGGCTTTCCTTTGAAAGCACATAAGCTAGTCCCTCCACCAGCTATTGGCAGGAACTGTAACAGAGCCCACTAGAACACAACTCAGGAGGAAAGAGGGAACATTGAATTATTTGGGGAATCATACAAACATAGCAAGCTGAAGGTATGGGCATGCACCTATGCACCTGAGCAAGCACGTAAATGCATGTCTGCGTCTGTGCCTTTGCATTTTATGTATGACTAGTGTCCATACTTACGTTACTTTTAATGTGTGTCCACACATATGGCTGTATGAGTGTGTGTACAGTTGTGCATCTGTATGCACTTGAGTTACAACTGTAAAATAAGTGTCTAGAATGTGACATTCAATCATTAATCCTCTTTTGTGTGTACAAGTATTAGTTATTCAATTGTGCAGTGTGGCCAAATGCACTGCTCATCTCCAGCACAGAACTGAGTGGGGTAATGTCAGTGAAAGCTCTGGGAATTATAAGAATGTCAAGGGCAGGGGCTGGGGAGCTTCCATCTGCCAGGAGTGGACTCATCCATGTGTGTGAGTGACACAGCCTCTGGAGCCTGCATGCCTCATTCAGTAAGGGGTGTGGTGCAGCCTGAGCAACAAGCGATATTGATGGCTAGAATCACACAGAACAGCAGCACCTGGCTCCACACAGTCTCCCATGGTCCTGAGGATGCGCCATCAAAGAGACAGGGGTTCAGGGGGACAGATAAGGACAGAAGGATCCATCCATCACCACAAATGCCCAGGCTTATCTCCTCAGAACATGAGCTCTTCTGTTCTCCCAGAACCGGCCCCTCCCCTACCATTACTCTTCTCCCCCATGTCCCTCTCCCTTCTGAAAGCCCCAGCAAGCAGCAGGGACTGTGAGGATCTGGATGTTCAAGGCAATTCCTGCTATAAGAAATCTCAGTTATTGAGCCAGATGTTTATTTTTGTGTGTTTCTTTTCAAGGTATGTTGGGATGTGTTAGGACTAATGCCGGAGCCTGTCAGGTGACACAAAACCGTCCCCACCCTCACATTTAGGCCTTCACATTTCTGCTCAGGCAAGCTGCTGCTACAAGGCCTGGGGTCCCCACATGCCTACGCATCCTGGGATCAGCTTACATTTTACTTCCCTTCTTCAGCTTTCTCTGTTCCTCTCCTGACCTGTGCTGTATGAACCGCTCCCTGGAGCCCATTGTGTCTGCCTCTCTTAGGAGCTTATCACATGGTTTCTTAGCTATTGGCTTAAATATTCCTGGAGCACAGCCTAGCTCCTGTCCTCACAGAGCCAGAATCCACTAAAAGGCTCTTTTACCCAATGTCCCAGGCAGCACAGATGGGTGGCAACTCCTACCTGTACAGGAAAGGTGCGACCGTGGCAGTGTTGGGATGGTTGTATTGCTGCTGGGGCTGAGGTAGCTGAACACTGACGGTATTACTTCCTGTGGTCTGGGTGGTCCCGACGGACCCACTGACGGTCTGGCTGCTGATGCTGTGGTTCAGGGTGGTCCCTCCTGGGCCTTTTCCTTCTGAGGATGCCAGGCTAGAAGAGGAACTGGAGTGTCTGCCGTCCAGCTGGGGCTTCTGCTGGGGGAGCCCTGAGCTCGGCTTCCCACTCCGGCTCCGCTCCCCTTCCTTGGAAGGTGCTGGGGCACTTGGGGATTTCCCAGGCATGCTCTTCATTCCTGGTTTTGGTATTCCACTGTGGGAAGGGGCCATGGGCTCCTTCTTGGCACTGTTGAGCTTCCCGCCTTTGGGGATGAAGCTGGCGATCTTGGAGGACTTTTTTGGCATCTCGGGCATGGCTGCTCCACTGGGATCTTCTTTTGGCTCTTCCTTGAGGTCCAGCCTCTCCGTCACAGAGGCTCTCTTGGCAAGGTCCTTGCTTTTCTCCTTATCCTTCTCCCGCTGTTGTTTCTCCTTCTCTTTCTCATTGCCTTTTGGAGAACTCTTCTTGTTGGTCAGTGCCCGGCTAAAAGTCCTCTGGGCAATGCCCTTGAGTGCAATCTTGGGGCTGCTGGAAGCAGGGCCCATGGTGGTGAGCATGCGACTGGCAGCCTCCAGCTCCTCGCTCTCTTCGAAACTGGGCAGAGTCTCCAGCCGCTCACAGCTTGTGTCCCGGGACCCTGGGCCCTCACCTGCCTTTGAGCCCCCTTTACTGTTGAAAAGTTTCAGCTTTTCCAGCATGGACTTCTGATTGTTGGGGGCCGGCTTCATGGCTTCAGGTGTGGGCCTGGGGACCTCAGGCCCAGGAGGCTTGATGGAGAGCATGGATACCGTGGCACTGTGCTTCACGCTGAGGGATTTGCTGCGCCAAGGCTTGGTGGCTGTGCTGGGCTGCGGGATGGCCGAGGAGGTGCTACAATTAGTAGGGGTGGAGCTGCTGCTGCTCTCCAAGGAAGCAGGTGCATTGTCGCTCATTCCGGGGTGGGAGGAGGCTGAGCTTGCCAATGGCTCTGCAGAGACAGAAGAGAGGAGACCTGAATCACACCTTTCAACCTGCACTGAAGACCAGGGAGGGTCAGCCACAGCCACACAACCAATCACTCCCAACCCAAATGCCGTATAGCTCCATTGCCCGCTTTGTGGATGATCTGTGGTTAGGTTTGAATTGCTGGCTTGACTTCCTCCTGCTTTCCATCCTGCACAGTTCACATACCCCTGACCCCATCACTTTTGGTGGCATGTGCCATGCAAACGCATGCTGATCTTAACAGATCTGAACAGATACCCATGGCAATAATATAGCCAGTTCAGGAAAGAGTAGGATATACCTACCGCTTTGAATTATTCATCCCATAGCCCATTTCTCCACTATGGGAAAGAATCAAGAATTATCCAACTTTAAGCAAACGATGTAGCAGAGACATTAAAATACAACATTTACAAAAATAGAAAAGGAGGAGAAACCATGCAGAATCTTTAAAAAAGAATAATTACACACAAAAGTTGTTAAAACCTGTTAAAGCTTGTAAGTTTTTCCTATGCTGGCACTTATAAAAAGTTGCAAATGGCTGGGCACGGTAGCTAACACCTGTAATCTCAGCACTTTGGAAGGCTGAGGTGGCCGATTACCTGAGGTCAGGAGTTCAAGACCAGCCTGGCCAACATGGTGAAACCCAGTCTCTACTAAAAATATAAAAATTAGCTGGGCATGATGGTGTATACTTGTAGTCTCAGCTATTCAGGAGGCTGAGGCAGGGGAAGTGCCTGAACCCGGGAGGCGGAGGGTGCAGTGAGCTGAGATCATGCCACTGCAGTCCAGTCTGGGCAAAAAGAGTGAAACTCTGTCTCGAGGAAAAAAAAAAAAAAAAAAAAGAGTTGAAAACATGATTCAGGTTGGACACTTAAAAACAAAATCAAAAGGTTTTTTTCCTTTTTTTTTTTTTTTTCTGCTTAAGAGTGTAATCTATGCACATGGCTTCACTGTGGGCAAGAAAACACACAGGTTATCTCAAAGTCAAGGCTTCCCCTTGGCGCTCAGCGAGTGTTTCCCTGGCCAGACGCTTTTCTCAGAAAAGCCTCAAAATATTTCCAAACTAGAGTCAGAATTGTTCTAGTGAGGGTAGGCTCCAAACTAAGAGTTCGGCTAGTCACCAAGGCGGCCAATGTCACAGAAATGGAAAGTGCAGCACACTTTTTCTTCAGTCAGTGCTCGGGATGATGCAGCCTATCTCCCAAGCAAGGGCAACTGTTGGAGAGAAAGTGCCAGGCAAGGCACATCTCCACTGGGCCCCGCGCCCGCGCCCACCCACACCCCATGCCCAGTGTGCACGGCAGAGAGGATACACCCCTTCAGCCCCCCAAAACGCACCTCTGCATCTGAAAAGTCACAATGACATGACTTACCTAGCAGCAGCCACTTTCTCCCACAATGAGTCCCTAGGAAAAATCCTCCAGCCGGAGAGGCTGCCCTTCCAATTGTCACAAGTGTTTTCGGTTAAACTGCTCATGTTTCTAATTAACTTTTGTCATCTACAACTACTCCAGTGCCCAGAAGCCTGGCGGGATTAACGGCTGCTGCTTCTGCCTTTTTTTTTTTCTTTAATACCTATGTTCCACTGCCTTCTAGCAACAGAATAAACTGTATATAGAGCGGCTTTTTATGATTTAAAAGTCAACGGCCGCTGAAGCCAAGTGAAGGCAGCCCCCGTGTGGGGCGTGAGCACCGCGCTGTGAGAGCTGCACAGTAGAGGAACTGCCTCCTTTCACTCTCAGCTGCTCGGGGAAGCCACAGCTCCAGGGTGATCCAAAGCAGACCTCCCAATGTTTTAAAACACATATATCTTCCTGACTTACTGGGGATTTGGGTTTGGAGGGAGGGTGCCTCACAATCCTCCCTAACAAAACTCAAGGGGCGTTGTTGGCTCTTTTCCTGGGGAGAGCCAGAGACTGGCTTGGAATCAGGCTCATAGAACCCACCCACACTGCTGGGCTGGTGGAGGGTTGCTATAGGCTTGATGCTCCCCATCGGCGGTCTGCTGGGTGTCAGGAGGCTCAGTACTCAGCACGTTGTGAAAAGGGGGTTCCTGCCTCTATTTTAAGAGTGAGGAAACTGAGACTTAGGTAGGGCAAAAAATGATCCTAAATTACACAGCTAGAAATGCAGAGATCTGGGATTTGAACTCAGGTCTCCTGACATGATATCACAGATACCGTCTTTGATGAAGAATACACCTAAACAGCCACTTAAACAACAGAGCACTTTTAGGAACTGCCCTTTCTACTACCTTATGTATGTTCATGACATCCATGGTGGAGTACAAACTAACCCTGCCATTTGAAAGGAGGCAGCCTACATCACAGAGGATGGCTCTCTGGCTGAAATAATAGTGAACTCACCAATCCCAAGTACCACTCCTCTTAGGAAAACTGCCTTTCCCTTTACCTGAACTCAGATATGGGGCACACATAAAGTTTTCATTCATTCATTCATTCAATATATTCATTCATATCTATTCATTCATTTGAGCTCCTAATATGTGTCAGATACTGTTTTAGGTACTTGGGATCCATCTATGACAAAACAGACAGAAATCTCTGCCTTCATGGAGTTTACATTTCAGCAAGAAGGAACAGATAATAAATTTAATTAAATAAATAATATTATTTGTTAAAGATTAGTGCTAAAGAAAAGGAAGGGACATTGGGGGGCAGGTTGCAACACTGTTCTTATAGGAACTACCAGATCATGTTCAAAGGTATGTTCCTCTTTCCTCAAGAAGTTTTAGGCATAGTCCCCATGTGTGCATGGATTAATGTGACCTTGTTGCTTGGAAGTACTCTGAGGCTTGCTCAGAAATGGATGTCTCTACTACCATTTCTATACATTTCTATGTTTGTTTGATTGTTTGTTTTTAATACTAAAAATCATAGCTAGAAATTAATCAAATAAGTAGCTAATAACTCACCCAGAAGAAAACAGATACCTGGCTTGTCTTGGTGAAATGGCCATCTGAGACCTTCAGCCCTAGTTTATATCACGCAGCATTTTCCCCTACTGGATACTCGCTTGGATTCTGCCCATAACCTCTTCCATAAACTGATTTTGGAGGGCCAGCTACTTTATACAATGCTCTGGGAACACAGAGTTGAATAAAGCTCCTGCCCCCTAGGAACTCACTGTCTTAGGGTGCAATGGACCTCAAAACAAACCACGAACACAGAGTCAAAAGTGGTCAGGGCTCTATGAGGTGCCACGAGAACCAGAGGATTAGTAGGCCCCACTAATTCTCCCTGAAGAGTCTGGGAAAGCTTCCTGGAGGAAGTGATCCTTGTTCTACTTTAGGTCAGTTTGTTATTCCCCTGGTCCGGGATTTCCTCCAGGACAGAGACTCCCCTCCCTAACTCATCTTTGTGTCCTAAAGCCTGCTGGAGCATAAAGATACTTAGTAAATGGCTTCTGAATTACTGGTCAGTATTTTTGACATTTACAAGTCACATTTAAGGCTACAGAGATGTAGGATTTGTGATGAGTCTTTAGGATTTTATTAAAACTCTTCAGCCTAAACTCAGGAAAAAATTCAGATTAAAACACAGAGAATCAGAATGTCTATGTGGTATTTAGTCTGCGCTCCCCTGGTTATTAAGTCATGGGGGCTACTCATTATAGTTATAAAAGGTAGTACTTGGGTATGACTCTGAATTTGGGTTCTAGAGCAGAAGTCTTGAGTGGGGCTAGATAGAGGGCACTAGGGCATCTCAGGACCAGGCCATCAACATTCTATACTCATGTCACAGCCAGAAGTCCCCTATGTAGTAAAGGAGACGTCACGTCATGAGTGGTCTTATACAAAGTAACTTGATACATTTCTATCATTCTTAGGCTATCACACCAGTGACCTCAGAGCTTGGATGAGTGGTTATTAGAGGCCTGTTCCTCTCTTGTCCATTTCTTTTTCTTTTCTTTTTTTTTTTTTGAAATGGAGTCACTCTGTTGCAGGGGTTTATCTTGGCTCACTATAACCTCTACTTCCTGGGCACAAGTGATTGATTCTCCAGCTTCAGCTTCCTGAGTAACTGGGATTACAGACGAGTGCCACCAACATACAGCCAATTTTTGTGTATGTGTGTGTGTGTTTTTTTTTTTTTTTTTTTTTTTATAGAGCTGTGGTTTCACCATGTTGCTCAGGCTGGTCTCGAACTCCTGAGCTCAAGGGATCCACCCACCTGAGCCTCCTAAAGTGCTGGGATTACAGGTGTGAGCCACCGCGCCTGGCCTTCTTTGTCCATTTCTAACCCTTGGGTCCTATGACTCCAAGCATGAAGCTCACCAGGCTTCTCAGATAGTAAGTTAAAGAAAGGGGAGGTGTGGGTGAGTAGGCTGGACCTCAGACTTTGTTCTCAGCTCATGGCATGATCTTAGGTATGCCATTTTGCTTCTCTTGGCTTCAGTTGCCCCATTTGTTAGAAAGAGCAGGAGCTATTTCTCTAGTGTTCTTATAGCTTTGTTTCTATTCAAATCCGGGCAAGTCTCTGAGAGGCTCTCTGAGGCTGGGTGATGTCCAATCTTGATGGAGAAAACTGGCTGGGTCAAGGTATGGTCAACCTTAGATAGGCTGCTTGTGAATTTATTGCTAGTATCCTATGAAAATCAGTTTGGGGGAAGGAAGGTGGGACGAGTTCTTCAAAATGAAATGCACTTCTCTCCCTGATAACTAATAGCTCTTGTTATTTTCCTCAAGTATATGAAACTTTGTTAAAGCAAAGAAACCTAAGTGGGGAAAACGAAAGCATAAAGGAACATTTTGAACGTCTGTATCCCCCAAACGATACTAGGTGGGCCAGAAGTAGATGAGGTTGTTTCAGATGGCACGTGAATATTTTTATATTTTAAAAGTCATATATTTATTTTATTGCTTAATAGATATATTAGAAATATATGATAAAATTATAAGTGGCCATATATAAATTAACAGTTCCATGGATATTAAATGAAGATTTAAAAATTTGAGCTAGTTTAAGGAAAATATGAAATAAAAAACACAAGCGGCTCACAGATTTGGCAAAAATCATGCGGAAGTTTTGTGAAAGACTAAAGTGGGATAAACACTGTTACATTAAATCAAGATATACTCATATTAAATCTGTTCTTTGGAGAAATGTAATCAACCAAATACAAATCAAACCAGAAGGCTCAAATGAGGATTAGGTTCAAAATGAACCTGAAATGGTTTTTAGAGCTTTATTTATTTATATATATTTGTCTAGCATGTGATATTTTGCCAGTTCTGGCAACATGACCAGACCTTGTTGAGCCAAAGATAATTTTAAAATAGTAGCTGTGACAATTTTTGACCACATAGTAAAAACATGGCAAGAATGATATATTGCCATTCAATTAACAGCCACTTATCCACATGTTAAACTGAAAAATATCAAGATATACTTTTACTATATATAATAAACTCTGATACATGCTACCCTAGTCTGTTCTAAAATGCTGACTGCAGAGCCCTTAAACGAGTCCTTTTTTTGTTTTTGTTTGGGACGGAGTCGCACTCTGTTGTCCAGGCTGAAGTGCAGTGGCGCAGTCTTGGCTTACTACAACCTCCACCTCCTGGGTTTAAGCAATTCTCTGCCTCAGCCTCCCCAGTAGCTGGGATTACGGGCACATGCCACCACATGCAGCTAAATTTTTGTGTATTTAGCAGAGAAGGGGTTTCACATCTTAGCCAAGCTGGTCTTGATCTCCTGACCTCATGGTCCATCTGCCTAGGCCTTCCAAAGTGCTGGGATTACAGGCGTGAGCCGCCATGCCTTAATTATTATTATTATTATTTTAGATGTAATCTTGCTTTGTTGCCCAGGCTGGAGTACACTGGTGCGATCTCAGTTCACTGCTGAACCACAGACAGATGCCACCACACCTGGCTATTTTACTTTGAGACAGACTTTCACTCTTGTCACCCAGGCTGGAGTGCAGTGGCACGATCTCAGCTCACTGCAATCTCCACCTCCTGGATTCAGGCAATTCTCCTGCCTCAACCTCCCAAGTAGCTGGGATTACAGGTGCTCATTACCATGCCCAGCTAATTTTTATATTTTTAGTGGCACGGGGTTTCACCACGTTGGCCAGGCTGGTCTGGAACTCCTGACTTCAGGTGATCTGCCTGCCTTGGCCTCCCAAAGTGCTGGGATTACAGGTGTGCACCACCGCGCCTGGCCCTTAAACAGGTCTTATGGCCCACTAGTGGGTTGTGTCCTGCAGTTGGAACATCTCAGTTCTAAAAGACCAGCTTACAAGGTTGGCCCACCACCAACTGACAAACCAATGCAAGAAGGAAAAGTCTCATTTGAAACACTGCAGACAGGATGCCTTTGAAGAAAAGGAATTTTTTTTTTCTTGGAGTTTAAAGAAAGCATTAAGCCTCCGGTGGGGAGGGAAAAAGTTTGGTTTGGTTTTTCTGGCAACCAGCCTTAACCTTCTCTTACAGGAACCAAAATGCTTTCTAAATGAAAACACTGTTTAAAGCAGATAAATAAAGCATTTCTTCCTCTCTCCTTCAGTGAGGGCAGACACTGGCCCCAGGTCTCTCCTGTCCCCAGTTTTTCAGTTAAGGAGACGTTGGTGGTCTGGTCCTGGTGCCAACAGGCACTCAGGGAGAGTGTCCTGTTGATCCCAGCTCCTGTCACTGCTACTGTGATTTTAAAAATCTGCCCTGGGGAGGTTTCTGGCCTAAATCATCTCTCCAAGTCAGGAGAACAGGTCTGATAATTGGGTGTGGGAAAATGTTTGCAATTTCCTATAATTTGTCAAGGTGTCAATCTTGAGTATTCAAATTGGTTAGTATAATTGAAATAAGTTTTTTTTTTTAAGTCCAGCCACATGAGCTAGAGATTGTTTTCAGGGTCCCCTCCTCAGTTCTTGACAACCTGGTAGCCACCAGACCATGGAGGGGCAGGTGAACCTGTCTCAATCCACTTAGAGGTTCTGCAGGGTTCTTGGAGCCTGGCTGGAAGAGCCTTCTCAGCAGCACTGCTGTGTCAATGTCTAATACTAAGGAAACAGCTTAAACACAGTCTTCTCTCCAGCTCCTTCTTGGAGAGTAACCCTGGAGGTACAGAGAGAAATAAAGAAGGAAAGTGGAGTATGAGGACAAACAAGGAATGGAGACAGGAAAGTGAGAGGGCACGGAGGGAAAGGGAGCTGGGCTTTGGATCCACATGCTCCAAGGATCTTATTGTGTCTGCAATTCCATAGGCTTCTAGAAAGTTCAAGCTGGAATAAGGATGAGGATCTATATAATCAAATGTTTTTTAAAGGTTGTTTTGTTAATGCAATCCCTATCAAATTCTAGTGACTTTTTTTCCCCCAGAAATAGAAAAATCTATCCTAAAATTCACTGGAATCTCAAGGGACCCAAACAATCAAAACTACCTCGAAAAAGAACAAAGTTGGAGGCCTCATACTTTCTGATTTCAAAACCTACTACAAAGCTAAAGTAATAATAATAAAAAGAAGTGTGGTACTATCATAAAGACAGACATATGGACCAGTGGACTGGACTAGATAGATCAGAAATAAACCTTTGCATATATGGTCAGATAATTTTTGGTAAAAGTTCCACAACTATTCAATAGGGGAAAGAATGGTCTTTTAAATAATTGTTGGTGCAAAAACCAGATATTCTCATGGAAAAAACCCAAAGTTGGATTCTTTTTTATTTTGGAGATGGAGTCTTACTCTGTTGCCCAGGCTAGAGTGCAGTGGCACAATCTTAGCTCATTGCAACCTCCACCTTCTGGGTTCAAGCAATTCTCCTGCCTCAGCCTCCCAAGTAGTGGGATTATAGGTGTGCACCACCACCATGCCCAGCTAATTTTTGTATTTTTAGTAAAGATGAGGTTTCACCCTGTTGGCCAGGCTGGTCTCGAACTCCTAACCTTGTGATCCACCCACCTAGGCCTCCCAAAGTGCTGGGATTACAGGCCAGAGCGACCATGGCTGGCCTGGATTCTTACCTTATACCATATGCAAAAATTAACTCACAATGGATCTAAGACCTAAACATAAAAGCTAAAACTATAAAACTCCTAAAGGAAAACACAGGGCAAATGGCTCATGACTTTGGATTTAGCAATAATTTACTGGATATGACACCAAAAGCACAGGCAACAAAGAAAAAATAGTTTGATTCATGGAGATTAAAAACTTCTGTGCATTAAAGGACACTATCAGTACGGTAAAAAGGCAACCTACAGGATGGGATGAGATATTTATAAATCGTGTATCTGGTAAGTGACTGACATCCAAGTATGTAAAGAACTCTTGCATCTCAACAAAAACAAATAACCTTATTTTAAAATGGGCAAAAACTTGAATATTTCTCAAAAGAAGATATGCAAATGGCCAATAAAAACATGGAAAGACATCAAATATCACTAATTATTAGGGAAAGCAAATCAAAACCATGACAAATACCACCTCCCACGCATTGGAATCCCTACTATTTAAAAAATAAGTGTCCCTGACACTTGTGATCCTGCATTGTGGTTAGTAGCTGCACCTGACTTAGCTTACTTCCAAAAATGCCTGAAGCCCTATTAGGTCCCCTGAAATGGTGGTTGGAAAAATCAATAAACAAACAAAAACTATTATCTATACCAGATCTCTCCATGGGACTCAAAATTAAAATCAGGTGCTCCTGACTTGTCCCCCTCTTGACTAACCATGTCAGTTCACTCTAAAACTAACTGAACTCAATGACTAGAAACCTTGGTGATGCTTTTAATGTTTTTTCTTCTACGTATGGTAGAGATTTTGCTATACTGGGTCACTTAAAATGTCATGTATGAATACTCCAGTATCTTGTGGCAGTTTGATAAAAAATAAATATGCAGAATGTAGGAGCACATTATCTTAATAGTAATAGACAGAACCCTTCTCTGTTCTGGATGAACCACACATTTCCCAGTTTTCCTCCGTGACTTTTTCACCCCAGAGGAAGGAGAAGAGGCCCTCGACAGCTGGAACAATTACAGTTGTGTTTCTTTTTAATATATGACAAGGTAATCCTTTTTCTTCAGTGGCTTATTTTGGATAAAACCAAGTGAAACCATGGGTAATGAGGTAATTCATTTCTCTGCTGGTAGCTAAAAACCAGTTTTCTTTTACAAAAGAATTATCCCTTTCCAAAGTAGTTATCACTACATTTTCTCTAAACAGTTTTACAAGGTATGTTCTCAAATCCCACTTAATGTTATAAAGAATTGGTAAAGCTAAGCAAAGGTTAACTCTCTGGAAATATTCATATGCAGCTGGGCTTATGTTTGACCTTGTGATAACACCTTAAAAAGAGAATAAATTCTTAAAATCTCACCCTCTCTCTCTCACACACGCCCTTTACATCAAAAGTATTCTATACAGATTTTTTAAATCCTCCCACTCAGATGGATGAGGAGACAGATCATTTGCTGGTATCTGAAGGAAGATACCTTTAAAAATACAAGACATTCCTATTCTTTATCTTGCAGTTCTTGAAGCCATGTCACCCTCGAAACACATCCTTTCTCTCTCTTGAACTTATTTGTTCAAAATCCTCAGGAGAAAACTTTTGCTTTACTTGGTCAGGCAATTTCTCTATCTTGTACCATATATGGCTATAAGAAAGTACAAAATTGGCTGTAGAAAACCATCTCCCTTTTTCCAAGGGTGTATGAAATTTCACAGACAGATTATACACACTTTACAGGGGGCAAATCCCATTCTTTCACTGTTCACAACCAGCAGCTTTTTGGCAGATTGCAATGGCTGTACACTATTGCAAACAAATCCTTCTAAGAGAGAGTTAGTTTAGGAATTCTGTAGGCCCCTTCCTCTAGGATCCCAGCCTAATCTTTCTGCTTTCTTTTGGGGCAAAGGATGGGCAGCCCCAAATAGGAGCCTCCAAATCAGTGTTAAATCAGAATGGTTTCCACTGAATAATATAAATAGGCAGTAAAAGAAGAGATTCCATGGTCAGGTAAGTTTGGAAAATGGAGGGCTAAATAGTAGTCAAATAGTTTTTTGTCTATAGGATTTCTCAGAGCCTCTAATATGCCTATTTGCACTTGGAATATCCTAAAGGATAATGGGATGATAGTGTGATTCTTAAATGTATTATTTGCCAGGGAACTGGTTTTAGGGGATAGTTTAAGGAAAAAGCCTATCATGGGATACATTTTGGCAAACACTGTCCTAATGAAGGGGGCATAAAATGGGTTTATGCTAAATCAGAAAAGACAGATGTCCACTGGCCACTTACTAGGGGAGCTAGAAAAGGGAGAAGGAAGAAGACGTGCCCTTATTTCCCCCCGTGATGTTACAATCTAGTAAACTGTGGGATTCTTTCATGCCTTTGAGCATTAAGCACTCATAAGGTGTACCTGCTTTCTTTTATTTACTCTGCATGGAGGCCAAAAGCTACATGAAAATAGGAAGTAGGTTATTACCAGGCAACAGTATGTCTAAAAAGATTTACATCAACTGTTATGTTCACTGTGACTCACTACAGAGATATGGCTGCCATGAAATTCAGTGGGATCTTGGGTTATATTAACACAGGAATGACATCCAGAACAAGACAGGTGAGGATCTCACTTTGCTCCATGCAGCCCAGACCACAGCTAGAATGGTGAAATCTTAGAATTTTGGACCTGGAAAGGCTTCTCAGAGATCAGCTACTTTAAGGTATTATTCTTTTCTCAAGGTGGGCAACAGAACCTTGGGCAGGTAATGACTTCTCCAAGGTCTCACATTCAGTAAATACCACAGCTGCTACTAAACTTGGGACTCTGGAATTTGTTAACATAGCTTCCCTGGCTCTACCTCAAACTCACCAAATCAGAATATCTCTGTGGAGGGACCCAAGAAGCAGAGCTTTTAGTTAGCTCCTCAAGTGACTGTAATAGAGACTGAAGTTCAAAAACCAGGTGTTATAGAATTCAAATCTTACAACACACACTGAGAAACTATAGTTTGCCCGGGATAAGGACTAGAACAAGGATAACCCTAAACCATGCTCAAAGAAAGAGTGGCCAAAATGACAGAGATCCTCAGCTTTAGAGAAGAGACAATGAAGGATAAAGCAAAGGTGGAAGAACACTTCTGAACAAGGTGGCTTTCTTTTCCCTTCAACACTAAGTGGCAAAAAAAAAAAAAAGTTAAAGCAACACCTGCCAGAGCAGTCTCCATGACTCAGGACCATTCTGAACAGGAGTGTTTGGACAGTGAGAGACCCAGGACCCATCACAGCAGTGGGGATGGGGGGAGTCCTGGGGTTCCCTGGAACAATCTTCGGGGGCAGCTGAGGAGGAGTGAGGTCAGATAGTATTTATAGCAATGTAGAAAAGGGGAATTGAGTTTTATATTTACATTTTTATATGTTCTCTGCTCCACTTCTACCAGAGCAGCTCTGTACATCTGAGATTTTATTGGACAAAAATTTTCCATGGCCATATATATATATATACACACACATACTAATAGTGATATTACTAACAACACATGTTAAGAAGGATAACAATCAACATTTACAGAGCATACACTTTCTGCCCAGGCACAGTGCTAAGCATTTTTATTGTTTTAACTTTTTTCATTCATGCTATAAATCCAATGAGGTAGGTAATAATGATCCCATTTTACCAGTGAGGAAAACTGAGGCATAGGGGTTTAGTAAGTTACCCAAGATCAGACAGATTAGAGCCAGGCAACTTTATTTCAAAGTCCACACATGTAAGCCACACTTCTAGCCTACTCCACCTTGAGAAGGGACAATAAACTGGACTCTCAAAATATGTGCTTTTCTCTGGGCACAAGATACAGTATTTGCATCAAGTTTTCTATGAACAGCTTCTAGAAACTTTACAACAAAGTCTGTTGACCTTTAACTCCTTTCCTGAGGACAAAGAGAATGTTTCCCTTCAGGAGGTTCATTTAAAAAATAGGAACGTTAGACAGGTTAGCAGTAATTTAAGTATGGTTTATGTTCTTCAAAATTTAGGATGCTGGCAAAATGTAATCTTTCTGCTGTTATTTTTTCTGTCAATCAAAATCAGGAGCCAACCAAAGAACGAGCTTATTGTATTTCTCCGGGGAAATCAATGCAGAAACCGAGAGCTGAATTGGACTATTATTCACTGTCTATGATTGTATTATGCCAAATGTGCAGGAACAGAAGAAAAAAGGAGTCATTTATCCTGATTCTGCCAAGCATGCAGACACTTGGTATCAGATAGATCAAACAATTTCAGGGCTTCACGGATGTGACTGATCCACACACAGCCCTACCAGATTTCTGGGCCTTTTCACCTGACAGTTGTCTTCTTAATGGAAAAACAAAATTCTTCTAAAAAAATAAAATATACTGAGATAGAAAATGCCTCAAGAGACTTTTCACCAGCTTTACTCACCTAAATCAGGAAGCGATTTCCTCCACGTCTGTTTTGTTTTATGTAATAGGTCTGGCTATGACAAGTTGGTGGTAGATCGAGTTTTGCAAACGAAACCCTCATTTAGAGGAATCCTAACAATTCTTTGTAAGGCTAAGACATCTTTTAAAATCAGATAATTATAATGAAGTGGAAAGAATCTCAAGATAATCATCTTATCCTGTTCTGTGCTATTCAGATTACCTTTAGAATTAAGCAATCATAGAACTTTGTGAATGGGTTCGAGTCCAACTTAAAAGCTTGGTAATCTTGAATATAGCTAAGCTCCAGTTTATTCACAAGTGAAAATAAAACTAACACCAATAACTAGTAATTTTGAATGCCACCCAGGTACCAGGCACTGTACCAAATGCTTTAAATAATTTCATTATTTAAATGAATAATAATAATTTCATTAATTATAAAAATAATTTCATAATTTGTGATTTCATTAATTCACACAAGTATCTTATGCAGTGGATTTACTGCAGCTTGGAGACATTAGCAACTTGCCCAATTCATGACTAATAAGTGGTAAAGTATTTGAATAATAAAGTCCATGCTCTTCTTATTTATTTTTTGTTTAGACAAGGTCTTGCTCTGTTGCCCAGGCTGGAGTGCAGTGGTGAAAACATGGCTCAGTACAGACTTACCTTCTGGGCTCAAGTAATCCTCCTGCCTCAGCCTCCCATGTAACTGGGACCACAAGTACATGCTACCAACTCCATAAAAAAATGGGCGAATTTTTAAATTTTTTTGGAGAGACAGGGTCTCACTGTGTTGTCCAGGCTGGTCTCAAACTCCCATGCTTAAGTAATCCTCCTGTTTTGGCCTCCCAAAGTGCTGGGATTACAGGTGTAAGCCATTTTGCTCAGCCCCATGCTCTTCTTAATCAATGGACTCCATTAAATGGAGATGGTGACTAAAGCTTTCTTCCTCCCTCATGAGCAATGAAAGGGCAATGATGTGAAAGCACATTGCACACTGCAAAATGCTGAGATTAATTCTTATTCTTCCCTACTAATACTGAGCTTGCTTTCTTTCTTTCTTTCTTTCTTTCTTTCTTTCTTTCTTTCTTTCTTTTTTTTTTTTTTGAGATGGAGTTTCGCTCTTGTTACCCAGGCTGGAGTGCAATGGCACGATCTCGGCTCACCGCAGCCTCCGCCTCCTGGGTTCAGGCAATTCTCCTGCCTCAGCCTCCTGAGTAGCTGGGATTACAGGCACGCGCCACCATGCCCAGCTAATTTTTTGTATTTTTAGTAGAGACGAGGTTTCACCATGTTGACCAGGATGATCTCGATCTCTTGACCTCGTGATCCACCTGCCTCGGCCTCCCAAACTGAGCTTTCTTAAAGCAACTATAGCTATACCAAATTTTGGTGGTGTTATTCTCTTTTATAAGCAAAATGAGACCAGGTTTCTAACCCAGCTCTATAGAGAAAGAGAGACCTGTCTTTCCAGTGCCATGGTTTCATAAGTGGCTCCCACGGCCCTGCCCAAGCTGACCTCCACCATATTCCCACTCTGAGCCAGGGCCTTGTGCATGATAGGCATTGGCCTGTGTGCCCCGTCCACTTCACCAGGCTGGCTGGAAGCAGCCCAGTAAACACACAGTTCTCACTGTCTGGAGTGATGACTCAGTCACTCTTGGCAACACTACTCTGTTTCCATAAGGCTCAAAGAGCTCTTCATATGAACCTTGGTGAACAAGGACTTGAGCTTCTTACCCATGTGCAGGGCTACGAGATAGAACATGGAAACCAGGCTCGCTCACGAACCAGCTTGGAGATTTTAATTCAAACTTAAACATGCCCAAGCTTATTAAATTTTGTTTCAGAGAATCTTTGTCATCTTGAATAGTGAATTTCTGGATGTACAGAAACCAGGGATATGACTGGGCTCAAAGTTATTTGGCCACATTTCTCCTTGGAATCCTAAAATAACCACAACATTGTGTGTTTTTTTCCTTCAATCACCATATCTCATCCCATCCTTCCAACTTTTATTTTTCTTTTGACACTTCTTCTGTTTCAGGTACTTTCCCAGGTGCTAGGGATACAGCAATGTATGGTCTATGCTTCTTAGGGATGAAACAGATCATAAAGCAGAAGGAAGGACAAAGCGAGAAGCTGTCATGATAGGAGCTGGTTTATGGAACTGAGCATAACAAAAGGGGTTGCCTAACTCAGCCCGAGGGCAAGTGGGAGTCAAGGATTCATTCAAGCCACTGAATGACTGCATGAAACTTCTAGAACTAAATCTTTTACAAAGTAGGAAAAGGAAATAAAATGTCCAGGCGTCCACGCCTTGTGATTAAAATCAAACTCAGGAGGACAAAATATATAGATTCTGCACTTAATCAGGGCAAAATCTGGTCAGCCAAATATATTCATGATACTAATCACAACCAGGAATTCCAGGGGCATATCCATTCCACCCAAGCATAATGAAAAATGGGACATATAACTCAACCAGAATGTTGTTCTTCTCTGCTCACCCAGCATGCATATACTTTTTTCATTCAGTTGCAAGTCCTGAATTTATTTCCACAATGAAGAATGCTTACAAGTCACCTCCCAGTCCATGATGGAAAAAAACAAGCATGCTGGCTCGACTCTCATTTTTTTTCCCCAAATTTGGCCGACAAGCTAGAAGCACAGTTGATGGTTTCAAATAATATCAAACTGACTATTGACCCAATCACTTCCAGCTGTCAATCCAGATACCTGTAGTTTGAGACAAATGGCTAAACTTTCTCCAGCAAAAGTCATATTTTGTACTAAAGCTCTAAATGAATGGCAGACCCAAATGCAATTTTATCCTCCCAATCTGGTACTTAAAGGAGAAGATAAAGGCAGGAAAAGATAACCAGCATTAGCCCCACACTGAGGTGCACTGGGCTTGATGGTCCAGGTTTTCTTCCCAAAGAGGGCATTATCAAGTCTACTTTACAGAACAGTAAATTCAGGCTCAGAAAGTTTGAGTCATTGGGCTGACATAAAAAAGCTGGAGAATGCAGAGGTGGGATTCAAATCCAGGTCTGTCCAATGGGGAGGCTACAGTCTGTTGCCTCAGTATCATTCTCCTTTATAAAAATTAACAGACCTGTCTGGGTGTGGTGGCTCATGCCTGTAATCCCAGCACTTTGGGAGGCCAAGGCAGGTGGATCACCTGAGGTCAGGGGTTTGAGACCAGCTTGGCCAACATGACGAAACCCCATCTCTACTAAATAAAAATTATCGGGGCATTGTGGCGGATGCCTGTAATCCCAGCTACTCGAGAGGCTGAGGCAGGAGAATCACTTGAACCCATGAGGTGGTGGTTGCAGTGAGCCGAAATCATGCCACTGCACTCCAGCCTGGGCAACAGTGAGACTCTGTCTCAAAAAAAAACAACAACAAAAAACAAACAAACAAAAAAAACCCAGATCTGTGAGACCAAAGCTATCAAATGAGGTAGATGTGAGATGAGAGGGGGATAGTAGAATATTTCTTAGAAGCCACTGTCTGTGAGGATAAAGGGGGCAATGACATTTCAGTTACAGGGGAAATTGTCTCTAGTAGAATAATTCCTTGACAAGACACCTGGGCCAGAAACGGAGGCCGTAGGAGAACAGCAACTGCCTTACAGAAGGCAAAAAATTGCTAGAGAACAGGGGGTGTGCAATATTTCCTTCCCTGTGACACCCCCTCCCTCAACAATATACTGTCACAAAAGTTACTAAAAATGTGAAGTGCTAGCATGCTGTGAATGCATATCTCTTGGAAACCAGTAAGGAGGTGGGCTTTTGTGTTCAGAATGTTGGGGTAGCATAGAGACCACCTTGAGAGAGAGGCTAGAAGAAGTAGCCCATGGGGATTTGCAGAAATCCTGAGGCAGGTTCCATTCCAGACTGTTCTATCAGATCTCTAGAGGGCAGGTAGGTCCTTGAAGCATCTAGGCTGGGCAGGGCTGATCCAGGACACCTGATCTCTTAGCTGCACCAGCATCACTTCTTCTGCATCAAGGGACAGCCATGGATTTCTTCCTCCTGGACTTAGTTGTTCTCCTCTACTTCTCAAAGTACCCACAGTTCCAGAACCCATTTCCTAACCCATCATCTTCTCATCTCCCCATTCTCTATCCTTCACAGATCTTGGCCCTCTGTACTTATTAGTAGCCTGGTACGGACTTAGTTCGCTTCTCTAGTATGGAGGCCAGTAAGCCTGAGCCTGAAGGCCAAATTCAGCTCCCCACCTATATTTGTAAATAAAATCTGATTCGAACACAGCCACACTCATGCATTTACGTATTGTCTATGGCGGCTTTCTCACTATAGTGGAAAAGTTGAATAGTTGCACCAGAGACCCTATGGCTCTCAAAGTCCAAAATATTTACTTTCTGGCCATTTAAGAGAAAGTCTGCCATCCCTTGCTCCAGAATATTAGTTCCTTGAAGCCTGGGGCTCTGTTTCATTCATCTCTTTATTGCCAGTATGTGATATAGAATAAACGTTGTTTGATAAAGTGGGTGAATGCATGCATGAGAGTTAGACAGACATGATTAGATCAATTTAACACAGTTGTTACTGCAAAGACACTAATTAGAAATACTTTAAACAACTGAAAGGAGATGTTCTGGTTAGCCGTATTTTCTATTTAAGCCAGTTAACAGCAACAGCATCTTTTATGTTTTAATGCACATTGATTTGATATTTTTTCTCAAAAGGATGTTATTCTATTTCTCTTTTTATTAGTAAACTTGGGTCTAATTGAAAACTCGGTGATGCTTTGGGCTGTACTGCTGAACATTAGTATCAGGTACTGAAAATCACAGGTACAGTTTTGGAAGATATTTGGGAATAAGATAATTTATCTTCCAGTTAAATGCTGTATGTTATTGGTTTTTGGTACATATACTGAAAATATTAGCTTATTTCCCTTTCATTTGCTCTTTATGATTTTAATCATTAATGGCTTAATAATTTATTACGTATATATTGTATAAAAGGCACTATGCTAAATACTGTATTTGCATCACCTAATTTACTACTCTATGAAGTAGATACTGCTATACTCCCATTTTACAGATGAGGAAACTAAGGCTTGAAGAGACTAAGCTTGTCCAATGTCAGATGACAGGTACACATCTGTGTGGCTCCAGAGTCTGGGCTGTAAATAATTATAGCTCATTCATTTATTCACTATACCAACAAATATTAAAGTATTTAACAAATACTTTAATGTCTCTGTATGCCAAGTCCTGTAATGGCAATGGAGAGAGAAGAAAATGAGGCTCAGTCCCTGACCTCAAGGAGCTCACCTGCTTGTGAAGGACCAAGAATATTACCACAGACTCTGAGGAGGACAACTAGAGAGTAGAATAGGGTACAACAGAACTCAGAGAAGGGGCTTCAAACTCAGTCTCCAAAGGTCAGGGAAAGATTTCTAGAGGAAAGAAAAATCTAACCTAAAAATAAAAGATGAGTTAGAAACTTGGTGGGAAGAAAGATGAGGAAAGTGGAATGCATTTCAAATGCTGAGGCAGGAGAATCACCTGAACCAGGGAGTTGGAGGTTGCAGTGAGCCAAGATAGCACCACTGCACTCCAGCCTGGTGACAGAGCAAGACTCTGTCTCAAAAAAAAGAAAAAAAAAAAGAGAGAGAGAGGAGAAATGGTGATTCAGTGTTCCAAATTTCATGTTAAGGAAGTTTATTTGGCTACAGTTTCCCGCTTCTCAATACAAATCATTTTCCCCTTTATTAAAATCAAATAACTTCTGACAGAGGATTCCTCTCCAGTGACCCACTGAAAACCCAGCCCCTGGTGGACTCCATGATCAACTGAGTTCTTTGAACACATAGTGGCTGGAAAAAGTCAGCACTCAGCAAATGTGTACCACATGAATGCACTGGATTAGTGCAGCAAAGCTGTGCACCAACTCTGAGCTACCTTGGACAGGCTACTCCAAGCATGGAAGATGAAACTCTGAGGGTATGTTCTGAAAGGAGATAAGAAAACAGAGATAAGCAGAGGAGAAAAGAAGAAAAGAGAGGAGAGGGGAAGCATGGCTGAACAATACAGCAGAAGACTGGAATACTAAGAACAAAAGAGAAGGTGGCCATGGAGAAATTCTAAGTGGCAAGGGAGCTGAACAACTTTTAAGAAGAGGAATAACAATAATAAATTTTAAGTGGTTTGTAATACAATAGTATAACCCCTCCACAGCCCTAAACTTTCAGGAACAGTCTGCAATGCCCAAATCCTGTATCACTTTTCTGAGAAAAGAATGACTTGTGGTGGTTCCAATGGGTAAGAGAAGGATATAACACAGAGAATGAAGAAGATACATGACCTATAAGTGCAAGTATTTCAGCAGAACAGACTAGGCAAAAATAGTGACCAATAGTAATGTAACACCACCCTTATCCCAACAAAACAAAATAAGCAAAAGGAAACACTTCCAAAAAGATTGAAAAGGATACTGGGTCTTCCACACGTGAGTTCTCCAACTCACATTTAATGGATCATAGGCTGGCAAATGACTAACAATTGATTCCAGAGGGAAAAAAAAGTTCTGATTCACAGTGCTTGCCAATTCCTGTGGTGTAAATACTCCTGCTATGGCAGATTTCAAGCTACCAGCATGACATCAACAGGTTGCAAAACTCCTGAAAATTAAAAAATTTGCTCTAATGAGCTGGTAGAAACTGACCCCAGCAATATCACTGGCTCAGGGAATCCACAGCTGATGTCTAGGTTAAAAGCAGTTTTCATAAATCAAGTCTCTGCTTAGGTTTTGCCAAGACAAGGTTTTATCCGGAGTTGTAGTCGTTTTTGGAGACTATGCAGTCCCTATAGGAGACTAAGACAGGCAAAAGGATAAGAAAGGCTTAGAGCTAGTCACCATCCATCAGGTAACTATCATGTGATCAAAGTACATAGAACTAAAAGGAAGCACTGAGGTCAGCCAGTGTAATGAAGGAATCTAAGGCCCAGAGAGCATGGTTGCTATTCAAGGATCTGGAGCTAGAGTTTTGACAGCCTCCCTCTTTCCTCTCCATGCCTCGAAGTCTTATCCTCTTAGGGAAAGGCACGACATGAATTTGGCTTACAACCAGGCAGGGGCACACATAGGCAGTTCTGGCTAAATTTTTACATTTTGCTAGTTTGCAATTTATAGGATTTCTGCCTCTCTGTGTATGAAGAGGAGTTCTGCCAGCGATTGGTGTAAGCTTAAGAAAGCTAGCCAGAAACCCAACTGACAGGAAGAGAAGACCAACTGGGGTGGCCAGCAGTGAAGGAATGAGCAGACAGGTTTCTACAAGACAGCATACAAGGATGTGGGGGAAGCGGTGAACCGATGGGATATTCCAGCCTGGGAAAGGCTCCCCCACACTCCCATGTTAATCAGCAGGAAATAAAAGGGCAGATGAGGGAGTTCCTTTTATGTTCTTAATAAGGCTCCAAACACAAAAATACAAAATGTACCAGGCAACGCCTCCCTTTCACTGAAAATGAGATCAAATTAGGCATCCTAAATGTTTTTCAAATGATTTCTGACCTGGTTATATTACACAAAACAGGACAGAGTGATTTAAACCTGCTGTCAATACAGAGTCAAGGAAAGAAAAATGCCAGCGATTCTGCAGCTGTCCAGCTGGAATTGTGGAGGAGCAGCTTTCATGATGACTCTGATGCACAGAAACAAGCCAAACTGCCAGAGCAGGAGTTAAACCAAATAAACCTGAAGGATATCAGTTTATTAGAAGGAAAGTCTTAAAATAGCAGCCAGGAATGTATGGGTTTCCTTGGACAACTCAGATTACATGCCCTATCCCTGCCTTTAGTAACACGATGCACTAAAAGGTTCTGTTCAATCTAGTTTCTCTCTGAATTGCAGTAAGTTTTCAGCTTAGGGAAGTCAGTCTGTAAGCAAATACACTGGGTGAGCAAAATGTATATATACAATGAGGTTCCTCAGAGGGGTTAGCTGGGTATAATGAGAAATAAGGCACAGTCTGGGTCTCTGGGAAATTTATATCAGGGTTAGAAGAAGAAACATGCCCATGAGGACACGGTCCCAAGGGCGAGGGTTTCCAGTTAAACTAATGGACGGTCTTTATGACAATGGGCATTTGGTATGAACTCTAATGAATGTATTCCTTCATTTAATGCATGTCTATTCTGTGCCAGGTTATGGGGACACAAAGATCAACAGTGACCAGTCTCATGGGGCTGGGTAAGGGGTGTCAGACATTCTAAAATATTACACTTAAACAAATTTTCTTTTCTGCTTCATCTATTTATCATTTTGGCAATCATCAGTACAGACATTAAAGTCCAAATGTGTTTAAGTGGAATATAAACATCTGCTCAAAGCTGTGGGTGTCTGAAAGCAAAGAGGACTTTTGCAAGAGATACAGAAACATACAAGAATCACTTTTTTTGCTCTTATTCTGCAAGTGAAGCAGCAAAATGTCCTAGAGTCCAGATGTAAATTCCATTTCCATTTTTTCTATTTCAAAAACATTGGCCCTAGTTCATCTTGTCTTTGACAGTTCACTAAACTTTATTTAATGAGATAAAGAACTGCTACCAAACACAGACATTTTGCTTAAAAATTAGAATGTAAGCACCAAAAGATTAAGTCAGGATGTAACCTAGTAGAAATTGAATGATGAAATGCCTGCAATCCATCATTTTTGCCAGTTGGAATCGCTAGAGTGGCTGCAGATGTTACCACTTGTGCTCTCAAAGGTTGAGGGCTGCCTTTTGCTAGCAGATGCTGAAACTTACTAGGATTTAGGTGGCTTGGAACTTCATCACTACAGAGCTCTATCAGGTTTCTTGTGTCCATAAACAAACATCACTGGATCAAGATGCACTCTCCCTTTCGCTGTAAGCCAACCAAGTTATTAGCAAAGCTCCTTGGATAGGACTTTGCAGTCTCTCCACTTTTGCTGCAGCTCTGTCCTCTGCCAAGAAATTGATTTCTGCTCTGACTGGCTTGGATTGGCATTCTAGGTCATCCACCATCTGAGGTCAATTTGGAATTGACCAAGAATTCTGACAGGGTAAAACACAAGAGATTCAGAAAGCCTGGGTTCTGATCCCATTTTGGCCACGATCCTCTCAATTCTTTCAACAAGGATTTATTGAACGTGACAGGCATGCTTTCTGCCTTGATAAAATTTGGAGTCTAGCATCAATTTTCTGGGTAGAATTGAGAAAGTCATTTTGCCTCCTTCATTCAGACACCTACACACATATACACACTCGACTTTCTTTTCCTCTATCATGCCATGTCCCCTTTTACCACTTAGACTTTGGATACATTGTTCTGTCTAGAATACTCTTTCCTTATTCTAAATAGCTAATGCACTTTTCAGCTTAGACCTCATTTCTTCCAGGATACCTTCTTGACTCCTCCAAGGTTGGATTGGATGCTCCTTCCAGACATAAATGTCCTATAGATACTTATCATAGGATATTACAAATGTCTGTTTCTGTGCTACAGATCCTGTCCCTATTCCAAGCACAGCATCTGGCACATGCTGGGATCTCAGGCCAGAGTTCACTTCCAGCTCACAAATATTTGCTAAGCCCTGTCCTTGCCCTAAAGAAACTCAAGACCAAAAAAATGTGTTTGCAAAATGATGTCACTGTAAAAGCCAATGAGACAGGGATAAAGCATTACCTTATACTTAAGAGCATGTGGTGGGAGAAGTGATCATTGTCCTCATAAAAATGAGTTCAAATTATCATGATCTTTTTACATGCAGTGTTTGGTCATTTTTGCTTTTTCTTAGTATGTTGATATACCAGAAAACAAACTCCTGAACCCCTCTGATTTAGAGTATCCCTATACAATTTCAAGAAGTACATACTCCTCCTTTAAGCTCCGATTCTATATGAACTCTCCTTGCCTACCTTCTCAGTCCCTTAGCTACCACTTTCTTCTCTGAATTTTTTTTTTTTTTTTTTTGAGACGGAGTTTCACTCTTGTTACCCAGGCTGTAGTGCAATGGTGCAATCTCGGCTCACCGCAACCTCCGCCTCCTGGGTTCAGGCAATTCTCCTGACTCAGCCTCCTGAGTAGCTGGGATTACAGGCACACGCCACCGTGCCCAGCTAATTTTTTGTATTTTTAGTAGAGACAGGGTTTCACCATGTTGACCGGGATGGTCTCGATCTCTTGACCTCGTGATCCACCCGCCTCGGCCTCTCAAAGTGCTGGGATTACAGGCGTGAGCCACCGCACCCGGCCTCTTCTCTGAATTTTTATGACTCTGACTACCTGGACCACTCATCTGGCACTTGCTGTTTTGTTCATAACTGTACCTCCAGCAATTTATATAGCACTTAATGCAAAAGAGGGGCTCAATGATTAGTGAATTTAGTAAAAACTAGCTTGTATGATAGCATGATGGTTAAAAGCAAAATGCTAGCTTTGCAATGATGCAGATCCTGGTTCAAATCTCAACTCTGGCCCTTAGCTGCATAATGTAGACACATTATTTAACGACCCTGAGCTTCAGTTTATCTATAAAATGGAGATATTACTACTCACACTTCCCAGTAGTGATGTGAGGTATTAAACGAGGCTACATACGTAAAGTACTACATAACACATCTCCAGGCACATAATAACTCAACCACCCCATGATGGGCATCTACGATGTTACCATTTTCCTTGTTGTTACTGTTTCAGTGCCCCCTTTCTATTCACAGTCTATCACCTCACCTATATTATAAGCAGGTCTTAAAGTTATTTAGAAGGCAGGCATTTGTAATATCTGCTGTTGACACACATGGACGGCTTTAGGATAGTGATGAAGAGGAGGAGGAGGAACATGATGGCAACTATTACTTCTTCTGATATCACTAATTTGCAATCCTCTGGCAGGCTTTTGATTTCAAAAAGAGCAGCTGACAAGTGGGAGAAGAAAAAGACCAAGCTTGCTTCTGAAGAAATGTGCTTCCCAGAGAGATTCCACAGGATCCCTGGACCACAAACCACAGAAAACCATGAGATTTACAGCCAGGAATCTCCTCTCACCCCCAACTCCCCACCTCTTCCTTGGCTAGTATCTTTGCTCACTGAGGATATGGAAAGCTGTTTCTGTGCATTAGAATCAACTGCCAACTCAACGTTATGATCTGTTTTTATCTGGATCAGAGGCAGAAAGAGAAATGTCTCAGTCATTACTTAAAATTCCTAGGCCAGCACCAAAGACCTTCTATCTATGCTGTGGTTCCAGAGGGAATGGCTACAGCGGGGTGGCTGGTTACCTGCATCAATACTCTGTTTACTGCCTGGGTGCTCCTGGAATGGGCCAGCATCTGGAATTGGGATCCCAGAAGGAGGAGGTATAGTCCCATCCCATATGAACTAGATTAAAGTTAAGTACATACGGGGAAAGAAAGACCAGAAACTCTCTTCTTTACTATCCTTGAGACAAAATCAATACCCTCTTTTTATTGAGGGAAACTGAGGTCCAAGGAAGGGGAGACATTTAGCCACTAATATTTTGGGGTAGGAGAAGAGTGAGGGTTATAATATCTACTCGAATATGGTATGAACAGAAAGCCATTCTTAAAGCCATTATATTGACATATAAATCACATACCATGAAATTCACACATTTAGAGTGATTCAATGGTTTTTAGTCTACTCATGAAGTTGTGCAACCACCACCACAATCTAATTTTAAAACATTTTCATCATATCAAAAAAACTCTATAGCCACTCCTCATTCCTCCTCTACCCCAACCCCGCAGCCCTAGCAACCACTAATCTATTTTTTGTGTCTATAGATTTGCCTACTCTGGAGATTTCATATAAATGGGATCACACGATATTTGGCCTTTTGTGTTCAGAATGACATTTTTGTAATGACAGACTTCAGCAGCAGACTTACTGGCTGCTCAATGAATGATTATCCAGAGCTGTGCTGTAAGATACCGCAGCCACGAGCTACATGTGGACATTTAAATGAATTAAAATTTAATACATTAAAACTTTGGTTCTTCATCTGCACTAACCACATGTCAATTGCTTAACAGCCACATGTAGCCCTAGTGGCTACCATATTAGATGGCACAGAGTGTAGACTATTTCCATCATTGCAGAAAGTACTGTTGGACAGTGCTGCAGAGGATAGAGGCATTTATTCATTCATTAAATACAGACCAGCACTCCGCAAATGTCTCCTCCTCCTGCTGTTGGAGAGTTACCTATGGCAGATGGAGAGCGAGGATGAGGAAGAGGTCAAGGGAGGAAGGAGGGAGTGAAAGGATGGGCCAAGAAAAGCTCCGTATACCCTCCTCCCACCCCACCACAATATTACTTCCAGTGCCCTGAGAGCTCCCACACCCACCCTGGACCTCAAAAGCTCTCTGTTTAGTTAAGCTCATCCAAAAGGCAGATATGCCAAAGCCTTTGGAAAGACTTCAAGGAAGCTAGCCTCAACCTTAGCCGTTTGATGATTTCTGAAGTGTTACACATCAGAAGGTGATCTGAGGGGCTCCCTAATGAGACTGAACAGTTCCGATCAGTTTCCGGCCAGCAGTGGCCATTCTGGTTGCCAAGATCTGAGCGTTAATGCTAACACCTCAAGGCCAGAACCAGGGCATCTTGGCATGCTCAGACCAAAGGGAACACAGAAAGCTCCCTGTTCCTTTCCTGGGGGCTGCCTGTGAGTTCAGCTACAATGTCTTTAATCTTTCCAAAGACACTGCAGTCACCAGCCCCAGCAGTGGGCAGCAAGTTGTTGCAAATTGTGGGTCTGGATGCATTAAGACAATCAGAGGGCCCAAACTAAAGGATGATAAAAAACAAAAGGAAAACTAAAATCACATTCAGAGAAAGGTCCTTTGATCCTTCACCAATCAGAGTACTTTGTTCCAAAATACTGTGGAAAAATCATCAATTCTGACTTTCAAATGTTGTTTCATAGGAGTATAACTGACTAATTTCCCTTTGTTTAAAACTGCCAAAAGGTGTATCTTCTTTTTTCTACTTTAGCCAATTTATAAAAAAGGAAAAGACAATCTAACAAATGCTTCTCTCAATGTTTGCTAGTTTCAATCAATATTTCCATCTCAAATTCTCCTCCCCCTATGAATGGCAGTGGGAGGATTGCAAGAATCAATAAGTGACATTTCTAAGATACCAGGAACAAAAGATAATGGGGTGGATGTTTACCAAACTATGTCAAGTGTGCATTTGCTAAAAGTTGTCCTTTTAGTGAAGGTCATTCTGTGTTTCTTGGTCCCTTGGTTTTCAAAAATACCTTTCATCATGGTTTATCAAAGAGAGAGGAGGCTGAGCAAGAAGAGGTGGTTACATGGGTGCTTCAGACTTTTGATCTGAAGCAACAGACCAGGAATGGAGATCTGGCTCTCTGAGGTTCTCAGTTCAGCTGCTGTGGTTACTTTGTCCTTTGTAGCCATCTCTGACTTTTGGACACTCGTGAAATTATTGATTCAACAAGCCTTATATACATAATTCAGGGTGTTTTCCCATATGTTTCATCTCATGTAAACCACACAATAACTTTATGTGGTCAGTGCTATCCTCATTTCCATTTCAGAGCTAAGGAATGTGAAGTTCAGAGGTGTTAAATGACCCATCAAAGCCACGCAGCCAGCAAGCAGAGTTGCTGGGACCAGACCCAGGTGTCCTGAGCACAAGTCTGACATTCAGATCATCTTCATCACACAACAACTTCTGCCAGTTGGTGTGGGAAAGAGAAAGCAGAGAAGCGTCGGCCTATGAATACCAAGAATCCCAAAGGCTGGAGAACGGGCTTAAGTGGAGCCACACCTGTTTCGCAGAGCTCTACTTTAACAGCTGTGTCCTACCTTGTTCCCTTGGCCACAGGGGCCGCATAAAGCAAGTGGTGCTTTTGCTCCTTCAAAGACCTGCCAGCATCTACCTCTCAGAGACACCTTCTATGGGAATGGGGTAACCAAGGATGCTTTGGCGGCTCTCCCCCATGAGTTCCTAGAGCTACTCCGTAACTTACAGGAAACTGCAAGTATGTCTCAGTACATCTTAAGTGAGTTCAGTGCAGTCTCATTTTCATGCAACTACAGTGGACACAGCTATTATCTTGACAACTGAAATCAATCCATCAATATAAATTCATCGGGTCCAACATGTTTATTGTGGTAGATGTATTACAAAACAGCCCCTAGTGTCCACCCTTCTGTGTGCCATGTATGCTTTGCAGTGTGACTTCACTAGGTGGAATCGGTTTCCTAATCACACAAATTTGGGCAGGTCACGTGACTAGGTTTGGCCAACAGAATGAAGACGAAAACTGATGTCCTCTTTCAGAGCTTAGGCCTCAAAGGCCTTGCACATTTCAACTCTCGGCTTTGGGACTCACCTACCACCAGAAGAACAGCTTAGACCAGCCTGCTGGGGGACGAAAGACCATGCAGGGAAATCTGAGTTGTCTCACCCGAGGCCATTACAGATCAGCTGGCATGCAGTCAACGTGCCAGGTGCCCTCAGACATAGGAGCAGGCCCAGCTGACACCCCCCCCAACCCCCCGCCCAAGCTGGTGCACCTTATCAAGACCATCCCATCAGACTGGGGCTTGTAAGAAATCAGAGTGGCTATGATTTCAAACCATTCATTTTGAGGGGCTGAGGAGACAGGGGTGAGTAAGGCACCCGTTTCACCAACCTTTCAAGGCCAGAGGGTCCAAAAAAAGGTTCGCTTCCACAAGTTTTATTATTAACTATTTCTTAGGCAGTAACAGGTTTGAAGATGTTCTGGGAGAGGTAAACCCTATTTGTGTTGGAGGGTATGAGACTCAAATGGCTTAAAATGTGGCCAAAAGAGCAAAAGATTGGAGTCAGGTGACCTAGGTGCTGTAGCACATATGTCCTATATGGAAAAGTCCCTCTCCCTCACAGGTATTCACTGGTTTTGACTCCGAGCCAGATGCATTTAACATGAGGCAAAGAAGTAATCCTGGCCCCCTAAGAAGGTGTATTACTGAAGGTAAGAACCTGATTCACGCATGAACAACAGGACAGAACGAATATGTCTCTGGTATACAGAAATAGTTAAAGATAGGGCCCAGTTTCTTCGCTATAAGATCTCAATTACTGGCTCTTCCTGGGCTCTATCCTTGTTTTTCCTTAATGAATACTGCCCCCTACAGCATGTCAGTAAAATAGATTTAAAAAAAATAATTTGCATGGAGAACTGCCTGAAGACATTCCTTCCTGGCTCTTAGAGGAGGGCAAGGAATGATCCAAGTGTTAAATGGTGGAAACTACACATGCGACTTCTCGAAGTAGCCATGATTTCTTCTGCGTGGCACTGATTCTCGCCTGTGAACTCTCTGATGGCCTCTGAGCATGAACTTGGCAAGTTCAAGACAATTTATGTGAAGTTAAGGGAGAAATGTTCCCAAGTATGTGAATGGGGTAAAAGAAGTCATCACAAACACACACAGGCATATCCACATAAGATGCAGCTTTTTTCCAGCATACAAACAAATCCTAGCGTACAAGTAACATCCTCAAAAATAAAGTGAGTTTTTGGAGTGAATGAATACTTTTAAGGGAACCAACCCAAAGGTGGGGTTTGGGAACTCTAGAAATCTGTGGGGATATGAGACATTGCTGAGGTGGAGAAGACTCTTCCAGAACAAATCATTCCAACTCTACCCTCACCTGGCGTAATCAAATCCTAGATTTGCAAGCAATCTTAGAGAAAATCTACTCCCACCTACCTGCTATTATAAGAAATCTTACCTATAGCATCCCTAGCAAGTGATGATCAAGCTTCTGTTTGAACACCTCTGGGGTCAGGAAACTCACTATTCTAAAGAGAGCCTATTCAACTGTGGGAAGACAAACGTGAAAAGCTCTTTTTACAATATACATATGGAGCCAAAGCTTGCCTCCCTGTAATTTTTAAGGTTCCACTCCCTATGGCCAGAAAGAGAAGGAAAACGCTAGCTCGGAATATAGATCTTCATTTGTGCAAGGAAACTGGTTTCTCTCCATAAAACTGTTCTCAAAAACATCCTTTATTTCTAACCATTGTGTGGGCAAATGGGGATATGGGCACAGTGGACCCCTACAAACTTTGGCTACGGGTCTTACCCTGAAGAGATTCTACCTAATCCAGAGAATTAAGTTCATTCATAGTACCTCCCCCTCCTTTTTTTTAATAAGAGCAGTTATCACAAAATGTATTGATACTGTTTGCATTTGTTTACTATCTGTCTCTTCCATCAGACTTTAAGTCCCATGCAGGCAGAAATTGTTAACTGTTTTTTCATTTTCAAATATTCAGTGACTGGCATAATGCTTGGTACATAGAAGACATTCAATAAATAACCTCAGACACACTAATACATGAAGGACTGAGTTCCAAGAACATGAATGTGTAATAAAGAAGGGAGAGAATCATTTATTCCACACTACACAGTTTGGTTTAGAATTATTTGCCTCTTAAAAATGGAACCAAATCTAGCATAACCTTTTTGCAGCAAAAATCAACTATTGCCTTCAAAGATCCTTCTCCTTTGGGCTAAACCTGATCCTTGAATCCACCAGCTGGCTGCCTGCCCATGTGAGTGGATGGACAGCTTTGTGAAGACCAAGTTTAGCTCAGGTCTGCTGTCAGTTCCTCACCACTCGAGAAAGTTTTTCCACTAGGCCACATGAATCTGATCACACCCACACTGTGGGTTTCCTCCATTTCACATACATTCTCCTAAATTGAGGAAACAAATGTGGGGAGGCTCTGTCTGGAAGAAAGCATTTAGACAGTCTGCAAGTCATTATCCTCCAAAGCACAGTGCCTAAGAATGCCAGGCTAGAAACCGAGGATCCTCTAGGAGACATGCATGAAACCTGGGCAGTAGGGGGCAGCAGAGACTTATGGTCCTAGGCTGTCCTGGAGCCAAACGACATTTTTTTTTTTTCTTAAACTTTGCTTTTTCCGAGCTGTGTAATTATAGGTCACCGATTCCTCACTCCACATTTCAGAAGAATGCTGTGATTCTCCCACTCTGAAAAAGGCAAAGGGAGCCTTAGATGTTAAGAGGCCTTCTTTACCTTTGCTCTTATGAAGGAAGTGGGCCCGGCCATTGATTTCCATCAGCAGTTATTATCTGTGCATTGTACACAAAGTTTGGGGAGCCTTGCCATCATACGTAGCAGCATGACCGCTGCTAAGGAATCATGGCAGGAGCTCCTAGGAGACTAAGAATGTGAACTGTGTCCACGGGGCCTTGGCACAAACCGCTGTGTAGCATTACCATTCATCCACAAGGCATGACACCTGCAAATGGCCCATGTATCACTCTTCCTACCAGGTAGATATACCATGACCATGGTCTCAAATATTCTCAGTACAACCCCCTGATACCTTCATCAGGAGAAGATGGCTCCCTGGCACGTAGGCTATGTGCTGGTATGAAATGCACACACTGACGGAATCACAAAGGCAAACTGCAGCTAAGAAACAAGCACTTGATCTGCGAGTCCCTAAAGCCTGAGGATGCCATGTCCTCAGCACAGAGAGGCAGCCAAGTACACATTCACAAGAAACTCCTAAGTAGCTGCAGCTACGTGAGCCGCCAGCCTTTATTGTTCAGGGTCTCTCTCCTCATTGTGACCAGCACTCCAAGCTTGTACTTCACATTGCGAACATATGCTCACAGAAATGTTAGTTTCGTTTATCCCCAAATGCATGTGTTTTCTCATGCTGATGAACACTGTCAAATACCTAAACTTGGAGGAAAAAAAATACTTTTTAAAGAGGACCCTAAACTAAGGAATGACTAAGGCCTGACTGCAGATGAGACCTTGATAAAAAATGACTATTATGAGAGCACCCAGAAATGTAAATACTTCCCCCTCCCAATGATCCTTGAAATGAAATTGAATTCATGTATGTGTGATGCTTTCCACGTAACAGATGGAAGCAAGAGAAACGCTAAGATTTATCATCTGAAGACTGGATGAACATCAACCAGTCATTTTCTATTCCTGAGACAAGACTAATCAAATAGATATTTCATCTTTCCAAATGATTTATTTTCTTTCTCTTTTTCTCCACTTACTCTTTCTCTGTTATAAGAAGCCAGGTTTACTGTACTTTAGAGAAAGGATATATAGCAGAACCATAAGTTCACACATTGGTTTTGAAATGTATCCATATTTAGAGAAAAGCAAGCATGGTGACATTCTTCTCTGTGAAAAAAAGGATGGCTTCAGCATTAAAGGTTATTAGTTTCACACATTAGAGGAATTTTTGTGTCTCCTCCACTGAAGTCTCTTTTAAATTACACAGTAGATCAAGAATATGACTCCCAAAGGGGGCGAAAGAGACTACCCCGGATACGATTTCGTTCACCTTTATGTTTGACTTTATGCTTGATGTTAAGGACAAAAGCTAGGATGGAATCAGGGCAGTAAGGCACATCACTCGGTGCCTCTCTAGGTAGCTTTAATAGTGCTCGCCCTTCCTCTGAACAGGACAGTGCTCTCCTCCACGTCAAGTACCACCAAGCTCTGCAAGTGCCAAAAGGTGATTCTCCAGCGAGGGCAAGGTGAGCCAGCTTCTCCCTCAGAGCACCTCCTTGTCTTGTATTCCCTCTGCTCCTCTATCCAGATCCCGAAGAGACACTTTCTTTTTAATATCTCCAGTCTAAGAAAGAATCTATTAGCTCAGCGGAAACAAGACAGCAATGAAAAGGTAAAAATGAAAAATGAAAGAAAGAACTTTGCTCAAGGTTACTGAGGTAATAGCACAAAGCCAAAAGAAAATAAGACATATGGAAGTAGCTACGTCTACCCAGGATAAGCTGCTGGATCTGAGAATAAATTTAAATACGTATATGACAAAATGTATATGTACATTTAAATGATTCCCCATTTATTAATCTCCTGCTATGTGCTAAGCATTTGTCTGGGTGTCTTACTCTATTACCTCCATTCCCCACAACAATGTACTACAAAGAAGTTGCTGAGAATTAAAGGGGAATTAAAAGGGAGTGTTCTCTTTTCTCGCTCTGTTGCCTAGGATGGAGTGCAGTGGTGGGATCTGGCTCACTGGAACCTCTGCTTCCTGAGTTCAAGCAATTCTCCTGCCTCAGCCTTTTGAGTAACTGGGACTACAGGTGCACTCCACTATACCTGGCTGATTTTTGTATTTTAGTAAAGACAGGGTTTTGCTGTGTTGGCCAGGCTGGTATCAAACTCCTGACCTCAAGTAATCTTCCTGCCTCAGCCTCCCAAAGTGCTGAGATTACAGGTGTGAGCCACCACACCTGGCCGGCAGTGTTCTCTTTTAAAGGTAACCAAGAAGTCCCGCTAAAACTAGGGTTCTCAAGCTCCAGTGCCATAAGATCTCAGGGGTGCAAAATGTAAACTTCTAGGCTCTTACTCAAAAATATGAATTAGAAGGACTAGGTTTATAATGCTTTGGGATTTGTCTTTTTAGTACTTACCTCAAGGGATGATGAAATGGCCCATGAATCACACCTTGAGAGACAACAGTCTACAGTCTTGAATTTACCAAGACCTTACCAGATCATGGGACTTGAGCTGTGTGCTTCTGAGTTAATAGAGGGCTACCCATGTCAAACCTGTTCCCCATTCAACCACACATGGGCAACCTGCACATATTATGTCAAGGTGGAAAAATGTTACTAATGAGGCATTATTTTGGAGAGATCTGCCATGTGTTTGGGGACTTTTCAGCTATTTAACTGACATTGTCAATAATTAGTTTAGAATAAAAGAAAATTATGTCATGAAATACAAATTACAAAAATGAAACCTGTCTTTACTCCGGGAGCCAGAACCACAGCTGACTCACCTGTGAAAGGGCACTATTAACAGGCAGCAAACCAACTGACTGCACAGTACGTCAAAAGTCAGGACTTTGCAATTTTCTCATGCCATGCAAATGATACCCATAATGTCAATAAATTCCAGCTATCAGGAAATGACAGTAAGTAATATCCTTCACAGAAATGTCTACAACAAACAGACAACAAGCACAGAAAGATTTAACTGGGTTATGCAAAAAATTACAAAGAATGCTTCACATCTAACTTTTTTCCCATCATTAGGGCTAGAAAGGCCTGTTGCCACTTCAAAAATAAATCCACCGAATCTATGAGAGGTGAGATAACTTGCTGTTGGAAAAGGATTAACAAAACCTTTTCCTCTTTTGCATGGGAATTTGACCTTGAGTTAACCTGCTAACTGTTCCCCTGGAAATGTGATAAAGATAGAATGTCCACTATATTACTAAGCAACATTGCTTGTGGTAAAAATGACCACATCTGAATGGGAAAAACCACAAATGAGATATAAATATTTCTTGGGGATACCATCATTTTGAGCTTCTCTGAGTTCTATGACAATTGATCGGGCCTAATCCTTGTGGGAACCCTAGAAGTTACACATATGGGGCTGTTATATACTCCTCTGGGGTATGTGACTTTTAAGCTGGATGGACCTGTGCACCTGCCCTATTCAAGTCTTGTTCCCTCACACCTGAGCTGTTACCTGGAGGTGAAGGGGTACAACATTAGAATGGTGCTAAGCATGGCCTATGATGGTCTTTTGCGGGTCATTCTGAGAAGATGCCTTGGTGACCATGACACTTGCCCAGAGCCATACTTCTGAGAAGCGGCAGGGCCAAAACTTAAATGCAGTGTTCTGTCTTTACAGTACTTGCTTTCTCTTTGATTGCAAGGCCCCAAAACTCCTCTCCTGAGATAACTGAACACTGGCCCCAAGACATTGGTACAACTTCTTAACTTGCCAAGCTTCTTTATTCCTCCAGTGATCTGCGAAGTCCCTAAATTTGGCAGCATCTAATCCATCCTGCCTACTTAGCTTCAACAGGTGTTTTAATTGGTCACTGAGTTCCATGCCAGACAGTATCGCAGAGAATTCTCTAAATTCAATGATGCCATCTTGGTTCACACCTCTTGGTTAGCTTTTTAAGCCCTTTGACAACTATGGGTTCTATCTAGAAGGTCACAATAACATCATGACTGATTCCCAACAAGAGGTAACTATCACCCACTCTAACCAACAGACACCTAAGCTCTCCCTGCCTGGGATAATAGCTCCAGCAATGACAAAGATCTCTTGATGACAAAGGGAGGCCCTACTCCATCACAAAAGTGATCTTGTAGAAGTTTACCCTCTCTAGGCCCTCCATAGAATATGAGCTGAATAACACAGTGAACTCGGCAGATTTGCTGTCAGATTAACACCCAGACCAGGAAGTGCAGGATGAGTCATTCTTTCCCAGCCTTCTTTTCCTTTTCTCTAAGCAAAAATTTTGAGCTGGAAATCAACAAAAATGGTATCACTTCTGGGAAGTCCTCCCTGAGTCTTCCTGGCTAGATTCACCTTTTTCTTCACAACTTGGAGCATCTCTCTATTATAGTACACGTGAGCACCATTCCTCCCTGAGACTGTGAGCCCCTGGGAAGCAGAGTCTGTGTCTCAATTCTCCCTGTCACGACAACCAGCCCAGTGCCCAAGAGATGGTAAGTGCTCTATAAATGATGATGAAATGAACAAATGAAGAAAGTAACATGAAACAGGGCACCCTAACTGTATTCTTGTCTGCAAGACTTGGATGACTGAATTAATTTCATTTAGTCTAAACTGTAATTTTATGTCAGAATCCTGGTTAATAGCAGGACATGGGCAACTTTTTCATAGTTACATCTCCTAATCACTAACTTAGATAAATAACTTGGTTTGCCAACCATAAAGTGATATGTTTATAGAGATTCTAAATCAATGGCCCCAAAGTTACTCAGACATGACATAGAGCTGAAGGTTGTAAAACTCTGTCTCGAGCCATGTCTGGCTCTTCTCGTCTGCTCATGACAAGCAGTGAACAAAGAGGAAAGGGGTGACACAGAATGAAGACCAGAGGAGGAAACCCACCAGAAAGCATGGATGGTGCTCCCATCAGACAAGGTGCAATAGTCAGTGCCAACTGAAGAATACATTCGCACCTCACAGTGGTTTAGTGATGGAGGACCTCAGAATCACAGAGGGGAAACTGAGGCTGGAGAAGCATGTTGAGAGTAGAAAGTTTGATCTCAAACTCAAGTGCTTTTTGAACTATGTTAAGGCAACTAGTTGCCAAAGCAGTGTCAGTAAACAAGGCCAATTTTTATCAAACGGTCTTGTTATTTCAGCTTCTTAAAATAATTTGCCTCATTTCAAAAGAATGAAAGTATTTTTTTGCCCAAGACAGTTGATAAAAGTGCTATCAAGTATGTACAAAAAGTAGTCCTCTCATACATTGTTGATGGGGAAATAAATAGGTATAACCTTTTGGGAGCAAAATTTGGAAGTATTAAGTATTAAGGAAGTATTAAGTGTTAAGGAAACTATACAATGTGGATACTCTTTGATGCAGCAATTCCACTGAAATGGTTATATACATGTAAAAAACATACAAGGATATTAATTTCAGTACTATTTATAATATAACATTGAAAAATTAGAAGCAACATAAATGAAAGTGATTAAACAATATTGTGGTAAATCCATACAATGGAATATTATGTGACTATTAGGAAGAAAGAATGACCTATATATACAGACGAGAAAGGCTGTCCATGACTTAGTGATTTCATTTATAAGATTTTGAAAGTAATATCAATGTGTGTATGGGTACAGAACTTCTGAATAATTAGATAATTACTTATAAAGCACTTTAGAATACTACTTGGAAAATAATAAACACTAAGAAAATTCTATCTTTCAAAATGTGATAGTATATGCATAAAAATATGCAATAATATAAACAAAGTGATAAACAGTGGCTAATCTAGGAGGTGGGAATATGTAGGGTTCTTTGTCTTTTAATACATTTCTATGTTGTTTGAATACTTTCCCATTATTTTTATAATGAAAATAAAGATTTTGTTGCTATAAAATGAAGAAAGCCATATTATTTAGAAGAGAGCATCTTCTATATGAATGTAAGTCGGTCTAGGAATACCAACTGTTTCAAATTCATGAGATGGACCAAATACTTTAGAGATGCACTAGATCCCAGGCAGTGTTAATTCATTCAAAGGATGTCAGTGAGAGGACAGGAAGAGAAAACAGATAATGTCACAGCTATTTCCTTGCCCCTGAAAATCTGTGATTCTGGTCTGGAGCCCTAGGGGCACTTGGAGTCAACAGAGAAAGTGAGCAGTCTCCCTGCATCCTGACCATCTCTGGACACTGACTTTTCACTGCCAAATCTGCTCATATATACCATGGGTCAGGCACAGCTGTGGCTCATTGCTGCTTGCAGGAGGGAGAAGACTAAACCAAAGGCAAATCTAAACTTGATGGCAATGATGATACTAAAGGCTCTGCAGACTTTCGTCCAAACCTCACAGGCAAAATCTGAGATCAGTCTTTGGGAAAACCAGTAGATTATGTTGTTATCCAGGAATATTTTTGGTTTTTATACATCAACTGTGTACTTGGCCACCACCTTATGGTGAATGAATTTTGTGTGACTCTCTAGGCCTTTTGTACCTAAAAAGTATTATCTACTATCACTTTTCTTCAGCTTCACATCTCAGTAGGTTTTTCTGTGTAACCAGAACCAAATTCAGTGATGATGGCAAGAGGGGGCATGATTTTAAGATAAATCCTTTAGGATTTCCCTACAAAGTATAAAGTACTCTATAGGTTTTGAAAAGTTGCCTGCTACAATTTCTAATTACTCTTAATATTTTGTTTTAATTGGAACTAGATGTTGAAATGTTTTTGTCTCTTATTGACAGAGTAATGAATTTTTAATTTAAGCTACTGATGTCATTAGATCAATTCCTCAGAATGAAATTCTTAGGTCAATGGGGTCACACATTAAAGTCTACAAATTGCAGGATATGACATGGATGACCCTTGGGGACATTATACTAAGTGAAATAAGCCCTTTATTTATATTATTCCATATTTTTGTGCATATACTATCATATTTTGATAGATAAAATCTTCTCAGTGTTTATTATTTTCCCAGAAGTATCCTAAAGTGCTTTATAAGTAATTATTCTTCAGAAGCTCTGTACCCATACACAAAAAGACAAATGCTGTGTGATTTCATTCACATGAGGTATCTAGAGAACTCACTCATAGAAACAGAAAGTACAATAGTGGTTGCCAGGGGCTGCTGGTGGGAGGTAGTGATGGAGAGTTACTGTTTAATGGGTACCAAGTTTCCATTTTGCAAGATGAAAAGGTTCCAGACACTGGCTACACCACAATGTGAACACACTTAACATTATTGATTAAAACGGTTAAGAGGGTTAATTTTATATTATAGGTATTCTGCCATTGCTTTTTAAAAAAGTAGTCTATGAATTGGCTCACCTGAGAGTGAATTGCCAGAACACGACTCAGTCAGGGTCTGACTCACTTACAGGAAGGCTTCGGTGAAGGATAAAGGAGCATGGGTGATGGGATTACATCACAGACTTTACCTCACCTGAAAACAGTCCACGCCTCAGCTACAGCACCCACCACAACAAACGGTGGTTCATCTGTTCACAAGAGCATCCCTCTCTGAGATGGTACTTCTCAAGGTGAAGGACAAGAGATGACCTTGTCCAGGTACCTGTTGTGTCTTACTTAGGTGGTTGAGCTATTTCACTCTGCATGTGGGCTGGCTACCTCAGGAGCTGTAATCAACAGGTCAGGTTCAAGGGAGAACACAGAAACCATGGAAAAAGGCGGAGGAAATGAAGAAGTATCTGAAAGTAAACTTCCACTGGCCTTCTACCTCAGAATGATTGAAAAAGTTAGTACAAAAAGCACCTGGGACAGCCCAGGGTAGGGGAGAGAATAAATGCACCCTTTCACAGACTGGGACCACTATCAGTTATTTTTATCATTGTGACTCCTCACAGGAGTTTTCCTGCATCACAGCTCACATAACACTCTCACATGTACCATCTCACCTTATCCTCATAATAGACCTCCCCAAGGACAGGACGAAGCCAGAGTTTGAATCCCGGAGTGGAACCTGGATATAATTCCAGTGCTTAGTTACCAACCAGTGGAGGCAAGTTACTTAATCTCTATTAACCTCATTCTCTCTGCCTGTAAAATTGGGTTAATAGTATTTACCTCACAGAACATTTGTAAAGATCAGGTACCATACTGAAAATCAGGCCAGGCACAGTGACTCACACCTATAAACCCAGAACCTTGGCAGGCCGAGGCAGGCAGATCACTTGAGGTCAGGAGTTAGAGACCAGCCTGGCCAACATGGTGAAACCCTGTCTCTACTAAAAATACAAAAATTAGGGTGTGGTGTACACATTTGTAATCCCAGCCACGTGGGAGGCTCAGCTAAGACTGTGCCACTGTACCTCAGCCTGAGTGACAGAGTGAGACTCCATCTCAAAAAAAAAAGAAAGAAAGAAAGAAAGAAAGAAAGAGAATTAAAGTCCCTGGCATATAATATGCACTTAATAAATAAATATGACTTCCCTTTCTTTATTCTGGCACTAAAGTCTTTCCCTGGGACACTGCCTCTACTGGAATTTGCATCACAGGCCTTTAAGAGGCCTTGTTGTTCTCAGGCTGCTCAGAGCACATGTGGGAGCCTTTGCTGAGGGCAGGGACAGGTCAGTGGCTGTCTTAGCATTGGTGGGCACACCTGTAGGTGGCTCTAGAATACAGTGTCCTCCTACCCTGTACCATCCACTAGGAACTTTTACCCTATTTTCACCATTTTTTGGACTTGGATCTCATATCCATCTTTCAGACTGCTTATGATAGCTTCTCCCCAAATAACCATGGGGCAAGGGCAGATTGAGGAGAGGCCCAGCACAAGTTTTTCCTAACCTCTTCCCAACTCTCTCCTCATGTGCCAACCAACTAGCCCTCAACAGGCAAAGCTTCAAGCATTTGTTTGCCACTTCCAGGGGAAGCACGATATTAATCATGGTTCTGAAACCGAAGTCCCTGGGTTCAAATCCAACTCCATCTATCACTATCTCTGATGTGACTTCAGCAAGTACTTAACCTTTCTTTGCTTTAGTTTCATCTTTTGTAAAATGGGGATAAAATGAGGCACATGGTAGGTACTCAAAAAGTTTAGCTTACACACATCAATGTAAAAACACAAACCTTTCCATTACATACATATATACATATAAATGCATTGTGAAAGTTCTGGATGGATACATATAGAATGGTGCATATTTGTACTCTAGGGAGCATATGTAGGAAAACTTTTATCTGATACTTGTACCATTTTACAAGCACATATTATTTTTGTAATCTAAGCACACTTAAAAAACACATGAGTATGGTGAAGAAAAGGGAAGTGGGAGAGAAAAGAGGAAGACAGGGAAAAAAGAGAGAGAAGAAGAGTAAAAATGGTTGCTTGAGGTAGAAACTAAGGGCTGGATGACAAAGTCTTGAGGGGTTGAGACATTCTGGTTATGGCTTTAGTGCCATTTGCAGAGTTCCCAGTGCCTTGGCTGGGAAACCTTTTTCCATACACATCTGTCAGCCCTGTATACATTTCCTTCATATATGGGGAGGAAAAGATAAAGTGAATAGCAAACACTTGGGGGAACTCAGTTCCACTGAATCAAGTGACCCTGAGTTAGAGGAGAGGATGGCAGAGGTTTCAAGCTCATTCACAGTAGGAGGGCTGCCCATGCTCTTGGGGCACTTTAGGGAGTGAGGGGGCAGTTTCCTGGAAATAGAGAAACACCATCTAGACAGCCCCAGGAAGCTTCCATAACGCCAGGTAGGAAATGCTTCCAGGAGACCAGAACATGTTTCCCAAAGATGTCTAGACTATTTTGCCTAGAAGGAATGAAGGAAGGCTCTACTTCTTTTTGAATAATCTTTGAAACTACCTCAGAACCTCACAGGGCTGTTCACCATTTATCTCCATCCTAAAAACTCAGTACTGCGTAGAGTAAAAAGAAAAAAAAAATTCATATCCTTTTATGGCAAAAGTTACATCACAACTCCTAGAGCAATGCTGTCTACTCCTTATATGTAGCCAAGATCTTCAATGAGCCAATCCACATTCCTGATTTTTTCAAAGGGTGAAAAACCTCTTGTTCCTAACTCCCCTCACATTATTTCTGATGGATAAAAAAGCTTATCACAGTTCACAAAATGCATGCTCCAAGAAGCTTGCATTTCTGAAAAACTGCTTAATATATGGAACATATTCTATGAAAATGTATTTTCAAATTCCAAATGCTGTATTTCTTCTATCCATAGCCAGGTGTCTGTGGGCCCCCACCCAAAGAAAGATAGCACATTATTTTTGCTGGTGAATGTAACAATATTTTCCCCACTTTATTAATGCCTCTGGCTAGTAAAGTTCCTGCCTGCCAAATATGTCCTTGTAACCCATTTTTACCGCAAATGCAACCCCTCCCCAGGACCCCAACCAAATTCACCCAAAGGAACTAGATAGATGTGCTCTGAAGGAAGATGCCAAAAGGCCCCTCAACAAGGTGACTCACCTTTCTCGTGGCTGCTTGGCGGTGGGGGTGGGGAGGTGATGGGTTTGGATTTGTCATAGTTGTTAAAGCTCTGGCTGCGCCGGTTGTTAGCAGTAGCTGACCCTCCGCGTGTTTTGGCCTCACTGCCTGCAGCGGATACCCTCGCGGTAGGACCTGGAAGTCTAAAACACAAAAGCAACAGGATAATGCATTCAGTCTCAGTGTGTGGGAAGAAGGAACTGCACCATGCAGGAGGTAAAAGAAGCTATCCAAGACATTGTGAAGAGGTTTCCAGTCAAAGAACTTGGTGGAACCATTACAAACATGCAGGCAGGTAATGACCCCAGCAAAGTCCAACAGCAAAATGTGAAGTTTTCCTTTGAGCAGAGAGAAAAATTTTGAGGAAGAAATATGTTTGTCGATTAAAAATTCAAAGTTCAACATGGTAAAATCCCATCTGTACAGGCATAGTGGAGGGCACCTATAATCCCAGCTACTTGAGAGGCTGAGGCAGGAGAATGACTTGAACCCGGGATGGGGAGTTGCAATGAGTTGAGATTGCACCATTGCACTCCAGCCTGGGTGACAAGAGTGAAACTCCATCTCAAAAAAAAAAAAAAAAAAAAATATATATATATATATATATATATTCATATATATATATATATATATATATATATATGAAGTTCATTTTTTTCCCCCTCTGGGATAAGTATTTTTGTTTTTTAGTAGGATGAAACCATGTTATTTCTTTTTTTTTCTTTTTTCTTTTTTTTTAGGAGGTTTGTTTTGGGAAAGGCCTGTTATTGTCTTTGTTTTTTTTGTTGTTGTTTCTTTGTTTTTTTTAAAGACGGGGTTTCACCACATTGGTCAGGCTGGTTTCGAACTCCTGACCTCAGGTAATCTGCCCGCCTCAGCCTCCCAAAGTGCTGGGATTACAGGTATAAGCCACCGCCCCCGACTTGTTATTTCTAATTCTATCAGCATGGAACATAGAGGCCTTGGAGGACTCTAAACTGTTAACCTTGTGTGTGCATCTCTTCTGATAGGTATAAAAACTGTTTGCCATAATCTGGGGTTGTAAGTATCAAGAAAAAGCCAATTTATAATGGTGAGAAAGTGAATTGCTACCACTCAGAACCCAACATACTTGCGATGAAAACTTAAAGTTAGTTGGAAACACTTGTCCACACATACATTTTCCTTCAACACCTGACAACCTGTCTCCACAGGCATTACTTTGAGGCTAAAGTGCAACTTCTCTGCACAGTAGATGGATAACATCATAAATTCTTTCTGTAAAACTGCCAGAAATTTGTTAGCCTAAAGGCAAACACACACTCTCCCTTTAAATAAAACACCTCATTTTGGGTGGTTTGGGAAATAAAGTCACCAGACTTCTCCATAATGTGTCTAAAGATACTATGGTCCATTTACCAAAGAGTTAATGGTAAGACTCCTCAAATCAGAATTTTAGTCCAGGGAATTACTAAGCAGGCTGTTTCCAATAATTAAAGTTGAAAGATGAATAAATGATGAAATGTTTAGTTGTATCTTTCAGCTAAAATCCACTTAGCTGTGTTTAAAAGCCACTGGAACCTCAGCTGACTAGCATTAGATCTAGTGATAAGTCTGAATTTTCAACTCATAAAGCTTTCAGCCTTTTCTTTCCATGCAAACCTGTAAGCACCAAAGAAGTCTACAGTCTGGAAGCATTTTAGATATAAGCAAGCAATCACTTTAAACTTTTTCTTGTTGGCTGAGCAAGAAAGCTGGTTGTAGGGTAAACAGAGAACATGAGCTGGTGTGAGGGACTGTAAAATTTATACAGTTAAGAAGAAGCTGGCTCAATTCCCTGACTGGGAGCTGGGAGAGAAGGAAGGGGGTTAGCTCTTCCCCCAACACGTTGCAGTGAGAATCACTTCCCACTGCGCTGTGAGGATTTGCCCCTTGGTTAATTTACCCCATCTTGTTTGGAGAGAACATTCACTCCACAAAGACAGGCACAGAATAGAGTACAAAATACTAGCAGTGCCAGTGCCTGTGTTTGGGGACCAGATGTGGCTAGCACATCTGGCCAAGGAGGTCCAAAAGTGAGATCTTAGTACCTCTTGGTTCTGCTTCCAATGCAAACAATGTTCTGCAAGTCCTTCAAGTCAGTGTTATCTGATTACTCACATCCAGTGGAAGAGCTTCTGCAGGTGACGATCTGGGCCTCCCTTGGGCTGGACTTTTTAAACCAGACACAGTCTTCGGGAATCATTATGCCCACAGATAGGCCTAGAAAAGGATTACGGACTTGTTCCAAGATGATGTCACAGCAATGGTATTAAGTGGTGTAGGGGAAGGCAGGTCACAGCTTTCTACTGCTCTTTGCAAGTGCGGAATTTGCAAAGAGCAGGGAAGCAAAAAGCAATGAAGAAGGAGAAGATGCATAGATGCATTCCTTTCAGAGTTGCTGGAGAGCCCCCATTGTGCTGACCCTAGGCTGAACCACAGCAGATTTTTAGGACAGGATAAGGACTTTATAGAGGCAGGCAATCAAAGCACAGGATGGGAAACACACGATCTTGAATCAGGTAGGCAGTATGGTCCTCTGCGAGGCAGCATGGTGTAATGGATAGGATACAGGCTTTTCCACACACAAGACATTGGAGCAGTCTCATAACTTCTCTGAGATTCATATTCCTTACCTGTAACTTTGGAATAATGATGAATAATGATTTACAGTTACACCCAATAGTTAACAGCTATACCATTGGGTACAACTGTAAATCTGAAATGGCTTAATGTCCGGCCAGTGCATGTGAATTTCCTTTCTCATCTTTTCCACTGAACACAGGTACATGAAGGGATTGGACACTGGCATAAAAGAAACATGCCATGGCACAAGAAAGAATCGGATAAATCAAGAAGAAAATAGATGAGTCAAGTTTAAAGTGTCAGAGAGAGTTGGACAAAAATCAATATACAAGAGTCTGAGATAAACATTTTCAAAGACACAAGATAGGCTTTGGCAAGCAGGGCTCATCATCTCCCTAAGAACATTTCAGAAGAGAAACTACTCAATCCAAGTATCTGTGGCTGACTGAGGTCTTAGACTTGGAGTGTCTGTGGGCTCCACTCTCTGGGATGAAACATCCCTGGTTTTGGAATAACTCAGACAGTTCTGGGTTTCCCTTGGGTTGTCATGGTCAGATTCTTTTCACTGAGTCAGTGGCTAGGTGCTCTTTTGATGGAAGAAGCATGTTGTTCAAACGGCTGCAGCATTGTGCCAAGCCTTCTGGGACATGGAGAAGGCGTTCTTGAGGGCTGTGAGCACAGCTGACATGGCAAAGGGAGAACAGTTTACATACAGCTGTCAAAAGCCACAACAACGCTCAAGTCAGCTCCTGTCCACCCCTAACCACTATCGCCTCCACATCCTAGTCAGGAAAGCAACCTGCACTCGACTAAATCAGAAAACTGGATGGAGACCACGTACTTTTTCCCACCATGCAGAGAGAATCTATGTTGACTCTAGTTTAACAATTAGGTTCTATTGTAAATGGGCTCAGACCATTGCTTGCTCCAAAGTAAGCCCCCTCCGTCTGACATTTTCAACAAAATTTGGTTCACTGACAAAGGCCATAATGACTGTGTGGTGACTGGGAAGAAAGAAAAAATGCTAAGCCTGGATTCATACGGGGGGAACCAAAATATCTCTTGGGATGATGAGTACATCCACAAACAGAACTAATTCAGACTGAACTTTTAAGTGCAGGAGTTTAAGTGCAGGATTTCAAAGCCAAAGGTGACCACAAGAACCGGAGGCACCTGAGCAAAGCTGGGAGGCCACTGGACTTTCTACAGACTGAAAGAGGCAGAGCTAGAATGCTCAATCTTACCCAGATCTCAAGGGAACAGTTGACCTCAGCTGACATCTAGATTACACATGTATTGATAAAATACGTGAAGTTCAGAAGGTATTCAGAGAAGGAAATGAAGATCTTGGAGGTTGTGAGATGATCAGGAAAGGCTGTGTGTAAAAGACCCCAGAGCAAAGGCTGTGTGTAAAAGGAAAGGCTGTGTGTAAAAGACCCCGGCATGCTGAGTGGGAATGTGAGTAGAGGATGGGAAAGCAGGCGGCAGAGCATGCCACTCTGAGGGAAACCCTGTAGAAAGTACAGAGGAAAGAAACAGCTGGCGTGTGCTGGGACTCCAGGGACAGAGTGGGAGGAAACGAGGCTAGAGAAGCAAGCAGGGCGTGGAAGGGAAGGCCTTGTATGTCACACCACGGGGCCTGGACTTGGTCCTGCCCTCCAGGGATGCGGTGTTAACTAAGGAGGCTGAGAGTGCAGGTAGAGTTGAAAAGCAGAGTACCTCCTGGTTTACCAGTGGCGCAGATCCGAGGCCTCTAGCTAACATTTTGAAATTCATTATTGTTAACATCCTTGTGTATCATGGGAGTGTCTATCAACCTCCACTCTGGAAGCATCTGCCATCTGGAGCATTAGAATCCCTGTTTGCTGAAGAGCTAGGTCTTAGCTCCTGTGGAACAGCTGCAGGTATCACAACAGATGCTGCCTGCTGGGCCTGTCTCACTGAGGCAGCGCAGGGAGAGGGGAGCATGGCAGGTCAACCCTGCTCCCTCACAGCACCTCAAAGTCCCAACAGCTCCTTCCCAAGAGGAACTTGACCTCTCATAATCACTCTAGGTCCGAACACAGTTACAAATAACAGAGAACACAGATGGGTTCTTTGAAACATATACATGTTGGGTTTTTTAAATATTAAGCTTAAGGGACGTTGCGTAAGAGGTGGGGGAACAATCCTGCTGTTGTTAGAGCCATGGTCAATTTCTCCAATGTGTGCAGAGCCAAGTAAGGAGGGCGGTAAAACTGTCATTCCCAGCATGGAAGCTATGAGTGCATCCCAGCTCCTCTGCTCCATGCGATGTACGTGCCGGTGGCAAAAAAAAAAAAAAAGCAGTTCTTTCCCCTAAAACCACTTCAAAGGCTGGGAGCAGAGGATGACCCCTCCCAGGAAGGATGGCAGCTTGTGTGCACATGCAGGGGTTTGTGGGGGGCGGTCAGAATCAGAGATGCTTTTTGCCAGGCAAGATGATTAAATACTAAATCTCTCATTTCCATGGCATCTGTTTTTCAGCCCAGCAGCTGGGCAGAGAGGACCAAACTATTAAGTCCACTGCCTCTTTTCCACAGGATAGTTGCATACAGATCAATTCTATGGGACTTTCTAGAGGCAGCCTGGTTGCCTTACCTGGCCCAGATGAACCCAAAATACCAACACTGCCATATCTGCACTGATTATATGTCAGGTGCTAAGGAATGACTTTATTAATTCATTATTATTTATATATTAATTAAATGACTTTATTTAAGCCTCATAATGCTGTGAGCCAGGCAAGATTACCCCATTTGACCAATAAGGAAACCCAGGCTCATAGTGATCAAATCATTTGCCCAGGTAACAGCAACAGTAAGTGGTAAGGATGGGCCTTCACTTAGGTTTAATGGCACCTCTTAGCCACTATGTTTCTCTGCCTCCTGCAGGTAAAATAAGCCTCCCTGGGCTCACCAGGGAGGCCAGGTGGCAATAAGAGTGGTCAAAGGCAGAAATAAACGGAGAGCTTTCACCCTTGTATCGATTGCCTTCATACGCCCCTTCCCCACATCCAGATTCAAGGTGAGGCTTCTCATCCTTCTCAATACCCCTGGTGCCCATCAAGGTGCTGGGTGTGGCAGGTGTTCCATCAGTGTTTGGTCTCCAACAAAAGACCTATTTCCAGAGCTCTGGGGGAGGTGGCTCACTCTGCCAGAAGGGATAGGGCTGCTTCTTTTGGCAACCAAACTTTACTGCTGCGCTTAGTGGTATCTGATCAGCTAAAATTCTTCATAGGATCCTGCTCAAGGCTGGTGGTGGGGGTGTAGAGAAGGCAAGAAAGAGCCTTCAAAGGCTTCATTTGAAACAAGGAACCATCCCTTCATTGGCCTTGGCAGAGACAAAAATGCATCTCAAAGAAACCTTAAGTGGGGGATATGACACTAAGGGAAAGCCACATCATGGCTTAGGGTAAACCCAGAAGCACTGTGCCCAGCCCAGTCTCAGGGCAGGGTTGACACGCTCTCATCTTCCAGTGCTTCCTCTCTTCCCACTGCCTCCTTCCAGTATCTGGGTCTGATAACAAATCATTCACGGGATGGGCATGTGCTTCCAATTAGATTATTTCCCCAGCTAGCTCCTGTCTTCTCTACCCTACAGGACTGAGCACATCGTGGGAACAGGCACTAGATTTCACGTTTCCTTCCAGCTCATCCCTCCCCTTTCCTTTCCTATGTACGTGCATTTGTGTGACATTCAATTTAACTGGGAAAGGACCAGTTTGTCAGAGCAGTGGGGGTCTGTTCTGACTTGGGCTTGGTGTTCTTTGTCAGGGAAAGCAGCTACTTTGTCCATGGCTACCAGAAGCAGTGACAAACTAGGTTCCCTCCGGTCCCCCTCCACCGAGTCTGGGTAATGTGCTGACTTGCTCTATGGAGAAGCACACTGCTATATGGTTTCTCCCTCACCAGCCAGGCAGAGCCTGAGCTGGGTCTCCCTAAGTGTAAGCACTTTAGAAAACCAAATTCTAGGCTGGGCAAAGCAGTGGCTCACACTTGTAATCCCAGGGCCCTGGGAGGCCAAGGCAGGAGGATTGCTTGAGCCCAGGAGTTGGAGACCAGCCTGGGTAACATTGGGAGACCCCACCTCTACCAAAAAAAAAAAAAAAAAAAATTAGCTGGGTGTGGAGGCATGTGCCTGTAGTCCTAGATATATGGGAGGATTGCTTGAGCCCAGCAAGTCAAGGCTGCAGTGAGCCATGACCATATCACTGCACTCCAGCCTGGGCGACAGAGTGAGCGAGACCCTGTCTCAGAAAAGAAAACAAAAGAAAAAAAGAGAAAAGAAAACTCTGGCTAGGAAAGGCACCTAGAGGTCCCTAACACATGGGGCAGCAAGCGAGCAGTTATTCAGGATGTATTTGTGATAAATGAAGACAGATATGAATATGGATTTCCCATCCCCTTAAATAAGAATTCAATGAAAAATAAATACCGGTCATAATAAGGAGGAGATTCTACCCCAGCAGCAATTTCTGTCAGGCTGCTACAAGGGCAGTGTGAGAGAAAAAGCCAAGAGCAGTGGTTGAAACATAAGATATTAAAAAGCAGCCTCAACAACCACAGAGATACCAGAATTGAAGGAGGGGGAGGAGAGGGTAGCACTGTGGTTATAATGACGGTTCTGAGTTAGACCACCTGTATTCAAATCCTGGTTCGTCCACTTTTTTATGTGTGTGACCTTGGGCACAACGACCTAACTTCCTAAATATTAGTTTCCTCATCTGTGAAATGGGGATAATAATATGACCTACCTCATGAAGCCTGGAGTGAGGATTATATAAGATGACACATTTGAACTTGTGCATTCAATAAATGTTAGCTGTTGATACTTTTAAAATAACAGTAGATATAATGATGCAACGTGGTGTAACTGGCTTTTGCCATACCACAGAATGGGTCCTCACAGGAGGCAGTGGACAGATCAAAGTCTGAATTAAGAGAACTAGCTCATGAGCAAGACTATTTTCTATTTTTCAGGGAATGGAGGCAGTCTCCATGGTGCCTAAGAGCATCCAGAAACAAAATGAGACATAGCTGCCTTGCTGAATTGTGTCCTCTGCCCAATATGGATTCATGTTCAGGTCTTTATAACTCAAGAGTAAACCAAACCCACATTAGTAATTTTAGCAACAACACAAAGCACAACACACATAAATGAGATGCAGGTGAGGTAGGATTAGGGCCAGGACGAAGCAGGGAGCAAACTCATCATAAAACCACTATAAAACTATCTAGAAACTCACCTTTACCTAAATCAGAATGGATTTTGATGACAAAGCCGTCAAAGCCAAAAGTCAAGAAAATGTAAAACGTCATGTGCACCTCAATCTCACTTGCACTCTGTCACTCCCCCCGCACACACTCGCAACAATCCCATGGTCACTTTCAAAACTCTGCATCATCGGACCATTAGCCAAAGCACGTTTAGTTTTCTGGAACTGCAAACATGAAATGGGGAGAGGATCAAAGGGAAACTCAGCCAGAGCAGAGGGAACAATGGAACAGTGGGTTGGGATTAAACCATGCTTTGCAGGACACAGAGAAAGTCTAACCTAGATATCTTTTTCTGACCCAGAGTGAAGCGGATGATTTTGCTTTGAGATGAGTCCTTGGATGACGCACTGCATGATAGGAAAGAAAAAAGTGGAAGAGCTGAGTGAGGAGAGAGAAGACACATTAGACACACAAATCCTAAGAGTCTTCTGACAATGGGGATGCTGCTGTATTTTCCCATTGCCCACTGTTTTCTATGACATGCAGCTTTCTTTCTAGGTCTCACTTTACTCATTTGATAGATTTCCAATGTGAAGAAACTGCTTTTAAGATTATCTAAGAATGCTTGTGGGTATGTATGCCTGTGTGTGTTTCTTTAAACATTGAATGTCTTTCTTGTCTTCAGGCCTTATTCTTAAAATAAGGCCTTAAGGCATGGGGTCCGTAACAAGTAAATAAACTTTATGCCTTTCTAAAGTACTGAGATGTTTCTATTTCACATGCTTGCTCTATTTGGATGCTTTTCAGATAATATCGTCAGTATCCCACAAAGGTGACCCAAAACAAGGGGACAGATTTTTGCAATTCTACACCCAGATGTTGCTGGTCTTGGGAATTTTTGCTTTTAATGCTTTAGAAATGAACATTTAATGCTTGTTAAAATCAATAGATTTTGTTTTTCTTGTACTATAAATCGGTACATATGAAGAATTTTAGTTAGGCTTAATAAAGGAAAAAGTTAAACTTATTTACTGCTTTAACAATAGAAATCTTTATCTTTCTTGCATTCATACATCCTGTATCATGTTCATAAAAGGATCTGAGGTGAGAAATAATTTGTTGGTTTTACTTTACGCAGTGAAGAGAGAGGGGAGAATGGAGAAAAAAATAAAGTCATTTTCTGGATTATTCCTTAGTAACTGAATACTGATTATCTGTGTAGAAACAGATGGAGAAAAAAGGAAGTCCTGGAGACTATGCTCCTCTCCTGGACTCTGGACCAGGGAAGAATTTCACACGGTGAAATGTGGATTACGTTCTTGGCCACCAAGTCAGTTGTGAGATGAGCTGAAGCAAAGAAGCAAAGTAAACCTCTATGAGGCTGTCATGGAGGATTTGCTCTGATTCCTTCAAGCCAGTGTCTCAGACTTTTCTTTGCCAACTTCCATAACTCCTTTACTAGCAAACTTCATGGAAAGTTGTCGAAGTTTTAGTGCTTCTACCCCTCAGGGGTGCTGAACCTAGACAGCTTCAAAATAGTTTTTAGGCAGAGTTCTAACAGAAAAACAAAACCTGGCATGTGGGGGTTTGCATCAACATTTGACATTAATAATCAAGGGTCCAAACCACTGCCCTTGGAATTTTGCTCATCAAAGATAGAATTTGGAGACTGAGCCACTGACGTAATTTTATCATTCTTAAGTTTATAGCCAGAGTGTTGGTGTGGGAATAACATATCCTTAGACCTTGAGAACAAGATTATCCTTTGGAAGTAAAACTACCTGATACTTTGGAAGTAAAAGTATCAGGATCCAGTGAATAAAACCAGCCTCCTGCAGAAGTAACCCAACCCAGGTAAAATGAAGGGGTGAGTGAGGATATACAGCAACTCCAAAGCCCAGTCCGTGTCACCACTGTAGGGTCAGGGGACCATGATGGCAGGACACTTTGTAGCTGGAATAAATGAATGTAAAAATCTGACTCAAGTAAGTTTGGCTCTTCTTCAGGTAAAGCACTCATCAATACTAGGATGTTTTGGCTTACTGGGAGATGGGTGCTCTGACTGGAATATCTGGTTATTTTAAGAAAACAAACACCTACTATGGAAATGGATGCCTCAGGCCAGCAAAGCTCAGTGACACAAGCCAGTATTTCTTAATACATGTTCCTTAGAGTGAAATGCTCTATAAAATAAGAAGAATGCTGTTGCCAAGTTTGTAGAATGCTCCTTTCTGTGTCACCACCTGTCTGAACATCCATAATACATACCTGCTCTCCTGGGCTTCCACATCTCAAAGAATAATACCACCACTTACTTAACTGTTCAAACCAGGAATCTAGGCTTTATCTGTTATTCCTCTCTTTCCATCACTCCAGAGAGTTAATCTGTTTGCAGGCCTCTTAGCTCAACTCCCTAAGGATTCAGAATTGGTCCATCTCCATTTCTGCTTCTATTACCTTGACACAACTCATCTATAGTATTGCAAAGTCCTCTCAACTGGGGTCCTTCCTTCCATTCTTGTCTTCCACAGTCTCATCCTCCAAAGAGAAGCAAAGGTGAATTTTTAAAACTGCCAATCAGATCAACTCTTTCTACTACTTTAAGACTTCCCATGGCTTCCTGTCACCCTTAGAATGCAGTCCAAACCCTATCCAGTTTAGCTGGTACTCTATGATGGGTCCTGAGTGCCATAGCAATGCACAACTCCAGGGACCACAGGTCTCCCTGTCATCCACATAAATGGTAGCAGCCCTCTCTCCTTCCAAACTACCTCATCACTGGTCCCTCTCCTCCCCTACTAAGCTGTAACAGCCTTGTTTATGCTCTTCTAACACACCAAGCTTACTTTTCATGTCCCAAGGGAGATTTTCTGTCAACCAAAACTAAATTAGCAACCCAGCCCCTCTGACTCCCATCATCTTATTATAGTACTGATCACTATCTGATAGCCTCCTTCCCTGTTCATGTGCTTCTGTGCCTGTCTACTCTAGGAGCATGAGATAGCAGGCACCATGGCAATCCCATTCATTTTTGACTCCCAAGGGCCTAGAACAGTGCCTGGCACATGGGAGGCTTAATATCAATTAAATTAACAGATGCATATTGGCAGGTTCAAGGATCTGAGTAGACCTACGATAACAGCCATATAACAATTTAACCCAAATTATCTTCCAATATTTTCCCCCACACAACTCATCTCCTGCAATATGACCCAAGTTAACATCCCAGGGAATAAGCACTCTGCAGAATGCAGTTTGGGAAATGATGCCTGATCATTTCAATCATCCATGTCCATCAGGGAAGCTCTGACTGGGAGTGACTCCCACTCGGGCAGTTCTCCAGGGAAGGGTTTCGCAACAGGCTGCTAAGCTGTCTGTTCCTCATTGCTAGTCCAGGCATCTCTCCCATCCCACAAATTTCCATAATGCAAACTGGATATAATTAGATAATTAATTAGGGGGCCTGATTTACATTGCACCCATCACTGCTGTTTTTAACACCATCACAATTGGAAAACAACTTCTCATGAGAAAAAAAGAAGGCTGTAACTGTCTATAAGGCAACAGCTGTGTTTGAGCAGCTTTGTGCTCTGCCCAACTACAATGAGTAATAAAAGGTATATCAAGGTGTGTAAGAAGCCTTACCATTATTAATCCTGGTGCTTTGGGAGAATGGAAAGAAAAGGCCATTACTCTTCAGCACACACTGGATGAATTCAAGCAATCAATCTGATCAGTGACATTTAGGGTTTATAGCTGAAGACTTCTGGCTTAAAAGAAAACAGTATGAACTTTTCTGCAGAACTTGACCTCGAGTCAAAAATCTTCTAGTTCCTAAAATCTTCCTGTTTTTAGAAATGCCAGATACAGGTGAAGGGGAGGAAGGCAGCAAATCACATTGCCACGTATGCACCTATGCAACAATCTTGCATGTTCTTCACATGTACCCCAAAACCTAAAATGCAATAAAAAAAAAATCTTCCTGTTTTTACTGCCATTCAGACAAAAGTTTTACAGGGTGGTATTTTGCAGAGTTGTTTAGACATGCAACTATTCCATTGTAGCACAGTAGATGGTAACTACAGAAGCAATCGGCTTGTACCTGGTGAGTCTGACTGGCAAACATGTCTCTCTGGGAACAAAATCCAGGCCCTAACACTGCAGATCACTCCTACATGGTGGGACTCTTCCCATCTTAGTTCAACACAACACAGTCACATTTAATGGCAATTGCTCCCATTAGGCAATGCTGCCCTGCTCAAGACGGATGGCTGCCTCCTTTGCCACCTTTCTTCGGTGCCCTCTATATTTCTGTTCTGGTGAAGGAGAGGCATCCAATGGACTAGAACTTTTACCTCCACTAAATAAAACTACTCTCATGTATAATATTGAACATTTGGCTTGTAGGCAAACACACGAAAGGGGTTTGAAGTTTATTTTAGGGGCTGTTTATTGCCTATGAGCATGTGTATAATAGTCCAGAGTAATAGCAAGAGCAGCTAATTAGCTCTGGCTGCTGGCAATTCTGACCTATAAAAGTATACATCTCCGCCAGACACAAGAAGGGCTCCTCACTGCATCCATTTCAAGGCCATGCTAACTCCCCACTAACCACCAATAGCTCTCAGCACTGAAGAAGTGCAAATGAAAAACCCATACAGGATAGCCTAGAGATTGGTCTGGGTGGAGGCAGGTGCCTAAAAATCAAAACCATCAGTTGGCAAGGAGCCCCACCTGGACTGCATTTCAGCTTGTGCTTTTGACTGCTGATGTGGCGCAGGCTGGTGAGGCTGGCACGGGGCTTGGGGAGCGGCTGGCACATGCTGCTGAGGAGTGCCAGCCTGGCACTGGGAGGGGGCCCCAGCCACCAGGGACACAGCGGGCGGCAGAGGTGAGGAGAGGTGCTGCTTCTGGGGCTGCTGCTGCTGCTGCTTGTATCGGGAGAGGCTGAAGAAGAGGCCTAGAATGGCCTTGAGGTTTCCATTCCTGATCTCTGCAAGACAATAAAGAGACTCTTGTCAGATGGGGAGCTCTTCTTCCTGTTCAATGGGCTGTTTCAGCCTGCACGTGAGTTTAATTTCTTTAGGATAACAGGCTTCCTGAGACTTCATTGGTATCACAATCAATTAAAATCAGGCCTAAACCACAAAGAAATTAGCTTATTCTCGCCATTAGTATTAGAGTGGATACACGAGGCAAGTTGCAACTGGATGTCTGGTAGGTGCCAAGAGGAAATTCTCAGTAAGGACACCACTGAAAAAGCAAGCGTCTCCAGCAAGACTGTGCTTGTTCTACAGGCAGAGGATGGAGGCACTCTGGCACTGGGGAAAGCTCCTGGGTCCTCACACTGCACTTGGCTTCTGCCAAGTCCACGTTCTAAGCTTCAAGCCACACTGAGTGTGCCAGGTGGCTGCTGTCCCACTCCACGACCCATGCTCTGCTTTCCCCAGTCATCCTACTCTCAAATATGTGGCTCTGTGTCTCTCATCTGCTGAATAAATAATAGGCTATAAGCATTTGCTTCCGTAATGGACTCACACAAAATATTTCCTACATTAAAAGAAATTAGAACAGAGTGGGAATCAATTTTTGTTTTTACTCCAGACAATATTTTTCAATGTTAAAATGCATTTGCCTCAAGGCATGCATAAAGAGTTGCAGAGGAGAATAAAATATTTATTCACAGGCAAAGGCTACAGCTCGTCAGGGGCTTCTCCTTGGGCGATCCTTCCTTTCTATGCAGTTAATACTAGATGCAGATGGCCAGAGTCTGAGCAGACCCTGAGAGTGAAGTTCTAGGGCCACCCAGCATGAGGGACAGAGGAGAATGAACCTTGGGGGCAAACATACTTGGCCCTCTCTGCTTTCCTATCACCCTAGAATAAGTTTTTCTTAACTGAGAAGGGGGGAAAGACAGATCAGAAACAAAAAATCTTCAAAGGCCTTGTTAGAGGGGTAGGTAATGCACACTTAACATGCTAGCCCTGGGCTGGGAAAGAGGCTGCTAGTGGAGGAAAAAGAGTTTCCTCCAAGGCCCAGTTGAGAGGCAGAAGGTATGAATGGAGTCCTTTCAGAAGCAAGCTCTATTCCATGCAGAGGAGGAAGGGCGCCCTGCCAGTGCCTTTGCCCGGTGTGATTTGCTGATTAGGTCAGGCTGAGTTACTTCCCCTTGGAGCATCCCTATCTCCAGGCTCTGAAGAAACTGACAATACAAACCTCTAGAATCCAGTCTTCATACCCTTCTTTGGAAGCCAGCAGATTCTGATCACTGGACAAAGTAGACAAGAGCATAGCATTTGGAAAACCTAAGCCATGAGTTCCAATCTGTATTCTTATCACTTACTAGCTGTGCAATCCCAGACAAGTCACTTAATCTCTCTGGACCACAGTTAAAGGGCAATACGTTGACACGACTCTGCCCCATTGCAAAGGTTGTTTTGCAGAACAAATGAGAACATTTAGGTAAAAGCACTCTTTAAACAGTGAAGTCCTTCACTTGTCTTGGTAATAACCAATATGACTATAACCCCAGAATACCGAATGAGATTCTCATACAGCTCCAGCTTCATACCTTAAAAATGACAGTTTTTACAATGGTGACCTTTTAATCTACTGTGCTAACTATGATACTTTTGAGAATGAAAGCCAGGGAGTCGGGAGCTCTTAATTATATCAGGACCACAGCTGGTAGCCAGGACTGATGTGGACAAGTCAGGATGCAAAACGACTGCTTATAAACCACTCTGTGTGATGTGTGCAGCAGAGAAAGGTTCAAGGAGTAGGCTAGCCCGTCAGTCTCTTTTGGTAATTCAGCTTTAACTCTTCAGCCATGCTTCCTTCTCCACAGTAAGGAAACCAAAGGAGAGGCACACACCTGTAGCATGTTCCACTTCTGCTTCCAAATGTTCTCAGTGATACATGAGAATTAGAGTGTGAGGCTTGGATGAAATAAGTCAGTTGGCTACTCACTTTACTTATGGGAAAACAAAGGCCCACAAAGTGAAGTGACATATCGATAGTCATTCAACTGGGCAATGACAAGAGCTAGGGACAAAAATCAAGATAAGCCAATCAAGGGCTAACATGCATGTTAGTGCCTATTAAACTTAAGAAAACAATTTCCCCTCAAAACTGAATTCACTGTAGGGAGAAAATACTGCTAATTATGGGGATAGGAGGAATCTATGTAAGATTTATTTTTAGTGCCTTGTACAGCTATCAGGTCATATAGTTTATAACAATAAGAGCCACTATTGACCAGTGTGTATCAGGCTAAGCTCTTTAAATGCATGATCTCATTTAATCCTTACAACATGGGAAGTGAGTAGCATTATCCCTCTTTCACATAAGAGGAAACAGAAACTCAGAAAGGTTTTATGACTTCTCTAAGGTAATAAACACTGGAGCTGGGATTTGAATCTAGGTTTTCTGACTCAGGGTCCAGTTTCCTAGTACTGTATAACCTTACTTGTATACCCATCATGTTTTATTAAGCTAGCTGGCAGGCATTTAAGTATTCTTGATTTTTCTGGGATTTCAAGCATTCCATAATGCATTTTTTCCTAACCATGCAAGAAAAGACAAGAGGAGAGAAACTAACAATTCAGCATTTGGGGGGTTAGGGGTTGTCCACTGCAAAAACAAAAAGTAGGCACGTTCACATCAGCACCCTCCATAACCTATCAGCCCAATCCTAGTACAGACAAATGGAGCCAGTCTTATATTCTCTTCCTACCATGGTCATTTAGTCATTTACTGCCCAGAATGGCCACTGTTCTCTAAAACATTTGTTCATTGGTCAGAGACTATAGTACTCCTCCAATAAATATACTTTCTCTTAGGAGGCAGCATTTTTATAACAAAGATCTTTCATTTTTGAAGCAAGAAAAATTTGTGGTTACATCTCTATAGTCCCTCATTTATACACTTTGAGATTTTACAGGATTCAATCTCTCTGAGCCTCAGTTTTCTTCTTTCAAATGGGCATATGTCCTACTGTACCTTTCCTATAGGATTGCTTTGGGAATTAATTGAAGATAAAATGAGAAAATGAGTACATCTAGGATACTGCCTGACCCTGTACTTCCCTTTTTGGCTGAGAAAATGTGGCCATTCTATCTGCAGCCTCCTTAGAACCCACTACAGAGCTTTTCACCCAAAGGAAGCCTAAGAAGTGGTCCATTCTCTCTGCTCACCCCCTGTACGCCACAGTCACTGGTGTTCAGAAAGGAAAATCATGAATGATCCAACATTACAGAAAGCTCAGTGGTAATCTTTCTGGCTTTTAAAGCAGTTTTATTGAGGTAAAATTTCATCAATTTAAGTGTACAATGTAATGATATTTAGTAAATTTAGCAAATTCTAGATTTAGAGTATTTCTATCCTAAAAAGATTCCTCATGCTCATTTATAATCAATCCCCAAACCCACTTCCAGGCAACCACTAATCTGCTTTCTGTTTCTACAGATTTGCCTTTTTGGGACATTTCACATAAATAGAATCATGCAATATAGATGGTCCCTGACTTGTGATGGTTTTAATTACAATTTTTCACCTTCACTATGATGTGAAAGCAATAGGCACTCGGTAGAAACTGTATTTCAAGTATCCATACATCCATTGTGTTTTTCACTTTCAGTATGGTGTTCAATAAATTACATAAGATATTCAACATCTTATTATAAAATAGGCTGTGCGTTAGATGATTTTGCCCAACTGTAGCCTCATCTAAGTGCTTTGAGCACATACATGTAAGGTAGGCCAGGCTGAGCTATGATGTTCAGTAGGTAAGATGTATTAAATGCATTTATTTGCAACTTAACGATGGGTTCCTCAGGACATAACCCCATGGCTCGTTAAGGAGCATCTGTATATCATTTTTTGCATCTTTTTTTTTTTTTGAGACTGAGTCTCACTCTGTTATCCAGGCTGGAGTGCAGTGGCACGACCCCAGCTCACTAAAACCTCTGCCTCCCGAGTTCAAGTGACTCTCCTGCTTAAGCAGGCATGCACCACCATGCCTGGCTAATTTTGTATTTTCAGTAGAGATAGCATTTCACCACCTTGGCCACGCTGGTCTCGAACTCCTGACCTCAGGTGATCTGCCCACCTCAGCCACCCAAAGTGCTGGGATTACAGGCCTGAGCCACTGTGCCCAGCCTGCATCTGGCTTCTTTTACTTAACATAGTGTTTCAAGGTTCATCCATGTTAGAGCATTTGTCAGTCTTTATAGTCCCATCATTTAGATACACCATATTATGTTTATCTATTCACCAATTGATGGACATTACAACTATTTAATTTTCTTTTCAGATTACAAAAACTCCAGCGTGCTGAATGTGCTGACAGCCACACAGCTTCTACCATGGGTGGTCTATAACAGATATTATCCAAAATAGCTAGAATTATATTCTTTCCATATTTCCAAATGGTATTTGTCTGTGTTTTGTGAGGCTTGATAAGCCAGCTCCACAGGAAGCCTAAAAAAAAAACCCAAAGCCCCACAAGAATGTTTCCCTCATGCCATTCCTCAAGGCTTTGGAAAGGGAGTTATTATTTTGTAGCTGATTAATCTCACCCTCTGGACTTCTAGAGAAGGAAAAATGTGTATATCTAGAGAGAACTGATATACAGTTGCCCAAGGAGACACTAGCCAGCTGTGGCTAAACCAGAACTGGAGCCCTGTTCTTTTTCTTCCTGTGGCCACTCTTGTGACAACCGAAAAGCAAACTGCATGGGCCATATTCTCATATTCCAATTTCCATTTGAATTAGTATTGCCTTGACTCCACTTTCTCTGGGTTCTAATCACTTTCTTCCTATTGGCTGGCCCTGGTCTGCATAGATCCTGTGAGTAATGTCAGGCATGAAGAGTAAGATAAATAGAAATTATTTTGACATTTTTAAAGAGAAACTTTAGGTTTGGTTTACAACGGCACAAGTGCTGAAATAATCTAATACAAAGAAACCTGCTTTGTAGGGTATAAGGGATTCTAAGCCAAAGGGAGGGCTGTGCAGACTGCAGAGCTGCAGAACTCCTATTCAATTCCCTTGAGCCATGGTTGTGTGATGCTCACCCAGCTGATCAACGGCTATAGATTCTGCAGCATTGTCCCTGCAGTTGGGGCAACTGCATTACCGGCATTCACCACTTAACTTGCCCACCACTCATCAGCCCTCTGTGGTCTTGCTGCTCGCCAAGCCTGCCAATGACTCTACCTATAGGAGAATTGGGATGATAGGGTGGGAGCACAGCCCATGGGACCCCTTCTGCTAAGAAACAGAAACTGAAGGTCCCAGTCAATGCAATGCCATACTCAGGTGATACAGGTAGGAGGAAATGGAAACATTCCATCTGCTGCTTTCACCCTACGGTCCAGAAAGACCTCCTACTTTCCAGCTTGGGATGAAAGGAGGAGCAAACTCAGTACCTAGCTCTCTGGCCATCAGGGCAGCAAACCCAGGATTGAGCTAACCAAATCAGCAACTGGTTTCACTGCAAAGTATACACTGCTTCTACCTGGAAGGATGTTCCTACTTTTGTTGATCCAATGTCTGCAAGGTTGCCCCCATCATATTAATATTATCTATGCTGATCTTCTGTCTAGATTTCCTTTCAGCTTCCTTTCCTGTCTGGCAAATGCCTACTCATCCCATGAAACCCTGGAGGGAAACATCACCACCTCTATGTAGCTCCACTGAGAGCCACAGGAAAAGTTGATTTGCTTTCTTTTGGTAATCACTGGATCCTGTGCTTATCACTAACACAGCTCTCTCTTATTAACTGGAATCAAGGTTAGTTTAATATGACTGACTTGATCACCGGTGTACCCCAGTACCTAGCACTGTCCCTGGCATATGAAATGTGCCCAGAAAACGCTTGCTGAACTAGACAGAATGTGCCTTACTCCCGAACCTCCGCTTCTCCATTGCAGGAGGATGGGCTCAGGGCCAGATAGCACAAACCTCAGGTGTTCTCAAAACGGCCAGAGACAAAGGCCATCCTTCCTCATAGGGGCAGGCTTACAGATGGTTGTGACAGGTGGTGTGTTCTGGGGAAGGGTTGGTGGGGGGTCTTGATCATCATCCCAGGGCAAAGGGAGGCCCAAGCTCACAGGACTCTGGCAAGTCTCCAAGAGCAAATAGATGAGTTCAATCTTCAGGAACACTGATGGGGCAGAAAGGCCTAGTCCAGGGAAGTTCCCCAGACCAACAGCACCTCCATGGGGCTCACTCAGGCCTGCAGCCTCTGCCCTCAAGCATCCGTCGTCTATGCCCTGGATCAAAGGCTCCCTATGGCTCTCTAGCAGGCAGGTCGGGGCAGGCCTGAGCTGCTGAAATGCTTTGAGGACAGGTGCGTACACCCTCCTGAGTGCAAACCCAGCTTTAGTCACTGGGAAAGGGTGGAGATGTATCTATGGGGACTTCCAATCGCTGATGTTTTTTCATCAGAGAAGGAGCCTCAGGGCTCTCAGTCATCTTCAAAAGGAAAACAAAAAGCATTAAATCCACATTACTGTTTAATACACCACATTGCTTTTCTAGTAGTTATGCAGGTGGATAGAAATATAGGCAGTGGTGTGCAGTAGCAAACACCAGGCCTTTGAATCAGCAGATGCGGGTAGCTTAGCCACTGCTGACCTTGTGGGCCTCCTTTTTTTAATGTGCAGCTTAATCTCTTTGGACCTTGGTTTGCTCATCTGTATGATGGGGATAGTACTAATACTGAACCCAAAAGGTTGCTGGGAGTACTAAGTAAGATATAAATATGCACAGCACTTAGCTCAGTGACTGACATGTGGTAAGCTCTCAATAAATCTATTCCCGTAATTTAACATGTCAAATGAGATATTGCCTGTACCCTGAAATTGTGAAAAAGGCCCAATTTGAGGCTAAAAGGCTCTAAGTATCCTTGCTTTTTATAAGTTCGAGGATGTGACAGACATTGGGGCCACTTTCCCAAAGGACTGCAGCAGTTCACAATCAGTCTCACCACTAATATCACCATCACTCCCATCCTCCAAAAAAATTAATATAAGAAGATCTAGATGACAGAATGTCATTTTGGGGAGACAATGTTTGATGATCATGGAGAAAGCATATTTCCTTCCCTTCACCAAGGAGGCAAGGCAGCAGAGTCCTTGGGCCCCTTGAAGTCAAGGGAGTGGTAGCTCTGAGAATCGCTCAAAGTGGGGAGTGCTGGCAAGAAGGAGGGTCCCGCATTCCAGTCCCAAATTGGACATTCGCTTAGCAGAGACTTGGCTGATCTGCCCCTTGGCCACCTGAGTAGGGAAAAGAACCAGAGAGAGACTGTCTGGTGGAGGACTGCTGCCAGGTGACAGGAGGCCTTGCAGTTCCACCCAGTGCAAGTGGAAAATGGAGCCCACATGTTCCTGCTAGTCCTATGGTAGGTATTGGAGGGATCATAAGACTCAGGTGAAAAATCTGGCCAAATCTCACAGAAGACCACCAGTGCCCCAGGAGCTGCATGGGACTGAGTCCTGGTCAGCAGGGCCTGCTGAGACTACCAGGTAAGACAGTGGCAGTGATGTCTACTGAGGAGGACAGCACCTGCCCCAGAAGCAGAACTCTGCCTCCTCGGTGCTGCCTCAATCCTGGGGGCTCAGGCACAAGAATATGGGATGGGGAAAGGAGAGAAAGTCTAGCTGCCATGCCCCCATCTCTCTTCAAACTCCCAAAGCCATTTGCACTGGAGGGAGTGTGGGTAAAGAGCTTTGAGTAGAGTCTGAGATTGACATTTAAAAATGAACATGACTGAGTCATAAATATGGGCATAAAAAATTGTAATAACTTGAAGATGGCTAAAGAATTATGCATTCTGGCCAAAATATCATTAAGTGAGTCTTGACCCAGGAGGAAGGATGGGGGTTTAACATAGCACAGTTAAAGCAGTTATTGAAATACCATAAAACTCCTTCATGGTTATACCACAATGGCTTGATACCACAGCACAGTGGCTGTGGTATGCTCTTCCATGCTCAGAGCCTCCAATGGTCATCTCAATGTTGAAAAGGGGCAGAGAGCTGAGTGTCTCTCTGCATGATGTGCCTCCGTGAGCTGTAACATCTTCTGAAACAATGTTCCAGATAATAAAGAGTTCTAAATCTCATTTCTTTTACCTTTACATGGCATGCCTAGATTTTATCCACCTGCTGTCCCAGAAGATGCCATGATCATGAGCTCTGAAATCACACAGAACTGGGTGAAAATCCTGGCTCTGCCACTCTCCAGCTACATGCTTCAGGGATGCCACTCATAACCTCTTTAAGCCAAAGTTTCTTCATCTGTAAACTGAGGCTGTTACAAACTCCAAATTTAGTTGTGAGAACTGAAGCCAAAACAGATAAGATCTTTCAAAGCACAGTTGGTACTTGTTCACTCAACAAATACTTATTGTATAGATTCTCTATGCCTTGGGGTATAAAGAGGATGAGGCAGATGGAGAGAGCAAATGAAGCAGAAGTCAGGACAGTGGGTAGATGGCTGAGTGGCCAGGGGTCACTCCCAGCCAGGCAGGATGAAGTAGGCCTGCAGAGTCTGCATACCCAAGAGGTCCTGCTGCCAAGTACACCTCTATAAAAGTCCCTGCTGGTGCTCTGCTGGGAGACACAGGCCAGTCCCAGGAGTCCAATCACTCCCAGAAACTAGGAGGAGCATGCCCTGCCACCTACCAGCCAGCACAAGAACTCTCTACCAGGAGGAAATCATGTGCTCCTCTGAATGGGAATCTGCATCTTCCTACTCCCATTAAACCCCCACCCCCAAGCAAAGCATATTCCACATGTCAGCCAGCCCTGATCTCATCCCCATGGATGAAGGTCAGTACCCCAGAGCTGGGGAATCCTCTGGGATTAGGACTGACTACAACTGCTACTGTCATCTCTGGAAGCAGTGTGGCCAGGCCTGACTGGGGACACGTCCAGCACATCAGAGTTCCCAATTAGGGAATTCCAACAGTCCCATTCAGAGACACAACACACCCAGGAGACACTAATAGTGACCATTTATGCCACCCACCCCCAATACCAGAAGAAACTACCACTCAGAAACGCAGCCAGGAAAGCCAAGCTTTCACCATGTAGCAGAGCAAAGGCAAGAAACAGGTCCCAGATGGAATCCACCATGCTTGCAAACTTACCTGCTCCATTTGGCTGATTCCTTTCTCATCGTTCTCCTCTGCTCCACCCTGACCACCAGAGTCCATGCTAACAGGCATCCTTTCAAAAACCAGTCTTGCTAGGGAAAGGCACTATCATCTGAAGCCCAAACTGCTTTACCTGTTCTGGGAAAACTGGAGGCAGGTGCAGCCTAATGAGCTTGGGAGGATGCCTGGGCCTATGGCAGCTCTGAGCTGGCAGCTGCTTGTATTTACAAACAGGACACAGTGTGAAAGTTTCAGGCTGAGATGTTGTCTGACATGGCTGAGAATTCTGACCAGCCATCTCCAGACCAATAACTAATTTAATAGCAAAATACCGGTGAACACTAATATGATAATTAGCCACCAAATTTAAGTTAATTAAAAACTAATCACGATGTAAATACATAGCATTGCATTAATAAATCACATGCTTTCTTTTTTTTTAAAAAAAAAGCAAGAAAAAGTGCTGCTTTCTCTAATAAAAGTGAGAGATAAGGATTGAGCATTTTTCCCTGGGAACTGTACAGCTGAAATGTGCTGGTGAAGCATGCTCTCTCCCACAGATAAGGCCTGACTTGATAATTAACTGAATTACTAGACAGTTAAATCAAATCAGCATTGTTTAGGCAATTCTTTCTCAAATAGGAAAGCTTCCTCTTCACTACCCTCAGTTTCTTGCAGAGGTGGCTGGTATGGTTGAATCCACATTCTTGGAGTGAGTCTTTGGAGAGTAATAACATTGGCATCCCCAAGTCTAGGCAAGCATTGAGCAACCTAAAGGAAAACAAAACCAGAGGAGCCCACCAACATCCCTTGTCTTAATGGTGTTAATATCATTCATAAGTAACAGGTGGGTATTTCTAATGATGAAGAGGCAACTTCGTGATAAGCGCTCTGACTCACCTTCTGCAGACAGCCCCTGGATGTTTATTCCCTTAGCTGCCAGGAAATTCAAGCAGGCATCTATGTTTTCAATCTAGAGGGGAGAAACAACAATATACACTTAATAAATGTTCAGCTTCTCCAGAGCCATCTCTTATTAGAGACAACGGACAAACAGAATGCTGTAAAAATGGCCGATGGATGAATGAACGCAGGATAGGACTCTCCTTTGTCTGTACTTGCACAGGAAAAGGTTACCCAATATCCCAACCACATAGGCCAAAAGTCGAGGCCTTGCATTGCTCACAGCTGCCAAAAATAACCAGGGTGGAATCGGAGCTCTCATCTTGATCACTGTCACCACCAGTGCAATCCTGAAAACTTGAGCAGTTGCCAGAAAAATGGAGGTGGGGACAAGGTTAGTGAACCCACCCATCTACCAGCAGCTGTGAGAAATTTCCAGTCACTAAAGAGGCAGGCAGTCGAATGTACAAACAGTGAATGGGAGTTTTAGCAGGAATCTGGGTAGCATTTACTCACAAAATTCTCCGGATGGCAGGCATTGCAGATGACTAGGGAGGGCTGTGACCTCCTGAACCCCTCTGTCCTTTGTGCTTTCTGTGGCAAGAAGGGACCTGCCAGAGTCTGCGAGACCTCCCAGGTTTGCCAGGGCTGATGCCATAGCCAAGGGCAAGCCAGTGTCCAGCTTTCCCGAAAGAACAATTAGGTCATTCCCAAGAGGCTAATTTGACTTCAGTTGTCAGGGCTAATTATTTTTTGGTTTAAAGGAAAATGTTCTGGCTTGATTAATGTCAATGGGTACCATAAGTAAAAGAAATTGCTTTTGACTTGGCACAGGGATCTTTGAATTTCACACACTTTGCATTTCTAAATACGGACCCCACTCATTCCCCTCCACTGCCACCCCACCCCTCATTACTTCCCAGGCTCCATCCTACAAACTCAAATTCAACATTCCTACAAACTCAACATTCCTACAAACTCAAATCAGTATTTAACCCATGGAATTTATTTTGAACTAATAAACGATTGCCTTCCACAGTATAATGTGACCCTTCTCTTCATCCCCAAGCAATTTACCAATACTCCTTCATAGCCACAGAAAATGTAAAGTGTCTACATTTAAGAGCTCTAATTTGAGTAGAGTCTAGCTCCAAGGCAGTCTTTCTGAAGTTCACATCCACTCGCCCATTGACATTAGGCATTTTCCTTATCTATTCCTGGTCGTCACATCTTCCAAGTGCTTTAAATTAAGCTATGGGGACACCTGAATAAAACTGCACCCATATTATAGACTCTACTCAACCCTGAGCTTGAAATTACTCCATCCTTCCATTTTTAGCACAGGTTCTCATCTCCTTTCCAACCTCTATCTCACGCTTCAAGGGTCCTGATCTGGGAGACAGCTTTTCATCTCTAGAAAAAAGGGCAGAATGCAATTTGCTGCAAACTAAATGTTGATGCTATGCATTATGCCTGCCAGCATTGCAGAAAATCCTTTCTAATATACATGGAGGAAAGGAGAGTTTTCTTTTCATCTTTCCTTTCCTCCGTCCAGCTCCATGGATGACTACTTTTGATGGTGTTGGTTTTAGCAAGTATTACATGACAGAGAAAGTGAGGTAAGGAGGTCAGATTTCTGACCAAGATTACACAGGTCAATGTCAACGACAAAGCTGGGTAAGAAACCAGGAGGTCCTCCCTGTCATACATAGGAGCCTCCATTTACATAAATGCAGACAACCAGGTGCTCTGGCTTAGAGGGAATGGGGAAAGGGGAAGCAAAGAAAAGAATGGCTGGGAATGCCCTGTGTGTGATGTCTTGGAGAAATCTGCTCCCATTTGTAAGTGTAATAACAGTTAAATCTCTAAATGCTACTTCACCATACCACGAAACCCTGCTTTTGAGAAAAAAATGTTAATTATCAGTCCTTATTTCTACTGTCGTACACAGTGGTAATATACAAAATCCACTCAAAAGGATTTGTTGCCCCCTGAAAGAGACAATAGTATTTAAATCATAATAAAATTATAAAATCCCTCTTCTGCTTGCCTTTTCCTATCACTCTCTCCTCCATCTTTTATATAATATCTTGCACATGGCTGATAAGTGAGGCTTTGGCAATTACGTCCCCATGGAAAGTGAGAAAAAGCAAAAGCTCACTATCCCCGAATCTCTTACTGCGAAATCAAAAATAGTAGACTTGAAATTTATCCTGGGAAGTGTCATGGAGGTGGGATGATGAGGTGGGTTAAGTTTTTTCAGCAATAGTTCAGCAATATGGCACTGAAGAAAAAAATAAAGACAACCGCCAACACATTCAAGAAAAGCACTGCTCTACTACAACACTATTTCTATAGAACTCACATTCCAAGAAGCATAAAGTATATTACTTATATTTATGGAACATTCAACACACACAGCATCATTTAAAGTACATGATAGTGCCTGTTTGTAAGGCTAGCCTTGATACATTTCAATTCAACCATCTGCTGGACTTTCTTTTAATGTCTGATTCTATTAAAAGGATGAATAATTATAAATAAGTTACCCAAATACTTCTTCTTTGTTAACTTTTTGAAGTCCTGTTCATTTTTTTTTCATAGAATTTCATAATTTTGATCCGTAGTTCTCCACTGGCTAGGGAGAGAGGGTGGAGGTGAGGGACCAATTTGTCAATGTCTGGCAGCATTTTGGGCTGTCACAATGGGGCAGCGTACCACTAGCATCTTACAGATAGAGGCCAAGATGTTGCTAAACATCCTACAATGCACAGGGCAGCTTCTCACAACAAAGAATTATCCAGGCCAAAATGTCAACAGTGCTGAGATTAAGAAGCCCTGACTTACAGGATTCTTTCAAGCATTCATTCAGCCAACATCATTGTGTAGATGTCTGCTCTGTGCCAGCATGATACTCAATTCTTTGGATGGTGTTGGTTTTAGCAAGTATTACGTGATAGAGAAAGTGAGGTAAGGAGGGCATATTTTTGACCAAGATTACACAGGTCAAATGTCAATGGCAGAGCTGGGTGAGAAACCAGGAGGTCCTCCTCCCTGTCATACACAGGAGCCAGCATTTAGGTAATCCTCCTCTAGGGTTCACAGAGCCATTCAACACACACCCTGATTCCCATGTGTCTCAAGAAGAATCAGAACACATAAACAAGAGAAGCATTAGGATCTTCCTTTATTAGGTGAACAGAGAAGGCCTAAGGGCATCAATGTTTTCTTCTGAAGAGACGAAATACAGAGAGCCAAAACCAGATGGCTGGCCTGCACTCCAGAAAATGTTAAAACTAAGCACTTAGTCATTATTTAAAAGATCATTCATAAGTCCATCAAGTGCCTTGAATTTTTCCTTTCTATTATGATTTCTCTGTTCACAGAAGGAGTTCAAAAAACATTCCTCAAGTCTCAAATCCACTCTTTAATAATATTCCATTAAGGTTAAAAATCACTCCTGACAAGACGGCTGAGACCCACGCTCTTTCATCTGCACCCCAGGAAGAGAGTGAGGCTGAGAAGCAGAATGGGGTCAGATGTGGCTTCCAACCTCCTGGCTTCATTTGGAAGGAGATCAGAAGGAGAGATTGTTTCTTTGATCCAGGCCCTCTTGTGATTAAAATTCACCTTAAGGTTTTCTTCTAAATACTGTACAGGTAAACACAATCCATCTTCATGTACTGTTGAAATTGCAAACTCCTACCATATCTCAAAAGGGGAACAGCCACAGTGGCAGCACCCCAGTGCTCATTACAGCACAATGATGTCCTCGTGCCCATCTTTAACAAGACTCATGTGTGATCCAGACACACAGCATAAGATGAGGATCCGATTAAAGTTGGGAGGCAGAGTGAGAGAAAAAACTCTTAAACAGCAAAGTATGTAAATAAGACCAAACTTGTTCATTAGCATGTAGTGGCCAATATAAACTACTTTCCAAAATTAGCTGAAAAAAAATCTGTGGAAGTCTGACATTCCAATGTTGTTGAAGGGGGCTGGGGACTGGGTGAGAAGCTATTGTAGTTGTTGCCATAGAAATGGGTCTAAGAGATCAGGGACTAAGTTGCTGGAATTTGCAGCATTAGCTGGGGTAGAGGAGGAAACCCAGAAAAGGAACCACCATGTGGCTTGGAGACTCCAGGAGCAGAGAGGTGTTGGATGAAGTATTGAGGCAGCGAAAAGGGGCAGACAAAGACAAGGATGCACTTCCCCAGAATGCCCTTTGTTTGGGGGCAAATGTGGCTCCACCTTGTGTAGTGCCTGAATATCCATGAGAGAGGCTGCAATTAAGCCTTTCTGCCAATCTCAGCTGAGACCGCCATCCCAAAGTCGAATAGTTTCTCAACAGTCTCTGAACTTCAGACTTGCAGGGCAACTTCCATGGGCTATGTGTGTTGCAGCCTTCATCTCCCATATCCTGAAGTATTTCCCCACCCAGGACAGCCAGGGCATTAGAAAAATCAAAACAAATGCCAAACAACTGGAAAGAGAATCAGGCGATAGGAAGCAAATGGAAAACTTTGCATTTCAATCGTGATTAAGGCTGGACTTGAGTCTCCTGATAACGTAAAATATGCAAACCTCGGAAGCACTGCTATATATCTCCCTGGTAGCTTAGAGACTGATCAAATACCATCTGTTGTGGCAGTTGTCATGGCAGCATTTTTCTCTGAATACCAGTGTAGCTGAGTGCAAAGCGCATGAAAATGATTAATGCAAACGAAGACCATCTCTATGGGTGCTACCACAGCCTAGGGGAAGACAACATTCTGGGCATACCAAATAAATGGAACTTTAGTTCTTATGGTTTAACAGTTTCTCACCAAGTCCCTTGGAAATCTCCAGTCTGGAAGGAGAGGCAAACAGCTGCTGCATTAAAGTCAGGCATGGTCACAACCATTTTTGTAAATCATGAAATGCCTAAAGCTTAGGCATTAGGAGCTTTAGACTCCAGACAAGGCTAAGTAAGAACCTGCAAGTTCTGGTGACTTTGAAAGCAGTGTAGCTTCTTAACAAAATTCATATGTCAACTCAAACAACTTCCTGCCAGAAGTGTATGGGACTTTCATACCTGACATTGCTATTTGCCATCAAAAATGATTGTCATCCATTCATTTATCTATTCCTTCACCCCAATTTACTCAGCACCTACTGGGTGTCAAGCAATGTGGTACTGCTGAGTATACAGTGGTGAATAAAACAGACATAATCCCCAACCTTGTAGAATCTACAGTCTAATGTAGGGGAACCAGCATTAGATAAAGAATGCACAAATAAGTACTTGATGACAAGCTGTTATGGTTCCCATGAAAGAGAAGAGAGTGTTGGGAATGTGTACACAGGAAGAAAGACCTAATCTAGCCTATGAGTGCAGCAGGGTGTGGGGAGGGTAACAGGCAAGAATTTCTTAAGGAAGAGACAGTGCATAGGTCCATGGATAGGGTTTTTTAATCTGCTTTGTTCACTGATGTAGCCCCAAGACCTAGGATAGGGTGCAGCACATAATAGATCTACTCAAGAATATTTGTTGATTGAAAGAAGAAAGGGAAATTTGTGCTGAGACCTAAAGAATTAGCCAGGCACCAACAGTGGGGAGAATAAGAACCTACCAAGCCTAAGGAATCTAATACTGAAAGACTCCATACATGATGCAATATACCACATTCTGGGAACCCCAAAAAGTCAGAATGGCTGGAACGTGGTGGGAAAGGGAGAAGGGCAATGAGAGGTCACTTGAGCAAGGGCAAATGGGGCCACATGGGACATGTTGACCACATAAAGGAGTTGACATAGGGAAGGAGAGAAGGCAGGGGTCTCTTTATTCCTTGAGAACTCTTGTCAGTACCTCAACCTGCCCCATTACCTTGGCAATAGCAGCCCAGCTAAGTCCTTCCCATCTGAAAGCTGGAGGATGGGCTGTTTCACGTTAGGGATGAGTCAAACAGTGGCTTCAAGGTGGGGTCCCAGGGCTTCTGGGCTGGCCACAGAGAAGGGAAGAGATGGGAGGCAGATATCAGCATCTGTGGTCACATGTACTGGAAATACGTTTGTTCCATATCTAAGAGGCCTCCATGTCTTTCTAATAACCCTTCCTCTGTCCCTTTATAAAGCTAAAATAGAAGGAAAAACCATGAAGCCAAACCAAAAAGCAAAATGAACTTTGGGGAAATGCCTTCTTAAATGTCTGTCTTGCAGTGTCATCAGTCTCTTTCCTCTATACTCCTAGAAGCCACAACCTTACGAATGATTTGCTCTCCTTCATTTTTTGTGTGTCCACACCATCAGTGTTGGGGCCTAGCAACCTCACAAGATCACATGTCTCATGGAGCATAGTGTAGATGCATAACCCCATAGGGCAGAGCTTGCAGGGTCCTGATACTACAGTTTTAATTTTAGAAGGGGGCCTCAGAAATGAGGGAAACGCATGGTGGTACTTCCAATTCTCCTAAGTATGGAAATATTTGGGAGATTCAGGGCCTGCCCTTCTGTAAGCTACATGTGCTGATGTATAAAGGAAGCCAACTTCATCTCGTCATAAGAGGGGCTCCATGACTCTGTCCCAGCTTTGGCCATTCAAGCATCGAAGTTTACAGCAGGCCAGCTCAAGCTCTCATGGTGCCTTCGAAATAGGAAAGCTTAAGAATGTGGGAATCAGGGGCTGGACAGAGCGTATGAGTTCCCATGTCAGAGCGTATGAGTTCCCAGTTCTCCTCCTCTGCTCCATTGCCTTGCCCAGCTCCTGCCTTTAATTTGGCAATGTTATCTACCACACTGTTTATAATATTTATAACTTCAGCTTTCCAAGATGTTGTCAAAAATTCCCTTTTTAAAAAACCTTTTAAGAGTCTCTTTGCTTTACAGCAAATGGGTAAGTCCATATGGATACAAAAAAATTATCTCTAGAGAAAAAATTGAAAGCAAGATTCTCAAATTCCTCCAGTGATTATATTTTTCCACTTTGCTTCCAAGTCGCTAGAATATTTTTTTCCTATTATGTTCTGACTTCTCAATTTTTCCCTTAAAACAAAGAGAGAAACCTGAGAGAGTAGTTGTAGCTAAAGTTCTAGAACTCTGTCCTTACTCTGGAGGCTCCCATAAAAAAAACCCTTATGATTGAACTCTGTTCTCTTTTAGAGATGGCAGATGCTACAAGAGGAAAAACTCCACTGGTGACTAGCATCATCAGAAAGGCCCAAGGAAACCTTTGTGTACATTCAATCAGTACCCCATTCTGTGTATCCTTTCTCCTGCTAAAATTTCAGAGTAACTCTCCTTAAAACATCCTAGCACTTCCATAAGGGATCACTGCTCCAAATCAAGGACTTCGAGTTAGAAGCTGGACACAAGCACAAAAGGGGAATGATTAGGGCTAAGGAGTGGTATTAGAGGATATAACACAGACTTTAGTTTCAGACAAGTCTGGATTCAAATCTTGTTTCTGGCATTTAGTAAATTATGATGTTCAGCAAGTTACCCAGTGACCTGATCTATAAAATGGGCATAATAACACCTACCCTCCAGGGTGGTGTTTGTCATTAGACAAGAGGATATATTTGTGATGTTTACTATGTGCCCAACAACTGGTAGTTTTTGTTACTGCATTGTAATTTTAGGCACGAGTGACCCTGGGCAAGAGTTCTAAGGACAGGACATTCCAAAGCTGTGTCTTGGGTTGGCCCCTGGTGAAACAGAGAATCAAACAGGCTTATCTGCTTTCCGTTTCCTCCCCTAGGTTTTCCTCTCAAGCACAGCTCTCCAGGAATCTGGGCACTCTCTATCACCTGACGTCATGCTTACTTCTCCACTACTCTTTTCTTGAAAAGATGCTGATAAACAAATTCACACCAAGACAGAAGGGACTGCCATTGGCTTCCCACATTACCTGCTGCCCGCAATTATTAGGCAACAATATCTGTTTAAAAGAATGTGATTTGGACTCCTCCACACCTGGTTCTGGCTCCCTGACAGACTGCCCACAAGACCTCGAGAAAATCATTAACTGCTTCAACCCTCAGATTTGTCATCTGTAACATGAAAATGCTGATATCTATCTCCCAGCATTACTGAGAGGATTGGGTGGGTGGATACATGTCAATGGTCTGGAACTTCACATACTCAGAGTCCTAAAAAGGCTCATTCTTCATGTAGTTTCATAATGGCAGAATTTTACATACCAGTGGCATTTCCTGAAAGTGAAAGATCATTTTGAAGTGTGAGACACTCTGAGACTTGTTAAATTATACAACACTAGTACAGCCTTTCTACAAATACATAATTTGTCACTAGCATTCATTTTGACCCTGCCAGAACCAGTACTATTTATCCAAAAAGCTTTGTAGTCAAAGTCTCTTCTATTGAGTTATATGAGAAACCCTAAGACCTTTTAGGCAAATAGTTTTGGTTAAGGAGAGTCAACAGTCCATTATGGAAAACAGTATAGAGTTTCATCAAAAAAATAAAAATAGAACTACCATAAGATCCAGCCATCCCACTTCTGGGTATTTGTCTAAAGGAAATAAAATCAGTATTTCAAAGAGATATCTGCACCGTCATGTTCACTGCAGCACTATTCACAATTACCAGGATATGAAAATAACCTAAGTGTCCAATGTATCAAAGGATAAATGGATACAGAAAATGTGGTACATGTACACAATAAAATATTATTCAGCCGTAATAAAGGAGAGAAATCCTGCCATTTGTAACAATACGGATGGGCCTGAAGGACATTATGCTAGGTGAAATAATCTACGTACAGAAAGACAAATCCTGCATGATCTTATTTATGTGTGAGATTATAAAAAGTTGAATTCATAGACTCATAGAGCAGAACAGTGGTGACCGGGGGCTAGTGCATGGGGAAATGGAGAGATGGTAGTCAAAGGGCATCGACTTTCAGTTGTAAGATGAACAAGTTCTAGAGATCTAAGGTACAGCATGCGTGGTAATGGAAGTATTAATTACTTTGATTGTGGAAATCATTATACAATGTATACATATATCAATTCTACTTTTTAAAAATCAAATAGCTTTTGCAGAAAACATTGGTTTTACCCACAGAGGAGGAAATAAACTTGGACTCAAGCTTTAAGAAGAAAATCTGACTCCAGTCCCGCAAGACAGACTACAGAGGTAGACAGAGTGGGACTACAGACACTTGCTGGAGATCTCGCTCAGTGCAATTACCTGGGACCTGACAGTCTCATTCATTCCTTGAAAATACAGATTGAGCATCTACTCTCTTCTCAGTCCTATTCAATGGGCAGCAAATGCAGGCAGACAAGACAGTGTGGTCCTTCCCTCAAGGAGCAGCTAATCTCCTGGGGAAGAGGTAACTTTAAGTAAACAATCACTCCACTAAACATATAGTCACAAACATGTTAAGGGACAACTTTACTTATCGAGGCACCTACTCAAATGCTAACACTTATTCACTATGCTCTTTTTTAAAAGGTCTGGATTGTTTTTGGGGTATCTTTCCCATATTAAATGATTAAATCCATAAGCTACCATAGAATCTTCAAGAGGTAGCAGAATATAAATGCAAAATTAAATACAGCAGCAGATCCTTGAAATTCAGGAGTAGATACATCTCTAGAGTGCAGTGAATCTTCAGTTTTGGAAGAACCACTAGACTACATTGTTATACCCAAAAAACAAGTAGATATAAAGGAATATGGTAATGGAATAATCTGTAGAGGAAGGCCAAGAGTGAAACTCACTCCTCAGCTTGGTACCAGTTCCCTCACACCAGCCTAAGTCAGCTTTGTGCTTTGTGGCTCAGCCAGTTTGCCACTATCTGCAGCTTATGGTTCTTCTGGTTGTTCATGAACAGTCAATCCATGGATTTCCTGAAATTCTATTGATAGTGCATACTTAAATGTAAGACCTGTCCTGGTGGTATCCATAAGCAGGAAACAAAGTCAAGCAAATACCTTTGAATACTTTAATACTCAATTCAGAATCCTTTAGGACTTTGCTCACCTACTCTGAGGATGGCTGGAATGGAGATCCTGGGTCTGTTATTCTCTGCCTTTATAGAACACCATATCATGTTAATGTCTATGAGAAATGTAACCCCAAATCACCACTGTTTCCACTCTAATTTCAAATTCTGCAACCAATCAGTGGGTGATTATTATATGCCAGGCACAATACTAGAAACTTCCACATACATTACCTCAATCTATTTTTTATTTCAAAAGCTAGTTGTAGGCATGGCTAAGGAGTTGCAACTGAATCCTAGATCACTGGGGGACTTTGCAAGGAATACACAAAATATTTTATACTAAGAAACGAATTGGCCAATAGTTTCAAATTCTAAAACTGTGATAAAGGCCAAGAGCTACGTGCCAACCAATTAGGAATTATGAGATTAAAAATAATTAACCATATAATAACTATTTCTCCATTTTGCTTATTACCACAGCCAGAACATCAGAGTCATGGTCAAAATCCACTGAAAGAGGAGAACAAACTAGACAAGGAAGGATTCCATTACAGGATATCCCTGAGCTTTCCAAGGCTACAAGATACCTAATGCACCTGTGAAGAAACAGTGATAATTTTTAAGTTATCACAGAATGCTAATCTCTGTTACTATTTACACCCTTGCTAAGTCTTTGGTTGAACTAGATAAAATTGCCATTTTTGTAGGTAAAAAATGGTGAAATATCGGTCATTTCATATGGTTCTATAGATATAACCACATATCAGGAAGGTTCCCTCCACCCACCCCAAGGGCTAAAATTAAACTGCTGAGTGATCATAAAGAGAGAGCACTTGACAATCATTCATAAAAGGAGGCAACCAGTAAATTCTTAAATCAAATCCCAGCAAATCCCTCTCAAAGGATTTTCACAAGACTGGTTATGCAATGTATGTAGAGGAAAAGACCAAATTGGAAGATACACTGTATCCACAGGCTAACCGTGAAAGGCTCTTTGCTCTAGTGAGGGTTTCTTCTGTACAGTCTCCTTGTAGAAACAGAAGACGGCCTGAGGGATACTTTAATTCCAAGTTGACTCATTTCAGAAAACCTCCCACTAAAGGTATGCACGAGTAGTCCCTTAGTGGAAACCCAGAATGCATGCCCCTTTCTACTTGCCTTCATATTCCTTCAGCATAAAGTATATGAGATGAAATTTTGGACAGGTTCTGCCCCCACACCCAACTCTGTGTAACTGATACCATGTTCCCATCAATGCGGGAACCCTCTCACCCATGAAAGCTACTGAAATAGGAAAAATCAACTTATCTCAAAGTTTCATCACCACTGGAGCTATTACTAAGAGCAGATTTCAAGGGTAGACAGGGGAATTAAGGATTTCAAATGACCAGATGGAAGTCTAGGGAACTGTGGATTTTTCAGGGCTCTCTGGCCACCTTTGGGCAAGGTACTTAATTTCCCTGAGCTTCAGTTTTTCCTTCAAAAAATAGGGATAATTACTCCTTTTTTGAAAGCCATACAGAGACCTTGCCAGTAGTTACTCCAGGCAAGACAGTTACTCCTGGCAATATTTGCATCCTTATGAAACATGAAGCACTGGGCTACATTCTATCCATACATTATTATATCAGTTAATTTTGATTCTTTAAATCCACCATTAGATAAGGTAGATATTATTATCATTTCTCGGATGGGGAAATGGAGGCACAGAGTGTTTAAGAGCCTTCTTAAGTCACAACTATTAAACAGCAGGGTTAGAATTTGAACACAATACGAAGTGTTTTGTAAGCTATGAATCCCTGTGCAAACATGGGGCATTAACAACCAAACGGCAAGTGCTTTGCCAGAGCTGAGGAGAAACATAACCACCTTGGTTGGTCATTTTTCCTGCCCTCTGACTTCAGCAATACAGCAAGGCAATCAGTAATCAGTCCATCCAAACCAAATCCAACCTTTACATTTTAAAAAGGACACTTCACAGAGGAAGAAGTTATTTTCTCAGGGAAGATATTTAAGTTCTTCTTTAGTATTTTAAATCTTCAGAAGCAAGAATAATTTAAATCAATATAAACATTTATAGGCCCTATTTCCAGATCAAAATGCTCCCAAAACAGTGATCTCTCAAGCTACCATATGCCAGTGCTTAGGATAGCTGAGGAAGCTCAGGATACTTATGAGAATACAATCATTTAGGGATCAAAAACCTCAAATGTATGCGGCGGGGTGGGCAGGTTACAAATGAGTAAAGGGGGCTGGGTATAAGGCAATAGGGAATGGTGGAGATTGTGACAAACAGCCCATACCTCCCTAAAGGGGGCAGTTGCTACCCAGTTTTAGCCAACTTTTTGCCTGTTGCATGTCAACCCACAGATCAATTTTAGTGAAATACATTGATTTTTATCTAACTGTTGGCATCCATTCAGTTTTTGTTTTAAAAGTGCCTCAACTTAGCTTTTTGGCCACCATTCTCTACTCTCTGCTTAAGTGAGCACACTGGCATTTGTCCACTGACCTGACCAGTTCCCAACATGCAGATGCCATAGGCTAACCATGCCTTACAAAGTGCAAACAGGAATTCCTTGCTAAGTTCCACTTCATGGCAAAAATTTTTAAAAAACAACACATATACCAAAAAAAAAAAAAAAAAAAAAAACAACCACCCCTTTGATGCTAGGCTGAAATATAAGAACTCCATGAAGACATATGCAGGGAGGTGGATCCAAGCATGAGGCCCAGATGGCTTTTATATAAACCACAATCCACATGGTTATAAATCACCATCCAATTTCTCTTTCAGCTCAGATCTGTAGCTATGTTTCCCTTCCCCCAACCCTAACCTCGGTCAGCCTCACATTTGCTACATTCTTTAACTTTCCTGAGCATACCATGTTGCCACTCACAACACCCCAGTCCCGATGCAGGTGTGTTGGGAATTTCTTCATTAAACATCACTTAGTGAGCGAGCATCTATCAGGGTGCTAGGCAGTGTGAGCAAGTGGACAGATGTGACTCCTGTCCTCAAAGAAGTTAATATCTAATGGGGATACAGGCATTTAAGCCCAATGTGCAAAATAATTATCACCCCAAATGTTCAGTGGAAAAAGAAACAAAGTCACAGAGGTTAAGTGAGCTGGAAGGGGTAGAGAAGGCACCTCAAACTCCAACCAGACCATGACCACATGCACAGTTCAGATCATATCAACTTGGAACATACAATAGTTCTAAGAGAAAATAATGTCTAAAGCAAGAGTGTCCAAACTTTTGACTTCCCTGGGCCATACATAAAATATGCTAACAATAGCTGATGAACTTAAAAATAAAATCACAAAAAAGAAAAATCTCATGATATTTTAAGAAAGTTTACAATTTAGTGTTGAGGCACATTAAAAGCCATCCTGGGCTGCAGGTGGCCTGTGGGCCATGGGTTGGACAAGCTTGAAGGCATCCTATCCTTTCCAAAAAAGCAAAAGGATTCCCTCATATTAACTTTTAAAATTGCAAACAACTTTACAAACTAATATATATTTAAATGTATGTTTGCTCAGTTATATCCCGGCAAAGAGGCTTTGTTACTTAACTCAGAGACAATGTGTCAAAGTGTGGTCACCAGAGCAGCAACATCATCAGCACTTGGGAAATTGCCAAAAAATGAAAAGTCCCCAGCTCCTCCCTAGGCCTATTGAACCAGAAACTCTGGGGTTAGGGTCGAGCAATCTATTTTAATAATCTCTCCAGGTACTTTTCATATAGAAAGTTTGAGCACTGCCATCGGAGACTTTACCAACCCAAACACCATTTCCCTTGTTAATGAAAATAATCTGTTATTTTGATGTCTCTTCATATACCTTTATCACTGAGTTAAAACATAAAATTGTGAGAGAAGAGACTGAATCTCCCATTTCTTGAGAGTAGTTAAACTTACACAGTGCATTCAAAATATTAAAATTTGCTGTGTCATGTCACTCCATTCTCTGGGAAACTCCTGGATTATTGGACCACTTCTTGTTGAGCTTTCTCATCTGCGAAAAATTAGCTGAGCACTTCTAACATACCTAGGCCTGTGCCAGGTACTGGGAATATAAACATTTTTATTGAACTGAAAGAGATTTTTAAAAAAACCATTCCCATTACAAAGCTTTGATGTTATTAAATAGCATATAAAATATGGTAAATCCCTCATAACATTTGCTTAAATGTTATGTCAATTACAAGACAAACATACATTAGTTGGGGGGAACAAAGTACCTACTTGTGAGTTTACATTGGCAAAGAGGTCCAGAAGATGTAATATTCACTTCTAATTACTGAGATGAAATGTGCTTGCCTCTTTCATGACAGCTCAGTATATGTGTTGGCCCACAATGTGGACACAATGCTGGAAATAAAAACTGTGGGTCTCTGTCCTCCACATGCTTCCCTACAGTGATGTGCTTTGAATGTACCATGCAGCAAGCTCCATTTTGAAGTGTTCTAACATTGGAGGCACGTTTCAGGAAACTTGGAACTCCAACGAACCCACATTTACATCAAAATGAGCCTCTGATGTAAAACTCAAATAGTTTACTCTCTGATGCAGCAAGGTATTTTGAATGAATTCCAGAGTATATTAGTTGCTTACTGCTGCTATAACAAATTAACCACAAACTTGTGGCTTAAAACATTACAAATGTATTATCTTATAGTTCTGGAGGTCAGAAGTCCAAAATCAGTCTCAGTGGGCTAAAACCTAGGAGTTGGCAGGGCTGTATCCATCCTGAAAGCTCTAGAGGAGAATCTGTTTCCTTTACCTTTTCCAGCTTGTAGAGGCCACCTGCATTCCTTGGATCATGGCCCCTTCTTCCACCTTCAAAGCTTGCAACTTAGCATCCACCAATCTCTCTCCCCAACTTTGCTTCTGTGGTCACATCTCTCTCACCTTCCTGCCTCTCCAAGAATCCTTGTAATCATATTGGGTCTGCCCAGATAACCTAGGATAGTAGTCCCATCTCAAAATCCTTAATCACATTTGTAAAGTCTCTCATCATGTAAGATAACATATTCACAGGTTCTGGGTATTAGGATGTGAACATTGTTGAGGATGGGTTGACATTGTTCAGCTACCCCACTGAGAGCATACTTTTTGAATATGAAGAAATATTTTGCTGTACCATAGTTAGAAAATATGTGACTTATAAACAGGGCAGGGAATGACCATCTCATGTGCATTCACTGTGAGCCAAGATGAGACCAGGTGCCTTTTATACCGCCCTCGCAACAACCCTAGAAGGTAGCTTCCATCATTATCCTTTTCCAGAGGAGAAGACAGACTCAGAGAGATTCAATTAACTTGTCCAGCACACATGCCCGTGTGTGGGACCCAGGTCTGCCTGACCCCAGAGCCCATGCTTATTCCTCTTGTCCTAATCTCCTTGCTACAACAGAATGTCTCATCCTGAGCCTCTGCCTATGCCTAGATGAGGGGCTAGGGTTACAAATGGAATGTTTGTCTTTCCATCCCATAGTGAGTCTTTTTTTCTTCTTTAATCAATTTCTTTACATGTGGAATAGCATATGTTAAGGGAGTAGACTCTCGAGCCAGGCTTCCAGCAAACAAACCCCAGCTTGCCACTTATCAGCTGTGTGACCTCAGGCAAGTTGCTCAACTGCTCTCTGTCTCTGTTTCCTCATCTATAAAATGGCAATAATAATTGTATATGCTCTCATAGAGTTTAGGAAGGTAAAATCAGTTACTACAGATAAAATATCAAAAACAGTACCTGTTCTAAGTGTTTGCTATACATTATTAAACGAAAGCATGGCAGAAAGTCAGGGATGAACGCACTACAGTGTGAGGGGAAAGAATGAGAGGTTCTTTATCACAACCCACAGTTGGTCCCTGGCAGAGCACATCAAATGACATCAAGGTCTAAGTTCTCTATTCTTTTTAATGGACTGTTATGAGAACAAAATGAGTTAAAACATGTAAGTCACTTAGAACAGTATCTTATTATCATTTTTGTTATCAACATTAATAAACTGGTGGTTGTGAGGGTGCTTCACTTAAGCAACACAAAAAACTCAACAAACTAAAAATTAACCACAATTCCTGAGAGTAATTAAAATGTTCTATTTGGGTCCTTTGGATAAACAAGGAAGAAAAGAATTAAGGAAAGACACTTCTAGAACAGCACTACTTATCTATTTCTTAAATCCTATAAAGAACTTCCAAATTAATCCTGAGTGCTCAGAGCACTGCTGAGCTGTAGATAATGAAATCAGAGTAATGGTATATTACAGTCCTCCAGCCACATGCACACATTCAGGCCAGTTCCCTCCTTGGTCTTTCCATCTGTCCATCTACCCATCCCATGTTTACTAAATGCTGACTATATGCCAGTCACTGAAATGACAGATGCTTAGGATACTCAAGTGAAAGACATGGTATCTCCCTTCAAGAAGATGAGTAAACAGACAACCACAAGAGAGTGTGTTAGGCTAAAAGCAGGCACAGGACACTTAGGGGCACAAAAGATGATAGGCACCTCATTATGTCAACTCCTTGAGGAAACAAGTGACCTGAATATTAAAGGTCACACTGCCCAGGAAGGGACAAGCAGGAGGTCACTCCTGGCAGGCTGGACAGTACTTTATCTGTAAATAAGTACCATGTACATTATCAAAGTACAAAGGCATGAGAATACTTGGCCTCTTTGGCATACCACAAGGTATCTGTTCTCACTGGGGCATAGAGTTTGAGTGGCCAAGTGGCAGGAGAGGATGGCACTCAGATCTTGAAGGATCTTCTATTCTGTGCTCAAGAGTATGGAGAGGGAAATGGGGAGGCAGTGGCAGTTTTAAACAGGCATGACTGAAGAGAGCGACAGATGTGGAGGTTCTTGCCATCTCTGAAAGACCATGAATGATGGCCAACACATAAGAGTGACAGTGGATGTGCCGCCCTGGGCGGGAAGCAGTGGATGCTTCCTGCTGATCTGGGCCCTGAGCTCTTTCTACTTTGCTTTAAATTCTAAATGGCCTATGGACTTTTCCTCATTCTTTTCTGGTTCTGCAGCATGTGTGTGCCCTTAGGGCTGTGTAAAAATAGGCCCGGGGCCCAGGGAAGAGGCAACTCAGTTGCCCAAGGATCTCAGACACTCCCCAGGCATGTGGCTAGCTTTCTGGCAGCTGTTGGGAGGGCTCAAGGTCACTGGGCCTGGAAACCTGATCCTGCTGCAGATGGCTTTCCCCTGGCCCAGGAGGCTCTGGAGAGAATGCAGCCAGAGGTACCTGGCGCCAAGGCTCTTCCAGGCCAACTCAAGGAGCTGTCTTTCACAAGGGGACACCTGCCCCTGTTTCAGCTTTTGTGTTCCCATCAGTAGGTCAACTCAGGCCCTTTCCAGAAATATTCTGTCTCCTCCCTTTTTGCTAGCTCTCAGCTAAGCCTAACTGGTTCTGCTGTATCCGCAGATGAAAACTAAGGAGAACGAGGCTTGGTGAGGTGGAGACTATTTTTATATCACCCCTTCTCTGTCACAGAGGTAAACACCACATCTCTGAAAATAGACTTGGGTTCAAGCTCCAACCTGCCTCTGCCTAGGTAAATAATCTGAGACCAAGAACAACCTTTTAAATCCTCAGTTCCCATGTGCAAAATATAGACAATAACTGCATCTATATCACAGGGCAGTTTCAGTAATTAAGAAAGCTCTCAGCACACAGTCTGATGCATAGTGAGTGCTCAGTAAATATTATCTCATTTAAATCTCATAACCCTGTGAGGTGGTGTTCTCTTCCACATTTCTCGTAGAAGGAAGTGAAGCACTAAGGCCAAGTGGATTATCCAGGGCCATACTTATGATGGGACTGAGCAAGACTGACCATGCTGCTCTGTGACATGAGATCTCTCAGGGGTTTCCTTTGAGTCCAGCACTATCATTCAGAGAGCTAGAGGAAAGCAAATGAATTCAAACCCCATAAACAAGCCCCCACCCAAAAGCAGGGCTGGCCATTCCTGAGGAATGTCAGTTTTTAAAACAATACTTAAGTCTCTTGAAAAATCATCACAAGAGCTAACATCTACTGAGGGTCACTCTGTGGCCAGCAACATGCCGGCACTTCATGTTGATTGTCTCATTGAAGCCTTAAAACAACCCTGTGGAGCAGGTACTATTACTACCTCTGTTATAAACTGGTTCCCTCAGAGCTTGAGGGACACACCTGTGTTTCAAGCCATTGGCCTTCCCAGCCGATGCTCTCAGCTGTGATGCCTTGCAGAGGTCAGAGGTAAGTAAGACCTAATCCGACTGTCTTTTTCCTAGAGGAGAAGAGACTGAGGAGGTCCAGAGAAAGGAGGATTGGAGCCAGGAGCAGAGCTGGAACCTGACACTGCCGTGTTCCTTCCTAGGCTCCATCCCACTGTGTCTCCCCAGGTGCTGGTCTTCTGCGAGGGGTGACTATGGTGGCCCTATCCTGGGCTACCTAACCCTATTTATAGCAGCTTTTATCACTCATATGTGGGGCTCCATGGAAGCTTTTATTTGGGAAAAAATGAGGGGTTCTGCTTATGGAACAGAAGTTAGAAAATTACTGCCTGGCTCTTCTCTGTGCCTAAGTGCAGATTCCTACTGTCTTAGGAAATCCAGTGAGGGCATTTTCCACAGAGCTCCCTGAAAGGATAAGGTAAGAAGCAGAGCTGTGCCCTACATAGCAGGAGCACCAAACCTGGGATCTATGGAGCCCCAGGGCGTGCATGAGCTGGCCTGTGGGGTTCATGATCTGCTCAGGTTGTATGCAAAATTCTGGGGTATATGCAATTTGGGGAGGAGAGACCTAGAAGATTTCTGAAGGGTTCTCAGATTTCCAAAGGGCTCCATGTCCCCCAAAACATGAATGACCACTGAAAGAAATCAGTATCATAACAACCGCCATATATTGAGTGCTGATTATATGCCAGGAAAATAGGGATAATAAGATCACCTGTATCAAAGGGCTGTTGGGAGGATGAAGTAAGGGGATATGCTGTATTTGTAAAGCCCTTAGGACGGCGCTTGGCACAAGGCAAACACTCTGTAAGCTTTAGATATATTTTATCACTTTAATTATTATTATCCATTATTATCATTTTCATTGCCTCATTAGTCTTCATGAAAACTTTATGAGGTGTGTATTATTATCAACCCACTTCATAGAACAGGAAATATGAGGCTTCAAGGAGTTAATTAGCTCAAGGCTGAAGCATAGCAGAAAAGGAATGGAAACCTGGCCAGGCCAGCCCCCAAGCTCAGGCTGGCCCTCTGTCTAGATGCACTGAGGTAGGAAGGCAGGCGGACTCCTTGAGGAGCCCAGGAGGAAACAGGGGCTCAGCACTGGGAGGCTCAGCTGACCCCAGGCCCAAGATCAGCTAAAGGAGAAAGCAGCCCTGGGGCTTTTTTGCTGAAAAGGCAAGCAAGCCTCCCGAACTTTGTGCTTCTCCTAATCAACAACAGAGAGCCAAGCGGCTTAAAATAATAATGATTTAAAAAGAAAACCACCCCCTGCCGCTGGCTATTCCCAGGCTCCAAAGTGAGCCAATGCCCCCAATGTCTTGAGTACAGTGAATTCAAGTAGGGAAGCGGGGCCGCCCCAGCACCCGCTGGCTAACCTCCAAGCAACGCTTTTCCTTCTACAGTAACACGTAACTCTGCTCAACACACCACTTGAAAGCCAAAGAGATGCCCTCGGTTGCCATGGCAATGTTAAATAGACAAAACATTTTAACCAGCTCTGACGCACACACACAAACTTATTTAAGGGCCAAGGGGATGAATTTGGTGGGGGAGAGGGAATGGGGTTGGGAGTGTTGTTTCTAAAGCTCTATCTCCAAGGATTTGGCCCCAAAAGCATCTGGGTCAGACTGAAACAGGGCAAAGGGCTCCTTAAAAACAAGCCAGGGCTGGGCTTGCTCCAGGAAAGGGAAGCCACTGCTGTGCCTCTCTGCCTTTCCTGGTGCCATATTTTATGAAGGCCAAGAGGAGGGCACTGAGGGTTACAAATGCTGATAGAAATGCATTAGGCTTGAGTCCTGGGGACAGCATCTCAGTTTCTCACCCAAAAGGTATGAGTGTTATGCTAGCCCACAGCAGTCAGGTGGACTGAATGTGCCATGAGCTTAGAAATCTTAAAGCACTGTGTAGATGCACATTAGTGCTGATATAAAAATATTAACAGCTGTTTCCAACCGGGTAGTGTTTCCATTTCCCAAATTTTATAGCTGAACTTCTGTTCACAGGAATTGACCCTGGATTTTTTCCTTTAGAAATCTTTGTTCTGAGGTTTCTTCCCCAGATGCAGGAAGGAATCTGTATGATAAAGCAGGCAGAGGGCTTGTCCCAGGTCTGAAAAGACCTCTGTGCCTATAAGTCTGCTGTACTCTGGGCTCTTCCATGTCCCTCCTTTCACCACAGGCACAGCAGGACAAGGAATTGATGCTGCCAAGAGGCTAGAAGAGCCTCACCAGACACAGTTCGTGGCAATTTGGTACAATCAATGAATGACTGTAAAACCTTCCTCTGTGGGATCCATGATATCCTCAGGTAAACCCATCCTCCAGAAATGGGTTCCACGCCTGGCTGTCTCCACTTGGAATCCTCTTCCACACATCATCTCTTGTGGTGAACTCTCTGACCTTTCAAAACTCACCCTTTAGAAGTTATTTTGAAGCCTTCCTTGCCCTAGAGGTAGAATGGATCCCACTGTGCCATGCACAGATGTCTGTGGGAGCAGCTGCAATAATTTATTGTTCTAATTGTTCTCTGGTCTCTTGCCCACTCATCTGAGTTTTTTGAAGGCAGGGATCATACCTTGTTCACCTGTGTATTCAGCTGGCCTAGCCCAGCACCTGGCATTACTAGGCACTCTGTGACTGCTTGCTGATTGACACTCTAAATGTACACAATGCCAAGCCCATTATGATTATGCCCTGCTGCCCCTGGAATCCTCTAGGCCATATCCCACAAATGTCTGCTTTCACTTCCCCATCTCCGGGAAGACAGCAGGAGTTAGACCAGAGAACAGAGCAGCTGGGCAGCCTAGCGGGTTAGGAGGAGTGAAAGGAGGGAGGAAAAGGCACCCTCTTCCAGGGCTTCTTCCTCCTACAAAGCTCATGCTCCTAACCCACCCTTTAGCTGAGGATACAAACTGACCCGTTGAAAACTGAAATAGCTCCCACTCCATTCCTGCTCTTAAATAAAGCTGCTTTCCTTTGTCTCCATTATTAAAGGGCCCTAAAGGTGTTCTATCTATTTTCTTTTCTTTTTTTTTTTTTTTTTTTGAGATGAAGTCTCACTCTGTCACCCAGGCTGGAGTGCAGTGGCGTGATCTCAGCTCACTGCAACCTCTGTCTCCTGGGTTCAGGTGATTCTTCTGCCTCAGTCTCCCATAGCTGGGACTATAGGCGCTTGCCACCACACCTGGCTAATTTTTTTGTATTTTTAGTAGAGACGGGATCTCACCATGTTGGCCAGGCTTGTCTCAAACTCTTGACCTCATGATCTGCCCGCCTCAGCCTACCAAAGTGCTGGGATTACAGGCATGAGCCACCACGTCCAGCCTGTCTGTTTTCTTAGGGAGTGACCGCATTAACTCTATGCTAATTTTTTTTCTGGGAGAGTCCATTACCCTCCTAAAAGAATACACTTCCCAAGTTCTCATCTCATTGTGTGTCATCTTCCTTCTGCCATGCTTGCTACATGTCTTCTCCTTTGGTATCCTCCAAACAGACAATATTTAGCAAACAACAAATGTTTATCATTGGCCACCCATATAAAGTCTAATTGTGAGGTTAACCACCTAGGAATCTAGAATTGGTGGCACACACCCTATGCCATATTCTCAAATTATACTTCCCATGAGCAAAGATACTTTAACTTTATATATGCTCATGGGTACACAGGTGTCCTATTAGCCAGAAAATCACCCATGCCTATTGAAAGAACTTCCTGTGTGATCTAATGAGTTTTGCCTTATGAACTTGTCATTGTTTTGTGATGTAGGGACAAGAACAACGATCCTGTTGTCCTTATCGTCATCCTATTCATTTCCTACCGAATGGAATGACTGTGGTAGAGGTTCTTACGTTTTCCTGGACTCACATCCTGTATGCTGAACTATTCTCTGCTAGGCTTACCACAAGACTGTGTTTGCCTCCCCACCCTGAGCTGGGACTAATTATCACGGACAATTATAGAATTTTATATTCTTATGTTCTAAAAATAACACAGTTCACACACAAAAAAAAACAAAACAAAGCAAAACAAAATATCACTGGTATGGCTGAAAGAGTTATGGAGAACCTGCAACACTGCACTGGTGCTATAGTAGTATTTATAGGTAACTTATTTGCACATAGAAATAAATTTGCAAAGAAGGATCTGAAGTGGCAATATTACAGGTTGAAAATCCCACATCAAAAAATCCAAAATCTAAAATACTCCAAAATCTAAGAGGCTAGAAGAGCATGACATGAGGCTCCTGGGAAGTGCTCAGTGGAACACTTTGAATTTTGTATTTGGGATGCTGTAAGTATAATGCAAAGATTCCAAAATCCAAAACATGTCTGGTCCCAAATATTTCAGATTAGGGCTACTCAATCTGTATAAGCTTGAAAGTAGACTGCAACAACAAGTAAATTCTCCAACAGAAGTGCTTAGAATACAGGTGCACCAAATAGAATAAAAGGTTGACTATCCACATATCAATTCTACACATGCATTATAATGGACTGGGGCAATTGCATCAGTATCTATCCTGGAGGGAAATAATGCATCTGTTTCATATGAAGATATGACTACATGTGTAGCATGCCTGCACTAAAATTAAGTCTTCTATCATCCAAATTTTCTCAATTATTAATACCCTAGACAGCTGCAGTAGCTGTAGCAAAAATAGCAGCCCAGCTTTTCCAAAAGTCAAAGCAGCCATGAGATGTCAGCCTGGGGACTTTCCTATGTAAGAAGTGGTTCGTCTTCAGATCAAATAAAACAAACAAAACCTTCAGTGGAACAACAACAACAAAATCTTGCTTCAGAATGTAAACTGGAAAATGACTCCTCCCCTTCCATACATACGCTGACATCTTTATAATAAAAATGTTTTTGTGCATGAAAAAAAGCCAACTCAACAGGCTGCCTATCTGCCCAAGTCACTGGGATAACCATTCAGAAAACCTAACAGTAAACCCAAGGAATACCAACCACTTTGGTTTATTCTGCAATGAGACCTATCAAACTGTGCCTTCTTACAGGAGGTAGAATGGGATTAGAGAAGTACATTATGCATTTTTTTTTTTTAGATTTCTGGAGGCAAATGAATGCCCAACAAAAATAGCTGTCCTTAAGTTGCCACCTTCATGTTTTAAATAGGTTATTAGTGTCATCTTAACAGACTCTGAAAACATATATATATTTCGTAAATACTCATGCTTGAAATGTGTTTTGAAGTGAAAAACTAAGCCAATGTTTTCTGAACTCAACAATGACCATGAATTTTAATTTAAAGATTATGTCCCAGTGCAGGACATGCAATAAGAAAAATAACAGATTTTTAAAACATTAGTTTTGGGGGTTATGTATAAAGCTATAATACCAGAGCTTAAATGCATCATGCCAGAGAGAATATCACTTGCAAAGGTTATGCTGAAAAGGTTCAAATGTGACTGCACATTTCACATTCCTGTCACAGTTCTGATTTCACATCATTCTAACATTTAAAGACAATCTGATCACATGTTCCAGTTTCTGATTAGTAAGATACCATCACCTCATCCGTGCCCGAGCACCATACACAAACAAATATTGATGTGGGCCTTTGAGGAAGCAGAACAACTCATAACAGTTCAAGTTTTAAACATGTATATGTTTGCACCAATTCTGCATAATTTGTATCTAGGAGCAAGGACAATATTTCATTTTCACTGTCTCAATATACATAAAAATCACAGCCATTTTTCAATAAATGCCAACAAATGTCAGAAAAGAAGAGCACAGCTACTTGGAAATAGCTGTGAGTTTATTAATATAATCCCCTGGAGTAAAGCATCTGGTATGAATGTTTTCAAGATGGTCAATATCATTTAGAGGCAGGGCTTGCTGACAGAACTCAAACATTTGCTACCTACGCACCACTTACCATTTGCGATCTGTTCTTCGGACAGCCATTGATGTCTTCAATCTTTTCATTTGCTGAAAAAGGAAACACAAGTCAGAAAAAATAAATCACCAGAGAGACACTTTCAGTAGTGATGTTCAGGACACTTGAGGCCAACCAAGTCCTAAGGCCCATAGCAGGGACTGTCCAATCAATGCAGGCATGTGAAATGCTGAGACACATCTAGCAAGCTTCAGGACTTACTCATCGAGCTGCCATCCTCCAGGGACAGCTGGGGCAAGGTCATCATCTAAAACAGAGACAACTGCATTGATGACAGTCTTGGAGTGATGGGGCATTGTGGAAATGCTTGGAGGCTGGGAAAGAGAGTGAGCTGTGATTATGCTTTAGGCTCTTGGAAAGGCAAACGCAACTGCCACAAAAGACGGAATAGTTCAGAGTGGATCAGTCCAGCTACAACTCAGCTCCCAGGGACAAAAGCCACAAATGAAAGCATCTCGCTCCATCTTTGGCCAGGCTAATATTGCTTTTGTTTGTCCTAATAACTATTCCCAAAGCACTGGCAAATAGAGAAAGTAAGAAAGTGAAACTTTATCACTTTCTCACTATGTGGCTTGACCAATGCCACACAGTAAGTCCAAATTAGATCAAGGAACGCACGTGTGTGAAGTCATAACAGTACCCAGCTACTTAGGGAAGTGATAGAAAGAGGTTGCATTGCATTCACGGGAAATCAAGTATTAATACAAAGGAGGATTGGCCCAGCTTCCCAGGGTGAATGCAGTTCATCATAAGTTGGTGGGGGGGTGTCCCTGACATGACACAGTCCAAGGTATCTATGGAGAGATTGTGTTTGAGAATACAGCAGCACAAGAAAGGCAGTAAACATGGTGGTTAAAGCACAGGCTTTGGAGGCAAAGATACGTCAGCTTGAATCCCAGCTGCAGAGCTTCTTAGCGTGTGACCTTAGGCATGTCACCTAACCTCTTTGGGTCACAGTTTCCTCATCTATAAAACAGACTTAATACTACCTGCTTCACAGGAGAAGCAACGAAAATTAGATGATGCGAGTAAAATGCTGAGCACAGTGCCCAACACATAGGAAGCGCTTTCGAAATGGTAGTATCATTAACCCAGTAATATGTATTATCATCTATGTAAAATACATAAACATTTTATTTTTGGTATCTCCATCTGAGTTTAGAAATTCAGCTATGACTCCATAGTAAAGAATTAAGGGTTAGCCTCCTCTCAAAGCCTTTATAAGCTCTCTCTGCAATCCTATGTCCTTACCCACAGAAGGGTAAGATAGACACACTCAGGCCTCTGTTCTCACAGCACCCTGTACCTGCCTCTGTTTTGTTCTTAATCATCCAATACAGATTTCCTTCTTTTCTTGTTTCCCCCAACTATGCTGTGAGAGCCTGGCAGACATGCATAGTTCACATCTGTATCCTTAAAGCTCAATAACTGCTTGCAAAATTGAATTCCCCAAATAAAATCATATATTTTAATCAATACAATATCTAAAACTTCCATGCAGAGAAAAGCCACTGGAAATTGTCTGAAAAAGATAATAGAATCAAAGTGTCCCAAGCCTCCAAAATTTTAGAAACCTGAACCATTATCTCAAATTGAATTTATTTTTTCTCTAGTGTTTCTATCTTGAGAGAGAAGTGAAAATTAAGAAGAAAGCTAGTGGCAGAAAATTGTTTAAAATCTAATCACCAAAAGACAGACTGGCTAGTATATATTCAGTCTAATCTACACCTTGTTTTTTTTTGGAACTTGCAGAAGTAATAGATGTTAAGGTTTATGACCCACCTGGGAAAATCCCAATCTTCAGAGATCTAACTGCATTTTCTCAACTCCTCTTAACGTAAGAACACTAGGATAGGCATTGTAGAAAGCCTTGCTCCCAAAAGAGGTACCATGAAAAGCACAAACAAGATGCCCACTGAATGGAATAACTCATGGATATTTGTTCTTCTGTTTATCAGCAAATATAATGAGCCAGAATATATTACTAGCATGAAAAAATAAGAACATAGATTCTTATCTGCTTTGTTTCCTACCGCCACCCCAGAGCTTAGCACAGTGCCTGGTACACAGGAGCCACTCAATAAATACTTGTTGAGTGGAACTAAGTATTCCACTCAATGGAATATATTCCACTTCTGAATATCTCAATGAATCAAGAAATCTTGATTCTTGAACATTGAGATGAATCAAGAATAGCTGCCTATTTTCAAGCAGCTATCCTTCCACTCGTTATACAGATGTACAAACTAAAGCCCAAAAAACTTGACAAATGGCACTCTTTCATATATGGGAAATTATGGCAGGCATGAGCTCTGACCTTGGATTTTGACAGTCAACATTGGAGAGAATAAATATGTGGCTTTTGAGAATCAAGGCCAATCAAGGTGTCTTCCAACTGGATACTCATGATGGCCAAAGTCATAAGTCATTGGATTCTGATCAATACCTAGTTCAACATTAGGTCATTAGTGCTCATTACAGTGAAGGATGGATAACTGCGATCCCAAGAAGTCATTTGGGACATTTTAAAGATTCTTTATATGCCACCTAAATAATGAAACCAAAGGGCTTGGTCTAATTACTCGTCTATTTTCTTTTCATGGTCCGTCACCTAAACCCAGTCAGGTGCTCTTTGAATTTAAATATCATGGCTCTTACAAGCCTAATACTTCTATTTTACAACAGTCAAAATAAACTGATGGGGTAGAGCCTAATTATAACCACTCTGAAGAGTACATGGGAAGAGATGAATCAAATGACTGATCCAAACTCAAAATAATAAAAACACAGAATGAGTTTTGGGCCTCCTAGTTTCCAGTTTCAAATACTTTAAATACTTTACTTAAATTCCCAGGAATTCCTATGGTTGTCATAAATAATTAGAGTGCTAATAGCAGCTCTGATTCTGCTGGTAAGAAGTAAGAGCTTGGTCTTCAAAGCTGAATTTATTAACTCAGGGCAGGGGGTCTTTGGCTGCATCCCAAAAGCAGATAATCAAAGAAACAAAGGCACTTATCCCCAGAGTCCTCATCTGTGATTAAAACTGGCATCCTTAAGTGCCAATGGTAATTTATTTATCCCAGCATATTCAAGATTTTCTTAGCCCCACTAATGCAGTAACCTGTCTACATGCAAGGTGACAAGTTAGTGACTGGAAAGCACTGGTGCACTTTCAAAGTAAGAATAGAGGCATCGAGCTTATTACTTTTCAAAAGACCTCCATTAAAGGATTCAGAGCATTTCAATATAGCTTGTGCATCTATGCACTTACCATCCCTGGCAGTTAACAATCCTGCCAATGGGAAGAGGCAAAAACTGGCTCCCCAGAAAGGTAAATGACTTACCCAGGGTCCCGCAATGGTAGTAGATCATCAGCAGAAAGAAGGAATAGTCCTACATGTTGTATGAATTTCCTAGTTGTGTTCAGAGGCAGCCCAAATGGTGGTGGAAAAGAAGCTGTTATTAGGTCTTCCCATTTCTAAGAGGAAATTCTCTCTCTCTTCCTTTGCTCCCTTTTTCTCCAGTCCTCCTTTGTTCATCTTTTCCTTCCTCTCTCCACTCTTATCCCCTTTTCTCCTACCCCTTCTGTCTCCCTCCCTGCTCCCCCTGCTCCAACCTCTTCTGGCATCCACCCTGCGTGACAGCTACGTAAGCAAAGGAGGGAGGCCTGTCTCTCTCTTGATTCATGCTGTTTTTCCTGGCCTCATAAACCTTCCTAATAATTCACAGAGATGGCACTGTGATGGGCTGGCCGGCAACTGCCGACTTGGGGAAGCTCATGACTCAAGAAGATAATCACACTAACAAGAGGCTGAACACACAGATCCAACCTTAGCCACCAAAGGAAGGCTCCTAAAAGGCAGCAGCAAAAGGCCCACTTTTTGCCTCATAGAAGATGATGATGGAAAAGTCCCAAACAATCCCACTATCTAGGAAGCCCAGCTCCAGGGGTGTCTAGGATAGACGAAGACTTAGGAACAACACATGTAAAAAGCATTTAAGGCTGGGCATGTGGCTCACACCTGTAATCCCAGCACTTTGGGAGGCCAAGGTGGGCAGATCACTTGAGTCCAGGAATTCTAGAACAGCCTAGCCAATATGGCAAAACCCTGTCTCTATTAAAAATACAAAAATTAGCTGGGCATGGTGGTGCATGCCTATAATCCCAGCTACTTCAGAGGCTGAGGGGGGAGAATTGCTTGGACCCGGGAGTTGGAGGCCTCAGTGAGCAAAGATTGTGCCACTGCACTCCAGCCTGGGTGAAAGAGTGACACTCTGTCTCAAAATAAAATAAAACAAACAAAAATAAAAACCAGGTCTTCCCATTTCTTTCTTTTTTTTTTTTTGAGACGGAGTTTCGCTCTTGTTACCCAGGCTGGAGTGCAATGGCGCAATCTCGGCTCACCGCAACCTCCGCCTCCTGGGTTCAGGCAATTCTCCTGTCTCAGCCTCCTGAGTAGCTGGGATTACAGGCACGCGCCACCGTGCCCAGCTAATTTTTTGTATTTTTAGTAGAGACGGGGTTTCACCATGTTGACCAGGATGGTCTCGATCTCTTGACCTCATGATCCGCCCACCTCGGCCTCCCAAAGTGCTGGGATTACAGGAGTGAGCCACCACGCCCAGCCCAAGGTCTTCGATTTCTAAGAAAAAATTCTTGTTCTAAGAATTCTAGTTCTTTGGACTACTTAGAAGTTTTCTTCTTAGAAAGGAAGAAGAAAGCTTCTTAGAAAGAAGACAACTTCTAAGATTTTCCTTGAAGTTACACATCTGATGTCACTTCCCAGCCTGAAAAATCAACTCTTTAACCACTGGCCTTTGTTCTTAGGCTAAAGCCCAGAATTCATTGCCTTATACCTGGTGGCCCTGCCTGACTTTGCCTTGCTGGCCCTCTGGCTCTCCTCTCCTCTCTAGACACTATTTTCTCTGCCGGGAATGCCCTCCCTGACTGCTTCGCCTGTCTCACTCTTAATAAAACTCTGAAGTCTTGGCTTATAGGTAAGTTCCTTGGGGAATCTTTCCATGACTGACACTCTCCCACCATCCCCACTCCATCATGGGTCGGGTCTTAGCACCACAGCCATCATCACTACACTCCTCCAGGTCCTAGAAAGGGGCTGTCTCTTAGAAGGCACAATCTTGCTGCCTGCAAATTTTGATGGGCCTTCATTTAGATATGTTTTCTTTTTAACTTTTCATTTTGAAATAACTTCAAACTTATAGAAAAGTTACAGGAATAGTGTAGAGAATTCCCATATACCTCATCCATTCTCCTTTTATTTCTCCCTCTCCTCCCCTTCCCTTCTTTCTCTGTAAGGCACACATAACATCTTTCTTCTGTGCCATTTCAGAGTAAGCCACGTAGATCATGCCCTTTGCTTCTTATGCTTAGTGTTTATTTCCAAAGAACTAGGATATTGTCTTCCATAGTACAACTATAAATTCTGACAATTTAACATTGATTTGACTCCAACATTCCAATTTTGCTAATTGACTAAAAAATGTCCTTTACAGCACTCTATTGCCCTGCATGGGATGCAGTTCAGGATCATGCTGTGCTTTTAGTTGTCACATCTCTTTAGTCTCCTTCATCCTGGAACAGTTGCTCAGCCTTTGTCTTTCACAGCATTCACATTTTTGAACAATATAACCCAGGTTTTTTTTTTTTTTTTTTTTTTTATAGGACGTTCCACAATTTGGGTTTGTCTGAGATTCCTCATGATTAGATTCCCTGACTGGAATACAACAAAAGTGATGTTATGTTCTTCTAGGGTATCACCTCAGGAAGCACATGACGTCCATCTGTACCTCATCTGTGATGTAACTTTGATCACCTGGTCATGATGTGATCTGGATACTCCACTTAGTGGTTACTTTGTTTCCCCTTGCAGCTAATAAGCAATCAGTGGAGAGAGATGTTGACACTGTGCAAAAATCCTGCTGCTCCTCAAATTTCCTCCTCTAGATTTCAGCATCCCTTGATAATCCTTGCCTTAACTCACATTTACCAGATGGTTGCAACTCCCTCTTCCTTTATTAGCGTTCTCCCATAGAGTCCAGCCCTCTCTTCTCCTCCACTGATGTATCTATTTTTAAATGTATCTATTATTATAAACTTGTGGATTCCTATTTTATCTAATGGCTATAATCCGCTGTTGTGCTCAATTTGTTTTGATGCTCGCACTGTCCCCAGATTGGATTGTTCTTTGTAGCCTTACAGGGAAGAGACACTACCAAGGGGAGGACTTAATAAAAGAAGAGCTGCTATGGTCTGAATGTCTGTGTCCTCCTAAAATTCATATATTCAGGTTTAATCCCAATGTAATGGTATTTGGAGATTGGGCCTTTGGGAGATGATTAGGTCATGAGGGCAAAGATCTCATGAACAGGATTAGTTCCCTTATAAAATAGGCCCAAGAGAGTTTGATCATGCCTTCCACCATGGAAGGACACAGTGAAAAGATGGCCGTCTGTGAATGAGGAAGTGGGCCCTTCCGAGACATAGAATCTGCCAGCACCTTGATCTTTGACTTCCAGCTTCCAGAATCATAAGAAATCAATGTCTTTTGTTTATATGCCACTCAGTCTGGTATTTTGTTATAGCAGCCTGAATCTAAGACATGACCTTTTGAAGGATTCCAACCCTCCACCATTAGAACTAGTGCCCATCACAGGAAGTAATTAATAGAGGTTGTTGACTACTTTTTACAGAAGGAATTCATTCATCAGATGGGGGCTTTTAAAGGTCCCTTCCAAACCTGATAGTTGAGAGCTGTGGCAGATCTCTAGAAAGGAAAAAGGTGTGATATACAATTTATAGGAATGTTTAGTGGAGTACTAAATGTTGAGAAGGGGAAACATTCAGGCCACCTCTTAGAAACAATCTAACTCAGGCTGGCAGTGAATAAAATTCTTATCCCTAATCCTCTCAACTTTTCCTGATCATCACTGCATGCCAGGCACCATGCTAAATGTTGAGACCCAGAAAGGAAGACAACTAAGAGCCAGGCCCAAGACAGCAACTGGTGGGATGATAGAGGGAGGTCCCTCTAGCTCTGCATGGGGGAGCTAGGAAAGGTCTCAAAGAGAAACTCACTTTTCAAGAATGAGTAGGAGCTTGTCAGTCAAAGAACAAGTGCAGCCACTGGAATTCTGTCCAGCACAAAATGAAGTCACCAAGATTCCAATTCTGGGAAATTTTTATGCAGATATATAGATATGGATATCTATATATACATATATATGTGTATATTAAATATGAGTACACATACAAATATATCCTTTTACATTTTCTTTTAAGGGCCATGTATGGGGGAAATCATGGACTTAAAAAGCAAAGTGTTCAAATGGCCAGTAGTTCAGCATCCTAGTCAGAAGATGCTTCTCTCCCTCTCACCAAGAGACCTGTGTTCATGAGACAATCTAAGAGTAAATGCTCTGAGCTGGCCGATAGACAACTGAGGAAAGAAGTCACACAGGAGTTGCCTACAATTGCTGCCTTCTCACTCCTCCTTTTAGTCTGTTCTCTACATACAGAGCAGAGTTTCCAAGCCCCAGCACAGCCAGTTTGGTGAGAGAGTCACATGCTGACATCTGGACTTATTTGGGGAGTCTCTGGACAGAGTGATCCTGTGCTGGAGGGTTTAGGGAAGTAATTTAGTGTCCTCGGGTGTGGCCTGGACTACTGGTGCTAACTTGAGTCTCTGGAACTGCTGATCAGTACCCAGGCCTAAAGATGCCACTGTCTAGGGAAGTTCATCTCATCTGAATAGATTCAGGGAAGCATCCTCCTGAGCAATGATAAAACTGCTGACTTACATTTTCATAGCACTATGTTTAGGAAATGCACAACATACATGCTCCCATTTGCCTCTTCTGAATCCGAGACAGACATGACTAATCTATCACAACACACTGACACAGATACTGAGACCTCATCATCCTTCTATACATACCTTTCTAGGTAGCCAACTGTATCCAGGAACATGTCATAGATTTCAAACATATGTCATATTTGATATCTAACCTGAATTTCATAAGATTGCTATAAGATCAGACAAAACAAGCATGGCTATCCTCATTTTAAAGATGGAGAAACAGGCAGCAGAGGTGACCCCACAGTCAGGAGGGATGGAGCTGAGATGAAAGCAAGGTCTCTCTATATGATCCTTTTTATACTCCCTCTCTTGCTGCCTGTGCTAAAACCTGGGAAGGTTTCAGGTAGAAACACTCTGCACAGCTGCAAAACTCTGTCAAAGTAGGCCCACATGCATAATGTGATTCTACTGATGTGGGCTTCAAAACCCAGCTCAGGCGCAAGTTGCATTTCCATAAAGACCCTACCAAAAAAAATGGTACCCCTTCTTCTGAGGTTCTCAGCCTTCTACATTCATTCTTTATTCCTAGCAAGGAGTACAGTGTTGGAACACAGTACGTGCTCAAAAGGTGGTTACTAAAGTGAAGGAGGACAAAGCTCTGCACTAAGTTCAGCATCTCTGGAGTAAAAAGTAATATAATAATGCAGCAAAGCACAGAACAGAAGCTTTACAAGCAGACTCACTGGGCCTCAATTTCTGCATCCGTAAAATGGAGAGAATACCACTTACTTCAAAAGGGTTTTGAGAAAATGGGAGACATTTTTAAAGAGCTTGGGACAATTACGATGAAGAGTAGGGGGAAGAGGAAGAACTGGAAAAAGAGGAATGTGGCAGACAGACTTTACAGTGACCCCCAATGATGCCAGTACTTTGGTATTCATGCCCTTGTATCATTCCATCCCCTCTGAGTGTAGTGACCTGTGACTTGCTTCTAACCAACAGCCTCCAGCTGACAGCCACCAAGAAGCCAAGGCCCACAGTCTTATAACTGCAAGAAAATTAGTTCTGTCAACAAATTGAGTGAACATAGAAGCAAACCCCTCCCCAGTCAAGCCTCCAGATGAGAATAAAACCCTGGGCAACAGCTTGACTGATGCCTTGCAGAGGTACCCAGCTAAGCTATGACCCAACTTCTGATGCACAGAAGCTGTGAGATAATAAATACGTGTTGTTTTAAGTGTAAGTCTACGATAATTTGTTATATGGCAACAGAAAACTAATACAGGGAGAGGAAGACAAAGGAGAAAAAGGAGGAGAACCAACGGCAGCTAGTCTTAAGAAATCAATCTTAAGACAGCAGGGAAAACAAACTTTTTTCTCTTTGAATGGCAGCAATAGTCCAAAAGTTTTAGCTAAGGCCAACCTTCTGTATTTTCAGGTATAGTCTCCACAGATTTGAGCAGAGCTCCAACTATGAAAGACTAGAGAGGCTGGGCCCTCTGTCCTCTCCTTGTACCTTCTCCCTTGGCCAAGGCTACAACAATCAGGCTATTGCTATCCAATTGACCTCCTGCCTCCTCAGTCTGCTCTGGGATCTCACACAGGCCCATGGGGTGGTTGTCTTAAGGCCCAAGGCAAAGCTACGGCCTCCACTGGAGGAACCCTCTCCTCCCAGCGCATGGCCAAGGCATGAAAAATTCCACTGCTCAAGTTCCCTTCCCCTTCCCCTAGTCCCCTTCCCCTAGTATTAAAACCAGAACCATCCAACCCCTCTGGAGTCTTAGCCTTTGATGTGTCATACCCAAGTAGAGTTGGCAGGATTCAACCAGCCCCATGTTACTTTTTTTTCGGAAATATTTCCAGAGTAATCCACAAAACAAGTACCATCCAAAGGGGGAAATGAAAGAGCCAGAAACCAGAAAGAGAATGCAAGGCAAGAAGTGGGGCAGAGCACCCCTTTCCCAAACCACCAGCATTTCTCCCTGGCCTTGGCCAGCCTTTCTTCTCAGAGAATTAAGATGATATTTCTGTGTATGTGATCTTAACAGGAAAAGCATAAAAGCAAGCTGGTACCCACACAACCTGAGTCAAAACATGAATCAAATAAATTGTCAGCACATGAGACAGAAAGCTACCTTCTGAGAGACTTCAGTGTTCTGTTCCCCTTACCCTGGCCCTTTGGGATGGCTCCACTGTAACTCATAACCCCCAAGGTAAAATCCGCTCTTACCCACAACCTGGATAATCTGGGCCAGGAGGACGCCATCTGTTACATCTTGCTGGAGATCCTTGATGAGACGCTTGTGGCCGGATTTGGCTAGATAATGATTGGCCCAATCTGTGTAGATCTGCAAAAAAAGCAAACAGGCAACTTTAGGAAGCCAGTCGGATCCCCTCTAAGAGTCTGAGGCAGCTGCTCGGGCCGGCACAGTGGCCACTGTCCCACTGGCAAGCTTTCAGGGCCAGCTAGCACCATTAAAATTCAGTGCATTGTGCTGATCACGCATTCAGCTAACCATAGCTGGGCCTTAGCCTATTGAGAGAACTGCCGTCAAGATTCAGAGAAAAACTAAAGAAAGCTTCAAAACATGCAGAGGCCTGAATGGGACAGGGGACACGGAACTAAACAGTCTGCTCCAGGCGGCTTTGAGAGGCTGCGGCTTTGAGAGGCTGCGGCTCTAGATGCCAGTGAAGTCTCCCCCAGCCCTTCCCATCTTTTTCTCTTTATTGAGAAAACGTATGGGGAGGTTACCACCCAACAGGCATCTCTTAATGGGCCATTTCAGGGTAAGGAGGGCTATTGAGCTATTCTGCGTTCTCAGGAGCCTGGGTCCCTTGAAAAGAAGCCAACTACGAAAACAGAGCCCCTTCAATTACTCTTGTGTGAGTGAAGTTATTTACGGCCTCACAATAATCTCAAATTTAATCGGTTTAATTTAAAAGCTAGGCATCATTTTCACTGTTGGGATTCTGTGAACAAAACCCAGCAAATTCCAACATATTTAAACACAACACTGTTGTGTACAGCATTTTAGAAGGCAAAGACTGGTTGACCTATAGAATCAGGAGAGCAGACCCCCTTGGGGAACATATCAGACCTGCTCTTCCTGGTCTCAGAATGGTCAGGACAGAAGAATATTTGCTTTCTAAACAGGCCAACAAGCACAAGAAAAATTCTTGCCTGAAAATTTTCTCCCAAACCATCAAAGCCAAAAACAAAACAAAAAAACCTCCCCATTGATTTTGAGTGCCAAGTTCCATGCATGAATTTGTGAGTTTGCAGGAGGGTGTGGATGTACCCTTTGGATGTCAGCACCTCTTTTTTTCAGAGGGATAGGAACAAATGACTGGTCAAAAAGAGAGCTGTCCTGCCTCAACTGGTTAGTAACAATAGGGTCAAGTACTAATTCCATGATGTCTCCACCAAAATGATGAAGGTGATCATTCTACCTCAACCAGTGGGCCTGCCCTGAGGATATATGTGACTCCCAGAGCAGCATATGGTCTCACCCTCACCCTCCACCCTGTTCTTCCAAATACCACACCCAGTGTAATCTCACACAATGGTCATGGTCCCCCACTGCTCTTAGAATGGGAACAGGAGCCATGGTCGGGTTTGCCAAGCAGAGGCCTTCTAAGGAGGCAGCATCTCTGGCTGCTCCACCTGGAGACCATAAGGGCCTCACACGAGGAAGGGATGAAGCAAAGCTGAATCTTCTGGTTCATGAAGAGATGAGAGCTGTAGCACCTGACCACTACCCACCCATCTAGAAGTTCTGTCTTCTACTGCAGAGACCCACAAGCAGAAGAGGCACACCCACAGTGTGCTTCTGTTTCACAACACAGCCCAAGGATCCAATCCTTAACTCCATGCTAGTCTCCTTCCCTGTGGCTCTCCAGTTATCAGAGACCAACCAACCAGTGGAGCAAGAGTATTTTCAATTTTATAAGCACAAAGTAAGCTCAGGAAGTAGCCCATAACCTTTGTAATGACAATGGCCAATTTTAAATTTAAAAGATCATTAAAGGAAATTATTAAGAAGGAGAGAGGAAGGAAAATAAACATCAAAAGGAAAAGAGGCAGACATGGGTTCAGGCCCCAGTTCTGCAGTTCCCAAAAGAGTAGGGATTTGGGTCTATTTTAATGACTTTTGCAGCATAGCTACAAGAGCACAAGCATGTTAGAATTTCTCAATATATTTCTGTGGGTGAAGGGATGGATGACCTCATGTGAGCTATTTAACCCCTCTGAGGCTGTTTTCTTATCCGTAAAATGGGATCAACACCATCAACTTGTCAGTTATGAGGACTGGGCACTACAACACATTTGAAAGAATGCCTTATGCAGAGAAGGAGCTTCATAAATCCAACTAATAGACAGTAGCTACTACATGCCAGGCACTGGCATAAACATTTTACACAGGTTAACTCATTCAATCCTCATTCTATGTGGCAAAGGTTATTATTGTGTCCACTTTTTAGAGGAGAAAACTGAAGAGCAGAAAGGTAAAGTAGCCTGTCCAAGGTCACAAGTAAGTGGCAGAGTCAGGATTTGAGCCCAGGCTAACATATTTTACAATCCCTTTGACATTCTACAGTGCCTCGCTGAATACAAATATGAATGTTCATCGAGCCATTCATCCCTTCCACGGCATCCTCCTACTGACTATAGGTTCGTGCCTCTATTATGTTCTCAGTGAAAGAATTTATTTTATTTTTATTTATTTATTTTTTTCCAAGACAGAGTTTTGCTCTGTCGCCCAGACTGGAGTGCAGTGGTGTGATCATGGCTCGCTGCAACTTCTGCCTCCCAGGTTCAAGCAATTCTCCTGCCTCAGTCTCCCGAGTAGCTGGGATTACAGGTGCATGGCACCACGCCTGGCTAATTTTTATATTTTTAATAGAGATGTGGTTTCACCATGTTGGCCAGGCTGGTCTTTAACTCCTGACTTCATGATCTGCTTGCCTCCGCCTCCCAAAGTGCTGGGATTACAGGCATGAGCCACTGCGCTCGGTCCCAGAATTTATTTGAAAAGTAATCAAAACCCAAACCTAGATCTTTCCCTTGCTATCCGAATGCTTTTGGATAAGTGACTCTACTTTTCTGGGCTTCAGTTTACTCACCTATAAAATGGGTACAATACGGACTGCTTCAGAAGGTGGAATTGAAGACTCAGAGTGGCACTGTATAAAAAGTGCCTGGCCTGATCCACACTGGGGCTCATGAAGTGAAGGTGATGGGGAGGAGGGCAATAAAGAGGGGTGCTCTGGAATTGACAGAGTTGCTTTAATCTTAGCTGCTATGCTGTCAATTACCTCTGTGCCCTCTGGCTTAAGTGTCATCATTTGCAAGATAATATACCTACATCATTGGTATTATGAAGATGAAATGAGCTCATACATATAAAGGTCACAGAATCTGGCACATGCTAAGTGTTCAGTAAATAAAAGTTAATAATAAAAAAATTTTATTAACAGCTTCATGAAATGGGCCATAACAAAGTCAGCCACAGCCTCCACCCTGAACCTCCAGGACACAAAAGACTCAAGGATTTCTTCCCCTTCTCACAGTCAAATTTCAAGAGTCTGGAATATCCCCTACCTGGAATCACAAAGCATGGTAGAGCATAAAAGAACAGCAGGTCAGAAACCAGCCAGGCTGGTATATAGAGCAAGACTTCCTTCTCTAACTAGGAGCAGATGCACTGCACTTCTCTCTCAAACCCTGGAGGGATTTCCCCAGCCCCGTGGGAGGGACTATAAAGTTTTAAAAAGCCACGTGCACCTAAAACATCAGTTGAATGAGATGTGAACATCAACAAAGGCACAGCTGAGTGGGATGAGATGCTGGTACCTCAGCTCATCCCTTCTTAAGATGATGAAGGTTCTTTAAAATAGATGCACTGTCTCTAAAACTAGGCTTCTTTGTGAGTTTGCACAACCCAGCAAGAAGACAAGGTTAAATTTATTTCAACAAGTGCACATACACACACACTGCGATTACAGAGCCATGGTGAGGCCACGCTAGTATCAGGTACACTCATGAGAAATTCTACGGGATAGAGTGGTTGGAAACGGCTCTGCCAAAGTGAACCTCTCATTCAGAAACAAGAGCTCTTCTCTCAATTTTAATTTCCCTTCACACCAATGTCAAACAAACTTTCCTAGGGCACAGCTCTAATATAATTGCCCGTTCAAAAAATCAATGGCTCCCCAATTCTCACTGAATTAAAGGCAAACTCTTCACACTTGAGACAAGGCAGCCTTATCATCTATCTGTCCTACCCTAGAATGTCCTTCAACCTTTGAAGGGGAGGCAGCGTGTGTGGAAGAATGGAGATTTTGGAATCTGACCTAGTCAAACTGGTCCTTGGCCATGTTAGTTTCTACTAATCTTTCTGTTCTTCAGTTTTATCCTCCATAAAACAGGGATTTTAGCAAACATAAGGCAGGAGCTGGCAAACTGCACCAGGACCACTGCTAGCTGACCACCTATTTATGTGAACAAAGTCCTATCAGGACACAGCCTTATCCATTTGTGGTCTCTGGTTACTTTCATGCTACGAAGCAAAGCCGAGCAGTTGTGACCGAGACCTGTTGCCTACAAAGCCTCAAGTACTGACTATCCAGCTCTTCACAGAAAGTCTGCCAGTCTGTTATAAGGACCAAATGAGATGATATACCTACACATACCACGTGCTCAGTAATAATAATCCGATAACCCTCAGAAAAAACGGATACCCCACACTTCCCTCTCTCTGAACTCACTCTATCCCCTCTGCCCGGGTGCCTCTGCTGCTTGAGACCACCTTGCCCAGCTCAACTCTAATGCCTGTCCCCCATCAAGTCCCTCTTCATTTCCTGACCCAAACCTCAGCTGCCTATGATATAGCAGATGAACAGAACGTGTATGCCAGCACCACCTTCCCACTCCCACTTGCCCATCTCTGCACTCCTGGTAGTGCCTCACGGGGGCTGGCCCACAGCAGGAGGCTGGTAAGTGGTTGCCAGGTAGAGCTGAATGTGGAGAAAAAGGGCAAATCTTGGGAAACTGATTACACTTGAGACTTACATAATGTAGGCTCTCAGCAAATCCTCCAACCTGAATCTCTTTATTGATTGAAAAGAGCACGGAACAGGGAAAATAAATCACTCCACAGCTCAGGCTCATTAATCAGGAACCATTTAACAAGGATCATTAATTATCTGTAGTCTCCCCTCCCTCCCCTCCCTGTCCCCAGCTCTCAACTTTTTGAAGTGAATCATAAGGAAACACGTAGATTTATTTTTTAAATCAGTGTTCATGGGCCATGCTAATCATGGACATAAATTCAGCCCCATCTCCTTCACTTGCTGTTTCAGTAGCTCATGCAAAGAAAATCATTCTTCCAAAGGGTACCCTTGAAAAATAAACTTATAATTTCTTTAGTCATCAAAGATAGATTTCATCAAGTTCAGCAATTCAGCAAAAACGGAGCAGTGTGTGTTTAAAAGATTTTGAGTAAGAACTAAAGCATGCAGGCTTCCTGTCTAAGCCTCAGCTATCCAGAATTGTTTTCTCCAAAGCCTTTCATTCCCTAAAATGATAGAAAAATGAGGGTTGCTGTTGCTTTTTTCCCAGGAGTCCATTGTTCCTTCATCCTGGTTTGCCCCCAGCAGGTGGATAGCTGTGAAGTTTCAGTAGAAACTGATAGGACAAAGAACCACACAGCAGGAAGGAATAAAACCACCATCCAGTCCCCAATCCTAAATCATCAAGTCATCCCACGAGAAAGGCTCTAGGATCCTTTGATACTAGTACCCAAGAAGGAGTCCACCGATACAGCCGTCCCCTTGCTCCAATCCCTCCATCTCGCCGAGGTGCCCCTCTGTACATCCCTTCTAACCAGAGACTCGGTGCTCCAGAACTGCTCTGTGAGGGAAAGAAGCTGCTGTCAAAGGCTTGACAAGATAAAAGGGGAAGGGAAGCTAAGACAGCTCAACAGTGAATTCATTTTGATTCACTTTATTACCCCTGACAGAATTTCAAGGAGTGAGTCATTTGTTTGCTTATAACTCCACATCAAACAGGCTGAAATCCAACAGGGAAAATTTTGACAGATCAATTCAAGTAAAGAACCTGATCATTAGTTCTAATAACAAAAACTGATAATAACTGTACCATGTTAAACCAAAGGGGATAATAACACTGCTAAGTTTATACTGCAATTAGCCCTCAAATGAAGCAGGGTAGCGCTAAAGTAAGAAACCCAAGAAAAATTCTTCAAAACTGCACTGAAAGTGCTAGAATGGAGCCTCAGCAAACAAACTATAAATGCAAATGGTCTGATGGATCCAGAGGCAGATGGCATCAGGTTGGCAGCTCCAGGAGAAACAGAGCAAACTGTATTTCTTAGAAGGAAATGCCAATGTGGAGACTAACGATTAAAGTAAGCCAGTTGTTTAGTGTCTGAGGCATTTCCAGTGGAGTAATTGTAAGGGCAATGCTACTGTTTGGCCCCAATTCAAGAAGCCTCACTCTAGACTTTGGTAATGTCATCAACTTAATGCCATTTCTTTCTTTTTCTTCTTTTCTTTTTTGAGACAGAGTCTTGCTCTGTCTTCCAGGCTAGAGTGCAGGGACGTGATCTTGGCTCACTGCAATTTGAACTCTGTCTCCTGAGTTCAAGTGATTCTCCTGCCTCAGCCTCCCAAGTAGCTGGGATTAAAGGCATGTGCCATCACGCCCAGGTAATTTTTGTATTTTTAGTAGAGACAGGGTTTCACCATGTTGGCCTGGCTGGTGTCAAACTCCTAGCCTCAAGTGATCCGCCCACTTCGGCTTCCCAAAGTGCTGCGTGAGACACCACACCCAGTTAACACAATGTCATTTCTAAGACTGAGTAGTATGTGGCTAAATGGTTTAGTTCTGAATGCTCTGGAGTATAAAAATGATTTTGCAACAATAGTAGAGTGTTCATTCTGTCCTTGAACACCTCAAAGAATGTCACTGCTTATTCAATTGTTCACAATTTTAAGAAAATAAAAATGCACCATCTGTTATCAGAGCAAAGCTGGTGACACATTCATTCCTGCATCTGCAGCATCTAGCAAGGAGTATGGTACCCATCCCACAGGTCTCAACTACATGTCCACATGACCTTTTAGCTGCATTGGGTGAGGAAACTGAAATTAGCTGGTACCTTTTTCTTACTTCCCTCTCTCCGTAGCAGTCTAATGTATCCTCCTTTTAACGTAGCCCCACCTTGGGATTAAAAACCACTGCCTTACAATAGTCAAATAGGTGAAATGGTGCCCCTAGCCCTACACACTGGAACAACAGGTAGAGCACAGAGAAGCAAATCTTGCTCAAGGCTGCACAGCACAACAGGGGTTTCTGCTCCCCAGCTTCTCAGAAAAGTCCGGTTCTGCCCCAATGTCCCTGGAGTGCCCCACATGCCCAACCTATAGGGCAATGACCATCCTTCTATCCCCATCCTTGCCATCTTCTGATGTATTACTTGGGGCATTTGTGGGCTTTCTGCAACCATAAAATCATAAAGGCAAGTGTCTGCAGTCTCAGGTGTGGGTGTGGACCAGGGTTGAACTCTGGCTTTGCCTGACGAGCTAGGTGACCCTTGGGGAGTCACGTCCCTTCTGAACGTCAGTGTTCCGAACTGGTGCAGTGGTGATATACAGTTGCTTTACAGGTTCAATGAGATCATGTAAGTGGTTAACACAGTGTCTGGCACATGGTATGTATTAAATAAACAACTATTGTTAATAGTCAAATGAATAGCACTAGCTAAGTTTTGGAGGAATAAGTCATTCTAGACTGCTGAAGGTTTACACTTCTGAGAGCCACACATTTTAAACTATTCCACTGGGATTTTTTTTTTCCAAACCAATTATAATGATCTCTGATTTTTAATTAACACAATTGTGCTTTTTCTTGATGCCCCAGGTACATCACTATGAATGACTGTATTTTGATGTTTACAAGGATGTGTCCTTAGGACCTGCTGAGTTGCTGGACCTTCCTTAAGAGACCCCAGAGTCTTTAGAAACTGTATAGGCTGGGCACAGTGGCTCACACCTGTAATCCCAATACTTTGGGAGGCCAAAGAAGTGATTGCTTGAGCCCAGGAGTTTGAGACCAACCTAGGCAACATTGTGAAACCCTGTCTCTACAAAAATAAAAAAATAGGCTGGGCACGGTGGCTCACACCTGTGATTCAAGCACTTTGGGAGGCCGAGATGTGCAGATCACCCGACGTCAGAAGGGCAAGACAAGCCTGGCCAACATGGTAAAACCCCTTCTCTACTAAAAACACAAAAATTAGCTAGGTGTGGTGGTGGGCACCTGTAATGCCAGCTACTCGGGAGGCTGAGGCAGGCGAATCACTTGAACCTGGAAGGCAGCGGTTGCAGTGAGCCAAGATCACACCATTGCACTCCAGTCTGGGTGACAAGAGTGAAACTCAGTCTCAAAATAAAACAGCCAGTTGTGGTGGTATGTGTCTGTGGTTCCAGCTACTCAGGAGGCTGAGGGAGGAGGATCACTTGAACCCAAGAGATTGAGGCTGCAGTGAGCCGTGATCGCCACTGCAGTCAACTTGGATAACAGAGTGAGACCCTATCTCAACTAAACAAAATTCTGTATAAAGTAAGAGCACATACTGTTTAAGCAAGAGCCATGCTGTAACTTTTCCCTCAAGGAAAAAGTAGAAGGATTTTGTGGCAACCCTTTGAGCTGCCTCAAGGTACAGCAGGGAAGGCTCTTTGGTTCTCAACTATCTTGAGCCAGATAAGACTCCTAGAAAGCTGGGTTCCAGGAGCACTGGGATATGAATGAGTTCTGTATTCCCCATCTGAGCATGTGAGGAATTGTACCGCCAGCCCTTGCTCTTGACATGTGTTTTGTAATATGGTTAACATGAACATTTATACCAAGGGGTATAAATCCCTGTCTGGACCCCAAAGAAGGCAGCAGGGGGAGGGGAAGAGCCATCTGCTTGTTTCTTTCCTTTTTATCTGCAGTAACCTACTTGCCTGCACAACCACTAAACAAAGATAAACCCTGATACCTGCCCACCTGCAAGCCTTTGTTTCAAAAGGATACTCACACAGAGCAAGTGACCAGAGAGAGTGGCACAGCTTCCCATTAATTAGGATTTTCATCTTTTTCCACATCCCGGGACTATCCCTGCTCCTACTTTGCCTCTGAATATCCAGTTAAATAGCTTAGAGCTGCATGCCTGCCTTGATGCATGAAGTAAACATTGCCTGAGCGTCTACCTTTGCTGGGTGCAATGCCTGCTCCAGTCTTATGTAGGATAATAACTTCCATCTGCCAAATGTCTATGGTGAAATGATTAAGAGAACACTTCTTAGAGTCAGATAATTTAGTTCCAAACATGTTCCAACCTCTTCCTGATAGAGTAATTCTGGGCAAGTTACTAAAGCTATCGGAGACTCAGTTTCCTCATCTGTAAAATGGATCACCCATTCTAGTTACTGTGAGATTGAAATGAGATAATCTACCAATGCCTGGCACACAGTAAGGGCTCAGCAGGTTAGCTGTGATTATAATTACCATGAAGATGATGCCAGGCAATGTGAACACTTTACAAGCAATGTATTTCTTCGGTTTCCAACCCACCTGTGAGGGAGATACTATTTTCCCCATCTTCCAGATGAGGAAACTGAGGCTCAAAGAGGTAAAGTGACTTTCCCAATATTATGTGACAAGTATGCAGGGTTTGAAAGCAATAACTGGCTCCTAACGATGCTACACTGTTACTGAGGGGCCCACACAGAAACCACTAGCCACAGAAGGTCAAGCACTACAACAGTGTGGGAAAAGCAGAGACAGAGGGAAAGGCATGTTGCATAATACTCATCACAGTATTTCCCCTGTCCTTGGGAACAGGGCTGGCCATGCTTCACTCAGGACTAACAGACCCAAGAGGGGGGCTGACACTTTCCCATGTCACCAAAGCACAAAGCAAACACAGTTTCACAACAATCTCACTGTAGCAAAATCAAAAATGCCAATATAACATGAGTTACCACTGCAGGACTGTATCCAAGCAGGGAAATGCTCAGGGGCAAAGTCCCTCAGTTCTTCCAGTCTGCGGTGTGCAAGGCCGGTCTGGGACCCCATGCAGCAGCAGACACTAGGTCATGCCTGGGAATGGCACCACAGTCACACAATGGTGGCATTGTCTGTTGGGAACATGAACAAACCACAAGTGGGAGTGCACAGCACATCCAGAGGTTTTGAAACCTATGCCTTTAAAAAAACAAACCAGCTGGTGAATGTGCTGGGAGCAACAGGTGATATCTTAAGGGTGAGGGTGTAGGTGCCTGCTTCATCCATACCTCAGGGTAACCCACATTCAGTGCCTATGAGCTTCCTCTCTTGAACTGCTTCCTAGAACAGGTAATGCCCGGTACCACGCTTCACATGATAGAAAGTACTTTCCCATTCCATTTCCTCATTTGATCACTACCCCCTGTGTGCTAGAAGTCTGTGCGTCTGTCTACTGTGTGCCAGGTGTTTTGTACCTGTGATCACATTTACACTCTCTCCTTCACTGGAGTAACAGCTCCAATAGGCCAGGACCAAACATTTAGAGCAGTACCTGTCACATAGTAGGTGTTCACTAAAAACAGTTGTTGAATAGATGATCAGAACCGTTTTACATATTGGAAGAAAGGCTCTAAGAAGTTAAGGTGCACGAGGTCACACAGCTAATAAAAGGTGAAGCTCCATCTTACTCAAGCTGACTAGCCTCATAGCTACCACCTCGCAACATGGCAAAATTTGTCTCTAGGTCTCCCTAGAAACTCCCTGGAAAATATAAGGCCAAGTGAGGCTGAAAACTGGAATTCTTACTCGTCACTTCAGAACAAAATTGAGTCCCTTTCTACAGCACTTCTTCCTACCCTCTCCAACCTTAGAACCCAGATCTGAACAACTTTAAACCACAATGTCTAGTAGTTGCCAAAAAGCCAAATGTCAGAGCCCCGATAGGAATTTCTCAAGTGTTTTTACTCTCTTCCTACGTTCATTAGGTACTGACTAATTAGAAGCATTCTCCTTCCAAGTGCTTCCTCTACTATGAGGGGAATCAGGCTCTTGCAGAAAGTCTTGGGAGCAGCTGCAAACACACTTACTGGCAGCAGACATCAAGCAGGGCAGCCACACCTAAGGGGGAAGTGAGAACCTGGGCCACTGTAAGGCCTCTCTCTGGTCACAAACTGACCTTTTAAGTCATAGCTTCCATCCAGTTGTTCAAACCTCCGCAGCTCCCCTCACCTGCGGACTTCAGACAAAGGGACTGTCAGCTGCCCTCATCCAGCCAAATGCCTCAGCTCCACCTTCTAGGCACAGGCTCCCTAGGACTTTTGGCCTCACCATGCCCAGTGAAGACCTTGGAGTCCTGGGTGACGTCTGACAGGTTGCTTAACATCTCAGGAATGTTGAGAGGATAGAATGAGAGATTAGATCTGCAGAACTCTGCACATGTTTGGACACAGACTATGCCAAGGCTTTGTGACTTTGGGCAATCCACCACTCTTTGATCCTCAGTTTCCACATCTATAAAATGGGATGATACTCTATTATCTGTGGTGAAGACTACTGTGTCTATTGTGAGGACTCAATGTTTGTAAAGTGCTTAGCACATAGGTGCTGCCTTTACTGTTGGTTTCCTTTCGTTAGTTTCTGTTACCTCCATGTCCCTAAAAAATGCCTTCAAGTGCACCAGCTGGTGGCATCCCTCAAACCATAGTTTCATGCTACCCTAACCCTCAGCCCCTGTGGGCAGGTTCTCAGGTCCGATGTGCCTTCCTCGTCCCCTTCACTTAACAGAATGTCCCCTTCTCCTAGATAGAAGCCAATCCTGCCTGCCAGGCTTCTGTGTGCACTGGGAGTTCAGAAAAGGCAATTAAAACAACCCTGTGGGACTGGCTCCCCAACCTCTGTGCCTTTGCACGTGCTGCCCTCTCTACCTAGGGTGCCCTTACCCCACTACCTGGGAAATGCCTACTTGAAACCTGAAAACCAAAGTAAATATCAGTCCCTGTAAAGTCATTCCCAACCTGCTTTCCTATTCCTAACACAGAATTACTCATTCCTTCTTGCCTCCGAAAGCACTTTGCATCTGCCTTTATCCTGGCTATTGTAACTACTCACATCTCTCTCAATAAGGAGCTTCTATAGAGAACAAACTTTACATATATTTAAAACACAAGTACAACACCTGACTCACTACAGGAGCATGATAAACAAGCACTCATTGATTTACTGGTGGGTGGGTAGATGGATGAATGGAAGAAAGGAAAACTGGATGGAGAGAGGGAGGGAGGAAGATCTGGGTAAACAGACTCATGAATGTTCAGATGGATGGACGTGTGGATGAGTGGGTGGAAAAAAGAGATGAATGATTAAATGGGGGGAATACATGAATAGACAGATGGACAAATGGGTGGGACAGATAAATATGTTCCCCTTCAGTGCCTAGATCATGAAGTCCATGAAATCAACATATTTCAAGTAGCTTTTAGACCAGTCATAGCAAAAGGCCCACAGCAGGCACTGGTAAGTAACACTGCCCTGAGACAATTTCAGTAGGTTGGTACGACTCATCTGACTATGGATGCTACCGTGCTATTTTCAAAGAAACAAACACACATACAGGGCGGTGGACAGGCAGTATGCCAGGGCAGATGTGGACTGGCTCAAGAGAGTTGGTTGTAACATTTTCAGTAAATTTTGGAGCCGATTGTTAACTACAGCCATTATTTTAATAATTAAATTATATAAACTTACAATTATATCTTTCAGGTGGTAGTAAATTATAGGATCACGCCTATAATCCCAGCACTTTGGGAGGCCGAGGCGGGTGGACACAAGGTCAAGAGATCGAGACCATCCTGGTCAACAAGGTGAAACCTCGTCTCTACTAAAAATACAAAAATTAGCTGGGCATGGTGGTGTGCGCCTGTAGTCTCAGCTACTCGGGAGGCTGAGGCAGGAGAATTGCTTGAACCCAGGAGGTGGAGGTTGCAGTGAGCAGAGATCGTGCCATTGCACTCCAGTCTGGGTAACAACAGCAAAACTCCATCTCAAAAATAAAAACAAAAATAAAAAAATAAAACTCATCACTATCTAATTATTTTACTACATTTTACTATTGTTTATGGTCATTTGGTTTACACCTATTATAGCTGTATGAGGGAAATACTATATAATAATGCACTACTCTACATATCTTCCCAGCTCAGAGTTGGTCAATTAAAATCAGTCTTGGTAGAAGGATTTACACCATGGAAATTGGCAAGTACTACCTATCAGGCTTTTTTCCTTGGAGAGCTAACTGTTAAACATCACTAAGTACACACAGGTGAGAAGGAGAAAAAAATCACTAAATACACACAGGTGGGCCAGGAAAAAAATATGAGTTATTCTTTTCCCTCCTTACCTCTCCCCTTCCCCCAAACTGGAAATCTCTTTGTTTTGTAGAATGACAGGTACAAGTATGCAAATTTAGGGGACTGTAGACTGTGCTACAATGCTTTGCATGAGAAAAAGGGAAATCAGGGAGACAGGTAAGATCTGGAGCTGGGAAGCCTGTGGGAGGCAGAGCGGCTATATGGGTGGGTGAGAAGGCTTAGAGATGAGATTGAGAACCCTTTAGTAAGATTACATATGATCTGAACTCTCCTCTTGGAGATCTTCAATGCAATCTGTATTCTTCCTGGTGCTTTCTAGGGCAAGTGGAATCCTTCTCAGAAAGGACAAGAGATGCCAAGTTCTGGTTCCCAGTAGGTGAAGGGACAGGAGCAAGTGAGCTGGAGCCAAGGTTCAGTTACTCCTCATTAAGAGAGCGACCCAGGTTTCTTTACAGGGCCAAGTGGGTACAGCGTGAGATCAAGGTTTCCCTTTGCAACACCTCTCAGCGTGCTTGTTACAGAGCACCTGCTCAACGACTGCTGCCTCAAAGGCCCTCCTGGCCGCCCCATCCCTCCTTTCACATGAGTTTCCTTGGTTTTGGCACTGGTCTCCCAAACACTGACTGTCCTCCGTTTGCCCAGTCCCTCTCTCCCCCAACACAGACCTCATCACCCACTGGGGTGTCCCAAAAGCCCTGCTCTGGGTGTTACCGCATTCCCAGACACTGGACCTGAGTGTCTCTTCCTGACCTGGGGATGAAAACTGACCTGACCCATATTCCATTCCATCAGGGCTTGCTAGGTCCCCGGCGTGCAGCTCTGGCAGAGAAAGGCGAGTCACAGTTCCCAAGAAACATTTACATTTTCAATGGGATCCTCAATGCTTTAACCCCAGGAGACTGATGTGAGGCTATGTAATCACTCTGGCAAGTGTGGGAGAGATTTTTTTTTTTAATGATAAAGGATTTTTGTTTTGTTTTGTTTTTGTTTTCTTAGGGCCATTCGGACCACAGCAGGTGAGTGGCTATATAAGGTATAGATTGTTTATTAAAATTCCCAACAACCAAGGCAAACTCTGTGCACTCATGGTGATTATTTGAGGATGTTTCTTACCCAAGAAACCTGAGCAGTGGGGTGGTGAGTAGCTTAAGGATTTCCCCTAGGAGAAGAGGGGACAGGTTTCCTGAAAGATTACACAGCAGACAGATTTATCTGGGAGAAGTAGATCCAGAGAGGGCCCCAGTGGGAGTCCCTATTTCTGCATAAGGGGCTGTGACCGAAGGCACAGAGGGGGAAAAAAAGGTGGTGGGAGCCTCCTGGGGTTTCACCTGGAGAAAGAGGGAGGTGGAAGAGCTTAGGGCCTGGAAAATATATTTTGTGTATAAATAATAGATATCATTTGCATATTTACATATTTTTACAGAATTATGCCAACCATAAATAATGGACTGTAAAGCACTGACCTTGGAATGATCAATTGTAAAATGTTTAAACCCTGGAAGCATTTGCTTAGGAGAGCAGATATTCAGTGTTAATGTTATTCTATAAGCCATAAACTTCCCTGAATTTTGTGCTAATGTATCCAAATCCAGGCAAGTCCCTTAAATTGTTCAAACTCAGTTTCTTCACCTGTGAAGTGGAGGTGGCAATAGCATCTAGTGCACCAACTTGGATGAAGGATTAAATGAGGAAAAAAAAATGTGAAGCATCTGTGAGCACACATGCAGAAGTACTCAAGGAGGGGTAAGAGACAGAGGGATGAAGGAGGGTACAGAGGGACTATAGAAGATCTGACATTCTCATAAATGGCCATGACACTCCAGCCTATTGGGCAGAGAGGCACAGAACCTGGCAAAGACTGTTGTGACATTTGTGGGAAAGTCGTGTAGCAAAGGCTTTAAAAAACTCTGGAAGGCAGGCAATTCCCAGCAGTAGCTGGCGCTGCCTGGCCCTAGGAACGCGCTTGCCTGCTCCTTCCCCATTTGGGAGCCTCATTCCTTTCTCAGTAACTCCATGGCCAAGAGACTTGGCCACAGTGAAAGTGACTGTTGTGCCCTGGGCCCTCCTCCAGCCCAGATGTCAGAGCGCTCAGGCCTAGGGGCATCTCAGGTTTTTTGTGTTTACTATTTTTATTATACTAGACTTTCACTAGGAAGACTACCAAACACCAAGCTGGCATCTAGGAAAGAAGGGGTGTTTCCCCTACTTAGGGGACAACCTGGCCCAGAGCACAAAAGGACAATTTGCACAAAGATACTATTTATTCTTCAAAGCCCTGGAAGAGGGCCCTGATTGATTCATCTTAAGAAGAATAATAAAGTCCTAACAACATTGCTGTCTCTGCCTCCCATCCACAGTGCTTATAGTTTATAAAGTTCTTTCATAAACACAATCCAATCTGAGCCTCATCTCAATCCTAGGAAACATGGGCGGTGGCAGCTTGCGTTCTCCCCATTGCATCGATGAAGCAAGTGAGATACCAGCTGGATGAGATTAGCATCCATACGACAGCCCAGGTATTTCAACTCAGTCTGGTCATCTTTGTGCCACAAGGCAGTTACAAAAATCAGGCCAGGTCATTCAGATGGCCAGGATGAAGAGGAAGTTCTGGAATGGAACTGGAAAGAGCCTTGTGTTCCTATGAAGATGGGAATTTGAATTCTGTGTCTATCCAGTCAGGGATGGAAATTTCCATGCAGGCATATAAGATGTGTTCATCCAGTGTCAGAACCACATATCATAGCTTCCTCCTATGATTGAAACGTCTCCCTTTTTAACATCCTACCTCAAAAGATATCTCTTCCACAGGGCAGTGAACCAAGACCCCAGGAGTTAAAAATAATAATAATAACCCAGAGACATCCCCATTAATTGTTCTTGGCCTGGGTAGCGTTAGACATCTAGAGCAAAAGACACACATGTCCAATACCCCAGCAGTCTTCCACCTTTAACGAGCCACACACCCAGAGGATGAAAGGACAAGAGGATATCAAATACTCAGAGGACTCAGTAAAATGGTTCACATGGAAAATGACCTCAAAAATGTGTGAAAAGGTATCTTCATGCAGGAATTTTTTTCCCTACACCATTCATACCCACATCATTCATATCTTTATACATAAAGGGCCACACAGAATATCTGCTTACCAAAGTAAATGCTTTGGGGGTTTAAATGTTTTTACAACAGATCACTCCAAGGTCAGCTGTATGCAGTAATCATTAAGCAAATAAGAGAAGCACACTCTTTCCTAGAAAACAAGCCCCTGCCAAACCACCTAATCATGCTAACGTTGCCTAGGAAGTTGGGTTAGATATGTGGGGGAGAGGGATAAGTTTTAGGAGGGGAAGGTATAAACTACAGCATTTTTGCAAGAAGAATAGGCTAAGAAGCTTCTCTTTCTGTCATAAAGCAGTGGCCTCTGACCACATCAAAGTGACCATGCTACCTGGGCACAGTGGCACAAGTCTGGAGTCCCAGCTGTTCCAAAAGGCTGAGGCAGGAGGATTGCTTGAGCTCAGGAGTTCAAGACCAGCCTGGGCAACACAATGTGATTCGCTTCTCTAAAAACAAACAAAAAAGTGGCTATTCTGATTGTAAAACCAGAGCACCACACAGCTGCAGGCACCAGGAATGCCATTAGCCCCTGAGTTACAGTAACCATCTGAAGGTTAAGGAGGCTTAAAGGAATAGAAGTGCATCTTGCCTTTTTACTCTATGAATGCATGCTCCCAAATGGTTTCTTGACAGCAAGTGGAAGGCCATGGGTGCAGATGCCTTCCAGCTTGAAAGATCCCATTCAGGTTGCCCTGGCCAGAGGAGGGAGAGGGCAGTGGGCCCTTCCTGGGACATTCCTGGGTCTCACTCAACAGGAAATCGTTTCCAGTTTCCCCCAAGCTAGTCCCTCCTGCAGTGAAGCCCTCTGGCGTACTCCCTGACATCTCCTCCAACTCTTTTGCACCTGCTGAGGCTCACAATTAAGAAAACAACCAAAACCTGCTACACCTGTTGACATCCATGACCTTCCCAATTTCAGCTTCCTCCGCTTGGTCTTTGGTTTATGCAGTTGTATTTTCTCAGGCCACCAACAATGTCCAGACAGATCTTTCTCTACCTGCTCTAAAAATACGCCACCCAGCCCTAACCCAGGCAGACACACAAAACAAAAAAGCAGCACAAAGGTGGCCGCTGGCTCTTCTAGCTTTCCACAGATGAAAGGCCTACTTGGAGGGCTTGTGGTCTCTGCTCTGCATAGAAGATAAATTGAAACCATCTCTAAACATAAGCCCAATTCAAATAAACTTCATCGTCTCTCCCCAGAGACCCTGCCAACATCCCTGGAGGTTGCTTACCACTTTATAATGGTCACAGGAATCCCGACTTTGGCCCCGGGTGGGAACCCATAAGTTGATGCTTATAGGCATGGCTCAATCCACAGCAGCAGCACGGTCCTGAGCAGTCAACGTCCCGTGCCCTCTCTGGGGGTGTCTAGTTCAAAGCACTGTGGAAGCGTGTGAAGCCTCCAAGGTTAATTTTAGCTGAAGTCACGCACCCGCTGTAGTCAGATTTTCTTACACAGGCCACCTCCTGAATAGCGGCAGCTTATGTTACCCCAACCCACTGGGCGGCCTTCTGGCCCCCAGCCCTGACTCCAAACTGTACAATTCTTCCATCTCCATCTCCATCTCCCCCATCAAATTCTCACCCTCCAAAATAATCCAACCCTCCGTGCTTACATTTTCATGACACACTCAGGGGAAATAAATCACCATTTCTTTGGCTCCCCCAGGCAAACAAACCTGGGGAACTGCTCCCCCCTCGGCCCGTGCTTGGCAAAAGCTGGGCAAGAAGCTCTAGGCCAAGGGACTGTGCAAACTTCACTTGAACCAGGCAGCAGCTGCTGAGGCCACACAAAAGCAAAATCTTACATGCTTTCCAACTCCTGCAGTGGGGTTTTGACAATCATCCTCAGAGCTTTTAGTCGCATAGTGCCTCCACGTGCCTCATCGTTTGCTTGACTCTGTCAAAAAGAAAAACAGTAGTGCCTGCCCTTACATTTATCTAAAAGGCCAGTGCAGAAGGGGAATCTGCACGTTTTACTCCTGCAAAGAAGAGTTTGAGCCTTCATTCAACTTTGCAGAGGTTATGAAAAGGCTACCGAGACATTGGCATGGGTGCCAGATTCCAGATTCCCACAAGTGAACAAGAGTGCGCTTCAGGAGGAAGATTATTAGAAGTACATTTCAGGCCTCACCTCCTGCTAAGCTAGAGATAGGGGCCTGGCAACTTCAAGACGCAATTTTTGAAAGAGTTGCTTGCTGGACTGAATTCTGACCTGCTCTTAAGATTGCCTTTTTTCAATGGGGACAGGACTATGGAAAGGCAACGAAAAGTAAACAAATCCAGAGTGGCCTACTGTGATCGCAAACAAATCCCACAGCCTATAACCTTAAAGACAGAACTCTGGTGTGCAGTCTTTAAATTAGGCATTAAGGCCACATCTAGAAACTGCTCCAAGCAGGATGAAATGCAATGTCTTTGCTCCTCCTTAGGTCTACCTGTTATACTACCAAGGCATCCTAGGTCTTTCCTTCATATGACTCATTGACTTATAATTATTTCATTCATTCAGGTATTTATTGAGCACATACTCTGGTACTCTGATAATCTCAAGAGGATTCAGCAGTGAATAAGGAAGTGCTCTCATGAGGCTTTATTCTATTGAGGATGAGGGGTAGGAGAGAGAGACAAGATGGCAATAAAAAATAAGCAAACTAATATTAGAGAATAATAAATGCTATGAAGGTGCATTAGAGAGTAAATGGCCAGGAGTGGAGGGACAGTGTGGTAGGAAAATCAAGAATGGCTTCTCTAAGGAGGTAATATTTGATTAGAGACTCAACTGATAAGAAGGGAGCAACCATGCACAGGCTCAGGGCAGTTGTTCTCCCAGACCAGCGGTATTAGCACGGCCTGGGAACTCGTCATAAATGCAGATTATCAGGTCCCACTCCAAGTCTACTGAATCAGAAATTGTGGGGTGGCAACTTAGCAGTGCAATTTGTGCAAGAGTTGCTTGCTGGACTGAATTCTGGTCTGGTCTTGAGATTGCCTTTTTTCAATGTGGACAAGACTATGGAAAGGCTACGGAAAAAATAAATAGCGGACTGGGTTTGAGCAAGGATTCTGGTGGTCTTCATGCACACTGCAGTCTGGGAACCACTAAGCCTTTGGAAGAGCATTCCAGGCGAAGGATTCTAAAGACAACATGAATCTGTTTTGTTCACTAATGCAGTTCTAAGCCACTAGACCAGAGCATAGCACATAGTAGGAACTGAATAAATATTTTTTTTGACTGCTAGCCAAGCTTAAGTCCCATCACCCCGGAATCCAAGATAAAAATCAAACATGGCGATATTCATAAAACTTTAGCAAAAGCATGCCAAAAGGAAGAGGAGGCAGTCATTTAGAATTCCAGGTGGCCGGTGGAAAGCTTTCTGTCGTGCCAGAAACTGCCAGCCGCTAAGAGCAACTCTTCCCAATCTAATAAACCTTGGCACCACAAGGTTGGCAATTAGATTTCCTGTAAAAGGCTAAATGTGGTAACCTTCTGCTTCCTGATTCTGAAACTCAGTAAGAAAGGCATTAGTGTGTGGCAGCTGGGATAATCATTTAATTGATCCTTTCCACCCATAGACGCCTCCCTTCCCTGCTCCAACCCACTGACTTGTAAATCAATGTCACCTTCATTATGAACATGAAAAGGCAAGAAAAAACACCCCCCTTCCCAAACCAAATTGGAGTCAATTTCCTAATGGGGCCTGGATGACACTCTAAATGGGTGCTGCCATTTCTCCCCCTCTGACCTCCTCCTGGGCCACCCACACAGCTCCATCCAGGCCAGTAGGAGAGCCCATGACATGCAAAGCAGAAAATAAGAGGCTTCCTACCAGCAGGAACTTCACAACAGAAAGGGCATGGATTCTGATGTCAGCCGGACCTGGTTCAAATCCCTGAACTGGACAATATTTAGAAAGCAACTAGACAGCCATTTAGCATGTAGGAAGAGTTCGATAAATCATACACAAATTTCTCTTCCTCCTCACTGTTGCTGTAATTTCACCTAAATATTTCATTCAACAAATATTTAATAAATACCTACAATGCACCCTTTCTGAGGACAGAATGATGAGCAAAACTGACACAGAGCCTATTGTCTTGAGGGAGTTGACGGATATTAATCAAATAAGGATGTTAAATAAAGATATTATAAAAAGATGCCAAAGGGCAGCTGTGACAAATGCTACAGAGGAGAAGTACATGGTACCGTGAGAGTCTATATTGCAGAGTTCGATCTGTGTAGAGTTTATTAAAATAAGATGACAAACCCCAGGTGGGCATCTACCTCAACCTCAGGTCATAAAGCCCAGGCCCAGGTGTGTTTATTAACAAGCTTCACAGGGTGTTCTAATTGTTGGAGTAAAAGGTTATAGATGAACAAGGATGAGCCATGTGGTAATGGATTAGAATTGAAGACTACAGAAACTAAAAACTGATTTCAGTTTATAAACTTTGGTATAGTTTATCAGTATAAATTACATACTGATCTATATAGTATGTCAGTATAAAGGAATCTAGATAGGATATTTGTAGATACAAATACATACACAGGTTAGTATATACACATACACTTCCTTGTTCTTTCAGCTGAAAGGGTCTAAAAATAACAACAGCCCAGTAGCAACAAGCATATCTACCTCCTGATCTTGGTTTCTAATAGCATTCTCCAATCAAAAGAACCAGGGATCCTTGGAGAAATGATTCTTGGACTGAGGCAGGAAGTATCTAAGATAAGCCTGGAGAGTAGCATAGTGCCAAAAAGTAGGCATGTATCCCCACACCGAAACACAATGATGGAGGATGTCAAAGTAACACAGGAGCCAATTGAAGGAGCTCCCAATGGCCAAAGCTGACCAAGCTCAAAATAATTGAAGCAACAAAATAAAGTACTTTGGATTATAACTCAAAGTGTGAAAGAAATATCCACGGGTTCATGCTGCTATAAAGAAACGACTGACTAAACAAATAAATGAGAATAGAAAAATCTTCCATGTAAATAGAATTTCAAATAATGTATGCAGCCCACACTCTGAAGGTTAAGTATGGGCTACACAAAGAGTAAAATATGGAAAGGAGGGAAGGAGTAACTTTACAGTGAAGACACCGGACAAACACTACCTCAGCCAGGTAACGGAGGTTAACATAAACATCAGCAAGTCACGTTGATAGCATGACCATGAAAGGAGGGGATGAAAAATGTCACTTTACCTCTGTGATCTTCCTCTCCAAAACCTACAACTCCAGTCTAACTAGGAGAAAAGCAAGACAAATCCCAATTGGGGGGCAATAATGGGAGGTACATTCTACAAAATACTTAACTATAACTTCTCAAAACCATTAGAAGCATCAAAAACACAGCAAGTCTGAGAAACTGTCGCAGCCCAGAGAAGTCTAAGGACACATGGCAGCTAAATGGAATGCAGTATCCTGGATGGGATCCTGAAACAGATAAGGTCATTAGGTTAAAAACTAAGGAAATCAGAATAAAATACGGACTTTAGTTGATAATATTTTAATGCGGGTTCACTAACTGTGGCAAATGAGCTATGCAAATATTAGTTATTAATAATGGGTGGGGTATATGGCAACTTTCTGTACTATCAACTTTTCTGTAAAGTTAAATCTAGTCTTAAAGTTTATTGAAAAAAAAAAAAAAGAACACATACAAAGCTCCGTAGTTGACTATGGTGTGCAGCCAGGTTTGAAAAACCCAATTCTTAATCCTCCATGGATAACAGGTGGATTTAGCCATTTTAAGGGCAGAATACTAGCCTGATGTTTGATTTGAGATCATAATATTTCAGAAACTCTCATGTGTGTATAAACACACAAACAGCATACTTGCGTATGTATATATAAAGTTTATACCCTAGTTATATACAAGAAACTCTTCCTGCATACATGAATTTCCTAGAATACTCATTAATAACTGTTCAGGATAAAAGGACTTAAAAAAAAAAAAGAAGTCATTCAAACCTCCAGGTTTTGCTTTGATCCATTCAAAAGGGCCATGAAAGAACTATTTGTGCCCAAACAATAAGTATTGGGAATCTCCAGTTAACAACCCTGAGCCCTAACTCAAAAGCTCCCATTTGTTTTTAAAGATTCTGCATTTAGTTCTTCCTCACCATTAAAAGAACTAAAAAATGCCAGAAGTTCCCTCGAGTCTACTCAATGTGAGACACTGTAATTAATAATCAATAAAATAGGAAACGCCAGATCCTAAGAACACCAGTAGCATAAAAATGTCTCCAAAATGAATTAGATACTCTAGCCCATGATCTGAAGATTTATTTCTAAGGGGAAAAAATATCCCCCATTTGATTAGAAACATAAGCCAGGCTTTACCAGCAATAGGTGGCAGCATTTCTATTCTTTGGGCCACACTCTACATAATTGTACTAACTATTAATAGACAATAAGAAGACAATTGTTTTTTAAGGTCCTACCATAACTCTTGTTTTCCACTAGAGGAAAAACTTACAAATCTCTTTTGCCAGAGATAACAAACTCACATCTCTTCTTTTTTTAATAAATAAAAGAAAAAATAATAAAGTGACAAATTAATTTCTCCAAACATAATAAAACTAATTTAATCATTTTGTGCAGGCCATCTGCTTCATGGATGCAAATTTAACTGCATTTTCTACTGCCCGATAACTTGCTTAATTCAGTTAGCTCTTGTGACCCTGCTTTTGTGCTCAGTTCTCAATGGGACCTTTCCCTGGTGGCTTCTGACAGCTCCTAGTCAGGAGCTCACTGAGCCAGCAGAGTGTTTCCCCATGGAGTGGTGATGCAGCCCTTCTCCAGCTGGTGCCCCTCAGTAAATGAAGTTTTAAGGATGGCAGCTAAGATAGCTGGAGTTTAGTGGAACTGAGGCTGGAAAATGGGTACCACTGAGCACTTCCTATGTGCCAGGCACTAAGCCCTTTGTAAGTGTTTGCCACATTTAATACGCAAAATCTTAGAATTAGTTTCTGTGACTAGTTCCATTTTACTCACAAGTCCGAGGTTCGGAGAGGTTAAACCACTTGCTTAAGGACTCATAGCCAGGTCTCAATACCAAGCTCCTCTCATCTGACAGCCACCTGCCACCTATGCAGGTAATTAAGCATAACACAGTGGCCACTCCTAAGTTGGCTTAAACTGAGGCACCAATACCACAGTTAGTGGTTACCAAAGTAAGCAAGTACAGGACAAATGTGCAAAATGCAGAATTTCAAGGAATATCAAAGAGCCAGTTCCATGACTTTTCCTGCTGTATCAGACAGAGGAGAGAGAAATGGGTGAACATGTAGAGAGAGAATTTTTTGAGAGGAGGTTATCATTGGAGAACACTGCTATGAGCACATCCTTTGCTCACCCACTCAAACCTAGCAGGTGGTGAGAACTTCAGTGGGGTCACTGGGGATCCTGTGGTGAATATCCCTGCAGTTAGAGATGCTGTGGTCTGAGGCCTGACTCCTGCCCTGAGAATCTAGAGGGAGAGAGAGGAGCATGGCTGATGGTTCAGTGGTAGCACCGGGGATGGTTCCAGGCTGGGATTGGCCTGCAGCCCCCATCATTGGGGCAAGGAATTCAAATGTCTCACTGGAAAGAGTGTGCACATAGGTGCATTTTGGGTTCTAAGAAGGAACCCTAAATATGCCCCAAAAAAGAGCATCCCAGCTTTCAGCAGAGCAGGAAACCAGATCAAGAAGGCACCTTCAAATAAGCATCTCTCTTCTTTGTAGCTCCCTGGGGGTAGGGGAGGAAGGTGAAGGTAGAGGAGGCCGACTGCTTTCACTTTCCTTCTGCAGGGTCCTGACCAGAATTCCAGTTTGGAGCTTTGGTTTGTATTGTGGAAGGGATATTGGAATTTGTCATGTGAAACTATCTTTGCAAATTATCATGACCACGGGACTTTCTATGAATGAACAGAAAAGCCATGGGCTGCTAATGCCTTTACCGCATGGCGGGAAAACTCCATGGGCTTTGTGGACAATTCACACATCACACTTGCCCAACATGCTGGTTACATGAGTAGTCTCAATTCGAGCTGTGCATCAGAGTCCCTGGGGGGAGCTTTTAAGAAACACAGATGCCTGGGCCCCACATTTGAAGTGTGTGAGTCAGTAGGTTTGGATGACCCAGCCATCTATCTTTCTTTTCCCTTCAAGGTTCTCAAGAGGATTCTGATGCCCAGGCAGGGTTAGCTATCACATCACGTTCTACATAGAGATATATAGATAATTATCTTTGAAAGAGAAAAGAGGGGCATTTCATCAACACCCAAGTTACTTTTTAATATGTAGAAAATCTATATTATATGGTGAGTGGGACAGCAAGGCTTAAGTGTGCCCCCAAAAGGAGGATCTCTAGCATTGCTTTTTCTAATTCATCAAAGCATCAGCATATAAAGCCTCTATGAGATTACCAAAAGAAATTCTCCATCCCCTCTTTAGAAATGCATTTCCACTTTAAAAATAAAACGACTGAGATTCAGAGACATGATCTGCCCAAGGTCTAGTAGTTAACAAGAAGCAAAGCTGACATTCGACCAAGGTCTTCTGCTTCCAAAGACCAGGTTATCAATCATCATACCTTCTTCTTTCTAAGAATCAACACTGATAGGAGAGATCAAGAGGTTCCATCTCCCTGGCCCCAGGCCTGATCATGTTCCAAATTTTAAGTTGAAGAAATGCAGGTACTTAAGATGAAAGGGATCTGATGACAACAGAGGTGACTGATACAGGATAGTTTCCTACACAGAACTGCAATGTCAAGACCACTAAGAAATAGTTATCATTTACAATGTAATATCCCTTTGAAGGAGAAACAGAAGTCAGGAAAGGAATATTTTCCAATGAAAATGTTCACTGGAGAATTCAGCCATCTATAAAATACATTAGGTTATAAAGCCAGAAGGAATCTTGCCTGACATTTTAGGGCCTTGTTTATTTTCATATAAGAGTGTGGGAAAGAAACTCCATAAAGATGGAACACTGGATACTACACTAAAGCAAATTCAGCATGAATGAGCTTTAAAAATTGCATGTTCAATCAACTACTTAACTCCAAGTGACTGAACTATCAGGGGACAAAATAAATAAATAAAAACCTCTGTAGTGAAATTCCAGGTTCAGAAATCAGACACGCATGGTTTCATGGAAATTATCCAAGCTTCGATTCTAGGCAGAAGTCGGTTTGAATTCCGGCTGTGTCATTTTTGAACTGACCTGGTGACTATGGGCTAGCAGTTTAACCTTTTGACCCTCAGTATTCTCTTCTGTGAAATGGAGATGTGAATGCTCTGGTTTAGAAGGATGTTGGGGGGATGAGATGTACATTTGGTAAAGTCCCAGCAGCCATAACACAAGCGTTCTTCAAGATTATCATTTGAAGAACCTAGATAAACATGGTTAGATATTTCAAATAAATGGAAAGAGACAGCCTGATAAGGAAAGGCAGCTCACAGCTCATGAAATTTTAATGTCAGTGACAGTTCAGGTTTGGCACTAGTCAATAGGAACCATAAATAGCTGTCACCTAATGGCCATGTCCTCTTGAAAATGGGTTATTCGTCTGAGTCCATCTCCCAGAGGACAGCTGCAAATACCATCAATACTGGCACTAAGCAACAACCTTATTTATAGCCAAGGGACAGATTCCAAAGATAGAAGAAGCCATGAACGCTGAACCCTCATCTCCAAATTCTCATTCCTAGAGGACTAAGAGGTGAGGCTGGAGAGTAGGTCTTAGAGGAATGCCTGTGACAGTGGAGAAACTGTTAATAAAAGTGACAAAAACTAAAAATAAGAAGGGTTCTGAAAAGAAAGAGGCCATGAGAGAAGGAAATGTAAGTGGTGCTACATATGCCTGGCTTTGCTAAATTAGACATCACCCATCATTGAGATTGCCTCATCTCACAGCTCACACTTAATCTTTAAAAATTGGAAGACCGGTCAGAATCTGTCAGCATGCATCCAAGTTCAAGTGAGGGCCAGAAAGTCTTCCCTTGGCCACCCCTGTCATGAAACCATTCCCAAGCACCTACAGAACCAAGTCCTACTTCCTTAACTTGACTTTGAAGAACTTCCACTTAAGCAGATGCCAATTTCCCACTGCTTCCTTTCACTTCAGACCAATTCAACTACTGGTGATTCCTCATAAAGAACCACCTCTTTCCAGCCTCTGGCCTTTACTCCTGCAGTGGGAATGCACAGTCTTCATAAACTGGGATCCCATGGTTTTCTCAAAGAGCACTGGGTTAGAATGCCACTCTTCCCCCCCAAATTTTCCTTGGCCTTTTCATACAGTTTCTTACATGTCTTATCCCCTATTTCACATGTTAAAGTTTCTGACAGCAGGATCTATGATCATTATCTCCATATTCCCTTGTAAGTTTCATGTCAACTCAAGTGCCAATAAATGTTTATCAGGTGGATGGATGGATAAATAGATGGATGGAAGGACAGAGAAAAGAATGGACAGATTTGATGGATTACAAAGAAACCTCCAAGGGAACACATTATCCACTATGTCATTGTCATTCAACACAGGCAGGAGATGGAATGTCCTGGTTATCACAATATGCTGATTAATAGAATCTCCTCCCACAAGACCATCCACAGATTCGACCACTGATAACTGACCTTCTTAAGATTGAAGTAAGATCCACCTTGCATTTCAAATGGACTAAAAAAGACTAGCTCTTGTTGATGATTCACTCAGCACTTAGATACCTTGTAAGACTTGGGGCTGGAAACTGCAATAGCCACTGCACTGAGGTATGTGAGAGGGATGGCTTACATAGAGTACTGATTAAAATAATCCTAGATAACTAGACATACATTTGGTGAAGTTGTAATTGAAAATGAATAGTTTTTTCCATATTCCCTCCTTCAGTGGAGGCTTATAAAACTAGTATGAACATTATCTATTTTCAACCAGATGACAGTACAAATCAGCAGAGCCCTGAAGGACACACACACACCTGCTCTCTAAGTGCATGAGGTCTGGCTCTTCTCACTGACCTAATGAGCAGACCTGGATTCAGAAAGTCAGTAGTAAAAGTCATTAAGCAAACTGGCCACAGATCACATTATACCATATCACTTTTGTCTCACCTTTAATCCTAGCCACCCCCCTTTCAAGCTCTACTCTACCCTTGCCAATTGTTCCTAGACAAGGGCCATGTTTGTTTAACCACTTTCCAATTCCATAAGCCACAGATGGGGCGAGGCAGAGGAAACACACGTCAAACAAGTCAGATTGCTGTTACTTTTAACTGCCTTTTTCAAGCTCTCAGGTAGAAGAACTGGTTCTGCTGCATGCATAATGTTTCCACAGCAAAAGCAGGGAGAAGAATGAGGGGCTTCCCTGGACTGTATATTATCCTCTACCATTGGGGGAATCTCCACGTGCTCATTTAAGTTTCCTCTCACAAGCACCTTCCCCGCACCAGAGCATTCCGCACTATCTCAATTAATTATATGCAGCCTCTCAGTGAAGCCTCACAATATCCTATGAGGCAGTGATGACTAATTCCATTGTACAGATGAGGACACTGACACTCTATAGAGGTAAGTGACTTGCCTAAGCCACACACAGGATTTGAATACATATGTGAAGCTCTGCTCCCACCACTTCAGCAGAAAAAGTGGAAGGATGTAGCATTTCACGCTGCCAAATGCTCTCTTGGCCCCTAGGGCAGCCTCTACAGTGTGAGGTGTTCTCTGCTAAAGAAGGGCATTAAAGGGTGAGCAGATACTCACCAGAGAAAGCATCTCCCTGCCTGCATTCCCAGAACAGAGCTGATACACTCTGTGTGATCAGAAACTCCATCTGAGTTCAACAGATGCACTGGCGATTCTGTTGTGTTAGTGATATACAGCACCAGCACAATATGCCCACCTGGGAATATTTTGGTGCCAAGAATGAACAGAAGGGAATACAATGCAGAAATATTAACCTTGGCAGTCTCCTGCCACAGTAAACCACTGGTTGAACTTTAATGAAATTTTGCACAAGAGCAGAAACATCTGTATCGCTGGTAAAAATAAACCCCAGCCTGGAACACACAACTGTCTCTGAGCAAGAACATGACAAACCTGGAAAGGAATGGAAAGGAGGCCTTTCTCTGTGATCAAAATGGCTGTTTGTAACCGAGAGGAAGCAGCTGTTCCCCTCTGCCTGTTTTTCCTAGTTAGGGTTAATGGCTTCTTGGGAAAGAAACTATATTCTAAATTTGTGCATTTGAGGCTTTCCTAGAAGGCCAATTTGTGTGGGAGAGCAGAGGTCCTGCAAACTGCCTGTCCTTATTGACTCTGTCATCCCCACAAACCATTCTCCAGGATGAATAAACATTGATGTACTTTTTTTTTTTTTTTTTTTGAGAGACAGGGTCTCACTCTGTCACCCAGGCTGGAGTGCAGTGGCATGATCATAGCTCACTGCAGCCTCGGACTCCTGGCCTCAAGCGGTTCTCCTGCCTTGGTGATGTACTATTCTTAACCAATACTGGCACCATAAGGCCTAATTGCTTTAAGTATCCAGATTAATAACTCATTCAAAACCAAAGTTAAGAGCATGTACATCATCTAATTTAAATTTTGCAAGAATAAGAAACCAGTTCACAGATCACAGGTGGCTGGGGGAGGCCTCAGCAATCACATAAAGTTGCTATACAGTGTGGCATGTTCCTCTAGATAATCTTTCTTCAGAAAAAAAGAGTGCAGGCCTTCTTGGAGCTCAGAATCAGAGAATTCTGGGAATAGAAGAGGCCAGTCAAGATCTCTAGCCCAATCCCAGTCCTCCCTGATGCATGAGTGCCTTGCACAAGCTCCATGCCAAGTTTCCCTAAACTGCCAGGGGTAAAGACCTCCCGACCTCCTATGAGAGCCATTTGGCACTAATCTCAGAAAACTCTTCCTTCCACTGAATTGAATTTTGGTCCCAGTTTGATGGAGAACCCCAGTGATTAATCTTTCTAGCCCTTCAGAGATAAAAGGTGGTATACTGTCTCTTTCATGAGTCATACTATTATAAAAGAGTTTCAAATTCCTATAAATACTCTTCATAGAGAAAGGCTTTGGTTCTCTCACCACCCTGGCTATTCTCCTCTGGACAGAGGTGATGATGGATAAGGTCAGCAGTGACAATTATTAAAATAAAAGCAAGGATTTTAGCTCTTATTAAGCACATACTATGTGGCATATACCATACTACATGCTTTACATGCACTTCTCATTGAGTCCTTACAACCCCTCTGGAAGTTCAGGACTGTTCTCTTAAGTTCATATTTTGAAGAAATAGGAGCTCACAGGTGACGTAATCTGCCCAAGGTTACAGAGCCAGTAAGTGACGGGGCCAGGATTTGAACTCAGACTCAGGCAGAGGCTGCCCTTTTTTGTCACCATTCCTCCAGAAGATGGGGGCATATTCCAGTTCAGCCACATCCTCCGAAAGTGGTCCCCAATGGTGTTAGCCTGGCTCATGGTCCTCAGGGCTAGGAGGCCCATGTGCCTGACCCTTCCACTTTCAGGCGGAGCCCAAAACTGCCTTGCTCTACTGAAAAGAAAAAGATCCAGGGAGAGGTAAGTCTCAAAGAGGGAACAGGAAAAGGAAAGCGGGAAGCAGGGAGGACACACTTTGTATCACTGAGCAATCTGAAGCAATGCTGGGCTTGGAGAGGACACAGCAAAAGGAGAGGTGCCCAAGGAGGACAGCAGACGGCTGGCAAAGGACGCTGCCTTTTGGGAGACCCAGTCAGTCGGCGCAAAGAGGAGAGGGGCAATCTGCTGCCCACAGGCAGGGGGCAGGCTGCACCACCACAGACTGACTTTATGTCTACCATTTTCCATTCCTTACACTGGGACGCGGCCCTGCTGTTGCCAAACTGGTTGGACTAAGTCACAGACAGTAAAAATGACCTGTCTGGCTGCCACATCCCTGATCAAAGCGGACTCATTTCAAAGGCGAACTGTCAGCAAGTTGAGAGATTGTAATCAGACAAGGAAAAATAAACTATAAGGTTACTTCAGGGGTTAAAATACAAAACCTCCCTAAAAAAATAAAGTTATCTTTTGTGTTTCTGAAATGTTCAGTCCTAACAACCCCATGAGGAAACTTATCAGGAACTAATTAAAGAATACATCTGGGTCCTGAGGTAAGACCTACTGTTCATTTGGCCTCACTCTGTCTAGAATTGGGGAAATTTTCTGAATCTGAGAGGTTAAACAAATGACCCAAGGCTAGAGACCAGACTGGATCCCAGGTGTTCGGAGGGCTCAGTGTTGCTTCCACACACCATCACATTTTAATCATGGTGCAATGAAAGCACAAAAGTTCCCAAAAGATACACACATACACATATGTATCTATACTCACATGCATACAGACACACACACACACACCCCCATTCTCCTTTTTTTCTCTTTTTAGAAAAACAGACAATCATCAAGCTATCAAGTTGGAGCACACTAAGCTTGCATTTCAAGTTAATTTGGTTTAAAATTCATTCAGAACCTGGATTTTCAGAGTAACATGATTTGGTCAAGGGAGAAATTTTTTTGAGCAGGTCCTAGGGTGTCTACTTAGAAATGGGAAGAATTATTTTACATTTGATATGTTGAAGAGAATGGAAGTTTTTCTTCCTTCTCAAACCGTGAGAGACTTGAAAACTTCTATGAAGCCCATACATGTTCCCAGGAGGGGGCAGCCTTGCCTGGCCTCCTCGAAGCCAACTGGAATCCTCTCTCTATATGAGACTGTGGGCTGCTCCCCAAGTGCTAGAACATCCAGAGAACCCTACAAAACTGCCCCACTCTCCCCATTCAGAACTGCCAGTGAAGACCGCAAACTCCAGTGTGCAGAGAGGAACGTCAGTCTAGCTAGTGGGGAGGACGGCAGTGCAGTGTGGGGGATGAATAGGAGAGGCTGGGAGAAGCACTGTGAAACCATCACTAATGCCATACCTGCATTAATCAAACAAAGTTGTCAATTTAATAGAAGATGAGGGGCTCCCTTGAGCTCCAGGAAACTGCCAAAATGCCTTCTCCTATCCAAGTTTGCAGCCCTGGACTGAAACCCAGGGACAGTTAAAATACTTTCTCCATCAAATTACTCTTGTGAAAAGAAGCATGTTCCAGCCTCCTAACTGATGAAAGTTACCTGAGTCCATATAAAGTAGGGTCTCTCAAGGCTTTGCTGTCCCCACCAATATATGTGGAATAAGGTAAGGAGGAGGCAAAGAAAGGAAAGAACAGAGCGGGGGGTGGGGGGGGTTCCGAAAAGCACCTGCACACCTGCCCTCACTACCTCTACTACATTTGGGACTCTATTCCCTTAACAGTTGCATATGCTCTGCAGGAAAAACAAATAAATGCTGGACTGTCCTGGCAGAGGCAGGTGACAGACTTTCTGAAGCTTGAGGGCTGCCCAGGAGCTTCTGAACAGCTGTTCTTCCCCACCACCCCACCCCACCCCCACCCCCACACCACTATAACAAGTGTCCTGGCCGGTTGCAGCCTAGCACCTACTTTGGGAGACACCAGTTTCATTGTCCAGAGATACTGATTCCAAATCTTATGCTATGTGCCCACACCAAGATCCACTGGGTTTCCAACTACTCACCTAAGGTGTTGCTTCTTAGCAGGGTTTTGGTGATAGGGACACAACACTCAGCATTTGTAGAACTAACGCAGTGAAGATAAGATCTATAATCTGGAATGCCCTCCTCATGCTTCCTTACCCTTGCTTTGAAAATGTTCTATGCTGGCAGTTCCCCACCTGTGAGCTCAGAATCCCTGGAGTCCCTGAAGGTAAAGCAGTAGGATCTCTTGAAATTCATGTAGGCATAAGAGTGCTTTCAATCAATGAGCGGGAAAAGGCACATCTGCTAGTGTTGGCCCTCAATAGTTGCTGAAGTTGCTTCATGCCACTCTTCTGCTAGTACTTTCAAATATCATCCTATTATCCTCTAGATAAAGTCCCAGTTCCTGAGACCTTGGCACGGTCTTGCAGGACCTAGCCCCTGCTCACCTCTCCTCCTTAACCACCTCCTGCACTTCCTGTGAGTGGAGTGGAGGGGATGTGTGATAAAGGGGTTAAAAGAATACTGACTGGGGTAGTCCTAGTATTTCAGATCTGTAAATTTAGGGATTTTGTTTCCAAAGATTCCATAGATTCATAGGTCAAAATCAGACATTGCCAGGAAAACTGTAGGCTTTGAAGTAGACTTTAAAATCTCCACCATCCACTTGGTAATGCCAGGCAAGTTATTTAGTATTTGGAACCTTGGTTTTTTTCTCTATCTGTAAAATGGGTACATGTGAAAGCAGCTATGAGATAACCCAGGTAAAGCATCTGACACAGTATTTGACATACTATCAGTTGTAGATCCCCAAAACCCCAACTCAGGCTTCCAAAGTCGAGTTAAACTAAAGCAATACTTTAACCACAGTCAGAAACAAGCAAGAGGGCTCCCCATGGCCAGCCTCCCTTCCAACAAGTGTCATTTCTAGTCATCTTCATTCATGCACACACCTTCCCCTCCCTACATCTTTTTAAAGCCATTTTCCCACAGCAGAGGAGATTGGCAGTGATGATTTCAAACTAGATTTATGAAAACCTATAACTAGAAGATTAAAATTCCAAATGTCATCTGGATAAGATGGGCCAGATGCTTGGTGAACTACAAAAGCTTCAAGCTCTCTGCACTGGCAGAGAAGTTGGAGTGGTCAAGCAGTTCATGTCTGAGCCCTTCTCTTGGTGAGAAGGGAGTGCACTTCTGTCTATTACAGAAAAGAAGAGACACATTTTAATTGGACTGAGTAGGTACACTGCATCTTCTAGATGAACCATCACCTGATGTTTGGTGTGAACTTTCATTCACTGGGAGACCACTGTGACCGGGGTTGGCTGACTGGCCTTCTCCTGGGTTGGTCTGGAATGTGTGTCTTCTATGCTGAGGCCTTTGCTAGAGACCAGAGAGAGGTGATCACACCATTGCCACTAGGAAAGAAAAGCCTTAAAGGCTAAATCATCAGGCAAACATCAACTGACTTCAGCTGGTCAGAACCATCTCCCACAGATCCCAACAAGCTGAAAAAGGAAGGTGAAAACTATTTCCAGAACTCCTACCATATGTGTACCCATCATGAGGAACGCTTTATACCAGTGACTTCATGGAGTCCTCAGGACCACCTGAGGAGGGTCACTGTTATCCCTCCTGTACATAAGGGAAGACTGGTGCAGAGGGTAGCTAAGAAACATGCCCATGTTCTATAAGCTCCCCACACAAAGTGGCAGAGTAGGGATTCAAAGCAGGTATTTCTGAATTCAAAAATCCACCCATTGTCCTAGAACTGGCTCCTTCCAACCAGAACTGCCACATCTCACTGTCTGAGTCCACAGAAGCAGGCTCGCTCCCACTAACTGTCACAACCAGAGTAGCTCAGGTCAAAAGGTCAACCAAATCTTCCGTATCATGGTCAAGGCCTTAAAAAATAACAGAGAAAAGAAAAACAGAGAATGAGTAGTGTTTACAAGTTGACCCTTAGCCATAGTCTAAGTTCAGAACTCTCCATGAGTGAAAGAAAAATGCTTTTCAGAAAGAACCTACACTTAGCCTTCTGAATAGTGCAATATAGGGATGGGAGGAGGTGGAGAACAGACTAGAAGCTGAAAAGGATGGCAAATGCCAATAGACAATAAATCCACTGGGGCCAAATTGAGACCCTAAAACCACCTGAGATTCAGGGATTGTTAGACAGAGTTCATGCACTTTGAAAAGCCAATGAAGACCAGGAGGGCTGGAAGGGAAGTTGGGGGCTCATCTCCTGCTCTTGCCTCCTAGCTGCTTTCTGATTCTGGCCTTTTCTCACACCTATCAAGCCCACATTCTCCTGCTGGATCCTTTATATGACCCCATCACATCACTCGTTGGCTCTCGAACCTTCAGTAACCCCTCAGACCACTTGAGATAAAGTTCAGCATCTTTAGCCTGGCACTCAGGACTCATCATAACCCAGCCTCAGCCTCAGCTGGGTACTGCAATATGGAGATGGGACGAAGTAGAGGAGAAGGAAAGTGGGGAATGAAATGGATGCTGAATGCCAAGAGACAATATAGCCACAGGGAGATTAAGGCAGACTGCCTAATCAGGGAAAGTGTGCAAATCTCAGCTACACGGTAACAAGCAGAAAGTACCAGCAAGGTCATAGGAAAGAGAGAACAGAATTGGCTTAATCTAGATCTTGCAGAATTCTGCTCAGGGTGTGTAGGGGGATGTGGTAGTATGGTTTGGATGAGAGAAAGTCAGAAATGGAGTAGTGCAATGCTACCAATCTATCTCCACCCACCTTCCCTTCACAGAGAGGTTGTGTGGCTTAGTGACTGGGCACACCGGTTTCAGGGTCAGCCTGACCTGTGTTTAGTATCATGGCTCAGCGGCCTAATAGCTGTGTGACCTTGTCAGGGAGGAAGATCACTTAGGTTCTCTGAGGCTAAAATGGGAAGAAATAACATTCAGATGAAGAACTAAATTACTGCATGTAAAACATTTTCAGTACAATATATGGCACCAAGAAAGGATTCACAAAAAAGGAGGTTGAGGATTTTCAGGCCCTCATGCCAGCAGACAGCTTTGTTTAAGCTGGATTCTGTCAATGAGGTGCACCCGCATGAGGAGTGGGGCAGAGGCCCTCTTTCTTGCTGTAATAACACATATTAGGAGGGTGTGGTCGAACTCTTGGTTTCAAGGCCAAACTACTATAGCTGAGCACCCCTAGATCTAACTTCTGTTCTTCATAACTTCTCATTTATTTTCTTCCAGAAATTTTATAAGTATCTTATTTCCTGTATGAAATCTCTTCTTGTTTGAGGTACCAAAAATCGTTCCTAGTTCCTAGACTGTCCCCCCATTGATGAATTCCCTAATTTGCTACTTAGCTCCTTAAGCTCAGTAACTATATAACACATTATGTATATGCAGCTTAGGAGCTGCTCACTACATGAGTCAATGAGGAACCTAGATTCATTTTCATTTGAGAGCCAGCTAAACTTGAACGGGCTTCTCAAAGTCACTACCTCTGTGGAACCGACAAATGAAAGTATATATTGCCTAACCATGTCTATGGCCAAGGAAGGCTCAAAATATCTACAAAATTTTTTTGCTAGGCAAAGAAATAACCACCATTTGTCCCATGGCAAACTGGAAGGACAAAAGCAGATCTGTCACTGAGACAGATCTTCATCACACTTTCCAATCAACATGAGGAGGCAAATTTAGCACTAAGTATTCAACTAAAACTATCTGACTATTCTGACCAGCTTTAGTAGTTCCTTCTCTTTCCCATTCCCCCATCTTCCTTTCTCTCTGGCCAATGAGAGTTAGACTTACTTTATAAATCTGTGTTTCACAAATGGCAATAAATGAACCACTCATGGTACAAGATTTCAGACTGTACACTGGTGAACATCTTACTAGCTATGTATGTATTTTTATGATTACTTTCTATTTTGCCCAATAATGCTGCTTTTGCATTTACCAGTAGCATATTTTGTTTCTTCTTCATTTAAATTTATGCAAATTAAGTAGTCAATTTGAAGAATACAAGTAAATAAGGGACATAAGTAGTAGGCAAATATGGTAACAATTCTAAATATGCCATAAGAATGACAAGGTTGGGTGACATTGACTTAAATTAAATCTTACAAATAAATGTTCTGGGGAATTCCAAATATCTAATCTATTTGGCTTATCAGGACAGCAGTATGAGATGGCTCTGAGAATGTTCATAGTTCATTTTAAATAACTTTCTGTCCCATTTCTCTTCTCAGTCCCTTGAGAATAGTTTGGTCTTATAGGGAAACTGTTAGAAAGAGTCAGGAATTTAATAGCGTTGCACAGACTGTGGCACTGGGCAGGTTAATTCCACCTTGCTTGCCTGCACTCCTGTACCTGGAAAAGGAAGCTACTGAATATGCCTATTCCATAGGGTACGGAGTAGGTCAGAAAGACACTGCTAGGCCTTTTAAGATTTTAGCCTTTTAAATTAAATCATTAATTTCACTGATTGTCTTTATTGCAATTGTTTTCTTTAAATCCAGGTGTGTGTGTGTGTGTGTGTGTGTGTGTGTGTGTGTATAAATTCCTAGAGTCGAGGGAGAGGAAAGGTTTGCAATAAATTACTCAAATAAATGAATGTTAACTGGGAAAAGCCACAGAGCCATGGCTGCAGAAGTAAGTTTACCTCAGAATGCAAATTCACAATTATGTGAGGAAAAGGAGGTAGGCATTTTCTCTCTAGTCGTCCCACACAAATGCTACTGGCACTTAGGCCCCTTCCCCCAAACCCATTAGAAGAGGGGACAACAGGAAAGGTTATGAACAAAGCCCAGGAAATAACTCACTGCTAATAGGACAGGATGAAGCCACATTCTCTGTGGACCTTCTATGGTCACTTTTAGCATAGATGTCACAAAATATATCCTCAAATGTTTGAGAAGAGAAAAGATCTTCTGGGGAAAATAGTCGTTATGTTCATTGTAAATACCATATTGATTCAAAACAGTTTTTCAAGGGTGGGTCACACCTGCTTTGTAAGATCTGAGTTGGGTTCTTAGACTGGAAATCTCTCCACAAGCGTAGCGTCTCAGAGAGGATGTGGGAAAGACAATACATTATAACCAATGTGACAACAATATATGGAGTATGGGACTCTAACAACAGTTGAGGGGGAGGAAGAACCATCGTTGGCTTAGGCGGAGTGAGAAGGAAGCCTCCTTACAATGCCAAGCGCAGGCGTTCCTTTTCAGAGGACCCTGATCAATTCATTTGTCATTCATTCATTTGACAAACATTTCTTAGGCCCTACCTTTGAACCAGATATTGTGTGAGGTACCAGGAATTCAATAGAAAATAATGCAGACATGTCCCTATGTCATGGGGCTCATCTACAAGTTGGGTGAGGCGGATGATGAACAAGTAAACATACCCCTAAACAAGGCGATTTCAGCGTGTGATGCATCCTGGGGGAAGTGTGTGGTAGATACGAGGTAGGGACTGAAGTGGGTGCTGTGATTGAGGGTCGCTGAGGCCTCTCTGAGGATAAAATGAGAAGGAAGCATCATGTAAAGATCCAGGTAAGAATATTCTGGAAAAGGAGAACAGCCAAGACAAAGACCCTGAGGTGGGTACCTGTGGCTGAGAAAACAAGAAACTTGTGATGATGTCAGGAGGAAGGCAGAGGCCAGATGATACAGGGCACTCCAGGCCAGGACAGGGGGATCTGATTTCATTCTATGTGCAACGAGTAGCCAAGAAAGGTTAAAACAGGCATGACACAAGCTGATTTAAGTTTTCCATAGGTCACGCTGGCCACCTATAGGGAGAATGGAGCAAGGTGGGGTCGGGAGTAGAAGCAGGAAGCCCAGGCTACTGGAACAGTCCAGGTGCAAGAGGCCCGGGCCAGGTGACGGCAGTGGAGAAAGCACTTCAGAAGGGAGTGAAGAAAAGCACTTGACAAAGAGTGCTAGTGCTGGGCATGCTTTGGCACGGAATCAATGCTTCCCCAGTGAATACATTAGAACTTGGCTGGAATTTTAGATGATTTGATTGGTTTTTCTAAATTCAATCATTATAAAAGTTAAGACGATTATACATATCCTATAGCTCTAAATCAGAAATAGAAAACAAAAGACATCTTCAAACTTGACAATAATAAGCTGTTGTGACATATGCATTGAGACAAATTCAGAGCAGCACCTCCATTCTTTCTTTTTTTCTTTTTGAGACGGAGTTTCACTCCTGTTGCCCAGGCTAGAGTGCAATGATGTTATCTCAGCTCACTGCAACCTCCGCCTCCCAGGTTCAAGCAATTCTTACAATTCTCCTGCCTCAGCCTCCTGAGTAGCTGGGATTATAGGTGCCTGCCACCACATCCAGCTAATTTTTATATTTTTAGTAGAGACAGAGTTTTGCCATGTTGGCCAGGCTGGTTTCAAACTCCTGATCTCAGGTGATCCACCTGCCTCAGCCTCCCAAAGTGCTGGGATTATAGGCATGAGCCATCATGCCTGGCTTCTTTCTTTTTTTTAATGGCTCACTCAAAACTGAGTTGTCAGGCTCCCTGTCTTCTACTGCCTTACCTTCATCCCCAGTCCCTCACAACCCAAGTCTCAAAGTTAAGCACCCAAAACCTCTCCAGAACAAACTGTAACTTCCAAGGAAGAATGTGCTCTGGCATGACGCTTCAGTAAACCCAGAAGGCATGCTGAGATAAGAGTATTAAGGGTACCTATTAATGAAGCCGGAAGTTTCAAATAAAGCAGAAGAGATGTCCCAAAGGGAGACATAACCAGAGCCTGTATCCAGGCAGAGGCTGAGTGAGTTCTGTAATTGCTGGCAGGTTTGCAGAGAAGGCCTTTGCCTCCCAGCTTCCTCAAAGAGCAGCAGAGTCACGGCAGCAGGGAGGAGTAGAGGTTTTCTCTTTCCCTCTGGAAGCCTGAGGTGCATACAGTAAGGACACAGATCTTCAGTAGGTTCAGAAAAACTGTTCTCATTTCCAAAGAGTGCTCTCTCCTGCAGTAGACCAGGATGTCAGGCTTGGCACATGAGCCAATGGGCTGGCAAAACCCTTCAGAGGGCAGGAGGAGGGGCAATGCCCCCACCACTTAGAACCAAATCCCCCTGGCAGTGACAGCTTTGATTTCCAGAAGAAATTATGGGAGAAGGGAGAGCCAAAGGGACCCGTGACAGGGAGGAATGTCACTGGCACAGAGCTCCTACAGCCTGGGACCTGGCCCTAAGTATATGCGTGTTGGAGAGACATGCAGAAATGAGGCTGTCCTGTCAGTCTCTGAATTTAATCACTTCCCACTACCACTTTGGTATATAAATTGCCAGGCATGTATATAAAGGTATATAACCTGTTACACATGTGCAGAACAATCACACTCCCCTCCCCCACCATGCCTGGGACAGTCCTCTCATGGGGGCCCAGCGTTGGTGCTGCACAGAGATGGTGAAAGAAACTGAACATTTGCAAAGCATCTCCTGGAGCCAGGAACTCTGTTAGCACCTATGGTCACACATGTCTACCACATAGTCCCTCTAAAAATCATCTTAGGTGGAGAGGAATAACCATCTCCATACCAGAGGGGAGTAAATGAGGCCCAGAGTCATGTAAGAAGTGCTTGGCAAAGCTGAAATTTGAATAAGTCCTATGCTTTCCCCACACCTAGCATCTACTGCTGCCCTCCTCTCCTGCCAGGCTCTCTTCTGCAGAGACTGAGTGCCTGCTCTCTGGATGGGTATGGCCTGGGGTTCCAATCCACTCTGCTTGCCCCAAGTGCTTACCAAGCTTGAGAAAGGTGACCAGTCACAGATGTTCTCACGTGGAACTCCTTTAGGAAGAAAAGAACTCTGCAGCACCCCAACTCTGCTACCAAGTGTATTTACCAACAATGGGATGGGGTCTCTCTCATGTGCAGATTAAGATGCTCCTTTGAACAGCTCTCAGGCACAGCTTCTTTCTGTCATGCTAGCATGTGCTCCCCAGGGGCTCCACATCTGGCCAGGAAAGGAAAGGAACTTGGCGCGCTTAACGTGCTCAGAGGCCCCAGCAGATTGGTGGGTGCAGTAAAAGGGACGGGCTGGATAGGGAAGGGGAGGAGCTCTAAGAGACGGTTCCAACGCCTTGCCCTCTTGCCATTTGGCAGCTGGTGAGGTGGTAATGGTTAACCTGGGAAGGTGCTCCATCCTCCTCTGGTGTCCTTGATGTGGGTGATGTCCACTGGGGCAGGACTTGTCTGCAACCAGGGCCTGGAACAGTTCCTGGCTGAGAATGGTTAAGGGTATAGAGTTGTCAAGCCATATTGTTTCGGGTTTGAAACTGTGGCTCTCCCTCTTACTAACTAACTCTGGGTGAATTATCATATTCTGAGACTTAGTTTTCTTATCTATCATATGAGGATAATAATAGTACTTACGTCATAGGGACTGTTGTGCAGATAAATTATATAATGCGCATAAAGGCACAGCACAGTGATTGCCACCTAGCAAGTGCCCAATAAATGCTAACATATAAAAAAAAAGCCATATTCTTTTTAAGTGAATACGTAATTGAAGCTGCAGGTCTTCCCTGGAAGTGGCAGCTGATCCAGACCTAATATTCCTCCCTTTTGCAAACAGAAAGGAACAACTCTTGTGCATCAACTTGGTGTTGGATGATGTGCTGGTTGACTCACATCTCAGGCGGCAGTAAAAGATGTGACCATTTACTCAGAGTCTACTATACAGGCAGGTAGGTGCCTCATACACATAATGTCTAATCTATTCAACAATTCTGGTAAGCCAGAGTTATTCCTATAGAGAAGGTATCTTACACTCAAAGATGTCAAATAACTTGCCCCGGCTCACACAGCCAATAAGCAGCAGTTTCACAATGAAAGCAGCATTTACACAGCCCTTATGCTGTGATTGGAATTGCTCTGAGTCCTTTCTGTGCTTACTGTACTACTCTGTCTCTAAGAATACAAACTAGTGGGTGCTGAGGACACTCTTTTAATAAGAGACAACTGGTGTTGGAATAAAAAATGCCGTGGGCTGGAAGTCAGAGACTTTGGACTGTGACCTTAAGCAAATCACTTTCCCTCTCTGGATGTCAGTTGGCCCAATTATAAAAGGATTGGTTTGGACTAGAGCTCTGCCTTGAAAATTTGCATTTCTAACAGTATACTGTTCTTTGAATTGGGCCTTCCTCCTTCCTAAGGAAGACCATGAAATCCACGAAAATGTGGGCTGAGGTTGCTGACAGGCCCTTCCCGAAGGAGCCAAAGTACGTCTAATGGAAGAGACAGCATGCGGCCGGGTGCATGAGAGCCGCCCACAAGTGAGCATCTGAGGCTGGGAAATCCTGGGCAATTTACCAGGCCCTTGGTTTTTCCCCCTTGGCAAAGAGAGGGAAATAACTTGCTTTAGCGGGTTGCTTTGAGGTCATAAAAATGGTCATAAAGCATTTTCCCAGATTCAAAGTCCGGGTTTGCAAAATGCTCTTGAACTCAGCCATGAGAAGGGTAATCAGAGAAGAAGTTGGGACTTTGCAGGATTCCCAGAAAGCAGTCTGAGAATGTAAAAAATCTTCATTACTTCTCCATGCTTCTTATAGCTGAGTCTGGTCCAGAAAGGGGGAGGAAGCCCAGTACTAATTCAAAGCAACTACAAAGATATTCAAAACAGTACCATGCTATTTAGCACAATTATATGCTATCCTATTCTCCAAAGTCACCTCTCCCACTGGATAATAAATTCTCACAGGATATGAAATTTGTCTGTCTCTAATCAAGACATGTTGACCGATTCATTTTCATAGGACTTAAATATATCTTCTCTACACCAACAAGTCTAATTCTCTTCTATTTTTCCTGAGTGCTTTGACTCAAGTCAACAAACATTTACTGAATATATACTATGGGCCAGGCAGTATGCCACATATGCATTCTGGCTACCTCTATAAGCTACAATAATAATAATGGCTAAAAATAGCATCAGTCTCTTAGACTTGGAAGTGGAAGGGGAGAATCAAACCTTCCCTTCCTGAAAGTTTGAGAAGGTCAAAGAACAGATCTTGGGATTTCGACTACTTGCTTAAAATCTGTTTATTTTCATCATTTAGCATTCATAAACTATTACATAATTAGGAGCCATTCATCCATTCAACAGTGATTTCTTGGGTATCTACTCTTACATCTACAGATAGCTGTATCTATCTGATCTGGCAAAAATCTGTAGGCAGCATGCTAACAGTACTGAGAAGCTAAAGAAGAAAACTGGCTTCTTACTAATTTTATTGGAAGAATAACTCCAGAGGTCTGCTGCTACCAGTTTTAAACTTGAGAAATGGTGTCACTCTTCCTTAAGAAAAATGAAGAGATTCATTTGCTGATTTAGTCAAGTAAGTGAATATTTACTAAGCACCTATCTTGTGCCTGGCAGTGGGGCTGCATCAAAAGCATTACAGCAGGATTCCTGCCCTCATGAGGGCCAGCAATATTTCAAGAAGACAGCCAGTTACTAAATGGGATAGGTTTTATGAAGGGATAAAATGAGGGACTCAGATTTTGCAGGGGGTACCTACATGAGACAGAGGGATCAGGGAAGGCCTCTGTGAAGGAGCCCCACTTAGACAGAGTCCTGAGGAATAACAGCCAGTCAAGTAAAAAGAAGAGAGAAGAGAATTTCAGGGCAAGGAAATGCCACAGGCAAATTTCTTCAGGTGAGAAGGGGCTTGGTGAGTTCAAGGAACCAGAAGAAGAATGGTGCAGCCGAGGCCTAGTGAGCAACCAAAGGAGGTACAGGAGAGAGAGGGAAGGGACAGAAAGAGGGCAGGGAGTGGACTGAAATGTGCTCAAAGCAGCAGACTGGCACGGTGTCATTTCTTTTTTGACACCTCTCTGGTGCTGTATGGAGAACAAACTGGAAGCAGGCAATAGTGAAACTATGGAGACAAGTTAGGAGATTATGGCAGTTCTCTAAGTGAAGGGGGAAGGTGTCTTCGTCTAAGAGATGAGAAGTTGTTGGATTTTAGATCTACTGGGGAGGCTCAAACAGAAGCATTTGCTATTAGAATGAAGGAATGCAGAAGAGGAGGACTCAAGGTTGGCACTTCAAGCTCTGGCTTCTGCAGCTGGTTAAGTGGTGGGACCATTTTCTACAGTGGTTCTCAACCAATGGCATTTTTCCCCCTTGGGGACATCTGGAAACTTCTGGAGACATTTTTGATTGTCATGACTGGGGGTTGCTACTAAACATTCTACAATGAGTAGAAGCCAGGGATGCTGCTAAACATCCTGCAATGCACACATAAGCCCCTACAACGAATGGTCATCTGGCCCCAACTGTCAATACTGCTGAGGCTGGCTGGGCATGGTGGCTGTAATCCCAGCACTTTGGAAGTCTGAGGCAGGAGGATCATGAGGTCAGGGGTTCAACACCAGCCTGACCAACACGGTGAAATCCCATCTCTACTAAAAATACAAAAATTAGCCAGGCATGGTGGAGCGTGCCTGTAATCCCAGCTACTCAGGAGACTGAGGAAGGAGAATCACTTGAACCCAGGAAGCGGAGGTTGCAGTAAGCCAAGATCACGCCATTGCACTCCAGCCTGGGCAACAAGAGCAAAACTCTGTCACACACACACACACATACACAAAGTGCAGAGGCTGAGAAACCCCGATTTACAGAAGTAGGAAGACTGAGGTGGGGGAATGTTCGAGGGGTTACTTAGCACTGCATCTGGGATATAATACATTTGAAATACTCATGCTAAGTTGGGCTTGGAACCACACTGCTCAGAATGGAGAAAGTAACATGTGGGACTGGCATCCAGGTTCTTTTGAGGAGGAGAGAGTGCATGTGCTCTCTCTGAGCCAGGAAAAACTAGCTACTCATGAGCCTCTCCTGCTAGCTAAATTATGAAAGAAATTTCATAAAATCAAGAAAATGTGGCTCTATATACTACCATTCACCTTATTTATGACCCTCTCTTTCTCCTACTCTAAGTTTTGCCTATTCTTTCAGCCTAGCTCCAAGTCCAAGATTTGGGAGGCTTCCCGAAGGACACCCATCCTTCCTGGGTTTGAATTCAGAGGAGATGACTTTTCCAGCACCTCTCTAGGTTTACTATCATGCTATCACATACATACCTCTTAAAGACTTCTGACATCCCTGTGAGAAAAGGATTCCATCAATCTTCCAGACAGAGAAATGAAAGCTCAGACAAATTAAGCAACTTGCCCAGGGTCACAATGATTTGTACAAAGTTCTTTATGTTTCTAAAATCAATGCGTTATGCAAGTGGCCTCCCTCTGATCTCCAACAGTGCTTAGTCTACAGCCTTTGGATAATTTCTTTTCTTTTTTTCTTTTTTATTGTACTTTAGGTTCTGGGGTATATGTGTAGATCATGCAGGGTTGTTACATAGGTACATACATGGCAAGGTGGTTTGCTGCCTCCATCCCGCCATCACCTGTATCTGGCATTTCTCCCCATGTTATCCCTCCCCAATCTCCCCAAGCCCCGCTGTCCCTCCCTTAGCCCGGCCCCCAACCAGACTTGGAGAACCTCCCCAACCTAGCAAGGCAGGCCAACATTCAAGTCCAGGAAATACAGAGAACACCACAGAGATATTCCTCAAGAAGAGCAATCCCAAGGCACATAAAGTGTCAGATTCGCCAGGGTTGAAATGAAGGAAAAAATGCTAACGGCAGCCAGAGAGAAAGGTCGGGTTACCCACAAAGGGAAGCTCATCAGACTCACAGTATATCTTTCAGCAGAAACCCTACAAGTCAGAAGAGAGTGGAGGCCAATATTCGACATCCTTAAAGAAAAGAACTTTCAACCTAGAATTTCATATCCAGCCAAACTAAGCTTCATAAGCGATGGAGAAATAAAATCCTTTACAGACAAGCAACTGCTGAGAGATTTCATCACCACCAGGCCTGCCTTACAAGAGCTCCTGAAAGAAGCACTAAACATGGAAAGGAACAACCAGTACCAGCCACTCCAAAAACGAACCAAATGGTAAAGACCATCAGTACAATGAAGAAACTGCATCAACTAATGGGCAAAACAACCAGCTAGCATCAAAATGGCAGAATCAAATTCACACATAACAATATTCACCTTAAATGTAAATGGGCTAAGTGCCCCAATCAAAAGACACAGACTGGCAAATTGGATAAAAAGTCAAGACCCATCAGTGTGCTGTATTCAGGAAACCCATCTCACGTGCAAGGACACACATAGGCTCAAAATAAAGGGATGGAGGAAGATTTACCAAGGAAATGGAGAGCATAAAAAGCAGGAGCTGCAATCCTAGTCTCTGATAAAATAGACTTTAAACCAACAAAGATCAAAAGAGACAAAGAAGGGCCTTTGGATGATTTCTACATCTGCTTTAGAATACAGCACTCCACCAGGTGCAGTTGCTCATGCCTGTAATCCCAACACTTGGGAAGGCTAAGGTAGAAGGATCCCTAGAGCCCAGGAATTCAAGACCAGTTCAGGCAACATGCTAAGAACCCGTCACCAAAAAAATAAGATAAAATAAAAGTTAGCCAGGCATGTTGGTGTGTGTACCGATAGTCCCAGCTACTCAGGAGGCTGAGGCACTAGAATCCCTGAGTGCAGGAGTTTGAGGTTGCAGTGAGCTATGATTGTGCCATAAACTGCACTCCAGACTAGGTGTCAGAGCAAGATGTTATCTCAAAAAAAAAAAAAAAAAAAAGCTGTAATCTGGCACCCAGAGTGGCTATCATATAGTTCTTCTTTTTCTTTTTTCTTTCTTTTTCTTTTTTTGAGATGGAGTTTCCCTCTTGTTGCCCAAGCTGGAGGGCAATGGTGCAATTTCTGTTCAAGGCAACCTCCACCTCCCAGGTTCAAGCGATTCTTCTGCCTCAGCCTCCCGAGTAGCTGGGGTTACAGGCATGCACCACCACACCTGGCTAATTTTGTATTTTTAGTAGAGATGGGGTTTCTCCATGTTGGTCAGGCTGGTCTTGAGCTCCTGACCTCAGGTGATCCACCTGCCTTGGCCTCCCAAAGTGCTGGGATTACAGGTGTGAGCTATCACGCCCAGCCCAGTTCTTCTTTTTTTTATTCAGCTTTTTAAAAGATATGAGGTCTTGCTATGTTGTCCAGTTTAGTGGCTATTCACAGGCACAATTATAGCGCACTATAGCCTTCAACTCCTGGCCTCAAAACATCCTCCCAACTCAGCACCCAGCACCCGCCTCCACCTCCCCAGTAGCTGAGACTACGGATGCATGCTACCACACTCAGTTTAGCACACAGTTCTTGCTGGGTAATTTGTAAAAGTTTCTTCCCTCTAGTCCAGCCTCCCTAGCCAGTATGTTGAGAACTAAACAGCAAGGAGCTATGTAGGGAAGGAAGGGAACTCCTCCCCTTTTCCCTCTCTCCCAAGATCCCACTTGGATTCCCCAATTAAAGCATCATCAGTATTTCTGGCCTCCTTCTCCACACCCAAGTCACTCTTCCACAGGAGAAGCTGTATCTAATCTGACCTGGCAAAAATCAGTACTATTATGGGGCCCAACTTACTGGTGGGGTGACTGTGTTTAAAGGCACAAATGAAGCTGTATGCGATCTCAATAACCTTACAGTAAACAACCCCACATTTTACATGATTCAACTTTGCATTATATTGAAACACTGAAATGGTAACTGTACCATTGTTCCCTTAATTGAACACTTAGTGTGTGCCAGGAGCTGTGTTGTTTCTGGGGATACAAATTGAGTCTGGAGACTCAAGTGCTAACCTCCCAGTGCTTATGCTACAGCAGGTGTCTGCAGAGAGTCAAGATAAGCTGAGAGCAAGGTGATAGCATGGAATAGTGGACTCTAACCACAACTGCCACTGTGAAGACATAACAGGCTTAGCAGCTGAATCACCTTGGAACTGCACTGTAGATGGCCTTGAAACACCAATTACCTCTTTGAAAAAGTCTATTTCAATTGTACATTAATCTCCACATTTTTATAATCTAAAATTCTTCTGGGAATTAAGTAAAGAAGATAATTCAATAAACTCCAAATTCCTAACTTTGCCCTTTTCTTCTTTTTTGACCAATTTGGCTATCTAAGAAGGTCTATGAACAGAACTTTTTCCCTGCTTACCTGGCGTAAGGTAGGTGTGCAGACATCCTTTACTGACTTTACTGCTATCATCTAAAGCATCTTGGGAAGGAGAAAGGGCAGAGAGCATGTAGCATGTATTCAGGAAATACAATGTAAAAGAAACCTTTTTGTCCCCAAGTTATCTGGGGTTGAAAATCCATTTATTCAAATAAGGGTCCCTTTGAGCCAAAATACACTTAAATCTGGAATAGTACCTAACAAGAGAGACAGTGAGACAACTTCTAAGGACTGAAAACTACCATGCCTATAGCTCCCACTCCTCCCCAATAGAGTGGCCAGACATTATTCTGTGGAGAAAACATTTACTACTGCAGTTAGTGTTTTAAAAAAAAAGCCGACTGACGCAATAAACTCAGCTCATTTAATTTCAAAACGTGAACTCATGGCTATCTCAGGAAATATCACCTTACTCTTTAGATTAAATGTTATCCCAAGTCTAGGAGACATTCAGCATTCAGAAAGTAATATACTTTAGTTGGCTTCTCCAGGCTCAAGTTTCACCAAAACAAGTTTCGTACAAAGATTAGCCAAGTACCAGGTAATGGGATATGGCAGGGTTACGTCATCTGTGGCCCATTTCCAAAGAAACATGGCCTTTCCAGGTGGAATTCTAAGTGCTCTCTCTTCTCACTCTTTATAATCTTTGCTTCACCCGTTAGCAGGTTGGTTAAGGACAGATGCATTGAAATAGGCTGCAGGCCATGAGGCCCTGGGCAAGTCATTTCAGCTCCCTGGGTCCTTCCTTCCTCTACTGTGAAGTAGATTGTTTCAGGCCACTTGTCATGGGGCCTCTTCTTGAACTAATTAACATTCCAAGATTCTTAGTCCTGGACTCTACTTTCCAAACTCTTCCTGTGGCTGTCATAGCATGAAATCCTCTACCTGATTGGTAACATTTAAACACTGTGTGAGTTTTACATTCTGTAAGAATGAATGGAGGCAACTACTTGGCAGATGAAGTCAGCTCATCTCCCAGGTCCACTACTCAGCTAAATTTCCAACCCTAACATTAATCCACTCTGTATATCCTCAACCTCTTCCCAGGCACAGAGATGAGAAAAAGAGTGATTCTTGCTCTTGATCCGATGATGATGATGATGAATTTTTGTTGACTGTTCATGAGGTGTTGGGTCCTGTACTGAGTGCTTTACTTTCATTATCTCATTTAATCCTTACAAAATCCCTATTAGGTGTGCATAACAAATGAGGAAACTGAGGTACAAACAGGTACAATAACCAAATGATTATTCCAAGATCTCATAGATAGTGGTGGAACCCAGGATTTGAATCTAGGTCAGTCTGACACCATACTCTCTCTTATACTTGGAGGGATCAAGTGCAACTATAAATGTAACTTACTCTGCCCAAGACAGGATCAATTTACAACTGTATCTCAATTATCAATTGTCAAAGGGAATGCAATTATCATTAGTACTCCCTTTCACTCTCAGAAGTATCTTGGTTTGGATAATAAACTGTATATTCACCTGGTATAATGCCTCCCTCAGAAGTATCAATAATGATAATGATGATGATGATTGTTACACAACATTCATGTCACTTTTGCAATAAAGCCCCTCTTGACCATCCTACATTAAAGGTAACCTCCACCATCCTCCCTGCCCTTCTCATCTTGCTATATTTTTCTTAAAAATTAATCACCATAAAAAGTAGTATGTTTTGCTTATCATCTCATTCTTCCAGTAAAATATAGGTGCAAAACTTTTCTTGTTGTTTACTCATATATTCCCTAGTTCCTAGAAGATGTTTCATAAATACGTGTTGAATAAATTAAGGTAACATCATCACCATCATCAATATAACAATGGCTAACATTTATTGAGCATTTACTATGTGCTTGGATGTTGCTCTAAATACATATGTCTTATCAAACAACCCCAACAATCTTGAATTCGGGATGATTATCATCATAATTTTACAGATGAAGAAAGTGGGGCTCAGAGAAATAAAGCAATATTCTCCCCAGGTCAGACAGACCGCAGAGCTGGGAGGGAATGGGGGTTGACTGTCCCCAGTATCTATGCATGAAGCCACTGTTCAAAGTCTGATAGTAAAGGTACCACATCCACCAGAAGCTCAAGGACTTAGGGAATCTGAGGAGGGTTCACACTGCTGCCTGTCAGGGCTTAAAAGCCCTCCCTTTTAATAAGTTGGGGATGGCTTCTTAAAAGAAAGGAGACTTGATCTGAGCTTCAAAGCATGGGGTGATACATGGAAAGATGGAAGAAGCATGAAACTGGAAAATCACCAGGCCAACCATGCTGATTAGAACAAACAGGTTCTACGTGGAAGCTCTGCTGAAGACCTAAAATACTGATGTCATCTAAAGGGCCCTGAATGCCACAAAGGAGTTGGGCTTCATCCACCAGTAGGCAGGATCCCACAAAAGGTTGAAACAATGTAATTAATAGCCTTGAATCCTGAAACTTCGCATTGGGACTGATGCCAGAAAAATAGGCAGAGCTACAGCTGTGAAACAAGATTCGCCCCTGGACTCTCGACAAACATACACACCTTTTTAAGACCAGAAAACATACTGGAGCTGGTAAATCCCATTTAAAGCACTTTGCTTTCCTATAGATTCATTTGTGCTACAGGTCCTATCATGTTCCCAGTGAGCACACAGCTCATCTCTCACTATAACAAAGATAATGTATAATGCAGGTGCTTTCCCTTGTCCCACTCCACAGTGTTATGACCAGACATACTATTTTTGGTCACAAGGGCAAACCTCTACCACCTTCCAGCCTACCCAAATATCTCCATCACACCTTCCTGTTACCCTGTTTAAACAATATCTGTCAACTCATTCTAACCCTTCACTCTGTCACCCATTCTTAGTGGTAGGTCAGGCTCTTCCACTGCTTTTCCACCTCCCTGGCTGCTGCTCCTATATCAGAGCCAGCATTTCTTTAACAACATCTGAATCAAAAAGAACAACCCTTGGGAATAGCACCTGGGTCACCCAGGCCAGATCTCTGGCTGGCAGCTGGATAGATGATGGTATGGTCCTGGAGAGTCTTAGAAACCCTGAAAGAAAAGCTTAGCCACATGCCTTCTGGGTGGTTGGCATTATGTTACAGAAGCCAGAAACAAAACAATTTTTTTTTTTTTTTGCTGGCTTCACAAAAAAACAATTGCGCAAGCAATGCAAGGACTGCCAGGTCACCAAAGGGACCAATTATAAATCTCTACTTTTCTATTAACACAAAAATGAAGGAAAATGTGTTACCTCAAAATGTCATTAAGAGGAAGTCACTTACTAATCTCAGAGGCTCTCTCTTCTCCCCTCCCAATATTCCCTTCTTTATTTTCCTAGTAATTAACCAAAGTCAAAACCTTCCTCACATGCTTTGGTTTCAATTCAGAAGAGTACATGAAGGCTATAATGGCTCATTACCCACAACTGAAATGCATATGGAAATGTTCCTGTGTATTCCAACCTGCTTTCTCAAGGAAAGAGAATTTCTTGCCCTTGAGATTTTGGGAATTAGCAGAAAATGGACATGATTTCAGTACCTGGGAGACGGTCAAATCTATGCCAGTTACAATTAGTGGAAAGCAGGTGAAAGTCCTAGAAGTCCCTGAGAGTGGAAAGGACTGATATTTTCTAGCCGAAGTTGGCAGTACCTTCAGGTGAGTGTTAACGAGCTTAAGTCAGGAAAAAAAACAGAACTTGTTAAGATGAGAATCAGTCTGTACATGTAAAGAGCTGAAGCGAACTGATGGATGTGTTAATTAGCTTGATAGTGGGAATCATTTCATAATGTATGCATATATCAAATCATCACATTGTGGATCTTAAATATATATAATTTTTATTTGGCAATTAAGCCTCCATAAAGTTAGGGATTAAAAATAAAAAGCTAAAGGAGCATTTGTCTTTTAAACACAGCACCTGGGAGCCTAGGCACTCTGCAGGGCCCACAGCATCCTGGCCTTTGGGAGGGAGCAATATAATACAGGGAGGCAGACAGAGCCCTTTAACCCACTGACCTCTTTTAATCTGCTTGTTAGCCTGGCTGCAGATAGGCCCAGGGGGTCTTTGACCAATGCCTCTCTGGGGAAAGGTCAAAGGTCAGGGGCACATTCCCTCATCATCATTATTCTCAATTATTCTTCATGCAGAGCCACTTTCTCCTTGCTTTTGAGGAAGAGCTCCCATAAGTGTTTTCCAAGACGCTGAAGGGTGATGACCCAACCCATTCCCACTTTCCTCCCTCCCAGGATCTCCCTGATCAAAGGGGCTAAGATGGGATTGCAGTGAACAGAGAGGCCCCTCAGAGAGAGAACAACAGCAGTGAGCACAGACGTCTATACTGCACATTCATGCAGACTCACCTCAGCAGCAGGCCCTGCAGCGCTCTAGGAGGCATCCAGCATGTCAGATAGAGCAGTTCAAGGCACAGCCTTTGCCATCAGACAAAGCAGCACTTCTACAGTTACTAGTTCTGGTCTCTTAGGCAAGTCATTTAACTCTCTGAGCCTTAATTTCCTCATCTGAATGATGGGGATAATAATAGTTTTATTTCAGAGGGTTGTAAAAAAGGTGAAATCGAATCCTGCATGTAAAGCTCAAAGTAAAGGTTCAATACATGTTAGCTATTAATATGATTTTAGTAGTAATTTAAAAAAATATTTCCTTGGGAGGCCGAGGTGGGTGGATCACGAGGTCAAGAGATCGAGACCATCCTGGTCAACATAGTGAAACCCCGTCTCTACTAATACAAAAAATTAGCTGGGCATGGTGGCGCGTGCCTGTAATCCCAGCTACTCAGGAGGCTGAGGCAGGACAATTGCCTGAACCCAGGAGGCGGAGGTTGCGGTGAGCCGAGATCGCGCCACTGCACTCCAGCCTGTAACAAAAGCGAAACTCCGTCTCTCTCTCTCTATATATATATTTCCTTGATAAATGTACTATATGAGCATTGTACAAAATTTAGAATATAAGGAAAAGTATAGACAAAAAAAAAATCCTGGTAGCTTTCCCCCAAGAGTTTGCACTATTAACTTTTGGGAGTGTTTCCGTTGAGACTTTTCTCTGTGTATGGAGAAATGCACACACTACTGGTTCATCTTGTCATCATAAGAGCGACCATTCACTGCCCACCAACTAATTGCAGAATGCTGAGCTCAAATCAGATACATTTTTTCCCCTAATTTTTACTCTAATTCTGTGAGGCACTGTAGTCTCCATTTACAATGAGAAAACCAAAGATCAAAGAGGCCAAGCAACTGGCCCACATCATAGGGCAGCAGCTCCTTTCCAGAGCTCTGGCTGCAGGTCTCTCTGACTGGACAAACTGCACTCTGTGCATTAGCACAGGCTGCCAGGGGCACCTCTCTCAGATCCTTTCCTCTCACCATTTTTGGGCTCTACTACTCGTCAAAGAATACCAGCTGCTCCAGAAGTGGCCTCACTTTTTCTCCTTGCTCTGCCTAAGTCCAAAGAATCTAAAAGAAGGGAACTGGGCTGGGGAGGGAAGGTGTTAAGAATGTCAGCACCACCAGAGAATGCTCTGTGGCTGTGCCCCAAGCTTATCCCCTTCCAGTGGGTGTTTTGGGCCTGGGCAGTCACCTCCTCGCACTTTCATCAAAGGCCTGTGACCCGGTCAGATGGGATTTGGACAGATGTAGGATCTACCAGCTACTGCCTTCTCTCCTAGGTGGGCAGGTGTATTTCTGATATTCCCCTGCGGAGATAACATATAGAGATGCAAGTCTGGCCTCTCATTACTCTGGGCCTTATTTTTTATCCAATTAGCCTTAAAACAGAACATGAAGCAAGACCTTTAATTCTACTATTCAAACAAAACAATGAACTTTCAAGCTGTGGGTTAACTGATTTCATGTTTATTGAAGTGCATCAATGATAAAAGTTCAGGCACCCACCTCTGGCCCCAGGCCCCATTCTGGGGTGGTTATTCACACACAATTGACTTCCAAGATGTTCCCAGGGAGCTCCTTCCTGCTGAGGGCCACTAATAATTCAAAGGTAAGAAAGGTTTGTTTTCCCAGAGCCCGTTAGAAGAACCAATCATTCACCCAACAGTACAACATAGAGTGGGGACAGAGATTATGTCTCATTTACCATTGAAGAAAATAATGATAGTTCCCATTTAATAGACAAACATGCTTCAATCTCTATGCTGGATCATGTTCCTATATTATCTCATATCATCTTTTCACAGCCTGGGGAAAAAGAGTTGTAAAACAGCCTTTTACAAAAGAGGAAAACTGATTCAGGGATTAGTAAGTAGCAAGGCTGGAATTCAAACTAAGAATTATCTGCAAGCAAAATCTTTCACAACAAACACAGACACCGAGGCTGTGCTCTGCACAAAAGACACAATAAGCAACTGGTAAATTGATTAATCGATAAGTGAATGAACAAAAAGCAAACTAATGATATGTCAGCTAATGATGTATCAGTGGTTCCTAGGATTCACAGAAAAGCTGAGGCTCATCATTGAGGATATCGGAGACAATCCGGATGCCAAGACCCAGTCATGCCTCTTCCTGTACGGGCTCTGGGGCAGTGGGGTGTATTGGACAGAAACTGCTATTTCCTCGGGGTTTCCCAGTTGCTTCAGCTCCTCTAGACCCTCCTCCACCTCATGGGAAGAGGGTACTTTGGTGGACCATAACTACCTTGGTGGTCCTCACAGTTAATTTGAAAAGTGAGACACGTCTAAAGATTCAGGCAGACCCAATAAAGGCTGACCTCTGACCTGTGTTGAGGAACTCTCCCTCCATAGACTAACAGGGCAGCAATACTGAAGTGGAGAAGACATCCCAGCCCTTACCAGGGCCACCTGCCACCAAGCTCCAGAAGCCATCCCCTGGGAGGCTCCATGTTTTCCCTGCCTGGCAAATCATTCTTTCTCTTCTTTTTAAAAAAGCATTTAGAACTGGCAACCTGACCCTATGCAGTTCAGATTAGGACCCAGCTTTCCTATACTGCCTGTTAGAGTGGCATCTCAGGTATAGCTTGGAGAGAAATTACGTGAAACTCTGGCCTCTTCTACACCAGTCTAGTTGGAGAAAGATTCCAGGAAAGGATTAAGGAGCTGGAATCATGGTATAGTACAGCAAAGGTGCACAACGTCTGCTAATGTTACAGCACATTAAACGAAGTTGTAAAATAGTAGCTTAAAGTTAGGCAGGCCAAACATAACACAAGAAGTATGAAAAGCAAGGTGCCATTTTTCCAACAAATAAGTTCATTATATGAATACCCAGTTTTAGTTGATTTAGTACCTTGGTATCCAATGTAGCTGCTGTGATTTTTTTTTTAGTAGCATCTTTAAAGAGCTCACACCAGTAATTATGATTCCAGTTTATTAATAATACCTATTTCTTATTGAACTCTTATTGTACGTCAGGCAATCTACAAATATGATTTCTTATCCTGGCATTAGTTCTACAAGGTGGGAACTTGCCCCATTTTACTGAGGAGGAAACTGACATTCAAGGGTGTTAACCGACTTGGCCACAGCACTGGCTGACTTTAATGGGGGAATTATGGTCCCCGCCAGTTGAAACTATCCGATAAAAAAACAATTCACAAAAGCAAAACCCAGAGATTTCCGATCACATTTCCTCATCGAGATGGAGAAACAACTCAGGCTTCTTTGGGCAGCAAGGAAAATCCTTCTATCATCAGCTCTCCCGGGAGTGATGGGCGGTTATTTTTGAAAACAGAGGAGGGAAAAAGTACCTGCAGCCTGGATGGTTCTTTGCAAGCGTGAAAGAGAACTAAGCCATTGTGAGAGGCGGGAGAAAAGGAGGACGTGGTGCATACTCACTCGGGGCTCAGGTTTTCCCCGCAAACAAGCCAAACCGCAATAGAGATCAACAGTTGTGTGCACCCCAAAGTGGCAAGACACAATGGGGGCTTGGGGGAGGCAGACCACGCTGTCTCGGGACCAGCTGTGAGGGCGAAGACCTACTCGTAAGAGACAATCCCAGCGTGCGCAACCCAAGAGAGCTCCAGGAATTCGTAGGTGGAAGGGACAGAGAGATAATGCAGCCCAGTCCCAGCCCACTTCAATCACTCACAACCACAGACATACACACATCGACTTTCCTGGTTTCAACACACACCTCCCTGAGATCTAGCTTCAAAACAATAAAGGGAGATACCAAGTGCGGAAGGCACTTCAGGGGCTTTCCACCACCCGAGCCAGTTCGTAAAGGGGATGGGGGGGCGGGGTGGGGGATTAAAAAGTAGAGCAGCGCCCAGGGGGTGCGGTCTGCAATCCACCCTTACCAGCTTCATGGTGGTGTTATTCTGTTCCCAGCGCCACAGCATCACGCTCATCTTACTTCAGGGCGAGGAAGGAAGGGGCAGAGGAAAAAGGAGGAGGGGAAAAAAAAAAGTGGAGCCGAAGCACCTGCCCGCGCGCCCGGCAGGTCGGGCCGTCCAGTCCCAGGTCTCCTCTCGGCCGCGACCCCTCCGGGCATCCCCGGCGCCCGCAGCTGCCTCGCCCCCGCCTCTGGGCAGCTGCTGCGCGCGGGGACCCTACCCTGGAGCCCGGCGCCCGCGCTGCCCGGCTCTCGTGCCTCCCTCGCTCGCTCCTCGCCAGCCTCCCCGCCTCCGCCAAATCAAACAACTCCCCCGGCGTCCAAGCGCCCGCTCTTCGCAGCGCGGAGGCCGCTGGGGCCGCGGCGGCCGGTGGCGAAGGGGGGGTCGGAGGCCGGCGAGCTCCCCGCCCCCTCGCTGGCCGGCGGGCCTCCCTGCGTGGCCCCCGGCGCTTCAGTGGGGCCGTTCGCCACTGCTGCGGGTTGGAGCGAAGGGGGAAAGATGGTAGGAGTTGGTAGGAGGATACTTAACTATTTCGGGGAGGGCTTGGGTAGTAGGGAGAGCCTTGGGCAGAAGAGGGGTAGGGGTGAGGCAATGGGAAGGGGCTGCGGAGCGCAGTTCGTGGCTCCCAGGTCTCCACGGGTTCTTAGCCCACACACCAGCCAGCGCCTCACCATGCGCGCTCAACTCCATCCTCATTTTCTTTCTGCACCGAATTCAAGTTTCCGAGTCTCCTCCCCCTGGAGCAGCTGGAACTAGGGCTGCAGGATGGGTGCATTTCTGACCCCCACAACTTTAACCCCCTCCACACACACACACACGCACCCTGCCCCAGCCCACACGCTGCGTCTACAGCAACATTTATTTCCTGCCACGAGAAGGGCAGAGTTTGGGTATTTCCAAACACACCTGGTCTGGCCACTGCTGGAGAAAGGACATTCAAGGCCCTCCGCAAGGAGGAGGGATCAGGCAGCGACAGAGGAGGCAGCCTGTGGCCTTTCTTTCCTCTTCTGCCTCCTCCACCTGCCACAGGCACCCTGTGTCTTCCTTTAATGACTGGGGACCTCCCCACCTTCCTGCCCAACTCTTGTCCTGGGTCCAGCATCCTCTCATCTGGCAGTGACCCTCCAGGGGTCCCCAACTTTCGGATACCCTGAAAAGGCTCAAGAATCCTTCAGCTCCCAAGGCAAGATGGCAGTAGCCACCCAGACCTCGGAGCTTGTTTCTGATTTGGGCAGCTATAACATCTTAGGATGGAAATCCTGGCTCCCCTGCCCAACTGGGAGAGAGCTATAATGAGAACTCATGGATTGCCTTATTATATATTTATTTCCGTAGTCAAAACTGTTCATAATGAGGAAAGGTGATAAAATTGGTCCTAATCTTTTTCATCCTAATCTTTAAAACATGCCAATTAGATCAACATGTCACCCTACCTAAACCTTTCAGGACTTGATTTCCTTTCAGAGTTTAAAAATCCCAACTCTCTTCTATGACCTGCAACCCGATCTCCCACCCTCTGTCCCTGGCTGGCTATGCTGCAGAACAGTGGCCCACTTTCTTCTTCTCAAACACATCCAAATCACTCCTACCTCAGGACCTTGGCAGTGATAGTTCCTCTCCCTGGAGCACTGTTTCCCCCGGACTTGCCCATGGTCTCCTGTCTACTGTCACCTCTTCATGGGGACTTCAGACTTCTAATGTCAAACCTTGTTCCCACACTGTCTTCCACTCCATTACTGTTGTCTTGTCATTATTGTTTTGCTTACTAAGTCAACTTAGCTAACCTGTATTGTTGTTTCTTTTCTGCCTTGTCCCACTAGACTACAAATTCCAACAACCTTGTCTGTTTTGTTCCCCTACTGTTCCCCAGTGCCAGGAACAGGTGTGGCCCATAGTGGGAGCTCAGTAAATGTTTCCCAAATGAAAGGCTGTTGATGATTGTCCTAGTGTAAGTCCATGCAGCTTCCTCTACGGCTAGGACTGAGCCAGACTCAGGCAGCAGATTCCACATTGTGCCTCGGGCCTTAACTTAGATGAAATGACTACAAGAGGCCCTTCTATGTACATCCCCACACATACTTCTGAAGAATGAAATGTGGCAGCAATATTTGCTGTCTCAAGGGAAGGGGCACAGGTTAGGACAACATATCAGAAAAGAGAGAGCATATGTCATTTGAAAAAGCATATTCCATATTAAAATATATTTATATATTTGGAAAACAAATCCTAAAATAACATTTTTTCCAAAAATACAGCTTAACAAATCTTATTGGCTAAGAGAGCAAAACATAAGATATCTCTATCACAGCTTTTTAAAGCCAAGGGTTCTTTGGAGTTGAGTGGGTAGATGAAGAATCCAAAATCCTTCTTATTGTGTGAAAATGCTGCAAGATCAGGGATTTATACATTTTCTGGGAAAGCATCATTAGATTCATTGTGCTTTCCAGGATAGCCACAACATTTATGAAACTACACATCTGCAGAAAGTCATAGAATGAGCAATTAGTTTCCAATCTTTGCTGGAAAAAGGTGAAAAAAATACCACTCATGGTACAAGGAGTGATGAGGAGGTGTGGAGGGAGATACAGAAGGTACCTGCCTCAGCTTTAATTAAAGAGAATAAAGCCTGTGGCCTTTCCCTTCAGATCTCACACACTTCAGGGCATAGGTATTCTAGCTCATTTAGCAAACACTCCTTGAGTGTCTACCATGATGTATTTGCCCAGCTTTGTCCAGGGTGTTGAGAATTAGAGAGAATTCCTTGTCTCTCTCTCTCTCTCTCTCTCTCTCTCTGTGTGTGTGTGTGTGTGTCCTACCATGCACACACATAATCTAGTAAGAAAATGGCCACATATATCAACAGTTGCAATGTGATGCAACAGGTGCTACAAAAGAGGGCTGTATAGTATACACCTGGGTCATAAAGAAAAAAGCTGGCTAAATGCAGTAGATCACACCTGTAATCCTAGCACTTTGGGAGGCCAAGGTGTGAGTGAGGATTGCTTGAGTCTAGGGGTTCAAGACCAGACTGAACAACATAGTGAGATCTTGTCTGTACATAAAATTAAAAAAAAAAAATTAGTCAGGTGTGATGTGCCTGCCTTAGTCCCAGCTACTTGGAAAGCTGAGGTGGGAGGATCATTTGTGCCTAGGAGTTTGAGGCTGCAGTGAGCTATGATGGTTCCACTGTACTATAGCCTGGGCAACAGAGCAAGACCCAAACTCTGCAAAAAGAAAAAAAGAAAAGAACAATGCACAAGGCCAGGGAGCATAGAAGGACTTCACAGAGGTGATGTTGACCTGCTTCTGGCAGGTTTGATAGGAGGAGAGAAGCATCTCAGGAAGGTGGAATTGTGTGTGCAAGGGTGTAGAGGGGGGAAAGTTCATGGCAGGTTCTGTGTGCTCACATCACATGGAGTTATTTGGTAGGCTGGGACAAGCAAGGTCCCTGTAAAGGAGTCTATCCTTAATTCTTATAAATCAAGGGAGTGAGTTGTCCAAATTCCCATTTTTGGAAGACCTTGTAACAGCAAGAGGATAGTTATAAAAAGGTAAAGGCTGGAGGGAGGGAGACCAGTTAGATGGCTGTTGAAGTCATGCAGGGGATGGGAATAAGGACCCAAGCAAGAAGAGGTGAGTGGAAAAGACAAGTGACATCACCAGCATGATGCTACCAGTGGTTCCAAAGGGTAATGGCTGTGAGTTCACAGGTGTTAGGACGCTGTAGATTTGCAGAGACAGAAGTGGCTTCTTAAAACCTGCTTATCCACCAAACCTCTCCCACCACCCTTCTTCTCCTTCCTCCCACTTCCATAATCCCCCACCAAGACCTTTGACATGAAGCAGGGGAAAGACATCAGTCTGTGTTGACCACATGGAACAATGCTTGTGAAGGTCTGTCCTGAAGTGTGGTCTGTTCCTCCCAGCCGTTGGCCTCTTTTTTCAGCTTATGGCTTTCTGACCCATCCTCTGAGCCTAACAATTCAGTGTTGACCCTGGCAGGCAGTTCTTCATTGCCAGCTTATCCTATCTCCCTGAGCATGACCGTTCTTGAACTGTCATGGTAGCCACGAGGTAGGGCCCCAGTGTTCTGGTACTATGGAGCCCCTGGTGGGGCTGACCCCTCAGAGTCTGGATCTGCCTTTCACTGAGTGTCCTCTGTTCCAGATCTTTCCCATCCTAGCATCCAAGAGGCCTGTCCCATGCTCACTTATTCCTATGTCTGTCTCCCATGCTTCTCTGAATTTTCAGCACCTGCCCAGCTATGGCAGCCACATGATAAAAATCTGGATGAAAGTTGGACTGTCTATCTTGCTCATCAAGGCAGAATGAAGAGGGGAGATCAGGCCAGGAGGCAGGGTTGAGGCCTGGCATCCTAAAAGGTGCCACTGGTACTTCCCTAAGCAAGAGCTGCTCATCAGTGGACCTTGTTTTCCTAAGAAACTGATGATCTATAAAGTTCCTTCTCACTCCTAAATTCTGCAAGGCCAACCCCTGTCTGATAAACTAATTTGTGTCCAGCTGTTAATGGCTTAATGTGTTTCCCAGATAACGTATTTCAGTTTAACAGGGGTCTTCCACTCTTTCAGCCAAAGCGATGACTAATGGGAAAAAGCTCAGACATGGTGGGGGCCGGACAGGGGAACTTCAGACAAAGTAGGCTCTCTAGACTGCTTCCATGCATGATGTGGGCTGACGCCTCTCCACCCACGCATGAGGCAAGGCTGATGGGGGGGATGTCAGCTTTTACATGGTCTTAGAATGACAAAAGAAGGATAAGAAGCAGTGTGGCACCCCATGGGGAGAGGGAATGAGCTAGATAGCTTGTCAGAGCGAGCCCATTCCCCTACCCTCCCCACCCCCACCCCCGCCTAAAATAGCTGGGCTTGAATATAAAAATATCACAGAAGAGCTTCGCATTGCATGTCACATGAAAATCCTAGCCATAGTAGTGGCTATTTATTGACCGTGATACGGGGCACCTTTCACTTTCTCATCACAGCAGTAGTGAAAAGGATCCTTTTTCCTATTTTGCAGATAAAGGCTCAGAGAGGGAGAGTGATTGGCCCTGTTTATCTGATTTGAAAGCCACCAAACAGGAGTAAAACTCAGGCTTCCCTGCCTGGTCCCCTATCTCTGCAGTTGTCATATTACATGCAGGAAATGAAACCCCAGAATTGCCATCTCTGGGATAATGAAGACAACCTGTGAGCAGACATTTTTGCAAGTAGCTTAAAGACTTAAAGCCTCTTTCCTACCTTGGATATAAAGGAAGAAGATGTATAAAAATTAAAATAAAAGGCTTGTGGAAGTACACAGCTGGTAGGCTTTTCAGAACTTGAGAGTCTAATTTAAGAAAAGCACTAATCCTTCCTAGAGAAGAAAGGACTCCTGTCCACAAGCCAGCGACAAGGAAGGCCTGAGCACAAGACGTGCCGTCTCTCCTCCAGCAGCCTTGGAGGGGAGTAAGCCTGCTACCAAAAGGTCAACCCTGGAACACTGGAGTCTGCAGGGGGTCGCAGGCTGTTGGAGGGTTTGAAAGTAAGATGTATGGCTTTCAGGAGGGCAGATACAATGTCACACTGACAAGCCTACCAATGAATGAATATGCCCCCAGAAAGGGCTGGGCTGGGCTAGCAAAGGATTTCTCTCCCTCCTCTCTCCCCTTTTCTTTTTTCTTGAGATAAAGAATTATGTAAAGGCATCTCCCCCATGCACATACTAAATGCCACTGCATTTAGTGTTTTCCCTTGACAGGGTTTAATTTGTCACTTCCTGGCTCCCCCCACAATTCAGATACTTTCTTCCTTCTAATGGTGGGGTCGGGTGGGAGTTGAGAATTTCTAGGTAGAGTAGTGTCTCCTATCACTCCTCCCAGTGTCCCTGTGGGCTGCCTACTCTTCTGGAGTAGGTCATACATGGTCGCACCTCCATGCCTTTGCTCAGGCTGTTCCCTCAGCACGGAATGCTTTTCCTTCCATTCTCTGCCAACTGATTCCACACTCATCTTTCAAGACTCAGAGCAAAACTAACTTTGCTGGTGAATTCTCAGATCCTTTCCACTCAACAGAAATATGTATATGCTCTTAGTACTTTGTTACTATCTCCCCTACGGCTTTTATAATAGTACAACTCCTCTTATAGTAGGGGACGGATATATTTCATTTGTTGTTACGGGTGTCAGCATTGCCATTAATATTACTACAACTGGATTATAAGTTGCTTAGGAACAGGTACTCTATCTTATTCATCTTTGTACACTCAGAATAGTACTTGGCTTATCATTGGTATAATTAAATGAAATTAACAGATTCAGTGTCAGAACTATAGGGGGTTTAAAGATCATCCCATCCTACTCCCTAATTTTCCAGAAGAATCTGAGTCCCCTATATAGACCCATTTCCACTGTGCCATCAAAAATGTAATGAAAATAAACTGCACTGAAATTAAAAGCCAGAAATACTAGGCATAAAGGCATCTTGGGTGAGACCTCAGGAAGAAATCAGAAATTCATGATGCCCTCACCAGTCTAAAGATTCACTTGTTTGCTAGGAATCTGGATATGTACTTGACATTTTCTTTTAAATATTACCAGAAGGAAAGCTTTTGGAGAGCAAAGATTACGTGTCATTTCTCTCTATAGCCCTCAAAACACTGCAAAACATAGAAGGCACTCAGGGTAAAAAGTTTCAGGATGAATGAATGAATAATTGAAGACTAATTTGAAAGCTCCAGGGTAAGTGGGTTTTTACTTATTCAAGCAGACAAACTGGTCCCAAGCAATCCAGGGCACATATCCCAAGAGCAGACATGCTATTCCTGCGAATCTGAGGGTTGCCAGGTGCCCCTGGCATTTATTTGCTCTATTCAACATCCGGGGCCTGAGGACTCCTTCTCCAGCCCCCTCCCCACCCACCACCTCAATGCTGCAGATAAGGGTTGAAAATTGTGCAATCTTTGGGAGACCTCTGACCCCCTTTGAAGGGCCTCCACACTGCTGGTCCTCCCTCCTCCCACCCTCCTAGGAGCTGTACCTCTAGGCTCAGGGTATGGGGACCTGCGGTCATTTTGGGAAGTGCCTACTCGTTTTAGGCATATCTAGTCTACTCAGGTGGGCTGGGGTTCATGTAAGGTGGAAGAAAATTTTTGTTTTTTTAAACTTAAAAAAATATTCCTGCCACACAACTGTGGGCACAGAAATATGGTTAGCTATTGTTGAAGCACTTTTAAAAGTTCAATGGCTTCTAACTTTTGTCCTTTGTTCTGGTTTTGTATTTGAATGACTCAGAGAAACAGTTTAGAAAGGAGTTGCCCTCAAAGTCTCACTGGGTTGCATTGGCTTGTTGGTTTTTTGTTTTGTTTTGTTTTCGGTGGCTGTGGTTTGGTGGGGGTGAGAGTTGGTGTGGTTTTGTTTATTTTATTTTCCCTGTGGGATGGGCCCTTTCATTCTTGGCCAGTTCTGGTCACCAGGGATTAAGGTTAGCAATTTAAGAAGCAGTGTCTTTCCCAAAAGGCTGTGGTCTATGTTTCCTGGGAACTGTTGAGGAACTGAGTGCCTCCCTAATAACCCTTTTGCTGTAAGGAATGTAGTTGCTAAAAGTTACCTGATTGAACAACTAAAGGAAAACAAATAACCTTGAAGTGGGTTAGAAAATTATTACCTGATGGGAGGTTTGGGAGAACTTTCCCTTAGAACAAAAATAGTTTGTAAACGAACTTCACTTTTGTTAGGCATCCTAATCCTCCCAGGAGATGGTTGTTTGCAAGCACACACACAGAGCAGTGAACACAATCTACTCCAGGGCTTCCTCCTTTACCCAGCCCAGGAGATGGTGCCTCCAATGAGCACCACTGGGGTGGGGGTGGATGCTGGCACTCTGGGTCTGATCCACAAACATGAGATTAGGGTAAGTGGGAGGAAACAGGTGCACCAGCAGAAACAGTTTCTGTCTGCAATCACTCTCTATCCAAAAGTCCACAGAGGACAACCTGGGAAATATCAAAGTGAAGGTGCCATTGTTTAGCAAAGAAAAACTTCAAGTGCTGCTAATGACTTGCTTTTGGCTTGTGTGCAGGTCCACAACATTGCATTGGTCATAATTACTGCTGCTGTTTATTGACCTCAGCAGTTCTGGGCATTTCTAAGATTGTAGACAGAACTAGTAGGGAGGTTCTCCAGAGCAAACTCAATCCCTTTCCACAGCTTCCTTCCTGGTCATATTCCAGTGAAATGCCAACATTGAGAACTCATGATAACCTGGTTTTACGTTTTTTCAAAACATTTTCACATCAGTTACCCTGGCAGTTATTCTTAGAACCACTCTGTGAACTAAGCTGAATGATTGGCATGGTCCCATTTTCCTGAGGAGGACACTGAGGCACAAAGATGTTAAATGAGCTGTCCAAAGTTGCACAGGTGCTTAATGAGAGGTTCACATTAGGCCTTAGACCTATTGGCTCCTATCCAAATACCCTCCTCATAGGTTCTCAAGACAAGTGGATTTTACATAATAGCAAAAGCAATGGCAGCAGCAACTGTAGCTAATACTTTCATGTACTTCTCAGAATGGTACCTGGTACTATAAACATAAAACTATATCTTATTGACTCATCACAGTAACCTTACAATATAGGTTTGAAAATTATTTTTACAGAGAGGAAGACAGGAACAAACAAGTTACATAGCTGGCTTAAGGTCACCCAGCTAGTAAGTGATATCGCTTGGATTTAAACCCTGTTTGGCTACAAAATCCACGTTCTTCACCTGTGCTGTTCAGTCTCTCTGTGTAACCTCATAATCACAATTTGAGCCTAAAATCAATCAATTCATAATATATACAAATGTACATAATAATATATACAAATATATACAAATGTAGTCAACTGTGTAAAACCTTTCAGTCAACTGAAAGGTTTTGACAAATAATAAGTGCCATTCCTAGTAACTGGAGTTTTTTCCTTGGGTTTTTTTTTTTTTTTGGTTTTGTTTTATTTGCTTTTAATGATTGATGTTATTACTAGTAAATTTCCCATTTAATGTACCAAATTCTTTCTCAGTCCATGCAATCATACACGGTGTAAGATCCGGGGCAAGTTATAAACTTCTCTCCATCTCACCTTCTCTTCTATAAAATGGGTATGACCATGCTTATCTCTCAAGGTTGTCTTGAAAGTCAGGTGAGATACTACATGTGAAGGCACTTGGAAATCTGTAAATTCCTAAAAATCAATTTCCCAAAATTAACTGGTGTGAAACAAAGTTTAGCTGTTTCAACCTTACATATGTGTCTTAACTATAAGACTTCTAGGAGCTTAACTATGAGAGTGAGCATTTGGGATCTCCAGGAAGAAAATCAGAAATGGAATATTTTCCAAATTTATTTGACTATAGAACCCTGTGAGTAGAACATTTCTCAACGTACTATATCAAGGAAACTACTTCAGGATATGTCTCCCATGAGGCGGAATCTGGCAAATGTCTTCCCAGAAAGCTCCTGACCACAGCAACATTCAAAGCAACCATCAGAAGTCACCCTTAGATTTCCCTACTTAATCTTGAGACTGCAGCAAGAGACTTAAGCCTGAGTTTCTATCATTACAAAGATCAACCCAGGGACCACAGGATACAAGTGGGGAGAGAAAGAGGCCCTGGGGCTCCAACAGAACCATGACTAGAGACCTCTGATGACTTCACCCTAGTCCTTGTGTCCTGTACACCAGTGGTCCACAACCTTTTTGGTACCAGGGACCAGTTTTGTGGAGGACAAATTCTCCATAGACCCAGTGGGTGGTGGATGGTTTGGGGATGATTCAAGCACATTACATTGATTGTACACTTTAATTCTATTATTACTTTATAATATATAATGAAATAATTATACAACTCACCATAATGTAGATTCAATGGGAGCCCTGAACTTGTTTTCCTGCAACTAAATGGTCCCCTCTGGGGGTGATGGGAGACAGTGACAGATTATCAAGCATTAGATTCTCGTAATGAGAACCCTATTGTGAACTGTGCATGTGAGGGATCTAGGTTGCATGCTCCTATGAGAACCTAATGCTGCTACTAAGGTGACCTGAGGCAGAGCTCAGGCAGTAATGTGAGCAATGGGGAATGACTGTAAATACAGATGAAACATTGCTTGCTCACCTGTTGCTTATGCCCTGCTGTGCAGCCAGGTTCTGAACAGGCCACACACTGGTACCAGTCTGTGGCCTGTGGGTTGTGGACCCCTTTTATACACAATCTGGCTCCCATCAGGCAGCCTCCTGCAGAGTCACAACCTGAAAGCTAGTCATACTCAGAAAGTGTAACTGGCTCCTGATACAAAGCCAAGATTTGAAGTATGGCCTTACTGAGGATGAATATCCTTCCTTCCAGCAAGGAGAAGATGGGTAAGAATGACAATGGGATTGGCCCTCCATATGGAGGCGCAATTGGAGGAGAATGCCTTTCTCTGCTCAGACTCCGCTGTCCTACGGAGGTGGGTGTGAGGTGTCCAAAGTTTTAACCACTTTATTCTGATAATAAAAATTGCTAACATTTGTTATTTATATATCTGTCCTAGGCACTATCTAAGTGCTTTATATAAAGCGCCATCTTCAGTCTTCACAATAATCCTTTGAATATGCTACCACTGGCATTTTACAGTACAAGTAATGGAGGTACACAAATGTTAAGCAAATTGCTAATTGTCACACAGCTCATAAATAGTGTGGCTGAAATTGCAAGACAGGCCTGTCTGACTGCATAGCCTGGAACCTAAGCTTCGTGCCTTTCTGCATATTTCCTTAGACTAGTCCCTGCCATCCCTCCTCCACCCCACAGAGTCCACACAGAACTAGCCTGCCTCAAGACAGCCCTTTGGATACGTGAGGACAAGTGCTAAGGCTTCCCAAAGCTTCTGTAGGCCAGGACAAAGGCCACAGTTCTTTCAATACCTCTTCTTCTAGTCCTTTTGCCATACCAGTCCATCCTTTTCCGTCCTTTTGCCATACGAGTCCATCCTTGAAAAGCCTCCTCAGGCATTCTCTGAGGGGTGCTCAGAAGCCCTTATCAGCTACTTTCTGTTGGCTGAACTCATCAAACTCTACTTCACTGGACTGATGTTAGGCAAGCAGAGCAAACGGCACCATGGGGCTGTGCTGCTGTGAAGTGGGGTGAGAAGCCCCCAGAGGAGGGGCTGCAGAGAGGAAGTGCTGACTGCTTTTTCTTCTCTCCTCCCCGATGAGAACATGGAAAAAGACAGACTGCCCTTCAGAGATTGCTTCCCTGACTCTGCTTTCTCAAGGAAATGTTTTTCTGAGAGCCACTCAACATGCGTGCAGGACGCCCATCCTGGATGAGGAAGTTCCAAACACACGTGTCTACTCTTCATAACCTGGAGGAGACCCTGTACCCTGGCATCTCTCCCTGTTTCCCAGGATTGGGAAGGATTTGCTGTCCCAGCTGGAATCCTTAAATCTTAGAACTGGTAAACATCGGGCTCTGCTCAGGCTCCGCAGCTTCTCTGAAGTTGGCAGGGATCAAGCCCGTCTGCAGGGAAGAGATAGACATGGGTCTGTTTTCACTGGACAGACTCGTGGTTATCTTCCCCAAGGAAGCCTAGGGGGCTGGGCTAGGAGCCTAGAGATTTGCACTGCAGGGCCTCAGAGTCTGAGTGCATCCTCCAGAGACAAACTGCTTGAATTCAAGTTCTGGTCTTCCCTGGAAAGCTATGTGTCTTGGGGCAAGTTATTTAAATTCTTCATGCCCTGCTACCTCATCTGCACATGGGGATTATAACGATGGCTCTCTCTCAAGATTGCTGTGGGGACTATGTGAGATATGCTTGTGAATACTGGGCACAGTGCCTGGCACATGATCAGTGCTCATTGAATGTTTATTGTTCCTATTGGTATTATTGCTTTATACAATTTGACTGGGGATCAAGTTATACATAGCTAGAGCATTTTTAACTTTGGAAGGACTTTCATTATTCTCCCATTTGATTCTAATAATTCAATGAGATGACAACCTCAAGATTTACCATTATAATTGTGTAGGAGAAAACACTAAAGTCCAAAAAAGTCAAGTGACTGGTTCAAGGTGACAGTGTAGACCCATGCTTAGATCCCAGACCATCTGACCTCCTGCCTTCGGCTCCTCAGGCATGGTGCTGATGAAGTTTGACATGTACTATCACTGCATTTTCCTTCCTGCTATATAGCTGTCTTATTTACTAAAATCAAGAGCTAGACTCATGATCTAGGACATTAAATTCCCAAATCTGAACATATACAGGCTCCCCTGATCTATACACCCCAGTTTCTATCCTAAGGGATGTCCAAGGAAGAGATTCTTGTGTCTTTTCATTCCCTGACCTGGTTCCTGGGCCAAGGCTGGTCCAGTCCCTGCCTGGTGCATGAGTCAGTTTATAGCCTGGTTCACTGCCCAATCCATCCCATCCTGGGACATCACTTTCAGCCAAGACTCATCATCTGACTCTGAGCCAAAACTCGAGGGTGTAGGGTACCAAGTACTCCTGGAGCCTTCCACAGGATCATCCCCTGCAGTCCACCCCACAAGGGGCCTTTTACAATTGCCCTAGGAAGGGGTCCAGGATCTCTTTTGCAATGACCCAAATCAAAGCTCATTTCTCCTGAGGCCTCTGGACTGTAGCAAGGCAAGGTGGGAGAACGAGGTGGAAGGAGGTTGTAGCTGGCTGCTCCAGATACACCCCTCTAGTTTGTCAATACCAAGTGGCCTATAGAAGATTCTGGCTGGGTGTGGTGGCTCACACCTGTAATCCCAGCACTTTGGGGGGCCGAGGCAGGTGGATCACCAGGTCAGGAGTTTGAGCCTGATCAACATGGTGAAACCCATCTCTACTAAAAATACAAAAATTAACCAGGTATGGTGGCATGCATCTGTAATCCCAGCTACTTAGGAGGCTGAGGCAGGAGAATAGCTTGAACCTGGGAGGTGGAGGTTGCAGCGAACTGAGATCTTGCCACTGTACTCCAGCCTGGGAGACAGAGACTCCATCTCAAAAAAAAAAAAAGAAGGAGATCCAGGGGTAGGAGGGTTCACATCTGGAGCTGAGAGGCACTATGCTCCATGAAGTGACTCCAGAACTACCAGCTTTTCACACCATGATCCATCCAGGACTGATAAGCACCATCCAGTCCCCATCCACACCAACTGGTTTGCAGGCTGGCTCAGCTGTGTGTTCCTAGGAAGGATAGTTTTATCTCAGCACTCCTCTGGCTCTGGGAGCTATTTTACTCCTTCCTTAAGAGACATCAGCATTGGCTCTACTCAGCACTTATTGTCCAGGGATGCTCTAATGACATCAGCTTCCTGAGAGCTGGACAGTTCCCCTCACATCAAAGCCTGGCTAAGCTCCCCTCTTCCCCCATCACCATGTTCACACTTGGATTCATCCTTCAGACCATGACAGCGCATGGAACTGGCCTCTTACAGTTCACAGGCACCCTGAGCACTGCTTGGCACCTTCATCCAATTCCTCTTTGCATTACACAGAACCAACAGGGCTGAGGATTTAAAAAGAGGGCCTTGTTGTAAATTAGCAGCACTGCAGTGGTTGAAAACCAGCTGGCCACATGGCAGAATTGTTCTTACATTTATTAATATATCCAGCAAATATTTTTTTAAATGACCACTAAGTGCTAGGTTCTATTCTGGGTGATAGGAGGCAGAGTGAGGAATGAGACAAAGCTGGCACCTGCCCTGGAAGAGCTGATGCTAGGGCAGCATTAGTGGCAAACGAGCAAGTGAAGGTATAGTAAGTCCTAGGAAGAGAAACCACTGAGGACTAGCATGTGCCTGGGGTGGACGGGGGAGAACATTTTGGAGGGGCTTCTCAGAGAGGCTTCTCCAAGAAGAGCTTCTATAAGCAGAGGCTTAAACAAAGGCAGGAAGCAAGCCACGTGGAAGACCTGAAGGTGCAATGTTGTGGGAAAAGGGAGCAGGAGTGTGCAAGCCCTGAGCAGAACGCGACCAGTGTGCCCCAAAACAGCAAGCAAGCTACTGAGGCTGGAGCACAGTGAGCAAAGCAATAAGCAAGAAGATATGAGCAGGAGACAAGGGTTGGGCCAGCTCATACAGAGCAAGAGTCAGCAAACTGCCACCCAGGGGCCAGATCCAGCCCTCAGCCTGTTTTTGCAAGCCCATCAATTAAGGACAACTTTTTCTCTTTTTTTTTGAGACAGAGTCTCACTCTGTCACCCAAGCTAGAGTGCAGTGGCTCAATCTCAGCTCACTGCAACCTCCACCTCCCTGGTTCAAGCGATTCTCCTGCCTCAGCCTCCTGAGTAGCTGGGATTACAGGTACACACCACCATGCCCAGATAATTTTTTTTTTTTTGTATTTTTAGTAGTAACAGGGTTTCACCATGTTGGCTAGACTGATCATGAACTCCTGACCTCAGGCAATCTACCTGCCTTGGCCTCCCAAAGTGCTGGGATTACAGGCGTGAGGCTTTTCCATTTTTAAAGGGTTGGGAGGAGAAAGAGATAGAAACAGAGAGAAGGGGAAAAGGAAGAGGAAGAAGGAGGAGGAGGAGGAAAGAAGGAAGAGAAGGGAAGGGGAGGTGAGGGGAGGAAGGAAGAAGGGAGGAGGAGGACAGGAAGGAGGAGACAGAAGGAGGAGGAGGAGGAGAAGGAGAAGAAGATGATGGTGTGAAAGACTCCTATTTGGCCCACAAAACCTAAAATATTTACTCAGAAGAAGGAGGAGGAGAAGGAGAAGATGATGGTGTGAAAGACTCCTATTTGGCCCACAAAACCTAAAATATTTACTATCTGGCTTTTTATAGAAAAAGTTTGCTTATCCCTCATACAGAGACCTACAGAATAGTAAGCCATTTAAATTTTATTTCCAGTGTTATCAGAAGTCACTGGAAATAAAAGTCACTGGAGGGTACTAAGCAAAATGTGGAACAACCTGGTGTAAATCTGTCAGTGCATATACTCTGGCTACACCACATAGAGATGACTGCTCCAGGGTGGTGGCAGAGGGGTCAGATCCAGGACACTAGCACAGGAATGAAAGGAGGGTAGTGTCTGGGAGAGTAGCAGTGGGTGTGGTAAAGAGGGATCAATTTTGAAATGTATTGGCAAAGTTGTCTAACTGAATATGAGCGTGAGGGAAAGAAAGGAGTGAAGGACGACTCTTAGGTTTTTCGTCCGAACAACTGGACAAGTGTTGGTGCCACTGACAAAGATCGTGCCAGGAAGACTAAGGGAGAAAGAGTCTGTGAGATGAGTCTGAAAAATCAAGAGTTCTGGTTTGGGCATGACCAGTTTGAGATGATTAGCCATCAAGTGGAGACATGTATATATACATCCATGCAAAATGCACACACATATAATGTAAAGAATGGTGATGTCCCTGATGCTATTTGAGAAAAGAAAAGAAAAAAGAATGTCCCGAAGACTTACTCTTACATGTGAAGTATTTCGTATTCATCCTCACAACAACCTATAAGGAAAAAATTCTCCATTTGCCTCTCCTGTTTTACTGATAAGAAAACAAAGCCAGGAGTTCAGGTTTCTTAACACCACGTCTATTAGCACGAACAATACGTGTTTGTCTACTAGGAATATGCTCTTCCTTTCTTGGTGCTTGTGTTGAGGCATTTTTATCTGGGGACACAATGGACAAGTTGAGTTCTCCCAGTTGTCTGGAATTGTTTCTACAGACCAGGGACAATAAAAGTTTCTTCTTTCTTACTTCTGAATTTAACACAATTAAATAAACACATGTTTTCATTATAATACTTCTTATACAGTACTTCTTAATTATAAAATACATGCTTATTTAATTAAAATTATAAATATGAAAAAATGGAAAGAAGGGGAAAATTCATAATGTTTCTAAGCCTTAAATAGTTGAACATGGTTGAACATGCTGGGACTGTCTGAAGCCTACACTTACTTGCTGTATCGACAGCAGCAATTAGTTTCTGGGTTCAGAACTGTGGATAGAAGGTGGGAGGAGAGAGAGGATGAGGAAAAACAACTAATGGGTACTAGGCTTAATACCTGGATGTAAAACAATCTGTACGACAAACCCCCATGACACAAGTTCACCTACGTAACAAACCTACACATGTACCCCTGAACTTAGAATAAAATAAAATAAAATAAAAAGAAATGAAGAGGATCCCAAAGGAAGCTATGAACTATACGGCAGAGCCAAGTAATGAAAATGCCTGATATTTATTAAAGCAACACACTGCTGTGTGGCATGCACCGCACTAAGTACTTTAACTGCATGACCTTATTTAATTTTCACACTTCATTTACAGTTGAGGAAACTGAGGCTTTCATCACCCCCACACAGCAAAACCGAGGTTTTAATCCAGGTATAATAGGAGATCTTCAACTAGGCATTGTTCTATGCCTAAGAACAATTAGGATCTATTGGAAGGCAAAGAGGTACTCAATAACTAGTTCTTGAACAAATAAATCAAAACTAAGGAACCTGATAAACTCAGAGCAAAACTAGGAGGGCTTTGGGAACCAGGACAATCTAAGATTGACTAATTGACTCATATATTTCACATATCTTTATTGAGCAGCTACTAAGTGCCCAGCACTGAGATACACACCCTGGGGACCAGCAGTGAACAAGACAGACTAAAATCTCAGTCTTGTGGTGCTTACATTTTAGAGGATGTATCACTGTGGAGAGCGGAATCCAGGAAGGTGCGGAGAGTGGCTGGCTGCTTTGATTTCACCCAGGAATGCTTCCTCCAAGACCCTAGAGGTCTGACTCATTTCACTAAGGCACATGTTCGTCCTGTGCCAATCCACTTGTTCTAAAAAGTGAAGAACTTCAGGAATGGAAAAATCTAATTACAGAGCACTACTTCTATTTTATTCTTTAGACTTAACATTGTCTAACTGGTGATTCCTTGCCATCTCTTACTAGCTTATTTCTGCTCAATTTCCAGACAGACCCACTAACTGGGATTTTTAACCTGAGGGGTCTCCAAGGATAGAAGGATGTTATATGGCCATACATTTTGCAGTGGGCAGGGCAGTGAAGGGGAAAGAGGGTCCATAGCTTTTGTTATATTTCCGAAGGGGTGTGTAACTTCAAAAAAGGTAAACAAATCCATAGCTGTAATCTTTTTTCACTTCAGTGATATTTCCCATGGTCTGTGAATGTTGCCTCTTTTTTTCCTTAGCAGTCTCTCATAGAGCTGAGACTGAGTGGCATTTAGGGTTTGCTTTCAGAAACCATGTGAGTACGGCATTGGTATTTTTCCAGGCACAGCATAAAACGGAGTCTAATTCATTCACTTCCACATTGACACAAGGGAGAATGTTCTAATTCTGCAGCCACTGAGAAAGGCAATGTCGCCCCCAGGCTTCACATAACCCTCCTTCACTTGATTATTATTTGAGTCTCAACCCTAGCCCTGACTCCACACCGTGGGTCTCCACCATTTCCCTGAGTACACACAGTCTTAGATTCCTTTGAGCCAAAGAAAATAACACTGTTCTGATAGTCGAAGGCAAGAACAGACTTCCTAAGCAGGTTGTTCATCTGCCAGAATTCTTGCATGCTATGCTTATTCTTAAATTCCAGATATCAATCACCATCTCTATAGGGCAGAGAAATGGAACAGAAAATACAGACCGTCTCCTGTTATTTCATTTTGTTGAAAGCAAGTAGCATATTCAAGTGGAACATTTAAGATCCAAGATCTTTGTGAGCATTCATTCCTTCATTGCTCAAACAAATACATATCATGTATCTACTGTGCTCCAGATACTTTTAAAGTGCCGAGGACAAAGTAGTGAACAAGACGGACAAGGTTCCTGCCCTCCTGGAGCTTATGGACAAGTGCAGGAAGAGGACATTACAAGTAAATACAAGTGTGCTAAGAAGTATGAAGATAATATGAAGTGCTATCGGGAACAGGTAACCAAAAGACCCTATGGAATAGATTGATGTTGAGGAGTAAAGGAGACTTCCCTGATGAAGTAGCAACTATGCTGAGACCCAATTAGAAGTTGCTGAGGCCAAGGTGCATGGAGAACAGATTAGGAGCCATCAAGGCTTGTGCAAAGACCCTGAGGCCAGAACTAATACAGCATATTGCAACAACTGGAAGAAAGCCTGTGTAGCCAGAGCATGGAAAATGAAGCCACAGATGTCTAGAAACAGGCTGGAGAAGAAGTTAGGGATTTGCATAGAGTGGGCTTTGCATATCATTGTAGGGATTTGGATCTTTATGCTAACAGCAACAGGGAGTCATGAAGATGTATTCAGCACGTGTGTGTGGGTTTGTCTGACATGATCAGATTTGAGGGTTTGTTTTGGTTTTTTGTTTGTTTTGAGACAGAGTCTCTCTCTGTCACCCAGGCTGGAGTATAGTGGTACGATTTTGGCTCACTACAGCCTCCACCTTCTGGGTTCCAGCAATTCTCCTGCCTTAGCTTCCCCGGTAGCGGTACGTACCACCACGCCCAACTAATTTTTGTATTTTTAGTAGAGATTAGGTTTCATCAAGTTAGCCAGGCTGGTCCTAAACTCCTGACCTCAGGTGATCTGCCCGTCTTGGCCTCCCAAAATGCTAGGATTACAGGCATGAGCCACCGCACCCAGCCAGATTTGAGATTTTAAAAGATCATTCTGATCACAGTATGGAGAATGGGCACAGTTCAGTAAACAAGAGGAAAGATGTAGATGGTTTGGACGAGGGTGAAGGTAATGAACATGGAAAGAAATGAACTTACCTAGGAGAAAACTGGGAGCATGAACCAACAGAACTCAATAGTAGGTAAAATGCGGAGATGAGGAGGGTAGGATAAGTTCTCTTATCAGTAATTTCTGCTGGTCCTCAAAGCAGTTCTAGACATCCCTTCCTCCCTCTCCCCTAGGAGATGGCTATGAGTGGACATTGCAGTTGGGGTTACAGTAGGCTGGTGTAAAGCTGAAACAGCCACTAACTCATGAGGCTCCAGTGACACTGGTCATCACTGTGTTCATTGAAAAGCCAAGGCTGTCCTCACCTGGAGCCTTTGTGCTGTCTGGATCAGGCTCCCTGGTCTTTACCTGGTGGGTTCTTCAGTTTTCATGCTGCTTCCTCAGAGTGGTCTTCCTTGAGCCCTTCATACGAAGTTGCCCCTGTCACTCCTGAGCATATCATTCTACTTTACGTTCTTCATAGTACTTGTTGCTCACTGAAATAAACTTATTTTTGCATTTGTTTACTTGTGTTTTGTACACATCTCTCCACAAGTATGTAAATTCCGTGGAATAGAAATCTTGCCATTCTTGCACCACACTGCTTAGAACAGTGCCTGATGCATGGTAGGTACTCAATAAAAAGAAGATAAATGAATGAATAACTCCTCAAAGACAAAAGGCCTCCAGACAGCCCTGTCCTTGACCATTCTGGACATCCACAGCAACCCTGACTTCAGGGTTGGTCTGAGTGGTCCCTGTGGTTGGATTTCCCACCAGCCACTTCAAACTCACTCTGGCCTCCATCTCAACAAAGGGCTCAGGTAAGCTGAAGTTTTCCAAAGAACAGTACTCCCATGGGGAATTCCTTTTATTTATTCCCCAAAACAGAAGAACCACTAGCACTGGTATTTTTCCAAATTCTATACGTTGGGGCACAAAGCAAATGCAATAGAATCCCAGGACAGAATTACTTATTCACACCTCTGACTGGAAGAACTCACAAGCAAATATTGCTTGTGCTGATGAATCATTACTATTTTTTTCTCCCTAGTTTTCTCTACAGATCTCAGGGCCAAAGTCAACTGCATTTGTAGTTCATAACTGGTTCTTTTTAACCCAGCGTATTGGACAATATTGGTTCTCCTAGCTAAATTCCTTCTCAGAAAGGGCATTAGATTCTTCTCTCTTACTCTTCTAAATTTTACTTTGAAAAGATGCTGTTTGCATAACATGAAGATAGGTACTGCATTCTACAGAGGGAAAAGAAGCCTGGCATAGTGAGACCCAGCCAGGCCTTTGAAGAGCCCACCAAAGGGACAAGTCAGTGCTTCGTCACCAGCAAATGGTCATTCCCAGAGCTTGTGAGTCAATGGTGTGCGTGGCTCTTTTGTTTTCCTGCAACATGCCTGCATTCTCCCCTGAAGCTAGGAGGGAAATAACTAATAACATAATCACTGTCCAGTATTATTTCAGCTAAGCCATAATATGATGCTAGTAGGATGATAAGATCAATTGCCATCTTATAAACCTACTGGAATGCCCTGGAGTTGGGTTGGGAGTGGTCCTGAGAATGTTGGCAAAGGACAGGGTCCTAGAATGGCTGGATTAGACAGAGGGTCTCATTCTCCAGCCTGCCTCTCAGAGGAGCAATGCCAGGACTCACATTAGCAGATATGCTGGGCTGCCTTTGAAACGAAATGATGATACAGTTCTGTTTTAAACCCTAATTCATCTGCTGAACTCTCACTTAACCAGAAATATTTTTCTTTTCCAAATACATAGATGTTATTCTATCCATTTGCCTCTTTCAGAAAATAGAGGCAAATGGGCAGGATAACACCTATATATTTGGAAATTTATAAAAAAAATCAACTTTGAAGGATGCTATGGAGGGCTGAGCTCAAGAGAATAACAGTGCCATTTGTAGACCACCTTATCCCCACCCTACCCCTGCATTTCTGCATGCTCCACAACACCACTCATCTGCATCTTCTGCACCTGCACCTCAAACAGCAACAACAGTAATCATACATTGAATAATGATTCTTCAGGATGTGATGAGCACTTTGTATATATTGTTTTTGTTCAGTTCACATTAAAAAACCCCACGAGGTGGGCATCATTATTATTTATATTTTACAAATCTGAACACTGAGAAAATAGAGACATGAAGCAACTTGCCCAAGAAAATATAGCTGATAAGTACCTCACGTGGGAGCCAACCCCAGGCGTACCCAGCACCAGAGGCTCCACTCATGCTGTTGCTGGCTTCTCTTCAACCAAGCAGTCGATTTACTCTGTTTACTACATCAGGAAAAGTGCATTTGTTTGGTTTTTGTTTTTTCCCAGAAAGAGTTTCATTGACTGTTTTTCATAACACTAAATTCAAATAATACCTGAGTCACAGTTTCTTCTTATAAGTGAGGCTGTTGGACAAGATTATCATTAAAGTGTCTTTCAGGTCCAAACTTCTATGATTTTATTCTGATCAACTGCACAAAAGAACCTTCTTTCTCTCAAGAAAGAAGTGAGGGGAGTAAATCTTACTAGGTTCTTTAGAATATCCACCAGCAATTCTCTATAGACAGGGCTCCTCCAAAATCCTCAGAGAGGGTAATTAATCAAGATCAATGATCTCCTGGGGGTTGTGGAAAAGGGGGCAGAAGCAGTTGCTCTGCCTCCCTGGTGAGGTCATGGCTCCCTCTCCGGCAGCTGGCTGGGTATAGCCACAGGGTGATTGCCAGCCTTGCCAATCCCCCGTGCACCAGTGCCACAACCAGCCAGAGCTGATGTGGAGGGAACCCATGATCCCCTAGGTCAGTTGACTGTTTGCACTGCAGTAAAATGGGAGAAGGCTTCACTGGGCCCCAAGCCCAAGCCCCTCTCCCCTGCAACCTGCTCAGTTCATCCACCACAGGGGCTGCCTACCAGCTCAGGTCACCCTGTCCTGTGAGGACTGGGCCTGTCCCTGGCCATCATGTCTCACTCCATACATTGGTGGGAATGGATTCCCGGTCCCCCACAGTGCCTCTTATAACAAAGTCACCCCACTTTCAGCCACTGCCTCCTGCTCCTCTGACCCAACACCACCCTTCACCTGGCTTCAGCTCCTCCAACCCCTCTCCATTGCCCATGCATTTCGTGGCTATTTTTTACCACTCAAGCCTCAGCTCACACAGCCCCTCCTCAGAGAGGCCTTCCCTGGCCCATCACTTGACACATTACTTGGTTTTATTTTCTTCGCTGCCTTTAGTATTACTTGAAATTACTGTGCTTATGTGTTACATCACCTGGTTCCTTCACACTAAAATATATGTTCTATGAGGGCAGGAGCCCTCCTGTCTTGTTCATCTTTGTGTCCTGGTCCTCAAACAGATGTTGGTGCTTAATAAATGGAGTGAACAAAACCCTTTATTCTCAATGTTCCACATCTATGAAGTGAAGGGAATAATATTTACACCACAATGTAAATATTGTGATGAGTCAATATTGTGATGCTGCTATGAGGATTAGAGACAATGTATAATATTTTTAGGGTTTGTCGAAGACTAGGTTCCAATGACTGGGCAATGATGATGGTAATGATAATGATGACACTGGGAGAGGTAGCACAGAGAGACTGGGGGTAAGACTGCAGGTTCCAGAGTCTGAATTTGGCTTTGGCAATTAATTCGCTGTTTGATCTTCAGCAAATAAAATTCTCTATGCCACAGTTTCCTCATCTGTAAAATAGAGATTATAACAGTACCTCCTAGGGCTTTTGGGCGGATTAAATAGGAACAAGCCATGGAAAGTATCCAGAACAATGTCTAGCACATACCATACCCTCAATAAGTGTAAACTGTTACTGTGTACCAGATACAGGGCTATTCATGTCCCTTACACCATCCCATCACTCACCATGCAGCCTATGAAGCACTTTCCCACAAATCCTCTTAGTTGATGCTGCTGAATCTTATGATGAAGACGAATTACCTACTTTATAGCTGATATAACTGGTGTTCAGAGAGGTCAAGCAACTTGCCCAAAATCACACAGTTTACCCGAGGCAGAGGAGCAAAAGCCTTTAATTCAGAAATTCAAACTCTCTTCTTGTCACGACCCAGGCTTGCTCTCTTGTGCAACCTGCAGCCCCAGAATCTGAGGACACCTTATGAGGCAGTATGGCGAAACTCTGCCATGCTGCTTGAGTATTCCTGCTAAAAATAAACAGGAACCCTAGGCCTCTGCACACTCACTGGGGCCAACTGTGATTCTCCAAAACCCGCTCCCTTATTGGACAGTCAAGGGTTTGGCAACACCACAAAGGCAGATGGAGCCTGTGGTTTCCACCAGGAGAGCAGATCCAAGGTTCTAGTGCTCTCTCAGCTTCAAAACAACATTCCCAACCCCACATTTGCTGGGAATAGGTCAGAGCAGGGCGGTGAAGCAGTTACCAAGGACTTTTTCAACTCTTCTCTGGGCATCAGGGTCTTCCCCGTGGATCAGCCCAGCCCAGCCCAGCAGCCCCTCCTGTTTTGGCCCCTGGCCTGGTCTCAGCCTCTGTCCTCAGAAAGGTTTTCAAAGGTGGCCTGACCAGGCCTTGGCAGCTCTCACTGTATCAGGGGCAATTCAGGAAAGGGGCTCTGTGTGTGACGTCCGAGAAATCCAAGGGGCTGGATGCAAATGAATTAAGGGGGAAAATAAACTGTGCTCACCAAAAAGAAGCTGGCACCCTGATCAGTCTTTTTAACTCCCAGCGGGAGCAGATTTGTTGTGACTAATGCATCAGGCTTTAAATAGTTTCACGCAGCATACTGATTAGTCCAAGGCACAACAGAGGCAAATGCAAAGTTTCCAAAAAGAAGAAAAGGCTGCCACTCTCAGAAAACACTCATCTGCTGATGGAAGCCCACCCTGTTTAATTCCTTAATAAAGCAATAAGGCACAGGGAGCTGGGTGAGAAAGAAAGAACATGGAGCCCGTCAGATTCCTGGGGGTTTCAGGTTGACTCTGGTTATTCTTTTCCTTCATCACCCTTCATGATTGCCCCTTGACTACAATCCAGATTTCTTGGTAATACCTTCTAGACTCTTCATGAACTGGTCCTGTACTGGGCTGAATAATGTCTTGCAAAAAATTCATGTCCTCCTGGAACCTCAGAATACGACCTAATTTGAAAACAGGATCTTCACAGATTTAATTAGTTAAAATTAGTTTATTCTGGATTAGGGTGAATGTAGGGTAAATGCTCCTTATAACAATAATCTAAGCATACCCTTAGAATGATGTAGCCTGGTAGACACACCTGAATGTGTGCTCCGAGCTAGGGAATTCAGATGTAACCAATCTACTTATTCATTCCTTGCCCATGAGGAACATTTGAGCTCCCATCCCAACCCTTGGAACATGAACTTTACAGGAGATTGAGGCTCTGTGTTCTGTGTTAAATAAAGTTGCCAGGTGTAGGTCATTAATGGGAGGCTGCTAAGTGAAAATGCTGAATAAACTACATGCTGTTTGCAAGCCGGCCACCACTAGGCTGTGAAGTTATCTTGTCCAGCCTGGTGCCACTGGACCGTTTCTATATGTAAGGCGGTTGTCCTGTCCAGACCGCTACCACCAGATTCTCTGCTCTGTAGGTATGCCCCTAATAAAACTCCAAGTCTCATTTGCTGGCTCTGGGTCTCTTCTTTGGCCTCTAGAACCTGGTGCCTTCCCTATTGAGATTAATAGGAGTTTAGCACAACACTGGGTTGTAAAGCCAGTGACTGGTGTCCTTATAATAAGGCTATGTGAAAACACAAGACATGAAGAGAAGAACACCATGCAAAGATGAAGCCAAAGATTGGAGTGATGCATCTACAAACACAAGGAATGCCAAGAATTGCCAGCAACCTTAGAAGCTAAGAGAGCGGCATGGAGCAAGTCCTTCCCTAGAGCCTCTAGAAGGAACCAATCCTGCCAACAACCTAATTTTGAAGTTTCAGGCCCTAGAGCAGTGAGATAATAAATTTCTGTTCGTTTAAGCCATCAGTTCACGGTATTTTCTTATGGTAGCCCTAGGAAACAAATACAGGTCACAACCTACATGTCTAGCCTTTCTTCCATCAAAGTCACCTTCCTCACAGTCTATGTATGGGATATAGCTCTTATACATTAAAAAAAAAAATAGAAGGACAGAATTCAGATCTCACCTCCACCATTTTGGCTGCTGTGTGATGTTGGGCAAATCAATTCTTTTATTATTAGTTGTAGTGGGTTGAATGTGAAAATGTACACATAACTACAGGGAGACTATATTAGCCACCAGAATTTTTCTTGGGGAAGACATTGCATTTGTTTGGAAAATACAGCTAAACCAACCTCTTGCAGAAGAGTGGATCCCCAGGGCCATGATCTGGACACAACGATATGGATCACTGATCATGTTGTCGCAATGGATCTGTAGTGTGCAAGTTGTGGGTGATGGTGGCAAGAGTTGGCTAATAGAGGCTGAGGAATGTAGAGTTCACAGGAAAGAATCCAGGAGACAAAAGGGCCAGCAAGGAAGCAAGTGAGGGAAGGAGAGAGCAACATTCCTCCACACCATGGTAGGCTAAGGGGAGTTCTCCGGGAAAACAGAAACCTCTGATGGATATTTTTAGTTGCTTGTAGTGAAGTATATAAGATAAGCTCAATCCTCCATGGCCTCTACAAAATATCCAGTCAAATCTAAATTGGGCACCAATATTTTTATAATCATGCATTATTTTGGTTCAAACTTGGAATTGTATTTAGAGTCTGGGTTGTTGTCATGGTGTAAAAATAAAGGCCATGCAGACACATGAGCTGGAGAACCAGGGGTCTGAGTAACATCTGCTTTACTCACATAAGAAAGGCCAGCTTACTGCAGGTAGTCTATAAACATTATAAATAAATGTTTGCTTCAGCCTCACCTTCCTGACCATGACTTGCTCCTGACTAAGCTTGGACTGACTTATCCTCTTCCTCCACCACTTATTCATCTATCTGAAACGTACCCAGCCTTCGAGAATCAGCTGCCTCCTGCAGGAAGCCTTCACCCACCTTCCCAGCCAGAAAGGATGATCTTCCTGTCTCCCAACTTTATGCAGCGTGTTCCCATGAAACAGGTACCCTACTTATTCCTTCTGGAGGTAATTAATAAAAAGCAATGTTAAAAGTCATGCAGAGGAAGATAAGGGAAGATCAACTCGGAAAAAAGAGAAAGACCCAGAAAGGGGTAGGAAAAGGGGAAAATTGGGAGGAGGGGCATTGAAAAGCTCAAATGGCCAACTTTTTTCATGGTCATTGTATCCTGGACTAAGCAAAACGGACAGAGGGGAAAGGTGATATCTCTAGCAGCCCCTTTTGTAAAGTTGAAATTCAATCATTTCTCATTCTGCAACAGAGTGAAAACAATTGCTGTGCTGGTAACGTGGTTTCCTGGAAGCTCTCTTCTAGTCATGTGGGCATAAATTACCAAAACCCCCACCCACCAAGCTTTCTTCCCACCCTCCCTCTTAGCAAATAAATACGCCCATTGTGGCCTAAAACAGGCATTAACCTCAAATCTGCGACAGGTGAGATGCTTTGCCCCACCTGCCAAGGGCTTCTTGAAGGAGCTCTCCACCGGCCTGGAATGAGGAAATAATTCCATTTGCCTATTAGTGGAGAGGACAGAAGACAATCCAGGGCTGGGTCCACCCACCTGTCCCGACTTCAGCTTCTGTCCTGGAGCCTGGGCTACTGGGAGCTGAGGATAAAGGAATGAAAGACACACTTGCTGTTCTCAATGAGGTCCTTGTGCAGGGAGAGACCGACAAGCAGGCAAGTACAGTACGCTGACTAGTGCAATGACAGAGTAGTCTGGACGTTATTGCAACCCAGGGAAGAGAACCTAAACCCAAGGAGGTACTGCCTGGGCTGAGCCTTAGGCAATGAAGAGGAGTTATATTTCTCCAGTCTATGACTACTACCACACAAATATGCACAGTGACTCTTCAATCCATCCTCATTTCAGAGATATCAAAATATAAGAAAATGTATGCTTGGGTGGGGAAGGTGGGAAAGAATCTACGGAAATGAGATAAAGACACTTGAAGGGGAAGGGCTATCCAAACAGAGGGAACAGAATATGCAAAGGCCTAGAGGTAACATCATGACCAAAATAAAGATACCATTCTAATAAGTACATGTGAAGGGCTCATGAAGTGGGGAGTGTCTTACTCAGCTTGGGCTGCTACAGAATACCACAGACTGGGTGGCTTAAACAACAAACATTCATTTCTCACAGTTCTGGAGGCTGGAAGTCTGAGATCTGGTGCCAGCACGGTTAGGTTCTTGGTAATGGCATTCCTCCCGATTCACAGACAGTTGTCTTCTCACTGTGTTTTCACATGGTGGAAAGAGTGAGTCTAATACTTCATCTCCTTATAAGAGCAATAATGCCATCATAAGGGCTTCACCCTCATGACCTCATCTCAACCTAATTATCTCCCAAAGGCTCTGCCTCCAAATACCATCGCATTGGGGATTACGGCTTCAACATATGAATTTGGGGAAACACATTCAGTCCATGGCATTGAGTTTACAATAATTGAAGTGAATGATCATGAGAATAATCACTGTTTGTCTAATACTTACCAATGAGAAATTCCTTCACAGTATTATCTGTGATCGTATATAACTGGAAACAACAGAAATGGTCAGGAATGAGTTATACAAATTATGGTACCTTCATACAACTGCTTTCTGGCTACTAAAAGTGACTGTGTATAAAAATATCTAATGACATGAAAAGATGTTCATGATATATTAAGTTTTTTAAAATATGGGTCACAAAATACACAGGTGTTGAGCAAAACTCCGTCTCAAAAAAAAATACACAGATGTTAATTAGTAGGAAAAAAATGAATGACTAAAAGGAAATTGATCAAAATATTCACAATTTTTTATCTCAGGTGGGATGGCAGGTGATTATTAATGATCCTTTTCCCATCCCTATGGTTGAAATTTTCTATAATATTTAAGATTTTTGAAATGAGAAAGGAAGGTGAATGTACATATATGTGCATAAGTATGTAAGAGTGATTATGTGTTTACTGCTGGACACGACCCAGAAAATGCACAAAACAACATCAGTGTGGCCCTCTAGGTGAGAATAAAAGCACAGGACCCAGCCCAGGGCTCACTGCAGCTTCTCCCATTGCTAGCTGTTCCCTGAGTACCCTCTTATGGGCTTTGCCAAAGGTCACACTCAGCCTCCACCATTCTCTTAAACAGTTTAAATGACACAGGCACAGTCACCTTCCAAAATGGGAACATAATTAGTTCTTGAGGCCAAAGGTTCCTTTTTAAAGTGTTTGATCTATTATTTGTCTGCAAGTCAGCACTGACAGATATGACTGTTGGCCTATTTTCAGAGGGATAGTGAGAACATGAAAGAAGAGGCTCCAAGGGAGCAAGAAGATGGTTTTAGGCTTTGAAGATCCCTTTGCCTTAACTGATGAATATGTGAGCTAGTAGTTGACCACCTAGGTCAAGTCTAAGAAAGGTGGCATGTGGAGTAGAATACAGCTGAGATTCACTCATTTTCCTATCTAATCCCTCTCTGTTCTCTATTCTGAAGCTATGACAGTGAACAGGCACAGCTCCAACCTTCATGGGGCTTGCATTCCACTGAAAGAGAAGGACAAAAAGCAAATATGTGCTTTGAAAACTGGTAGTGATACATGCTATGAAAATAACGGAAGAGAATAGAGAATATTGGGGTGCTAGTTTAGATGGGTTGGTCAAGAAAGAGCAACCGCAACAAAGAAGTAAAGGAACAAGCTCGTGTCGATCAGAGGAAAAGCATTTAAGACAGCAGAAACAAAAACGATGGCCCTGAGTTGGCAGCATGGTTGGAAAACCAGAAAATACTAAGGAAGCTGATGTGGCTGGAGGAGTGAAATCTGGGACAACCTCTGGGGATATCCCTCTCTAGCTGGCCAGGTATGGTCCCTATAGATCTGGGTACCCCAAACCTTGCTACCATGCTATGTACCAGACCCCAGGAAGCTGCTTTTTCCTACTCACCATCTACAGGCTAAGAGGAAATGAGTCATTGAAGACCTAGCCTTGTTGACTAGTAGTGTGAGTACTGGTTAAGAGCTCAGACTCTGAAGTCAAACTCCTAGATAAAAGTCCCAGCTCTGTCATCTCCCTGTTGTGTGCCCTTAGGAAAGCTGCTTAGCTAATATGTAAGCTGAGTGGTATGCTGGTAAACTGGATCTTCTTTGGGAGGAAAGGGGACAAAGAAATGCTCTAATTTGTAGCATTTGCCAGTTTCCATGGTGTAAATACTCTTGCTATAGTCTACTTTAGCTAGCAATATGACATCACTGAATGTGAAACTGGGAAAAGATACACACAACTGGCTCTCAAGAGCTAGGACCAGCCAGCCTCAGAATACGATTGCCTCAGTTTCTTCATCTGCAAAACAGATTTTACCTTATAGAGTACCTGGTGGAAATCAGATGATTCTATATATATACACATATATATAATATATATATAATATATATATACACTATATATTTTTTATATATACACTATATATATTTTATAAATATATAATTATATACATACTATATATATTATATATATATTTTATATATATATTATATATACATATATAATATATATATAGCACAGTGTATAGCATATGGCTAATGCTCCATAAATGAAAACAGCAATGCTGACTCAGCAAGGATGCTGAATTCCTGTGTGGCATTTGTGTATAGAAATGAATTCTCAAAGGCAAGAAGGCAAAGGGCCAAGAGGAGCCTGGGGCCCTATTTTGACTCTGCCTCTGTCTCCTTGTGACTATGCAAGTGGTTTTTCCTCTCTGGTCTTCAGTTATTCTATCTGAAGTGAGAGATAGAATTCAGTATAAAGCCCCTTCCACACTGGACATTCTATAACTTCCTACTTTGGGGAATGCTCTGGAAGCAGCATCAACAGAGTGGATGAGGGCTCCCAAGGCAGCAGGAGGGTGGGACAGAGTTAGCCAGATCTCACCAATATTAAAAGCTACCTGGACAGAGGTGGCAGATGTGTGCAGAGTCTGGGACAGCAAGCCTGAGTGAGTTCTTTACTGGCAAAGCATTTCTTTGAAAGGTCAAGGGAATGAGAGAAAAACACCTGGGAAGAAAATGAGACACATGGCAGTGGTGAGAGAAAAATATCTGTGTTAGTGAGAAGGTTTGGGACTGACAGATTTTCAGAAAATGTCTTTAATCAACATTTTAGAAAGGAAGGCCATTTCTGCCAAACCTTACACATGAAAAGAGAAAAGATTTTGGAGGAGCTGTTGATAAAACTGTGGGCAAGATGAGCATGCCAGAAGCAAAAATGGAAAATGAAGGTGAAAATCATCAATGTCCTCTAAGACAATCCTCACCCAGACACAGGCAAGGGAGAGTGAAAGAGGTTCCTTAGAGAAATCAAGCAGTGGCAAACTACATGGAATGGAGAACTGACTTTACAAAGCTGAATTCTTTGCGCCTCCAACGTCCTCATTAGAATCCCTTTGAAGTACATCACAGTATAATTTTCAAGAGTCAAGAATAAAGCTTCATCTAGCCATTGGCTCAAATGGCCCACCAGCAGAAACAAAGTATCCGCTCTCTCTGCTCCCTCAAAGCCACAGACATGAGGCAGGCCTCTCCGCAGATGACAAACAGCACCGGGAGATTTTGTGGACTTTGCACTTTTATTCGTGAAAGTCTCTGGCCTGAATTCCTACTCAAGGGGACAAATGAATATCAAGTCTGAATGCTGTGATCCCAGAAATTGCTTCCACTAGCTATTATGGTTTGGAACTTAATTCTCCTCATAAATGAGTAGTTTTCTCAAGCAGCCGGAGAATTCACGGCCCTTCTAAGTCACGACAAGTAGGTAACTTAACCGAATTTCCATTTCGGTAATCCCTGTTCTAACATTTTTGGGTCAGATATTGTTCCCATAAGGAGCTTAATTCAGATGCCTTGACATCCAGGGAAATGAAAGGGGAAGTGAGAGGACGTATTTCATTCTGACGAGAGCAAAACTCTGACAGGTGAGCTTAATTACTGGCTTCCCTAGCTCCTAATCATCCAGCTTATGATGGAAAGAATAAAGTCATCACAAAAAATAACGACATTTTAGTTAAACTGGGTATGACGTTACAGCAGCCAGTGACTGCAGTTGTGAACCAGAGCCTTGAAGAGGTGAGGAAAATCTGGGAGGGAGACGCCCCCACCTACTTCTCACACCTTGGTTTCAGCATCTTGAGGGTGCAGTGAGTCCCAATCCTAAGAAATCAGGAACTGCAAGTGCCACATTAACTGTCTATAAACAGTTATCAACAGTAGCCTTTAAGCTTATTAAAAAACAAACTGGGAAATGAATCAATCACTGTCAAATGCTCAGCAGGATGCTGCTTCTAAAAATAAGAGTCCATTTGAAATTCTAAGAGCTTCATACAGTGGATGCTTAAACTATCTGCTGGAAAAACTTTAAAGGGTACAAGACCTCTGAATGGCCCAGAAACAACACCAACTGAGAGTTAGAAGTTCTGAGTTTCAACCCTCGCTTCTGGCAGTCACCAGCCTTGTGGTTTGAGTAAGTTTCCCCCTATCTCTGCCTGTCAATATCCTTAATCATGGTCACTCACACCTTTACCTTTAAACAGCATCATCTGCTTCGGAAACCTGGCTGGGAGACATGCTCATTGTTTTCCAAGCCTGTTTCTCCTTGGTCTGCACCTCTCTGTGAAGTGGTGCTGCCTGCATCTTTCCCCGCCCTCCCCCACTCCCCACCCCCCAACAGAGTATTAACATTACCATTCATTGAGTGCTTCCCATGGACCCATTAAGTAAGCATTTTACCCACATCATTACATTTAATACTACCCATTCATGGGTATGTCTACCCATTCATTTAACAGATATGCATTCCTTACTGTGTGTCAGGCACTATGCTAGGGGCCAGGGATTAGGTGAAAAACAAGACAGGCCTGGCCCTTGTCCCTGAGGAGTTTGTGGAATACATGTTATTATAACCAGCTTACAGGTAAGGAAGTAGCAGATGGAGGATTCAAGTCTAGCCTAGATTGTGACACTTCCAGTGATCTGGGTACATTTCTTTTTCCCTCTCTCACACTCCTCGGAGGTGGGGTCCAGGTCCCTTGTGCCGTAACATCACAGTAAGATGCTTGATAAATAAGAGTGGCTTAACTGAACTCTGCAACCCTTGGCTACCCGATTTGTGAAATGTGGGTAAACAGGTCTGCCTCATTGTCTCCTGGGATGTGACGATCTCAGGGCACATGCAGGCATCTATAAGGGCCTCTGAACAAGTTGGGGGAATTGAATGTGATTTGCATTGAAGGAAACCCAATCTCCCTGCCTCCACCACTCCACTGGTCAGCACTGCCCACAGCCTCAGAGCTGCCTCGTCTCACATCAGAGCCTTCCCCACAAAGGCTAGGGAAGGTCTCATTACATGCCCAGCATATCCCACTAATGCCATGCTCAACTGCCTATGTGCTCAGGTTTCCTGGGCTGTGTACCATCTCCCTACTTGGTTAGCAGGCTCCTGGGGGCAGCAGGCAGAGGCCTAGCAGCCTGGCCAAGTCTTCCAGGTCTCTACCTGGGCCAGAAGCTCCTGGTTTCCAGATGCGATCACTGTCGGGAGAGAAAATGACACACTGGCTCTTTCCTGGAAGGGAAATAACTGCCAAGGGAAAGGATTAAGTAAATCGTGCCAACTCGGCTTAGCTTTTATTTGAAAAACCAAAACAGCTTGAAACCAGATCAATGCCACTGCCTGAAGATAGTCAGGGAGGAGCCGAGGAGGCCAGGAATGGGAGAAAAGCAGATTTGCCTCCCCTGCAAGGGCAAATTGAATGCTGACTGGTCCAAGCATTGGGTCAGCCCTAGTTCTAGGTCCCTTCCAAGCCTGGCAACATGCTTTTTTCAGCCCTTTCTGACTCTTGTCCTGCGTGAGAATGGCACAGTCAGTGTTGACAGAATGTAATGAATTTAAGTCCTATATCTGTGCTGTGTGACTTCAAACTACTGATTCAACCTCTCTGAGCCTCAAGTTTCACATCTATAAATTAGATAAAATTATTCCTACCCCTCCTAATAGTGTTATTAGGAGGTAAAATAATGAGTGTTGAGAAAGTACTTGAGACATAATGAGTGTTCAATAAAAGGTAGACAGTGATCATCTTCAATATTTTTTTAAGGTGGGAGGGGCATGATGAGAGAATCTTATAGCCCCTTGCAATCAGGAGTACCAATTTTAGGGGGCATTCTAGAAGGTGGCTGATTGACACCATGGATGGGGCAACACGAGGTGAATGAGAGCAGGATTCAAAAAGAGAACAAGGGGGCATGTGACAAAGGGGTTAGAAGAATCGGAATGCAGAAATCAGAGACAATTTAAATTAAAAAGGAATAAATCCATTTCATATTGTGCTATCCATAACTACTTATTCAATCCACTTTCTTTTGATCAGTCCTCCTTCCATGCCTTTCCAGCATTCTCCCCGTTAATGACAGTAAACATGCTCCATAAATAAAAAGTGTAGTTGAGAGGTAATTAATGCTGGGCCGTCTCATTCTGAATTTCCAATCATGCTCTACTTACATTAACATAAGATTGCAGGCATGTGTCACAATCAAATTTACTCTAGTTTAAAAAACCATACAAACACATACTGTAGCCAGTTACTTGGGGAGAGATTCGGGAACCACGGCTGCAATTAGCTTCCATATGCCACCCAAATATGTTGAGCTCCACTTGTGCACCTGTCAGGATGTGACACTGTCAGCATGTCTTCTGCAAAGCCACACATATGAGATGTTAAGGTACAAAGATAACCCATGAGATCCAGTTGAACCTGGGCAGCAGCGCTAACTGTGCTAGAAGCTGTGAAGTGGGCCGAGGCTGCATTTGACCTGACCCCATGATTCTATTTCTTACTAGCTGTGTGTTTTAGATAAATTACTTCACTTCTCTGTTTTAGTGTCTTCATTTCCCTAATCTGTAAAATGGGCATAATATTTTAAGAAAATCATGTTGATAAAAATGCTTTGGAAACTGCAGCTCTTAGTGAATATTGTCAGCCCTGATCCCATCCAAATGTTGCCCAGTGCTTTATGTCAGGGGTCCCCAGCCCTTGAACCAAAGACATGTGGCCTGTTAACATGGCCTGTTAGGAACTGGGCTGCACAGTAGGAGGTGAGTGGTGGGCGGGTGAGCATTACTACCTGAACTCCGCCTCCTGTCGGATCAGTGGTGGCATTAGATTCTCATGGGAGTGTGAACCCTGCTGTGAGCTGTGCATGCGAGGGATCTAAGTTCCACACTCCTTATGAGAATCTATTGCCTGATGATTTGAGGTGGAACAGTTTCATCCCAAAACTATATCCTGTACCTCTCTCCATGGAAAAACTGTCTCCCACAAAACTGGTCTTCAGTGCCAAAACTGGGGACCGCTGCTTTATGTGATAGCCAGTTACCCCCACGATGGACTGTATTTCACACCTTTCCAGTATCAAAAGCCAGGGGCAGGGAGGGTGACAACATGTAGGGTAGGAGATGTGTGGAGGGCTACTCTAGGGACCAAATCTAGGGCTCACTTACCCATTAGGCACAGTAGGCGCAATGCTTAGGACCCAAGATACTTTTAGGGGCCAATGGAAATGTTGTAATTTGTTTTTTAAACCAGAAGGATGAAATGGATACAAATTGTTTTATGCAAATGCAGTCATAAAGTATACTCTTATTTTTTTTAACTGAAGGAAGGTGTCCACGAGGGCAAAAGTGCTGAGGGCCCATGAAAGTCATGGTGCAGCCCTGATCGAGCCCATACTCCATTGCTAATGACTGCAAATGGGCTTCCCTTGTTACTTCCAGAGCCCCAGTTCATTCCTCTGGGACTGATAACTATTCCTACTAGACACTGAACTTTCTGGAGACAATGCTACATGTCAAGGAATTAATGAGAATTCCAGATACCACGACAGGCTGAAATGGGAAGATTCCTGAGGGGGACAGGATCATGAGCAGTTTCTGGGTACCTCTGAAATCATGCCTTCTAAGCAACTATCCTACATGACTACAGGACTCATCTTCCAGGTGGAGTTCACTTCTACTCCTAGTGCTGGTGAGAGTACAACCCTGCCAGAGAGCCATAGGGAATATTTCGTAAAATCTAAAAAGCATGTACTTTGACCCAACAATTGTGCTTTCAGGAGTCCATCTATCTTACAGTCCTAAATGGGCAACTGTGCAAAGACACAGGTGTAATCAGCACATTGTTCATGATGGAAAAAAATCATAATAACCAAAACGTCTACCAGGAGGACAGTGGCCACACAACAGTCTGCAGTGCAGGAGTTAAGAGAAGGCATTTGGCATGTGTATCAGGAGACGCCTAAGAGACATTGATGCATGAAAGAAGACCTCTGTAGGATGGTGAGGATGGTGAAATTTTGACTGGAATAAAAAAAGGATAGGGGTACTTGAAAACACTTGTTTTCATACAAATTTTCTGTAATGATGCACAAGAAACTGTTCATAGAGGTGATTTCTGAGACAGTGGGGATGAGGTTGCTTGGAGAAAACATGAGTGTTTTCTATTCCTTTTATACCCATCTCACAAATCTTTTTAAAAAACCATCCACAGATATTACCTCTTAAAAGTATTAATTCAAACTGTAAGCAGAGAACTAATTTGGGTCCACAATTAGTAGTGTTCCTCAGCCTGTTCCCTAACTCACTGTCTCTCTAGATGGGCCCTCTGCATCTTGTCCTTCATTGAGACCCAGAATGTTGTCCTTTGGGAAAACTCAGACACAAGATCCTCATGCCTAGAACTGAAAACTGCAGGCACTAGGCATGAGTGGTATCAGAACTAAACCTTCAGGAGGCATTTAGGACAGGGAGATGGAAGAAGTGAGAGCCAACAGCTGGCACTGGGGAGTGTTTCAGTGGGTCCTTGGCAAAGTGTGACACTGGCATCCTCTACTTTGCTCAGTGAAGGCCTGCAACTCATCCCTAGGATAGGCCTTCACTCCAGGTCTCTTTCTGGAAAGGCTTTCACTCTTTTTTTTTTTGTTTTTTTTTTTTGTTTTTTTTTTTGAGACGGAGTTTCGCTCTTGTTATCCAGGCTGGAGTGCAATGGCGCGATCTCGGCTCACCGCAACCTCCGCCTCCTGGGTTCAGGCAATTCTCCTGCCTCAGCCTCTCTAGTAGCTGGGATTACAGGCATGCGCCACCGTGCCCAGCTAATTTTTTGTATTTTTAGTAGAGACGGGGTTTCACCATGTTGACCAGGATGGTCTCGATCTCTTGACCTCGTGATCCACCTGCCTCGGCCTCCCAAAGTGCTGGGATTACAGGCGTGAGCCACCGCGCCTGGCTGGCTTTCACTCTTAACCTATACAAAGAAGAGCCCTAGAAGCAGAAGTTTGGGTTTAAAACCAAGCTCCCACTTCCCTAAGTGACTGAACCTCTGTAAGCCTCAGTTCCTTCATCTGTAGTATGGGAACAATCACACCACCCTTCCAGGGTTTCTTGAGGAAGAGATAAGATAATCGCTATGAACACATCTAGTACCTTATCTAGCACATTATTAGGTGATCAGTAAAACCAACTGTATCTGAAGCCAGTGGAGGGGAAGCATATTACAACCCAAATAGGACTCCTCCTCCCAGTACCTGTGAGATGGGCTTAGCATTAGGGCCTGAGGATGTGGGATGACCCTGGCCTGACCCAAACCTTCCATGCCAGTAGGGTAAGTAGACACTCCAGGCTCTTTGGGCTGGAACAGTCCAGACAGCTGCCTGGGCAGAACAGTGAGAAGCTGCCAGGATGAATGCCCAACTCTGAGCACTGGCTCTTTGTCCATCATCAAAGGGATGAGCTAATGCCTTGTGTCCAGGTCCAGATACCGTCGCATTCCTGGGGCTGGAAAGGTAGCTCTAGCTGAGCCCAGCACTTTTTTGTGGCCTCGCCTTGGAGTTCTGCATCTTGTCCTTCATTGAGACCCAGAATGTTGTCCTTTGGGAAAACTCAGACACAAGATCCTCATGCCTAGAACTGAAAACTGCAGGCACTAGGCATTCCCACCTGAAGCTACCCTTGTGTGAGCAGACTGCACGCAAGACCCAGGAGGGAGAAAGCACCAGGAACCCACAGCAGGGTGGAAGACCCCAGTGCTTCATCCACCCAGGAGGTATCCTGGGCCAGCAAAGAGGGAGGAGCTCATGTCCATTCCTTCTGCCATCTGACTCCTTGCTAGGCTTGGGTAGTGGTTGGTTCTGCTAGGCCAGACCCCTGGCTCACAAGCTCAGAAGTACTGGCCTCACGTTGCAGCTGCAACAGCTATAACCACCACCTCTCCCCACCTGTAGGGTCCTTTGCAGTTTATAAAGTCCTTCATAGGAGCCTCACAGTGGCCTTAAGAGTAGACGCTGAGGATCTCTACCACATTTTAGATAATAAACAGGTTCAGATGGGTTGTCATTTGTCCAAAATCCCAAATAGGGGGAGCAGAATTTGAACCAAGGCAGCACAACTCTCACAGTGCTGTTTCCCCTAAACCTCACTGTTTTCCCTTCTCTAATCTCGGTTTTGTATTCTGCACTGTGAGCAGGTGGAAGTAGATCTTCAATTCCCAGGATGCTACAAGCTCTGACATCTTTAAAAAGACACTGCATTGGTCTCCATGCATGTGTTGCTGCAAAACGCCACCAGGTGGCAGTAGTAGCCACAGCCTGCCAGGACAGCCACCAAACTAGACAGGAACGTGGTCCTGCCTGCTTGTCTGTGCCTTCCAGGTTCAGCAATCCAGAGCTGCGGCTTCTAATCCACATGTGGACTGCCCTGGACAAGGGCAGGGGTGACTTTTAGATTTCCTGCCTATCTGTGCATCAGGACTGAAGGATTCCTGCTCGCACTATCTAGAGATGGGCAGGGCTGATACCAGGCTGTGCCCTGCAGGGGAACCAGCCCCAAAAGCCCCCTGGCACCAGTACCTCATCCACATAGGCACCAAGCAGAGCAAGGAGACATGAACTATCAGGTACCAGCTCTTACCTGGAGCACCTCATGTAGGGGGTAGCATGCAGTCCATGAGTCTTCATTGCAAACCACACCCACACCCTTGCCAATCCTAGACCTAGGAGATGATCATGTGAGAAATTAATTCTGGGCTTAAAGTGGCTGTTTATTGGACACTAATTGTGTCCCAGACTCTGGGACACTTAAAGGTGTTACGTGCCTTGCACTTATCACCTTTAATTCTCACAAAAAAAGCATGAGGCAAGTACTTTTGTCACCCTTGTTTTACAGATGAGGAAACTGAGACTGAAAGAGGTTAAGTAACTCACCCAAAGTTACAGGAGGTAGGAAGTGGTAGAGCCAGTATTTGACCCCAAGCCCTGATGACTGCTGAGTTCATGGCCTTCCAAAAAAGTTTGGTTGGGCTGGAGTATAAGGGGCTTGGGAGGAGTGAAGGGGAGAAGAGGCGTACATAACAAGGTGCTCAATATCACTAATCATCAGGAGAATGCAGATAAAAATCACAGTGAGATGCAGATATCACCTTACACCTGTTAGGATGGCTATCATCCAAAAAGTCTAAAGCTAACCAGTGTTGGCAAGGATGTGGAGAAAAGGTAACCCCTGAACACTATTTTTGGAAAAGCAGGCATTATGAAAAACAGCATGGAGGTTCTTCAAGAAATTAAAAATGGAACTGTCATACGACTGAGCAATCCCCCTTCTGGGTATATATCCAAAGGGAATGAAATCAGTACCTTGTACACATATCTGCACTTCCCTATTCATTGAAGCATCATTTGCAATTGCCAAGATATAGAAACAGCATGTCTATCAATGGATAAATGAATTGTGATATATATATATATATATGTACATACGTATGTACACATACACAAGGAAATATTATTCAACTTTTAAAAAGAAGGAAATCATATCATTTGCATCAACATAGATGAACATGGAGGACATTATGCTAAGTGAAATAAGCCCAGACACAAAAAGAAGAATACTGCATGATCGCTCTTATATGTGGAATCTTTTTCTTCTAAAGCCAGGCTCATAGAAGCAGAGAGTAGAACAGTTGCTACCCGAGGTGGAGTGAAGTGGGGAAAAGAATGGGGAGATATAGATCAAAGGGGACAAAGTTGCAGTTCTGTAGGATAAATAAATCTAGAGATCCGAAGTGTAGCATGAGAACTATAGTTAATATTGTATTGTATGCTGAAAATTTTCTAAGAGAGTAGGTTTTAAGTACTCTTACCACACACATAAACATACTTATATGAGATGATGGGCATGTGAGATTGCTTACCTGTAATAATCATTTCACTATGTACATATATATATCAAAACAAGTTGTACACCTTATACAATTAAAAAATAAAAACTGTAAGGGGAGGTTAAGGCCATTTAGGAAAGAGCCTTGATGTCAGAAAAGGTTACATTCCCATCTTTGAAAATGGTACCATTACAGTATCTAAACTCCTCTCACTTAATCTCTCATCCCTCCTGCTGAGAAGTCACCCAGACTATTGGCTGCTATTGGAAGCAGCAGAGAGTAGAGGTTAGGAGTGTGGGCTCTAGGACCATAATACCTGATTTACTAGCTGGGTGACCTGGGATATGGCTATGAACTCTTTGCAGCAGTTTCCTCATCTGTAAATGTAGATGATAACAAGAATAATAGTGTCTACCTTACAGGCTTTTTGTGAGGATTGCAGAACAATATATGTCACATGCTCATAACACACCCTAGATACAGTAAGCACTCAATAAATGTTTGCCATTATTACTGACTGGGCTACCAAAGCAAGTATTATCTCTGGTTCAATTCTTCCCTTGCACTCTTCCCCTCTGCAAAATATCAGTAAATCTCCTATCTCCTCTGTTCTTTATCTCCATCGCTTTGCCTACAATGTCCCTTCTACCTGGAATCCCACCTACCTACTTCTTTTGAACAAACCCCTTCAAACGTCAGGGCCCACCACAAATTAGGTTTGCCTTGGGTCTGTTCCTTGTATGTTTTATTGTCCAGGGATCCAGGCAGTTGTCCCTCTCAGCATATCCCAGGGTACTTTATTCCTAGTAGGCGCCTCCAAAGTCCACAGTGCAAAGGATTCCCCATCAAGCTCCCAGTGGCTGCCCTTCATGGGGAGCCTGCTTGGAATACAGATAAACAGGGAGAACGTTCCTTTCCCTCTCCAAGGACAGGATAATGCAGTTTCTTCTGCAGTTATCTGCAGATATACTGCACGATATACGTGTCAGTTTCTTCTGCCCAGCTTGGCTGGAGTCTGGAGCTGCTGACCCCTGCTTCCTTCTTCAGAGGGGAAAAGAAAGTACTTTTTTTCACTTAGGATACTGCCAGTTCCCTCTGTCTCCATCACTGACTCCAGCAAAAGAGAGGTTTAGCTAGGGATTATAAACTCAAATTCCCACAGCAGCCAAGAAGCTGGCCAGGTATAAGACATATGAGCATGGTGGAGACTGTGGCAAACAGAGAACACTATCTAAAATCATTTTATAAAATGTCTAAAACAATGTGCCAGACAAGCAAACATCTTCACAGACCTGATTCAGTCTGAGGGCCATCAGCTGCACCCCTCAGCTTAAATATTTGCCACTGACCTTAAAACAGAGGGATTCGGGGTCCTCAGTGTGACCTCTGAAGTAATAATTAAGGGGGACAGACCTGAGTTTACACCTCCGTTCTGTCATTTCCTGCGTGACCTTGGGCATCTAGCCCTCTCTTTACTCATTTTCTCATCATTAAAATGCAAATAAAATGAGAATGCTCTAAGTTGCTATGATGATTAAATGAGAATGTGAAGAGACTAACACAGAATCTGATACACATGAATGTTCAATAAATGATTTTAAATTTTACTGACCAAGTTAGGAGGATTACAAGGGAAGTGTGTAAGAGTTGTCTATGTTTCTTCTTTTCTTTTTTTGAGAGAGAGTCTCACTCTGTCACCCAGACTGAAGTGCAGTGGCACAATCATGGTTCACTGCAGCCTCAGCCTCCCTGGGCTCAGGTGATCCTCCCACCTCAGCCTGCTGAGTAGCTGAGACCACAGGTGTGCGCCACTACGTCAGGCTAATTTTTATATTTTTTTGTAGTGATGAGGTTTCGCCACGTTGCCCAGGCTGGTGATTTTTAAATGTTTCTAATTCCATTTTTCCTTCTGATATCAGTTGTGTGTTCTCTCCAGCTTTTGCCTCTTCTCCCAGCAGAAGCAGTAAACCTAATTTACTGAGCTCCAAGGGAGGTTCTGGGCTCCAGCACATAACTGCACTGCTGTGGGCAGCTTGGACAGGCAGTCACACCTGAGAGCAGCAGAAGTCTTACCCCTGTCATCTCTGCTATCATTAAAACACCTTTAAAGAGCCGTCACAAAGTCCAAACACTAGAACCTGTGTGGTTTCCTTTACAGGACAGAGACTGAGCTCTCCCCTCACTGGCCAGGAACCATTCTCCCCAGTATCCCCTAGCAAACAAGCCTCCTCTACCAACTTGATCAACCAAACCTGGTGTCAGGATGCCGGGGGGAGGGGTCTGGGTTGGTTGTAAGTACCACTTCCCCCCTAAAAAATTCACCCACAGTTCCCTAATCGGAAAAGCCACCATCCACTTACGGTCTCCATGTTTTCTTCAGAACCAAGCAGATGTAGATATCTTTCCATCTCCTGGATGTGCTTCTCCCACATCTGTCACCCATATTTAAGATCTACATCTACAGAACTGGAAATCCAGCCTGATCAAGGCTGATAGGCTCCAGCTGGGTCCTCAGCAGACATGCATCTAGAGGCCCCTGCCCTGCCTGGGCCGGCACCACAAGGCAGGGAAAGCATACCTGGGACCGAGGGAGGGAGGAGAGGGACCCGGGTCTGGGGCATGTCAGTGGCCCCCTCTAGGAACTCTCTGCAGAGCAGATGGTCCTGGAGGTGTCAACCTCTCCATAAGCCCAAGACAGCTCTTTCTGCATGCCATGCTGGGGAAGGAGGCCTCCCCAGTCAGTGAATTTTTCAGATAAGCTTCATGTTCAAAGCACCCAAAGTTTTATTTTACCTTTTCATCCATGAAGTTCTACATTATACATTCACACCTTCTCAAAAAGAAAAGGACATCAAACAGAAATTCACATCATAACCATCACTAATTGCTCTAAGAGCTTCTGTGATGGTGGATTCTCTGGTCTCCTCTTCCTTTGCTGTCAGATTGTCAGTGGTTTCACCATCAGCCATGGCCTGGGCTGTCAGAACACCTACTTATTTCAACTCTCTGCCTCGATCAGCTGTGTTGGATCTGCTTAGGTCTCAGAAATCAGATAATAAATACTAATAGCCACCATTCACTGGGCACGATATACGTGTCAGACTTCCTGCTAAGTGCTCTCTGCGCATTATTTCAGTTAACCCTCTCAAACGCCCTGTGGGTTAAGAATTCTTATCTCCATTTTTCAGATGAGGAAACTGAGCTCAGAGTATAAAGCCTTGCTAGAGGCATGGAGCTGGGAAGGAGCAAGGATCATTCTTGGATCCAGTCTCTTTGATCCCACGTCTGTGATTGCAATTGCCACGTTATACTTCCTTCTACCATTTTACTCTGCCTTGGAATTATCTATGTGACAGCTGGGCCCTTTCCCCATCTCCTCTTTCCCATTCTTTATCTCTGCCATGATTGATTATAATGCCTATATTCCCAACCAGGCTGTAAGTTCCATAAGGTATGGGTTCTGCTCTTCTTGTGCACCCTGTACCACCCTCACCGTGCATAGCACTGTACCTGGCATACAGATGGTGTTTAACAGATCTACTCCCTTCTCTTTCACTCATATTTTTTTGTGTGTCTCCATGCTCTCTTTGCCCTCTGTCTTTGGAGCACCTTCTTTGAAATTCTCTAAGTCTCTCTCCAGTGGCTGGGGTTGACCAGGCTGTCCCTTGCTCTGACCCAGAACCATGGGAGTCCCTGTCCTCAGCTGTCCCTTCGGAGTAGTCTCTAAATTTCTGTCCACTTATGGTATCGACCAGATGTCCCAAGGATCTTCAGGAATTACCCCAGTGCTGTCGTCTTGGGCTCTATGGCTAGCACCTAACTCTAGGAGAGCAAGAGCCCCTCCTGACTGGCACTGCAGTTTTGCATGAGATCGTGCAAGACTGGAGCTGGCATATTAACGTTTGGCAAGAAGTTTTTGTTGCTGTTGTTGTTTGGTAGGGGCCCCTCAGAAAAGGTTTGCTAGGTGTCCTACGTAACCTAAGGGAGGTGGCTGTGCCTATACTAACTCTAAAGGAAGACCCTACCACTAATGTTTGTGTTGATAAAATCTGATTAAAATGAACACCACCGGTAGCCATAATCAACATAGAGAACAGCGGAGTTGGGGGAAGAGATGGTCTGAGTGTCAGGGCTTTGGAGGGGCCAGATGTGAGTTTAAATCCTGGGTTTGCCTTTCATGAGGTGGATGACACTGGCCAAGTTCCCCTCCCTCTCCTCTGTGGAGCAAAGTGTGAGCACTTCAGTGCAGGAGCATTGCAGCAGTTTTTTAAAGGCCTCCATGTCTTTCCCTGGGTATTTAATGCTGACAACGGCTTTCATTAAAGCTCAGCATATCCAGTTTTATGAAACACGCAGTAAAGACTTTGTAAGAGTCCTTACCACCAGAAGATAAAGTCTCTTTATTTTCCACTTCAGCAAAGCTCCAGAACCTGGGACTGCCAAGGAGGATCTCATAATCCATGCCCTGTATCCAGCCCACCAGTCCAGGAGCCCAACAAGAGGGCCTAGAAGGCACACTGACAGTAAGTAGCTCTGGTTTTCTTGAAAGAAAGCTATTTTTAATCCTAGCAGCAGTGGAAACTGCATAAATTAACATAATCTCAGCCTCACCAACTACTTTCAGTATTTTTTTGTTTGTAAAAACATGCTTCATGATCAAAAGCCATGCCCCGTTTGTGTCTGGAGCTGGTTGCTATAGAGAGGGTGAGATAGAGGGTCACTGCTGCATACCATAAGTGGACAGCACGTTTTGAACTGTCATAACCCTCTACGGACCTCACTCTGCCCCTTGAGCTTCCTTGGGGGACAAAGGCTTTTTGAGAAGGATCTTTTATTCCTGAACGCTGACACTGGTAGTCAGGCAGGTGCAGCCAGGTCAGGCTGATGTTGCCCCCATACTGGGCAGATGGCGGCACATGGCACCAGGCAGACAGCCCCCAGCATTCTAGCTCCTTCCTGCCCACAATGTCAGCCTCCCAACCTCCATTTGTTCTTCCCATCCTTGCAGGTTATTTTTACCATAGGAAAAAAAAGTGATGCTATTTCTCTGCATTTTACCCTGAAACAGTCACACCAGCTCCCTTGAAAAAGCACCCACCAGATGGCTCTAGTCCCTTGGGCTCAGAGAAACTGAAAACCTCCTGGGCCGTCGGCAGGTTATTAAAATTTCATGCATCATGCAGGAGGAATGGTTTCAAACTCCTTGGTTCGGAATGGAGTTCAAGTCGTGGCTCTGATTTGGCGGTATAATTCTAAGCAAGTGACTTAGCCTTGCTGTGCCTCCATTTCACTCTATGTAAAACAGGGTGAATAATAGTGCTGATTTCATAGAAAGTTTGGGAGGATTAATGAACCCAGTGCCTGGAACATAGTAAGTGCTCTCTAAGTATCAGCTGGACTATTATTACCTCTGATATAGACCTTTGGAGAGCTGAAAAGGAGTTCTACAAAGGCCCTGCCTAAGACATCTGGGGAAGAAGGCAACGCAGACTCTCCAGTAACACCCATTTTTTTGGTGGAGAGAGCCAGGGAGAGTGAGCAGGGGCCCACGCTAAGCTCACTGCCATCCTGCAACTGGGAATACCGAGCTGCCTGGTCCAAGACTTCCTCCCAAAGCCCATGGAGAAGCTTTAGGTCTTCTAGTGTTGTTCACAGTGGGCCTGGCCTGACAACTGCAGCTTATATTTAGTACCTACTATGTGATAGGTCCTGGGTTCAGCACCTTACAGGCTTTCTCTAATTTACTCCCCTCAACACTATTATCCTCATTTACAAATGAGAAAACTGAGATTCGAGAAGTGAAATGACTTGTTTAAGGTCACACAGCAAACAAATCTGAGGCTAGGCTCCAACTCTAATTTGGCCGACTGGAGAGTCCATGCTTGTAATAACAACATGATACCTTGGTGGGCTGGAGGGCCCAGGGCTGCTCTTCACTGCCAGCCTGAGATGAGGCTCACAGGCTTGACCCAGCCCTCCATGGTATACTTGGCTAAGAGAATACCTTTCATGACTTTATTGGGAACCTGGGTCTAGAAACTTGGAGTCCAAGCACTGCCGGCGTGAAGCCTAGGTATAGACCCAGCCCTTTCCATTGTATGTCTGTTGGGAGCTAGGGGAGGGATGCATGAACCCTTCCCATCCCTTCCCAACCCCAGGATCACTCACATCCCCACCTTCATTAGCCAAGCTTCTGAAAGTCTCTGTTAAAATGCCAAAGTATGACCTGGAAGGAGGGAGATCTTAATCCAGTGTTGGCCATGAATGCTTGAGCATGAACTGCTTTACATCAGATTGAGGGTGAGTAGGAAGGAAGGGGAAGGGGTTGCAGGAATAGAGACCCTGGCTGGTTACATTTTGGACAGTACACCCTAAAGGAAGGAATTGGCTGGCACAGGCCTTCTCAAAACTAACCCATCCAGTGTCCCTTCATTTAAGCCATTCTCCTTGAACTGAAGTTGATAACCTCACTCATGTTAAGATGTCTATGTCTGGCAATGGTTCATTATATTCATCCTCTCAAATATCACATTTCCATTTTAACAGAGGCATTTAGTAAATTGAAAGCTTGTCTTTGCTGGTCAGGTCATAACTTCACCAGTAACTACCACCAGGAAATTGGCTCCTATAAAAGATCAATAGGTTACCTTGAACTCATTGTAGACTCTCCTATTCCTTTATCCCTTTCTCAACATGGTCACCAGATTTGCCCTAGTTCTTCCTTCAATGGCTCTTACATCTGCTTGTTATTCTCCAGCCTCAAAGACCACTACTATTTCAGGCCCTTATGCCTCTCTATGCCTCAGTTTCCTCATCTAAAAATGAAGCTAATTATAGTATTTTTCCTATAAGATTGGTGTGAGTATTAAACAAGTTCATGCTTGTAAAATTCTTAGATTAGTATCTGGCAAATATTAAGTATTCAATAAATGTTGACCATCACCTTCACTATCACAACTACCACCATCAGCCTCCCATTCCCATCATCAGTAGCAGTACCAGGATTACCAACAATCTCCAGGTAGGCCTCCAGTCTTCATCCTTTTCCATGTCCTGATATGAATCTCTTATACACTAGTTTCAGCCCACCTTCTCCTGCTTGGAATTCCATGATAGCTTCCAGTCCTTGAAAAATGCTCTTTCCTCTCCCCATGTATTGAAATCCTTTCCCTCCTTTAAGTAAATGTGAGATCAGAATCCAGATCCTACCCCATCTCCCCAGAAGTTTCAGTAGCGTGTTCTGAAGTCAGGAACTAATGGTGCAGGTGCCTTAAAGTCCGTTGTGTAGTAAGTGAAGCATCTTGGGTTCTTAGCAGAACCTGAAGGCAAGCACATGCCCTCCACTGTTTCGGTTTCCCTTAAAGCATGTAGACCTAGGCACATGGGTGATAGTAAGGCATGGACTCCAGAACTGAACAGACTTAAGCTCAAAACCTGGAGCTATCATTTCCCAGCCGTGTGACCTAGATCAAATCAGCCAACTTCTCTATTTCATCTTACTCATCCAAAAAATGGGTCTAAGGCCTAAACACAGAGTGATCGAGACGACTGAACTTGATGTTGTGATGAGAACACATGGACACAGGGAAGGGAGCATCACACACTGGGGTCTGTTGGGGGGAAATAGGGGAGGGACAGTGTGGGGTGGGAGGTTGGGAAGAGAGAGCATGGGGAGAAATGCCAGATATAGGTGAAGGGGAGGAAGGCAGCAAATCACACTGCCATGTGTGTACCTATGCAACAATCTTGCATGTTCTTCACATGTACCCCCAAACCTAAAATGCAATAAAATAAATAAATAAAATTAATTTAAAAAAAAAGTTCCAACACAGAGCTGAGCACACAGCAAATGCTCAGCCAAGGCTGGCTCCCTTCCCCCAGCCCTTCAACCATCAAGGGGTGTTGATGAGCATTCTATTAGAAGCAAGAGGATCTCTTAATGTGGCAATTTAATCCACCTGCTCCTGTTCCTACTGGAGGGGGAAACGATTGGCTAAAGTTGTCTTCTCCATTGAGAGGCTCACCCCTAGCCTCTCCCTAGAAATACCCCATTTTCAAAGCTGCTTTTGTGTTCAAGACAATAAAGCCAGCATCCATGCCAACTGCATAATTGTGCGGCATTGACTAACATGAAGGAATAAGAGGGTAATAAAAATGAGGCCCATATCTCAGACTCCAAATCCAGCAAAGGAAGAATAGTTGGTGTGAGGCATGTAAGTCCTTAGATTCCTAAAGGATGCTCTTTCTCCTTGACCCTGTGGAGGGTGGGTGGGGTCGGCCTGGCACACACAGGCATGCTGAGATCTCCACAGGAAACATCCAGGTATCTGAACTAGACTATAATTGGGCAAGGAGTCCCTGAGTCCAGGGAGTCCCTGAGTCCAGCTAGTCCCTGGGGAGGTGTCCAACCAAAAGCTAGAAGCAGAGTTCCTTGAAGGTTGGGTGACCAAAGGCCTCCTAAGAAGCCAGGGGTATATTCTCCCAGAGGCACCCCTCTGGCTGTGCCTCCTTGGGCTGGTTACCTAACCTCTCTGAACTTCATTCTCCACCTGATAATTACTACCTCGCAAAGTTGTTACGCCACTCAACTAAGACCCTCTTAATAACTGCCCACTTCTTGGGCACTTGCTATGTGATAGACTCCGTGCTAAACACTTTATATTTGGTCTGCTTTTCATCCTTTCAACGATGCCTGTTTGATGCTCCATTTTACAGAGGAGAAAACTAAGGCACAAAGAGGTTAAGTACTTACTTGAGGTCACACAGCAGAGATGGAGCTTGAACCCAGGCCTGTTTGAATTCCCAGCCCATACTCTTAATCATTATCCTTTGCAAACAGCAAAATACTATACAAGCCACAGAGCAGGGATGGGGCTCAAGCATTCCCAACCCCTCTGTATTTAGCCTCTCCTTCAACTCCTACCCCTCCCCACACATACACACAAATACACTAATTTGTTTGATCTAGGACCTTGCAGTTAGCAATACATGTTCACATTAATCATTTTACTTGGAAACACACTGGTCCCTAAAGCAAGGAAAATTGTTCCCACTTTATAGATAAGGAAAACCAAGGCTCAAGAGGTTAAATGATTGGCCCAGGGCCACATAGCTAGTCAACTCAATGATGTGGCCCCAGGATTTCATCTCGAATCCCCTGACTCCAAGACCTCTAGCCTGGTCCTACAGGTGTGAGTGAGATGCTCTCCTGGAATTTCTGAGACACCTCCCTCAATAACTATCTCCCCAACCCCTACAATCTACCTACAGTGTTTCTGGTTCACTAATTATAGTTGCTCTTTTGTTCAAATGCGTGTATCATGCCTCCCCTACTAGCCTGTAAGCTCTTTTGAGAGCAAAGCCTACATCAGTCTCATTCCCATTAAATTGCCAGGGTTCAGCCCAGTGTGATATGCAGGTGCTCAGTAAACAGTCACCAACTGCAGTTGCTTCCCTTCCCACCGTGGGAGCTGGGGAGAAAGCTGCAGCTCCTAAAAGGGAGGGTGGTATGAGTAACAACGAAGGCAATGGTTTCCTGTTAATAAGGCCTACTAAGTGTGGCATCCAGCATTTTATGTACAGGAAATAGGAGCTGGAGAGTGGGCACAGAGAGGCCTCCTTCTCCCCATCCCCCACCTTGGTGGCATCAAGGAAAACCTAGCTAAGTCCTAGTAACCCCACATGGGTATCCATCATGGGTCCCTTGGTAGGGTCATGAGATCTAGCGCATAAAAATAGAGGATCCCCGATTAAATCTGAATTTCAGATAAACAGTAAATAATTTTTTGGTTTAAGTGTGTCCCATGACACACAAAATAAACTCATATCTTGGTTCAGACTTTGTCATTTATTACATATTTAAACGTAATTCAAATTTTTTCCTCACTTATTTAAAATTCTAATTTCACTGGGCATGCTGCATATTATCTGGCAGCTGCACCTGGGGGCAGGCTAGACTATTGGGGAAGGGGTGTTATTTATCCAATTGGGCTGAAAAGGATGCCCCTGAGGACCAAGGGGACACTAGAAGGAGGTGACAATGGTCTCGGTGTTCGGTGAGCGGGGCCTGGCCCAGGAATGGGGAGCAGTGCCAGGCTGGGAGGAGGAAAAGAGCAGCCGTGGCCTGGGGAACTGGGTTCACGCTGCCTTCCTGGCATAGGGAGGTATGCGAAGCCTGCCCCAGCTGCTCCCCATTAAGCAGAGCTGGCATTTCAGAGCACGTCAGAAGCGCTGGCTCCCAGCCCTGGAAGTCAGCGTCTGGCCTCTGAGCCAGCACTGCCTGCTGGCCCCAGCCCTCTCACCTCAACAGACCTAGGGCCCCAACAGGCCCATTGTCATCCTGGCCTGGAGCCTCAATGGGGCCATTCAGGGGCTTTGCGACAAGCCCCTCTGGAAGGCACTTACTCCTCCCCCTCCAGGGTGCCCTTGGCAAAACCTTCGCCTGTGTGGGTGGGGGGTCTGGATGTGGTGAAAGCAGCCGGCAGCCAGCACAACATTACTGAAGGCTGGATTGTTGACAGAGGGCACAGAAATGCCCCACAAGTCATGGGACTCCAGGGCACTCTGCCCACACTGTACCCCCCACCCAGGGAAGTGGGCTTTCCGAGGCACCTGCACCTAAGGACAGAGGATCAAGTTTCCCACCACATTCACTGTAGAACTGTAAGATTCATGAGAGAAGCCAGATAGATGCAAGTTCAAGCCCAGGCTTTACCAAATCCTGGCTGTGTGAGGCTGTGAGTTGCTTCACATCTCTGGGCCTCTTTCTTCATCTGCAAAACTAGAGCTATCTACCTCCTAAGGATTACAAACATCATGTAAGCACAGAGTATGGAGCCTGGCACACAGTAGGTGCTGAATAAACTAAATGTTTGTCCTCTTCCCCTCTCCCTTCTTATTTGTAGCTCTTTCTGATCTAGAGAAAATTTGCTCTCCTATAGGTAGCAGATCCAAAGTCCACTGTTATGGGGATGTCTTGGTTCAGGCTTTATCATGGAACATGGGCCCCCTGAAGACCTGAGATTCAGCTGAGGCTCCTCTCAGCCAACACAGCCCCTAATAAAAAGAAATGGCACTCAACATCTCCTACTATCTCTGGTACCCTTCCTGCTAGCCCACTCTGGTGCTCTGAGCATCTCAGATCTACTTTATACTTCCAGGTCTACCACTGCAGGGCACTCCAAGCCCTGGTTTCTGAATGAGGAAATAGATAAACAGAAGCTCAACTCTATGGGCACTGTTAGGCAACTTAAAGGCAGCCATCTTGGGCCTTAAACAGAGGACAAAGAGACACATGCATCGGGTTCATTATACTTCATGAGGAGTCTAGTGGCTGACATTCCCAGTGTGATGCCTACCCTACCTGGCAACCCCTGCCAATGGCAGGAGGGAGAAGAGCCAGAGCTTCCTGTCCACCAGAGCTCTCCACCGTCTGTTCATCAGACCAAATCCAAAGTATGCTGCCCTGTTTTCTCGGGATCTTGCATGCAATCAAACCTTAGCTCCTCTCCCTTCTTCTAGGGTCCCATTCCTGCCTGTTCCAAGTCCCCCAGTTCCCTCCTTCCCTCAGTCTTCCAATTTCATCTTCCACTCTACACCAGTCTTTGTCAAGTGAAGGCTACAGACCATCTTATGAACATTCACTTGGTCGTATTTTTAAAAATATGAATTCTTGGGCCCCATGATTCTGCACACTGAACAAGCTACCCGGGTAATGCTGAGCACACTGAAGTTTAAGAACCACTGTCACGAAGGAAGGGATGCACTCTTGACATCTCTCTCTTGCCCCAAAGGACCTTTCTCTGCACACGTTCCTTGCTATTAATAACTATCTGAAAGAATGAATTAATTGGTTTCCTTATTACCAAATTACACTAATATTACACTGCCATCTCATTTATTGATTGAGTTCTGTCTTAGACTTTTCTTGAGAGGATTCTTCTATCCATGTATAACAGTACAGCAGAAAACACACACAGACATACTCACACCCAAGATACAATATTTATAGTGTGCTTACATACCAGGCATTTGCCACATGCTTCATCCACATGATCGCATTTAGTGCTGAAAGCAGCCCTGGAGGTCACTGCTATGGTGCCTATGGTGCAGAGGAGGAAGCAGAGTCAGGCTTTAATAGCTTGCCTAAGGCCATGCTGCTGTACATGGACAGAGCTGAAATCCAAGCCCTGGTCTGTGTGGCAATGACCACTTGCTCTTTTCCACTTCACTATCCTGTCTTCTCTGAGGGGGCTAGTCTCAAATTCAGATCTCACCCCAGAGTGTGCATCAGAATCTCTAGAAAGAGAACTTAATGTTTTTGACTCTAAGAATAGTGCTCTTTCAGGCTCACTATACTGTCTCATATGTTATGGTGATGCCAATGGTCAAAGTGGACTTCCTACAACCTCTCAAGGAGCATCTGGACACACATGCACACACACATAAACACATATGTGCACACACACACGCACAGAAACCTTCTTGGTGCCAACGTATCATCTCTCAGTCATAGGGCAGCTTCCCTGTCCCTGCTCAGGACTAGGTCTAGACTCCAGAGTGGCGGAGGTGGTCACTCCTCCAGGTAGCTTCAATGGGGTTAAATGAGACAAAGCTAGGAGGGCTGGACAAAGCTAGGAGAAGCCAAAAGTGCTCCCCAACATCCTCTACTACCTCCCTTGGTCCTGCGGACTCTGGAGTGAAGCTGCGCCTCTGTCACCAAGTCCTCCTCCTCCTCCTCCAGCTGCAGTGGCCCACGCCTGACTGAGACACAGGTGTACACAAGGCCACACGGTTTCTATGGCACCAGCGATCATGTGACAGCTTTTAAATAGCCCTGATTTACACTGAACAAAGCAAAAAGACTCCAACATCAGCATTAGACAATAATTTCATCAAACAGCCTAATTCAGGAGCTCAGTTATTCAGCTCTGCTCTTATCAATGGGCTTTCCCAAATCAATGCACAATCACAGGGTGATTGAAAGAAATGCCTCCACAGGCAGATTACATTTGCACAGCACTTGCCCATTGAGAGGGCTTCCCTGGGCATTAGACAAGGGAATAGAGAGGTAGTGAGCCCTCCCACTGGCACCCTGGGATGCATCTTGCCTTCTACATAACCACGTGCTGGAATAATGCAATGTGATTTGGGGGGACTCAAGAATTGGAAGATTTCCAAACAGCAAAGGACTGTGGGAGTTGGTTTCTGTTCAGACTGTGTGAATAGCTGACCTGCCTTTGCTGAAGGATCTAGAGAGGCATTCACAGCCGTTTGTGAGAAGGGCTAGAAGGAACTGCCTCCAGCTCCTGAAAGGTGCTATCTAACCAGCCCAGGCACACTTGGCAGAGTGGGGAGTCGAGGTCCTGTAATTACTGCTGCACTCCCAGGTTAAAGACTGGGTCTCCCTTCCCTCTGCAGCTACCAAGTAAGTAACAGTCTCTGGTCATGGTAACCAAACATTAGCTATGAAGTTCAGTGCACAGGTGAATTAGCCTAAGCAACATCAGAGGGATGTAAGAAACAGAGTAGCCACAGATTCTGGAAGTCTCTCTTATGAGGCCCTCTTCTAGGGTGACTCCGTCCATCCCTCCCATCTTCAACCATTGGGTGGTGTTATTCGAGGCAGCTGGGCCTGTGCCTCCAGAAGGAGGTGGCAACAGTACTTTGTGGGATGTGGTTTCTCTTAGATTCTTCTTCTGAAGGGGTTGAGGGCATAAATGCTCTTCTGCTTCTTAAACTTTCATTTTTGTGTGTATCATCTACAGATGTTGATTCAGACGGTCTGTGGCAAAGCCTGGGATTCTGCACTTCTAACAAGCTTCCAGGTGATGTTACAACTAGGCCACAGACCATACTTTCATAAGTAAGTGTTTAGATCACGAAAAGTGGGCAGAAAAGAAAAAGAACAACTGAAAACAAAGTGGAATCGTGCCTGTTGGCCACCCAGATTCTCACCTTTGCACTCTACTGTGGGCAGCTCAGAGTCAGTCCTAAACTCAGGAAAGGCACCTCTGATAAGGTAACATCCAAGCAGAGAACTGAAGCTGAGGGAGTGAGCACTGTTGATATCTGGGGAAAACGTTCCAAGAAGGAAGAACAGCAAGTGCAAAGGCCGTGAGGTGCAGCATCCTCACTTTAAAATGAAGGGTAAGAAAACAGAGTCTTTGTGATATAGTCCTAAGGTTCCAGAGTCAATGGGGAATCTTTGGGAGACTGGGGGAAATAACCTATCCTATAGTAACAGGACAGGATAGTGAAACCTACAGGCCACCATTGCAGCCCCCTTTTCTTTTAGTCTGACACGCCTCTCTTTCCAATGCTGTTCAGAGGAGAAAATTACTAGTTGTTTTTAAGAAACAAAATAATCTAGCCTGTTAAGGAAGAGATATTTTTAAACCACTGCAGGGATTTTTCCTTCCTAGTTTCTTTTATTGATATATCTTCTCTCCTTCCAGTTCTAAAATAAGCACCCTGTCTGCCCTTATGCTAATCCAAAGGCAACACACCGCAGAATGGCGAGGGCCTCGGCAGAGCCAGGCAGAGGTCGACTAGAAGCCACCAGACCTGGGGAATGCACCAAGGCAGCCCAACCAGCCTGGCCTCGCCCATGGCCTGCTTCCTCCCAATCCAGGTGACGAGACACTCTTAAAAACAGCAGTGGAATGCAGCAAGAGTTGGTATTTGCAAATGAAAAATTTCTGACTGAATTCCAGTTCTTTGGAATGGAAAACCAGCAGGTCCTGTTACAAAATGTACCAACAGTTCATGCCTAACACATGGGTGTGGGCAATTCATATACTTCAAATCTAAATGTGGCTAAAAATATGACAAAGCTGGCATATTTTTAGCCAGGTAAACATTTCTAGAGACTAGGTCAAATTTATACTGGTTTCTGCTCTGGAATCCAGAGAAGGAATGATTCCAAGTGAGTGGGAGGCAAAGACCAATGAAGAAAACATGGAGTCCACCAGGCAGTCCGGATTCCTGGTGACCTTCTCTAGTTTAGGATTACTTTCCAGGACTAAGCATTGTGTCCTGTTCCATTAGAGAGGGAACACCTTTTAAAGAAGAAGGCCCCGTGTTACTTTAGACGGCAAGTCTTTGCTGTGTTTTATAACCTCTCACTTGCTGGAGGACCTTACATGAGTTGTTTTCCCTTTCTGTGTCCTCAGTTGCCCACCCTCAACTAGACTTGGGTTTAGTGGGCAGCAGCCCAGAGGGAGGGCCATGCTATGGGAAAGGAGGCAAGCTCTGCAGTCACTGCCTGATAGTCAGGGCTGGCGCCTCCACTCACTGGGTGTGTGACCTTGGGCAAGTTGCTTATGCTTTACTTGCCCCAGTTCATCTGTACAATGGAAGCAATCACAAAAGTATCCACCTCAGCGGTTACTGTTTTTGTGACAATTAAATGGGAAAATCCACATAAAATGCTCAGAAGAATACCAAGCACACAGTAAGTGCTCAGTAAGTAACACTAATCTTACCCACCTCACACCAGGTGCTTTTACATACACAAACTGCTCTACCTTGCATAATCTGTTGACATGCTATAACCACTTAGGGAAATGGAGGCTTGACAGGGCAGACCTGTCCAAGCTGCACTTCAACAACTATTTCTGGAGTGCCTACTGTGCCCCAGGCCTCACCCTAGTCTTAGGGAAGTGAGATTCCTGATAAATAAATGGGGAAGTAGGAACTTAGCCCAGGTCTCTCTGGCTTCCAGCTAGCAAGGGTCTAAGAGGCTGGGTAGAAAGAACATGGACTTGAAATTAGACAGTCCCAGTACTGGCTCCATGTGGTCTCGGTCAAGTTGCTGACCTCCTCTGAGCCTCCTACATAGAAGAGGATGAAATGCCATCAGTACCCTTGTGAGACTTAAAGGGGCTAATGTATGTAAAGTGTCTGGACTATGGGAGGTGTTCAGTGGTGGCCTATTGCCACACTTATACCATCCACAAAGAGGCTCTATTTTTCTGACTCTTTGAGTCAAGTGCAAATGCTTTCTAATAGGAAGCAATTAAGAACTCTCATTCTGGGCCAGTGTGGTGGCTCACACCTGTAATGCCAGCTACTTGGGAGGCTGAGACAAGAAGATCCTTTGAGCCCAGGAGTTTGTGGCTGCAGTGAGCTATGGTCATGCCACTCCAGCCTACGTGACAGAGAGACACCCAGTCTCTTAAAAAAAAAATACTAATTTTAACTACTTAGCAGAAGGAAGGGGAAAAATTATATAGCAAAGGGCTGGTTCCAATCTTTAACCCATCAGGCGTTTCAAAGCAGAACATCTGATTACTAGCTGAGATGAAAGGAACACTGGCCCAGAGTCAGAAGGCTTGGGTTCTGGTTTTTGCTCTGCCCTTTGGAGCTGGGTAACTGGAGGCAAGTCACAACCCTCTCTGGGCCGTGGTTTCTTCATCTGTACAATGGAGCTATGGGAACAGATGGCCTCATAGGTTTCCTCTGGCTCAGATGTCCTAAGTCTCTAGTAATTAGAGGCATAGATCACTAAGCAGATATCCCAAGTAAGCCTGGTTGTTCTAAATCTGGTTTTATCACATAAATGGAGGTTTCTCCTTCAAGGCTTGCCTTCTAATGACCAAAGTTTGCACACCGAAAGGTCTGACAGCTCTGGGACACTTGCGGCCCACATGTTTTGACGTAAACATGAGCCACTCCCAGGTCTGAAAAGAATCAAAGCAAATCAGCCTGAAATGGGGACTGTCTGCAGAACTGCAGCCAGCATGCGGCAGGAGGATAGGAACAAGGTCCTGTCAGCTGTTAGGCACATGGACCCCACTGGGCCGGCAGCACGGAGGTCACCTGGGAGACATCAGCCACAGTAGTAGGACAAGCAGATCCTGCCCAGATTGCAGCAGGATGTGGGCAAAGGCCAAATGGGGCTCCTCGTCCTATAAACATGGAGCCTCTGGCAACAAACTGGCACAGGCACTGAAGGCCTCATCAAGGGGGAAGTAGCTAGAAGGGCTGAGACCAGGGAAGCAGGGAGCAGGCTCCAAGCAGAGAAGGCTTTGGAGCTTTGATTTTCTAAAGCAGTAGCTCATATGGGACTCAGGCCTCCTTCAATTACTGGCAAAAGAAGGTCGTGGTTAAAAGCACAGGTTTGGGAACCAGAAAGACCTCAGTTCAAATCCTGTTGCTGTCTATACCAGCTGTGTGACCCAAACAAGTCCCAGAAACCCTCTAAGGCTAGTCTCCTCACTGGCTCCTATTTTTCTTCTTACTGGTAAAATAGGTTCAATAATATCAGCTCAGAAAGTTCATTTGAGGATTAAATGAGATTATGTAAGGAAATGGCACATAAATGGTTGCTATGATCATTGTTCCTGGAAATTCTGTCCTATCCCAGGATTTTTTAAACCTTCTCCTTTTCCTAACCAACCAAAACTCCTCAGAACCCTTCTCAGGTCCTCTGTCCAAGGTAGGGGCAGTGGGACAGGGGGAGGCGGAATCTGCCCAAACTTGCCAAAGCCCATGGTGTTCTCTCCCTCTCAACCCCTCCCGTCTGCTGCAGTGCCATTATCACATCCTGACAGCTCTTCTTCCATTGCAGCAGCCAGTTTGGATATCATAAACAGCCTTGTGCAAAGGAATCTGCCTCCACCCTCTACTCAGCCAGACCAGGCAAGTTTCCCTAAGACCTGGTGTTGGAGAGCTTTGATGCTGGCTCCAGACAGTGTTCAGGTTGGCCACTCTGTGTCTCTGTCTCCTACACTTGGCCACCCACCATCACATGACCTTCTCAGTTCACATCCCAAGAGGGAGTTCTGCAGGATCCATCCACAGCTCCAGTTCAATATCTATTTACTGCTGTTTTCCAATGCTCTCTTTTATCTCCCCCTACGCTTCTTTTCTTCTGCAAATATTAACTAAAAACCTATTATGTATAGACCCCGTGCCAGCAGGAATCAGGAGAGGCACATCCCTGACCTCATGGAAGTCATGGTCCAGCAAAATAAGCAATCGCAGTCCAAGCTGAGGGGCTACTGGGCAGGCTATGGGAACACACAGAAGAGACACTGTATTAGGACCATGCTGGTGGCAGAGGGCTTCCTGAAGGAAGTGACACTAAACCTGAATTTGTATGGGTAAAGGGTGGGAGGATTCAGTCATGCAAAAGAGAAAAGCTTGCTTCCAATCATACTAATCTTTTCAGTGCCTAGACCATTAGGGCTCAGTCAGAGGTTTTAATTTTTTTTTAAATTTCTTCATTAAAAAAAATTTATTTGTGTTTGCAACCTTGGAAACACCTTAGATTTTTACAAAAGATTACCAAATGAAACTGGATCTTGTGATTTATTTCCACGAAATGTCAGCAACCATTCTCATGAAAGAACAAGGAATTAAGCCAAAGTTTTCACATTATACCAGAAAGAAGATAAAGGAGTCCAGATCCTAAACCTCATAAAACAAATTTGGCCAGCCTATTGTGAATTCTTACACACACACACACACACACACACACACACACACTCCTGTTTCATTTATGTTCTCATAAATATCAAGGACATCGGTAACATGTACTATCCAGGCAGGACTTTGTTTCCCAAAATTTTGTTTTTTAAAAATTTCAAACCTACAGAAAAGTTGAAAGAAGTACACATATATCTTCACCTAGATCCTCACCAGTTGTTAACATTTTGCATTTTCTTTCTTCTTTCTGCAGATATGCTCACCTTTTTTCCTAAACAATTTGAGAATTACCTGCTGACATCAAGATACTTCCCTTCTAATATTTCAGCATATATCTCCCAAGAAAAAGGACATTTCCTTACATAACCCCGATACCATTAAAACTGATAGAATAGTACTATCTAATATATAATCTACAATCAAATATCTCCAATTTTCTCCCAAATGACCTTGGTAGCATTTATGGTTTTGCTCATCCAGGATCTACTCAAGAATCTGTCACTGGATTTGGTTGTCATAGCTCTTTGGTACCCTTTTCTAGAATAGTCCTTCACCTGCTTTAAAACTTTTTTGTATCTTTCATGACATTGACACTTTTGAGATCCCTGGCCTGTTGTCTTAAAGAATGATTCATAATCTAAACTTATCTGATTGCTTCCTCATGCCAACAAGTGATTTTAAATCAAATTCCCCATTTTCCCCTTCCTCCATCTAGATACAGCCCTGCCAGTTAACACTCAACAATGACACTTACTGGGACTTGCGGCCTCAGAGGACTTGAAATTTTAAACATCCCCAAAGGGCTCAGCTGATATTATTAAGCAACTAATATTTAACATTGAAAGATATTTTCAATATTTCCAAACTCTGGGGCAGGAGGAGGAGTCAAATGGCATGTGTATTACCAAGCTAAGGGAAATTTAAAAGTGATTTACTTAGACTCAGTAGTAACAGCATGTTTTCAGATATTTTTTCAAAGTGCTTTCACACTTGCTATTTAAGAAGCTTGACTTCAAAGGTCAAACAGATAAGCATTCAAATATTTGGGTCTACCTACCACCTGTGCTACTTAGAAAAGGAGCTTCACCTCTCTCAGCCCTGGTTTCCTCAAGGGCTACTTAAGGGGTAAGATGCTTAAACAGGTACCTTGCTCATAATAATTACCTGTGTTAATCTTCACAGTAACTTCAAAGAAGGTACAGCAGGTAGCATCCTCCATTTTACGGGTGAGGTAACTGAAGTTCGGAAAGAAAATGCGATTTGCTGAAGGTCATGTAGCAAGGTGACTAAAGAGACAGAACTAGAACCAAAGTTGCTGAGTCCTGGAGGGGTCATTTCCAGTTCTCTTCAGTAAGTAGCATCTACCTCACGTGATGTTGGGAGGATTCAAGGAATAATACAGATCTGGTGCTATTCATTATGCTGATACAGAGGCTGTGCTCAATTGATACACATGACTCATGTTGCAATTATTTTTAGTGTCACATTGCCATGAGTAACTAATTTTGTTCAAAGGCCTCCAAAGACCCCTGGAAGTGGGATCATAATGATCTTGACTAAGCCCCATTTCTACCCTATCCCCTCTCCCACCAAGATGAGAGGAAGGATTGGAATAACCCAAACTTCACTGAAGGTGTTGAAGTTTCACTTGGAAGAAGAGGCAAAATATTCTGAGGCTGAGGGGTCATTGTTTTCAAAACACAAGAGAGGATCTGTATTCCCTGGGAAAGGGGGCACTAAGCCATGAGTCATTCTCTGGTTCTGTGTGGGGGAATGGGGGTTCCTGCAAAAACCTTTGTGTCACTCACTATTGTCTTGTGTAGATTAAAGCACAAAAAGCCTAGCTAAGTTTTGTTCCCAAAATCACATGGCCCATTCTGCCCAAGCCATTCTAGGAACACATTGTCCATCTCTTTGAAAAATGTGACCAAGACAGAATAGCCATTGAATTTGGCCTCTGATTATTGGTAAAGCACCACTGGGCAGCTGGCCATGCCTTGGGGCACCTTAATGGCCAACCGATCACAAGGTCCAGCTCTCATTACAACCATGCCTGCTGGGAGAAAAAAGGGCTTTCCTTCTGCCCTCAGAACAATAAGGAACCATTAAGAAGCCCAGTCAACGAGAATGTTCCATTCTTGGTCCTGGCCTGGGCTGGGCCATCAGATTGGCCAGCTCCACTCAACTACCTCTACAGCGCCAATTCAGACTGGTTGTACAAAGGAAGCTTCCCACAAGTTTGGTTTGTAGCACATCCCTCAGCTTGGTTACCATTATAAAGACAGCATGTCTGGGACCAACCTGTGAAGGTTTCAATTAACAACTCAGGATATGATTTCTTTGGATGACATTGTTTTTAATTTACTCTTGCTCCCCATTCATCTAACCAAAGCTCTGCTATGCTCTCCAGTTTCATGGTGCAAGCCATCTGTCTTTTCATGTAATCAGCTATGTACTCGGGAGGCAGAGAGGTAGGGTGGAAAGCACGTGGGCTTGAAATGAGGCAGACATAGTTTCCAAACTTGGATCTGACCTTGAGTAACAAAAATAGGCAATACTACATATTCCTTGCTTAGTATGTGCCATACACTGCGTTCAGGAACCTACCAGTAATATCTCACTGAACCCTTACCCCAACCTGTAAGCATTACCAATGCTGCTTCAAAGATGATGAAACTAAAGTTTAGGGATGTTCTATAATTTGCCCAAAGCCTGGATGCAAACTCTGACCTCTTGATAAAGTCTAATTTACCACGTAAAACTGCCTCCAAGTGATAACCTCCCTTGGCCTCTGCTTCCCTACACAAAATGTATAGACCGTTTTCCATTTTACCCAGCTTCTTGTGCCTCACATTAAATAATATCTATATAAAGAGCTCTGCAGACTACCTGGCACATAGCAGATGCTCCATAAATGTTCCCTTCCCTGCTGCTGAGGCAGATTCTGAGAAATAAGAATTTCTGACCTTAAGCCAAAATCTTGCTGGGTGGTTTGGCTTTTTCAGAATGGTTCCAAGAGCTTCACTAGGGCCTCATGAAAACACCTCTCTGGAGGTTACATCCCTTATATTTTATAAGTAAATAATATGGGACCCAGATTTGGTGCTTCAGATTGTGGTCACAGAGGAAGACAGAATGACAAGTGGAAAGCAAACCTAGCTATTCTGAAAGCTAGAATTTGGGTCGTAACTCCTCCAGCCTCGCCTTTGATGTGTGTGTGTGCTTACATGTGCTCAATACTTTAAGCTGTTCCATGTGTATATATTTGTGTATGTGTGTGTATATATGCATATATACACATATCCAGAAGTAGATGTATTTATATACAGATATATACACACGTAATGTTACCCTAAATAAGCCACCAGTACCACCCTTAAAGTGTCTTTAGAAAATTAACCCATGGAATAAGCAATAATATGTGAACCATAAACATTCTTGCATGTTGGCAGATAACCACGCTATACATTCCCCTCCAAGAACTGAAAAAGAGAAGAAAGGGAGTAACACAATAGCAGAAAAATGCACTAATCAAATCCATAATCAACTTTGAGGATGGAGCAAGGATTCTAATCAAAACACAATGGAGCAAAGTTGCCACAGGTTGTAAGCCTGGAGCTGCACTCTTCCCAGGAGCCTCCTTTACGCTTTCTTTTTAAACATCTAAAACACCCACAGAGAATTTCAATCACTTCTAATTACTTTTTTTTAAAGAAACTAGGTGCAAGTTGAACACCAGCTCCTAAAAACAGGAAATATCAAAATATTTTATATATGTATATATTTTTCTTTTTTTCCTTGCAACTGCATCTTAAAAATAGGCAAACGTCTCCTCAAATAGCTCAGGCATGTTCCTTATCTAAAGGTCAGCCAGAGAGGGTTTCTGAACAAACACAGAGTATGTTTTTAAAACAACTCTTTGCACATGGTCCTAATTTATTCACGTTAACAGAGCAGATGCTATAAATGTTCACACTTGGGGGAAGGCACAGGTATCTCAGTCCTAGGAAGGTAATTCAGGGGAGGTGTGCTGCTGCAGAACAGTTTCCTCCATTAGGGGAGGGAGGAGAACCAGCTGTAGGTTTATGGGAGAGACTCAAGGTAAGGGGCCTGGAGAAAGGGTGGGTGACAGTAGGACTGTACCTAACAGCTACTTGCTGGCTAAGTTAGGTTTTTTCACACTTGATGGAGATGAAGAGCAGGCAATGGGATGTCACTGGCTGAAGAGAGTTGCTGCATAATAAAACAAGGTGTCAGAACAGCCTCCTTTCCCCTATAACTACCATGTTGAATATTCTGAACCCCAAGCTAATAATAATAATCACCATCATTTCCCAAGGATCTGTTATGAATCAGGTCCTTAATGGACACCCTCTCTGCCTCTTCTCACACTACCTTGCACATTCAGAATGATGATCCACCAGGAAGCCAACATGCAAATCCAATCCTTCAACTCAAAGCTTTTGTCCTTTCTTTTCATCACCTTTTTCAAAGGAAGATGCCAGATCTGGAACAACAACTTGTTGCATGAAGCCACATCAATGCTCGGCACGACTCCACGACCTTGCTCTTCATTCTCCACTATCACGCTCATTCTGATCTCCTCTCTTCCTCACCAGTCACTCCTTCCCATCTCCCAAACCAAGCTCATCTTCTTTCTCCTCCATAGGTTCTCCAGACTTCTCCAGCCATCTTGGCCTTTCCTTCAAGCAGCTTAGATACTCAGCTCCCAAGTATCAACTCTGAGGCCTCCCTGTGTTGTGCCCTCTCGCCCTAGGTATATCAGTGAGGCCTCCCAACTAGACTATAAAATCCCCAAGACCCAGGCCATGTCCTATTTGCCTTGTAGATCTGCCAGAGCATAATGGGAAGAGGCAGCAATGAAGAGTGGGCAGACCGCAGGCCTTGAAGCCAGACCAACCTTGCTGGACTCCCTGCCCTGCCACCCTGGATGACCTGGATCAAGTGGCTGTACCTTGCTGAGCCTCATCTATCTCAGTGGTTACAGCAGTGGTCTTATAAATCAGAGCCTGCAATTTCTAAGACAGTCTCTGTGGTTCTCTCTGTACAGCGTCATGGTTAAAGGCATGGGATCTAGAGCCAGACTGTCCAAGTTCTATTCTACCTCTGCTACTCACAAGGTTACAAAACTGGTCTTTGCCTCAGTTTCCATATGTGTAAAATGGGGATAATAACTACTTATGTCATCGGATTGTGATAAGAAAAAAATGAGTTTTTAAATGTAAAGTCCTTAGAACAACTGCTGGCACATAGGAAGTGCTATATAAGGATTTGGCCATTATTACCATTGTTATTATTGTTACTATTGTTACTATGTTGTTATTGTCATAGAAAATGGATGTATCAGACCTGATTTGAGTGTTTTTGTGAAGATGAAATGAGATTATACGTAAAGAATCTCACCCATCAGGCACTCAGAAAGTGATCATGCCCTTCCCTCATCTTCCCATTCTGCCTGGTACTGTACTAGGCAGGTGATGGATGCTCTGTAAATCCTTGGAACAGACTGATACCTTTCCAGGGGCTTGAGAGAATAAGCTATATCTTTTCTCACCTAGGGGCTATTAAATCTAGGTTCAGCATACCCTATCTCTTAGGTTAGCAATATAAATAGCTACTTTTATTAAGTATTCCTTACTTGCTAGACACTGCACTGAATACTTCATATGTTATTTTTCTTAATGCTACAGTTCTAGTGGTTGTTAATGCTTATTTTTTAATAGATGAGAGCACTAAAACCCAAAGAAGTTAATCAAGGAGATCACCCAGCTAGTATATGACAAAGGACACCACCAATACCCATCTGACTTTAAAACCTGTGTTATCAGCCACTGCACAACCCAACCTCCTACCAAAAATCCCCTGAATAAAAGGAGTCAGAGACCCCAAGAGAGTATTTGCCATTTACTTCATTGTTTCCTGAGTATTTTCTAATAATATATACCAGATTTGGGACCTGGAAACTACCAGATGCCCAGTCAGACACAGTCTTCATGCAATAACCAAGAGACTCTTCTGGAGGGGGAATGGACACCACATTAGGCAGACTGTGGGAGAAGCCCTGGCAAAGAAGGTAAAATCCCATTGGACAAAATCACTTTGATGTCAGCTGTGCAGACAGGGATCTGCCACAGAGAAGATCCCCAGAACCCCTGGGCACTGGCAAAGGAGGGCAGGCTGGTAAAAATCAGGGTAGTCCACTGGAAGTGACCAATTTCCTAAGCAGTCTATCCAAACTGTGCTCACCATGAGTGCACAAGGGCCAACTGAGGGTGACAGAGTGGAATGGGGTGGGGAGATGATGGACCAAGGGCAAAAGAGGGAAGCAAAGTCTTGAGGGAAGTGTACTGTTTCAGGCCCCCAGGGAGAAGCTGAAGAACATTGTTTTTTTTAGGGAAAGGGTGATGAATCACCTTACCAGAGCCTATCCACTGCCAGTCCTCTGACAATGTTTGTTAAATGAAGGATCAAACAAGCAAAGGCAGAACAGCTGCCTGGATATGAACAATCCTAGCATGGACTTTCCCTCTCATTCCTCGGGTGCTCCTCATCAGGTTCAAGAGTATGTGTCACCTCCAGTTCCGAGTCACTGTACTGACCTCCCACCCACTGCCCACTACACCTCATAAACCCTACCTCCACGGATGAAGGGGAACCCCATGCAGGAATGTACCCTGGTGCTCACCCCCATCGCATAGCCCACTGGACAAATCCTGTACCTAACAACCAAAGAAGAGTGGAGCACAAAACCCTCACAGAGGCAGGCCCCCAGAGCACTGGAGGAAATCTTGCCTTCCTCCCACACACCATCACTCAAACTTGTCAGCTTCCAAAAATGTTTAGCAAGTGCACCAGCAAGGGGCATGCTTATCAGCCTGGTGTGGGAGCTTAATCTGCTTTGAGGGCCTTCTCCAGCCCAGAGTTACAAAAGTCTGCTTACAATTAGCTTCCAACTCCAGTTCCCCCATCAGAAAGCCTAGGAATGTGTTGAGCTCTAGCCTCTGATCAGAGAAAGCTCCAGGAGAAGGTGGAGACAGTGTCAGCAGGGAAGTAAGTGCCAAAAAGGTCAGTTGGTCTGTTGCCATTTTCCTGACACCAACCCCAAACCACCTCCCTCTCTGGCTTCCCGCCTCTCCTGACCGGACAGTCACATCCGTCAGGTCGGCATGTCCCCAAAAGTCCCTGCTGACTGACTGCCAAGAAAATATAGCCCCCTCCTACCAGAAGTAGAGGGAAATGGAGCAGGGAGGGCCAAGAGAACCTGACTGGCCCATGCTAATTTCTGTAAAAGAGATTGCACGGGCAGGGCTTGTTACCCTGCCGAATTGGGTGATGCCGGCTCTGACTGGAAGGGTAGGAGTCACCAATTCTCTTCAAGCCATCTCCCGTCCCCACCCCCAGTCACTCCGGCTACTAACACCAGGATCTACCACCCAGGAAGGAGGGGCTTAGCTTCAGCCGCCATTCTGAGGCAGCCACCCCCACCCCCACCGCAACAGCCAGCCAAGACGCTCTGCTGGTGCACTAGTACCGCAGTCCTAGCACCTTGCCCGGAATCCCGTCAGCCAGCAGGATGGGGCAGGGACAGGCCATCGTCAAGTCAAGGGGAGAGCAGGTTCACTGCCACCCCCCAACCCCCTTTTCCTGGATCTTACAGCCAGGCGAGTGGGCGGCGTCGAACCCAATGGTTCCTCAGATCGTTCCTTGTCCGGAACAGAATCTCTGCGGAATCGCCAGACACACACACAGCTGTTGCTGCGGATACTGGCTTCTTGGGGACAAGACCTGAACATACAGGACCTCACATTTCCAGCGATGCACACGTTTTTTGAGAACACCCCGATCATGCCCTCCTCCCCAGGAAGATGCTGCCGGCCTTCCCCCCAACCCAGTTCTCAAAGGGCTCTTTAGGCAAACCTCGGGCACCCGGGCCACACCCACCGGCCAACCTGCCGGCCTAAGGGGAATGGTTCCCTTCCCTGCTCACATGGTAGGCCCTTTCTCCCATACAGCCCGTTCTCCCACATCACCCGGAAAGAAGTATTCGCCCATTCTCCCAGAACAGTACCCCCGGCACACGGCACCTCTCACCTGGGTATCGAACCCGTTTTCCACCGAGCCGCTCTTCCGCAGCGGGAGCCCCTCCCCCGCTGGCTCCTGCAGCCCCTGCAGCACCTGCGATTTCAGGGGGATCTGGCTAGGATAGGTGGTCTTGCTCACCTCCACCTTGCTTCCCAACTTGAGGTAGCAGGGCTGGGGACCGGCCCGGGCCGGGGGCACGTGCAGGATGGGCGCGGCGCTGTGCACGGGTTTGGGCAGTCCCGACTTCATTTTGGAGGCGACCAGGATGGCCGGCATCTTCTCCCGGGGCTTAGGCTTTCCCAGCACGTCCCTGGCAGCGGCGGCGGGGGCGACCGCTAAAGGCAGCGCGGGTAGCAGAGCAGGCGCCGGGCCTTAGCCCACGAGGCGCCCACCACCAGCGGCGAAAGAAAAAATCCCCAGGTCGGGGAACTCGAAGCAATCTGGCGAGCGCGCCTTTGGGGTGCCGGGATGGGAATGGGGGACTGGCCACGGCGCCCAGCGGGTCCCACCTGGACGGATGCTGCAGCCGGGTCTCACGCCCCTCCTGGGTGGCCTTTCAAGAGCTCTGGGCGCTCAGGGGCTGCCGCCTCTTGCAATTTTCCTCCTGGGAAACAGAGGTTTGGACGCCCATATTAACTTGTCATTGCGTCTCCGAAGTGAGGAGGCCCCTTTGGAAGAGACAGAGGCGGCAGGGACGCACGAGTCCCGCTCCGGAGGCTACGGGTCTGAGCCGGCGAGGGAAAGAGCGAGCAGCCGTGGGAGGAAAGGAGCGAGCAGCGAAGGAAGGAGAGACGGGCGCACGGGGCCCAAGACGTCTCCACCGAGAGGCAGCTGCCGCCCTGCTCGCGAGCACCGCAGTGTCACCCGCGACGCAGCAGAGGCGCGGCGAGAGCCCCCGAAAGGTCTCTCTTCGAGTGACAGTCACCGCTGCCCAGAAGCCGCCCGGACAGACAGCGTCTTAGCGCCTGAGGGTCTGCACATGCTCCGTGCGCTAGAGCGCGGCTAGGCTGTGGCCGTAGGGCGCGGGCGCCGGGACGCGCGGCTGGCGGGCCGGGCTGGGCTGCGCTCGGGAGCGGCCGCCGCGCTTCCCGGGAAGGCTGCGCCGGCTGCGGGGCTCAGAGCAGGGTAGGACAGGCTGCGGCAGGCGCGGCTGCGGCGCGCGCTGACAGCCGGGACCGCCCCGGCGCACCCATTGGTCCACGGCGCGCCAATCAGTGGCCGCGGCTCTCACTGCAAAGAGGGCGTGGCCTCAACTCTGGCCGCCGCCGAAACTCTGGGGCCGCGCTTGGCTGCGAGTACAAAGCGGGCTGGTGGACGCTCTGCGGCACTGCTCCGGCCGCGCGCCTCCCGGGGGGCCTACACCCCCGCGTCCCTGAAACCCTTCTTTTGAAAAATGCCCTTTCGAACGCAACTGCCCGCCCCGGAGCCACGCGGGCACGGCTCGGGGGAAGTTTGTTTCCTTTTTCAAATTGCTCCGGTTACCTTAACGGTTTGAGTCTTCCGGAGTCACGCCCGCAGCCTCGCTGCCCCCATCTGGCTTGGGCAGGGCCGAAGCTCGTCTCCCGCGTTCAGAACGCGCCAACCATTTCTCTGCCTGCTCTTCCCGGCGGGCCGGGCGGGGGGCCTCCCAACGGCTTCCTCTCCAGTTTTCAAAGGCTGCACATTTCACTTAACTATTTGAAGTATTTATGGGCAAATACAATACGCAGGGAAGCTTCCCGCCCTGAGACAGCTCCTCCACGCAACCTACCACAGACTCTGTAATTAGAGTGGCCCGAGGAAGCCCGGAGAGGTTCCATGACCCCAGCAGGCTCTGGCCAAACCTTGCTGCGTTTCATGGAGCCCCTCCCTGTCCGCGCCTGGGATACACTGGCCCCACAGGTTCCTCCACTCAAATTCGTTCTTTGGGTTCCTCTGTGGTTTCCTCGCTGACTCAAAGTGTATGAGAATAAGAAGGAAACTGAGGGAAGATCAGGCAGGCCAGGCGTCGCGATTTATGAATGGGGAGGCTCCACCCTGTAGACCTCCCTGGATTTGAATTGGGCAACTTCTTTAAGCTTACACGCATCCTTATAAAGCTTCTGTTTTCACAGGTAGTAAGGTGGAGGTTTGACTACACTTACCTAATGAATAGTTGTTTGAATTAAATGAGATGGTTGGTGCATGACAGTCATTTAGCACAAGTACGTGACAATGTAGGAGTCCAATAAAAGCTGGATTTTATTTTCTCTGTTATTAAATTACTGCTGCTTTCTCCCAAAGTCATCTCTGCTTATAAACTATTTGTCTTTCTTCTTTGTTTCCAGAATACAGGTTTTTCACTTTGTGACCACCCTAGCCTGATCTTCAGTGCTGATAGCATTGATTTATAATAACTCAGATGCTATTAATTGGGTATGTCCCCCTCAAATTCATGTTAAACCTCTAATCCCCAATGTGATGGTATTAGGAGGTGGGGAACTTGGGGAGGTAATAAGGTCAAGACAGTGGAGCCCTCATGATAGGATCAGCGACCTTATTAGACAGGAGAGAGATGCTCACTTTCTGCCATGTGAGGACATGGAAGGCAGCTTCTGTGAACAAGGAACAGGGCCCTCACCAAGAACCTGACACCGTGTTGGCATACTCATCTCAGACTTCCAGGCTCTGGTACTGTAAGAAATAAATTGTTTAAGCCATCTGTATATGGTATTTTTGTTATAGTGGCTCAAAGTGACAAAGATCTCAGACCAGAGGAAACAGCAAAGTCTTCACCTCTGAAGCATTAAAAAATGAGAAATGAGAAGGCCCTTTTTTTGTGGAGACGGAGTCTTGCTCTGTTGCCAGGCTGGAGTGCAGTGGCACCATCTCGGCTCACTGCAACCTCCACCTCCCGGGTTCCAGCGATTCTCCTGCCTAAGCCTCCCGAGTAGCTGGGACTACAGGCACGCACCACCACGCCCAGCTAATTTTTGTATTTTGAGTAGAGACAGGATTTCACCATGTTGGCCAGGATGGTCTTGATCTCAGGAAGGCGCCTTCTTAATTCTAGGCAGCAACTTTTCTACTCTAGTTAGGCTGAAATGCACAGCCCTGTCTATGCCTGTTTCAGTTATCCTCCCACTCTCTGAAATCAACTCACACATGATTCATGCTACTTACTTAACACTTTGCCCTTTGCCATCTGATGCCACCTCCTGTACTGTTGTCTTCAATTATTTAACCTGTTATTTATTGTTTCATGCATTTGTTTTCTTCTTGGAGAATAAACATCATGGAATTAGGAACTGTGTTTTAACTTTCTTTAGATCCTCTCAGCATGGAGTATAATGCTGTGGACAGAATAGCTACCCAAAATTGTTACTGAATGAATGATTGAATGATCCTAGGATCAACCCTCAAGAAGGAGAGATTGTCTCCTAGATTTAGGAACATAAGGACATACAAAATATTATGCATAAACCTTGGGACTCTCCTGCCTGCCTTGAATTCTAGTTCTGACCAATGTACCAAGAGTTGTGGAAATATATCACAATCTTCAGCTTCTAATGATCAGGGAGATATTCCAAAGTATTCCCATGGCCCTAATGCATTGGTTCTCAAAGTGCGGTCCCTGGAGCTGCAGGAGCATTACCTGGAAACTTGTTTGAAAACCCCACCCCAGACCTACTGAATGAAAAGCTCTGGGGATGGGGCCCGGCAATCTGTGCTTTGACAGTGTTTAACCTAGTGATTATGATGCATACTAAAGTTTGAGATCTTCTGCCCTAATGAATATATCATGCATTCAGTATATCTCCAGAACTTCTTAAACCTTAATATGCATAAGAATCTCGAAGATCTTGCTAAAATACAGATTCAGATTTAGTTGGTCTAGAATGGGGCTGAGATTCTGCTTTCTGAGTAACTTCTCACATCATGCCCATGCTGGTGTTCTGAAGATCACACTTTGAGTAGCAAGGTTAAACCACATACAGAAAGAGGGTCATCTTAAGGGTCATCTACTGAAAAGGATCTCAGAGTGCATATCTAGTTGGAAACAACCACCTGATCACTTGATAATGTCTGCTATGGGTATAGAAATGGAAATCGTGACACACATATTTGTATTTGCGATCTTTGGTTTCCTGTTTAAACTGTATTTGCTGCCAAGTTCATTTTAGGAATCTGACACTCTCAAATATGCACAAATATGAAACAGTATTTCTTTTAAAGTATTTCTAATGTTCTATGATTGGTAAACCTGAGCATTTCCCTTAACCCTGTGTGGCTTATATAACTAAAGTCTGATAATTCTTCATTTTTCTTGATGAAAATCTTTCACTTGAGGACAAGTGAATCTTTTAGTCTGTTTCAAGTTTCTTTTCCTGCCTCTTCTTCCCTATAGTAATTCTATTTGCTTTTTCCTTGAACATTATTTATTTCCTTTTTTTTTTTTTTTTTTTGAGTCGGAGATTCGCTATTGTTGCTCAGGCTGAAGTGCAACGGCGCAATCTTGGCTCACTGCAACCTCTGCCTCCCAGGTTCAAGCTTTTCTCCTGTCTCAGCCTCCCACGTAACTGGGATTACAAACGCATGCCACCACACCTGGCTAATATTTTTGTATTTTTGGTAGAGACAGGGTTTCATAATATTGGTCAGGCTTGTCTCGAACTCCTGACCGCAGGTGATCCTGCCTGCCTCGGCCTCCCAAAGATGTATCTCCTTTTATATATTTTTTTATAAGCTTTCATTTTTCTTGTTTAAAGCAAAATAATTTATCATACTAACAGACAAGTGGTGGGGAAAGCTCTTTTTTCCCCTGGGATACAGTTTTCTACTTAAAAAAGATAATCTCAAAGTATAAAAATAGCCTATAAGTTTACTCCTTCCACATTGAAACTGTGTTAACATGAAAAAAAAGTCATTTTAAATCAACGTTCTGCAAGCATTGGTAGGTAACAGAAGTCACTTGTTCAGAGAATGGCAAGCTGCTGTGGAAAGAATATACTATCCAGGTTTTAAAATAACATTATTATTATTATTTACTATATGTACTATGGACAAGTATAAATGGGCCACCATTTTAAATTACAACTTTGACAACCATTCTTTCTTCTGGCTCTGAACTTGCAAAGTCACCCAAATGTCAGTGATAGGCCAATTTGAAACATATTATCAACACTCTCAGGACCACTGAATCATCCTAAGAGATTGGACAGTTCCTTGGTTCTAAGAGCCATCCTCAGATCAGGAAGTGCCAGCTGCACCCCTCTCTGATCCTCAACATCAGCCACTTGTGATTTGTTGAATGTGAATTTGGCTTCAGAGCTGACCTGCAAGTGACCAGTTCCATCAACTTATCCTTTAATTAAAGACCCCTATTGGCCTGACCTCCCAAAAAGACAGTCCAGTGAAGAGCCTGGAACATCTAAGCCCCAGCCTGTTACAAAAAAAAAAAAAAAAAAAAAAAAAAAAAAAAGCAGGGATCTCGGGGGAAAATGTCTACAGCCTTTTGGAGACCCTAGATTATACATGATGAGGGGAAATGTTGCAAAGTTTCTTGAATAACATAAAAAGCAAAATATTTGTTAGGTTATTTGGGAGTAAAAAAATCACACTAGCTTACTCTTCCTTAATTTTCTGCAACATGGGTTGGCAACTTATGAGACATCTCATAGATGGCACAAAGGCTCACCTTTTAGTAGTGGCTGAGTTGAGAGGTCACCCATCTCATACTGCAGAGAAGTGAGGTAAGAACTTCCAAACATCTCTTTAAACATCCTGCTCATCTACTCACCCTACCAGTGATACACTTCCAATCTCAAACTTTCTTCCAGATGGATCTGTGTTCACATCAGTATGCACAATAGTAACCTCTGGATTTTTTATTGAGAACCAAAGGCTGAGGGTTCCCCTACTTGCAGAAGCTAGAATGTGAGAGGTATGTATGAGTGTGTGTGTGTGCACGTGTGTGTGTGTTTACAGGCATTTGTGTCAGTGACCCAGACTAAATGTCAAATAAATATAGTCATCCACTGCATAATGATGTTTTGGTCAATGACTGACAGCAGATATGATGGTGATCCTGTAAGATTATAAGGAAGCTGAAAAATTACTATTGCCTAGTAACATAGTAGCAGTCATAACACTATAGTGCAACACATTACTCATGTTTGTGGCTATACTGTGTTGCAAGTTTTATAAAAGTATAGCACACACAACCATGTACAGTGCCTAATACTTGATATAGTTGATGATAAATACTTGATGACAAATGACTGTGTTATGGGTTCATGTATTTACTATACTATTTATTGTTATGTTAGAGAGTACCCTCTCTACTTAAAAATGTTAACTGTAAAACAATCCCAGGTACGTTCTTCAGGAGATATTCCAGAAGGCATTGTTAGCAGAGGAGATGACAGCTCCATATGTATTATTCCCCCTGAAGACCTTCTGGAAGGACAATATGTGGAGGTGGAAGACAGTGATATTGACCCTGTTTAGACCTAGGCTGATGTGTGTGTTTGTGTCTTCATTTTTAATTTTAAAAAGTTGAAAAGTTAAAAAAGCCCCAATAGAAAAACCTTATAAAGATATAAGGAAAGAATATTTTTGTATAGCTATACAATGTATGTTTTAAGCTAAGTGTTATTTTGAGTCAAAAGTCAAAAAAATTAAAAATTTATAAAGTAAAAAAAGTTACAGTTAACTAAGGTTAACTCATTATTGAAGAAAAATATTTTAAATAAATTTAGTGCAGCCTAAGTGTACAGTGTTTATAAAGTCTACAGTAGGATACAGTAATGTCCTGGGTTTCACATGCACTCACTGCTCACTCACTGACTCACCCAGAGCAACTTCCAGTCCTCCCAAGTTCCATTCATGGTAAATGCCCTATCCAGCTATACAGTTTTTAAATCTCTTTTATACTATATTTTTACTGTTCTTTTTCTGTGTTTAAATATGCAAATAGCATTGTATTACAATTGCCTATGGTAATCAGTACAGCAACATGCTGTACATACAGGTTTGTAGCCTAGAAGCAATAGGTTATAGTATATAGCCTAAGTGTGTAGTAGGCTGTCCCAACTAGGTTTGTGTAAATGTACTCTATGATGTCTGTACAACAACAAGAAAAGCCTAATGACTCATTTCTCAGAACATATCCCTATTGTAAGCAATGCATGACTGCACATGGCAAACCAATGATTAATCAGTGGCTCAGTCATTAATTCAAGGAATAAATTGTTGCAAGCCATCTATGTGCCTGGCTTTGGGCATTATGATGAAGAGCAGATAAGAGTAAGTTCTCGCTCTCTGCCCTCAAGTTTCAAAGAATGATATAGCTGCTATTTCTCAGCCTGAGGATTTTCCTTTCTTACAAGTGAAAAACAGAAACAACTCACAATCTAGTAGGGAAGCCAAACAGGGAAATAAATGAATGACAATATAATTAACCAATACTGTAATAGCAGCAGCACAAAATATACAATGATAAACCAGGCACAAAGGAGGGCCAACTATTTCTGGGGTTATCAGCTATGTTGGTTAATTTAATTATCTAACAAAAAACCTGAAGTAATAAAGAGAATTTTTTTGTTTTTACCCTTAGTGTTGAAACTCTAAGATACATGTTCCACTCTCCTACTTCTATAAGTTAAGTCTAGGAAACATTCCTTTGTTTACATCTTGTCTCATCTCACTAAGGATTAGAGAAAACCTATAGTCAATAAAACAATGACTAAATATAATGGAAGACAGGAAAAGGATTCTAATTTAAAACTTAGACTGTGACTACTTTTGCCTTCTTTAGGTGGGAGAAGGCTGTGTAAATAAATCATATCAGTAGGAATATAAATCATATATCACTTCCTTTCATAGTCAGGCACTAATATTTATTAGTGCCAAGTCTGAGATTTCAAAATCTGCCAGTTCTAAGCTGCTCAAGAGAGATCCTCTGAGTATATGGTCTTAGAGATACATTAGTGAGCATTTGGATATGCAAAGGTCAGCCCAGAGTCCAGGGGTCAAGCTATATTGTCATCTATAATAAGGGAGAAAACTTCCATTTTCTGGAAGAGATTCAGTATGAAGAGCCCCCAAAAATGGAGTAGCAGAGCAGTGTGAAGAGCCTACAGAGGAGGACAAAAAACATAGACCAAAGTGCCAAAGTAAAACCCATTTATTTTCCCAAAATAGCAACAAACCCTGCTATGCTACCAAATACTTGGAGTGGCTTGATTTTTCTTTAGGTGAGGGAATTTTTTTTTTTAAAGAGATGAGTTTTGAATTTGGGTTTGTTTTGGCACAGAAGGAAGAGAAGAGAGAAAAGAAATAGACAAGAGTGAGATCCTGAGTTTAATAGAAGCAGAAATTCAGAGGCAGGGATAGGCACAAGAATGAAAATTGTGCCTCTTTCCCGTCACCCTTGCTCCTCATTCAGTGATCTGCAGAATCCTGGACAGACAGGGAATTGGATTTCTTGTTTGATGTGAGATAGAATGAACAGGCAAATTTAATTAAGAATGTCTTCTGACAAGGAGCTGGGACCAAGGAAAATGTAAATACAAGATGAGTATCAATTTTATGTGTGGGCAAAGAGGTCAAATAGGGAGAGGGAAATAAAAACATCTGGATTCTCCAGTCCAAACAGTTGGCTTTAGCGTATATTTTGGAGTGAGCACCATCTAGGACGTTAAAAAGTAAAGGTGAGACTGAGATGAGTATTCAGATTCTAGGCTGGATCCCACATGCAAGGTTTGTTTGCTTATTTTTAATTCTCTACCCACTTTTTCACGATTATAGATGACTTATTTATTTATTTATTCATTCATTCATTCATTCATTCATTTTTACCAATTGAGGTCTAGTTAATTCAATTTCAAATTGATATTTAAAAATTATTTCTTGTTTTGTATTATCTATTCTTCTTCCCACATATATGACCAGGCAACCAGAGTTGAGCCAATAATAATGATGATGGTGATAAGAACTGTAATTTATGAAGTTATTCTTCTTATGTGCCAGGGACTAAGGTAAGCATTTTACATACATGATCTCTCATGCTCACAATTTCATAAGGTAGGTGGTTATTGTCATTTTCATTTTACAAAAGAGAAAAATGAGGCCTAGAGAGGTTTGAGTGTCTTACCTAAGATACCACTGCTAATTAAGCAGAAGAGCAGGACTTGACTCCAGTGCCTGGACTCTGGACACTAGACAGTATGGTATCAAAGCAGTAGCCATCATAATGATAAGCGTGGTAATGATAATGTAACTCCCTGCTTCTGATACAGTTAAGATCTGCCTTATTTTCAGCATTTAAATAAATCCCCTCAGCACTCCTGTACGGTGGCAGAATGAGTCCATTTTACAGTTGAGGAAATGGGTGGAAAGGTTTGGTAGCCACCCAGTTTGCTAATGACAGTGGTCTTAATAATAAGGCAAGGAAAGATCGCCAGTTACAGCGGGTGGTCTTTGCATGGTGTTCACGCTCTGAGACAGAGCCGCCTGTTATGTACATCTGGAGGCAAAGACAACTTGGACCAGTACTCCTTAAACAAGATGCCTAAAAAAAATCACCCAGGGGGCTTGTTAAAGGAAAAGATACATACACCCTCCTACCCAACTCCCCCCGCCCCCAACCCATTCAGACCTAGAATTCTGAAGCTGTGAGTCTGTATTTGAAACAAGCAATCAGGTTACTTTGTATCAGTGGTCCTCCCCTTTGCTTTGCATCCTGGGCTTTACATTAGAGTCACCTGGGAAATTCACAAGCGAAGGCTGTCCAGGTCCCATCCTGGACCAATGAAATCAGATTCCGGGAGTAGGGCACAGGCAGTGGAATGTTGAGAAAGCTCTTTAGGTGCAGACGAACTGAAAAACACGGCTTTGTGAAATGCTACAAAGGCTTTGCTCTCACAACACTTTACAGTGGGGGATTACTGAGGTAATAATCTGGATAATTTCAATCTATGTTAGCAGCCAATCTGGAAAAATCCAGGCCTTCTGTTACTTTCTGGGTGAGATTTTCTTTTTGATAGAAACACTCAGATAGTCCAGCTGCCCATGCAGCCCGAACATAGCCAGGTAATTGCCCAAATGCTGCCTCAGCTCCAGCACTGCGGGTAGCAGCAGGCAGTTTGACCCTTACTCCTTCTTACTCGTTACTCTACCTGTGGCTGCTGCAGGGCCACCAGACACTGAGCTGCGATGCTCCCCACCTCCCCTTGGCTCTCTCAACACATTTCCTCTTTTGGTTACTGCTGTCATCCTGGAAGTCTTCATGCCTACCCTCTGACTCTGCCCCAGGCATGAAGCCCGGTGAGCTTCCGATGGAAGAGGCGCTCCTGGTCAATGTCTGACCCCCAGGAAGAGGCCCAGTGCCCAGGGTTCAGGACTCTGAGAAGAGAATTTGGAGCAGAGTTAACTTGTAAAGGTCTGCACTAATAAAATGGTGTGCTGGCCTAAAAAAAAACCTCAATAGTGGATAATTTTAGAAAAAAATAGAGCTTTGGTATGCATTTTGTAATTTTTAATAAATATTTTCTTTATTATTTGTATGTTATCATTAAAGAATTATTTATTATTTATATATGTTAGCCTACTGTTAAAATTATTTTGCTAATATATTTGTGTGTGTGTATATATGTATAAATAAATATGTTTATAAAGAGAAGGAAAATGAAGGAGAGAATCACATCAAATTGTTAACAGCAGTTCTTTCTGAGGGGTAAACTAGGGACTATTAATTTCTTATTTTATATCATTATTTTTAAAAGTTGGAATTATGGGTGGTTTTAACTTAGTTTTCCATGGGATTTCCTTTATTTTTCAGATAAATATCTTCATTTGTTTTAACCTTTTATTTACTCAAGGGACACATTATTATTATTATTTTTGAGACAGGGTCCTGCTGTCACTCAGGCTAAGGTGCAGTGGCACCACCTTGGCTCACTGCAACCTCCTCCTTCCGGGCTCAAGCAATTCTCTTGCCTCAGCCTCCCACATAGCTGGGACTACAAGCGTGCACCACCGTGCCAGCTAATTTTTGCATTTTGGTAGATACACGTTTTGGTAGATTTCACCATGTTGCCCAGGCTGGTCTCTTAACTCCTGGGCTCAAGCAATCTGCCCGCCTTGGCCTCCCAAAGTGCTGTGATTACAGGTATGCATGCCCAGCCTCAAAGGACATTTATTAAGCCCTGTTGTGAACCAAGCCCTGTACAAATGTTGGTGATATGGGAGTGCAGAAATCTAGCTTATATCCATCTCTGTCCTCTGCCTTTTCAGGCAGGAAAATTGAGTTCTTTCTTCCAAACTAATAAACAAAAGCTATGTTAGCTACCAAAAAGTGAAAATCCAGTTCTAGTTAAAGGGAGGTTGTCTGCATAACAAAGTCACTGACAAGTGTGCTCTCTTCTGACACAACTAGAAACCATTACCCCAGAAATTCCGTCTATTCTCCCTTCCTTCCAGGGAAGCGGCTCCCACAAAATCATTCTCTACAGAAGTTCCAAGACCACCCCTGAGTAGAAGGACTAGGAAATCAATTCTTTTCTGACTGATCTATCAACTTGCCTCTATAATCAATGATGTCGGTGGCCTCGACAGTCTTCTTCCTGCAGAAAGAGAGAAGATGGGGAGGAAAGTGGGACGCCAGAAATGAACCCTGCAGGTCACATGTAAAAGGGAATTCTAGTTAACACTACCCCTTGGCTGAGCTCAAAAATGGTCTAAAAGCTGTCAACAAAACAGAGACACCCATGAGGATCTTCTGGACCCTGAGAGCATTTGAAGCTGTGTGAAGATTTGAGATCGTAAACAGCTGCATTGATTTCCGCTCCCTCTCCAAACCCAAGGCAAATAAAACCTCAGAGCTTCACGGGTGGAAAAAAAAGTATAGAGGAATTGTCTCTTATTTTTTGGCTTAGAAACATATTGTTTTATAAACAGTGGGGCGAGACACTATTAAATTCTTTTAAAAAAATTGCCTGGCAACCATCTTTGAAGTTCCACATTGCACAAGAATTTTAGACATTCACACAAATTTATCAGAATTTTCTTTTCAAAGCAGTCTGGAAGTGCCTCAAATATGAACCAAACAAAGTTGGTCTCCCTCAGGTTGCAGTGAAAACTATTAAGCATCATCATCATCATCCTGGCTTCATTTCCATGAAGTCCATCTTTTCAAACATCAGAATGTTGAATTAACTCCCATTCAGAATCATTTGCTCGTTAAGGTTTTATCCTTCCCAAGCAGGGACCACGAAGGGCTGATTTGGGGGTGCAGAATCCAGTTTCCAAAGGCGCCTGGCAGACAAGGCTGATTTCCTGCCGAGCTGTCAAAGACAGGCTTCTAGAATCCCCTCCCATGACCATGACCATTTGAGCACTTTCCTTGCCTTTGATCCTCTATTCTTGACTTTCGGTCTTGTCTGGTCTCCACAACCCCATTTTCTTCTACTTTCTCTACAGGAGAAACTCTGGCAGACCCCCCGCCCCAGCCCCCACCCCCTTAGATAGTTTGTTGCCGGATTACTTCCTGAGTGGGGTGAAGGAGAGGAACACCGGGGCTGGATCCAGCAGACTTGAGTGTCTGGCTTTACTCACTGACTGATGGAGCAAAGGTCACTTCTCTGATCCTCAGTTTCTTCAACAGTGAAATGGGAATGATGACAACTATGTCATAGAGTTGTTGTGAGGGTTTGAGATAAGGAGACAGAGGGCCAGATATAAGTCTAGAACCTTACGGCTGCTATACTCATTTATTCCTTCAAATAGTATTTTATATTGCTACCAAATGCCTGGCAACATGCCAGTCACTGGCAATAAAATGTTAGTAAAAATCAAAATTCTTTTCTTGTGGAGCTTCCAATCAGGGAAATTGTAATTACATAATTACATCAGTGAATGTATAATTACTAAACGAGGCAAGTGTGCTATGTTAGCAGATAAGGAACCTTAGATCCCTTTAGATGTTTGGGACCAGGATCTGAAAGGCAAAGACGGTGACCAGGCAAGAATAGGACTTAGATGCCTGCCAGTGTGCTTGGGGTGAGGTATGGGCACTGAGGGGTGAAAAACTGGGTCCCCAACTCCATACATCTCTGTGTAGGGTAAGAGAGAATGTCAGGGTTTCAGTTGCTCTTTTGGAAGCTGTTTAGTGAAGTAGAAAGAGTCTCATAGATGTGCACACTTAATTGGTTGTGTGATCTTGGCCCAGTCACTTAACCACTCTGAGCCTCAGTTCCTCACCTCTGTTGGTAATAAGGCTCACCTCCCAGATTTAGGGTGAAGATTAAAGAGAGGCAGTGGAGCTTAGTGGTTAAAAGCATGACTCTGGAATTTGATTGCATACGTGTGACTGTATGGGTCTGAACTGTGCCACTTACTAGCAGTGTGACTTTGGACAAGTTACTTAATCTCTCTGTGCCTCAGGTTTCTCATCTGTAAAACAGAGTTTATAACAGTCCCTCTCTCATAGGGTGTTGAAATGATTAAATGAATATAGGTAAAACACTAAACCAGTGACTAACACATGGCCACTGCTACCATTGTAATTACCATATTTCCTGGACATTAAGTATTCAAACCACAGTTCCTCTCCTACCACTAGGGCCACTGCATGATCCCTTGCTGTGGGTATATCTGAATATGTGGAAATTTCCACTACTAAGACACTATGTGAAGGCCCAGAACTGGAGGCTGTTAGCCCACTGGGGATCCCTGTCCCTCTGGCTCACAAGATTCTCCAGCATCTTGGGGAAGGGATCTGTATGTGCAGAACTGGGGCATCCAGAACGAACCAGGCAGGAAAAGGAAGCTAGAGAGTGTGTGATGGAAACTCTCTGTAGACACTTTCCTTGCAGTTCTGCAGGTCAGGAGAGGCACAGAGAGGGCTCAATCTTTCTCATTGCAGTACTGGGCCACATCTATCCACATCTGGCCTCTTGCCTAACTTGGTTCACAAGGAAATGTATGGTCAGGTTTTGAGTGTCTGTTTTCTCCAAGACATCTATTTAAGGTGCTGCACCTACTTTTCTGCTGTGGAGTATTACATATGGGATAAAAGCAGATCCCTATTCCTCATCACCAATAGCTGCTTTTATCCCAAATATACCAGGTCCCCAAAGCAATCATCTCCAAGTGAGATGCCTCATCTTGAAAAACAGGCTTTGCTTTCAGTGACCACCTCTTCAAACTGTTATCTTTCTGACTCTTCCAAATCCATAAGTAAAATCAACATACCATGATCAGCTCAGGTGCCATGGTAACCCAGGCACAGGCAGCCACTGGAGCTGGTGGCAGCATTTGGGGTGAGAACTAACAGTTATGCACCAGGGTATTAATCCCATTTAGTTTCTTCAAACAATGCTTCGAAGTAATATTTCCCCTGTTTTATAGACGAAGAAACTGAGGTATATAAGTCGTAATTTGCCCAAGGTCACACAGCTAGGAAGAACTGGCATTCAAATTCTTAATTGTCTTATTCTAAACTCCATGCTTTTCTAGGACACTCCATTTGACATCAGCAACCTGGCACAGAATTCCTGATGGTACTTCTTGTTTGCTGAAGATTTCAGCAATAGTGTCACTGATTCACTGTGGGCCACAGAGTGGGGGCCCTAGGCCAGCTGCCCTTCCTCCCACCTTCCTCTAGCAGGTGGCTGGAAGTAGGATCTGGAACAACTGGGAAGGTAGCAGTGGTCTTCTTCAGAAGGCAGGGGGCTAAGTCACAATGTCCTGGAGGTCAGTGGGAACTCCAGGACTTTCCCATGGGAAAGGATTTCAGAAAGTGTGGAATCCTCTAAGTGGTCTTCTCCCTCCTCCCTTTTCTTACCCACCTACACACACACATATACACACATGTGTGCACACACGCACTCTCTCTCTCTCACATGCACACACACACGTGAGCACTGTCCACATGCAGCTTGCATCTGGTGGGAAGGCATGCCAACAGAGGTGTTGAAATCCATGGAGAGTCATGATTTGGCACCTGTGGAGTACTTTTCAGCACTTTGGAATGACAGCTTACTCGTCCACACAAACCCTTCCAGAAAGGTTGTGTCTGTGCCATCATGGAGGGAGGAAATCAGAGCAAAGGCTATGGGTGGCTGTGGCCAAGCTGGAGCTGAACTTTTCACCCCTGCTCTGTGGTTGGAGCCAGGAGGCCTCTCACAGGTAGTTCCTGCTCCTGGCTGTGCTCTTCCCAGGCGACCTTGGGAAAGCCACTGCCTCTTCAGGCCTAGATTTCTCATCTGCAAAATAAGGGGGTTGTTCAATGGCTCTCCACCTGGATCCTCTGGGCCCACGGGGGTCTAGAATTCAGTAATGGCAGTTAAGCAGGCATAATAACAGCTGCCATTTACTGAGGGCCTCAGACACATTTACTAGGTCCCTTGTGAATAATATCCCCAATGCTTAAAACAAAGCTGCAAGGTAGAGATGGCCATCTCATTTTATAGATGAGAAAAGTGAGCTTCCTAGAGGTCAAGGAGCTTGCTCAAAATCACGTGGTAAGTGATAGAGTTGGAATTTAAACCCCGGCTTATATGTGTAACGATTACACCCCATTCTCCCCTGGACTACACAATGAGCAGGGATGTGGGTTTGCAATGCCTCCATGGCAGCCCCATCAGCACTCAGCCCTGTGCTGTGATGAGTGGGTGCTGAGCAACAGTGTAGTGAAGATCCTGGTGGGCTTGATGATCAGAGTGGGCACAGGCACCGGGTAGGCAAGGCAGCTTCCAGGGAAGGAGGGCACAGAGCCAGCTGCTCTAGGACTGACCCCAGAGTTACAATAACGTGTCAAAGCAGGAGTTCAGTGGGGACAAGGAGCAGGAGGCCCTTCTCACATTCCTCCCCACTCAGCACGGAGCTGCTGTCAGAGCCAATTGCCGTCACAAGCATCTGTACCTTCCCTGCTCTCTTCTGAAGACACTGACCTACTTTTTGTTGTATAGAAATGTATCCTGAGCCCCCCAGCAAATGCCTTCACAATCTACTTGTTACAGGTAGGAACTGTTTCAATCATCTGAATAAAACCCAGAGTTCCGGTCTGGGTCCCCAACACCCCTCCTGCCCCACCCTTGTCTCCCTCCCTAGTTTTTTCTTTTCTTCTACCTGCACCAGCCATTTCCAGACATGCCACACTCTTTAAGCTTTCCTCTATAATAAAATTTGAAATAAAGAAAAGAACAATCTTGCTTTTTCCTGCATCGCCCTATGCAGGAAGAGGCAGGACAGTTCTTTTTTTAATTTCAAATTTATTATAGAATAGGATATATGTGCAGATTTGTTACATGAGTAAATTGTGTGATGCTGAGGCTTGGGTTCCCAACGATCCCATCTCCCAGGCCAAAAGCACAGAACCCAACAGGTGTTTCTTCAGCCCATGCCCACCTCTCTCCCTCCCCTGTCTAGCAATCCCTAGTGTCATTCGTTCCCATCTTTACCACCACGTGTATTCAATGCTTGGCTCCCTCTTATAAGTGAGAACATGTGATATTTGGCTTTCCGTTCTTTTATTAGGTCACTTAGGATAATGACCTCCAGCTCCAACCATGTTGCTGCAAAGGGCATGATTTTGTTCTTTTTTGTGGCTGCATAGTATTCCAGGATAGTTTTGAGGTAAGCACAGCTCTCTGAAGGCATACCTCCTGTGGTCCTATTCTAGTTCCACAATGCTGTGTAACCGTGAGCAAGTGACTCAATTTTCTTGTCTTTATTGTGTCTGTGGTCCTATCCTAGTTCTACAATGCTGTGTAACCCTGGGCAAGTGCCTCAGTTTTCTTGTCTTTAAAATGTGTACAATAGCACTATCTATATTGTAGGATTATTACTCTGAGGATTAAGGGGGAAAATCATATCTTAAGACTACTTTTAAGAAACTCCCTAGGTGATTCTACTGTGCAGCCCAGGGTTAGGAAACACTGAATCACACTGTAATCTCCAAGAGGGTGGAGAAAATGTCTTTTTGTGCTTAAAGTCCTTGGTGCTTAGGGAGCACAATGCCTTGCACAATGTCAGCATCCTGGAAATGGTTTTTGAGTGGATGAATAATTCTATTTATTTGGAAGATTAAAATGTAAATAATCCTTTCTCTGAAGACAGACACTCAGCCACTATCATCAAGAACCAATTTCAAACCAGAACCAGCAAACCATGATCCTGATCATCAAGATGTTATGCTGGCTGAGGACTCCACTGTGAGATGCTGAGCGGAACCAAACCCTGCCTTAGTAGATGCAGTTGATGTTTAATACTGACTCCTGGGACACTAGAAACAACAGGCTAAATGAGAATCATGCAACACACAAAAGAGAAGGAGACTTCAATAAGAGACAGATTTGGGGGCAGGTCAGTGTTTGGATGTTTACTCTAGGATTCTTGGGTTTTTGTCAGGCTTCCAAGTTTCAAGGCCCATGCCAGGTTCAGACTTGAAATGGACAAATGCACTTCCTGAATCCTCACACCTAATTCCAGATGGAAACACTGGGAAGTATTTCTGACCAGCTGTACTGCTGAGACAGAAATTATTCTTAGCACAATAGTGTCAGTGGCAAGCCAGGATTTTTTTTTCCTGATGTGATTGATGTTCAATTAGGCAGCCGGAAAAACTAGAAGAGCATTTCTATGTATAGGGAAGAGGGTTGGGGGGCATGATTCAGCATCTCAGTGTCATGTAGCATTTTGCTTTTTCTCCTGTGCTATGTCCTAGCAAGCCTCATTCAAGGAAACATTAGCATATAGAGTATAATGGGATTCAATGAACAAGGCTTTAGGATCAAATAATAATAAAGTAGGCCATCCAGTGTCTTTATTTATTTTTCTATTTTATTTTATTTTATTTTTGAGATGAAGTCTCACTCTGTCATCCAGGCTGGAGTGCAGTGGTGTGATCTATTCTCACTGCAACCTCCGCCTCCCGAGTTCAAGTGATTCTCCTGCCTCAGCCTCTCAAGTGTAGCTGGGATTACAGGCACACACCACCATACCTGGCTAATTTTTGTATTTTTAGTAGAGATGGGTTTTTACCATGTTGGCTAGGCTGGGTTTAAACTCCTGACCTCAGGTGATCTCCCCACCTTGGCCTCCCAAAGTGCTGGGATTGTAGGAGTGAGCCACCGTGTCCGGCCCATCCAGTGTCCTTAGACAGAACTCAAATGGTAAAACAGAAGGGACAAAACTCTTTATGATAAAAACCACATTTTGTAGCTTGCACCTGTACCCAATCAATACCAGGACAGCAAGGCTGTATTAAAATGCACATAGTGAACTGAAGTCAGGATAAGTCATGTGACAGACAACAATGCCATGTAAGGAAAAATTAGAAAAAAAAAAAGACAGGGAGCAAATATTCCTTATATGCCCACTCTGTACCAGGCTTTATGGATAACATCTCATGATCTCATTTAATCTTTGCAAGGTATTGTCATTCCCTGTTTACAGATGACAAAACTGAAGTACAAAGAAGTTAAATAACCACTTTTGTTTGTAAGTAGCTGAACCGGGTTGTGAACTCGGATTGCAGACTCCAAAGTCTGTATCTTTCCCACTGTGTCATGTTTTGGACCAGAGAGCTCTGACTCAACTCCCTGAAGGCCACCTTGGACTGCCAAATAAGGGTAGGTAACTGACTGCACCTGGCCTGGGGAGTGAGCAAAAAGGCACAGCAGTCAGAGGTGATCGCCTTATCAGGTGTTCTGATGCCAGTGTGTCCCTTGGCCTGGGATACTGGGAATGCGCTCCCTGATCCAAGCCAAGCAGTGGCAGCTCTCTCAGGCAGTGGCACTGGATGGCACTTTGCTGCTGGCCACCAAGGTAGAGAGTATCAGGTCACATCTGCCTCTGCCAAAGGAACCTTGAGTGGGAAAAGAGGCTCAAGGGACAGTAGAGGAAGATGTCAGCAGATCCCACAGAACTGGGCCCAAGAAAGGGCTTTTCTTTTCCAACCTAGGGAGAGCTAATGTGACAAGAAGTCCCAGCTTGCTGCTAAATGGACTTAGACAAGCTATAGCTGTTGGTCCCTTGGGTGGCCCCGCACTCTCAGCCTGTCTGCATGAGCCAAGTTGGCTCTAAAAATCTCATTCTAAGGAAAAAAGGAGCCAGACATCACCAGCTGACCCCAGTGACAAAGAGTATTGGGAGTGACACTGGGAATTCTACAGAGTGGCCAATTCAGGATAATAGAGTTCTGGTCCTATCTGTTTATAACCAGAGCTGTGTTACTTTCATCCTTCTGAGTCTCAGTTGCTTCATGTGTAAAATGGGTAAAACTAACACGTACCTTCAGTGGACTCTGAAGATGCTCTGCCCAGAGTACCATAGGTCCCTGTTCAGTGGCCCTCCCTTCCCCTGGCTTCCTTGTGCTTTGTGTCTAATGATCGGCACCTGTGAGTTTGCTCAGAGGCCTGCCCCTTCACCCATGCATGTAGAGAGCTGGTTGTGTCTGACTCCTTGGGCAGCCTGTGGGTATATGAAAATCCAGCTCATTTGCCTTGAGATGGGACAAACTCAGGTGTAATTTAAGCTCCAGAACTCCCCACAGGGTGCACCTGAGGCTGGGACTCTGCCTGAAATCTCAACTTTGCTTGGCTGTGTCCCTGTCTCTATCCTACTCTCCTCTCCTTTACTGGCTTGTCCTGGGAGTCCTTTAATAAATCACAAATCCTCATCTTAGAGTCTACCTCTGCGGAACCCAGATACCACCCTGTTGGGTTATTGCGAAGATCAAATGATATCATTTATGTAAATTGCTTAGCTCAATGCCTGGCACACAGGCAATAATCAATAAATGACAGCTGTTTATTTCTAGATGGAACCAAATGAAATTGTCTATATAACAACTACTTTTGACTCAAAAATAGTGATTTCCTATGGATCTGCCTAATGATATTTTACAGTCCAATCTCCTAACATTTTCCCTCCAGCTACCATGAAGAGATCTTTTTAAAGAAGACCGTAGCCTGCTCTAGTGGGTTCTCAATTCAGGGTCTTCCAAGTTCTACCCTTCCTAGAACAGCACTGGCCTCAAATGTTACCCCAGTCACTGGTGTGTGGGCTCTACTAGGCTAGGGCTGGGACAGACACACTTGTTATTTAACCAGAAAACCACGTGAGTCTGGGCCCCACCTAAAGCAGTAGAGAGGGCAGGGTGCGGGTGGGAAACAGCAATCAGTTTTGTCAAGTGGAAAAGGACCAGATCATAAAAAGGAAAAATGTTTTCCATCTCCCCCAAGGGCAATGTTTTGTAAATATATTTTTGTTTTATTTTCCTCAAAAAATGACTTTGGTGGCCTCTTAAAGCAGGCAGTTGTGAACTCACTCTTTGAAGGGCCATGGTGTATTTATGGTACATTTCAGCTTCAAACACTGAACAAATGAAAACTGTGTTTGTGTCAGCATGGCACTCCTGGTTGATGGAGACAGAAATAGGGCATGGAAAATTGTTGTTTGTATTTCCTCTAGCTATCGCCACCCCAACCTCATGACAATGGGAAAAGTCTATGTTACAAACAAGCCATCAGCTATCTCACTCGAAACACAGCATCCCCTCCCATCCCATCACGAGGGGACCCTGTGGAGGGTGACAGTCACACACAGAGCCACCGCCTCAAACACAGAGGAAACCAAGGGCCCTGGCAGCGGTGGACTGGTAGCAGATAAGTGAAAGGGACAAGATGAATCTGAAAATACAAGGGCAGGAGGGCACCAAATGACCTGCTTAATTGGCAAGTGCCAGTCATTGGTTAGATAGGAGGCTATGAGCTTGGAGATGAAGTCTTGGTCAGGTTCCCTGCAGAGCCTGGGCAGGTAGCAAAACCGGTCCTGACTGGGGAGCAGCCTTGGCTGCCCTGTGCCCTCGGTCTGGAGCCTATCAAATATATAACAGCACACAGAACACCTACCAGCTGGTGTCATGTATATGCTATCTGCTTGTTTATTCTCATACCCCTTCACCTCAACACACATGCACACACTTGCTCCATAAGAGAGAGGATTTTTTTTCGCTGCATCTCCTGAGTCTAGAACAATGCCTGGCACGTAACAGGTACTCAGTGCATATTTGCTGATTAAATGAATGAAGTATGATTGCCCATATGATCAATATGCAAAATTCCAGTGGAGGCAATTAAGGATACTGAGGCATTAGATAAGATTTGATTTTGCTCATTAGACTCTACTTACTATGGTAGGAAAAACTCAATTCTAAATTAGAAGAATTTGCAACAACAAGGACTCAAGGAACAATTTTTGCTTTACCAGAAAATACCATTAATCAGGAACTCCTTATAGATGTGGATGTTTTGTCTGTAGATCACAGCATACTTAGATGTTTCCAGATATTCATATGTTTAGCATTAGGTAGCACCAAGCTACAAGCTTTCTCAGACAAAAGCAAGCAAAAGCATACATTTGGTTTGTGCTTCAACATACAAATGACCCAGCTTCTCAGACGTGGGTTTCCAGGGGATGCACATGAACAGAAGTGCCTGGTGGGTCACATGCAAGTCACAGATTGGAGAAGATGTTTGTGGACTTCGTTCTAGTTCAGACAACACTCGCAACCCCTGTGGTGAGGCCCTCAGCCAGTGTGGGCTTTCTCCCAGTGAGTCTGCATACTCGACCAGAACTGTCAGATGGATCCCATTGATGTCTTTTTGGCAGGAGAACAGCTGCCCCTGAAATCACAGAGGGCCCACAGATGTCACATTGGCACTCGGCCATGGAATCACAGACTGTGTCTCTCATGGTCAATGGCTGGCCTCATGCAAAACTCTTTAAACCACCTGGCCAGACAGGGCAGGGCCTGAGCCAGGTGAAAAGTGTTGTCAGCCCCTGTCTTCTAATTGAGGGCAGAACACATAGGCCTTCAAGCATTTAGCTATGCATTTCAACACCACAGTGCCAGCCAAGGAGGGGTCTTTAGGCCTCAATAATCCTAGTGTTGCCTGGAAATGAATGAAGGAAGGTGGATTTTGGGTTTCTTTGCCCTTGTCTCTCTTCAGGAAGCTAAGGCTGGGTGAGAGTGGGGACTGCTGTTCTTCAGAGCCTAGGCTGGAGCAGACAGTCCCCACCCATGACAAGGGTGCAGGAGTGGGCTAAGTGGGCATGGTGCAGCAGGAAAAACCCAAGGAAGAACCAAGAAGATGGCCTCACTAAGCTGGTGTGGTTGGCGAGTGGGGCTGAGACCCACTGAGAAACTGCCTAGAACTACACTGCAGTTAGAAGCCACATGTGGACTTGAAACGTGGCAAGTCTGAATTGAGATGTGCTCTCACTCCAAAATGCACATTTAGAAGATTTTGGAAGGAAAAAAAAAGTGAGAAACTCATTAATAATTTTTATATTGATTATAGGTTGAAATGGGAATATTTTGGATATATTGGGTTAAATGATTTCATTTGCTAAAACGAATGTCATCTATTTATTTTTCTCTTTTTTAATATGGCTACTAGAACACCAAAAACTACATACATGGCTTGCTTTCTATTTCTATTGGATAACGCTGGCCTAGAGCCTGGTTATCTAAGTGTGATCCCTGGAACAGCAGCAGTAGCACCTGGGAGTTTGTCAAGAATGCAGATTCCCCGGCCACCCTCCAGCTCTCCTGTAGCAAAGTCTACAGTTTTAACAAGATCCCCAGGTGATTCACATGTACGATAAAGTTTCAGAAGCTCTGAGTTAGCTCATTCCCTAGGCACCTGGCTTTACTGTTGACAACCAGGTCAGCTTTGAGGGCTGCGGCAGAACAGACTTTGAGAGAGAGAGAAAACCTCTGGTGTGCTCTGAAAATCGGGGATCTGGGTTCTATTCCTGGCTCTGCCTTGAAATTGCTTTGTGACTTTGGGTAAGTCACTGGCCCCTCTCTGGGACCAGTTCCCCGTCCTGCAAATGAAGAACCTGGACTAGAAGACCTTCAAAGTTCCTGCAGGAGTTTTCTCTTGTACCAGCTGGTGGGACTAAAACCAACTCCTTTTACCAAGAGGTCTAGAAAATCCTAGGGAGGGTTTTGTTTTGTTCTGTTTTTACTTTGGCTTTTGCATCAGTCCCATTCAGAGTGGTTACACATGGTGGGAAACCAACACATATGTCTCCATTGTCACTGCCTCCTTTGGATCTCCCAAACTTTATTTTAATTAATGAACATTTTTGAGCACTTACTAGGTGCTGATGCTGATTCTAAATGCTTCACATGTATTATCTCCTGTAACACTCACAATTACCCTAAAAGGTAGGGCTTACCATGACTTTTTAATATATGAAGCGATTAAAGCACAGAGAGGCCAAGTAAGTGGTCCAAGATTATACAGCTGGCAATTGGTTAACACTCAGAAACCACCAGACTTTGGCCATGCAGGTATGCCTGATGAGGAAAGGAGTGACCTAAAACTATAAGGTCGTAAACATAAACATGAAGAAAGGAAAATATTAAAATAGAGGTAAATGGGCTGGGAGTGGTGGCTCATGCCTGTAATCTCAGCACTTTAGGAGGTGGAGATGGGGGGATCACCTAAAGTCAGAAGTTCAAGACCAGCCTGACCAACATGGTGAAACCCCATCTCTACTAAAAATACAAAATTTCCGGGCATGATGGCACATGCCTGTAATCCCAGCTACTTGGGAGGCTGAGGCAGGAGAATCACTTTAACCCCAGGAGGCAGAGGTTGCAGTGAGCCGAGATCAGGCCATTGTACTCCAGCCTGGGCAACAGGAGCGAAATTCTGTCTCAAAAAATAAAAAGTAAAATAAAATAGATGTAAATGAATCGAATCTACACATAAGGCCAAACTCTAGGTTCTTTCTGCAGCATTCATTTGATTCTCATATGATAGTCAGTATCACGCGTCTGGCAACCACAGCAATCTCTCTATTTCCACTCAGCACTCTCATGATGAAAGTCTCGTGGGAAAGACACTCTGTCCATGTGCTACAGTGACATTAATACCCTGCACACACATGCTTTGGCAAGGCTGATGCCAGTGAACGGGCAAGCTGATTATCTGAATTCATCTCCTTGTGAAATAATCTGAAAAGGGTTAATGCTAAAATAAGTCCTTTCCTTTTTTAAGATTCCTCTCTTCTCGTATGTATAAAATTTTCTGTAAAAAGAACTACTTGTAAAATAATCACAGCAATGCCACCAAAATCAGAAACGAAAAGGCAATTTAGCTGGCTGATTGTGAATGCAGTCTATGGAGGGCCGTCCTCCTGGCAGATGCCTCTGACCCAGCTGGGCTCTTGCCAGCCTTGTGGCCAGCTCTTGGCCCCTAGTGATGTCTTTGCCCTGAGTCCTATTCCCATGTCCCCACCTTGCAGTCCTCTTCTCCATCTTTTCCTCCAATTTCTGGTTCTAGGCTTCTTGTCTTATCTCTCATTGATGTCTTTGCATGTATCCCTTGGAGCTGATGGATTATTTTGACTTCGACATGCTGACTCCCTTAACTATAATTTGCACTGTCCCTGTAGATTATCCACCTCTGGCTGCTCCAGGGACTGGTTGAGCTCAGCCTGGCTTTCATAACTCTGTCCCAGCATTGCCACATAGCCTTTGTTCAGAGCAACTTTGACTTGACCAGAGCAGCCAAGAATGGAACACTGAGAAGGGCCACATTGGGATCCTCCCTCCTTTTAGATTCCCAAAGCCTCCAGGGGCTCGTTGTGGAGATGTGCAGATCTCTCCTTACGCTGAGTTACTTCCACCCAGAGAATGTGCTTACAGGCTTTCCTCCTCTACTCTCTGGGGAAAAAAAAATCTAGTTTTTCATAGCTAGGATGACCATATGATTTTTTCATCCAAATTGAGCTCTTTGTACAGTGGAAGGGGATGCTATTAATAATTGTGCCTGGATAAAAGGCACAAGCTGGGACTATCTGAGGCTAACTGGGGCATACAATGCCCATACTCATAGTCCCACTTTCCTCTCAGAGGTAAAGCCTGATACTAACTCTATCCCTTCATTATAAAATATATTTTGATTACTCCTTTGTTCGAATCTCTCAAACTTGCCCACAAAAGCTCTCTTAGTAGAAGAGAGCTGATGTGTATCCCCCTGAGTGACTGGTGCACAGAGCAAAGGGACCACCCAAAGCTTCCTGATAGCAGAGCTCGTCTTTGAAATCTGAAAAGAGCATATGAGTATTGTCATTCTACTTAATAATTCTCCTTGTTTTGCTTTAAAAAATGTTTTTTACTTCTCGTATATTTTTTCTTAAAATGTAAACTAAACTTGATGTCCAGGAAGATGCTTGCCGCAGGTTTTCCCTATGGTTTGCGTACCTTTGTTACTACTATGTAGACTGAGAAGCAGACATTACCATAGCCTCTCACCCAGTGGTGTTAGGGGATGGACACTCATGGTGCCCAGGGCATTTGTTGGCATGGATAAGATTACTCAGGTCAAGGCCTAGCTCAGGCTCTGAGCTTGCCTAAGCATTTCATTTTTTTTCTTTACAGAGTTTTCTGTTTCTTTATGTACAACAAATATAAGGCCAATAAATCCCCCTCCAAGAGTTTTCAGGGGCTTCATAATCATGCAATTCAAGGCAGTAATTGGGATTCTTTGCTTCTTGTGTAGGAATACTTCAGCTTGGTAATAAGCCAACTCTAGGTAGACCTTCTCCAAATTGGGGGTGTTTTGGGTCCCCTCCCTCCTTTCATCCCATTCTATGATCTCTGAAGAAACCAGAAGGCAGATCCCCTAGCAGCATGATTGCAGTGCTAGAATCCGTAGCAACTTGACCTGGATGGAGGATGAGAGGCAGGGCTAGGGCACAGGGGCTCTCTAGATGCATCTCCTACACTCCCTTGAGCATGACCTTCTTTCTCAATGAGACCTGACCTAACCGGAGAGGTTGAGGTACGCATTTTCTGTGATCCCACACTTGCCAGTCACCCTGGGCAACTCTCCTGCTAGCAAAGTTCACACACACACACACGTGTATGCCCGCACACACATGCACACACAGGTGCATATACACGTAGATACACACACTCCTGTTCTCTGGAGCCTGCAGCCATTTGCCATGTCTGAGGGTTTAGTACATCTTGTGTTCAATTCCTCCCCTCCTCCACTTCCCTCCTGCAGACTTACAATTTCCCCAGAGATGAAAGGATAATTTGAAAATTAACTTCTTATTCCAGCCTTTCTCCATAGCTCCAGGGAATATTCTCAGATCAAAACACACAGGACCTGGGAGACAATGATTAGGAGGGGGCCTAATAGGATGCTGGTAATGTTCTATGTCTTGACCTGGGTGGTGGTTACACAGGTATGTTCACTTTGAGATAATAATTGATGTACAATATGTGCTTTTTTTCTGAATACATGTAATATTTCAATGAAAATTTAAATGTTAAAACAAGCATAGTACCAGGTTATAGCTGAGAGGGAAGGCTGTAACCTGGAGATCGACTATCTGGATAAGCAATATGTCTAGCTCTTTTCTGGCTCTCAAGTGTCAATGCAGCCAAAGCTGCTGTATGGCTCCCAGGGCTGCCATGTTTCGGAGACGCTGGGCTGACAGCCTGCGCCATCTCCCTATTCCAGGGAGAATGCTGTTTTGAGGGCACATTAGTTTTAGATCTCATACTGACCTTTTGAGCCTCTTGGGCAGATTCACGTTCCTAGAATAAAAGAGTCAGCAGGTCCTTGGAGGGGAGGCAAAGGGGTTAAGAGCTTAGTGTATTCAAACCCTACTTCTGCCACTTTCTAGCCATGTGACCTTGGGAAACTTATATAAACTTTCTAATTTTCAGTTTCCTCATCTGTAAAATGGGGCTAATAATAGTGCCTGCCCCATATGGTTGCCGTGGGAATTCCCTGTACTGCATATGAAGGGTTTAGCCCTGGGCCTGGCAAAAACTGGTAAGTATCCATTAAAGACTGAATGTTATAATTGAGTCCAACCCCCGCACTTTATGTGAGGAAACTAAGACCCAGATAGAAAAGGGAGTATCTTATTGAAGGTCACAGAGCCAGGATCTAACACTGATAATCCAGGCCTCCCCATGACTAGGACTGTGGAGCTCTCTTCATGATAACATGCACTTTTTCTCATACTAGGGGTCCTCCTCACTTGGGCAGGCCTCTGCCGCCATGCTTGACTCATCCAAGCACCAAGCAATGTGAACTCCTTTTGCTCACAACCCCTTTAAGTGAGAGGGGACTGTGATGAATGCAGTTTCATTCACCTGATAAGATGAATCCCCAGGTTGGGGAGAGAGGAAGGGGCAACCCCTATGACCTGGAGTACCTCACTGTGAACCACCCCCGAGACCACACAAGGGGTAGGTTAAGGGGAAGGTGAGACTCTTGTTTAGTAAACACAGAGTACCTGCTTTGTGATCAGGCCCAGTGCTGGGGACAACTGGGAAATAAGAAGGATTCTACCTTCCTGGAGCTCCCAGTCTGGGAGAGGGTAGGTGAAGAGATAGAGAAGGGTGATTCTGAGAGAGGGTATTCAAAGGAGAAGCAAGGGAACATATCACAGGGGACCCAAATATCTGTGGTATGAAGCAAGTGACATGGTCATGGAGGCAGTGATGTTGTCCTAGGGACCAGAAGGCTGGGTAGGAGCCACCTGAGTAAAGTGAAGAGTGGCAGAGAGGAGCCCAGAAAAAGGCCCTGGGGTGGGTTAGGACATGGACATGGGGGCCTGGAGAATAGGCTGGCAGCTAGGGAGCTGGGGGAGCAGTGTGAGAAGAGGTGAGTGTGAGCGTGCAAGATCTCCCTAGCATGCTGAGATGAGAATTCTGGACTTTATTCTATGAGATTTGAGAAGCCTCTGTAGGGTTTTAAGTTGGGAAGTCACACGATGAGATTTGCCTTTTAGAAAATACCTGAGCCTTGAAAGTCAGTCCAAATCCAAAGGCACCACTTGGTGCAGAATGTGGGAGGCTCCTGCAGCCCTCACCATTCCCACGACCAGAGCAACAGGGGCCCTTTGAGACTGGTGTACCTTCATTCATTAGAAAGAGAAATGGAGGATTAGAGAGGGAGGTAGGCTTACCCAGTGTCACTCAGCACCTTAAAAGAGGCAGAGCTAGGTCCAGTTTCCAAGTCTCCAGCTGCAATCCCTGCTGCACTTGCAACCATCCCCCTGCCTCACATGGCTGTTTCACTAGTTTGTGTGAAAATCTTTCAACCCTAAATGAACTGATAGACTCTTAACGAGCACTAAATTCATCTTTGCAGAATGAAGGAATTTCAGTGCATGGAAACCCTGGGTCTGTTACCCTCCTCCTCTTCCTTAACGTTATCTTGGAGCCGGCAGAGCTTGACTCCTCAGCCTGGCCATACCTGCAGGCCTGCTCAAAGATACTGGGAAGAAGGTGTGGCTACAGGGCCTGATTCTAGTAAGGGCTGCTTGATACCTGCTTCCCCCACCCCTACTGCTGGGGTCTGGAAATCCTCGAGGCTTCTTCTTCAGTTGCTCCCACTGATGGATGATATCATAGGCATTTTGAAATGAGAGGAAAACTCCCATTTGGCTGGAAATTGAGGTGATTTAAAGGCAGACAGCAGAGTTTCTGAACTGAGAGGACAGGACGACCATCCAAACATGCCTAGGTAAGTGGTCTGCAGGGCCTCCTGTGGGAAGGTGTGGGATTCGCTGGAGGCTGGCCCAGGGTGGAATCATGGCAGAACCTCCTCTGAGGTCAGGACCAAGGTCAGCATTTGGGTTTTGCTCTCATCCTACCCCAAACCCACATTAACTACAGCTAGAATGAGGGAGGGATTTTTCCTGGTCCTAGTCCTGCCTGACCATGGGCTTTTATGGAGTGAAGGACTTGGATGGGAAATCAACACTCACTGAGCATACAATGTGCCTGGCAGTGTGATGAAGGCCTGTGGGTTATAATGACCAAACTTTGGGCAATGTGCCAACCAGGGATCTTGAGTCCATAGGGATGTGACCAGTCTTGGAGGATGGGTGCGAGGAACTCTATCCTTGGAGAGAATGGGTATTCCCATAGTTAATCATCCTGGAAGGGCTGGAAATGTGGTGAGCCTCAGGACTGGATGAGGGAGAAACATATTCCTTACTCTGGTGTCTGTGGGGCTGGCACTGGGCTTGCAGTATGGAGAGGCCTTGAGTGATCTGGAGGTGGTTGAGTGCCCTTGGTCCTGCCCTTGGAGAGGAGCTTGGTCTTTACTGTTTACCACGGTGGAGGCAGTAGCAGCTCAAAAAGCACCAAGTTTGGTGATAATCAGCATTACGTAGTGCTTGGGTGCCCCTGACTAAGGGGTATGTCTGAACGGCTGCCCCTCTTCTGAGAGTTGCAGGCTACAAAGACTGACCTTTAGAATCAAATCAAGAGCTTCACCTTCATCACTGGGATCTCAGAGACAGCCAGCAGTGGGAACAACTGTGCCAGCAGGGCAGATACCTCCTGCTGGGCATTGACACATGAGTCAATACCCTGGGAAAGTGCCCAGAAATGATGGGAGACATTGTGACAAGGGCTGAAGTCCAGCATGTAGACCTAGGGTATAACAGTTGGCATGAAAAGGAAGCGTAATTCTATTTAAATTGAGTACAGGAACAGACACTTTACATATTACTTCATTTTTTCCAACAATGCCCTTTGAAGAAAATAGAGCTAATTATCCCCACTTCACAGATGAAGAAACTAATTTTCAGAGAAGCTCTGTCAGTGATTTCCAGTTTTTGGATTTCACAATCAAGTTAAAACAATTGGGGGAGTATACTTGGGTTGTTAACTTCAATTAGTAAGGAAATTTTAAAAATTAAAAAATGCTAAATCTAAACTTAACATCCCATTTTTGTAAAAGAAAAGATATTTTAATGCAAATGATTGTGGCAGATAATTTAATCAGAATAAAGGCCACTTTTTAAAATGTAATAAAGTTACGTTGTTGAAGGTCTAATTTAATATCCTGATTTTTCTCCCTCCTCTGGGCATTAGTGAAATGTGGCCTTGTCCTTGTACTGGTTTGTGGAGTAAAGGTTGCAACCCCAGGGGCTGAATGACTTGCTCATGTTCGGGTCAATCAGCCAGAAAGGGGCAGAGCCAACTCACACACACTCGACTGGAAGCCCAGCCTTTCTGGATGCCCTGTACATCTCTGCTTCACTGAGGCAGGCAGTGGGGACCACAGTGCTATCTAAATCCTTGCCAAGGTGCTCCAAGAGAACATCCAGGCCTCGCCTGATTCTTCTCCCCACAGGCCTCTTGGATGGGCTCAGTGACCTGGCTGAGAGATCTACCAGTAATGCCAGCATAGGGGATTTGGCTGATCTCAGTAAAATATGTTTTTATCTGTACCAAATTATGACCCATAAAAATTTAGTCCTTGCTAGGACACAAGCAGCTAAAAAAGAAGGTGACCCAACTCGACCTTTTCTCTTGTAGGAAACACATCGCTGACCCTGCCTTCCTAAGCTCTGGCATGAGGCTTTCTGCTCCACCCCTCCACCCCCAACACTGTTTAGAGGAAATGAAAAACTGCTTTCTCTCCTTGGCCCTCCCCATTCAAACTTACATGGGTCCCAAAACAAAGCCACTGATGACTTCCCAAACTCCAGGCTACTCTCCCTTCCTCAGAGAAACACAAAATATTAGCACTACAAGGAACTCTAAGGATCATTTAATACAAAAACCTCATTTTATCTATATGAACCAAAGCAGTCACTGAAACCCAGATCTTCTTACTTCTAGCCAGAACCAGGGTGGCACAGTTGACAATCCACAGATTAACAAAGGTTTCGATCTAGTGCTCCCTCGTCTTAGCTCTGCAACCTTGGAAAAGCTTCACTTCTCTAAACCTCAGTGTTTTTATCTGAAAAATGGGCAAAATGAATATGATATGTTTTGGATGTTTGTCCCATCCAAAGCTCATATTGAAATGAGTATGGAGATGGGGCCTGGTGTGAGGTGTTTTGTCATGGGGGTGGATCCGTCATGAATGGCTTAGCGTCATACCCTTGATAGTGAGTTCTCTCTCAGTTCATGCCAGATCTGGTTATTTAAAAGAGGGTGTGCCACCTCTGCCCTCTCTCTCACGCTCCCTCTCTTGCCATGTGATATGTAACTCCCCGTCCCTTCTGCTATCATTGTAAGCTTCCCGAGGCCCTCACCAAAAGCCGATGCTAGTGCCACGCTCGTGCAGCCTTCAGAACCATGAGCCAATGAAACCTCTTTTCTTTATAAACCACCCAGCCTCAGGTACTTCTTTATAGCAACACAAGCAGACTGACACAATACCAGCCTCCTAGGTCCTCACAGAGATTAACGGGCTGTGTATATAAAGCACTTCACAATGTGCTCGGCACACTGACCACACAGGGCTCAGTATACATTTCCTTTCTGGGCAGTTTACTAATTCCCTAAGGCTCAGTGTTCTCATCTGTTAAGTGGGGATAACAATTGGATTACATGAGATAATGCATATGTGTAAAAGATTAGCCCAGTTCTTAGCACATACCAAGCACATGGAAGCAATTATTAGTAGCATATTATCATCATCAGCCCCTTCTTTCTTTCCTCCCTCTCCAGATTCCCACTCCTCAGTCTACATAAGTAAACAGAGCAATGTGTAGGGTGTACTGTGGGCTAATTATGTCGTATGTGGGTAAGGGGCTGTCTAGAGGAGTGAGTCCAGGTGCTGCGCCTGATGCTCTGGTGGTGGTGGGCAGCCCTGGAACCCTGCAGAGTGAAGTCCACTCCATGACTTGCTCTCTCTGAGCTGCTTTATCAGGGACATGTGGCTAACACAAGCTATCTTAATATTCTGGACATCTATCAATTTCCTGCTAGATATATTTTTTCATTTGGAGATGTCCTAATTCCTATGTGAGACCACCACGCAAACTTCCCGAGGCTGCCAGACACCTGACACATACATCCCACAGGAATTCCACTCAGATGTGCCCACTGGCCTCAGCAGATGCCCACAGTGGCTTCTTAGCTACCTGGTCTGGAGGGCATGCTTACTATGCATTGGTGAGAGGTCCTGGACTCTGAAGACATGTACTATGTAGAGAGAATTCCTGTACTCAGAACCCAGACTCGCCAGAGGCTGGCCAGATTCTCCGAGAATTGCAGGCCATTGGCATGAAGGATCAAGGGCTCATCCCAGGGGGCAAATCTATTGCCAAATCCCATTGGACTGGTCACCTCTTTAGAGGGACTTGGGCAGACCGGTGGGCCATTAATGCCAAATAATCAAGTCCATAGGCTTCTAGAAGATAAACCTGATCTCAACTCAGCCAGCCATTTCACACAGAATGGTGCAATTACCTCCAAGTTGCAGAGAAACCTGGGTTCAAATGCTGACTCTATCACGAACTGACTTTGGGTGTTTCCTTGCCATTCAAAACCTTAATTTTCCTATATATAAAATGAGGGCAAGCAAATCCATCTTTTATAACTGCTGTGAAATTAAATTGAAAATTGTTAATAGTTCAATTTCTGGCACATTGTCATCATTGGATAATGACCCAGTTAGGGCAAAACATATGAAGAAGGACTGCCAGGCATGACATTGTCCCCAGAAGCTAGATCATTCGAGTTCAACCCCTGGCTCTGTCTCTCATTAGTAAGTTAGTTAACTTCTGCACCTCAGTTTCTCTATCTATCTGTAAGTGGGGATAATGATAATACCTACCCCAAAGGGGTTTGTGATGATTAAATTAATTACTTAATGTAAAACGTTTAGAACAGTGCCTGGCACCCACTAAGTGCTGCATAAATGTTGGCTATAGTGATTCATCAGTAGTCTGAAATAAATTCCTAAACCATGCGCTTTGGGAAGCCCTTGATTATTTGGCTTTAGTGACATGACAGGTGCAAAGAAGGCACGATACCCTGAACTTTCTCTCACATGAGCTCATTCCTGAGCTGAAGAGCCATGTTTTATAATAATTACAATTTCTGGAATGCTTGTCATATGCCAGTTCTTTTACAGACTTTAGCTCTCATTCTCACAGCAACCCTCTTATATAGACATTATTATCTACATTTTACAGGTAAGCAAACTAAGGTTCAGAGAAGTGAAGTGATTTTCCCAAGAGAGCAGAGCAGGTAGGGATAGAGGCAGGATTCGAATGCAGGTCTGTCTGGCTCCATAGGCACAGCCTCCTTGCTTCCCTAAGCAGAATGGGGTTCTGCGTACCTCTTGTGTGTATGCGCGAGGGGTGTGTCCTACAGTTCCTTGGCACTCGTTCAGCCCTGCTGGCCTGGCTGGGTGGTTGATATTCAAAAACTGGAGGGGAGGGGAAAAAAACCTTTAAAAACAATAAACAGTGATTCAGACTGAGTCTTTACTCAGGCGGTTACGGGAAACTGGCGGGAGGCGACAGCCTTAGTCACTTAGGAATGGCCGAGCCCCTGACTCATGGGCAGCAGATCACGCTGCTCAGGACAGAAGCCAGCACTGTGTTTGGTGCCAAAAGTCAGGAAAACGCTCTGAAGAGGGAGTGGGGGATGAAAAGAACAATGCACTGGGGCCAGAGCTATCTTTTGTGAGGAGCCAGGCTTGTCCCGGGCGCTGGAATAACATCCAAACTCCCAAGCCTGATGTTCCAGCCCCCTTTCTGGACACCTCCTCTTTTCCCATCTGATGTCTCTCTATTCTCATTCAAGAACTCCACCCTCCAGCCAAATGGGATGGCCCTCTGTGCCCCTCGCTCTTGCCCTGTCCTTGTCCCTCACTCCAGGTGCCTTGGCCCGCAATCCTCCTGGCCTCTCTTGTGCCCAATAGGTAGGGCCCCCCTCCACGGCCCTTCCTCTTGCCTTCAGCACTAAACTCAGTCCATCATTCCTCAGGTATTTATAGAGCACACACTATGTGTTAAGTTCTATGTTAGATACTGGAAATCCAAAGTTAGCTTAGACACAGTCCCTGACCTCAGGAAGCTCACACCTAGTGTGTGTTTCAGTACCAGGTACAGGAGTACACAGGTAACAACAAGAACCTCCAAAAAGAAGGAGCCATAATGTGGGAAGCACAGAGCCCTGCTGGGGTGTCCCAAACCACCCTAGGAACCCAAACCTCCTAGGGTTCCCTAAAGGAGGTGATGTCTGAGATGAATCTTGAAGAGAAGGAACTGGTCAAGAGATGGTGTGGTAGACAAGGGAAGGATATAAAATAATCTCTTCTAAACAAAAACAGAAACAAAAGCTGAGGCAGGTAATGTGAGTTTATTGTACCAAAAAGGGGAGAAAATGAAGAAAAAACAAAGGGGCCAACTAATAGCCTCCAAATATTTTTTCTTTCTTTTTTTTGGAGATAGTCTCACTCTGTTGCACAGGCTGGAGTGCAGTGGTGTGATCTCGGCTCACTGCAACCTTCCAGGTTCAAGTGATTCTCCTGCCTCAGCCTCCAGAGTAGCTGAGACTACAGGCATGTACCACCATGCCCAGATACATTTTGTATTTTTGGTAGAGGCTAGGTTTCACCATGTTGGCTGGTCTCAAACACCTGACCTCAGGTGATCCACCCGCCTTGGCTTCCCAAAGTGCTTGGATTACAGGTGTGAGCTGCCACACCTGGCCAGCCTCAAAATCTTGTTAAAATTTTGGAGTAATTTCTTTCAGCCCTTTCTCCATATATTTCTATGTTAGAGATATACACATTTTTTAAAAACCAAAAACAAGTTACTATGACTGTTTTGTAATTTGCTTTTTACATTTAACAACATAGGAAATCTTTCTATGTTGATACTCGACATAACACAGAAGCCACAACTGATCTGGCCTGAGAGTGGTAGGTTTGGCTTGTCGAGGTGTGGGGAAAATTCTGAACTTGAACACCTAGCACTGGGGAATGTGCTCATCTATTCTCCACCGGCCCCACCTCTTCTTGTTGTCTTATACAGATAAGATCTGCTTCTCTGTTCACATCAGGGGCCTGACCAATCCAGGCATTAGCATTTTGAGCCCCTGATCCTCAACATTTGAATGGCTGTGGAGTATCCTGGAAGATGATGCCCCTTGATTCACCTGGCATTTTCCCTGTGCTTCTCTTTTGACACTGCCAATTTCTACTCTAGATAGCAATTGATCATGTAGCTGCTGCCTTCTCATCTGTGGGCTCCTCAGACACAGATTCTGTATGTGATGTTTCTTGCTCTCCCATCACAGAGCCTAGCAGAGCTCCATTGTGAATGGTACACAACAGGCAGTCACTAAACAGTTGACGAAAGGACAAAGGAGGAAATTTACAGGGTTAAGCTCTTGACCCCTCCCAGTGCAGGTGAGACACCCACTTCATCCAGATACTGCAGTGAGATGACAGGCATGGGTTCCGGAGTAAGCCTGCCTGGGCTCCTATTCTGGTCCCACCACTGACCAGGTTAGGCAAGTTACTTAATCTTTCCACGTTTCATTTATCATGTACAAAATGAGAATACTAATTGTACCCATCGTGCTAGGTTGTTGTGAAGGTTTAATACTACACAAAAGGATCTTAGAAGAGAACCTGGCACACAATCACAAAAGTTAGCAATTGGTTTTCTTCTTATCATCCTTATTATCTTGGGCTCTCTCCAAGTGTGAGATGGGACTCAACTCCCCTCTGAAGGAGGTTTTCTTCTTGGTCAGCATCTCCTCCCTCTTATTCCTGGGGCACAGCCTCTCCCTGTGGAGAGGGGTCTCTGGCCAGTCCCCAACCTGACAATAGGGATGCATTCTCTTCTCCTCAAAGGAGAAGGATACTGGGATTGTGGCCAGCAGTTTCCAGGCCTTTGGAAAAATCTCAGTGGGTTAGACCAGGGGTTGGCAAACTTTTTCTATAAAAGGCCAGATAGTAAATATTTTAGGCTTTGCAGGCCATATGGTCTTTGTTGCAAGCACTCAGTCTTGCCCTTGCAGCATGGAGGCAGTCACGGACAATATAGAAACAAATGGTCATGACTGTGTTCCAACGAAACTGTATTTACAAAAATGTGGCCAGCCGATCTGACCTCGGGGGGCATAGTTTGCTGGTCTCTGGGTAGATCAATCACAAACTCATGTACTCAGGGCTGTGGGTCTTTTCTTCTACTCTGTAACCTCAAAAATCTCCTTTCCTGCCCCGAACCTAATTTTTGTCATTTATCAATTGAGGAGTTTAGGATAGATAACTTTTAAGAGTCATTCTGTCTTGAAAATGCAATAATTCTATGACTGACAAATTATGTGACATTGGGCAAGGCCCGTCCCTCTTTGGGCCTCAGTCTTCCCCTCTGTAAAATGAGGGGGATGCATTGATTATCAAGTCCTGATCACACGCTGTGTAGGAGGCATTGGGCTTGTGAGGCACCCGGACCATGGCCAGGTGCTGCCTTTGCCCACCTCACTGCCCTTCTCCCCACAGCCGGGGACCTCTGCAAGCTGTCACCGTGGGCTCGGCCAAAATTCAGTCATGCTTCGTGATGCAGTCAGGTTGCTCTTGCCCAAATGGCTTGCCTGGAAATCACTCCGCAGCCAGGCTGCAGCAATCCAGGTTTGATTACGCCAGCCATATGGGGAGACTCTTTGTGCAGAGTGCCAAGTGGCAGCACAGGCTGAGGTTAGTATCACCATGGTCTGGACCAGACTGCAGCTTGCCTCAGAGGCCAGTATGGACAAGGAGTTCTCCACTTCACAAGGCCGAGCTAAGAGTCTTCTTTTGTGGCTGGCAGTCTTGATTCTGCCCTTGAGAGGCACTGCCTTTACTCCTGGTGTGGTTAGCAGGCGCCCACAAACTCACACACGCACACACAATCACAAGGTACTCTTATGGCCTTCACGTCCTAGGAAATGTCTTAAAGATCTAAGGAGAGTCAGGAAGCTCTCCAGACTCAATCAAATGCTGCTTTTATCCCCGTAAAAAGAGAGGGCCAGCTGCTCTGGCCTGACCCACAATGAGGTAGCCCTTAGGAGATGAACTGAGTCGCCAGTGGGAAACCACAGCATTCCTGTAGCCTAACCCAGGCCAGGGACAACCTGGTTCCCTGAGAGCCAAGGTGCCAACAGCAATGACACCACCAGCACACTGGGCAATTCTACCCAGCATATGTCTCCACCCCATAGAGTGCATGACGTCCACATCTTCCCTGGGGTATTGGAATAACAAAGGCTGTGTCCCAGCACTATTGTACAGCTAGGGAAGCCCGGAAACCAAGCTACAGGAAACTGGTTGCTATGGTTTCCTTGAGCATAATGCCATAGAAATTGCTTTCTAAAAAAAAAAATATATATATGTATTTTAAGACTTCTGGTTTTTTTTTCCCAGGGAGAGGTAAGGAGGGAAACACTGACTTCGATATTTACCATACGTCAATCATTGTGCTAGTTGTAAATACTCAAAGCAAATCACTAGGCTTGGTAGTACTATCTTCATTTTGCAAATGAGAATATGGAAGCACAGAGGAACTAACACTCTTGCTCACAGACACACAGCTGGAGGGTGGGAGAGCCAGTTCTGAACTCAAGATCTCCATACTCCAGTGCCTGCTCCCTTTCAAATACATGTGCTGGGAGCCAGGAGATCCTGCAACCTAGAGTATTCTTATTATGAGGCCAGGCTGGAGCAGGAAGTGTGATAGAGGAGAAAGGGACAGGGAAGCAGCTAAACGAGAGAAATCAAACAGCTGGGGAATGAAGACTGATGCCTTCTGATGTGCCAGAACAAGGCTCTCAGGGTGGGTGGAAGGAGCACAGGATTTGGCATCAAAGGAACTTAGTGTGAAGGTCACCTTCCTCACTCCCAGCCAGAGCTTCCACATCTGTAAAATGGGTATAACAATAATATCTGCCCTTAGAGTTGCTGTAAGGATTAATTGAAATAATATGCATCAAATGCACGGTACAAAGTAAGCACTCAGAAAATGTTAACATTCTTACGATTGATATTATTAATTATACTGCTGTGAAAACTCACTTATGAATTATGAATTGCTATACAAATATCAATTAGTTTCAGGGGGGCTTGAGCAACTCTGGGGCTAACTCAGTGGAGGGCCTAGAGTTAGAGCACACTTGGGCCCCGGGACTGGCCATGCCGGTTGGTAGACTCCACAATCCACACACGGTACAGAGCAGCCCTGATTTATTGGTGAATAGAGGGAAGCTTCCTACTACACATTTCTCAGTCCTTAAGGCTTACCTTAAGGGCTCCCTTCTCAGAGAAGCCTTCCCTGCCCACCAGGACACATACACGTGTGCTGACACACGCATGCATACACTCCCTGTAAAGAGTGAACACCTACCGCCTGTGCCCAGCTATATAAGGCATCACTCTGTAGTTGCATGCATTCATTCCACAAATATTTATCGAATACCTACTATTTGCTGTATCCTGTGCCAGGAGGCATATGACATGTTCCCTGCTCTTCAGGAGCTCACAGACAGCGAAGGAGACAGAAAAGCAACTACAGAGTGATGCCTTATATAGCTGGGCACAGGCAGTAGGTGTTCACTCTTTATAGGGAGTGTATGCATGCGTGTGTGAGCACATGTGTATGTGTCCTGGTGGGCAGGGAAGGCTTCTCTGAGAAGGGAGCCCTTAAGGTAAGCCTTAAAAAATACCTGGGAATTTATCAAATCAGTGGGGAGGGTAGACTGAGAAAAAGAAATGATACTTACAAAGACTTCAGGGCATTTTTGAAACATGATTAAAGTTCAAGTGCACATCCATGGCACAGAGTTGGGGAAAGCTAGAGAGGTGAGTTGAAGGAGAGAGGGAACAGAAATATGGGTTGGGACCAAGCTGAACAGGGCCTTTTATAATATGCAAAGGATCCTGGAGGTTTCTCTCTGTTGGGGCAAGAGGAGGAAGCTGCTGTGTGCGTGAAGGATGTGGCCACAAGGTCTTTGGAGGTCTTGAGGGGGTCGGGTTAGAAGCATTCAGGCTCTTACTCTCTGCTAGGCACCTTATTGAGCTTTTTGCTGGATTTCCTACTTTGATTTCACCCAAACTCCATACAATGGTGCAACTATGTCCCCATTTTGCAGATGAGGAAACCAAGGCTTAGCTAAATTCTGTGCTAGATTTGAACCCAGGGATGGTGGCCCTTTCCCCTCCTAATAGCTGCTGCATCTTACTGTGGACAGGGAGCACATTTCAGAGGTCACACAAGAGACCAGGAAAGAAGCTGTGATGTCTGAAGGAGGGAAGTGTCTTGTGGGTGGGGCTGTGGTGGAAATCTTACATTCCAGGCAGAGAAGTGCCCAGGAATTCCAAGGCTCAGGAAAACCTGCTCTCTAGGTGACCTCACTCACAGAAACTTCCAGCCGTTCACATATGGCCATTGAGATTCCTTTCTGGGCTTGCCCCTACCTTTCGTTTGAAGGAGGTAAGCCTGGCCCATGACAACGCTTGAGAACAAACTGCTCACTGCAAAACTGAGAGAAGGAAGCAGAGGCATATGCCCTTTCTCCCTTGGGGAATTTGACCTTTGGGGCTGGTTGCTTACAACCTTCCATTGAGAAAAATTGCTACTTGGGAGCTGCAGCCCCTCCTGCCTGTCAAGAGTGGCTCTCTGGCCCAAAGGCTGGCACCCAGAGGGACTTGTACTCCTTCTGAGAGCTCGCCCTCCCATCCCTCTTGTGCAAAAAAAGTACCCTGGAATGGAAATGAAAATAATGATTGGGGCATAGTGATCCTCGGGACAGTCTCGAGAGGTTTCCAGGTAGCTCAGGGAGCTGGCAGCTTCAGGAGTTCCTGATGCAGAGGTAACAGAGTAGATGAGTTGGGGTCAGCGGGAGAGAAGGCAGTGGAATAGCCTAAAACTTAGCCGAAAGCTCCTTCCACATCCCAGGCTAGAGGCACTTGGCTGCACAGCCCAGGACTGATGACGGCCCTCGATGCTTTCCAAGTGCCCCTGAGTTGCTGTTACTTAATTAGCTCCATGGCCATAAAAGGCTGCCTCAGCTTGGAGGAGGCGCCTGGCCCCAAGAAGCAGCACACTGAAGTGTTATAAAAACACAGCACGGACAAGAAGGGAAAAGAAGGGCAGGTGGTAAATTCAAGTCATCTTGGGTCTGTTGTTTCTAATAGCCATCGCCCTTCCTGGCCTGAAAGGATCCCGGGACCCTGACCCTGAGCCCTGGTGGTTCACATTCACTGCTGTGCCCAGATTTAACCCATCATGGAAGGGAGGAAACAGGCCCCAAGAGGAGAAAGTTGCAAGCTTTGGTGCATGTGTTGTTTAAACAAAACCAGAAGACAAGGCATACAAAATTTCAGCCCTCCATTTAAAACCACTTCCGGGATTCTTGTAAAACTAACGAACGTGCCACTTAATGTCTTCTATTCCCCCCAGTTAACACCTCAATTTGAGAAGATTATTGTAGAATATAGTACCCAGTAAACCTGTTATCAGAGAAGCTGGGCTCACAGGGTGGTGAGAGGACAGGTTTGGACTCAAACTTCTCTGGGTTTGAATTTTGGCTTGGGCATCTCCTGGTGTTTGACCTTAAAAAAATAACTTCACCCTTCTGTTCTTCATTTGTTTCCTCATCTGTCAAATGAGGATAATAATAGTATCTATTCCTTAGGATTGGTAGAAGAATTAAAATTCTGTGCATAAGGCACACAGCACAGTGCCTGGCATATAGCAGATGCTCAATAAACACAGGCATATCTGAATATAATTATAAAACTCAATGTAGCCTCTCTAGCGTTCTGATTCTATAAATGGAGATAGTAATAGGTATCATTACAGGGTTGCTGTGTGGAAATTCCTTCCATGATAATGGTCCTCAGCATATTCTCAGTATTAGTCCTTTTCTCTTTTCTTTCCCTCCCTTGCCTAGGCTGCACAGAGGTTCAGGGCCAAATTTAATGTTTAATACAGCTCTTGGGCAATGGCTATTTCTTTTCCTTTCTATTGTATCAACCATGTTGTATCCATGCAACTTGTTATAACCTGTCTTAAGTTCCTTTTGAAGAGAGGCCAGGAACAAACAAACACACAAACACAAATCTATATTCTGCCCCATGGGAACTCTTCCCTGTTCCTCTGCCTGCCTCCTTAAGACCTAAATCGTCTGGCTTAGAAAGTACCATAAGCTGCCAGCTAGGAGCTGTATGGGTCCCTGACCCCTGATTCCCACTGTTTCTGACACAGAGGGCACTCAACCTGCCCATTGGCCTGTCCTGAGCCTGAGCTGGTGGGTGCAGGAGGTACCAGCTTGCATCATCTCTTAGGCTCCTTCCCAGTGTCTTCTCTCTGCCGCTGGGTCTGTGTCAACTACCCTCAGCACATCCCTCCTGCTCTCCCTCCCTTGGATCAAGAAGATGAGAAAGAAGTCTTATTGGCCACCATTTCCAGAGCATTTACAGGGGCTCATTGGCTCCGGAAGACACTCCCCAAGAGGAAAACCCTATCATGATACCCCCTTTATGGGTGGAAAATTAACACTTGGAGAAGTAGAATAACTTACTCAACCAAGGTTAGTTGGTGGCAGAGCCAGGAACAGAACCCAGGCCAAGGAAAAATGAGTCACAATGCCACTTTGACCAGCAGTGATACCCACATAGACCTCCCTCACTAATGGCTGAATGCAGATTCAGGCTCTGCAACTTTATAAGAATAAAAAAGATGGAGAAAAATTAAACAACCACACAAATCCCAAATATTTCTTGAGCATGGACTCAGGACCTAGTGTTGGGCTGAGGACCTGGTGAGGCTGTGCACTGCATTTTGCCATGTTCCCGGAAGCATGCTTAGTAACTCCATTGGGGTTCCCAGGAGATGTAGTGCTGTTCCCTGCTCCATCCCCTGGCTTGCTGTTCCCTCAGCTTAATCTCATTACTCCTTTCTTCCATCTCATTCCTCGATGTTCAGACTTAACTCAGAAATCGTCCCCAAGACGTCTACATTCCCACAGTGCTTGGTGGCACCCATCTCTATTCTAATGGTCTGTCTGTGAATGTCTCTTCCTCTAGACAGGGCATTCTCTGGGGACATGGATGAAGATTTACACATCTTTGAATTCCACATGTAGAGCAGCGCTAGGCATGGAGCAGGAGCTCCTAAAGGTTTGTTTACCTAAATCAGGAGGTGGTTTATAGTCTATGGGTCAGATCTGGCTGTTGGCCTGTTTTTATCTGGCCCCTGAGCTAAGAATGGTTTTATGCTTTTAAAAGGTTGCAAACAAATAAAATAAAAACAAGAATATGCAACAGGGACAGTACGTGGCTCTGCAAAGCCTGAAATATTTATGATCTGGCCCTTTATGGAAACAATTTGCCAACCCCTGCTCTAAACTGTTGAAACTCCGTATTAGGTGGGAAATAGGTGGGACATAGGAGCTAAGGGGACAAGTAGGGCTCAGCCTGACAACAAGCAGCTTCTCTGGATGCAGGAGAAAGGCAGGAGCCACAAAGAATGGAGGGGGGGTGCGGAGGAGTACATCATGCCAACCTGCTGTGGGTGCAGGGGGTGGTCAGAGAGACTCCACGGGGCAAGCTGAGTTCAAAGGGTCAGTGGGGTTTTCAGAGTCACCATCAATGAGACATATTCCCAGCTGAAGGACAGGACGTAAAAACTACATGAAATAAGCAGCTCTGTGTAAAGAGCCTGATAACTTGAGAAATCACACCATAAATTATGGAGGGATACATGTGTGCTTGGGATTGCTAAATGTCATGAGTTTTTAAAGCACAAACGAGTAGTTGGTGAGACAAGAACAAGAGCAAACAGTACAAAACAAGGCAAATCACAAGAACTAGATGAGAGATACATGGCAGCCAGTGCTAACTGATCACCACCCTCTTTTATGATAGGCTCAGATGTAGCTTCAAAATGCCTGTCAGCACAAGCTCCAGCCCACTCTGTGCACTTGGAGTACACCCTGGAGGTGTAACCTATTTGCCATCCTTAGACTAGATGAAGTCTCCAGACTCTTGGCACAGTGGGGGCTTTGAGGAGAGAGGCTGGGGAACTGGGTGGACCCAAGGGCCTCTTCCCTTAGCTGTGCTGGCATTCCACAGGGCCGGATGAACTAGATTGTGGCTGCAGAGTGCTTAGGCTAGGCCACTGGGGAAGACAGGGTGTCATTATTTATCCACACAAAAGGCTCCATGGTTGTTATGTCTTTATTAATAATTTCCTGTGGACTCAGAGGTGCCCACAAGCTGCAGCATCACCTAATTGGCTGCTCCTGCCTTCTATGTGACCCAGCTGCCACTTCAAAGCCTGGGCCTTCCTTTGGGTGTGGAGAGACCAAGCAATTAGCACCCGCCTCCTCCCTACTCTGCTCAGTGAGTCAGAGAGATGCTTGGTCAGCAGCTCTCTTCTCCTGGCCTGGCCTCTGAGGACTTCGGACACCCTCAGGAGCCTCAGATGAGGAGGAGCTCCTAAAGGTCTGTTTACCTAAATCAGGGGGTGGTTTATAGCCCATGGGTCAGGGTGGCTGTAGCCTCCTTGGAATGTGACCAAAGAATATGCACTGTCCCCTCTCCATGGGGCTCCCTGAGCACTGCAAAGGTAGACACTTCACTTGGCAAGTATCTGTTGAGCCAGTACCATTTGTAAACTCAGTGGGAGACCCCGAAGATGCAGCAGTGAGGAGGAGGGGCTTGGCCTCTTCCTTGTGGAGCTCCTAGGAAATCCACCAAGTCTGTGATGGCCCAGGGAGATCAGTTAGGTGAGGACGCAGCAAACCCAGACTCCGGGAGTCAAGGAAGCCTTGCTAAAGGAGCTGAGGCCTATGCAGAGATGTCATGGATGGGTGGGAGTCACTGCTGTGAGTGGTGAGGAGTATGCAGGTTCCAGGCAGAGGCAAGAGCACGTGCTAGCAGAGGTGACACAGTGTGTGTAGTGTATTTGAGGGACTGATAGAGGCTGGATCATAGCTTGCAAGGTGGGCATGATGAGGAGGGGCCAGAGTCCATGAGCTAGTGAAGGTAGGAGCTGGATCACATGGGACTTTGTGGCAAACTGAAAGCATTAGGGCCTTTTCCTGAGTATGTTGGTGTGTATATGCAGGGGTATGATTATGTTAGCATTTTAGAAAAACTTGAGATCTAGATCCCAAGTGGGATTTAAAATCTGACCCATTGGGCATCACCCAGGATAAGGGAGGAAGGAGTCCCACTCATTGGCACTTGGCCTTAAAAGTGCACTGAAGGGCACTTGGAATTTACTAAGAGGAAAGGGAACTGAATAGGGTAGGACCCTCTTACCAAGCTCAAACCACTCAGCCAGGTGCTTCTGACTCAAAGGCTCACTGGTGCTGAGCTTCATTGCAAGCAGGATCTTACTGGTGGAGGAAGGAGAAGGAGCTGTGAGCTCCATGGAACCCATGCCTGACCTTTGGCGGGTAATCTATACAGTTAGCACTTAAACAGAGTATACTGTGCACAAGGCACTGTGCTTTACACATCCCAACGCATTTAATCATCCCCAGACTATGAGAGGTGCTATGTCATCCACACTTCAGTGACACTAAAATTGAGCACAGAGAGGGTAAGGCACTTGCCCAACCCCATATAGCAGGTGCTTGGTAGAGCCATGTTTAGTGATTAAGTGAAGGAAGGAAGAAAGGAATGAGAAAAATCATCTGAGGCTCAGGAATAGGAAAAGCTTTCAGTGAGATGAAGTGGAGTAGATGAGAACACTAGAGTGACAGTGAATGTAGGTGTCTAACATGGCTGGAGCCTGTGGGCAGTGGGCAGTGGAGCCCATCTTGCAGATATCTTGGCAATTAAATGGCCTTTCATATGAAAAGGCCCAGTGTAGCTTTTGGCACTGAGGAATAGCTCAATAAATCTTAGGTGCTGGCTGTACTGTCTCTTTGTATATCCAGTGCACCTGCTAGAGCTAGCCACCTCTTTAATGGCCATATATGGCCATCACTTGTCCAGCCATGCATTTGTCCATTTATCTATCTGCTTATCCTTCATTTTGCTGGCATGCCAAGAGAATGGACAAGAGATGAAAATCCAAGTTTTCCTAATTATCTCCCATAGGCCTTTCATGTAGAGGGAAACACTCAACAAGCATAAAAAAGGAGACTGTTACCTGCATTCTGCCTAGACAGCAGCCTAACTAATACCCTAAGAGAGAGAGCTAGGGAGTCCGCAACCTCACCTCTGATTTGGCAAGCAGATGAGCTGAGGGGAAAGAGCATGAATTCTGAGCAGCCACAGCTTAGACACCAGGGCAATGTGGCTCAGCGTCCCTGTCTTCAACCTAGCTTTGAAACAAAGGATGAGTCAAGGGCCCAAATCAGGAGGGACAGGAAGAGGGGGCCCCACCCTGGATTGAGATGATGCAAGATCATTATTGAGCTACAAACACACTTCCAATCACTGGACTGTGGAACGTAGGGCTTTTTTTATTTATTTTATTTTTGAGCTGGAGTCTCACTCTGTTGCCCAGGCTGGAGTGTAATGGTGTGATCTCAGCTCACTGCAACCTCCACCTCCTCCCAGTTCAAGAGATTTTCGTGCCTCAGCCTCCCAAGTAGCTGGGACTACAGGTGTGAGCCACCACACCTGGCTAATTTTTATAATTTTAGTACAGACGAGGTTTCACCCTGTTTGGTCTCGAACTCCTGACCTCAGGTGATCCACCTGCCTCGGCCTCTCAAAGTGCTGAGATTACAGACATGAGCTACCAGACCCAGCTCCGGGGCTACTTTTTAAGGTGATTGATAGAAACAACGTTTCACATGTGAGATGCAGATCTTATATGTGATGAGACAAAAAATGTTCTCTTTTGTAACATTTTCCTTCCTGCTCTTCCTGCTCAGATTCTCTCCTTCCTCTGTCCTCTCTGCTCCCAGTGGGGTCCCGCTTTGCCAGTGTTGTCCTCTTGACCTACTGTAGAGGGGGAGAATATGTGGGAAGGGCCTGTGGGCCTGGGCTGGGGGAGTTTGTGGTGATTTAGCTAAGACAGGCCACAAGGGACCTTAGAAGTATAAGGGCAGTGGATGAGAGTGCTAAAACACAAGGAAACAAACACACTGAGATGTGTGACTGTGGGTTTTAAGTCCCTTTCACGGTGTTTGAGGAATACAAATAAAGGACTTCGGTTATATTGAAATTCCTTTTGGCTTCTGAACTGTGCTCTTTAAACCATGACACTGTTCTGGACCTAAAGTCCACGGACCACTGCTTTACAAGCTTGTGCCTCTAGCTAATCTGATAGCAAAGAAGTCTATAAAATACACATTGATACTTGCCCAGTGCGTTCTCCAGTTCCTCAGAGATTAGGCATTGACTCGTCTCATTCTATCACTTATTCATTCACTCACTCAACAAGCTCCTAATAAGCACCTATTGCTATGTCCTAGGACCTATGTGGAGCATGGGGGATCCAGGATGGTTCCTCCTCCGGCATACCCCAGTCCAAGCCCTGGGCCCCACAACTCACCAACAGAATTGTCTCCTCCTCTTTACTACCTTTCTCCACCTCCTGGTACCCCCAAAGCACACCTACAGGTATTGGCTGTCTGGATTGGTGTCCTCAGGACTGAAGAAATTGCCAATCTTCCACTTGTGCCCACAGTCAGATACCATGTGGTAATTACTTGTCCACATCTCTCTTCCCTGCCAACTCAGCATCTCAAGGTCAAGGACCATGCCTTACTGAGCTTTCAATCCCTAGAGCCTAGCACAGGGTCTAGCACAGAGCAGGCACCAGTGAATAACTGCTCAACTTCTACAAATCTGTTTGGCTTTGTTCTATATAATCAGTCAGCAAATAAGAATGGGCACATCCTCTGTGCAAGGCCCTGAGTCTGAGAACCCAGTGACAATGGGGACAGTATGGGGAGACTGACGATGGGAACCTACAAAACAGGGCTGGGTCTAGTCTAGGGGTTGAGGCAGTTGGATTATGGTGGGAGGGAGGCTGTGGGGGCGCTTCTGGAAAAAGTGGCATTTAAATCAAGTGGGAATTAGTTAGAATCAGCAGTTTTCAAACTGTTTGCATAAGAAAATAACCTGAAGAATGATATAAAAATAGTGGTGTCAGAGCCTTACCCCCAGAAATTCTGATTCAGTTAGTCTGGGGTGAGACATTTTTAAAAGCTCCTTAAGTGATTCTATCATGAGAGCCCAGGTGGAGTCTCATTGAGCTACATGAAAGTGAAGGTGGAGGGGAGGTAAAGGGGTGGAATTAGCAAGAGGGACATTCGAGGGCAACATGTATGAAGGTCCTGAGCATAGTCTAGGAACTGAAAGAAGTATATAGAAAGAGGAGGCAAAGACGGAGAAAGGGCATCATCTCAGCCTCAGTCATCAGTGTCTACCCAGCCCCCATCATGATACCCCAAGCTCTACAGTGTGACTGGGAGCCTACTAGGCTACAGGGGAGAAGCAAACATCCAGGACTCAGGCCACCCACACTTGAGGCCACCACCCCAGATCTCCCTCAATGATAGCAGTACTGAGTGGTGGTTATTTTCTGCTGCCTACAGGCTGCTGGAGGAGGAGCTACCAAGAACACCTGGCCAGGTAGGGACAGTGATGACAAGAGGAGAGACTGGTTTCTGCAAAGGCATAATGTGACCTTTCTATACCATTCCAGATATTGCTAGATGTGCATCTGGATACCATTATATGTGTTGGGCTCCACCCCAGAGCAAATGAATCAGAATCCTGGTTGGTCTGGCCAGTGAAGAAACTACATTAAATATTGGGAGCTGGTGAATAGAGTAGGAAGAACATGTGATTTTAATGTCAGCGAGAACTAGACTCAAATTCTTACACTGATTCTTTATTATTTGAACTTGCATAGCTATTTAGCCTCTTGAAAGCTCAGTTTTATTTTATTTGTAGAAGGGGATTTATAATATCTTACTTGTATGCATGTGGGTGATTTAAGACTAATAATTTGAAGAGTTCGATTGCCTTGATGGAAAGTGGTTGTGATGAAGATGGGATGATAGTGATGACGATGATGATGACGATGATTCTGCATTCTTTGAAATTACGTTGTGATTCATACTTCTAGAATGAAATGATCTTCAATTATGGTTGTAATCAATCACAAATATCATATTTACTTATACTTTGGTTGATTTAAAAAGTTCTGTATATGAAAAGTGATAAGAACACTGTGCCAAGTGTTTCATCATTAACTTGAGCCGATCATGCTTTTCTGCTCTTCCAAGAGAAGATTATAAATACTTTTGATGGTGAGAAGTTTGAGATAGATTTGTCCTCAAATGCCTGTTTTGAAATCAAGGGATAATAATAGTAATGCCCAGCTGAGCATCTATAGTCTCTTAGGCCTTTTACATATATTGAGTTTAATACTAGCAACAGCTCTTCCAGATAAATATTAACATCCCCATTTTACAGAAGAGCCAGTTTCTCAGAAAAAATAAGCCACAAGGCTTTTCCTGGGTTAAGCCTCCTGAGCAGAGCTGCCATGGGGAGGAGGAGAGGCTCATGAGCTGTCAGAAGCTCCAGAATGGATGTCAGGCAACCGCCCCCTCATCCATGTACCATCTGCTTCTCAGCTCAGCTGCCTCAGAAACAGCATCAGCTCCACAGACCTGAAAGGAGCGCTGGGTCCAGGGAACTGTGGGAGTAAAAGAGGATCTTGGCCAGTCAGCTGCAGCCTAGAGAGCTTCAGGAGCCACAGAGTTTAAGCTGCTGTTCCTGCAGAGGCTGCAGGCATGCCTCTTTCTTCTTGGATTTGAGTGGCAGTTTCTGTTCTCCTGACTTGGCATCGGGCTCCACAATGGCTCCCTCTCTGCCCAGCCCTTTAGCTCAGTCTCTCAAACCTGGGGCTACCTCTCTCTCTCCAGCCCCCACAGGAAATGTGACATAAGTGATAAGATCCTTGGCTTTTGAGTTTCACAGGACTTAGGTCTGAATGCCAGGTCTGCTACTTACCCATCAGCTGTGTGACTTGAGCATGCTACTTAATGTCTCTGAGCTCTTGGTTTTTCTTCTGTGAGGCAGATATAGCTAAACCTCTCTCTCACACCTGCTCTGAGGATGGAATGTGAGAATGAAAATAAACATGTCTAGCACACTGCAAACACACAGTAGGTGTTTAATACATGTTCTTCCATTTCCTTTCCTTCCTTTGGGAGGTGGAACTCAACATTCTCCTCCATGGCAAAGCCCTCAAGATGTAGCTATCGGTATTGTAAAGCCCTCAAGATGTAGCTAATGGTCAAAGGCAGGTAGACTGAAACTTGGGTACATCTGACTCCCAGTTTCTACTGAGAGTCAGAGCTCTATAACCTACCCCTTTACAAGGCTTGCTGGAAGCTGTATAGACTCAATTCCTTTTCTAGGAGACTCATGTCTGTGGTCAATCCTGTTACCACCATATTGTCTTTGTGCTTCTCCCATAAATGGCTCTAAATTAAGCTTGGATTCATGACCTCTCTATTAATATTCTGCTGACCAGTCATAGCCAGGCTTTCATGGTTTCATAACCATGAAACATGACTACTAAAAGCTCAGGGATAGCAACAGGGAAGCACAGGCAGGACTAGGAAACTGACAAATGTAGCTCACCTTCAGTTTGGCATCTGCAAAAGACCCCTCCATGTCTGCATGCCCAGCTATAGGACATGTTCCCAGGTGATGAAGGGTTGACTTTTTCCTCTCACCCAAAGGAGGCTTCAATCAAAAGAGCCTAAACTAAAAAAGAGTGAGGCTTAGAGAAAGAAATCAATTTCAATCTAAGGCCCATTTATCAAATGCTGGTGTCATTTAATGATTGAAGTTGGGTTTTGCCTTCTGGCTTCAAGGGAGGTCTGGTTCCCTGCCTGTATAGTTATAGCCTCACCCTTTTAGAGGGAAGGAAGGTTTCATTTCATGTAACAGAACAGGTAAGTTGACAGTGGCCTTCTGCTGTGGATTCTGAAGCTGTGGTCTGGGAATGTTGTCGACGCTTAGCAGTTCCTGCCATGGGTATGGGAGGGGGAGTGGTCGTCACATGCTACACGGTTGTCCCTCCCCCACAGCAGAAAACATGTATTAGAAGATGAGTCCATATGCCTAACATCAAAGATATATGGATGTTACTATATGTGAGGTTCTTTTGTTCTTTCTGCTGAGAACTTTGATTGAATCCAGTATGGAAGAGGAGACTGGAAGTGAAGGTCTGGGAAGACTTGAATTGTTTTAAATAATAGAGGGAGAAAATATTGGAGTTTCTATGTTCACCTGGAAGGAAGGAGACAATACGAAGAAGGAAGGAGGATAAGCAATGGGAACTGGAAGAAGAGAGAACATGCCACTAGGAAGGTATGAGGCTGGCTGCTACATGGCAATGGAGCAGACAATGAAAAGTCCATACCAGTAAGGGTCAGGGACGGGGGATCACAGGAACAGTTTTTGGATTACACGCCCTGAAGTCAGACTACCTGAATTCAGTTCTTTAGCCCTGCTACTTCCTGGCTGTGTAACCTCAGATAAGTTTCTTATCCTCTCTAAGCCTCTGTTTTATTTGTACATTGGACACAACGGTAGTGTCTAATTCATGGGCTTGTGGGGACAATAAAATCAGATAATGTATATAAAATGCTGAGCACAATGCCCACCATATGATAAGTACCCCATAAACATCAGCTTGTATTATTTTCATTTATTACACACATCATGTCTAATATTCAATATGAAATTACATGCATTTCTCAAATACATATCCCCTCTCTGCCTTTCCAGCAAATCTTTGGTATACTCTACACATTGTCTTGTGTGAGAGAGATTGGGTTTCTAACTGAGCAGATATGAGGAGAACAGAGTCAACATGGGCTGGTGGGGGAAAGGGTCAGTAAACAATGGAGGAAAGGTGTGGGATCTCAGGGCACTGGGCAAATGGCTTACCCTGACCACTCCCCAACCAGGAATTGACTGAAACTGGAGAGGGCTTTAGGTCTTCTCAAGGCATGGAATGTGGCACTCAAGCTAACTATAAGTGGTCCTCTGTGAGTCAGGAAGGCCCTAGCAGGCATCTGGGTCCCATGTACAAGAAATGAGGATACAGAGTGGCAAGAGAAGGGTGTGCAGCCCGGGAAAGGTAGCCAAACGGCATGGTTCACCTGGCACCGGACCTGAAGCTTGAGTGTCTCAGGTGTGGGTCAGACAGGCAGGTGCTACTATAGGAAGCCTATATCCTGTTACAGGAATTCCTGAGCCAGTGGGCAGAGCTTCATCTTAAGGAAGCAGCTGAATGGAAAGAAGGCTCACAGGCAGGCCTGTCTGGTGCCACTGGGGTGCCAGACAACTGGGGGCCATACAGCCATCCCTCCAGCTGCCTGACACATGGTGGTTAGCAGGAATGGAAGAACACATGGGGCATGGGGCCCACATGGAGTCTGAAAGGCTGAAAGGTAGGTAGAAGTAACAATTGCTATTCTCTCCCTAAGGAGGCAGGAATCTGATCTTACAAGGAATGAACCTCGCCAACCAGTTTTCTATCAGGTGTTTCCACTTCCTGCCTCACCCCACCAATGGGTGGGCAGTAAGGCCACCTTGGGAAGGCAGCTGCTTTAGTCTGAAACTCAGAGTGACTCTGACAACAGCAAGGCAGCTGCTTTAGTCTGAAACTCAGAGTGACTCTGACCACAGCAAACAGCATTCTGCTGTGGGATCAGTTACAATCACAATATTTTTCTTACTCACTACTTTAGATAACAACCTGCTGATCTTTGATGGTAGGTAAACTGGAAGTCTCATATTCATTTGACCTTTTTTTTTCTATTATCTTTGTAATAAACATGTTTAAAAACACATGCAGATGATCTTCCTCTTCAGACATTTAAAAAATGAATTTAAAAGATGCTACAAACTATAATTTAAGCCAGAGGTACCAGATATGTGGTTGATATACCCCCACTTCCCATTCCCACAACTATGGCAGACATTGCTAATCAAATCCAGCACTTTCCCACTGCATTCCAGGAAGCCACTAGCAATTGATTGGGGTTGACATATATATTAAATGTGACTTGCTGCCTGATCATTCCTCAACTCAAATTCAAGAGACCTGGGTTCCAATCTGACTTCTGCCATTAATTAATTGAGTGGCAATTAGTCTCCTCATTAGTTTCCTTATTATATGAGATAAATGTCCTGCCTAACTATATATTCTCATTTGAATTGAGTGGATACAAAGAAATAACATGAAATCAACGATGAAATCTATTGAGTATTAAACGTCAGACTCTGCTCAACATTTTCACACTTGTCCTCTTATTTAATACACTGGGCACAATGTCCTCACTCCTTCACACATTAAGGACACTGAGATACAGCACATTTAAGGAACTGGTCTCAGAGCACACAGCTAGTGAGGCTACAAAGCCAGGATTACAATCCGGGCCTGTCTGGTCTTCAAACACTTATTTTTCCCTTTACACCTTAGTTTCAAAGCCCTCTGACAAATTTAAATACTGTACAAACAGAAAATACCCAGGCCTTTTACTGTTATGATGTTTTTAGCTTTGAATCACCTCATCAAACCCAGTGTCAACAGTGGCACTGTGACAATAGCCAAAAAATAGAAGCAACCCAAGTATCCATGGAGGAATGAATGGACACACAAAATGTGGTATATCCAGACAGTAGGATATACAGCCTTAAGAAGAAAAACAATTCTGACACATGCTGCAACATAGATTTGCCTCAAGGACATTGTGTTAAGTGAAATGAGCCAGACACAAAAGAGAAAACACTATAGGATTCCATTCATGTGAGGTACCTAGAGTACCAAATTCATAGAGGCAGAAGGTGGAATAGTGGCTGCCAGGGGCTGGGGGCTGGGGTGACAGGGTGGAGGGTTATTATTTCAGAGGTACAGTGTTTCAGTTTGGGAAGATGAAAAAGTTCTAGAGATAGATGGTAGAGATGGTTGCACAACAATGTGAATGTACTTAATGCCACGGAATTGCACAGTTAAAAATGATTAAAATGGTAAATGTCATCTTATGTATCTTTAAACCACAATTTAAAAAAGAGTGGCACCAAACAAAAGCCCCTTTTCCTTCAATTTTTAGAGCATTTGCACAGAAAATGCTATTATGATTACTACTACTACTACTATAGTTAGAAGGATAATCCTCCATTCTCGATTGGGGGCATGCTACACTCAGGCTCATTTCACAACCTTGGAGCAGCAGACACATGTCATTTAGAAGTCATATTCAATATTATAATTTTATATTTTGAAAGCAAACAGAGTTACCTATTACTTTTGTAATACATCTTGTCCACATTTTCTTGGCTGGCAGGACATGGGATTAGGAGGGTTGAGGAACACCAAGTCCAGGTGTCCGAAACCAGAGGTGGTTGGGTTATCCTGACTTTTGCTAGGATCTGTTGCTCTTCCTAGGTGGCTTCTCCCCATCTCTAGTGCCCTGTGGACATACCTCTAATTTCTCTTGACATGGCCCAGTACCACCATCTCTCCCTGCCCACTTGCTTTCTTCTGGACTTCACCTCCTGTTGCCTGAGTGTTGAGTGCAGAAACTATGAACCATAATGTCCAGGCCAGGAAGTGGTGAGTGACAGTGGTGACTCATCTTGAGCTACACAAGAAAAGGAACCAGACAGGTGAAGAGCTCCCAGATCCAGGTCCTGTCTGCCAGAAAGTGCCAGCCTTGCTGGGGCAGCCCCTGGGATGCAGTGGCAGAGTGAGGTCAGCACAAAGCAAGCCTGTTTCCTGTGGTCCAGACTTTGCCATGCTACCTAACCTGATATTTTCTGCAGCACTGAACTTGTGTTTACTTTGAACAGTTTTGCCTGCCAAACTCATGCTGGGGAATGGAACACAAACAGTGAAAGAAGGATGCCTGGGGCACTCCTCTCCAGAACATTTTCTTTCCAAACAAGAGTTGTTTGCCTGGAAAGGCTGTCTCTTCATGGTAGGCAGAGAAATAATCAATAGACTAATACTAATACTAATAGCAATAATAATAATAATAGTTCTTTTGTGTAGTGCTCAGTACGTTCAGGTATTATGCTAAGCACTCTATAGAGGGTAACTCATTGAAGCATCACAACAACCCTGTGAAATAGAAATTAATATGATCTCCATTTTACTGATAGAGAAGCTGAGGCTCTCAAGGATCGAGTCACTTGCCCAAGGCTATACCACTAGTATATGACAGGGTCAGGATTGAAACTCAGGAATTCTGGTTTGAGTCTCTTGTCTCCAATCTCTCAAGGAAACTGAGATCTAGACTAATGAATCATCCTTGAGTCCACCCTCTCTCTAATCTTGCAGCCCATATCAATCCCTTAGCTTGTCCTGTTGATTCTGCTTCCTACATATCTCTCCAATGTGTCCCTATTTAGCCCAGGCCACTCTCATCTCTTGCCTGACTTCCTATTTCCCTACATGGTCTCTGACCACTCTTCTCCCTGCCTACTTTCCATACATGAGCCAAAGTCATCTTTTAATATCATAGGTTAGAGCACATCATCCCCCAGCACCTTAACTCCCACTTAAGACCCTTCTTCAATGCCTTCCCATTGCACCAAACTCCTTCCTGTCCCATAAGGCCCTACACCATCTGGCCATAGCTTCTGCTTCTTGCCCACCACATACTCCACCTGAACTGGCCTCCACCATTTGCCCACCCTGTTGCCAGCACTCAGCCTTCACCATGTTTTTCTGCCTACCTGGGTTTTCCTGGCTCCGTTTCATACCAGAGGTCTCCAGTTTAAATGCCAATTCTTTACAGTCACCTTCCTTACCCCTTATGCAATCAGATTCTTCTCTGTGTCTTTCATAATATCACAACTTGAAATTGTACACTTAAATTCCTTTAGTTTTCTTTATATCATCCATCTTCCCTCTTGGACTATAAGCTTCACAAAGTCAGGAATATGTCTATTTAGCTCACTGAAGTACTTCCAGGGCCTAATGGTACAAAGACAGAGCATCCTTTAGCTGTTAAGCTTGTGTTTGTCGAATCGAATGTTTTGCTGATTGTGTTTTCCTCAGGACTGGTGGAGAGAGGACCTGGCTTCCTGACCCTATCACCTTCCTGTGCCTCCAGCTAAGCACCCTTGATTCTAAATGTCAGCTTGAGTCTAATCAGTTATGTACTGGAATATTGGCTCTCATGGAAAAGTAACCCCTGCTTTGTAGAGTTTTCTGATTTCCATGGTGTAAATACTCCCACCATAGCTGATTTCAAACAATCAACATAGTGTCAGTGAACGCAGAATTAGGAAGACAACCAAGCAATTGGCTCTCATGAGCCAGTGAGATCCTGCTCAGGGATACTGCTGGGGCTCACCTAGATCTAGAGTCAATCTTACCCTCAGTAAAAGGATTTAAGGAGTCTGGCTTCCACATTTAAAGGGTTCAGCATAAAGCATTCTCTTTGCCAACTCCACCTTCCATCAAATATCATGGATCTGATGCTATAGCTGGTGGTTAAAAGTTTGAACCATGATATCATGCAAAGACCGGTCACCATTTTAGTTCCTCTGCCTTCCAGCTCTGTGACCTTGAACAAATCACATAGCCTCCTAAGACTCACTTTTCTTATCTGTAAAATAGAGATAATGATAATAGTATCTACATGGTTGTTGTGATGATTGGATGAGTTTCTATGTGTTAAGTGCTCACTGTAGAAAAATAGTTAGAAGTCTAAACTCTGGAGTCAGGCAGCCTGCGTTCAGATGCTGGCTCTGTCACTTACTCACTGTGTGATTATTTAACCTCTCTGTGCTTCAGCTTCTTAAATTGTGAAATGGGGTAATAATTGTTCCCACATCATAGGATTGCTGTGAAAAATTAAGTAAGTTTATAAATGTAGAATGCTTAGCACAGAGTAAAGTCAGTTATTATTTGTGATTAAATGACTATAACGCAAACTAAAGTTGAGAGAACAGTGCCTGTTACATAGTAAGTGCTTGATAAATAGCAGCTTTTATTGTTAATAATACCTGATCTATTATTACTGTTAATAATTCCTGTGTTCCCCAGCTCATGTACCCTACTGTTCTCAGATCTAATACCTGGGTCTCTATTAGCCGATGCCTCTGTCCCTCTGATGAGCTGTTCCTATCCATCACTCTGGGCTCCCCTTCCTGGTGAGCGATCCTTGCTTGGACCTGTTGCTTGTCTCATCCTCTCAAGACTCTGAGCTCTTCTTCATGCCTCCCTGACCCACTTTCTTCCTGCATAGGGGTCTGGAGTCACAGGGCAGCAGATGATCTTTGCTTGGAGGGTAAGGGACATTAGCACAGTCTTTCCCTCAAGGACCTCCCTATTTGGTCTACCCTGCCTGGTATCACTAACCCATGTGTTCCTTGCCCTCTCAGAATACAGAGAAGGAGTGATTTCAGAAAGCTGAAGGAAGTGGGCAGCACCAGCCTGGTGGGAAACAGGCAACAACTCAGATATGGGCGTATTTCCCTAATAAACACAGCCAACCTGACCATCCGCCTCCAGATGGGGCATAAGCAAAAGAGCATGGGCATTGAAAATTAACTTGAGTTCAAATCCTCAAATAATACCTACCCTCTCTGATCTACAGGGTGTTTATATATACATATATATATGTAGAAAATAAGTTCCAACTGCTCAATTGTATTGGGAAGTACAAACAAACAAAATATGTGTGTGTATCTGGCACAAACTGGATGCTCAGAAAGAAATGGCAATCATGGTGGCCTTCCTGATCTACCCTAGACTCTCCTGCTTTTTCCAGCTCTAAATACCAGAGGGCTAGGTTGAGCCACTGGTCTTACTCTTCTCTATCCATACTTTCTAGGCATTCTCGTGGATTTTAATACGCTCCCAGCCTCAGCCTCTCCCCTCAGCTCCGAATCTGTAGAGCTAAGCTCCCATGCAACAGCGCATCTAAAATGCATCACAATCAAAGGAGAACTCTTGGCTCCCTCTGCAGGCCTTTTCCTCCCCCAGGGTATCCACCTGAGTAAATGGCACCTGCATTCTCCCAGGCACTCAGGTGGAAAGTTGAGGTGATATCCTTGACTCTTTTTTCCCTCACATACAGAATCCAAATCACAAACACTGCCAGCTCCACCTATAAAATATATCCCGAATCCGATCACTTCTTTGTTCCTTCATGGCTACCATCTTAGTCTATGTAGCCATTGTCTCCCTCTAGAGCATCACTTCTCATAGGAGTTCGGGGAATGCAGATTCTGCATCAGCGGGGCTCAGCTGGACTATGATCTCAGTTGATGTGGGTGTGGCTGGGTCCCCAGGTTCACCCTCTAACAAGTCTCCCTGCCTCCACTCTTTGTCCATTTATTCACCCATCAGCAACCAGAGAAATCATATTAAAGCATAAATGTCTTCCCTTCACACATGGAGTGAAATCCAACATTTTAACATGACCTTCAAGCCTGGGCATGATCTGGTTCCGTGCTCCCTTTCCTAGTCTTCTGTCTGTGCCTCCCCCGCTCACTCATGGCACTTCACCACAATGACCTTCTTTCTGCTCCTCACACACACCAAGCTGCTTCCAGCCTCAGGGTCTCTGCATTTGCTGGTCCTGCTGCCAGACGAATGCTGAGCTGGAGAGTCCAGTAAAGCCTGACACACCACGAAAACCCAGAGAGGTAGAGTCCCCTGTGATGAGGGATGGGCCTTTGCTGTTGAGAATGGACCCCAGAGTGCCTCCTGCAGCTCTTCTCCCTGGTAACGGTGGTCTCTGCATGCCACTACTCAGTGCTCTGCATTTCGTCATTTTTGTTTCCTATTTAGATAGCAACTTAGATTGAAACCGCACTGTGAGATAACCATAGCACAGCAAGACCAGCTGACACTGCAGAGCCCTTGCACAGAAAGGTTTTCTCAAGTCAAATGTTCTGAAAATGACCTCCTCCCAATCCCCCATCAGATGCTTGTCTCTATGAAAACCAAGGGATCAGATAGACAATCTTCCTTCTCCAACCAGTGGCTCTGAGGAGTGTGAGGCTGCTCTTTGATATTTGTGGTCACCCCTAAGATTCTATCCTGTCTGGTCATCCAGGGGAGTGTGGGAAGTGGAGTGGCTCTGCCCAGAAGCTCAGGCATCAGTCTGCTCAGGTTCAAAGTCCAACTCTGCCGGCTAGGATGCATTGCCATGGGAAAATTACTTAAGCTCTCTAAGCTTTGTGTTCCTTGTCTATAAAATGGGTACAGCAGTGGTTCACTACCTCATATCTTTACAAGTGTCTTCATATACAGGATGAACTTAGGATGGTTTCTGGCACATAGTAAGTACCTAATAAATGTTAGCTATTGTTGTCAAGCCTCACCATCTCTGATATCTTCCAATAACACAGCAACTATGGCAGCAGAGTTGGACAGAAATAGCATGAGTTTATGATGCCAGACTGTCTGTCTACATGTCTTTGGATAAGTTGCTTCACCTGAGTTTTCTTATCTGCAAAATGGGTATATTAATAGCAGCTTTCTGGATACAGTGAGGAGTATTCGTGAGCTCACAAATGTAAAATGCCTGACACTTAGAAGAGGCTTAATAAATGTTCTCTTCCTCTTGTCCTCCTTACTCTCCCTCTGAAGCTTGCCTATGCATTCACAGGACTTTTTTTACTTTCACTGTCACACTGAATAAATGAATACATTAAGTTAGTGTGAGCAGATACTTAAGAACCCAGCCTGGTACATTTCCCATGTTTCACTGCCATCCATCATGAAACATTAACAAGAGCACTTAAAGAAATACAGCTGCATCAGAGATAGAATGAAGCTCCTCTGTTGCTCAGTGGCTCTTGTTGCCAAGTGTCACATGCTATTAAGGCCAAGAGCAGGAGAGGCTGAGCTGAATGGGGAGCCTCAAGAAGGGAATGGAGAAAGGACGGCGACCGAGAAGCTGCACTGTTCATAGTTGGGGTCTGTGGCTGGACAATCTCTGCCTTCCCTAGAGCTTTGACAAATAGAAAACAATGCTCTGCAGCCTCAGAAAAGGTGGAGACAACCTAAAAACCCATCAACAGGAAACTGGTTAAATGAATTGTAGTTCATGCAAACTATGAAATGCTTTGCATCCATTAAAGAGAAAGAAGCAAATTTATGTGCTGCCATGGAAAGCTGCCAAGTGAAAAAGCAAGGTGGAGAATGCTATGTATGGGATGGTTCCATTTATGCTAAAAAAGCTGTGTAGTCATTTATGGACATAGCTGCACGTAAATGTATAAGCTGCACACCGAACTGGTGACAGCCTCTGGGCAGTGGGGAAGCAGATTCAGGGCAGCCGTGGAGATTGAAGCCACACTTGTGCTTTTTGCCACACATCCTTCTGTGCTAGTGATTGCTTTATGCATGTGTTGCTTGGAAAGCTAAGGGAGAAAAGGTAGGGGGAAAAAGAAAAGAAGGGAAAACCAATAGTTCTTTGTCCACAAATCTAAGCCTAAATAATCAAGGATTCTAGAGTCTGGGGGAAACCTTGATTCCTCACTGCATATCACAGTTTGTTCAGAGAAATATCCAACTGTGCAGCCTCATGGCCGACCCTTGGCCCATGTCCTCAGCACCTCTGCAGAGGGGCTAGGATGGGGGCTGCTTGGAAACAGGATCCCACAAGAACACACCCTGCATGTCAGCTCTGCTGTCTTCAGACCAGAGCAGCCCTGGAAGGAAGCTGGTCCCAAGGACACTTGAAATAAACTAAGATTTCCTCCAAGAACTCCTTCTTGAAGCTCCTGACCCTGGGGAAGTTTCCGAATGAAGGCTTCTGTTAGCTGGGATCAGGGCACAAGTGGCATTTTTTCTAATAGGCTTTATTTAATTGGTTAATATCTTGGATTAATCTCTGTGTATCCAGGTTATTATAAAATAAGGTCACTCCTTGCTCCAGGATGTTCTATGGTCCACCGTTACCCACAGAATGCAGTATAGCCTTCTTACACTGGCACTCAGCGTCCTCAAAGATCTGGTGTAACTAAATACTCATCCTTCAAGGTTGAAAGAAAAAGCATATCCTATTATGCTTTATGACTCATCCTGCCAGAAATGGTTTTTAGAAACAGATGCCATCTGTCAAGGCTGCCATCTGCCCTGTCTTTGCTATGAGGGCTAAGGTGGATGACTAAGCTGGTCTACTCGGCCTCAGCTTTTCAATCAGATCCTCCACAGGCTCTTAAATGAGTCAGGTTTGGTAATAATTCAAATTATAAAACAAGTTTGCATGCATTGAGCTTTTACCTCGTGCCACATGGTGCTAAGTGCTTCACATACATCATCCCACTTACTTCTCACAGTGAAATTCCAAAGTGGGTGTCATGTGCTCCTTTAAAGATGAGGAAACTGAGAAACTGAGGGTCGGCGAACCTGTGCTGAGAGGGGGATCTTGACCCCTAGGCAACACTGTCAACCCAAGGCCTGGTCTGACCACTTACTGCTGTGGGCACCTCTGCAGCCATGTGGCCTGTTGGGGCGTGCAGTGAAGGACATTCCAACAAACACGTCTTATAGACATGGCACATTATATGTTTCCTGTGCATCACAGGTTCTGAGATCCCCCATCCCTCTGTCCCAAGGAGAAAGAACCCAGGCCTCTATTCTCCACCTTAAGTCCTGGTAGGTTGAAAATGCTTGAGTTAGGCTCTTATTTAATCTCTCTGCTCTTATAGAACCCTTGAGAAAAGACGTTTTCCCTGGAGACTAGCTGTGAAGAACGCTATCCAGGAAAAGGCTCTTCAAGTGTGTCAAGAGGGTCTGTGTAAACCTAATGGCTTTTTACAGACCTAGTGGGGTTTTTTTTTCCCTCCTAAGAGCTACCTTGAATTGAGACTCAGATAGATTCAGGTTCTGGCTTGGCTGTCACAACTGCTATATATATATATATATATAATTGCACTTTAGGTTCTTGGGTACATGTGCGGAACATGCAGGATTGTTGCATAGGTACCTACATGGCAATGTGGTTTGCTGCCTCCATCCCCCTGTCACCTATATCTGGCATTTCTCCCCATATTATCCCTCCCCAACCTCCCTACCCACCACTGTCCCTCCCCATTCCCCCTCAACAGACCCCAGTGTCTGATGCTCCCCTCCCTGTGTCCATGTGTTCTCATTGTTTAACACCTACCTATGAGTGAGAACATGCAGTGTTTGATTTTCTGTTCTTGTGTCAATTTGCTGAGAATGATGATTTCCAGATTCATCCATGTCCCTACAAAGGACACAAACTTATCGTTTTTTATGGCTGCACAGTATTCCATGGTGTATATGTGCCACATTTTCCTTGTCCAGTCTATCATTGATGGGCATTTGGGTTGGTTCCAGGTCTTTGCTATTGTAAACATTTATCCTAACTTAATTAATAAATAGTTTATATAGAATAAAACATCCATTTTACGTGTTCAATTCAATGAGTTTTTATAAATGAGATACTTCTGTAACCATCAGCACCATCAGATATATACATTTCTATCACCCCAAAAGCTCTACTTTCTGCTTTCAGTGATTAAAGATAAAGTTTGCCTTTTATGGAATTTCATACAGATGGAATCATTCTGCATATAGTCTTTTTCGTTTGGCCTCTATCTCTCAGCATGTTTTTGAGATTCATTCATGTTGGTGCACATGTCAGAAGTTCATTCCTTTTAATTACTTGGTAGTATTCCACTGTATGAATATGCCACAATTTGCATATCCATTTACTTGTCGTTGGATATTTGGCTTGTTTCCAGTTTGGGACTAATATGAATAAAGCTGCTATGATCCTATGTAAACAAATCTTTTGTGTAGCTCCATGTTTTCACTTCTGTTTGTTAAATACCTAGGCATGGAAGTTCTGGGTCATACAGCGGGTAGTGTTTTAGTTTTCTTGGGCTGCCATAACAAAGTACTATAACTGGGAGGTTTAAAACAACAGGAATTTATTGTCTTACAGTTCTAGAGGCTGCAAGTCCAAAATCAAGGTGTTAGCAGGGCCTCACTCTCTCTGAAGTTTCTTGGAGAGGATTCTTCCTTGCCTCTTCCAGCTTCTGACAGCCCTAGTTCCAGCCCTTGGCTTGTGGCAGCCTAACTCCCATATCTGCCTCTGTCTCCACAGGGCCACCTTCCCTCTGTGTCTATGTCTTCACATGGCATTCTCCTCTGCAGGTGTCTGTCTCCATATTTTTCACTTACAAGGATGTCAATCATGTTGGATTAGGGCCCAACTTAATGATCTCATCTTAACTTGATTATATCTGAAAAGACCCTATAGCCACATAAGGTCACATTCACAGGTACCAGAAGTTAGGACTTCAATATATCTTTTTGGGGGGACATACATAATTCAATCCATAACATATGGTAAATACCCTTAACTGCATAAGAACTGCCATTTTCTAAAGTGAGGGAATCACTTTACATTCCTGCCAGCAATAGAAAAAGGATTCATTTGCTTCACATCATTGCCAATACTTGATATTTGTCACACTTTTGTGTTTTGGCAATCAAATGGGAGGGTGGAGGTATCTCACTATCATTTTCTTTGCATTTCCCTGGCTATCAGTGATATTGAGGGTCTTTTCATGAGCTTATTTACCATTCATACATCTTTTGTGCCCATTCAAATATTTTGTTCAACTTTTAACTGGGTTGGTTGTTTTCTTATTATTTGGTTATGTGTTTATGATTGAATGTTATATTCCCTCAAATTCATATGTTAAAAACTAATCCCCAATGTTATGGGATTTGGAGCTGGGGTCCTTGGGAGGTGATTAGGTCATGAAGGCAGGGCCCTTGTGATGGGATCAGTGCCCTTATAAAAGAGGCCCCAGAGAGACCCCTGCTCTCTCTCTGAGAGAATACAATGACAAGACAGACATCCGTGAACCAGGAAGTAGGCTTTCACAAAACACTGAATCTGCTGCATCTTGATCTGGGCCTTCCAGCCTCCAGAACTGTGAGAAACAAATGTTTGTTGTTTATACACCATTCAGTCTAAGCATTCTGTGACAGAAGCCTGAGTGGACCAGGACAGGTTCTTTATAATATATTCTCTCCAGGTCATTTGAAACACAAGAGTAATAATCTTATTATGAAAGTCCCCTAGAGCTCTTGTAGCTCAAATTAAGTGGTGGAATGGTGGGAATGTTAGCCCACTAACCAGACGCAAATATTACACTATTCTATATCCCTTAACACAGCAGTCTTACTCTAGAGAATTTATCCTGAGGAGAATTACAAAGATTTAGTGATACGAATTTCCTCATAGCACAGTTTATTCTAGAGAAACACTAGAATTTGTCTAAAAAACAGGAGCTGTAAGTCCACATGATAGAGCCACTAAAACAAATTTTTATGGATAAAAATTAACACAGAAAGTTGCTTATGATATAATGTTGAGTGAAGAAAAACCAATTACAAAACATCAAGTGTAATATTATCTACTAAAAATGTCCATAATTAGCACAGAAAGATATCAGGTAGGAAATGCATCAAAATATTAACAGTAATTGTTTCTAGGTGGCAGAAATTTGGACAATTTTTATTTCTTTTTGGCTTATCTGTATTCTCTGATTCCTCTACACCTGGCTAATAATAACTGTACAAGTATTTAATTGTGTTACTGCCAGGGTATAATTTTCAAAGGACAGATGTTTAACATTGTTATCCTGAAGGCTAACCATCGCAGAGTAGAAAAAACCCACCCTTGTGATCTCTCAGGGGGCCTCATCACCAATCACTCTCCAGGGCTATTCTCACTCGGCAGATCAGCAGCAAAGGTGGGACCAATGCCAGCACCCAACCAACCTAAGAGCCATCCCAGTGTGGACTGGGTTTCTGAGACTCATGACCCGGGGCCACTTCCTTTGAGCTACTGGGCCCCATTCTGAAACATGATATGCTTGAGTCCTATCAGGCAGTGGTATGCAGTTAAATGTTTATCAGCTGGCTCTCTAGGAAAAATAAAACTGGCTCCCATTTGGCATGTTTGCAATCACTGTGGTGTAAATATTCCCATCATGGCTGATTTCAAGCTACTGCCATGGCACCAACTGAATGTGACAGGGGAAGAGATGTGTATAGCAAATCATTACGTAGTATTTTATATAGTGTTTCCCTCATCTAGAAACAATAGACCTAAAATAACTTCCAGAGCATGGAGAGTAGGAAGGACATGATGAGTTTTGCATATTTATTACCTTTGCTTTTAATACACTGTTTTAACTGTTAGATTTAAAAAATCAATTTTTAATCATGACTGCTTTTCACAAGTAGCTCACAAAGTTCCCGAATAATTAACAGCTGGCTCTTGCGTGTGCGAGTATAAGCGGACTCTGGCATACCACAGTGTATCAGGCCACCCTCCCTTACACAGAAGCCTGTCTCAGTTTCACGTAGGAAAGCTACTAAAAGGTCTAAGCCTCAAAGTTGTCATTTTTTGGCAAAATAAGACTAATGTTATCTGACTCACAAGAATTGGGAGGATTAATGTAAAAGTTCTAACATCATACCTGGCATACAATAGGAGCTCAGTGACCGCTTACTTTCAAACCTTTTCTGAAGCAGACACAGTTAGGAGAAAGAGCCAGAACCTTTGCCTTCTTGCCCAGAGTCCAACTCTTCTCTCCCACTCCCATCAAACAAAAGTATGGGTCAGAAGCCTTGGCTTTCTTCATCTACTCCACATCCATCCTTGGCCAGAGCTACCACCTAAAGGTGACGGGCTACAGACATAGCAAGGTGTGGGTGTCCTAGTCCAGGTTCAAGAGCTGGAAGATCCAGATGCAAGTGCTGGTACTCCTATCTGCTTCCTGCAGAAGGCTGCCATGTCCTGGAGCCTTCCTGAGCCTCGGTTTCATCATCTCTAGTAGGGGGTCATGTGTCTGCCTCACAGAGTTATAATGAGGATGAGGGATGATACTGGTGCTGGAGGGACGTGGGCAGATACTCACAATCTAGCAGATGCTCATTTTGTATTGCACGTGGGCTTATGCATTTCCAGGAAGGCAGGGACATTGGGAGCAGAGGGCAGCTTTAACACTAGGTATGATCTGAGGACTGCTCCACAGTCTTCCATGGTGACATCAACTCGAAGAACAGAACCAGCATCTCCATGTCTTCTGGCAACCCATCAGCCTGGGAGATCTGCAACACTGGACACAGTATGCAGGCATGTGTGTGCTCAGCCACATCCCCTCAGGGCTATGGTTTTCTAAGTGCTGAGGCAGCTCACCAAGGGTAATCTACCTGGACAGTCTCAACCACAGGCTCCAGGATGGCAAGCTCTAGCAGCGCAAGCCAGAGACCCAGAGAAAAAGTGCCATCTCTTACTCTGCCTCTGCTTGTGGCAGGAAGGGTTGGCATGTTCTGATACTCCTGCCACCTGTCTGTAGCAGATTCTTCAGAAAATCTGGACACCTGGGAGATGGAGTATGGGAAGGGGCTGCCCTCCTGAGTGCCTGAAGAGATATGGGCTGTAATATAAGTGGTATCTGAGTTCAAGTCTAGGCTCTGCCACATTCAAGCCATGTGATTTTGTGCAAGTTACCTCTCTGAGTCTCATGTTCTGTATCTGTAAATTGGAGAAATCTATAATGCCTACCTCACAATGTTGTTGATAAGATGAAAGGTTTTATATTTAAAGCATCTAGCTCAGTGCCTGTAGTATAAATGCTCTGTGAAAACTGTTGTGTGATTACCTGTCTCTGGCCAGCACCCTCACCCTGATATATACCCCAACATTACCACATACACTAGGAAGTTCCCCAGACCCTGTACCCTAACTCTCCTAAACCTACTCTTCCTCCTGCCCTCTGACTTCCAGTAGTTTTGGGCACCTGGTACACACCACCACATGGCCTCAGCTCAGATGTGGTTATGAGCCTTGTGTGTCTGCCCAGGGCTTGCCTGTACAAAAGACAAAAAGAAGGAGGGAGCCAGCCTGCCAAAACTTCTCTGCCCCATTTCAAACAGGCCCTATGTGCTGATAAGAATATTTGTATTAAATGAAACAGTGCTCCCACCCCACACCTCCATTTTTTTTTCTCAGTGGGCTCCATTCTGCAGCTCCTCGAGGTTGGTAAGGAGAAACTAATAAAATACAAAGCATTTTGGTATAAAGTCACACTCAGAGATATCAGCTGTGCATTTTCTGATTTTCTGGTGTTTGTTTGAGAGGCCATTAGCATTTCTGCTGATGGGGCTGAAGCCGCCAGCCCTGGCCTCTCTTTCAACCCCATTTGCAAAGCCAGCGGATAATCTGCAAGGTGTGTGCGGGTCCTAAGAAAGGCTCAGTGCCAGGCTTTGTCATCAAGCTGGTGTGGTATCACTGCCCCTGGCAGCCAATGTGACCTTTAATGACATCGCAGTGCATAGAGGAGCTACCCTTGTTGTCGGCCCCAGTAATGGTGTAGCTTTGGAGTTAGACTTGGTTTTGAATTTCTACTTTGTCATTTACCACTGGGATACTTTGGAAGAGTCAGTCTCTCTGGGCTTCAGTTTTTCTCAGCTATAAAATACTAGTTTCTGCCTCATCCAATCAGAGTTGTGGTGATAATTATTAGGTTGGTGCAAAAGCAATTGCGGTAATGGTTTTTGCCATTACCATTAAAAGTAATGGCAAAAACCGCAATTGCTTTTGCACCAACCTAATAAATGAGACATGCTTTTGAATCATATAGCAAGTGCCTGGCATATAGTAAAAGCTCAGGAAGTGTTAGTTTCCATTTCTTCTCATCCCTTTTCTAACTCTACATGTCGTTAGTTGCCAGAGTAGGGATGGTGAACATCTGGCATCCTTATCACCCCAAATCTGTACCATGCCCTGGGCAGACATTACTAATTTATCCCTACTGTGGTAGGTGGAATGATGGTCCCCAAAGATGTTCACATCTGAATCCCATAAATCTGTGAAAATGTTATCCAAAAATGGCAAATGGGACTTTGCACATGTGAATAATTTAAGGATACTGAGATAGGGAGATGCGCCTGGATTATCCAGGTACACCCAATGTGATCACAGGAGTACTTAGAAGTGAGAGGAGGAGGCAGAAGAGTCTGTGTCCGAATGATGCAGGATGAGGGAAGCTCAAAGATGGAGGAAGGGGCCACAAGCTGAGGACTAGGACCAGTCTCTAGAATCTGTAAAGGGCAAGGAAATGAATTCCACTTTAGAGCCTCTAGAAGGAATGCAGACCTTCGGACACCTTGATTTTTAACCTAGTGAAACCCATGCCAGACTTCCAGCCTCCAGAATTATAAGAGAATAGGTTTGTGTTGTTTCAAGCCACAAAATTTTTGTAATTTGTTATAACAGCAAAGAGAAAACTAATACATCCACCTTCTTTTCCCATAAGAATTCATTGGCCTATGAATTCTTTTCAATACAGTGCTCCAGACAACCACGCCCAAGTAACTGGTGTAAAATACCAGATGCAACCTTCAGTCAAAGCCCCACCTGGACTATAGATAATACCATAAACTAGTTCGTACCTTTGTGCTCTGGTTTTTCTGCCCTGGTCTGCTGGCCCATCTATCCTGATTTTCAGGTCTCATCTCTGTTGCCTATTTTCCCATTTACTTGAGGCCCAACAAGCTGAGGTCCACACCCCAGCCAGCTATGAATCTCTTCCTGCAGGCTCAGGCCCTGTAGTGGCTCTGGAAAATTGACTACTTCTTTCCAGGGCTTTACTCTCCCAGTCTCAGCAAGAGCTTTGCTTCTGCAGTTGCCCTGTGATCCACAGCTGACGGATCCTCAGAGCAAAGGAACCCACAGGAATGGTTGGATCACAAGCAACATTAGACCGCAGCCTGCCTTCCTGGCTCCCACTTCCTTTAGCTTCAGTCAAAAGCCTTTACCACAGAGGGTTATAGGAGATGCATCAATTCATATTCACCGGCCTGGGGCCGCCATAGGAACAAAGAGTTCTCAAAGCAACAGCCAGTACTAAAAAAATGCTTCCTCTGGAGCAACCAAGGGTCCCAAATAGAGACATTTTTCTTTCATTTGTACATGCAGAGGGTCTATAGACAAGGACAAGGTTCCCAGGGGTTGGGTATCAAAGTGGAGAAAATAATGGCTTACAGTTCAAAATGTCCTGATATGGAACACCTTTTCTCCAGCATCTATTTCTGGAAGTCATCTCCATGCAAATATAACCATACATGCTTCTGCTGTATACATACTCCATCCCCTCCAGGGCAACACAACCCACAGAAAGGCTACCATATGCGTGTGTGTGTGTGTATGCGTGTGCATACACATGCACACAGAGGTATCACATACACATACACACAGCGGTACCTGCTTACCAACCCAAGATACTTAGGCATTTAACTACATGGAAACCGTTAAATGCCAACTTCCTGGTATGTATGTGCTCAAAATAACACACATATTTAGAAGAGCAAATACATTCATCCTGTGGCATATATATGTAATTGTGTATAGGATTAACACCTCAAAACCATGGTGATTCCCCCCATATGCACATACACACCCAAGCCCACACCAGATGGACAGCCACGCAGAATGCACCCTGGCACACATCTCAAAAATATCTTAGTGAAAATAAGCAAAAGCCAAGTAAATAGAAGCAAAGTCCTTTGATGATTTTGTTTCTCCAACAGGACTACCACCTGATGCAAGGGTTTGACTCTCGCAGCAGGCAGCCACTGTGAATATAGGGTTGGTGCACGCTGATAGCATGGTAATCATTTCCCAGGGACCAGGGGTGCCCACATTAACACACACACACACCCCTGACTGTTTGCAGCTGCCTTTTCTTTTTAAATCTCTCATATAATACACTTTGCAATCCAGCCCCCCTCCTGCTTGGCTGAGCTAAACTATTTCGGGAATTGGCACAGATGCTGAGAGCAAAGATATTATTCTGAGATGCTCAACAGAGATCAAAGCTGCTTAATCAAAGCCGTTGACTCCATGCACAGCGCCTTGGCACATCCAGAGAGCCCAGGTGGAGAGGAAGAAGTCAAAGCGGATGATTTAGGAGACAGAGAGAATCCAGCAGTGGAACTCCAGGTCTGACAAGAATCCTTCAGCCAGGATCAGGGAGGAACTCCTGAGGTCATCTAAGTTCCCGGTTTGTCTCATTCTACATCTCCAGATGGAAGTTTGCTCAAAATAACCCCAGAAAAACGAGAATCTATTTAAAAAGCTCTTCAGGGAGGAAGATTTCCTAACACTGTATTGAGCAATTCTCACACTTAGGAAATGGCTTTGTCTTCTGGTGCAGGTCTGATGAAACACTCTGGAGCTTATCGAACAACGGCCTCCTCCCTGGCTTGTGCCTAGGCCGGGCTGGCTGGGACCTGAAGGGCAGGTGCAGACAGGGAAGTCATTATGGGTATAGTGCCAAAGTGGGAAAGTAGAGACACGGCATAGGGACGTCCAACGGGATCCCCTAGAGAGGAGTCTTCATCTAAGGTTTTCAGCTTTCTATCCCGCAACAAACAAAGCAGCCAGCCATCAATTAATTAATTCAACCAATATCTATTCAGTGCCTACTATATGCCAATCACTGTTCTAGGTGTTAAGACTGTAGTGTGAACAAAATAAAGTTTCTGCCCTTCGGAAGCTCAAATTTTAGGTAGAATGGGGGGGATAGTGGAGATGGATCAAAGTATAAATAAACAAAAATTCTATTTCAGATTGTTATAAGTGCCAGGAAGGAAACAGACAAAGGGCTGTGAAAGGGAGTGGGTAGAAGCCATAGCAATAGAGGTTGTGTTGATGTAGATAGAGCGAGCACAGAGGCCTCTTGGGTGGGGCCAGGGGCATTTGAGCCAATGCCTCAAGGATGAGAAAGAATCACCATAGGAAGAGCAGCAGGATCTGTGTTTCAGAGAGAAGGAGCAGCCAGTGCAAACACCAGAAGGTGAGAGCTTGCTGTGTTCGTGAGGGTCTGCATAGCCATGGTGTAGTAAGCAAAAATGGAGGTGAAAGGAGAGAGGTGGACAGTCAGACTCAGGCTAGTTCAGAGGGGCCTGAGAGTGAGAAATTTGCCCTTATTCCAAGGGTTTAACTCATTGGCTGCTGAAGAGGATAGGTTAAAAGATAGCAAGAGTAGAAGCAGTGAGACCAGCTAAGAGTCTCCTGTAGTATTCCAGGCAGAAAGTGATGGCCATTTAGACTAAGGGAGTAGCAGTGGAGGTGGAGAGATATGGATTGGCTTAAGACTTATTTTGTGGGCAGACATGATGGCCCCGTTGCTGGATTGAATGTAGAGGGTAGGTTAGAAAGTGCTGTCATTGGTCAATATTATTACAAAGTCAAACTATGTAGAGTCAAAATTCCCAGGGCTGGGAAAAGTCTTTGAAATCATACCTCATCCGGGGGTTTAAACCTACCTCTGTCCCTCCCAGGTGGGCATGGGATGGTGAGCCAGCTACCACAGGGTCCTGTCTGCCCAGAGTGTGATGGAGAACAACAGTCTCTGGAAAGCTTTCTTTTGGGTGGTGCTAAACTCTGCCTCTCTGAAACACTGATGCTCTGATCATGGTTATATTCCTCCCTAAAGATTAGGAGGAAAAGCAGCCCCTTTCCCTAGGTGGGGACTTTGGAGAAGTACAGCACTGATGGTGTCCTGGGTCCCCAGGCTAAACGTCCCTGGTGTCTACAGTTGCTCAGGCCATCCCTAGCTTGACATCAGTACCACAATGTCCCTTCACAAGTGTGACACCTGTCGTAAGTCTTGGATTTTAGCATGTACAGGTTTAGGGAATCCCCAGAGGATGAGAAGTCAGATACCATCTCTCCTGAGCCAAACATTTGCATCCCTTAGCTCACAGCCCAGCCACCTGGCCCAGGACACTGGATTGGCTAATATCCATCCTTTTAGCCTTATTCCTCTTCTCCTAGAACCACCTTTTTTTATCCTAAAATGTTCTCTCAGGTATAGAAGATGGATAACACCAATCAGAACTGTTTTTCCCAATGTCGGCCCTGAAATAATGGTCCTTTGAGATATGGCACAGGGAAAAAAAGATCTTCAAGTAAGTAAATCTGGAAAATGCTGTATACTATAAGCTATAGTAGTATATGTTATAATGTATTTACATATATGTATTTATTTATATGTAGTATATGTGTATTTATATATTGTATGTATTTAAATGCGTGTGTGCATATATATAAAATATTATACCACACCATAATCTTCTCTCACAGTTTCACGATACATATGAGCAGGCTCTGAGAAGTCTTGCAGTAAAGATACCCATCAATTTGGTTGACCGGTACATCGCCCAAACATATAGGCCTAAACAACCTTTCTTCCCAGAATATCTATTATTAATAGCTCTGCTTTGGGAAATGCCGCTCCATGTAAGTTACGAAATGGAATTTGTTATTTGGGTAATAATCCTCGAGTCCTCCTTTGCCCTGAAACATATAGATGTTTTAAAGCCCAAATGGCTGTTTTTGATTTCAACTATCTGCTTAGTAGATGTCTTCTTTCTTTATTGGTACTCACAGAGTTGGCTGCATTTACATACACAAACTGACTTGAACGAGTGAACAGGAGGCCAGGTTAGTCTCCTTCCCATCTTCCCTTCACCCTGAATTTGAATGAACCATCCCTTGGCTGCCAACCAGGCCTCAGATGGAACTGAATGTTTATACCCTGCTGCCAGTTCCTGGGGGGGGTCCCCACATTTTCTCCAGTTCCCACTCCGTCTCCTCCATCACAAGGCCAGGCAGTGTGTAGTGGTGGGAGAACACTGCACACAAGACCTGGCCCCATCCCTCACTCTGTGGGGGCTGCCTGTGAGACACTCAGGACATTGGTTTTCTCTGATTCTCTGTTTCCCCTTCTGTCAAAGAAAGTAGATGACCACTCACACCCCTATCGGCAATGGGGTTGCTTTTTCTACCTCCACATCAGTGGGCCTACGTGGTTGGTTTCCCAGAGAATCAACCTAAGAATACAGCAACGGAAAGTGTCACCCCATGCACAACCTTATTAAACTAGAAAACCTCTTGAAATAAATACATCCTTTGTTGCTAAAATATCTAAAAATATTTTGCCATTCTATATACAGTGCCAGATCTAAAGTGTAACTATTGGGAAGTTAAAAATGGTTATGGTGGTGGTAGAGGGGGCTCCAGGAGCTCCCACATGGGGCTATGCAGGCTGTGCCGTCCACACAGGTGTGCTCATAGAGGGTCTAACCATTTCATAAGCATGCCCAGTGACCAAACCCTCCTCAAAGTAGTGAATCTATTTCATCTTCTATGTCAAACAATGAACCTGAAGTGGACTACAGCAGTTGGTTCTCAAGTATAAGCCAGATTGTATGAGCAAACCTTTTAGGCATAGTGAGCCATCCTTATTGGAGAATGGTGAGAACCTCCAGAAATCCTAGTCCTTAGATGCTACTCGAGGGCCAATCTTGTGAGCAGGACTTTCTAAGTATAGCAGTCTTAAGCCTGCTATGTCAGTTCTATTCTGCACAAGAGCCAACACTCTCTCTACATTTTTTTTTTTTTTTGAGATGGAGTCTCGCTCTGTCGCCCAGGCTGGAATGCAGTGGTACAATCTCGGCTCACTGCAACTTCCACCTCCCAGGTTCAAGTGATTCTCCTGCCTCAGCCTCCTGAGTAGCTGGGATTACAGGTGCGTGCCACCACGCCTAGCTAATTTTTGTATTTTTAGCAGAGACAGGGTTTCACCATGTTGGCCAGGTTGGTCTCAAACTCCTGACCTTGTGATATACCCAAAGTGTACTCTCTTTAGTTCCTGAGAGAAATTAAGGCTCAAGAGTTACACCCAACTACCTGTGTGCATGTGGGCTCATTTCGAACTCTGCCAGACCTTGGTTTCTTCACAGGTAAAATAATAGGGATGATAATAGAAAATACTTTATGCTGCCATTGTTATAATAAAATAAGTTAATGCATATATGATCTTGCATATAAAGCTTTTGGAACAGTACCTGGTACATCATAAAAACTCAACAACTGCTAGATAGTATTAGTACTGTCAGTCCAAATCACATGGTTAGTAATTGACAGAATGAAGCTTGCAACTCAGGTCTGTCTTATTCTACCACATCTGTCTTACTCCACTACATTACTGGTTCCAGAAAGTTCTGCTTTCTCAAGCACAAAGGTTGCTTTTGTAGTTCATGTGGTGGGAAGCATGGTTATAAAGGTCCCTGGGTTTTACTTACTACTGTTCAGACACGGAGAGTGAATGCCCAATACCAAACTTCCCAGTATCAAAGGGAATGACTGGCCCGGGCTTTGTCAGGTGCTCACTCCTGGATCAATCGTATGGGCCCAAGAAGTAGGATCATGTAGAAATCTAGTAGCTCCTGCTGAAACTATAAAGATTTGTGTAGGAAATTTCTACAAATGGGGGTCCAATGCAGACAATTCTGTGTCTATTACAAATGGTGTTTCAATATATACCTCCCAAAGTTTTCATGAGTATTTAAGATAACATATGTATAGCATATTTAGCACATAGTAAGTACTTAGTAATTGACCAGAAATCTGTATCTGTTCTACTCTAAAAAGATACCTAGAAATTAAGAGAACAAAATGCCCACTCGCTATGAAGAATCCTGACATAGTTAGTTATTGCCCTCATCCAATCTCATGTTGGAATGTAATCACCGATGTCTGAGGTGAGGCCTGGTGGGAGGTGTTTGCATCATGGGGGCAGATCCCTTATGAATGGCTTGGGCCATCCCCTCAGTGATAAATGAATTCACATGAGATCTGGTCATTTAAATGTGTGGCATCCTCCATCCCCTTGCTCCAATTCTTGCCATGTGAGACGCCTGCTTCCCTTTTGCCTTCTGCATGAGTAAAAACTTCTTGAGGCCTTCCCAGAAGCAGATGTCGGTGCCATGCTTCCTGTACAGCCTGCAGAACTGCAAGCCAATTAAACCTCTTTTCTTTATAAATTACCCAGCCTCACTTATTTTTGTTTATAGCAATGCAATAATGGACTGATACAGATCCCAAACCACCTTGCGCGTGTCAACACTGGCAAGATGGGTTGAGAGGAAGAAATATGTCAGGGATTCATGAGCTCAGGGGTAAAGGGAGGTGCACAAAGATTGAAGGTGGAGGCAAGGCCAGCAGCTAGGGAAGGAAATACAGAGACCAGAAGCCTGACCAGGCAGAAGTTCATGGTACTCCATGTGGCCAGGAGGCTAAATTCCAACTCAATGGGGCAGGTATCAGTCACAGGAACCAGCCAGGGTAACCACTACCTACCTTTTCCAGGAAGGCGCTTTGAGGCTTTCTGCTGGGATAGCGACCATCCCAAGATACCAGGCTGTGGCAAACTTATGTTCTGCACATGGGAGGTAGCGAGGCTTCCCAAGACCATGGAAAACTTGTTTTCTTGGATGAAGCATTAAAAGAAGGCCCAGAGGTATTTTACTGGTTGCTTTATAGAAGCCTTAAGTTAGAACTGCTGAGCTATACTGGAATCACATCTGGCCCATTTGAATATTTTCAATTTTCAGCATTGAAGCTCCTTTCTTTTAAGAGGAAACTCATTATCACATTTCATGAGGTATGGCTCTACACCAAGTGGATTCTGGACTGACCAGGTCTTATATCTCAACCTGAAACGTGTGAGTCTGAAGTTTTAGCATCCTTCACAATAAGTGAAAGACTTAAAGACTGCAGAACTTGTCTCCTTAATTTCAAGAGAATTGCATGCACAGACTTGAATCCTTTCTCTCTCCCGGTATGAAGTAAGTCTGTAGTCTCCTGGATCCCTTCCAGGATGATGATCCCTTGAGTTACAGGCAGGGCCTTCCAGAAAGTGGTTTGAATATAGTGAGCCACAGACCAAGAGCCCCCTTTTAGGGATAAGGAAATCTCCCTCTACCCACTGATATTCAGGAACAAATCCTTGTTTCTCTAGGGAGAGACAAAGGCATAAGAAACATACATGGAGAACAGAGTGGGAAACAGAATAAAAAACACAGATGTTAAGAGAACAACACACGTCTATGATTTCTCCAAAAGCTAACAAAATGCACTGACCAAATCTATTGACCAGTCCTCTAATAGGTGAGATTCAGGCTTGTGAAAACAGAACTCTCAAATAAGTTGCTCTCTTTTCATTGTAATTTCTTAAGTATAAGGGTCTATTAGCCATTGAGCTAGACATGGACCTAAAAGTTATTCTAGCTTCACTGCAATGCAAATTCCAATTGATGACTCAGATTACCTTTTAGGAAAACTTTTAATGGTCCCCTCTTCCTTCCAATACCCACTGCCCACGTATCCTTAAGGCAAGATGGCCTGTGCTGTGGTTTGGATGTGGTTTGTCCCCACCAAAACTCATGTTGAAGTTTAATTGCCAATCCAACTTTGTTGGGAGGTAGGGCCTAGTGGGAGGTGTTTGGGTCATGGGGGTTTATCCTCATGAATAAATTAATGCCCTCCCAGCAGAAATAAGTGCATTCTTACTCTTGTGGGACCGGGTTAGTTACCAGAGGGCAGGTTGTTATAGATACAAGTTTTTCTTTCTAGACTGTCTATTCCCGCCTCTCTTGGTATATGATCTCTTTGGACACATCTGCCGCCCTTCCACTTTCTGCCATGAGTGGAAGCAAAACCCTTACCAGATGCAGCTGCCCAATCTTGGACTTTCCAGCCACCAGAATCATGAGCCAAATAAACCTGTTTTGCTTGTAAATTACCAATCCTCAGGTATTCTGTTATAGCAACACTAGACTGACTAAGACAGCCTGCATTACTAAAATACCATTCTGACTGTGCCACTGCTTCCAGCCTCTGTTTCCACAATGTATCCTCCACACTGCAGCTGGTCTAATTGGTCTAAAAAGCAAATCTGATTATGCATTGCTCTGTTCAAAAAATTCTGATGATTCTGCACTACTTTCAGGATAAAATCCAAACTCCCTAGCTTGGCAGTATTGCCTGCACACTCTGGTCTTGCCTACCAGTACAATCACATATCACTTCCTGAGATACTGCTATGTATTCATGAAAAGCCATTTTCTTTTCCTCCTGTGGACATAGCTAGAAGTGATATATTCTAAGGCTCTAAAGGATAGCAGAGTCACACAATGAAACCAGGAACACCAGTGCAGCACCATTTCACGAGTAAGAAACAAACTTTTATTGTTTGAAATCACTGAAATTTTGGAATTGTTTATTACAGCAGTTAGTGTTATTCTAACACATACATGGGTATGTTTTTGTAATCAATAGATCTTTGCAAGCTGTACTAACTCCTCTACAACATTTTTCCCTTTATTTATTTATTTGCCTAGATAATTCCTAATTATCCTCCAACAGTCTGGTATCACTTTTTCTGGAAAGGCCACCTTGGTTTCCTAGGCTGAGTTAGGCGCCTCATCTCTGCAGTGCCCTAGAATTCTGTCCTCTACTACCAGTGTACCTAACCTGTGAAATGTTTAATTACCTCTTCCTTTGTCCATTTTCCCCAGTTCCTAGACTCTGAACAGGGGCTGTGTCTTGCTCACCTCTGTATCCCTGGGGTCCAGAATATGTGTCCCTTCCAAGAGTAGCAGTTGAGTAAATGTTTTTTTGAATGGATGGATGGATGGATGGATAGATGAATAAATGAAGTCATTTAATACACATATTTGTGATGGGCTGTTCTTTTTTTATACACAATTTAAAAAACTTTTATTTTAGGTTTGGGGGTACATGTGAAGGTTTGTTACATAAATAAACTCATATCATGGGACTTTGTTGTAAAGATTATTTCATCACCCAGGAATTAAGCCCAATACCCGAAAGTTAGCTTTTCTGCTTCCCTCCCTTCTCCCACCCTCCACCTTCAAGTAGACCCCAGTGTCTGTTGTTTCCTTCGTGGTGTTGGTGAGTTCTTATCCTTCAGGATGGTCTGTTCCTTGATGATAACCTATACATTTACTCAATGCCACCTCCCTCACATGTGTGTGCTGAGGACAATGGGGGTATAAGAGCAGTGTGGGGGCAACCAAGTGCAGTAGCCCAGGCCCAGTGCAGGGAAACGATGCAGCAAACCGCTGCACAGTGGTCAGTGTCAAAGCCAGAGCTCTGGCCTCTCTGCATGCTGTGGACGCAGGTGAGAGGGGCAAGAAAAGGTTAGGAAGCCTTGGCACAGTGTGAGAGAAGGAAGGAACATACCTTTATGAAGTATTTTCCATGTCCCAGGCTATTTAAATTTATTAATTCATAAGTCCATCCTATGCCAGTCCTATTACATTTGCTGTTATGATCCCCATTTGTCAGATAAAGAAGCAGCTCAGAGAAGTTAAGTGACTTGTCCAAGGCCACACGGCTGGTAGGTAGCAGAGCCTGGAATCCAAAGTGGGTCTACTTTCTGGACAGGGGTCCTCCCAGTGTACCTCATGGAACAAAGGCTAAAGCCAGATATGTCCCATTTCTCCATGACACCAAGCGCCTAGACCCTGCACAGATAGGAGGCCTACACATCAGTCTTGGCCTGAACAAACACTCAGAATGCTTCCCCTGGCAGCAGTCTGTGAACACGGGAGAGTGAAGGAAGAGGCTGCTTTTCCTTGGGCCCAAGCTCCGTCAGGCAGGCCTGATTTGCACGGCTGCCCCAGACACTGCAGAAACAAACACTGGGCTGTCGGGTCAGGTTCCCCTGATTTCTCAGATGAGGGAGCCAGGCTGGAGCCAACACATTTCTCAATCCCCAGGCAACCACTGACCAGGCCTCCTGGGTTGTGTCTCCACTGGCAGCTATGAGCAGCATGGCCTCTTGGCGGTCTGAGCACCTCTCAGCCCTGTTGGCAGGTAAGGACCCAGTGTCCTGAATGCCAGAGACCTCCCCCTCTGTCTGCGGAGACAAAACCAGGAGCTTAGCCAGGAGCCCCAGGCCCAGGTCAAGCCTTCACGTGCCTCAACAAGCTGGCAGCCAAGAAGAGGCCCCTGAATTGCTGGCAGGGAAATCGGGAAGGCAAAAGTCTTTTTTGGGATGTGGCTAGAAGGAGAGGTAAGTGGGGAGAGACAGGGAGGAGCTGGGGGCACGGAATGAGCTATCTCAGTGGTCGCTATCTTCTGAGGAGCACTGCCAGGCACTGTGATGAACAGACACAGCTCCCGCCCTAGGAGCTTAGCGTGTAGAGAAGGAGGAAGAGACAAAATAGACAGTCACAGTACAGTGTCAAGAAGAGTCAGTGTCTTCAGGCTCCACCCTGACTAGCTGTGTGACCTTGGAAAGTGACAGAGTCTTTGGGCTTCAGTTTCTTTGTGAAATGGGACTAATAACATCTACTTAAAGGGTCTGGATAAAATGCATGTGGGTACAGTGTCTTGCACACAAAAGCTGCTTGTTAAATGCTGTGTGGATTTTTGCCCTCCCAGTTAGAGGGAGCATGTAGAAGTCGGGAACTCAGGCCTGTATTTCTTTTATAACATCCATGGTTTCTAGCCTAGCGCAGAACACTGAGTAGTTTTCTAAGTAGGAGAAAGGTCAAAGGCATATCCCAATGAGATAGGAACAACTGCCACCAATGATACAGCTTCAGGAGATACATCTCTCCCTGTTGTGTTTGCTCCAAGGAATCAGCCTCTTTGAACTGACCACTATGAAAACCACAAAACAGGCAACAGCAGGCAGAAAGAGGTTGGCCAGTTTAATAATCTCATAATAATGGGTCTGGATAATCTAGACTTGATAAAATCTCGTTGAATAATCGAAGACAGTCTGTAATTGTGGAATAACTCCCACTAGACAGCACTTTCAGTTTGCAAAGCACAGGCATGAACATTATTTCATTTGGACAAACCCAATAAATATGTATGGAAGCATAGAGCCTTGCAACAGCCTCACGATGTGAATTATTAAGGGTCTTGATTTAACTGATAAGGAAGCCAAGGCTCAGAGAGGTAAATTAAATTGCTAGAAAAAAGACAATCCTGTTTGATGCCAAACCCAATGTTCTTTGCACTGTACCAAACCGTCCCTATAAATAGATGGTAATGGGGGTGTGCTCTCACTGATCCCTGTGCCAGGCAGGAAATGCAACCAATACAGCTATCCTAGGTGTGCTGGTCTTGGAGATGGGCCTTTGAACATGTAATAGCTATTCCCACACCCCTACCCTGCCTGCCAACAGGCATGTTCCCTGGTGGGTGGGAACCATAAAAAAAGTAAGAAGTGGGCAATTGGCACAGCTGGAATGCAAACAAACAATGAGGCTGGTGAAAGATTGGCTTGGGTCTCTCTTACTGATGGATAGTGTGTAAAATATGGAAATAAAAACTGCACAACTGAGCTGTCTCCCGGGAAGACAATGTCTAATTAGATGTCTGACAGCACACAGGTTCCTAATCACTGAGCAATCCTCGCCCTCGCGTTGCAAACCCCAGCCACAAGCCGGGCATGATGTCCATGGAAGCATCCATCTCCTTGGACGCTGGTGGTCACCACAGCCACCGCTCAGAGGGTGCCTTCTAGGTCCCATACTCAGTGCTGGGGGTTTGCTTTCATCAGCTTTGAGTGCCTGTATCTCCTTAAAACCTTGAGAGTGAGGTGCTATGAGCATTCCCATTTGCTAGATGAGAACGTAGAGACCCGGGGAGGTAATGTGAGCACACTAGTCTTGGTGGGAAGGGGAAAGGTAGACAGGAACTCCAGATACAAAAGGAAAGATAGCCTTAAATCCATAAAGAAATACTTGTTTTGCTTTCTGTCTTACGTGGGTGTTTTATGGGATGAGAGGTGACAAATCTTGTTTTGGCAAAGCTGGAAAGGCCCTCAGACATGCTGCTTTACCACTGCTTTTAAGCTAGTGTTTTGCCAACTTTCTGTTTTCATTTTCTTTTCTTTTCTTTCTTTTTAGCAACAGGACCCTTTGGTGTGTGTGTGTGTGTGTGTGTGTATTTCTTTCTGAGACAGGGTTTCACTCTGTTGCCCAGGCTGTAGTGCAGTGGTGCAATCTCAGATCACTGCAGCCTCAATCTTCCAGGCTCAAGCAATCCTCTCACCTCAGCCTCCCAAGTAGCTGGCACTACAGGGATGCGTCACCACACCCAGCTAATTTTTGTATTTTTCATTTCACCATGTTGCCCAGGCTGGTCTTGAACTCCTGAGCTCAAGGGATCCAAAATGTCACCATGCCCCACCAGAACTGCTTGTTTAAATGTAGCCTTGTGTGGAAGCATGGTAGACAAAACAGAGCAAGGGGGAGCAATCTGGGTAGAAGTGGGGGCCCTGCCCAGTAACGATTGCCTTCTTTCCCTCTTGCCTTGCTCTTCTCACCATGACATCTTCCTGGAACACTAGGGTTCCTTGGAATCCAGTTTGAAAACCACTGTCTTTGTTCAACTCCTTTATCTTGCACATGAGAAAACAAAGATCCAGAGAAGCTAAATGACCAGTGTCAGAAAACCGAGAAGTAGTAAAGGCAGAAGCAGAAATCAGGCTTCTTGTTACTCAAGTTGAGGATATGGGGCTAAGCCAGGCAGGCTCTATGTAGGTAGATATCGATGATGAAGATATTGATGATACAGATTTTAATGAGTCTAGATACAGACAGATGAAGATAATGATATATAATTTATTGAGCATTCTTTGTGCCAAGCTGTGTATACTGGGTATACTGAGGACTCAGAGTTGGAGGAACATGGGCCCCATTTCCCAGAAGCTCACAACAGAGTTGGGGAAACATGTAGGGGCCTCAGGGGCTGCCCCATAAACCAGAGGATAGAGAATTTTGCACATGACAGCTTATGAGGATTATTATAGTAGAGAGTTGTTTGGGACTGACAGAGGCTAAGGCTTTGGGAAGGGAGGACTTAGCCAGAGCTGGAAGGTTGATGAGGCCATTCCAGGGTAAGGCACTGTGAGAGCAGAGGTTGAGAGGCAGGAAAGTGCAGGGTGTGATTTAGTAAATACATTGGTGCCCTTAGAAACTGAGGCCCATTCAGGCCCTTCCCTGACTCCTTTACTAACAAGGTTTGCTCTCCCCACCCTACCCCTGTCCCAGTCTAGGACCTATTGGAGGGTCCAGCCTCTTGGTTTCCAGCAACTGTCCTAAAGATGGGAGTAGGCAGGGGAGGAGAGCAGGAAACAGGAAATTAATTCTCCTAGGCTGTGTGTGTGTGTGTGTGTGTGAGAGAGAGAGAGAGAGAAGCAGAGTGTGTGTGTGTGTGTATGTGTGTAAGAAAAATGTCATTGACATCAAATACTGTCTGAAGCCACTTCTGCCTTTTAGAGTAGAGGCACAATTCCCTTCCAGAAAATTTTTCTTACATAGCTTTATTATTATTAGTCTAGGAAAGAGCCCAGTGGGCATCAAGGAGAAACACAAGAGAGGACTGAATGAATGACTCTGCCTAAAGTGATATTTGGGCCCTGTTCTTTGGGAGCTCCAGAGGCTTGATGGGTGAAGGCTGGTGAGTAGGGCTGGGGCAAGGGCTCAGAAAGGGTGGGAGAGAGGGATGTGACAAGGAAATGAGGATGGAGGGCCTGAAGCAGAGCGGGAGGCTACACTCTACGGAGACAATGAATGGCCACCACATTTCTAGAAACATAAGGCTATTTTCTGCCTAATCCTATATTTTCAGCAAAAGCCTAGTAGCCTCAAGAACCTTGTATCAATGGGAATTTTGGAATAAAGATGGGTACAGGAGATAGGGCTGTAGTCTCAAGTGCTTACAGCAAGGTCAGGATGCCAAATGCACCTTGGCAGGTGAACTCCATGGGAGTACCAAGGAAGGAGCACCTCTCAGAGTAGCTAGGATAGAGCTTGAGCCATTTTATATAGTAATCGATGATTCCAGAAGGCTAGCAGGGTAGGGGACCTTGGTATACATGGTTCTTTGAGTATAATTGAATTTGCATGTTTCTGGTGTGCATTTTTATATGTGTTCATGAGTGTCAACACCTGTGTGATTGTGTAGGCAACTGTATTTGTGAATATGGGTTCAGTGTATGGGAATGAGTGAGTTTCCTTGTGTATGTGTGCATGAGTGTGCAGGAGCCCGGACTTCAGGATCTGTGAGTTACATTTGTACACATGAATATAGATGAGTGCATGGCCACATGAGCATGGATGTGTGAGTACATTTCTGAGAGGCTTTGGAATATACATCTGTGTCACCCATCACGTGTGTATGGGGGTGTGTGGATATCTGCAAATGTGTGAGAACATATACTCTGTACATACGTGCCCTGATTGCCAGGGGCCTGAGGCAGGCTGGCAGCTCTGCTCTGGTGTCTTCCTCCTGCAGGGCCCTGCACTACACTTGGCTCTGGGCAGTGGGGAAGTGGGAGTGGATGTTCCAGGGTGTGCTTGCCCCAGAGCTTTGCTCCTTGCCCAGGAACATTCTCCCTTTCCCATTCCTGGGAAGGAACATAATGTCCACTGGCTCCTCTCCCGCCTGACAAGTCCAACTCCTCTGCTGCCTCAGGCTGTGAGGCGCTTCCTGACCGGATGGGGAGCATCCAGGGAGCCAAACCCTGGGGCCAGAGTGGGAGGGAGACATACTGGCTCCAAGAGTGTCAGCAACAGGAGAGTTTCCCCAATGGTGATTAAAGTAGCCATCATGTATTGGGTGTTTGCCATGTGCCAGTCCGACACAGAGCATTTCACATGAATTTATTTGTTTATACCTGCTGGTGGCCTGGGCTGCTAGATATTGTCTCTCCTTTTTTTAAGACAAGGAAACTGAGTGAGGCTCAAGTTAAGGAACTTGTCCAAGGTTGCCCAGCCAGTGAGTGTTATATGTGGGATTAGAACTAGGTTCCCTATCTCTGGAGCCCATGCTCTTACTTTACAGACAGGACCTAACCCTCCCATCTCGTCCATTGCCCTCAGTGCCTAGATGGGAGACTGAGATCCAGAAGGGGGAATGTTCTTTCACCAGGCTCCCTTCTTCTCTGAGCAGTCCCTAGGAAGCCCTGGAGCTGCACAGACTGTAACTGTGGCAAAGGACCTACATGATGATTGTGACTAACTCTCCCAGTTTGGAAAAGGTCTCACTTAAAGGTCTATGGCACATTGGACTTTACACAAATTGGTCCTCTTTGCTGGGACTGATGAGGTCAAAATTGCAGCTTCTGTGGCTGTGACCAGGGAATTTCATGCATGAAAAACCTTCCACTTCCATGGCCTACACAACCCCAAAGCCAATTGACCCCTTGGTCCAGCCCAACAGGCACATGGATCTCTCTCTCTCTCTCTTTTTTTTTTTTTTTTTTTTTTGAGACAGAGTCTCACTCTGTTGCCCAGGCTAGAGTGCAGTGGTGTGATCTTGGCTCACTGCAATCTCTGTCTCCTGGGTTCAAGAGATTCTCCTGCCTCAGCCCTCTGAGTACCTGGTATTACAGGCATGTGCCACCATGCCTCACTAATTTTTGTGGTTTTAGTAGAGATGGGGTTTCGCCATGTTTGTCAGGCTGGTCGCAAACTTCTGACCTCAGGTGATCTGCCTGCCTCGGCCTCCCAAAGTGCTAAGATTACAGGGGTGAGCCACCATGCCTGGCCCACATGGCTCTCTTGACCTTCAACTGATTCTACACACCTCAGCCTGCTTCACCTTCTTCAAACACCACTTTAGCATCTGAAGGCAAATCTATATGTCAGACCATATGCCAAGTGCTTTCATATCATATTGGGTACATATTGCACTTTCTATTTAAGGTGCATAAGTATGTTATGAGGTTGGTATTATTCCCATTTTATAATTAAGAAAACAGAGTCAGAGAAGCTTAAGTCACTTTCCTGGGGACACATAAAAGTTGGAACCAAAATTTGAATTTGGGTCTGATTCTAAAACCTACATTCTTAAAAATTTTAAATAAAATACCTAGAAATAAAGTTAACAGAAGCAGTAAAAGACTTCTATGAAAAACTACAAAACAGTGATGAAAGAAATTTAAGAAGATGCAAATAACTGGAAAGACATTCCATGCTCATGGATTGGAAGCATTAATATTCTTAAAATGACAACACTATCCAAAGCAATCTACAGATTCAATGTAATCCCTATCAAAATACCAATAACATTCTTCACAGAAATGGAAAAAAAAAAAAAAAGACCACAAAAGACCCCAAATAGCCAAAGCAATCCTGAACAAAAAGAACAAAACTGGAGACATCATACTACCAAGCTTCAAAATATACTACAAAACTGTAGCAACCAAAACCACATGGTACTGGCATGAATACAGACATATAGTACAGTGGAACAGAATAGAGAATACAGAAATTAATCCACACATCTACAGCCAACTGATTTTTGACACAGATGCTAAGAACACACTGGGGAAATGACATCCTCTTCAATAAATGGTGCTGGGAAAACTGGAGAGAGAGATATATATACATATATATATATGCAAAAGAATGAAAACAGACCCCCATCTCTCATCCTATACTAAAATCAACTCAAAATGGCTGATATCTAAATGTAAGACCAAAAACTATAAAACCACTCAAAGAAAATATAGGGGAAATGCTTCAGGATGTTGGTCTCAGAAAATTTTATGAGTAAGACCTCAAAAGCACAGAAACTAAAGCAAAAGTAAATAAATGGGATTATATCAAATAGCAAAGCTTCTACACAGTAAGAAAAACAATCAACAAAGTAAAAATACAACCTATAGAATGGGAGAAAATGGTCGTGAACTCATCTGACAAGGGATCAATATCCAGAATATACAACGAACTCAACATCTCCACAGGAAACAAACAAACAATCAAATTTAAAAATAGGCAAATGATCTAGACAGACATTTCTCAAAAGAATATATACAAATGGCCAAGAAATAAATGAAAAAAATGTTCAACATCAGTAGTCATCAGGGAAATGCACATCAAAACCATGATGGGGTATCATCTCACCCCAGTTAGGATGGCTATTAACAAAAAGAAAAAAAATAACAGATATTGGCGAAGATACAGAGAAAAGGGAACTCATAGATTCTGCATACTGCTATGGAGAACATTATAGAAGTTCCTCAAAAAACTACAAATAGAACCACCATATGATTCAGCAATTCCAATAATGGGCATTTCACCCAAAGAAAGGAAATTAGTATATTGAATAAATATCTGCACCTCCATGTTTATTGCAGCACAGTCCACAATAGCTAAGTTATGGAATCAACCTAGTCCAACAGCAGATGAATGGATAAAGAAAATGTGGTATATACACAACATGGAATACTATTCAGCCATAAAAAGAAATGAAATTCTGTCATTCATAGCAACCTGGACGGAACTGGAGAACATTATGTCAAGTCAAATAAGCTAAATGCTGCATATTCTCACTAATATATTGAAGCTAAAAAAAGTTGATCTCATTGAAGTAAAAATTAGAACAGAGGATACTAGGGACTAAAGGGTAGGAGGAAGGGAAAGATAGGGAGAGATTTGTTATGTTAAAGGATGCAAAATCACAGCTAGATAGGAAAAATAAGATCTAGTGTTCTATACCACTGTGGGAGGGCTATAGTTAACAATAATATATTATATAGTTTTGCTTATCTAGAATGAGGATCTCAAACATTCCCAACACAAGGAAATGATGTTTGAGATGATGAATGTGCTGATTAGCCCAATCTGATCACTGTATATCATATGTATCAAAACATCACTATGTACTTCATGACTATGTACAATTATTATTTGTCAATTAAAAATTTTAAATAACTTAAAATATTTTGAAAGACACAAACAAATGATCACATTTGAGCCCTACAATATTCCTATGGGGTAGAGAATATTTAGACTAGGATGAGAGGCAGGGCACAGAGGTGTTAAATAATTTGCTGAAGAACACATAGTGAGTAAGGGGCAGAGGCAGGATATGAACTCAGGTCCCTGGAAACACCAATGTGCTTTTGTGGATGGATACTTGAGAGTATGTTATAAGAATGTGGCCAGGTATCAGAGGATGGAGAGAGGTTTACCCTCTTTCCTGCCATCCCTACCCCTTAGCTCTAGCCGAAGTGGGTCTCTCTCCTCTGGGTCCCAGAGAAGCCACCTTCCTTCTCATTTCATTTATCTCTGTCCCTGTCCCCCACAAATCTTACCCTTTTAGATTTCCTATGGTTCTTAGAAGCACCCATATATCTCCCCTAAGAGCCCTCAGGCCCCTAATATGATCTGAGGGTCATGTCTTTCTTTGACCCCATCTGCATGTCAAATCTGTGGCTCCCCACCACCATAGCTTAGCACAGGGCTAGGCCCATTGTAGAGACTCAGACTGTTCTTATTGCTTCTCCTGATTGCAAGGATGAACCTGAAGTCACCAGGGGCCCATTCAGCCTGCCAGCTATCCATCCATCCATCTATCCATCCATCCACCCATCCAGCAATCCATCCATCCATCCATCCATCCATCCATCCATCCATTTATCTATATATCCATCCATCCAGCAATCCATCCAGCAAGCAATCCATCCATCCATCCATCCATCCATCCATCCATCCATCCATCCAGCAATCCAAATATCCATCCAGCCAGCCATGCAACAAATAATTAAGGATCTACTATGTTTGAGGCACCATTCTAGGTGTTTATTTATATGAAAGAATAAAATCAGACAAAAATACCTGCCTTATGAGTCTTATAGTCTAGAGATGAAAGAAAGACAACAAACAATAGATAAGTGAATTACAGAGTATGTGAGAAGATGATGACTAAGGGAAAAATAGCATAAGGTAAGGGAGAATCCAGAGCCCATGGGGGACTTTTAGACAAGGCTTGAAGGAGAGACTGAGTGAATCATGTGGATATCTGTAGGAAGAGTGTTCTGGGTACTGCAAGTGACAAGTGCAAAAGCCCTGAGGCGAGTGTGTGCCATTGTGTGTGGAGCAGCATGACCTGAGGGGAGTTATAGGAGAGAAAGTCATATTGTGTAGGGACTTAGCCACCATCAGGACATGGACTTGTAATCTGAAGACAGGGGTAGGAGAAGGTGAAAGTTCCTCCCTTCCATATCATTGTTTTGCTGCTTGTTTTCATTCAGGTTTCAACCAAAGCTGTCTCCTCAGGGAGGCCATTCCTAGGATCACCTTATTTAAATGGCAGCCTCACACTTTACCATGCACTTCTTATCACAACTACCATCTTCAATCTTCTTCATAGCACTTACTGTCTGGAAATTAGCTAATGTGGATTTTCTTGGTTCATGTGTCTCTCTTTCTATGAAAGTGGAAGTCCCTCAAGGACAGGCCTGTGTCTATCTTCTTTAGCAGAATCCTCAAAACACAGCAGCAAGTGGCCTCTTATCCCCCCCATTACTTTCCAGTTAATAGCTGACATACCCCCAGGGGGCTGATTACCAGCTCATAAACCTGTTGAGAAGGCAGGTATATGCTTTCTGCAGAAATTCCATCCTACCCCTACTCCAGCTGCCAACATCCTCCTAAGATGTCCCCCTAACACCCACTAAACTAGGGCATGAGAAATTAACCTCAAGTTATAGGAAGCTAAAAGAAACCATTTTCAAGGCTGCATCCTTTCCCTGACCCTGCTGCCTCCCACCTAGGTCATCAAAAATAAATAGCTCTTTCCCTAGAAACACATGGTGCTGCCCTGCTGGTCTAGTCAGAAAGCTGTGTTACCTAGAGACTTCTAGGGAGAAAATAGGGGGAAAATGTGAGAGAACAAGCTAAGTACTTCACACAGATTTTTATCAATTAAGCCCCCAAATGAGCCTGCAATGTAATGTTATGAGACCCATGCTACAGGTGAGGAGACCGAAGCTCAGAGGGTAAGTAATTTTCCCTGTCTCAGCATTAAATAATGAGTACATAGCAAAGGCAGAATTCTATCTTAGGTCTGCCTGATGCCAAAGCCTCATGCTCTTTCTACATCTCTATGCTAACCCCTCAGCCTCAATTCAGCATAAAAACCTATTCTGAGGACTGAAAAGAACCAGGAAAAGGAAAACAGGAAGAAAGGAACCTATCTTGATAGGACTGTGGTTTGCTGAGAGCCTTCTCAGCACTTAGCACCAGAGGAGCCATCCTGGGCCTAGTGTTGCCTGAGCAGAATCATCATGCACCTTGGTCCCAGGGCATGCAGGGACAGCCCTGTCCTTCCCATCATCAGGGCACATGGAGCAACCCTGGGGGCCAGCTCACCAGCCTGGGTGCTCCACAGGGAGTCTCCAGCTGCCTGCGTGACTGCCTTCCAGACTAAACATTCCTTCTCCCAACTCACCCTGCTCTGCGGGGGCAAAGTGTCCTAGGAGTGTCTCAACAACAGAAGAGAAGGATAGTTTATGTGTGTCTATGGACACCCTTGGGAGAGAGGCGGGCATGTACCCAGGCTTACAAACAGGCTGCAATACACACACATAGGGGAGCCCAGCCGAGAGAGCCACAAATCACACACACACACACACACACACACACACACACACAGAGTCAAAGGCAAAAATGGTTATCTATGAACACTGATAATGAGAGGGGCCCACATTAAATTACAAACACAGAAATACTCAGCATGTTGTGCCCTGGACTTCTGAACTCCAACGGGGACACAAGGGCCTAAATGTGAACACACATTCACACAGTCTATGGGGCTCTATTTTGGAAAAAAGGAAAGAGGAAAAAAAAAACCTGTGAATGTTTCCACTGTGTGCTGCTTGTAAAAATTCTGCAGCTTGGAGAAATTTCCCTGAGCTGTGTGGCTGTGTGTGGGCCATCAGATAAAACTGGGGATCAGGAAAACAAATAGCTCTGAGAGCATGAGGATGGGGAGGCAGTGCTCTGCTTACAGGGTTAGGGATGGGGGCTGGGTAACGGTCAGGATCCCCCCAACAGTGGACACAGAGGGAGCTAATGGGCTTACTGCTTCAGTTTTCTGAAAAATAAAACGACTCTACCCTATGTGGTTGCTTTGCTAAGATTTGAAGTAGAGAGAATTTGAAGCAGGAGCAGGGTGCTAGCACATCACATGCTCTCAATAAATGGAGGCTGCTATGATTAAGCTCACAATACTTCTGGTAATAGGGGGACATGAATCATTTCATTACCATCTTCAATGCTTCTCCTTTTAGAGTTGATTCATTATAGCTCAGAAATATTATTACTAAAAATGCATTTCATATATATGTATATGTATATAATGAATTAGGTCTAGCACTGAATGCCTAGCCACTGTTTTGCATTTATTATTGTTACTAAAAATGCATTTCATATATGTGTAAATGTTTGTATATGTATATGTACATATGTGAAATCCATTTTTAGTAACAATAATAAACACAAAACAGTGGTGAGGCACTCAGTGTTAGACACTGCCTAAGACATTATGTATATCTTACTTGACTTTTACAACAACCATATGAGGAGGTACTATTATTATCCCCATTTTTCAAATAAGGAAAGAGAGGCTCGGAGGAGTTCAGCAAGTTTTCCCAAGTCAAACTATTCGTAAGAAGAGGAGTTTGAATATGAATGTAAATCCATTTAAGTGCTAAAAACACTAGTCATTTTATATATATATATATACACACACATATATATTTATATATCATATATTTATATACATATCATATATTATATATAGTATATTTTTACATATTTTAATATACTGTATATACATCTTTATATTTAATATACATATTTGTTATCGTTGGAAGTCAGCCTGAACAGGTGAGTAGGCACTAGTGAGCCCAGACTCTCAGGCAATGAGTATAAAGCGCCCATTCTAAGCTTCCCTCAGTTTGGGGCAGGCAGCCATCTGCTGACTCCATCACAGCTCCTCTCTTGGGCATGATTTTGAGCATGAAGTAATAGCACTGAGGGTGGGACAGAAGTCACGAAAAAGAGCACCATGTTGGGTATTAAAAATGAAAGTTTATGGTGGCTTGAGAGGTCTTTATAGAAAATATTCAGAAAACAGAAGGCACATAGGGATTAAAGAAGGGAAGAACTGAACATAATCTTCACTATGACCTGGAGGGCGTGACCATTCACTCTATAGAGTTCTAGGGGAAATTCCTGACAGAGGCTCTGAGCAGAACAGGAAAACCACAGCTACAGAGAAAACTCCTCCACCAGCGTGACCTATGCCACTGGCTCACAGAGCTGGGTGCCTCTGTCCCCCAGTGGCCAGAAGTGTGTGTTGAAAAGACAGTAGGGCACCAAGAGTGAGCCCTAATGTGAACTATGGACTTTGGGTGATAACCATGACGTGTCAATGTAGGTTCATCGAATGTAACAAATGCACCACACACTGGTGCAACATTGATAGTGGAGGATGCTATATGTGCAGGGCCAGGGGCTACAGGAAAATTCTCTGTACTTCTGCTCAATTTTGCTATAAACCTAAAACTGCTCTATACAATAAAATTTCATAGAGAGAGAGAGAGAGAGAGAGAGAGAGAGAGAGAGAAAGGGTGGGGTGGAACCAAAAGAAAGGCAAAGCTACCACCACATCTGAGGATCTTATCTCTGTTCTGAGCAGCCAATGAGTTTCTCATGGGCCACTAGAGGCTGGGCTGGAGTGGAGAGGAACTGAGCCAGCAGGACCCAGCCCCTGCCTCATCTCCTCTTCTACCCCCACCAGATTTTATTTGCTTTATTAACTGGGCTTCCGCATCAACTTCATTTTTAGAAAGTTGTATTGCTAGCCTTGTTTTAAGGCCTTCTGCACCAGAGCCTCCACCATGGGTAAGACCACAGCCCTCCTTATCTGTACAGCACCCTGCAGTTCTCAAAGCTTTTCCACAAAATGGGCCCTGAAGGAAGGAAACTCACCCTCCAGCCCCTTTACCAGATTGGGTATTTAGAAAGTGCTAAAAAATTATTTATTGCATGAATGAATAACTCATTTGCATTTTACAGCAAACCTGTGAAGTAGATGAGGCAATTTTGGTTTTACCCATTTTACATTTATTGAGTTGCTTACAATTGGTTAGGCATTGTGTTAAGCACTTCACATGAATTACATCATTAATCCTCCTTAAAACCTTTGAGCTAAGTAACACTATTATGGATAAAACTGGGGTGCAGACAGGTGAACTAACTTGCTGAAGGTCACACAGCTAGTTAAAAGCAGATTCCAACTCTGGCCATTTGGTTCTTACCCACCATGAAAAGTTGTTTTAGACTCAGTGAAAGCTGGGTTGGGAGAGTTGTAGTGAACCCTGCAAGTCCTGGAGAGGGATGGTCATAGAAGCCAAGTTCAGATCCTCCAAACAGCTCAGACCCCCTCCTACATCATCAAGACATTGTCTCAACAGTCTGGTAGGGCATCGAATGGCTGGTTCCTCAACCACCTAGCAAACACAGGACCCTTTCCAGCCTGGGAGGCCAAAGACAACCCTCCTGGGAGATCTGCCCATACCCAAGGCCTGTCTGATGCAGAGGTGGTGGTAGGGAAAGGAAACAGGAAGGCATATTTAGAACGATAATAAAAGCAAGACAAAAAAATGATATTTTCCCTAAAGCCTCTCATCTCCTCCATATCCTCAGCTCAAACACTGAGTGAACCCCAGTTAGTTGTGGAAATTTGCCAGCTGGGTCCCTAGTATGGTTTGGCTGTGTCCCCACCAAAATCTCAACTTGAATTGTATCTCTCAGAATTCCCAAGTATTGTGGGAGGGACCCATGGCAGGGAATTGAAATCATGGAGGCTGGTCTTTCCCATGCTATTCTTATGATAGTGAATAACTTCTCACGAGATCTGATGGGTTTATCCAAGGTTCCCACTTCTGCTTATTCTTCTTCTCTCTTGCCTCCGCCATATAAGAAGCATCTTTCACCTTCCACCATGATTGTGAGGCCACCCCAACCACGTGGAACTGTAAGTCCTATTAAACCCCTTTTTCTTCCCAGTCTCAGGTATGTCTTTATCAGCAGCATGAAAACAGACTAATGCAGTAAATTGGTACCAGTAGAAGGGGTCATTGCTGAAAAGACACCCAAAAATGTGGAAGCGAATTTGGAACTGGGTAACAGGCAGAGGTTTGAACAGTTTGTAGGGCTCAGAAGACAGGAAAATATGGGAAAGTTTAGAACCTCCTAGAGACTTGTTGAATGCCTTTGCCCAAAATGCTGATAGTAATATGAACAATAAGGTCAAGGCTGAGGTGGTCTCAGATGGAGATGAGGAACTTGGGGAACTGAATTAAAGGTGACTCTTGTTATATTTTAGCAAAGAGACTGGTGGCATTTTGCACCTGCCCTAGATACTTGTGAAACTTTAAACTTGAGAAAGATTATTTAGGGTATGTGGCAGAAGAAATTTCTAAGCAGCAAAGCATTCAAGATGTGACTTGGGTACTGTTAAAGGCATTCTGTCTTATAAGGGAAGCAGAGCATAAAAGTTTGGAAAATTTGCAGCCTGACTGTGCAATAGAAAAGAAAACCCTATTTTCTGGGGAGAAATTCAAGCTGGCTGCAGGAATTTGCATAAGTAGCAAGGAACCTAATGTTAATCCCCAAGACCATGGAGAAAATGTCTCCAGCCATGTCAGAGACCTTCGGGGCAGCCCTGCCCATCACAGGCCCAGAGGCCTAGGAGGAAAAAATGGTTAGATGGGCCGGGCCCAGGGTCCCCATGCTGTGTGCAGCCTAGGGACTTGGTACTCTGTGTCCCAGCCACTCCATCCACGGCTGAAAGGGGCCAATGTACAGCTTGGGCTGTGGCTTCAGAGGGTGGAAGCTCTAAGCCTCGGCAGCTTCCACATAGTGTTGAGTCTATGGGCACATAGAAGTCAAGAATTGAGGTTTAGGAACCTCTTCCTAGATTTCAGAAGATGTATGGAAATGCCTCAATGTCCAGGCAAAAGTTTGCTGCAGGGGCAGTGCCCTCATGGAGAACCTCTACTAGGGTAATGCAGGGAAAATTTGGAGTTGGGGTCCTCACACAGAGTCCCTTCTGGGGCACTGCCTAGTGTAACTGTGAGAAGAGGGCCACCGTCCTCCAGACCCAGAATGGTAGATCAACCCAACTGACAGCTTGCATCATGTGCCTGGAAAAGCCACAGACACTCAATGTCAGCCCATGAAAGCAGCCAGGAGGGAGGCTGTACCCTGCAAAGCCACAGGGGTAGAGCTGCCCAAGATCATGGGAACCCACCTCTTGTATCAGTGTGATCTGGATGTGAGACCTGGAGTCAAAAATTATCATTGTGGAGTTTTAAAATTTGACTGCCCCACTGAATTTTGGACTTGTATAGGCCATGTAACCCCTTTGTTTTGGCCAATGTCTCCCATTTGGAATGACTGTATTTACCCGATACCTGTACCCCCATTGTATCTAGGAAGTAACTAGCTTGCTTTTGATTTTACAGGCACATAGGTGGAAGGGACTTGCCTTGTCTCAGATGAGATGTTGGACTGCGGACTGTTGGGTTAATGTTAAAATGAGTTAAGACTTTGGGGGACTGTTGGAAAGGAATGATTGTTTTTTTGAAATGTGAAGACATAAGATTTGGAGGGGCCTGGGTGGAATGATATGGGTTGGCTGGGTCCCCACCAAAATCTCAACTTGAATTGTATCTCCTAGAATTCCCATATGTTGTGGGAGGGACCCAAGGGGAGGTAATTGAATCATGGGGCCAGTCTTTTCCATGCTGTTCCTGTGATAGTGAATAAGTCTCATGAGATCTCATGGGTTTGTCATGGGTTTCTGCATTTGCTTCTTCCTCATTCTCTCTTGCTGCCACCATGTAAGAAGCTTCTTTCACCCCCCACCATGATTGTGAGGACTCCCCAGCCATGTGGAACTGTAAGTCCAATTAAACCTCTTTTTCTTCCCAGTCTCAGGTATGTTTTTATCATCAGCCTGAAAACAGACTAATACAGTCCCTCTGACCCAGGAAGGGGCTGGGTTGAGCCTGGAGAAAGACAAGGAGGTGCTAAGTGCCCAGGCATTTAGGCTAGGCCTGGGCTCTTACCACTGCATCTATCCATCCATCCATCCACCCACCCATTCATCTTCATCTTATCCATCCATCCATCCATCAATCCATCCATCCATCCATCCATCCATTTGCTGGACATGGAACAAGTGCCCACATTCTGCTTCTCTGAAGCTGATAGACCTCTAGACTTCCTCCCTAAGACTGATGGTCATGTGAGAACTGAATATTGATAGGCTGTGACAAAGCTCTTCAAGCTACGATGCACTTTACCTGTGAGAAGTTGTTTCTGGTATACCTGCATTATAAAGCAGTAAGAGATTTCTGAGACTTCAAAGGGAATTCATTGTATAGAAAGCTCAGAGCTGCAACTGTAGCCCACACCTATCTAGCACGAATAAGTCCATGGTACCCATTGCCTTGGGCAAAATCTGATTCCCCCATCCCTTTATTTTCCTCTTTATTCTGACTTCTTCATCCACATATAGGTTATTATCTTTTGTTAAGTTATATATTTTAAGCCTCCTAAAATCCTTTTTTGGAATCAAGTTGAATCATGAAAGAAAAAAATAACTGAATTGAACTAATGTAGATGAAATAAGAGGAGACTTATTTCAGGAACTGAGCTGAGCCCCCAAACTGAGAGTTCAACCATTCTCTGTCACCCTTACTCATGCCTCTGGGGATATGATTGCTGTCAAATGAAAGACTGACTCTTTCTAACATTCTTTCTGCCTGAGGAATGGCAGCTATCAGTCCTGGTTTTGGGCATCTGATGGAGAGGCCCTAGCTCAGTGTTCTCATTGTAAAGTTGGGATTATACTTGTTCCTGGCCTGAAAAACTATTGAGAGGATGAGTTGACCTCTGCACGTAGTAAGGGCTCAGTAAGGGTTAGCTGTTATTACTGGTAGATTTCAGTGACCCATGACTTAAACAAGAGGTCTAGTCTTGGCACTAGAGCCAATATGGACAAACTCAGCAATAATTTCTACCTTCCTCTCAAGCTTTGAGTGTAGAGTAGAACCTTTGAGAACAGAGACGCTTGCATGGCCAGTAACCATTTGTTCAATTGACTCTAGATTTTTAATGGTCATAACCTCCTCCAGTCCCAGTTCAGGCTAGGTGAGGTATGCAGTGGTTAGCCTTCTCTGCCAAGCCTTTGTGATACATGATTCCTGTCTTCAAGGAACTGAGAGTGTCCAAGAAAGACTAACCTACAAATCTTACCAACCACAGCACCAGGATGAATGATCTGGTGATGGCTGCATCTTGCCTTTAGATCTTTGCCCATGCTATTCGCTCACCTGTAACACTTTTCCTTCCCTTCACCCTCCCTTCACCTGCTCTTCTTTTCTTTCTACCTCTCTCTCTCCCCTCTGTGGAAGGTGTTCATTGTGTTTCTACAGACTCATTCTTGATGTATTTTGTATTCTCTTTTTCTCCTCCTCCTTCCTCTCTTTCTCAATTTTTAACTCTCAACTTCAACCTTTGTTTCAATTTTTATATTTGGAATTGGTTACTCTCCTTTTAGCAGTAAGATAAATGGCTAAAATATGCCTGCAGCTTATTTTTAATCAACACATCTCACAATGTCATCTGCTTTCAAAAAGGCCTGTACTGGTGTAGTAGGCAAAATCATGCCACCTAGAGATGTCTGTAACCCAATCCCCTGAACCTTTGAATAGGTTCATTCATGACAAAAGTAATTTTGCAGAAGAGATTAAGTTAAGGACCTTAAAATAGGGAGATGATCTTGGATGATTCAGGTGGGCCCAATGTAATCACAAAGGCCCTTACAGATGGGAGAAGAAGGCAGAAGAATGAGAGAAGGAAGTGAGACAATGAAAGCAGAGGTCACAGTGATGCCAGTGATTGCAGCTGGGGGCTGCCAGCCAAGGAGTGTGGGAAGCCTCTAGAAACTGGGGAAGACAAGGAAATCGATTCTCTCCTAGAGCCTCCAGGAGGAATGCAGCCCTGCTGACACCTTGATTTTAGACTCAGACCTCCAGAGAGTCATTAGTTTGCATTGTTTCAAGCCACAAAGTTAGTGGTAATTTGTTACAGTAGCAAAAGGGAACCAACAGAGCTGGTTTCAAAAGAAAGGGAAGGAAATCTGGTTTCTTACAGAAGCATTTCCATTTTCTAATGTCAGTACAACTAGGTTTTATGGGAGTGCTTGTGTGTGGGTGTGTGGGACTCGCCCGTATGGCATATGGCTATCTTTTCTCCTCCAGATCATGGTTGACACAGGACAAGTTTCCTCAAAATAAATAAACACCGTCATTTCAATTGAACCTTTGTGTGGAGATATGTTCACATGCTGAAGTAGACTTGGGCTGCAAGCCCCTTCCTCTGAGAAACATCAAGGGCATCATTGTGTTCATGCACTAATAAGCACTGCAAGGCAGTGGATTTGCTTTTCTTGTGCTTTCTTTTCATAGTGGCATCTGCTGGGCTTCAGCTGGCATCTGTACATGGCACAAGAGAGGACATGATGGCAGATGAGGGGATCTGACACCCAAGGAAGGAGGCAGTAGCCTAGACAACACCTTACCACTTATGAACGCACCTGTGTTCATGCAGTGAAAGCCTAAGTTCTGTTTATCTGATCAACAGACCTCTGAACAGTCCCCAAGCAGTCCATTTGCTCTGCTGGAATGCAGAGCATGGTGGTGCAGAGAAGTCTTTGAGGTCAGAGCTGAATTTGAAAATTGCCTCCTATTGGTAGGTAACCAGGATTATTATTGTTCTTTTCTTCAGCTGTAAAATGGGAGAATTGGGGAGTTCTGGTTTTGCACTGAGATAATGCATTGATGTGCACAGCACAGTCCCTGGATCAAAGTAAGCCATCAGTACACAGTAGCTCTTGGGACTGCATTTAGCCTCCTGATCTAGCATAAAAGTAAAGAATAATAAAGAAGCAAGACTAGGGTTCTGTGGTCCGTTATCTTGTTTGAAGAATCTTTATTGAAAGGTTTTGAAAGGATGTGACATATTTTTGTTCTTGGTTCCCTTTATGCACAAGCTTCTCTTCCAAGCTGTGATTATGAAGTCTGTAATCTGAGTTCCCATCTTGAATCCTGCTCCATGAATCTGTTTCCCTCCCTGTCCCTCAAAAGCATTCTCAGGCCAGCCATATCTATTCATTAGAGACTATAAGACTGATAAGGAAAATCGCTGAGCCGAGTAGTGACAGTGTGCAAGAAGTAATTGCTTACTCCTTCCTTTGGGGCAAGGAGTACAATCAGCTGATGTGACAGGAAGCCTGCAGTGTTGGGTTAAGTAGCAGTCAGATACATTCAAGTGGAACTGGCCCATCTTCTAGCTGCAACCTCAGATGACAGCTATCCCAGCTCCACTTAGAAAGGCAGTGCCTCCTGTTCACAATAGCAAAGACTTGGAACCAACCCAAATGCCCATCAATGATAGACTGGATAAAGAAAATGTGGCACATATACACCACAGAATTCTATATACTCATAAAAAAGGGATGAGTTCATGTCCTTTTCAGGGACATGGATGAAGATGGAAACCATCATTCTCAGCAAACTAACACAAGAACAGAAAACCAAACACCACATGTCCTCAATCATAAGTGGGAATTGAACAATGAGAACCCATGGACATAGGGAGGGGAATATCACACACCAGGGCCTGTCAGGGGGTGGGGGGCTAGGGGTGGGATAGGAGAAATACCTAATGTAGATGACAGGGTGATGGATGCAGCAAACCACCATGGCACATGTATAACTATGTAACAAACCTGCATTGTTCTGCACATGTACCCCAGAACTTAAATATAACAATAATATTAATAATAAAGGCAGTGCCTCTTCTGCTCACCAATGGGGCTGCCTTCCCCAGAGTTCATGATGACAAGGTGAACAGAGCTGATCCCTAGGCCTAGCACAGCAAGAACAGGCAGCCAGGGACCAATCATCCTGGCTTTCCTCTGGGCCAAGAGGGCTCCCCATTTCAAAATCAGATAGTGAAACATCTGAGAAAGAAATCAGGGTTGAGGGTAATAGCCACCTCCATGGGCCTAAGTAGAATAAGAGCTGAAGATCCAGGTGGAAAGGATGGTAGGAACCATCTCCATTGTGCCTTCTTCAAACCCCCCAGGGACACAAACTGATAGCAGCCCTGTAACCAGCATGGTTGCAGAGCAGGCAGATCAGAGTCCAGCTGTGAGCAGACCCTTCTCTTCCTTCCCTGGCCTGGGAGCTGGCCCATACGGTGTGAAGGGAGCATGCCAGCTGGAGCAATGTATCTCTAACTTCGATGTGTTGGAAAATCACTTGGAGATCCTTTTAAAACGCAGATTGTGAGTTAATGGATCTGGAGTGGGGCCTGAGCTTCTGCATTTCTAAGATCTCAGGTAAGGCCATGCTGCTGACCTGCCTTTGGGATTGCAATTAGCCTGATAACAGGCTAATCAAAATAAAAAATAAAGGATAATAGAGAAACAAGATGAGGGTCTTGTAGGAGACTTTTCTTCTGCTTCCATGATGTTCTAGGTGTTATATCTCTTGGCAGAGGTAATTTAGAGTGCTTTCACTTCCAAGTGGCCTTTGGGGTCCCCCTCTGTGGGCACTTTGAAGAATCAACGGGGATAGGAGGGGGTTTGGAAATGTGGATGAGACTAACATTGAGTGCCTGCTTAGAACAGCAGCAAGAGCAAAGGCAAGGAGAGCAGAGTTTAGCTAAAGCAGCTGGGAGGGGCAGGTGAGGAGAGGGTGGTTAAGGGAGAAAAAGGTGGAAAATGGAGAAGTGAGATGAGTGAGGGGTACTGGACACTGAGTCAAAGCTCTTACTCTCACCAGCTTTGATGCTGGGGCAAGCTGACACCTCTGAGTCTCAGTTTCTTTATCTTTAAATGAGTAGTATAACATTTAAGCCTCAGGATTAAGGTGAAGGTTAAATAAAGCAACAAATGTGAAAGCATCCAGCAAATTACCTGGCATGTAATAGTATCCAATATTCAACACATTTTGAAATAAAAAACCAGTAAGCAGGCTCAGGCTTTGCAGAGTTTTGACAGCCAAACAAAAGCGTTTGGCTTGTGCTGCCAAGAAGCTAGTCACAGATTATTCCTAACTCTGCAATAAAGCAAGTCACCCCTCCGCCTCCCCAGGGATCTCTGCTTAACTGCCTCTGAGTAATTCTGTGCACTTAAGTGGAACTCAAACAGATAAAATTATAGAATTCAAAACCAGTCCTGAATGCAGACCCCTCTCTAATCCCGATTAATCTTTTGCCTCCGTCTAAAATGGTATGATGCCACAGGCCCCTGGATTTCCTGGAATAATCCACTAGCCCTCTCTCCTCATCGACTCCAAGATGAGCAGCAGGTTGCACTGGACTGCACGTTAATAAGATGTCCCAGGGAAACAACACGACCTACACCCAAATCTTGTCCAGGGCCTGGAATACCAGGACCTTCCAAATCCCAAATCTGATGAAAAGAAATGACCCATTCTGCAGTGACCTTGCTAGAACCCCTTAGAAAAAGGCTGCATTGAAAAAGAGTCCTTTCTAGACAAACAAATGAAGTCCAGGAGGCAATGCTGGTGCCTATGCCAGGAAGGCTTTGTGGAGGCCTGTGTCTACCATCCTCCCCGCTAACCCTTCCATCCTCACATGCTCCCTCACACAGGCCTCAGCTAAGCAGAGCCTAGGCCACTTTTCATGACTTTCTTTTTTTAAAAAAATAATATTTAGAAACGGTTTGGGGACCAGAAACTTAAACATTTCCACTGAGCCATTATTTTCCTTCAGTATATATTTTTTAAAGTAGATAGAAATAAAGCTTGCATTTCACAAACAGAGAAGAGGAGACAGTAAATATGCCTAGGATCAGTGCAGAGAAGTCTGTCAAACTCAAAAGATCTAGATGAGTTTGGGGATTGAAGGAGCAGCCAGGTGGAGGCACATCAGCATCACCTGTGGGTATTTTTTTTCCTAAGTAAATATCCCTTGCCCTGAATCCTCTCCTGGACCTTTCAAAAAACAGGCAGCAGTCCTGTGTAGTGGTTAGGATGTGAGCCCTAGAATCAGGCTGTTGGGGCTCAATCCCAGCTCTGCAACTCACCAACTGGAGGCCTTGGGTAAGTTAACCAATGTATTAGTCTGTTTTCATGCTGCTGATAAAGATATACCCAAGACTAGGAAGAAAAAGAGGTTTAATGGACTTACAGTTCCACATGGCTGGGGAGGGAGGCCTCACAGTCATGGTGGAAGGCAAGGAGGAAGAAGTCACGTCTTACATGGATGGCAGCAGACAAAGTGAGAGCTTGTGCAGGGAAACTCCCGTTTTTAAAACCATCAGATCTCATGAGACTCATTCACTACCATGAGAACAGCACAGGAAAGACCCACCCCCATAATTCTATCCTCTCACCAGGTTCCTCTCATGGCACATGGGAATTGTGGGAGTTACAATCCAAGGTGAGATTTGGGTGGGAACACAGCCAAATCGTGTCAACCAACTTCAGTGTCTTAGTTTCTTCATGTGAAAAACAGTGCCTTAATTTCTTCACGTGAAAAACGGGGATACAAGTGCCCATCTCCTGAGGCTGCTGCAAGTGTCAAGTGAGTTAATAGCCATGAGGTATTTAGAGCATTGCCTGGCACAAAGCAAGATTCAATGACTTAATACATCCCAAGCCACCAATACCTAATATGTCCCCAAACTCAATCCTAGCTGCTCCAGCCCAATCCTCTTGCAGTTCCCCATCCCCATAAATGACAACTCCATCTTTCCTGTTGCTCAGACCCCAAACCTTGGAGTCTTTTTTGCTCCTCTTTCTCACACTCTATATGCCATCCATTAACAAATCCTATCAACTCTAGTTCGAGCATATGTTTAGCTAGCATCCGGCCACATTTAACCATACCACCACTGCCCCCTGAGTCCAAGCCACTGTCATCCTTCATCCTGGCTATTGCATTAGCCTCCTCCTACCCTCCCCTCCAGGCCCACAATCTCTTTTTCACACAGCATCTAGAGTAATTCTTTTAAAACATTTAAGTCACATGATGTTTCTCCTCTGCTTAAAACCCTCCAAAGCCCCTTATCTCACTCACAGTAAAAAGCCAAAGTTCTACTGGAGTCTAGAAAGTACTATGTGATACAGCCCTACTGCCTCTCTGATGCTACTGCCTACTTCTCTTCCCTTTGCTCCCTCTCCCCCAGCCACATGCTCTTCCTTGCTCTTCTTTGAACATGCCCCATGCCCAGCATGCTCCTGCCTCAGGGCCTTTGCACATGCCATTCCCTCTGCCTAGAATACTCTTCCCTCAGAAACCTTATGGCTGTCTTCCTCCCTTCCTTCAGCTTTACTCAGATGTCACCTCATCAGAGAGGTCATCCTTGAACCTCCTATATAAAACCTTCCATCACTCACTATAACCTTTTCTCTGTTTGATTTTCCTTTTGAGCTCTTATTACCAGTTAACATTATATATCTTTGTTCCTCTGCTTTTTCTCCTCTCGCCCTGCTTTAGATATGCTCCTCTAATATAGAAGCAGCCTAATCCCTTTTCTCTTTTGCTCTATTTCTAGTCTCTAGAAACATGCCTGGCACATAATGAGTGTTTGTGACTATGAATATCTCCCTCCCTCCATTTCTGTCCCCCTCTAATACAGCTCCATGCTGCAGCCAGGAGGATCTGCTTACAATACAAATTTTAAATTTTATAATGCTCCTCTGTCATTCAAGGACCACCAGTGGAGCCCCCTGCTGCCCACAAGGCAAAGCTACTATGTGACATGGAAGTCCTTTTGTGGTCTGGTCCTACATAAACTCAGCCCTCTCTGTTGCCATCAGTGAACCCTCTGCCTCCTTGCTCCCTGAGTAATGATCCGTTGCTCATACTGTTCCCTCATCTTGGAATGCCCTTCCTCCCTTCCTCCATCTGTCAGACTCCTGCTGCAGTGGGTTGAATGGTGCCCCCCACCCAAATGATATGTCCACCTGGAATCATAAAAATGACCACATTTGGAAAAAGGATTTTTGCAGGTGCAAAATTAATGATCATGAGATGAGACTATACTGGATTAGGGCGCCCTCAATCCAATAACAAATGTCCTCAGAAGAGAAGAGAAGGGGAGAAGACACAGAGGAGGGGGCCAAGTGAAGACAGAGGCAGAGATTGGAGTGATGCTGCCACAGGCACGAGATGCCCGGAGCCACCAGAGCTGGAAGAGGCAAGGAAGGACTTTCCTCTAGAGTCTGCCAAGAGAGCCTGGCTCTGCCCATATCTTGATTTTTTGATTTCTGGCCTCCAGAAGTGTGAGAGAATAAATTTCTGTTGTCTTAAGTCACCAAGTTTGTGATAACTTGTTATGGCAGCCCCAGGAAATGAATATACTCTCCCTTCAAGACTTGTAGAGATGTAGCCAGGCATGGTGGCTCATGCCTGTAATCCCAGCACTTTGGGAGGCTGAGGCAGGTGGATCATGAGGTCAGGAGTTCGAGACCAACCTGGCCAACATAGTGAAACCCCGTCTCTATTAAAAATACAAAAATTAGCCAGGCATGGTGGTGCACACCTGTTGTCCCAGCTACTTGGAGGCTGAGGCAGGAGAATCACTTGAACCTAGGAGGCAGAGGTTGCAGTGAGCCAAGATCACACTACTGCACTCAAGCCTGGGCAACAGAGTGAGACTCCATCTTAAAATAAAAAAAAAGACTATAGAGACGCAGCCCTTGCTGCCTCCCACCCCCACTGGAGGATATGCATCCTTTTCATACTTGATGCTCCTGATTTCCTGGCCAAAGCTGATTGGACTAGGGATGAACACTTGGCCCAAGCTTGGCCAATCAGAGTGTCACAGGGATTGGAAACTGGCACAACAGGACCATGGGGCACCGGTGGGGCAGGTCATCTAGGCTCAGAGCTGGGCAGTGTAGGATTGTTTGCAGAAACGAAGCCATGCAGAGAGGAACAGGACAGACAGTGGAAGCCCTGATCATTCCCTGGTTCCTAGATAAGAAGTTCCTGTTTTTGTTTCTAAAAGATTCCCTTGTTTTTCCAGCCCCTCCTACTTTTTCATGACCTGGTTTGAGCAAGTTTCTTTTCTTTGCAGCCAAATCATCCCTAAGATACCAACTGAGCATACTGTCACTTCATCTCTGACCCCATCACATGGAGAGAGAGGATCCTAGTCTCTGGGCACTTCGGCTCTGCCCCACCAAGATTCACTGTCACTGATAGCAATGTTTGCACGCCAGTTTTCCCCCAAACTGAGCTCTTCGACCATGGATCAATCTTGTTCTGCCTGTTTCCATTTCCCCATTACCAGATGGGGTACTATGTCTGGTATCACAATGGATAAATGAATAAAGAAAAAAATGTCACTCACTTATGCCCACAAGGAACTTATCGTCAGGGTAGGAATCCCAGACTGACAGACATACACAAGAGCACCATCCAAGAAGGAGCAAGTGGAGGGCAGCTCTGAGTCCAGGAGGGGAGGCCAGAGGGCCATAAGGAGGCAAGGGAAGGAGAAACTGTAGGAGTGGTGGTATGGGAGATCATCACTGGACAAAGCAGAAGGCAGGGTGGGGCAGGGAGGATGTTCCAAGTAGGGTGTTGGGGTGGTAGGGAGGAGGAAGTGGCAGAAATTGGGTGTGTGATACAGATAGACCCTGACTTTGAGTGGAAGTTCCCAGGTAGGGGCTCTGAAGGAAGGGATCACTTGGCCAGTCCTGGGGATTTGGGTAACTCATCTACCTAGCTGACACCCAGCCAGACACTGTACCCAGTGCCTGGTGTGCAGAGATGACATAGCAGAATTCAAAGACCAGGCTGAAGCTCTTGAGAGAACAAGACTGTATCTGCTGTTCCAAGGAGAAGAAATAGTGTATAACCAAAGCTTCTGTGGAGCACTTTACACTTTAGAAAGTGCTTTCTCGTGTATTAATGATTACAAAGTCATGTGGTATAGTAGAAAAAGTGATGTTGCTGCAGAAAGCTTGAGTTAAGATCTTGCCTCTACAATTTGGTGGCTTCAAAACCTTCAGCTAAGAACCCCTTTGAGCTTCAATTTCTTCATCTATAGAATAACAACAGCTAGTGTTTATTGAATACCTAATACATGCCTACTATCATAAGTGCTTTTATTTGTATTAACTTATTTGATCTTCAAAAACAATCCTACAAAGTAGTTACTATTGTTATCCCCATTTTGCAGGTATGTAAATTGAGTTTCAAGGAAGCTAAGAAACCTGCTTAAGTCACATAACTACCCAGCAGAAGAGGTGAGATTTGAACCCGCTTATTCTGGTTCCAGAGTCCATGTTCTTAGCCACAATGCTAAACTGTAGATGATGACAGCAGCCCCTCCTCAAAAGATTTTAGAGATCAATAAGATTAATACACATATAACTGGCTAGAGGTTATAGGTAAATATTGGCAACTATTATAATTTTGCCTAATGCACACAATGTTAGAGCAGTTGGTTGCTTTAGCAGGTGCTGTTGACATCCTGTCATATTCCCTCGGCTTAGCCCGGAGGTCATCCACAGATAGTGGGCATGTCCCTCTGCCTATGGGCATCCTCTCTCTGAGAGATTCTTGGGCATCAAATAGGGCAGGCCAGGAGTGCTGGAGTGCTCACATCCCAGGAGAAAACCATACCCAAGGAGGCAGATGAGTTGGTGCATAAACACCCAGCTTCTTTGTTCCTCCATGGGACAATTCTGAGTTGTGTCCAACACAGTCCTTCAGAGGGCCCCCTATGGAATTGAGCCCAGCTGCCCATAACAGTAACCCACCCATTACATACCTTCTGTTGGCTTTCTCCTTGCTCTGTCTCACTCCCCATTGCCTCACAATGCTTCCTGAAATCGCTTCCCAAATAAACTACTTGCACTGAAATCCTTACCTCATGGTCTGTGTTGGAGGATCCAAACTAAGACAGGGATGCAATTCAGTTTGCAGAAAGAGAAAAGAAAAGGATATACCCATTGAGGCTAGAGATTGTTCTGTGTAGATACTGCCAGGAGAAGAGCGTCAGCCCTCATAGTGAAGGGAAACATTCCCAGTAACTAGAAAAATGTATCAGCCCTCCCTCATGCTGTTTCTCAAACAGAATAGTCCCTTCACCCACATTTCACCTGACACTTCAAAAAGATTGGCCATCAAGGGATTCTGGCAAGAGCCCTGATGCCTCTGAAGTAGATTACAGGAGCATTCCTTGAAACCCTAGGACGTGAGCATAAAATAAACACAAATAAGCTCCCCCTGTCCAAATAAACTGAGGTACAGTTTGATGAGGCAGTTTTCTTTTTCTCCCTACCCCTTCCACAATTCTCTCCTCAAAGGCCAGCCTTGTTTGCTTACTTACTTATCCTAAACCCTTTGTACCTTCAAAGAACGCCTTTATGTCTGAGTTGAAGCGGAGCATTTCTGCCTGCTGGACACAATTTTCCAAATGAACCTCCAAACACAGAGTAGCCCAAATTATTAACAATAAGATAACCTCGTGGTTGGCCGAATGGATGAAAAGAACAGGAGGTCAGAAGGAAAACACGAGAAAGATGGCTTTTCAGCAGGTTTTTCTAGCCAAACCATTTCCAATTCCTTTGGAAAGGATTCTCAGGGGGAAAGAGACCAAAGAACATGGTGGAAAAAAAAAAAAGCAAAAAAAACAACAAATTACTGGCTCAGCAGTGCGACTTCTTCCCTTGACAAGTTGGTCATGAGGGAAGAGGGACAGGACACATTGAAAAGGATTGAGGCTGGCCAGCATGATGGTCCAGAGGGCTTTGTCACCTCCAAATGTGGGTGGCCTGGGCCACAGTCCTGGGCTGGGCTCAGAAGTGCCCCTGCCATTTCATTCATCATGGAAACTGCACAAACACTAAGAACAGAGGAATTTGGCTGGACCCAGACATCTCAAATGGAGAGAAGCTTTCAGAGAACACAGTTGGAACCAAAAATCAACACAAGAATTACCAAACACACACACACACACACACACACACACACACACACGCCATAAAAGAATGTATTATGCAGAGTCGACTAAAGAAAACTCACAGAGGATATTTGCATTATGAAGCATCCCATTCTCTAATGGGTCAAGTCCTTCCCATAAGAGGCAGGATAACCTACTGGTCAAAAGCTTGGTGATGGAGTCAAACTGCTTGGGAAGGAATCTCCCTAGCTCTGCGATATGTGGGCCGGGTGACCTCGGGCAAATTGCTTAATCTTTCTGTGTGCTTCTATTTCCTCATCTGTGAATGAGGGATGGTAATAATAATTATACTAACCTCAGTGCATTGTCCGCAGGGATTAAATGAGTAAGTACATCTGTGTCCCTTAGAAGAGGGTCTGGCATGCTCAACACATGTTAGCTCTGATCACTACATAACTTCAGTAGACAATAACTCATCAGCACTGCAATAACTTCCCAGGTACAATAGGATAAAAGTTAAAAACACAAAGCAGCATAAAAGAGGTCAGACTGAAAAAGAATTCCCTGAAGCTAGGAGGCTGTCTTACTTCAAACAAAGCTCTGTGACTGTCTTACCTGTGTACAGTTTCCTCCGCTCACGGATGGCTGCTCGCTGTGGGTGCCACAAGTGCAGTGTGAGCTCTGAGGACCCCCCAGCATCCCCAAGTTCTCTTTGGCTTGCTAGAAAGGTCTGTTGGACTGCAGATCAGAAGTGTGGCTGAGGATGTGCCCTTGTGGAAGACACGGCACATCCCCTCCCCTCTCCCCGCTCCCTAAAGCAGCTCTTCCATCTGGCTGTGCCTGTCACTGTCAGGGGGCGGTGGCATCTTCCTCTGACCTAGTCAGTGGCTGGGGCCTGGCCCCCCAGGGCGGCAGAGGGGCATGTCATGGGCATGGTTCATAACTGGAGGCCAGCTCCCCCGTAATATATCTGTGCGGTGAATGCTATGTCCCAGACCCACCTGCCCTTGAGAGCAGGGCCTCACCCCTGTCCTTGGCTCAAGATAGAGGCCCAGAATTTTCTTTTCAGAGGTGAGAAATGGCCACGGCCACTCCTCCATTCATCTCAGACAAACACATGCACCCCAGAGAAACTCGCAGTTCTGTGCAAACATTCCTCATGCATCTCCGATCCTCCCTACCGCCTTCAGCTAAAAATGCCCACTTGTTTAGACTTCTGCAGCTTGGGAATGAAGCTGGAATTAAAACAGAGACAAAGGCCCACTATCAGTAATTATTTCTGAAGTAACAAGCAACTAATTGGGACTTACTGTTATTAAAAACCTATATGGCAGGCAGTAATTAAACTGCAGCTAACGAGAATTTCTGCATCAGGCTCTGCAGCCGCCACATGGCTATTCTCCTCATCCTGGGCAGAGGGGTCTGTTGTTGGAGGAAATAAATGGCTTCTTCATAGTCCTCCAAGAGAGCTTAGTCATATTGGAGATTTCTGCCCCAGGGAAGTCAGTGAGATGGGGCAGTGGGGCAAGACAAGGCACAAGTATGAGAAGCCCAGGAACACATGGAGGTTTCTAGATTGGCTGCTATTATCCTCTGGATGGTGACGTCATGCCTGTTGGAAATGGCTGCAGGATACTGTCAAGTCAGCAGGAAAAGAGCTGAATTGGCTCTTTCATAGATAGATTTATTGAGCACTTCTTATGTGTTAGGAGCTCCGTGAGATGCATTTATACACATTGTTTCATTTACTCTTCCTAACAGCCTTAGGAAGGAAGTACCATTAGGAACTGTTTGACAGATGAGGAAACTTGGCTCAGAGAGACAAAGTCACCTATGGGAACTCACCTGGCTGCTCAGCAGAATGAAGTCAGAGTTGGACCCAGAAGGAAGGAAAAACCTGTTGTAGGCAACACAGCAAAGAGAGGCAGTTGATGGAGTCAGTGGGGCCAGGCTAGGTGTGGCCACCCTCTGGCTTCCTGGTGAGCTTGTGTAGCTACCAAAACATTCTGTGCCTGCGTTTCTGCATCTGTGAAGTGGGGATGATTATACCTACCTATTGGGTTTGCTGTAAAGACTAACAGCCTGCAGGTGACGCATTTAGCCCAGGGCTTGGTGCATACTAAACAATAAAGGCCAGTTATTATTATAGGTGCTGTACAGATGCTCTCGGAAGTAGTGCTATCATTTGCTGAAACTCATCGTCTGAGCATGGCAGAGGTTTTGTAATAATGAAAGCTGTGGAAGTCTCTGCAAACAGTGTCTGTCTGCCTGTGTCCCTTGGGAAGGGGGCAGACAAACCCAGCAAGCTGGCTCTGCTCTGAGGCCACTGCCCTGGTGTCCGGGGCAGTGGGAGGCTGGCCAAGCTCCCAGACAGCCTGTCTCGGGCCTGGAGCACAGAGCCGTTGCCTCACCAGCTTGTAATGAACTGCGTCTCCATCCTGATTAGGGGAACAATCCTCACACAGAGAGACTCAGGGGAAGGAAGTGACAATGTTGTGGAGACAGGGTATAACCTCACCTCCCAAGGAAGAGCTGGCTTCTGGGGAGCCGGTGAATTGAAGGTCACAGCCCAAGCTGGTGCCCATCCCAAGAAAGGAGGCTGAGCAGATCTCACTGGGGCAAGTCTAGGATTTAGGAAATGCTCTAGGTCCAGCCCAGGCCTCTGTATGCAAGCCTAGAAGGTAGCAGCTCATAGGCTCTGGTTTGCCAAAAAGGGCACACAAGGAAACCAACCTTCTCTGGGCACCTACCCCATACCATTCCCCATGCCAGCCTTGTAACATCAATATTGTCCTATAAAATAGAATTTTAGAGCACTGTCTTTTCCAAAACTGTGGGTTGCAGCCCATTACTGGGTTATGAAAACAATTTAGTGAGTGACTAATACCATTTTAAAAATAATGTGATTTTAAAAAAAACAAAATTTCGGAGTGTATTGCACGTGGTACAGACGAGCATTGTTTTAGGAATCTTTTATTTCTTTGGTGTATGTGTGTTTAGGGGCTGAATTATGATGTAAAATATATTTTTTACTGAGAATTATGGTCAAAACTTCTCAAAAGCCACTGGTTAAGAATGCAGGCTCTGGCCAGGCATGGTGGCTTATGCCTGTAATCCCAGCACTTTGGGAGAACGAGGTGGTGGGATTGCTTGAGTTCAGGTGTTTGAGACCAGCCTGAGTAACATAGCGAGACCCCATTACTACGAAATTATTTTTTTTTAATTAGCGGGACATGGTGGTGTGTGCCTGTGGTCCCAGCTACTTGGGAGGCTCTAAGGTGGGAGAATCACTTGAGCCTGAGTGGTTGAGGCTACAGTGAGTCATGATCATGCCATTGCACTCCAGTCTGGGCAACAAAGTGAGATACTGTCTCAAAAAATAAAAATATAAAAAGAATGCAGGCTCTGAAATCAGACTGATTGGAGAACCTTGATCAGGTTATAAAACCCCTCTGTGTCTCAGTTTCCTCATCTATAAAATGGGGATAATAATAGAACATTTTATAGTATTGTTGCATGAAGTAAATGAGTTAATATTCTAAAATGCTTAAGGTGGCGTAGCAGACACTGCTAGCACTCATCTATTTCCCCTCAGCCAACCCCAAAGCCCCAATAGTTCAGTTCCTTGTATGTGCCAATGCCTTCCTGAGTCTTTCTCCTGAGGATGCTCCCTGGTCCTGGTTATATGCTTAGCTCAAGCACAGGGCAGGTCAAAGGTGGTGGAGTGAATGCCCCAGGAATGATCCTTCACCAATGAGGCCTGGAAGATGGTGGATAAACACCACAGTGGAGATTCTGAGGGGCATTTTCTCACAGTCTCTAAGAGGGTGCCCAGTAGCACTGAGCCCCTGTTGCCCACCAAAACAACTCTTCCCATCGCCCTTCCCTGCTCTCTCACATTGCTTCCTGGGATCCCCTCCCATATAAATTTCTTGCACCTAAGTCCTTGTCTTGGTGTTTAATCTTATTTTTGATGAACTTAAGCAGATTCTGACACAAAGTAAACTCTTGAGAGATGTTAGTTATTATTAATCATGTTCATCTTAAGAGAGGATCTATGCAAGTGCTTTATGTGCAATATCTCATTTCATCCTCACACCAAGCAGATAAAGTAGGAACTGTGATTGTCCCCATCTTTCAGATAAGAAAACTGAGGCTTAGAAAAGTTAAGCACCCTGCTCAAGTTTACATAGCTGGAAAGGAAAGAGTTCCACTCTGAACCCAAGTGTTACCAATGCCCTTGTTCTCCACCTCTCCTCTCTATTTAATCTATACAACCACTCTGCCAGCTAGCTACTGCTGTTATTCCCATTTTACAGATATGGAGATGGGAAGCCTAGGGAAATTATTTGCACTCAATTCCCACACTATTCACTACCGTGCTGGGACTGACAACTGGCATTCTGACTCCTGTGCTTTCCATGGCAGCAGCAGCCTGCTCCCAGGTGCCCTGGAAAGAGAAGGAATGGGAGAAATCCCTTCTTTTTTTAAAAAAAAAAAAAGTCCCCTAAGTAGAAACTGGCCAGCTACCATCAAACCTTGCTGCACAGGAGAAAGGTAGAATGCAGTTGAAAAGAGACACAATTTTCGCAGACTTAATGAAACTTCCAGACAGGTAGAAATCTGTTCTAGTGCTTCTGCCTCAACTCCTCAACCTGTTAAATGGGCTGATGGGCTGATGGCCTGGTATGAAGTCCCTCTACTCATTGCTGGCCTTCACTTTCAGCTCCTCTTCCTTATCTCCAACAGCCCCCACCCCCCGCTCCCCCAATTCCACCAAGGTACCTTGAGCTGTACCTTTGGTCTGAGCTCCATCTGCATGAAACTCACTGTGATTTTTCCCTGGAAACCTGCTGTGCATCACACACAGTGCTAACCTCTCACTGTCCCAACTTCTTCATCTATTAAATTGGGATAATCCTAGTGTCCTCTTTATGAGTTGTTGAGAGGATTAAATGAGGTAATTGTGCAAATCCCATAGCTGACAAAGGACTCATATCTAGTATATATAAAGAATACTCAAAACTCCACATTAAAAAACAAATGAACAACCCAAACAGAAGATGGGTAACTGACATGTAGAGACATTTTACTGAAGAGAATATCCAGATGGCAAGCAGTGAAAAGATGCTTAACGTCACTAGCTATTAGGGAGATTCAAAGTCAGACCATGATAAGATGTCACAACATACCTTTTAGAACAGATAAAACAGTGACAACACCAAATGCCAGCAAAAATATAGAAACACTGAATCGCTCATACATTGCTGATGGGAATGTAAAATGGTACGGCCACTCTCAGAAACAGTGTGACTCCTTCTTAAAACACTATACATACACTAACCATATAACTCAACAATGGCTGCCCCCGCAAGCATTTATCCCGGTGAGATGAAGACTTATACTCAAATAAAAATCTATACACAAATATTTATAGCTGCGTTATACAACAAAGCCAAAACTGGAAACAACCCAGATATTTTTCCTGGTTAAACCACGGTCTGTCAGTCAGGTATCGGTCATGTCATCATGTATATTGGCGTATATCAGTGGTATATTGGTGCCATATCCACGGAACATAACTCACCAAGAACAGAGGAACAAACTATTGACAGACAACTTGAATGGATTTCAAAGGCATTAGGCTGAGTGGGAGAAAAAACGCCAATCTTAAAAGGTCACATACTTTGTTATTCCACTTAGATAACACTGTTGAAATGACAAAATTTTGCAGATGGAAAACATACTAATAGTTGGTTGCCAGGGGCTGGGGTGGCAGAAGGGAGAAGGGTGGTTGTGACTTTGAAGGGGCTGCACAAGGAAGATCTTTGTGGAGATGGGAGAATTCTGTATCTTGATTGTGGTGGTGACTGTGTAAGATTCTCACAGATTTACACAAGTGAGAAAGGGACACAGAATTATATTCACACAGTCAATTGCCTGGTTGTGATACTGTACTATAATTATGTAACATGTAACCATTGGAGAAAATCAGGTGAAAGGGACCTCTCAGATCTATCTTTACACGGGATCTCTCAGTACTATCTTTGCAACTTCCTGCAAATCTATCAGTATTTCAAAATTTTTAAAAATGTTTTAAATGAGCTACTTGTAAAGAGCTTACAGCAGTGCCTAAATGAGCACTTAGTCAACATCAGCTCTTATTACTATTATCTTGTTTTCATTTTTACTTCATACAAGTCATCTTAGTTAATGCTCACAATAAACTGGTGATAAAAGGGTATTTTTTAAAAATCCACATTTTACACATGGGAATAGTGAAACTCAGACATATTAGATCACTTGTCTAAGTTTGCATACCCAAAGAGACCTAGGAATTAAAAAGCCCAAGCTCATGGACTTCCCCCAAACATTCAAGTATGAAGGCCAGTAAGATAAAAATCTTTGCTCACATCAAGCTTTATAACATAATGGGGGCAATGACAAAAATGTAATTCAAATTCAAGTGGAACATCACATGCTGTGTAAGTTCTATTGGAGGACAGGAAAGGGAGCAGTAAAAAATTCTGAGGTGATCTAGGAAGTCTTCCTAGAGGAGGTGGCATTTGGAATTGTTTTGAGGATTGAGTAGAAGCTTAGTAGATGTGGAAGGAGGCAGCAATGCAGGAAAGGATATTCCAGGCAAGAGAACCTGATCATTAAGCAGTAGAATTAGAGAACAGTGACAAGTCCCAGGTGGCTGAAGCAGCTGGCATGTGACCAGAGGAAGATGTAGATGAAGGAAAAGCAGAGGATAGTCAATGCAGATAGGCTCTGAATGAGCAACAAATCAATATTGAATCAATCAAAGGGATGAATATGGACACCCCTATGTGGCCTACTTCAAGCTGGATTCAATGATGATCCAAACATATGTGGATGCTGGCCATGCAGATGTTATTCTGGGAGGAAAGATCAATAAGTGTGATGGGGTCAGGACTTAACTGTGGATTGGGCTCGTATCCTTAGTTTTTGCTCATTGTGGCCTGCATAGCCTGCCTTGGAAGCTGAATGGCCAACGTCCAAAGTGCATGTGTAATTACGACAGCATACACAACAAGCAGCCAGCCTTCTGTACATACTGGAAAGCCAGGTAGACTTCTGCAGTGGGTCTTGGGGTCTCAGGAAGCAAAGAGATCTTCCATTTCAGGATCTCAGGATGAAGTTTTTCAGGGTCCTCCCAAGGCTCAGCCCTAGCAGATCCTGAAGGCAAATCCCTACCTTTTGTGGGTTCCCCCACAGTGGTTGTTCTGGACTTTGGAATTTTATCTTTCAAGTCGTGATCCCTATCACACTTACACTAATTGATCTCCCCCCACCCCTCACCCCAGACAATAATATCTGCATGGTCAGGATCTACATCTGTTTGGGTAATCATTGAATCCAGCTTGGAATAGGCCACATAGGGGTGCCCATATTCAGTTCCCTTTGATAGCTCCAATATTGATTTGTTGCTCATCTGCTTTCCTCAGATCCTGTGGTAGGGATTAGAGGTGAGGAAATAAGACAGTTCCTAAGTAGAGAAGAGACAACCATGGCACACTGCACACAGGGCAATGACAGCACCTGACTGTCTGGAGACAAAGAAATGAGAAACTATCCTGGACTGTGGCAAATGAAGGCAGTCACATCTGCATAGCTGATCCTAAAAACTGAACGTAATGTCCCATTTGCAAGGAGAATAGGCACTGTTGATCATGCCATCCAGAGGTGGTTAATGGGGCTACATTGAGATATAAGCTATGCTTGCATCACAGCAAAGGCATTGCATTGGTGACAATGAGACCTGTAACATCTCTGCTAAGGTCATGAGTGAAAATGGATGCAACACGACTTCAACATTCAAAAAATAATAAAGAATAACACGTTTTTGCTCATTAGCCAAAACAGCAATATGCTTTCTACAATTCAACTTCTAGGGCCCTAAAGTGAATTATTTGACGAAGTAGACCCCAAAGATTCTAGGTAGGAAGTTTTTTTTTTGAGACGGAGTTTCGCTCTTGATACCCAGGCTGGAGCGCAATGGCGCGATCTCGGCTCACCGCAATCTCCGCTTCCTGGGTTCAGGCAATTCTCCTGCCTCAGCCTCCTGAGTAGCTGGGATTACAGGCACGCACCACTGTGCCCAACTAATTTTTTGTATTAGTAGAGACGGGGTTTCACCATGTTGACCAGGATGGTCTCGATCTCTTGACCTCGTGATCCACCCGCCTCGGCCTCCCAAAGTGCTGGGATTACAGGCTTGAGCCACCGCGCCCGGCCAGTAGGAAGTTTTTAAAGTATTTTATCAGTATGTCTGTATTTAAGTGGAGAAAAAAGAAGCCAAACTAAGAAAATTATGATAAGGCTGTCTGACAGAATAACTGTGGATTAAGCATGAATCTCTTTAGAAAGCCCTACCTTGAAGATAAATGTTGACCCAAGCTTTGGAGGGACTAGGGTGACCCTGATGGGCAGTGGAATGAATCACAGCATGTAAAATTTCTTGAATAAAAATGTACTGACTTAAAGAAAAAAAAACATAATGGTGGTATTTGCTTGTTTGTGGGCTTTTGCAGTCTGATTGTTGCGCGAATACCTTCCTCACATCTCCATATCTGCTTTCATTTGCCTTTACCACACTGTCCCCCAGGGCCCGGCTCAGTTAATGCTTTTGGAAAATGGATTTTGAGCTGTAAATGACAGCTTTTCCAGGTGTAAACTCAAGCTTCAGGAGAATTGGATTAAAAGGAGCAACTGAAAGGGACCTCAGAGATCCTCTGGGATGATTGCTTTCAATCTGGGTTTCCTGGAGCTTAAAGGTTCTGCAGAGGTGCCTGGGGTGCAGGGAGCTGGGAGGCAGCCCTGGTAAGAGGGATGCTAAACGAGCAAGGCTCAGGGTCTCCACCTTCCAGCCAGAATTGCTCAGTGTGACCATTTTACCCACTGAAGTTCCAAATATGTTAGGGGAAAGGTTCTAAGGATTAAGGTTTAAAAACCACTAAGCTAGTCCAACACCATCATCATATCATAATTTTTAAAATAGCTGATTTTGAGTGTTTAGCGTGTGCCAGGCACCGTTATAAATGCTTTATATGCACTACCTCGTCTAATCCTCGCAGCAATTCTAAAATGTAGGTACTATTATTATCTCAGTTTTACAGAGGAGAAAATGTAGGCACAGTGGTTAAGTAATTTGACCAGTGCATACAGATCACAAGTGAGGAAGCCCAGCTTGGGACCCACACAGCTGGCTCCTGAGCCTGACAATTTACCACTACGCGAGATTGAGGAAGTTGAGGCACAGAGAGAGGCAGAAATTTGCCCCAGGCCCCACAGTGAGCTCAGGGCTGAGCCAAGGCTGGAATCCCACCTCCTGAGCCCTCTCGGGTGCTTCTTCCTCCTGATATCCCCTTCCCTCTCTCCTTCTCTACCCTACAGTGAGCCTTCTCAAACCAACTCACAGGTGACTTTAAATAGACCATTCTTGGTTACCAAGCATCTGTGCTCCCACGCTGGGAGCAGCTGAAAGAGATGGGGCTGTGATGGCTGATTGGCTTCTGGGCCCCCATTCTGAAAGCTGCTGTGAGGTTTTCTTGGCAGGAACCTCACTTCCCACCTGCTGCTCTAGGTAAGTAGAGGCCTTTCACCATTTGCACCCTGTCGGTCTGTCTGTCTGTCTATCCAGGCTCACTAGCACATACTCTTGCTATGGATATGCCTTGTTCCTTTGACCATGCCATTCCCACTGCTGGGAATCCCCTTCCCACTTTGTCAGCCTGGTGTGTTCCTCCTCAGATGTTCCTTTTCCAGGGCCCTGACCTTCCTGATCTCCCTTGCAAGATAGAATCAACCACAACCTTCCCCAGCAGTCTCCACATCACAGCACAGATCACCCTGTACTGTAACCACTGATTGAATTTATTTCCTTGATTACAAAAACATGCAGGTGGTCCCATTTTTACTTTGGTACAATCAGGATAGCTCTTACAATCTGCTTCTGGTTAAGCTGGGGTTTTTTTTTGTTTGTTTGTTGTTGTTTTTTTCCTTCCTAAAATGCTGTCATTAAACAGCTAAACTGTTTTGAAACCAATATCATCCTAGGATCCAAGAAATATAGGACTTCATCTCCCTCTAGATTGAGTTCACCTGGGTTAGGGGCCATGATTCAATGTCTCTGGACCACCAGCAGCCAGCACAAAGGAGGCACAGAGGAAGCACCAGATATGGTGAGTAATGGTGCTCAGGGGCTGGACAGCATCCTCTGTGCCCAGATCTCCATGGGAGGCATCCCAGAGGCCTAGGAGAGCCCCTGCCATCTACTTATTGCCCATTGAGTTCATGCAACTACCTCATGGTACATGGAAAGAAACAATGGGCAAGGACAGCAGGTTCCTTTCCCCTCCTCTAACCTGGCACAAATGAGGTTGAAGAAGCCCAGCAGGAAGCATGTCAGTCTCCAATTCCACATCACATCACACCCATGCTCTCACTCCTTTCTTTTTTCTCAGAGGTAGTTGCAATAGTTGGCTAGTTCCTAGCAGTTAGCTCTCTTAAATTCTCTATTTCTAAAATAATCTTCCAGCAGAACTTCCACCATTTTCTACCCTTTTTCATTCTGCCTCCAGTGACCTCGTAGGCCCTCCAACCTATGTCTCCAATGGTAGTTGTGTACCACTTCTTGTTTTTGAATGCCTGCCCTATATATATTCGGATCTAGCAAGTTACCCAGGACTTTGCTTATTTTTTTCCTTTTCTCTGCCTATGGCAGACATTACTAATCAATCACGGTGTGCTTGCCTTCAGAATTCAATTCCAGGAAGCCACTGCCAAGTGGGTTGGCTCATGAGCTGGGTCATTTTTGCAGTTGTGGGCCTAGATGCCCTCTAGGGGAACTGCTAATCAGAGATCCTTGGGTACAACACCCATACACAAGATTGCTTTCGATACTCCCAAATGTATATAATTTTAAATTTCTCTTCAGTGAAAGCAATTTGTAAAATGGATGAGTAACTAATTCTGGATTTTGTGGGGGCAGGAGGAGGAACATTTGACTAACCACTGGACCCTGGGTCCAAGAGATATATCTTTGAAGTGGCCCGAAATAATTGACCAGGAATTTGGCCTTTCTGTCAGGTGACCCAAGTCAGGGAAGAAGGGAAGAGAACTGGTAGGATATTCATTCATTCTCTTCACAAACATTTACTGAGCACCTATTACATGCTAGACACTGATCTAAGGGCAGGAGATTTACAGACGAAGATAATGACAGCCCTCATGGTTGACCAGGCACTAGACCCATTGGCACTCTATTTACATATCACATTTAATTTTTTATGGCCTCAATTTTGGCACATTTCCCTTACTGGAGCTAACTGACCTCCATAATCTATGCTCTCTCTTTCTTAGTACAGTGGAAACTTAAGATGGAACGAGCCTGGATTCCTGAATCATTGGATGGAGTAGAGCTATTCACTGACCAGAAATGTTAGCCTTGGACTAAAATGGGAATGAGAACTAAATTTCTATTGTGTTTGCACCTTTATCCATTGTGGTACCTTTTTGTTATAGAAGCTTGTGTTATCCTAATTAACACATTTTCTGTGTGCAGTCAGTCTCATTGTGACTTTGGTTTGGAAATGTCTTTGTAGCTCCATTACTTACTTTCAGAAGAGTTCTTGGAATTTGGTACCCAAAGGAAATGCTCATCAGCCAGGAATCCACCCTTTCTTGAAGTCAGATGCTTTCAACCCAGACCATAAGAGTTTTCTATGAGGACTAAAAAGCCCTGATAAAATGAACTTTCAATGTTTTAGAGAAAAATGTAATGCCTCACAGAGAAATTCCCAAGCACCATATTCTTTTCCTGGGAAATCAATCTTGGTACAGGGCAGTCTTTTAGGCAGCCAGAAGCCCTTCATCTGGGCTTCAGTGATAACTGGCTGTGGCTCTCCAAGGGTGCATGCACAGTAACAACCACCTGGCAAAGAGAAATTAGCAAGTCATGGAAGCCACACTCCCAAGTTGGGTCAACAACGTGAGTCAGAGTGCCACAGAAATAAATATATCCCATTCATAGGGCTTTTGGTTTAACAGCTTTCAAAGTCATAAAGTCTGTATAAGGCCAGAAGACATACAATTGTCCAATTAGAGGTTTTATCTAGGAAAACACATATTTTATATATACATATATATATATAATTTCACTTTAGGTTCTGGGGTACATGTGCAGAACATGCAGGATTGTTGCATAGGTAATATATGGCAATGTGGTTTGCTGCCTCCTTCACCCGTCACCTATATCTCGCATTTCTCCCCATGTTATCCCTTCCCAAGCTCCCCACCCACTGCTGTCCCTCCCCTAGTCCCCTGCAACAGACCCCAGTGTGTGATGCTCCCCTCCCCGTGTCCACATGTTCTCATTGTTCAACACCTGCCTATGAGTGAGAACATGCGGTGTTTGATTTTCTGTTCTTGTGTCAGTTTGCTGAGAATGATGGTTTCCAGATTCATCCATGTCCCTACAAAGGACACGAACTCATCATTTTTTATGGCTATATAGTATTCCATGGTGTATATGTGCCACATTTTCCCTGTCCAGTCTATCATCGATGGGCATTTGGGTTGGTTTCAGGTCTTTGCTATTGTAAACAGTACATACGTGTTTACAAGCACCCGATAAATGTTAGTTGTTATTCCCCTCCTACATGACTTCAGTGTTTCTAAAACACCACAATGAACATATGTGTACATGTGTCTTTATCATGGAATGATTTATAATCCTTTGGATATATACCCAGTAATGGGATTGCTGGGTCAAATGGAATTTCTATTTCTAGGTCCCTGAGGAATCGCTACACTGTCCTCCACAATGGTTGAACTAATTTATACTCCCACCAACAGTGTAAAAGTGTTCCTATTTCTCCACATCCTCTCCAGCATCTGTTGTCTCCAGATTTTTTAATGATCACCATTCTAACTGGCATGAGGTGGTATCTCAATGTGGTTTTGATTTGCATTTCTCTAACAACCAGTGATGATTGAGCATTTTTCATATGTTTGTTGGCCTCATATATGTCTTCTTTTGAAAAGTGTTTATTCATATCCTTTGTGCACTTTTTGATGGGATTGTTTTTTTCTTGTAAACCTGTTTTAGTTCTTTGTAGATTCTGGATATTAGCCCTTTGTCAGATGGGTAGATTGCAAAAATTTTTTTCCCATTTCGTTGGTTGCTGGTTCACTCTAATGATTGTTTCTTTTGCTGTATAGAAGCTCTGGAGTTTAATTAGATTCCATTTGTCTATTTTGGCTTTTGTTGCCAATGCTTTTGGTGTTTTAGTCATGAAGTCCTTGCCCATGCCTATGTCCTGAATGGTGTTGCCTAGGTTTTCTTCTAGGGTTTTTATGGTATTAGGCCTTATGTTTAAGTCTTTAATCCACCTGGAGTTAATTTTAGTATAAGGTGTCAGGAAGGGATCCACTTTCTGCTTTCTGCACATGGCTAGCCAGGTATCCCCAAACCATTTATTAAACAGGGAATCCTTTCCCCATTGCTTGTTTTGGTCAGGTTTGTCAAAGATCAGATGGTTGTAGATGTGTGGCGTTGCCTCCAAGGCCTCTCTCACCATTCCTATTCAATATAGTGTTGGAAGTTCTAGCCAGAGCAATTAGGCAAGAAAAAGAAATAAAGGGTATTCAATTAGGAAAGGAGGAAGTCAGATTGTCTCTATTTGCAGATGACATGATTGTATATTTAGAAGACCCCATTGTCTCAGCCCCAAATCTCCTGAAACTAATAAGCAACTTCAGCAAAGTCTCAGGATACAAAAATCAATGTGCAAAAATCACAAGCATTCCTATACACCAATAATAGACAAACAGAGAGCCAAATCATGAATGAACTCCCATTCACAATTGCTACAAAGAGAATAAAATACCTAGGAATACAACTAACAAAGAATGTAAAGGACCTCTTCAAGGAGAACTACAAATCACTGCTCAAGGAAATAAGAAAGGACACAAACAGTTGGAGAAACATTCCATGCTCATGGTTAGGAAGAATCAATATTGTGAAAATGGCCATAATGCCCAAACTAATTTACAGATTCAATGGTATCCCCATCAAGCTACCTGTGACCCTCTTCACAGAACTGGAAAAAAACAGCTTAAACTTCATATGGAACCAAAAGAGAGCCCACATAACCAAGACAATCCTAAGCAAAAAAAAAAAACAAAGCTTGAGGCATCATGCTACCTGACTTCAAACTATACTACAAGGCTACAGTAATCAAAACAGCATAGTACTGGTAACAAAGTGAAAAACACAAATTTTCAAAGACACTGGTGCCCATGCCAGGATCATAGCTGGGCCAGTTTAATGTGCTGGGCCTCTGAGTTTTATAGTACTTTCCACTTAGGTGAGATAGGACAGAGTCCTTCTCAGAGCCTCCTGTCCCCAAGATGGGGTCCAAGAGAGGCCTAGAGATGCTCAAAGCCAACCATTCTCATGAGAATTCCAGAAAAGCAAGTCTATCTAGACCAGGTCATGTAGGAGGGGAATAACAACTAACATTTATCAGGTGATTGCTATTTACTCTTACTGGGTTCCAGGTCCTGTTCTAAATGTCTAACACATATCATTGCATTTAATCTTAGTTAGTGCCTTACAACAAAGTGTCTATTTCCTTCCTATCTTCCAGAAGAGAAAGCAAGGCTTGGAGAGGCAAATCAACATACTGAATATGACCTGGCTCAGTGAGTAGCAGGGCCAAGATTTCAACTTAGGTCTAGTGATTCTAAAACACTTCAATCTCTACCCTCAGTTGCCACCCGTGACTAAAGGGGCCCTTTCTCCCTCTCTGTCCAGCTACTTGAGCTGTTATGAAGGACAGATAGACAAAGACCAAGGAAGGGCTTTTCATTACCAGTGAGAACCAATGAGGGAAACCAGGCCCGGGAGAGAATCCCTAATATTAGCCAGAAACAGTGTTAAGCATTACCTACATTATCATGCTGAATTCTCATAACAGTCCTGCAAAATAGGTCTCAATATATCCATTTGACAATTGAGACAACTGAGGCTCAGAGAGGTTAAAAACTTTCCGAAGGCCACACAGCTCAGAAGTGGTAGAGAGTCTGCCTGAATAGACTCCTTGCTCAGAAATACTAGGTCAGGGGCTAAGCTTACCCACCGACGTACACATCATACAGCTTTTATTTTTTGGGAGAGATTTCTTTTTTGCCAAATTCTGGCTCTACTTGCACACATTCCATTGATAACTTCTCTGATAGTTCTGGATGTTGAAACTTCCACACACACGCATTTACTTTTAGGCCACTTACTAGCTGAGTAATCTTGGGTGTGTGACGTGTCCCTAAACCTCTCAGAGGGGTTTCTGCTCTCCTGGGACTCACCACTTAGACCAGAGGTAGCAAACTTTTCCTGTTGAAAGCCAGAAGGTAGATATTTTAGGCTTTGGGGCCATCCACTCTGCCTGGCAACTACTCAGCCTCACCCTGTAGTGCAAAAACAGCCATAGATAATGTATAGTCAATGCTGTGGCCAGATTTGGCATGTGAGCCTAAGTATGCAGACCCCTGACCTACATGGTCAATATATTTCACAAATAAGTGTTAAATAAGTACTACAAATGGGAGGTGTCACTGTACTCAGAGTATATACTAGGAGGAACTGACCTCCAGGGGATGGTGGCTGGACAATGTCACAATGTCACCACAGGGCAGGGCTGGGACTGGAGTCCAGGCATCCTGCTTTCCCACTGGGACTCACCCGCTACATGTGTGGCCTCCTTGGTCACCAGGGAATCTCCCAAGTTGATGTCCCTTCTAGAGGCTCAATGACATTGGGTTGTACTCAGAGAGCAGCCCGGGACATCTGCAACTACCTGGCTTAACCTCTGACTCGGGCCAAGAGCCTTCCACAAGCAAATCACTGGCTCTTTCTCTCCAGCAGGGCCTGGCTCACAGCACCTTCTGGAAAGCCGTTATGGCAGCTACAGCAGCACGCGCAGTGTTAATTTATGAAAATCTCAGCTTGTAAAAGCCCAACTTGCAGGCAGAGCGGAGGAGGCAGAAGCACTCTGCACTGGAGATGCATGAACTGCTATTTGCTTCTCTTGCAGCCACAAAAGGAAATGCTGGCGAGGGCTTCAGAGAAGGGGTGGTGGGGAGGGGATGCTGCTGGATTTAATAGCAGGAATACGAGTCATTTGTCTTATTGTAAAATAGATGTGTGTTTGGAAGCAGAAAATGCTCTGGATCCTTTCTTTCCTCCCCTTGCAGCCATGAAAAGCCTTGAGCAAAACAAAATGCTGCTGATTTTGAGTCTATTTTGGGCGCCTGTCGCTGATTGTCTGCTTCCGAGGCCTGTGCACATGCTGCCTTCTCAAAGAATGGTTTTAACAAATTGAAATGGAATGAATGAGCATCTTGCTTCTGCTTCGGCTGCCACCATCGGAGCAGAAAGCAGCCTCCAATGGTGGGGCCTGGCTCATGGTTCCTCAATTCTTCGCTCTCACCCCAGATGCCCGCCCAACCCACACCCCCATCCACACAGTGCTTGCTGGCACCCGAGTTAGGCTGCTCACCCCATGCCAGGAAGCTATTTACCAAAGGAAATAACTCCGATAAAGGAGCTAAAAATAGGCAGCAGTGATGGAAAACATTTTGTTGAGAGGTCTGTTGACAAGAGGGGAAATAGAGCTGTGAAAAAGATAGGTGGTGAAGGACACAGAGGGAGAAGTGGTTAGACTGCACATCTAAGGGGCCCAGGAGGGGCCAGGTCAGGGCCCAGAGGCCAGGTGGTTCACACAGATGGCTGCGCCCACGTGGCAGATCTTCCCTGTCAGTGGCTCCACCCTTGTGGCATTTCACCCAGTCTTAGCAAAGTGAAGGGGCGCCAGCTGACAGGTTCCTTCGCCAGGTGGGTATCTGAGGACAGGTATCGGAAAAGCAGCCCCATGAAGGAAGCAAATAGAGCGCTGATGGAGGCTGACCACACATTCGGCTTTCACCAGCTAGGCAACACACTGATGTTGGACAAACTGCTTTAACCTCTCTGAGCCTCAGTTTCCTCGTGTGATAAAGATACTGTTAGACCCATGTCATAGGGCTGTGGTGATAATCCATGCACACTGTTTTCCAAAACAGTGGTGTTATTCAGGTCATTCGGGCTTTTACAAACATGGATTAAGGGCTTTCTTTGTGCCAGTCACTTCCTGGTACCCAGGGATTCCTTGATGAAAAAAAAAATTCCTGCTGTAAGATACTTTAATTCCTTAGTGAACACAGTAGAGAAGGGGGAGCTGTCCTTAGAAATATATGACCAGCACCACTCACCCTAAGACAGCCGAATGGAAGGACTCCAGGTCACCTTCCCTGGGCCACAGACATATCTGTTCCATCCAATGTTGTGTGTCTGCTGTGCACTGTGTGGTCAAGAGGGAATGATGAGAACGGTTCAGGCTGCCCTTCTGAAGCACACAGACTGGGGGAGATGATAGGGAGGGAAAGATATGTTATTCATATGAAAAGGACCATAAGAGAGTTAGGTTTAAGAGCTCTCTTTGAGAGCAGCAGATCTTTGAAATTTCCAGGCACTGGAATGTGTAAGTTTTACAACAAGCTAAATATATACAAGCTAATCATATTCATATATTTGCATAAATTAATAAGCAGCAATTATATATTATAGCAATTTCTAAGTAATATCGCTAAATAACTATCTCAGTATATAAAAATAGCAACAATGGTTATTTCTGGGTGGTGGAATTATGGGTGATTTGTATTTCCCCCCACATTCTCTACAATTAGTATGCATTATTTTTGTAATAGAAAAACAAACAAATAAAACATGAGTAAGAATAGAGCTGTTTCAAAATACCCTGCAGATGGGAAATCTGTTCACTTGCCTTGGATTCAGCTAAGAGCCTCTCTATAACTTCAAGAACTATAAAAGTTTGAAGTAGCTTGAAACAGATTTTTGCATCAGAATCTGGCAAGGCTGCTCAGGCTCTGGCCAAATGGGTCTGATCCCTTTTACAATGGCCTCTAGGCTAGGAGCAAATTAAAAATAGGGAACACACCTTGTCCACAGCTATGAATCCCTTACCTCTTGTAGTACCTAGTACTGTGACCTTCAACACACATTCGCTGAATGAATGACTGAATGAATGAGATACTGAAGCCCATGCTAGGCCCTGGAGCTGCAGAGACAAATGACATGGATCCCTGGCCATCAGGAGCTCCCACTTTTGTAGAAACTCAGTCTCCACAACACAATATAGATGATCCAATACCTTAAAGGGCTTATGTGCAAGGAGAAACTAAAAGAATGGGGAAGAAAAGGTGAAATTCCCCAGGGGTGTCTGAGGAGGAGCTTGTATAGGGGGTAGAATCTAAGCATAGTCTGGAAAAATGAGTAGAGCTTCTCCTGTGGGTACAGAGACAAGGCAGGCAAAGGTGTGGAGAGGAGCAGGAGTGTGCACAGCAAGGAAGAGGCAGGAGCGAGGCTGGGGTCAGACATGGAGCACCTTGGATGGGAAACCAGTGGGTCTGACTGGCATTCTGGCTGCTGTAGGAGCCCACACAGGTTTAGAAGGAGAGCTGATGGGCTCCTTTATCATTGCACTGGCAAGAACAAGCAACTACTGCTTGTGCTAGATGCCAGCCTCACCCAGCATGCTTCCACCTGCCCATTAGGAGGGCAAGGCAATAGGACCAGTTTGGGGTTAATCACTGTGAAATCTAGTCTTCCACAAACAACCCCTCTAATTTAAACCAGCATCTGTGAGAAGGGCCAGCTTTGGCAGGGTCCTTGAGGAACGTGGACATGATTAACCTCTGCCAGTTGCAGCAAATTAACTGCAAAAAAACATCCTGGCAGCACCCAGGATCTTAAGTGCAGCCAACTCTTGAAGATGCAGTCTGATTGCTTTGCCTGGGCTGGAATTGCAAAGCTGTGGCTTTACCAGGCACTTCCCATTAGGAAGTACAGGGGCACTAGCTAAGCTCTATCCCTCCTCAGTACCTTTACCTGTGCCATTTCCTCAGCAGGAAACCCCTTCTCCCAGTTGAGTATGGTTGGCGTGTTCTGACCTTTCAAGTCCTGCTTCAAACGTTGTTTTCCTTGTGATGCCTTCCCTGACTCCCCATCTAAAGTGGCTTATCTAAAATGGCTTTGTTTTTCTCCCCACACTCACCACTTTCCATTCTACCATTCTATTTTCTACTTTTCAAAGGGTTTATGTTTTGCATGGTTGCTTGTTTCCTTTCTCTCTACCTAACTCTAACTGGACCTAATGCTCCACGGTAGCAGGAACTTTGTCTTGCTCATAGCTGTATTCACTATATCTGGCACTTAATAGGTGATCAATAAAAATAAATTGGATGGAAGGAAGGAAGTAAAGAAAGAAAAAAAGGAGGTTTCTAATACAATGGCTCCAGAATGGCCACCCCAGCACTTAGACCCACTGCCCTGGAAAGATGGCTCATTAGCCATGAGCCCACAGAAAACCTCCAGGCCAAGGCCAGGAGTGTTGAAGCCCCAGGGATAGCATAGGCCAGGAATCTGATGTTAAAGGAAGGATAAAGAACAAGAAAGGAATTAATGTGCTCGCTTTGGCAGCACGTATACTGAAATTGGAATGACACAGAGAAAATTAGCATGGCCCCTGCATAAGGATGACATGCAAATTCATGAAGCGTTCCATATTTTTACTATTCCAAACAATCCAAAAAGAGGGAATCCTTCCCAAATCATTTTGTGAGACCAACATCATCCTGATACCAAAACCAGGCAGAAACTCAACAAGAAAAGAAAACTTCAGGCCAAAATCTATGATGAACATAGATGCAAAAATCTTCAATAAAATACTGGCAAACTGATTGCAACAGCACGTCAAAAAGCTTATCCACCATGATCAAGTAGGCTTCATCCCAGGGATGCAAGGCTGGTTCAACATACACAAGTCTATAAATGTAATCCATCACATAAACAGAACCAAAGACAAAAACCACATGATTATCTCAATAGATACAGAGAAGGCCTTTGACAAAATTCAACAGCCTTTTATGCTAAAAACTATCAATAAACTAGGTATTGATGGAATGTATCTCAAAATAGTAAAAGCTATTTATGACAAACCCACAGCCAATATCATACTGAATGGGCAAAAACTGGAAGCATTCCCTTTAAACCTGGCACTAGATAAGGATGCCCTCTCTCACCACTCCTATTCAATATAGTATTGGAAGTTCTAGCCAGAGCAATCAGGCAAGAAAAAGAAATAAAGGGCATTCAATTAGGAAAAGAGGAAGTCAAATTGTCTCTATTTGCAGACAACAGGATTGTATATTTAGAAGACCCCATCGTCTCAGCCCAAAATCTCCTGAAACTGATAAGCAACTTCAGCAAAGTCTCAGGATACAAAGTCAATGTGCAGAAATCACAAGCATTCCTAAACACCAATAACAGACTTAAAGAGAGCCAAATCAAGAGTGAACTGCCATTCACAATTGCTACAAAGAGAATAAAATACCTAGGAATACAACTAACAAAGAATGTAAAGGACCTCTTCAAGGAGAACTACAAATCACTGCTCAAGGAAATAAGAAAGGACACAAACAGTTGGAGAAACATTCCATGCTCATGGTTAGGATGAATCAATATTGTGAAAATGGCCATAATGCCCAAACTAATTTACAGATTCAACACTATCCCCATCAAGCTACCAATGACCTTCTTCACAGAACTGGAAAAAAACAGCTTAAACTTCATATAGAACCAAAAGAGAGCCCACATAGCCAAGTCAATTCTAAGCAAAAAGAACAAAGCTAGAGGCATCACACTACCTGACTTCAAACTAACTACAAGGCTACAGTAATAAAAACAGCATGGTATTGGTACCAAAACAGAGATATAGACTAATGGAACAGAACAGAGTCCTTGGAGGCAACGCCACACATCTACAACCATCTGATCTTTGACAAACCTGACCAAAACAAGCAATGGGGAAAGGATTCCCTGTTTAATAAATGGTTTTGGGATAACTGGCTATCCATGTGCAGAAAGCAGAAACTGGACCCCTTCTTGACACCTTATACTAAAATTAACTCCAGATGGATTAAAGACTTAAACATAAGACCTAACACCATAAAAACCCTAGAAGAAAATCTAGGCAAAACCATTCAGGACATAGGCATAGGCAAGGGCTTCATGACTAAAACACCAAAAGCATTGGCAACAAAAGCCAAAATAGACAAATGGGACCTAATCAAACTCCACAGCTTCTGCACAGCAAAAGAAACAGTCATTAGAGTGAATCGGCAACCAACAGAATGGGAAAAAATTTTTGCAATCTACCCATCTGACAAAGGGCTAATATCCAGAATCTACAAAGAACTAAAACAGATTTACAAGAAAAAAACAAACAAGCCCATTCAAAAGTGGGCGAAGGATATGAATAGACACTTTACAAAAGAAGACATATATGAGGCCAACAAACATATGAAAAAATGCTCATCATCACTGGTCGTTAGAGAAATGCAAATCAAAACCACATTGAGATACCACCTCATGCCAGTTAGAATGGAGATCATTAAAAAATCTGGAGACAACAGATGCTGGAGAGGATGTGGAGAAATAGGAACACTTTTACACTGTTGGTGGGAGTGTAAATTAGTTCAACCATTGTGGAAGACAGTGTGGCGATTCCTCAAGGACCTAGAAATAGAAATTCCATTTGACCCAGCAATCCCATTACTAGGTATATATCCAAAGGATTATAAATCATTCTATTATAAGGACACATGCACACGAATGTTCACTGTGGCACTGTTTACAATAGCAAAGACTTGGAACCAACCCAAATGCCCATCAATGATAGACTGGATGGGGAAAATGTGGCACATATACACCATGGAATACTATGCAGCCATAAAAAATGATGAGTTCATGTCCTTTGTAGGGACATGGATGAATCTGGAAACCATCATTCTCAGCAAACTGACACAAGAACAGAAAATCAAACACCGCATGTTCTCAATCGTAGGCGGGTGTTGAACAATGAGAACACATGGACACAGGGAGGGGAGCATCACACACTGGGGTTTGTGGGAGGGAAATAGGGGAGAGACAGTGGGGGGTTGGGAACTGGGGAGAGATAACATGGGGAGAAATGCCAGATATAGGTGATGGGGAGGAAGGCAGCAAACCACATTGCCATGTGTGTACCTATGCAACAATCTTACATGTTCTTCACATGTACCCCAAAACCTAAAACACAATTAAAAAAAAAAGAAAGAGAATTAACATTAATTGAGTGCCAGGTCTGTGGCTACTGAATGAAACTCCTCATTTTACAGATGTGGGGGGTTGTAGCTAACAATAAATAATAATAAATATAAAATATCTAACATTTATTTTTGCATCTGGGCTAATCACATTGCATATATTTTCCCAACAAGTTTGGGAGGTAAGCATGATTACTGCTGACATTTTGTAAGCAGGGGGAACTAGGAATACTCAGTAACTTTCTCGGTTTTATCCAACTAGCTAGTGGCAAAGCCAGGATCAGAACTAGAGTCTTTGCAACTCTTGTCCAACATCCTCTTTTGATAGAAAACGCCCTTCACACTATCATGATGGCTGGTTTGGTCCTGCCCTACAGGCAGCTCTCCAGGGAAGTTGCTGGAAGGAGTCCTGCCCCAGGTCATGGTTCTAGGCAGACATTTCAGACAATCCCCAGTCATCCACCAGCTGCTCAGCAGGCCAGTTAATTAGCCTGCCACCCCCAAGTGCTGAAAGCACTCAGGCCGCCTGACACAGCACACTTGCCAAGAGACGCCCACAGACATAGGCAGGTGAGGAGGGATGGGCCTTCTAGCCCTGCAAAGCAGCCAGCTCAGAAACCACCCAGGGAGGCCTCCCTGACAGGCTGGGTACAGGGGAGGGCACAGGCAGCGCTTTCTGTCCAGGACAAGAAAGCACAGTCCTCAGGCTCTGCCACCTATAAGCTGGTGACCAGATAAGTTTCTTAACCTCTCTAAGCCCTAGCTTTCCCATCCATAAGGCTTCTGTGAAGGTGAAGTGAAATGGCATATGTCAGTCACTGCCCACGGCTGGCACAGGGTAGCTAGCAGCTCGGTGAAGCTCAGCTGTACCAGGTGAATTCTAAAATCAGAACCCGCCAGGATATCCTCCTTCCCACCTACATACTCACACATGCAACAGTCACTGAGTCATACTATGTGCTTGGCTGTGTGCTGAGCACTGGAGAAAATGCCACAAACAAAATGGTCAAAATCCCTGACCTCAAAGACCTTCCAGTTGGGAGTGAGTAACCAACAAAATAAATACTATGGTATGTCAGACAAGGTGCCGAGAAGAAAAAGGTAGATCTGAGAAGATAGGCATGACGTGTAGGGGCAAGGTAGCTGAGATTTTGAGCAGGTGCCTAGGGATGGGCTCACTGAGAAGATAACTTCTGAGAAAAGAAGTGCAGGAAGTAATGAAGATAGCCACACAGACTTCTGGGTGGGGTGGAAGGTAAGAATGTCCCAGGCAAAGGAAACAGCAAGCTCATGTCTTCAAGCTAGAAGAGTTCCTGCCGAGCCAAGACAGAGTCCTCACATGATTTCAAAGACAAAGCGTTTCCCAAACAAGAGGTTAATGAGAAAATTAGATTTTGTAAAAGCAATTTGTGGCCAGTTTTTCAGAAGGCGTGATGTTGACCCTGTTGGTTCTGTGGTCTGTTGTTTCTGGCAAGTGGTCCTTGGCAAACTTCAGCATATTCATATAGGTTTCCCCAGGTAATTATACTAATTAAGATCAGCAATAGGAATTATAATCACTGTCGTTTCTCAAGCCCCTACCATGTGCTGGGCACAATTCTGGAAGCTTTTATATACACCATTATGATTCCCACCTTACAGATGAAGAAAACAAGGCAAAGAGAGATTAAGCCTTTCAACCAAAGTCATGCAGCTCATCAGTGGGAGAGTGGAGTTCAAACTCAGAAAGACTGGTTCTGGCATCTATATGTTGACCACCATGTAACTACCTTAAAATCATGGAAGTGATTATTGTTATTAACAAGATGGGGTTGCCCTGGGTGGTCCAAGCTTTCTTGCTCTTCCCACAAAGCTATGCTGTTCCCCAAAATGAACACTCCAGAGCTTCCTGTTTAATCTTTTGCACTGGGTCAAGTCCTTTTGTCAAGATACAAAATATTAAAGCAAAAAGGTTGTAAATAGAGTACTACAGCAAAGAGGTGACCAAAATTCCAAAATCTATTGCAGACAAGGGTGGTTGAGCAAGGAATATGGCAAGTTGATGCCACATCCCCATCAGCTCAAGTTTCCCAATCTGCCAAATAAAAAGGGATGGAAGGCTTTAAGACCTCTATCAGTCCATGATCTTAGAGTTCAGAGACAATGACCCTGGAACCTGACCTAAGCCATGGAGCAGGAGTGATGTCAGGAGTGATCAACTGACACCCAGAAGGCAGCAGCCTGGGTGAGCTGGTTGTGTGTCTGCCAGTGTTGTCCTGTGGTCCTGCCCCACAGGAATGGGTTTACATTCTAGTGAGGAGGGGCAGATGGTTCTACCTGCCAGTCTACTCATCCGCAGGATGTTTCTAACACAGTGAGTGCTTAGAGAGTTGGGAAAGACCAAACCTGCTGCAGTCTCTCCTTTCCTCCTTCATTCTTCCATCTCTGCACTTCCTGTTTTAGGAGCTCCTAATATATCTTATCATTCAACCTTTGGGCAAAGCCGATTTCCAGTGGGAAGAGGATATAATCATAATAAGTAATAGTAAAGCCGCTATTTACTGACTGCTTTTCTGAGCTACGTGGTTTTTTTAAATGAAAGTAAAATTGACATAAAATTAAACTTATTTATTTATTTATTTATTTGAGACAGAGTCTTACTCTGTTGCCAGGCTGGAGTGCAGTGGCATGATCTCAGCTCACTGCAACCTCCGCCTCCCAGGTTCAAGCGATTCTCCTGCCTCAGCCTCCCGAGTAGCTGGGATTACAGGCACCTGCCACCACATCTGGCTAAATCTTATATTTTTAGTAGAGACCAGGTTTCACCATGTGGCCAGGCTGGTGTTGAACTCCTGTCGTCACCTTGGCCTCCCAAAGTGCTGGGATTACAGGCGTGAGCCACTGTACCCAGCTGAAAATTAACCATTTTACAAGTGTACAATTCAGTGACATTTAATACTTTCATAATGCTGCATAGCCATCTCTTCTATGTGGTTCCAAGACATTTTCATCATCCCGAAAGGAACCTCTGTGTCCATTAAGGAGTCACTTGCCATTCTTGCCCTCTCCTTTGCCCCTGGCAACAACTAACCTACTTTTATCTCATGGATTTGCCTATTCTGGATATTTCATAGAAATGAATAGTATCATATATGACCTTGTGTCTGGCTTCTTTCACTTAGCATAATGTTTTCAGAATTCATCCATGTTGTGGCATTTATCAGCACTTCACTTCTTTTTATTGCTGAATAATGTTCCCTTGTATAGATATATCACACTTTGTTTATCCATTAATCAGTTGATAGACATTTGAGTTGTTTCTACTTTTTGGCTATAATGAACACTGCTGCTATGAACATTCATGCCCATATTTTTTAAACACTTGTTTTCAATTCTTTTTGGTGTACTCCTAGAAGTAAAATTCCTGGGTCATATGGTCATTCTATGTTTAACTTTTTGAGATGCCATCAACTGTTTTCTGCAGTGGCTGCACCATTTTACATTCCCACCAGCATTATAGGAAGGTTCCAATTTCTCTCTATCCTCAGAAACACTTGTTATTTTCAATTTGTTAAAAATTGTAGCCATCCTAGTGTATGTGAAGTGATATTTTATGGTGGTTTTGACTTGCTTTTCCCTAATACGCTAATGAAGTTAAGCATGTTTCCATGTGTTTCTGGGCTATTTTTATTTCTTCCTTGGAGAAGTGTCTATTCAAGCCCTTTGCTCACTTTTTGACTGGTTTATTTATTTTAATCAGCTCTTTTTTTTTAATCATTGAGCTCTTTATGTATTCTGAATATTAGACTTGTCAGACTTATGATTTATAAATATTTATCATCTACAAATGATAGTCTGAAAAGTTTTTTAATTTTGATGTAGTCCAACTTATCCATTTTTACTTCTGTTGCTTGTGGTTTTGATTTCATATCTAACAATCCATTGCCAAATCCAAGGTCATAAAGATTTACCCCTAGGTTTTATCCTACAAATTTTGTGTTAAGTGACATCCTCTGGGTGAGTTCCATCATCATCACCATTCCCATCTTAGAGACTGAGGATCAGGGCGTTTAAGTTACCTGCCTAATGACACACAGCCAGGCAGAGCAGAGGCAGGGTTTGAATATGTGTCTTCAGCTCTGGAGCCCAAGATGCCTATTATTCAGCCACTCAGATCTACCTCCTATTGCCCCTTATACCCTCATCTCCAACAATATAGGTAGCGATTCCACAAACAAAATGCTGGCCCCAAAGTATAGCCACAAGGAGTAATTCTGCTGCCTGAGAGGAAGCCTCAGGTGACAACACCCACCTGGTTGAATCCAAGAGGGAAAGTCATCTTTACCTCTCAAAATTTAGCTTTAGTAGACTTTGTTATTGTGCTTTTCTGTTTTCCTTCCTTATAAAGCAGTAACTCTGGGTCAGTGGGGCAACCTCCATGAGCCAGTTCATCTCATCACTCCCCATCCTGGGTGGTTAGGGGCTGTTCTCCTCCCTAGGGAGGATCACATTGTAATCAGTTCCTGATAATGCAGCTCATTCCCCAGAGTAGGGGGTAGATGTAGCCCTTTGCATCCTGATTCCTTGCCTTGAAGTTAACAGCAGATCTTCATTTACTGAGGTCTATTATGTACTAAGCTCTGTGCTGCAGGGGCCACAGAAATAAGTTTTTCAAGTAGCTCCCAGGCCACTGAGAAGAGAGAGGAATAGCTGCCATAGTCTGAGGCAGAAGGCAGAATGGGATAGACAGAGATGGATATTAGGAATTGAATGTGGGAATATTCATTTATTCACTAAAAAAATTTTTTTATGGGTTTTTCTTATGTGCTAGGTACTCTGTTAGATCTTGGGGATAAAACGGTGAAAAGACAGACAAGATCCTTTGCCCTCATGGGGTTTACACTCTAGTGAGGAAGAGAGACAATAGATAAGGAATCCATTTGAGATGGGATCAAGAAGAGACTGCATTTGAGCTGGGCCCTGCAAAATGGGTAAGATGTTAATGCATTGACAAGGAAGGGAAGGACATTCCAGACTAAGAGAAATGCATGAACAAGGGCAGGGAGGGATGCAGCTCCTCGACATCTTGCAGGTGTACTTGCTAATTTATTTATTATTTAAAACTTTTTTCTTTGACTATAAACACTTTATTTTTATAAAATTTAGAAAGTACAGACCAAGAAGAAAAATTATCTGTCATTCCCTCTCCCAGGATAATAAATTTCATGACCATGCAGAAGCTGAATCCATTTGACTTCTCTGAACCGCTGGGCCCAAGCATGCTGTTCTCAGCACCTGAAAAGCATATGCTGGGTGAGACAGAGCTTTGCTTTCTTCCAGTGCTGCCTGTCACAGAGATGCTTAGGAGAGCCAAGGCAGTGCATCTGAAATGAAAGCTAATGACTTTGGCCCAACAACTCCTAATCAGATCCACTTAGACTAGAATTAGAGACCTCACCTTTGCATTTCCAGAGTGTGGCCAACATGAGTGGGGAGGTGACGTCAGCAACACAGAACAGGATTCTGAGACCTGGCTCAGCCTCATGTAACTAAGACCTTGGGCAAGTGCTCACCATCTTTGCTCCCTTTCCTTCACTGGGGGACTCAAGAACAGAGACTAGACCAACCTGGGAGGTATTTTCAAAAGAAATCAATGAGATCAAGTCTGTGAAGTGCTTAGCGGGGTCTGACACAGTGTTCAAGGAGAGAGCCTCTTATGCTCTGGACTTATGGGTCAAGTTGGCTATTGACACTGTAAAGGTCCATCTGTACAACTCAGGCATCCAGGACTCACAATCACAATCCAGAATTGGGCTCCAGACACACCCTCACCTTTAACTATGCCTGCTCCAGGTCCTTCCTCGAGTCCTCTCCCAGGCTTCACACTAACTCTGCAGCCCAAGTCTCTCATGTCTAGAGCTTCTCTCGGGGTCATGGTACTGGAGCTCATTTCTACTGAAACTATTTTTACTGGGCATCCTTGTCTCAGCCTAGAGATCTCTGAGCTCTCAAAGACAGCCCTGTGGCCTCCTAGGCTTCACAGAGTGATGCCCAAAGGAAGAATGTGACTGTGACTTGTGCCAAAACATGAAGAAGAATGTGCCAGGCCAAGAACAACAGGGGCAAATGGGCATGGGTGCTGGTTCTCTGACTTGCTCGTTCACATTTCATCCATTCAACACGTACCAAGCACCTACTCTGAGCCAGGCACTGCATCATTTGGAACATCACAGCTGTGAGCAGGCACCTGCCCTCAGAGTGTGCACAGCCAGGGGGAGAGAGAGGGTGAAATACGAAGTTACACTACAGTGTGATCAGTGTTAGGATGGGGGGTGGTATACAGAGCCCCTAGCTGGGCATGAGGCAGTGTGTGTGCAGCCTGAGGAGAAGGTCAGTGATGGGAAACCCCTGAGAAGGGGTAAGTTTAAGCTGAGCATGACTGCGAGTAGGTTCCTGGAGGATTTTCTTTTTGAAAGAGAAGGTAAAGTGAGGAAATGAGTTCCAGACTACAGAATAGTCTGTGAAAAAGTCCAAAGACAAGAAAGGGTGTGTTCTGTCTGAGGGACTGAATTAAGCTCCATGGCTGGAGGTTCAAGGGCCATAGTGAGATGTCTGAGGGCTGAGGCTGGGGACAAAGGTGGGCCTGGCTCACCAAGGGTCTTAGAGCTACAGTGCAATTTTTAAGCTCACAAACCAGGGAGGCAGAAAGCCTAGAATTAATGCCCTCCTCAGTCACTTACTAGATGTGTGACCTGGAGCAAATCACTCAACATCTCTGGGCAGTGCTGATGGGAAAAGAGAGAAGGGAATAAATGTGAGAATGTTATAGAAATAGATCTGCAAGATGACTTCAGGGAGCCATATACATTGGTCTAAACGTTGCATGGAAAGCCTCAGCTTTGCTCTCTAGTGGGTGGGTCTTCTCCTGGGATCACCACTTAGGACGCAATCTACACTTCCCCTCCACATCCCTGGCCTCCAGTCCTCAACCAGTGTGGATCACTGGCCAGCCTTTCTTCCTTTGGCTTCAAGAAGTCCACAGTCAGAAGTGAAAAGAACCAGTTGCACCCTGTCATCCTGTCCCCGGCAATAGCTGGATGTTCAAGAGAGGAGAAAAAGAAGTATCTATGAAGCTGTCAACAGGGAACTTCTGGAACATGGTGGAGACAGAAATATTTACTTTGCAGGGATAAATATTACAGAAACAGCCCTCCATCATCCAGTCTTTTGTCTAATGTAGATTTCTCGTTTCAGGAAGGTGTCCTCATTGCCTGCAAAAGTGACAGCTGCAGAAAGTGTAGGCCTTTCTCAGAAAACGAATAAATGCAAACAAATAAACATAATATATGGAAGATTCCGTCTTACAGGCAGTGGTGAAAATACATGGATTTGAGTTAGGCCTTTGTGGGTGTGTCTTTCAGATCCTTGGTAAACACAGGCCAGTTATCATGCCTCTCCAGACCTTCGTTTGCCTGGATGCTGGACAGAGCATAAATGTCTTTATGATATGGCTGTAAGGATGGAGTGTGCACAGGATAATGTCTGGTGTTTCATAAATGTGGATTCTCTGTCTCATACTCATCTTTCTCTCTACAGCATGAACTTTACACATAACCAGCAGTTCTGAAACATCTGAATCCACGAGCAGCACCAACCACCTGCCTGAGCTCCCTGTCTGTCAGGCACAGAGGTGACTGACAAAATGACACAAAGAATCTCAGTAACTGAGCCAAATAGCGTTCACAAAACTTCTCAAGTTTATGGATCACCTTGAACTTAAAGGTGGAATTTAGCCATGGTATCCTTTTGACTCAGAGAGATCTTTACATACTGGAGGTTATTTGCTTGCCTGTAACAACTGTACATTAAAATGACCATCTTGGGCAGGGCATAGGGGTTCACGCCTGTAATCCCAGCACGCTGGGAGGCCAAGGCAGATGGATCGCTTGAGACTAGAAGTTTGAGACCAGCCTGGGCAACATGATGAAACCCTATTCTTAAAAAAACACAAAAATTAGCCAGGTGTGGTGACATGCACCTGTAGTCCCAGCTCCTCAGAAGGCCGAAAAGTGGGAGGATTGCTTGAGCCCCGGAGGTTGAAGCTGCAGTGAGCTGTGACGGTGCCACTGCACTCCAGCTTGAGTGACAGAGTGAGATCCTGTCTCAAAAAAAAAAAACAAAACTCCTTGGCTAGCTTTTCATGCTGCAGCCCAGTGTCCTGCGGTCTATCTTAAAGCAGCATCCATAGGCTGCTGACATTACAATTTGCCGGTGCAAATGAGAGCAAGCCCAGAGCTCCAGAGGAGAAACACGACGTCGCAGTTCTTTTCCTCCAGCTGCCATTGGGTGCCAGGCCACATCGAGCATTTCGTCTTTAGATGGCGTGACAGCCGGGAGGAAAATTGACATGTCTGCACAGTGTTGTGTACATTGCATGACAGTGTCTTTGAAAAGCACATCTCACTGGGTGCACACATGTTTGCACACAAACATGGTTTATTTTAACGGTGTATTCAAAGCAGGGAGTGGGCTATGGCAGTCATTTTACTGGCATTAATTTCTGTGGGAAAAAAAGGAAGGCTGTCAATTTATCCATGTAGTAAAATCAATGAAATTTGAGCTTATTCCAGATAACTATGAAAGGGGTGGTTAAGGGAGCAAGCAGTGATGAATGCAGCCCTTTCTCAGGTGTCTTGACTCCTGGGCTCCTACGAGCAGAGCCTAGCAAGGAACTGGTGTTTTCAAGACTGCTAATTACAAGCAAATCTCAAATTCGGAACGTGATCAAGCCGCCACCAAAGCTTTCGACAAAGGACTCTCGAATGAAGAGGGAGGAGGGGACTTCTAATTGTGGAACAAATGGGAAGTTGAATGATTTGAAAGATTAGGGAAATAGAAGAGTACTTCTAAGGGTTTCGAGGCAGTGTGGGGTAGGAAGAAAAGCACGGGCTTTGGCCTCAGCCATTGGGCTTTACAGATTTGGTTGCTGTCGGAGTAAACGAATGTGAAAGGATAGCCACGGGGCCCAGCAATACACTGGGCACATACTAGGTGGCCAGTGCCATTATTACCTTTTTTGGAGAGGGGCAAGCAGGGTCTCACTCTGTCATCCAGACTGAGTACAGTAGCATGATCTCAGCTCACTGCAAACTCCGCCTCCCAGGTTCAAGCGATTCTCCTGCCTCAGCCTCCTGAGTAGCTGGGGTTACAGGCATCCACCAGCAAGCCTGGCTAATCTTTGTATTTTTGAGTAGAGGTGGAGTTTCACCATGTTGACCAGGCTGGTCTCGAACTTCTGACCTCAGGTGATCTGCCAGCCTCTGCCTCCCAAAGTCCTGGAATTACAGGGGTGAGCCACCGCGCCCAGCCCAGTGTCATTATTACTTTTGCTTCTCTCATTGGTGTGTGTTTCTGAGCAAGTCACCTGACCTCTTTGAGCCTCAGGCTTCCCCTCTGTGACATGCTCCTGGGGACCGGGGTGGGAGGTACAGAATAGCAGACGGTAGGCACTCAAGCGGCGGCTGACCACACGGGCCCCTGGTTTCTAGGGGACGGCAGAAAGGGAACTGACTCTTGGCTCTGAATTAGAGGGCAGGTCTGGTTACTCACGCCCCGCCCCATCCCTCATTCCCTCTCGCGAAGTCTGGTGAGGCACCTCACACAGTTGCTTCTCCAAATGGAAAAAGAATACGACGCCCAGATCAGAGCTCTGCCAAGAGTCTCCTTAGAAAGGCCCGGCAGCTAGCACTCTGCCGAGGGCCTGCCAGGGCCCGACTGGGTGGTGAAAATAAAATTACCAGCTAATGAGCCGCTTCCTGAGGCCTCAGGGGAGAAACCCAGTGTCAGCCAGCGCAGGGTCTCACTTTTTGAGCAATTAAAGGAAAAGCAAGATTCTGTCTTGTGAGCATCCCCAGATATTCCTGTTCACCGAGGGGGTAAAATTTGGGAACAAACGCTGATCCCAGCCTCAGCCCATTCCCCTAGAGAGCTCCCCACCCTCAAGGATCACTCAGGCTGTGCCCTGAAATGTGCTTATGCTTCCCCCTGCTGGTGGCCGTCGTCACTGCACTCCCCAAGGCCCCGGCCACAGAATGGGTGGTTCAGGTTTCCTTCCAGCCGCACATCTTCCCTGGAGCGGTAGGGGAGGGGGCGTCAGGTGGGGACGGGCTCCTGGGGCCCCAAGGGCTCCTGATTGCAGAGGCTGCGATTGGCTTCCATGTGAACAGCTGAAGACAGGGAATGTCTCTAAAGAATGATATCACAGTAGTGGCTAATATTTGTTCAATATTTACTTAATTTATTAAATTTATTAAATATATTTGATTTGCTTTAATTAATTGATTGGATTAATATTTATTTGCAAGGTGCCAAGCCCCATGCTAAGCGTTTTACCGGCTTTACCTCCCTTAACTCTCTCAATAACCCTGTGAGGTAGTTATTACTACTCTCTTCATGTTACAGGAGCCTGAAGCTCAGGCATACTGAAGTTCATACATCTGGTAACTGGCAGAGCCCAGGTTTGAACCCAGACAAGCTTACCTCCAGATGTTCCATTGCAGTGGTGGTTCTCCAACTTTTGGGAGCATGTGAACCACTTGGGATACATGTTAAAATGACCTATAGACCCTGGATTCAATGGGTCTTGGGTAAAGCCCAGGAATTGGCAATTTAACAAGCGCATTGGTAAATTCTGATGTAGCTGATTAATGGATGCTACTTCAAGATATACTGCAGCACACGAGGCTGCCTCCCGATCCAGGGGTTCAAGTACCAACCAAGGTGTTCATTTTACTTTCCAGTTGTTATAGACAAAAATCAACTCTGCTCTGTAAAGGTCCCTCTGTGTTAAAAGCAGAGTGATTAAACTCCACTTTCAGCCTCAATATTCATAAACATCTAGCCTAACTGTGATGGAGCTCCGACTCCTGAGTCCTGGTACCCAACCCTGTATTACCAGTAGAACTGCGTTTGGGAAGAGAGATGGGGGAAGTGACGGAGAGCTGGTAGGGAGGGTGTTGTCCTATTGGGCAGGCTTGAGAAATTCACTTCTTTTCCCTGGTCCTGGTTTATCCATCTAAGCAATGAGAAGATTTCAGGTCTTCTCTAAATTCTGAAAATTCTATCTGCCCACAATCCAAACCTTTGTATTTCTTTTAGTTTCCTGAGAGCTCTCACAGCAATCAACCTGAGCTATCCAGTGTCCCAGCTTCTACTTTCTGATGGGTCCAGATGGTAAGTTAATTAGGGCTCTGCTGGTAATGTATTTAATACCTTCTCTAGGTAAGTGAGGTGTCTTGGCAGGGCCTACTCCATGTTTTGAAGGTGACGTTATTTTAGGACCCAGAGAAAACTCATGGGATTAAATGAATAGACCCGGATTCCATGACTTGCCCCTGATCACACCACCAATACGAATGGTTGGCTCTGAATGGAACTTGGTGATGAAGCAATCCTGTCTTGTAGGCGGTAGTGATGCAGATCTGTAGACCAGGAGACATAAAACCTGGGCTCTGCCCTAAGAACTGTGGCTTTGGTGCTGGGTAAATCCCTGCCAGCACTGGGCCTTCATTTTTCTCATTGCAAATGAGATGTTAGGCTTTGTGGTATATTGCCCCTTTCTTCCTAGATTCTAAGATGTATTAGATAATCATCTCTGGGTAAGCCATGTGTCAGAGGTCTAATCCCTAATCAAATGTCCTAGAATCCTATTCTGTTGCTGATTTAGTGCCCTAGCTCCAGGGCTGTCAAAACTTGAAATTGAAAAAAAATATATGAAGAGTTAAAAATATTAAGTGAAGACCCAGTCCATGTCTCAAAGAGACTGGTAACTGTAAAGATTTTACCCTGCCCTAAAGGATGCCTGGAGCCCCCAGAGATGCTCCAAAAGCTTGAGACCCCAGGGGCTACTCTGCTTGTCAATAAGGCTTTCCACCATCCAAGAGCGAATTTGCCCCAAAGGGTTGGTGGTCAGGCATAATAACTTGGTTCTGTCGTGATTCACCCACAGGCAGGTGCTGTCTTTCCCATATATGGATGTTGCAAGGCTAAATGAGACAATATAGATAACACTGTAGATAATAATATAGAAACACAGTCAGAGCTCTGTAACTGTGGACTGTTGTGATTTTTTTTGTTATTTTTACTAGTCAACCCTTATAAGGATGTCTGTAAAATGGGTATATTACTACTGCCAGGGAAATGGTTGGAAGAATTGAATGCAGTGTGGAGGCACGAGGCCCTCACCCCTGGAGGCTTGATGCCAGCGTCTCTGGATGGGGTGGCACCCAGACCCATCAATGACAGGAGAGAAGAATAGTCTGAAGTGGAAAAATGTTGGAGACCTCAGCCCCCATCTCCAGGAACCCCCTTCATCCTCCCCAGGGATGGCAGCCTGGGGCAGTGGACCAAGATCTCTTCTTAGCCAGGGCCCAGTGCCGACCCTAACTTAGATTGGCAGGCTGTGGAGCCTTGGCCAAGTCAATTAACCTCTCTGAGCCTCAAGGGGGTTAAAACAGAGTGCAGGGCAGAGGTTCCTTTCAAGGAACTCAATGCCCCAGAGGTATAAGAAGCAAATCTTAGGAAGGGCTTCAGATAGCCAAGGGCTATGGAATTTGGTATTCACGGTAATTTAAATTAGATCTCGGGGATTCCCTCAATACATATCTAAATTAAACAGAGTGATGAACATAATTAACTTACTGGTATCTAGTAATATTAGGTGCTTACACAATGTTCACTGATTTACAGAAGAAATTTACTGAAGGTATATATGAAATAGCTGATGAAAGCAAAGTCAACTTCAAATGGGCTTTGCTATAAGCCTTGGAGTTCTGAATTTCACATACATTGTGTGAAGGTTGCAGCCAGCAAACACAAGGGCCAGACAATTTCCTGATTCTCCCAAAATAACAGGTGGGCCCAGCACTGCCCCCCCTTCCCTGGTTTCCCGCCCGACTCTCTGTGACTGGTTAGGAACCTCTACGTGCAGACATCCGGCTTCACTCACAGCTGACCACACTGAGCAGTACCGTCACGTGAACAGAATCAGTCATCATTTTGGTGAAAGTGAACAATCAAAGGAAGAAGACCCCGCACACATTCTGTCTTTTATCTTCTATCGGAAATTCCTCTTTCTGACCTCAGAGACCCAAGCTGAAATTCAGAATCGGAAGGGATGATTGAGGTCATTCACCCAGAATTTGCCAGGTGTATTCAGAAGAGCATTAGTCTTAACGGAAAAAGAGGATCTGAGGTCAGGGAAGTTTGGAAAACACTGCACATATATCCTTTCCTGCCCTTTGAAATTCACTATGCAGCCAGGCACTTAAACGTCTTGGAAGACTCCTGCATAAAGACACCTGTTCAACTATTTATCTTTGGGACCTTGCTGTTGATGTAGTTTCCTCTTGTCCACTGAACGTGTACTGATGTGAGCATTTCTTCTATCTAGTCTACTTTATTCATTCCCAGTACAGCCGTGGTTCCTGAAGTCACTTGAATGTGCAACCCATTATCTAGACCAGACACTCAGAAAGATGGGGTAGCTCACTTAAGGCCATACAGCGAATTATTCTTAATAGTCATAAAACCAATATTTGTGTAGCAATAAAGCTGATATTTGTATAGTGCTTCAGAGTTTTCTATAAACTTATATTCACAGCATGTTGTTTATCAAATGCGATAATAGCTGCAATGTTGTTGAAGGCATACTCCATGTCAGGGCTCTTACAGGTGTGACCTCGGCGGCACCTCACAGCAGACCTCTGAGGCACGTATTTACCTTGCTCGTTACAAAGCTGAAGATGCTGAGGCTCAGAGACCCCGATTAAAGTGTCCAAGTTCAAATAGCTGGCAAATAGCAGAGTCAAGATTTGAATCCAGGAAGTTTGATTCCAAAACCACCCTCAGTGCCCCGCACCCCAATGAGAAATTGTTTTCTGGTAGGCAGGAAGCAGATGTCTCAATAGCTGATAACCTGGGAATCTCAAGGTTTGTCTAAAGCCTGCGATTAGTTATCAGATTTCTCAGGAAACACATCCTTACTCTCTCTATCTCTGTGTGTGTGTGTGTGTGTGTGTGTGTGTGTGTGTGTGTGTGTGTAGAAATCACCAAAGGAGACCACAACATCAAGAAAATGGAGTCTCTTTTACCACTGATTCTGAGCAAAGCAGTGAAAAACAGCTTCAACAAAAAGCTAATTAGAAAGTCATAACTTGGAAAACCACCAAATGCAATTCTGATGAGGATCAAATTTAATAAAAGCACAGCTTCTGGTTCCTGCAGCTTGAGCGAAGCAGGCACGTGAGGGGAATGGGGAAGGCAGACTCAGCTGGAGAAGTCGGGATTCCAGGTACACCAGGCAGCACTCCAGGCTGTCCATTTATCCGCCCCCAGGGGAAGAAGGGCTCTTGCAGCTTATGGAGAAGGGGCTCTGGAGACACTCACCGGGGGAGACCATGAAAACCAGACCAACGCTGGGAAAGGGAGAGCGCCAGAAGCTTCCTAAGAAAGCGGCTCCCATCCCCATGCTCCTTTCCTGTAACAAGGTTCTTGGGCGTTCCCTTACTGCACAGGTGAGAATGGCTTGTCATTAACACTCGTATCAATGAATGCCTCTTGAAGGCTTGAAAATGGCTATTGCCTGTGGGGATAAGCATGTGCCCCCTCCTGCCATTCACCCTCAGCCACCCTGGTTTCATTGCTAGTGCCAAGGAAGGGAAACATGAATTCAGATTCTACTAGCAGGAGACATATTCGGAACAAATGAAGTTCAAATTAAAATCTCAAAATAATTCATCCTCCCACAATACTTTATAGGTGACAAGACACTTTCTTGGGCATTTTCTTATTTAGTCTGTGCCATAATTCTATTTGGTGGTTGTCTTAACTACACCCACCTGAGAGCACACGAGGAAAACACAGCTCAAGGCGTTAAATGACTTGGCCAAGGGCACAGAGCTTACAACGATGGGGCCATAGGAGAATGGGCCTTTAATTTAGAAAGACCTGGGCTTCAATTCCAGCTCTGTCCTTACCTGCCATGTGATCTTGGGAACAATCTCTGTAGCTGAGGCACCTTAGTCTCCTCAACAGTGAAGGTGGCTTCCAGTACAGGGGACTTTCTGTGTGCCAGGCACAGCTATGATTACCTGTGGTAGGTGATTTGCAGGATGGCTACTAACATTTCCTCCCATTCTTGGATGTGCAAGTCACTAATCTCATCAAGAGGAGAGGCCTACGTCTCTTTCTCCTTGAATCTGGTCTGGCTTTGTAACTTGCTTTGACTTATGGAATGTGGTAAAAGTGACTGCTGTATCAGCTCCCAGGCAAGGCAGCAAGAGGCTGGTAACTGCCTTTTGTTCTCCTGGTGCCCAGGGCAAACACACCTGATAGCAATAACATAAACATACCCTGAAAATGGCCCTGTATGGTACCAGTATGGGACTTGATTGTGTGCTCTGAGACAGGGAATCCAGGGATGACCAACACAGACATTCATTCCTTGTCTCTGAAGAACATCTGAACCCCTGGCCTGTCCCATGGAACACAGGCTGTACAGGGGATTGAGGCCCCAAGTTTTGGGTTAAGTGAAGGTTGCCAGGTGCAGGTCATTAGGGGAGTTAAGTGAAAATGCTATATAAACTGCGTGCTGTTTACACGTGGCTGTGGCTTTTCTGCCTAGCCTGCTGCCATTGGGTTGTAGGAAGGTGGTTTGACGTCCAGCCCACTGCCACTGGACTCTCTCCCCTGTACATAAACCCTAGTCAAACCCCCCGTCTTGTTTATTGGCTCTAGGTTTCTTTTTCAACCTCTCGAACCTGGTGACTTCCCTATTAAGGTGAGTAGGGGCTTGGCACAGCACCATGTAAAACATTCTGACTGCTCTGCTGTAGAGAGAGGCCCTGCCAGCCTTGAGCTGAGGTGCCATGCATTTGAGGAAGCCCTCTTGGCTCACCCAGCCCTGCTGGAACTGCCCAGCCAACAGCACAGGAGGAAGTGAGTGGCTGTCCCACTGAGCCCTGACCTAATTGCAGAATCATAAGCAAATACAGAGTTGTTTTGGGTTGGTTTGTTTTGCAGCAATAAATAACTGAAAAGGTGTCTAATTTGTATTCACTTAGTCATCATATCAACCCCATGGAGAAACTGAGGCACAGAAAACTTAGTGAGTTACCTAATAACAGAGCAGTCTTTATATACACACAGGCTAACTCTCCAGAGCCCACGTTTATAAGCACCACGTTATACTGCCCTTTCATAAAAAGAGCAGTACGTTTCAGAGTTATTAAAGGGGTTATCCCTCCCCAACGTTGGTCCCACAGGAGCACCGGTCTTCCAAAGAGCAGGCTCCACATGGGCGGACATATTCACCAGACCAAGCGCCCATCTGTCATTCTGGCTCGATGCTGCCCCCACGTGGCCACTGACTGGCCAAGCCTTCCGTTTGGGCACGTCCTGACTGCAGTAAAGTAGTTTGAGAATCTGCCATCTCTTCAATCACCCTCTTGATCCCACTTCATGCTTCCAAACTGGAAGCGCAGCCCCAGTTCCATTCTGCATTCCGTGTGGGTCCCATTTTAGCCAGGGCTTTTTGCACTCACTGCTCACAGGAAAGCATCCCACCTGAAGCCCAAGTTGAAGTGTGTCTACATGACCACAGGAGCACTGATAGAAAGCCCCTGGGAGACAGAATGTCCCTGCCTAAGCCATCAGCAGACCTGTGGCAACCAGACGTTCCAGTTCTCATTCAGGGCCCAGTACCTTCAATTACCCATGAGTTGCACAGACAACATTTAATCAAGGGCAGCTGTACTTCAGCAGGAGAAACATTCATGGTAAGAGATTACTTCACATCAATTCTATGAACGAAACATTCATCTTACTCATATAAGCCATACATTGTCAGGCTCACTGGATCTAACAGGTAAGAGTCTGGGTTTGAAAGATAACACCTGGATTCAAATTTTGGCTCCGTCATTTGCTGACTGTGTGACCTTGGACAAGTCTCTTAACCTCCATTGGCATCAATGTCTTCATTTGCAAAATGGCTACATTAATAGCATGTCTCTGGTGGAATTTAACCTGTGAAATGAATGATATGGCATCTGAGAGCACTTAGTGCCTTATCAAGTGATCAAATAAGCCTTAATTATATTTTCTATGTTCATTTGCTTATTTTTAAATTCCTTGATTTATTTTACATGATAGAAGCAATGCATGACTCTTACAAAAAATTTTGGAATTAGAATAAAGATAAAGAAGTAAAGAGGTCTGATACAGGGATGTTAAGATCAGGGTCCATAAATCCCCTAGAAGACTGGTAAGAGGTTCAGAGAGTACATGAACTTGGATAGGAAAAATGACATTCTTATTTCATGATCTAACCAAATACAGCATGGGCATTCATTATAAATGTTGGCATCCAATAGCAATAGTTTTAGCTATATAGACAACTTTGTCTCTGACAGAAACTTAGACACTTCTATACCACATTTTAGTTATTACACATGATGTAAAATATTACTTGAACTCATCTCTACTTTGTAGGTATAGTAATTATCTGACCTTCTGCCAGATCTTGTTACTTAAGGTGTTAAAAAGAAGCACAGGTACTGAAAAGTCGTTTTAATATTTTGATATCTGTATTTCAATATTATCGGTTTTCTTTGAAATTTCAGGCATTTAAAAACACTCTGGTAAGCCCATAGGCTCATCAAGCTGCCAAAGGTGTCTGTGGCACAAAAAGGGTTAAGAGATCCCTGCTGTGGTTTCTCCAGCCAAGCCCATGAGCAGTTTAGATTTTCCTGCCACCCTTTGACTGTTTTCTTTGTTTATATTGTTGCAGTCAGGTTGTATAATATAGTTTTGTAGCCTGTGTTGCTGACTAGCCATAAACATGTTTTCACATTGTTTTCTACACACATAATTTTTAATGGTGGCATGATAGTCCATTTTGCTGATACACCATAATTCACATTCCCCCATGGTTTACCATTTAGAATGGCTTGAATCTGTCACTTTTACAAATGACATTAGGATGACTATCTTCCCTGATAAAGAATCCCTGTATTTCAGATTATTTCCTTAGGCAAGATTCCCAGCAGTGGCAGAGTGAACATTTTCAAGGTTCTGACATCCTTCCTGGCCCCTGGGGAGCTGCAAGCACATGGAATCAGGAAGGCTGAAGAAGAGTGAAGGCTTTGAAAGGAGGAGGAAAGGGAGGCTGAGGAGGAGAAAGATAAATGGGAGGGCAGGGTCTACAGGAACGGGTGCACAGGCTGCGACTCACTCAAGGGTGTTCAGCCAGGTGATAAGCACAGGCTGAACTCTAGTCAGGCTCTGCTACCAAGCTGTGCCCTCAGGCTGGGACTGGGGCCAGGACAGGGTGGGCCCAAGGAAGGTACATCCTCTTCCAGGCACCATGGGAACAGAGGACTTCACTATTGCTGAGACGCTCACTATTGCTCCCTGGTGGTGGCATCTCCTTGGGATCTCCAGGACATACAAACCCCACACCCTCAGAGAATGCTAGAAAGAAGGAGCCACATTTTCAACCTAGAGACCCTGGACCTTTAGGATCTGGGAAGGCAAAAATGTGAGCAATGTTTACTTACAAAACACCTAATAAAACGTAAACATTGACCTTCGATAGGGCCTTCCATGTAAAACTTGTATGGGTTGGAGTTCACTGCTGTTTGTTCCTTCTTATGAATACACAGTGATTGGAGTGGACGCTGTGGCGAGCTGCCCAGAGCCCCAGGTCTGGGAGTGTTGGCTGCTGTTGGTTCATGGCTAGTCCCTCCCCAGAAACTGCACTGGATGAAGGAGTTGTGTTGTCCAAGGTGATATCCCTTGCCCGACCTATGTGGGGGTGCCCAGGCCCGGCCCGCTTTCCCCAGGGGGGACCACGCTGCCACTCATCTCAGCCCTGGAGCTGCCCGGGGACCAGCGGAGGTCTTTGTCATGCATGTATCATGGTCCTACCTCTCCCTCTGCTGGCTTTTGCTTCCCTGCCTCGTTGATGATATTTCCAGGACATGCCCCAATCTCCTATACACGGATCCCTGTCTCAGAATCCATTTCTCAGGGAACCCAATCTAAGGCAGTCACATATCTTTGTTTATTCAAAACTGAGAGAAGGAATAAATTATTACAACATATATTGGTAGATAAGATTTTCTTTTTTCCCAAAACATGGTGTCTATGAGATAGAAACCCAATTTTAAGAAATGTGCTTGCTGGCAAAAACACCACCACCATAAACATCCATCTAACCCTCATCCTTACCTATTCCCTCATTTTACTGATGAGAAACAGAACTCAAGAGAGCAAGTGGCTTGACAGTCACAAAACTATAAACAGCAGAGCTAGAATTCAAAGCCAGACCAGCAGGGTTTCCATTACTTGAGGCTGCTTTTGAGACAGAGTCTCACTCTGTCACCCAGGCTGGAGTGCAGTGGCACGATCTCGGCTCACTGCAACCTCCGCCTCCCAGGTTCAAGTGATTCCCCTGCCTCAGCCTGTCAAGTAGCTGGGACTACAGGCATGTGCCAACACTGGCTAATTTTTTGTATTTTAGTAGAGACAGGTTTTCACCATATTGGCCAGGATGGTCTCAATCTCCTGACCTCGTGGTTCACCCGCCTTCGCCTCCCAAAGTGCTGGGATTACAGGTGTAAGCCACCGCACCTGGCTGGGCAACCCATTTTCTAACAAAAGCCTAAGCCAAGAGGCAAGGCAGAATAAGGGTGGCCAGAGGGAACTAATTTTGTGTGAGAGCCTTCTAAGGGCCTGAAATCGTGGTATGACATGAGTAGGGAAGAGCTCAGCAACAGAGCCTGGTGTCTCCCCCAAAGGGTTAGATACTTCCTGCTCTCCAACATCCAGAGATAAAGCCTAGACCGTAAGGTTGGCCGAGTGTGGTCATTGGCATCAGACAGCCCAAACTCAGTCCTGGCTCTGCTACTGGCTAGCTGTGTGACTTTAGGACAATTGATTTATTCTGAGCCACACTTTCCTCCTTTGTCAAATTAAAATTCTAAATTCGAATTACCAGAGTTGCTTTCTGAATAAAGTAAATGCCTTCAGAAAGATGTCATAGCATGATTTCAGGCCTTTAGAAGGCTCTAACCCAGCATTAGTGCCTTCTGGCCACCTTTATTCTGTGTTGCCTCCTGGCTTAGAGCTCAGAATTTCAAAAACAAAAAAGGAAAAAGAACTCTCACAGCTTTTCAGTATGAAATGCTCTGTCCCCTTCTCTGATTGCCAGGGGAACACAAACCAGTCTCTCTTTCTACAGGGCATGAAGCCCTTTGAATCCACCTGCAGTGCCTGGGAATCTGAGCTGCCTGTCCAGTGGCTCAGCCCAAACTTGCCAGCAGAGGGCAGCACCATTCTGCTAAAACCCCACGAGGGGTTTGCCACCCATTCTGGGCCTCCACCATCTGATGACTTCCTGGCTGGCACAGAGAGGCTGGTGCTGCCTCTTTGCCTCTCCTCAGTCTGGTCCCTGGAGCCCTGGCAGCTGTGGTATGTCTCCCCAGAAAGGGAACTGCCAGACCTGCTCTGGAGCAGCCAGGGCTGGATTCAATTTCCAATGCTGAGGCACATTTGCGTGTGCGCTTCTGTTAAATACATCAGTTTGTTGCAAACAATACTTCCCAGAGGTAGAGATGCAAACCAGGCCGAGGCCACCAGCAGTCCAGGCTCATCATTTCCTGGGCATTGAAAGTCGGCTGGTCAATGCCTTCCCTGGCTTGTCCTGGGGGGATGGGAAGGGGAGAGAGGGGTGTGTGTGTGTGTGTTCTGCATTACTGTATACTGGTGCTCAGATGAAGGCTCTGAGCCCTGGGTGGGCAGCTCCAAGAGGAGGATGGACTAAAGCAGGGGTAGACCCCCATATCTCTCTTCTTCCTTCCTAAAGGAACCAGGACAAACCCCAAGAGCAGAATCCTCACATTTCCCCTGACTTCGGAGAGCCCTGATCAAGATAATGAAATTAACAAGTGAGAAGCCCAAGATTAGGGGTGGGACTGTTGACCTCCTATATCTCTGGCTCTAGATTTTCAGGAATTGGGGGCTTTCTAGACAAAGATTCTGGCTTGAAGGTCCGTCTGGAGCTGGAGATGGGGCCATGCATTGAAAGAATGCTGCCCTCCCCAGAGTCCTTCTGAGCCCAGCTCTTGCAAGGGACCAGGAATGTCTCTCCTCACCAAGGGACATTTTCCTGCACAAATGTATCCATGGAGAGCATGTTACACAGCCATGCTGAGACTGGAGGCAGGGCTGCAAAACCGGCCTTCCTTTTCACTCCACAATTGCAGAGGACAAGAAAAAGAATTTCGGCTTACACGTTCATTTCCCTGCCTTGAGAAGGACGGTCTCAGCACCCCCATCCAACCCCCGCCCACACTCTCTCACAATGCAATGTTAACGCTAAAGAAGTAAGCAAATTCCTCAGTGGGTGGAACTGCTGCCCGGGAAACAGCCCCTCGGAGAGAGCTACTTTAAGGCAGAAAATCCTCACAGCATGCCAGCCAGTGAATGCTGTTCAGCTCTTTTACACCACAGCGCTGAAATAATCTTTTTTCCACTTTCTCTCCAAAATGCCTGTAATGTCTGTGAGGCTGAATAATTTGCGGTCCTGCCGTCCTTCATGTCACAGAGTGGTTCCACTTAATGTTGTTCCATGGCCTTGTGACAAATGGAGTTTTTCTTGTGTTCTTTGACCCAGATGGGATTCAGGCTGGGGAGCTTCTGCTCGGTCTGGGTGGGATGGGAAAAAACTGAGGAGGAGGGGAGAGGGTGGCTCCTGTGCCGGTGGCCGCAGGGCTCAGCAAGGCAGGCCCTGGGCTCCACGCCCCTGAGCCCTGATGGAACAGACCCCGGGTTTCTGGGAATTGATTCAGAAAAGTGGAGAGCAGCAGAGTGAGGAGGCTGAACACTCAATGACTGTAAACTGTGAATTCCCTGCAGACGCCTCACACACCTCCCCTCTGGTGGCTCCATCTGTCCATGGATTCCCAGTGACTCCAGCTCTTGCTCTTCCCAGCCCCAGGCGCTGCAAAGAGGCAAACGAAAGGCAAAAGGCAACGAGCTCTTTCCCCAGCCCCTCCCTGCCACCTACACCCCAAGAGGATCTGCCTTGTCTCCCAAACTGACCGGTCTTGCTGCCTTCTCCAGGGGCCCAGGCCACCCCAGCCTCAGCCCTGGGCATCCATAGAGCACAGGCCTCATCAATAATTCACTGCCTCCCCCATCCTCCTCAGACAAAGGGAAGGGAGCCTGCAGGCCTCAAAGCCTCAAGACCCCAGGGCTGCAGTCAGGGAGCTAATGTCCTCTTGAAAGGAGAGGAGATGTGGAGAGAGAGAGAGAGAGAGAAAGACAGAGAGAGAGAGAGAGAGAGAGAGAGAGAGAGGAGAGGGAGGGGCAGAGAGCAGAGCAAAGAGGAAAGAAAAGGAAGGCAAATAAACCCCACCCAGGATAACCATACTAGAAGTTGGTGTGCTCCACGCGTGAAATGTGCCATGCGTGAAATGCACTATTCTGAAAGAACTAACCATTTTTCCCCACTGCTATTTTACCATAGAAATGAGAGGAAGCAGGACGTGGCTGCGTTTCACAGACTATTTCTTCACAGTTCCTTATTCTGTTTTGACAAGACATCTGCTTAAGCTACTATTCTGAACCACGCGGTGTATAACCTCCGTCAGCCTTGCCAGTTCCAATGTTCTGCAACATAACACAGAGGGGGCTGACAGAGCGCACACCTGGTGGGCTGCGAGGCCAGGAGGGAGGGGTGGAAGCAGGGTAGGGGGAGGCCTGCCGGCAGGCTCAGGCTACAGAGCAGCCACCTGGGTCCACCATGCAGCAAGGAGGACTTGCTGTGGGACCCAGGGGATGTCCCTTGACCGCTCTGAGGCTCAGCCTGGTCTGCAGATCCCCTCCTCACAGAGATGACTCATGGGACTTTAAGAAGAGAACACATGGTCCTGAGCCCTTGGTACTTACAGTGTGGTTTGCATAGACATGGAACTTGATCTCAATGGCAAGTGAGCCTGCCAACCTGCACATGTTCTTGCATAAATTGCAGTAAAGAAAGGGATGGTGCTGCAGGGCAGACAGGCCCCGAAGTTGGGCTTAGCTTGCAAGGGTTCTTGGCTTCCCCCAGGACGGCATGCATGGGCAAGCTGGTGGTGGGGTAGAAGAGAGCACATTTGAAGTGGCAGTGTCACAGCTCCATCAGTCAGTGACAGCTCCTGCAGCACAGGGCGCCCGCATAGGCGGTGTGCTGAGAGAGCCCATCAGAGCAGGTTTGCAGTCATCTTTATACCAACTTCTCATTTTGTGAAAGTTACAGTGTGGTTTATGCAGAAATCTCTAGGTAACTCCTGGGTTGTTGGGCCATTGCCATGGAAAAGGGCAATAACACCCATTGCTTGGGTGTTCCCATAGCAATGGTAAACTGACATGGCACACTGGCGGGCGTGTTTTATGGAAAGCTGCTTCCACCCATCTCTGTTTTAGCTAATCCACGATTTGATCCAGTGTCCAAGTCCCATCTCCAGAGTTGAGTCCTGCCTCTTACCTCGATGGGAGTGGGCAATATCACAGGGCCCATGTGGGATGCCACAGCATCGTGGTCATCCATTAGCAAACATTCACTGAGCCTCTGAAGAGGTGGCAGTGAATACACATACACAGCCCCTTTCCTTGTACAATGCTGCTTGTGGACCACTGAGCTCCAATCTCCACTCCAGAATCCACCCTGTATCTATCTGCCCTTGAGCAAGTCCCTTGACCTCTGTGGGCCTCAGTTGCTTCATCTATGAAATGAAATTGCCAATCCCAGACTCATGGAATTATTGGGAGGATTTTGTGAAGTTTCAAGTATTAGGGTTCTAGCACAGTGCCTGTACACAGCATGTGCTTAATAAACACGCCTTCCCTTTAACTTCTCATTCCTTAGAAGATGGGGCATTGAGGAGCTCTGGAAGGAACTGTGGAGTTTCTCAGCTGATCTTCATGTGGCCACTGTATTAAATGAGCATCAGAAATAGCTTTATTCTCTTCCTTTAGATATTGTTTTGTCAAATTTCCCATTTTTGTTTCTAGACAATATCTCAAACAGGTCCCAGAGTTTTTCTGGCTAATTCCGGGTATTAGAACAATCTCATTTTCAGGCAATAAAAAGTCCAGTGCAATCTAAATCAGAACTTGCATTTCCCATCCACCTCCACCTGTGTCCTCTCTCCCTGGCTGAGGTACAAGCTGTGGGGCTCAAGGCCAGCAGAAGTCTGGGGAGGTTGGCTCCTTTATTTTGTTTTCCCTGCTCCATCTCCCCTTCTTTTGCTCTCCTGTTAATAGGCCCCTCCAGAGCTGAGGGCTGGGCATGGAATGGCTGTCAAGAAAAAGCAGATCCTTACTAGACTCAAGTTCTTGCCATCTGGTCTGTGGTGCCCTTGGTGGGGCAGATGACCCAATGCTCATGGTACAGTTTGGTTTCTTGGGTCACGTCCACTGGCGCCTCCATGCTGTATCATGAGTGAGACCTCTCATGCCTCCTCCCCTGAGCTGCCCTGCAGCACAGCACTCCTATGGAATTCTGCTGCAGGAGTCCCCTCACCCTGGCAGGCAGGCAGCCTTCTGAGCTGAGGTCCTTCTGAGATGGCTTAGCCTGGCTCCCATCAGCTGTCCACTTTCCACATGATTGGCGGGAGGGTTGTGCTGTCTCCTTGCTCTGTAGTCAGAGGCATTTCCTATCTCCTTCCAGCCAGTGCCTCTTTTGCATCAGACACTGCTTGAAGCCCCAAGCTCCTGGGGACACTTGTCATTCCATCCCAAGAGAAAGTACAAGGTGGGGGAGTGGTACTCTGAGTTCCCACAGGGACAAGTTAAGCCTCCAGCTGGGAATAGGATTTCATCCTCCCTTCTTGAAGGCAGCCTCCTGAGTGGCTCCAGGAGGATCACCTTTCTTAACCATCCCAGTTTTCCTTTCTTCACTTGAGAAGTAGGAGCTCCAGGACTGCTCTTGGTCACCTCCTAGCCAGTCTGCTAAGGATGGCCCAACCCCTGTTTTTAGAATGTGTGGACCCTCAGCCTCAGCTTTGGAACCTCAGCCATATTACAAGACAATAAGAAATGTTTTTCTTAGTATCCTGTTACAGTCAAAAAAAGAATGACTCTTGGTCCCAAAAGCTGAGACATTCACCTATTTAGGGTCTAGATGATCTTCAAACCCCTCTCCCTCTGGGAAGCAATAGTCTGAAAGCACTCTTACCTTTCTTATCTGTAACCCCAGCTTGGACAAAAAAGGAGAGAATGAAGAGAATCTGTCACCTGTACTTAATACACAAAACTGTCTCATCTGTGAAACGTTTACAAGTTTAAACACTGACCTTGAGAATGTTTTAAACTTTACTATTACTCATGGATGGCAGGACATTGGTCAAGGGCACACTCTGTGGTTGTGGGCTGGATCACATGGTTCATAAACCCCCCACTTTCCACTAACCATCAGTGTGACCTTGGGCAAATGACTTGACATCTCTCTGCCTCAGTCACTGCATCTGTGAAACGGAGGTAAAAGCACAGGCTCTCCCTCCTAGAGTATACGAGCATAGGTCTCTTAGAATAAGGCCTGACACACGGTAAGGGCTGTGGAAATGTTTGCCAAGTGAAAGGTAATAACAAAATTCTCGCTTTGTCTGATTTTCCTTTGACGACTCACATCTTCGCTGTTTCAGGATTTTGCTTTCATTGCTGTGCTCTTTCTTTAAGTTTCTTTCTTTTATGTTCATCTGTGAACTGCTCTTTGGAGATACCCATTACTGACAGCCATGAAATTGTCATGCAACAGACATCATTGCTAAACCTGTCCTATCAACCAAGATATTTAAGAAGGAAAGATGGCTGCTGCAGAGTCAGGCCCCCTGAGTCTGAATTCAACCCTGTTACTCACCAGCTAGGTGATTTGTGGCACGTTATTTTTAACCTCTTGCAGGCTGGGATTCCCCATCTGTAAATCACCTTTACCCATCCTTCAAACATTTCTGTGGGCCCACCAAGTTCCAGACATTCAAACTTTATCCAGACTGCAATTGCTTTGTTTTAATTAGTACGGAATTGGAACCCAGAAACATCTAAAAATTCCAGCCCATGTCTTATAGTAAAAGTGAGTTCTCAGATCCTTTATTATTACTACCACTATTCTACCACTATCATCGTCATTATTATGACTTCCCTGAAAGTACAAGTCTTAGGGCTCAGGAGAATGAATCAGAGGGGGTCCTACTTGTCCCCCAGACTCTCAGTCCCCACTCCCTTCTATTAGTAAAGGGTCCCAAAGTAAGAGAAGATGAAAGAAAAACCAGAGAGACCAAAACAAGAGGTAGAGATTGAACCTGCCAGCCAGCAGCCCCCTCTCCGTGCCTGATTCCACAGTGTGCATTGTGAGGATGTACTTCAGGCACCTGCAGCCAAGCGGGGACCAAAAGGAGCCATGGTGGGAGAAGGAAGAAAGGGGACAAAAATCAGCTTCAATGAAGGGATCCAGAGTTTGCAATTAGAAAAACCAGAAGAAAGCTATTTTGATGTCAGCAGTTTTGTGTTTCATAGTGAAATCCTGCTTTGATTTGCCATTACATTTGGGGGTGGGTAAGAGGTACCCAAGTGTTTCCAGCATCTTTAAAGCTCTCGTCTGCTGGGTCTGCTCCTGGCCCTCCGCTGGGCTCTGCAGATTGCTTCACAGCGGCACTGGCTACTTCAAGGAACAACTGCTTTCCATCGCCTAGAGAGCTGGCCTCAGAGTTACAGTGGGATCATCAACGTCTGGGTCAGCAGTGTTGCTGTATGCAGGGCAGGGGAGGCTGCTGTTGGACGTGGGTACACAGGGACCTCCCCCCACATCGCGATTGCAAGGCAGCAGGACACAGTTCCTGTGCATCCCCTCTGATTCTATGCCTGCCATTCTGAAGAGAGGTAAAGAGGCTATATCTGAGCTTCCAGAATCCAGGTGTCAATAGTGACCTAAACTCCAAGTGACCATCTCCCAGACCCTGACCTAAAAACAAAACAGTTGTCTTGCTGGCAGAATCCTAAAAGTTCATTACTTTATATGTGAGAAAATGTTTGCAGCTGGGGTTAGAAAGTGCCGTGTGTTAGGAATGTAGCTTCACGTCTCAAGAGGAGAGATATGGAGAAAAAAGAGAAAAGTGGAAAGTAAAAACACTAAAATGGGTACATGTACTTTTAGGGAAACTTAAGAGACAGTGCATGGAGACAGTGTGCTCAAAACCTGGGAAATAAAATCTTTTCTTACATTCTCCAAGGCAGTTTAAATAATAGAGAACACCCCCAAACAGCCTAGGGTGATTAACACTGGAGTTTGAACATCAGAGGGTGGTTGCCATGGTGACCAGTCCTTCCTTCTGTACACAGCCCTCCATTCTTCATGAAGCCGCCCCACCCTGCAGGTGGCTTTGGAGAGCTGAGGATTCTGCGAAGGGGCAGTGGAGGTGGCCGCACCGCCCAGCTGCCAGGCTGTTTCCTACCTTCCTGCAGCAGCTCAGCCTCTGCCATCCGGGTCCCCCACCCAGGGCCCCAGCAGGGCCCACCATGAGGCCTCCATTGGTCACAGCCACCACTGGACCCCCACCAGTCAGTCTCACCCTCAGCAAGTTCTCAGTGACAAAACAGCTATGGTTGAGAGAGGGAGTCTCTGAGCTGGAGTTCAAGCTTCCTCTGCCATCTGCTCTTCAGAAATCCTTCAGGCCTTGTTCAAGACCCCAAATCAAAGCCTCATGGGGATGTTATCTTAAACTTTCTTTCTTAAAGTTGGGCTGCATTTAAAGCTGCCCTGGGCAGCAGGTCAGACAAGCTCGTCTTAGGTGATTTCCCTAGTGCTTAGTTTTCTTAATACTTCACCAAGTGTTTAGTACCCTGCAGGAAAAAATGCACCACTGCTTTCCTGATTCGGCCTACTCACTCCAAGCTCCATTGTCTGATGAGAAACTGACTCCCAGTTGCTCCATGCCAGCCCCTTAAGTAATGAGGCTTCCAGGCAAGCTTCCCAGCTCAAAGGGACACTGGCCTGTACCTTCTTCCTTTCACCATCCACCTGACAGTCTTCCCACAGGAAGGGAGCCGTCTTTGGAGGCCACATCTAGACAAATGTCAGTCTCTAAACCAAAGAGGCTTGGAGGGAAAAAGACAGAGAGCACACATGTCATGAATAATTCAGTCGGCTGCCTTGCCCAAACCAAGCTTCCCTGGAGGCAGTGTGGAGACACAAATCTGCCCCCCTTATGAAGCTTATAGCAGTTGCCAGTGAGGTCTGGGTAGCAGCTTGGCCTTCCTGTGAGTGCCCAATAATAAATGCCCACATTGGCGTGGAGGGCTGTGGTGTGCAGCAGGTACACAAGAAAAGAACTGTGAAGCCAGAGAAGCTTCATGGGAGGGAAAGGGTCTTTGATTAAGGCAACTGCTCGACTCCAATGCACATTTGCTTTGCTGCCTCCGGGGCTGAAAGCAGGGCAGAGAGGTGGAGAGTGGGACATTTACATCAGCCCAACCCCGTGCTAGGTGCCCCACATGCGTGGAGACAAGATGCCCTTGCAACATTTTGGTGAAGCAGGTACTGTAATTCTCGTTCCTTTACTGTCTCTCAAGGAAATTAGGCTGACAGAGAGTTTGGAAGATTTGCCCATGATCTTAACAGCTAGTGAGTGGCAGCAGCAGGCTCACCTCCAGCTCTAGCTGGCTGCGAAGCTGAGGCTTGTTTTGTTATGTCCCTAACTCCCCCATTACTTTACACACTTTCTGCTCACTGTCTCCAGCAGGATAAGGCAGCCAGGTAAGCAGCCAGGGGGTGAGCAACTGGGAAGAGGCTGTACAGTAAACCCCGTTTCTTCCAGAGGATGAATTCTCTCCCCGACTCCAAGCTGTAACATAGACAAGCATCCAAGGGTGGAACATGGCCTAGCTAATCCCTGCCTGACTTTAACTTCCCATGTGTGGAATATGGACTCCAGGGAGGCAGAATTCATCTCAGGCCTTGATGCCTCCTCAGATCTCTAGATGTCAAACTCTGCTAACCGGGGTACTGACCAGTAAACCTTGGCGATGTGAGATTTGAACCTGACCTTTGTGATGGCCTCAGTCTATACTGTCACCCTTGAAACCTGTGTCTGGTTTACAGCACGGATCCCATTCTGCTGGTATTGGAAAGACTCGCAGTGGAAAGAACTCAAGATCAGAGTCACGGCCGGGTGCGGTGGCTCACGCCTGTAATCCCAGCACTTTGGGAGGCCGAGGCGGGTGGATCACGAGGTCAAGAGATCGAGACCATCCTGGTCAACATGGTGAAAACCTGTCTCTACGAAAAATACAAAAAAATTAGCTGGGTGTGGTGGTGCACACCTGGAGTCCCAGCTACTTGGGAGGCTGAGGCAGGAGAATTGCTTGAACCCAGGAAGCAGAGGTTGCGGTGAGCCAAGATCATGCCATTGCACTCCAGCCTGGGTAACAAGAGCGAAACTCCATCTCAAAAAAAAGAAAAAAGAAAAACGAAAAAAAAAAAAGATTAGAGTCACAGAGTCTAATCAAATCTTTGACTCAACATTAGAGTCAAAGTCAAAGTCCATCTCATTCTCATGCTCCTTTGATCACTTGGTTTTGATGGATGTCAATTCTGCCAACATCATTGCTACTTCAAAGAAGTAGTCATTCATATAGTCAACAATTTTTCAGCAATCAAAGGTTTATTGAGCACTTACTATGTGCCAGGCACAGCATTAAGAACCAGACACCCATAAGATGCTCAATAGTATTATTTGAATGAATACAGTGCAAATCATGTTGTTGTCATAAGTATATATTCACAAGCTTTGGCCAGGAAGAGCAAAATAAGTCGTTTACCTTTGAACAATACATTTCATAAGGCTGCAGAGTACGTTCACGTTCGTTGTGATAGTTAATGGATTATCCTCAGCTCAAACCGAGAGCATGGCCACTCTAGAAATAGTTGGGGAGCTACAAGAAGAAGAGGAGGAGGTGGCATATAGTACTTGGTGCAGTTGGGAGGTCAGCCTCAGAGTTAGCCAAGTGAGACAAGAGAGGGCAAGGAACGGAAAGAGAAGTAACGTTTGAACACCTACTGTGAGTGTCTCATTTAACCCTGAATGATCCTATGAAGGGAGACAGGTATTTTCATTCCTTTTATGTAGAAAAAGGAAGCCAAGCTCAGAGAGGGTAGCTAACTTGGATAAAGTTACACAGCCAAAAATGGCAAAATATCTCACTCCAAATAGGGTTTTTTTTAACGCCTATGGCATTCTGAACCTTTCCCAAAAGAGGAAGACAAGGAAAAAGGCTGTGTCAGTGGAATTAGGTGAGATTTGTTGTGATAAAAGAAAAATAATAGATATGGGAACATGCAAACAAACATAAAAGGCCCAGTGACGTTTCATCCATGATAGCAATGATTACTGTTACACTGGTTGACAGCACACATCAACAGTTCAAGCCATACTTTCTGGAACTTCACAGATATATTTTGAAAGGACTTCCAGCAGGAAGCCCAAACTTCCAAAAGAGGAAGATTGACTACCATACCAGGCAGTCATTTTTATCTCTATTTTACAGACAAGGAAACTGGGCTACTCAGAGGTTAATCAATTTGCTTTAAGTTACCAATACCGGACATGGCTGAGCAGGGATTTGAACCCAGGTCTTTCTGACCTTCAAATTTACGTTGATTTTTATGATCCTATTCTAAAGATGACCAAGGATGGATGAAGGAACTCTTAGAATCTCAGAATTTGGAAGAGATGATAAACTTTCTCTAATCAGGCAGTTCTCAAACATAGGTGGTTAGACCCATGCTCAACTAGTGACATGGAAACCTTATTAAAGGGAAATGGGCTTAATTCCCAATCCAGGAACCTGCCTTCTCCCCTGTGGCCCTGGTGGCAGGAAAGGCACCCAGGAAGGGGCAGGGTTTCAGGGGAACAGGAGAGCAAGGAGTGCTCACAGTCTGAGTCAGGCAGACCTCCTGGATGTTGCCTTCTAGCTCAAGACCTTTGATAAACTTCCATGTTTCCTGAATCTCAGTTTTCTCACCTGTGGAATATTATAGACCACACTAGAGATACTCATTAAGTATGTATTTAGGGTCAAAATGAACTTGATTAGAGTAACAGCTGTGCTGGTGACCTTGGCTAAATTAAAACCTCTGGGTGTTTGGAGTCCTCATCTCTAAAATGAACATAATAAGAACAACTTCATGACTTATTACAATGAAATGAGACAATATATATGGAACACCTTAGCACAGAACCTGACCCCTAGTAAGTACTCCACCAATGTTAGCTATTCTTACTCTAGGCAGCAGAGCAAAGTGCTTAAGAGCTTGGGCTCTGGAGTGATCCATCCTCAATTCACCAACTCCATCACTTACTGCCTTGGGGCCATGAACAAATTCCTTAAACTTTCTATGACTTGTTTCACTCATTCTGAACAATGGGAATAATAGTATTATAGTATCTACCCTAGAGGGTTATTACGAACATTAAATAAGATGTGCATGGAAAATACCTAGCATATTGGCGGGTGGTGAGTGTTCCTTAAAGGGTACTCATGATTAACTCCATATGGGATCAAAGTTGCCAAGAATCGGACAACAGCAGTCAGGTCTGCACAGCGAGAGAGTGAGCTCCCCGTCTGTGGCTGTGCTGGGCCAGAGGCTAAAAGACCATCTGTTAAGGGTGGGTGGAAGGGATTCCCATACGAGGTCAATGGTGGGGTTTGCTGACCTCTATGACTCTGTCTTTTCCACGCTGTGACTCTCAGTTTGAATTAGTAGAGAAGACACTGACTCATCAGTGCAGTAAATCAAAAGTGGAAAAATTACTTTCTAGCTTAGTTTTAAAAATCAAAGCCCCTTTCTAGCCAAAGGCAATTACAGTCTGATCCACAGTAAGGCAGAAACATATTTCAATTGAAAAATGGCATCTTCCTAGCCATTGCCATATGGAGCCAGGACACCAGGTGGCCCAGGGCTGAGACCAATCACAGGGTCCAATTGGAGCTAAATAAAATGACCCCCTGGAGGAAATGGCTCCAGCGAGGCCCACAAATCCCCATGACATGTCATTTTGGCATGTCCCATATCAGCCTGGACCTATACTCAGCCCAATGCCAGAGGCCCTGTCCCTTCTCTCACGTGGGACAAAAAGATCAGGGGCCTCAGCTGTGAGTACATTCCCTGTGTGGGAGGAGGAGACCACGGGCACAGTGGAGGAGTCCTGGCCTCAGCTTGCTGTTGTAGAGGGCCCCAGGGACAGCCAGAATCACAAGGGCTGTCATTTGCCAACCATCGACTGGCAGTTCCCAAAGATGGGCCACATGGCCCAATGCCTTCATCTATATTAAAACTCTCACCCCCTGAATTTCAGCTCCATCCCAGGACAATCATTTCAGCACAGCCATTCTATCTCTCCTTTCCTGTCTTCTAGAACAATTTGTCTTCTCCCCTGCCATGGGAAAGCAGGTCACATTTTTGGTAGAAAAGGTGGGATAGTAGGTGCTGGAAGATGGAGCCATGTGCTGTTGTTATGATTCCCTTGACAGCCACCCCAAATCCAGAGCAATGGTCAACTCATCTGCCTCCATTTCTGGTTCCAGTGGCAGTGAATGCAACAAGCAATCATACGCATAACTTCCTCTAGATAGCATCCCCCTTCCTCATAATAACAGTTTAGCATTTAACAAAGTTTAATGTGTTTTAAGCAAACATTTAAAAAGACAAATACTTGAGAAGTACCAAGTTAAGCAACATTAACAGGTTCCTTTCCTTCAGGATTTCCCAGAATCTTTTTCTTTTCTCTTCTCTTCTTTTGTATTCTCTTCTCTTCTCTTGTCTTCTCTTCCCTTCCCTCCCCTTCCCTTCTCTTGTCTTTCTTTTTGGAAACAGGGTTTTGCTCTACCACCCTGGCTGGAGAGCAGAGGCACAATCACAGCTCACTGCAACCTTGCCTCCTACTTTGTGATCCTTCCACCTTGGCCTCTCAAAGAGCTGGAATTACAGGCATGAGCCACCATGCCTGGCCAGAGCTTTTAAAAAATAAACTAAAGTGCATTGGGAATCTCCAAGAAAGGGACTGGGTCAGGGGAGCAGCTACAGCGTTTTCCAAGCTTTGTCTCAGACTGTCTTGAAGGAAACACACTTTGGGAAACTAGCAGAACTTGGAGCATGGACTGTGGAGACTAACAGTCCCTGTGCGGGAGGAGAGGGGGAGAGTTGGAGGGTTAAGTCTAGGTTCTGCAACTTACGGTGGGTGACTTACTTTAGGCTGCATTTTGCTGCATTTAATGGGAATGATTACAGTTACCTTGCAGAGTCACCATGAATACTTGTAGTTAAATGCACAAAGGTAATAAAATGTTTAGTGCCTAGGAAATAGTAAGTGGAGAATAAATGGTTGCAATTCTTCTTGCCGATGCTGTGATAATTTTGTTGTAAAGAATAAAACAGAGAAGGGTCCTTGGGCTTATCTTTAGAAAGAGTGAGGAGCAAGGAGGAAAGGAGCTAGAAGACCTTGGCAGCCAGTCTTGGTGGGACACTGGGAGCAGCTCAGGGACAAGTTGCCACTGAAGGTGGGTGGTGGCAGCCACTGCAGGAAAGGAAGGCAGGCGGAGCCCCCGGGCTCTGCAAACTAACAAAGAAAAGGCTTTTGGGGCTCAGTCTGGCCCTTCAGGGATGGTGGCTGGGAATAGCCAATCGTGTTTACCCCCTCAGTTGCTGGGAACAATTGTCCCTCTCAGTCGGCCTATTGTCTCCAGTAAAGCAGGCACATAACTCCCATTGGCACTGATGGGATTATGTGCTCCTATCGGGACAGAAACAGAGCCCAAGCCTGAATAAGAGATGGGGAAGCAGTGGGTCCCCCTCCGCGACCTAGCTCAAGGCAGCCATTCGTTTGATTATCAGCTGAACACAGTGAGGCCTCTTTCAAGAGAACTATTCAACCCTGAGCATTTGTAGCCTGGCTGCTTCTTGATAACTTTTCAGGGAGTACGACTGATTGCATCAAATTCAGGATGCAATGAAAAGGCTTCAAAATGCCCATGACATTCGATCTTGAATCAAAATGGCAGCCGATAATAGCTTTCCAAATGGTTGTGTTGTCTCAGTGGTCCTCAGTCTTTTTGCTCCCATACCCTAAGAAATAGAATGTTGAAAATATTTGGACTTCTTTGCACATTGTTAAACGACTCTCTAAAACTTGCCATGATGTGTGTACCTAAGTTTACTTCGTGTTAACAGGGAGTGAAAAATTGTATATATTTTTACAATGAAATAAGATTAGTATTAAGTATTATTAGAATAAATATTTCACCATGTGATTAGGAAAAATCAAGCCTGAGCTACCCTAACTGAATAAAGCACACCACAAGATTTGGGATAGGGGATGGATCTACTTTTTATCAAGTGGGAGGAGGGCCTCTGGGAAACCTTGGATAGATCTTCATTATGGGTAGATCAATTTTGGAGATGAGTGGAAAAACAAGTTGAGATCTGGAAATTGATTCCCTTCAACCATTCATGCCTGCTCACCCCTTGGACAATCTTCATTCACTCTAAATTTGAAGAGTATTATTGTTCTAACTGATCTTAATGAGACTCAATACATAGGGTTAGAGAAACCTGTGACTCTGCAGAGGAAAGGCTGCCTGGGCATCACAGAGCCATTTAGAGTTCAGGGGAAGGGGAGAGGGATGAGAAATGACACAGGGCTCTGGCATTACATTTGTAACCATACTGTTAGTAAACATTTATCAAGCACCCACTATATGCCAGGCTCTGTTCTGAATATTGGAACTATTGTATTGAACAAGACAAAGTCCATGATTTTGTGGCCTTTAAATTGCAGTGGAAAGATATCTCTATCTCTATATTTATCTATCTATGTATCTATCTATCTATAATGTCTTCCTGGTTGAGATATTGCACTAAAGTTTTGCAAGATGTTACCATTGAAGCAAACTGGGTAAAAGGTACACAAAACCTCTCTATATTATTTCTTACAATAGTATGTGAATCCACAATTATTTAAAGATTTAAAAGTTCAATTTAAAAAGATACGTAAATGAAACACAAACACATAGATTATGACATAAAAGCATTTAAAAAATGAGAAAAATGTAACTAAAAACAAGTCTGGGTCTGGTGGCTCATGGCTGTAATCTCAGCACTTTGGGAGTCTGAGGTGGGAGGATTGCTTGAGCCCAGGAGTTCAGGACCAGCCTGGGAAACATAGTGAGATTCCTGTCTTAATAACAACAACAACAAAAGTTAGGCAGGTGTGGTGGCATGCACCTGTAGTCCCAGCTACTTGGGAGGCTGAGGCAGGAGGATTGCTTGAGCCTACGAAGTCCAGACTGCAGTGAGTCATGACTGCACCACTCGACTCCAGCATGGGTGATAGAGCAAGACCGTGTCTCAAAAAAAGAAAAGAAAAAGGAAACAGAGGAGTATGCTAGAATAGAACAGTGAGCTCCACAGATTGACAGCTCAGGGAAGAGGCCAAGGTCGAGCTCAATGATGACGATAGCCACCTGGGCTAGGCCACTCTGGAGATGTGTCACAGCTTGGCTGGATTATTGGACCTGACCAGGATCCTTCCAATATCAATGATATTTAAAGATGTAGGAACAAGAAAGAACAAACCAGGAGAGTCTATTGGTCTGAGCTGCTTTCGGTCTGGCATTTTTTTTTATCAGACACGTTACAGGGCATAGGTGTTGCAGAAGGAGCTGTGAGTAAGGAACTCAGGTCTGGGTTCTGGACTCTCCTTCTCATGGCAGTCGAGTGATCTTGGTAAGTTGCTCATTTCTTTGGGACTCAGGGGCTTTCCCTGCAAAATGCATCACCTAGGCCAGTCCTTCACAAGTATTTCACCTCTGAATCCTAACAACATCCTATGAGGCAGGGGCTATTATTATTTCCATTTTACTGATAAACAAACTGAGACTTAAAAACATTAAATAACTTGCCCAAGCCACAATAAAGTAGCAGAGCAGGGACTGGAATCCAGATATATTTTACTTAAAAAGCACTTAGACTAGATCAGATATACCTGTGAGTTTGTGTCTAGAACTAAGGAAAACCAGCCTGGAAATGGATAGTAAAGGTGACCATATCTAGAATTCACTTAAGAGCAGAAGCAAAAGAACACAGTCCATTTGGTGGCTTCTGATAGCCAGCTCTAAAGGCTGTCACTGAAATAATACAGTGAAACTGTCAGCTTCAACTGCACAGCAAATCCAATCCATGCGGCATGAGGGGCATGGTGCTGAAAAAAGAAAGGGGTCTTGGGAGACTTGGGTTTGAATCCAGGCCCCATCATTTATTAGGTAGGATGCTTTGGGCAAATTACTTGATTTCTCTGAGTCCCAGTTTTCTCAGCTGTAAAATGGAGATAATATTATTAGACTTTCCTCATGAGGTTGTTGTGAGGTTGGCTTAGAACACCACCTGGTACACAGTGGGCAGTTTATTCATGTTGGGTGCTGTTGTTATTATTATTGTTATTAATTGTTATTATTATTATTATTATAGGGTTTCTGAGAATTAAATAAAATATCACATATTGCAGTGCCTACATCAACATTCTCTTGCAGTTTTCCTGGCTTTCTTTTTCAACACAAGTGCAGAATTGTTACTAGATCCTGAGGGACCCGTTTTATAATTTCCTTCCTACCATAGATCTCACAAGGACATTGTCTCCTAAACAAGTTGAATTTTTGAAAGACAATTAATTAATGTCCCTATTTTTTATAAGTCAAAAGCATATGTAATCACCAATCTGAACTCCTGCTCTTCAGTAAATAACCACAGTTACCATGCTGGTCTACTATAATCTTGTCAATGGCAAAGATGTTTGTGCCAAAGTTCATGTCCCTCCAGTCTGACTGTGATGAGGTAGAATATACTAGTTGAGCTTTGGGAAATGCTAAGAATGGCTCCCAGGCCCCATTATCATTTCCTGAAGCCCAAGGACACCAACCTGAGACTAGTGGATAACCTTAGACTTCGGCTTCTGGAATTCCAGGTCAGGGTGAAGGAGAGGGGTCACGTTTGGAGTCTGCCCCCTAGTCGGGTATACGACCTGGGACAAGTCGCTTAACTTCTTCTCATCCATTCAATACAAATAACATTGATCTTGGAAGGCTTGTAAGCATTAGTAGTAAGTGCTGAACAAATAGAAAATCTCCAAAGTTCGTTTCCCAAATTTTAATGGGTATTGACACATGGTTGGGAATCTTGTCAAAGTGCAGATTGTCATTCATGGTGTGGGGTGGGGCCTGAGATTCTGCATTTTTAACGTGCACTGCAGTGAGCTGGTACAACTGGTCCCTGGACCACAATCAGTAGCAAGGATCTAATGTACCTTCCATATGGGGCTTAGAAAAAAGTACAGTGGGGTTCAAGTGGAGACACCTCAGTCCTAATCCAGCCAGCATAGTGCAGTTGACAGATAGAGATCTTTGAAATCAACAGAGCTTGACCAAAATGTCAGCTGGGCCTCTGGTAGATGGAGAGCTCTAGGAAGGTTGATTTACTTCACTAAGGCTTGGCTTTCTCTTCTGGAAACTGGAGACAAAACTGCTTACACCTCATGAGATGGCTTGGAAGATTAACAGGGACCATGTACATACAGCACTCAACATAGGACTTGGCACGTAACACTGCCAAGTAAGTTGCAGCTTTCTGATCTTCCACTACTTGGCTTTGTGACTCTAATCAAGTAAAGTAACATCCTCTGAGCCTGGGTTGAAGCCTATGAGCTGGCCCATTGGCTCTTCTGCTTCTGTTTTCCTAGTTATGATACTGGATCCCAGTGTATCTGTGGCCACTGCCTTGGGCCTGTCTTCCCTGTTCTAGAAGCTTCAGCAAAAGATCTACACCCAGAAGGCCCCATACTCAACCCTGGGAGGCACGTATGTTGTATGCTTCCCTAGGGCTCAGCTGGACTGCAGGAAGATGGATCCCCATGCTGTTAGGAGTTAACTGAGAACCTTAATTCTCAAACTCCTGAATGAGGCCTGATTGGGCCCACTGAACCTGAAATGTCAAAAGGGAATAGAGTTCAGCTCAGGAATGATGAGACCCTGTGATCAAAGGAGGGGGAAGAAACCACTGAGAGATAATTTATTAATAAGTGATAAATAGAATACTAATTAAGGCAGAGCTTTTAAGAAGGCAAATTCCCAAAGTAAAACTTTAAGGAATACTCAAATAATTAACATTTTAATTAAAAGTATATCACCCGGTACAAATGGCAAACCACCTCTTCTTACCATGAGGACTCCCTGAAATGCAAAGCTGGCTTCATCTTCCCAGGTGCAAAGGGTGTGAGCTGGTGAGTGAACCCAGGTCAGGCTGAGCTGTAGTTCCCCACCTGGGCCTCCTCTAGGCTGCTATTACTTGTTGGGCTTGGGGTCTCCTCTTCTACTCCCCTGCAGCCTTACTCAGAGGGCAAAGTATGGGCTCATATGCTGCTACCAAGGTTACCAGAGTAGCTGCTCCAAGTCCCAGGATTCAAGCCCCCCGCTTTCCCTGCCTGCCTTTCCATTCCAGCAGCTTCCTAACTGTTTTCCCTGGTTCCTGTCTCACCTGCTCTCCCCAGAGCCACTGCAAAGCCACTCCACAGCCCTGCCTGCACCACCTTGCTAAAATGCAAATCTATCATGTCCTTCATTTGCCTGGAAAATTTCCACTGGCTCCTTGTTAACCACATCAATAGGAATAGCAATGATTTATTGAGCACTTATTATGTTCCTGGCACTGTGCTAAAGGCTTATTTTGCACTCAAACAGCCCTACAGTGGAAATGTTAACCACATTTCCAAAGTGATAAAACTGAAGTTAAGATATGTGAAATTGCCGGGTCAGTCATGCAGTGCACAAATGGCAGAATGAAGATTTGAACCAAAGTCTGAAATTAACTTCAAAACTTATGTCTTAACCACTAGTCTACATTGCCTTTTGGCTCCTTCTCGCTACAGGATAAAGTCTGTTTCCTGGTATGGGATGCAATCTCTCAGTTTGCCTCCTCTCTTCCACCTTCCTCATTTTCTGCTGCTTCAGACATTGCACAGGGACCTCTGCAGCTCCAAGCTCCGTGCTATTGATCCTTCCCTACTCCCTGGAGCCATCCATGATCCCCTGTATCTCCCTGCCTCTTCAGATACTGTGTGTTCCTCTTTTTCTCACACTGAAGATCTTTCCTCATCTGCAAGACAGATTTGCTTGTTCCTTTCGCTGTCCTTCACTTCTCTAACTCACCTCCTTTATTGCTCTCCTTCCATGAGACACTCAGCTCACAGGATACAGGGACTGTGCTACTCATCTTGGCTCCTAGCACAGAGCCTGGTGCTGTTGAGTAGGTGCTCAACATGCGTTCACCAAAGCTGTTGGACCCATGATTACAACCACGCACTGAAGTCTGCACTGTGGGTACAGCAGGGGACAAACTGGACCAGGTCCCACTAGACCAGGTCCTTGCCCTCTGAGAGCCCACAGTCTAATGGGGGAGACAAGCAATAAACACATAAGCAAATAAACAAACAAGATGCTACCAGAGGTTGGCAAACACTCTGAAGGCACTCAAGCAGAGAGATGCAGTAAAGAGTAACAGGAATGATAAGCAAGGTGGCCTATGACATGGGGCTGTATGAATAGAGACCCAAATGAGGAAGAGCCACATGGGTGGTGTGGGTGGAATAGCAAGTGCACATGTCCTGAGATAAAAACAATTTGGTGTGTCTGTGGATAAGACAGCTCCCAGAGGGAGAGAGACAGAAAGACAGAAACAGAGAGACAGACAGACAGAAACAAAGAGAGAGAGGGGTGGAGAGAAAGTGCATGTCTCAGAGAAGGTTTCAGTATGAGATATTTCCAGGAGAACATAGGGAGAACCTGGTTCCAGTGAGCCTTCACCCAGCCCTTCCTCAGAGAATATTTCACAATGGCTGGAGATATTTTTGGTTGTCTCAACTGGGGATGGGGAGTTGTTGCCAATGGCGTCTAGGGGATAGAGGCTGGGGATGCTGCTAAATAGCCTACAACACACAGGACAGTCCTCCATCACAAAGATGTATCTGCTCCAAATGTCAGTTGCGCCGAGGTTAAGAAACCCCAGTCTACCCTATATTCCTGGTTGAAATGTTGATGCATCTGACTCTGCTCAGCTCCTTGATTAGGCCTAGGCTGACAACCAGCTGTGTCCCATCACCGAAACTTGCTCCAACCCACTTTTCCCCTTCTACCTCTTACTCAGGAAATGTTCTCACAACAATCTGACCAAGGGAATCCCATTCAGTGCCAATCTGTGTGGACACTGGCCCCTGACTTGCAAATAATATGGTCAAAGAGCACTAAACCCAGAGTCCACAGGACTGGGGATGTGTTACCTCTACACTCCCAACATTAGTTGCCTTCCTTTCTGTTGACATTTTTGCAGGGGACACTCCATTCCCATGAAAGTAGAGAAGCCCCAGAGACAAACTATGTTCCCCATGTGTGTGAGACAACCCTTTGAAGTTGCCTTGTATCATAAGAAGGGGTTGCCCTTGGGCTCCAGCTACATGCCACTAAGTTTAGCTCAAGAACTATGCATCATTCTCAGCACGTTACAACCATGCACTGAAGTCTGCACTGTGGGTACAGGAGGAGACAAACTGGACCAGGTCCAGGGAGGCAGGGGCTTTAAGCCACTGGCCTGAAATACTCTAGTCTGCAGCCTGGCTCCACCACCATGAATAGCCTGCTCCCTTGTGGGCCTCAACTGCCTCATTAGTGAAATGGGAATCATAATACCTACAAGGTTATTTATGATGATTAGTGATTATGTTAATAAAAATCACCTGATAGATGTTCAAAGTACTGCAGCTAGTATTATTGTTATCACAATGCTTGAGCTGGAAAAGGATTTAGAAATTACCCTGTCCAACCTCTTCATTTTATAGATGCAGATGCTGAGGCCCAGAGAAAGAAACACATGGACTTGTTTTCCAGGTTTTGAGAAGGGAAGAGTAGACATTATATTCACATATTACCGATGAGAAAACAGGCCAGTTGTGAACCAGGCAAGCTGAGAAGCTCGGCCTTTCTGGGCAATGCTATGCAGCCAGTGCTGGTGATGCCCTGTGTTATAATTCTGGCCATCTGTGAGTCCCGAATTCCCAGACTAAAGCCTTGCAGAGCAGCACCACCGTGGCTCCCGCTTCCAGAAAAGACCTTTCACTGCCCAACTTTCCACTGGGCTAAAAATGGGCCATGAGTCTCCCTGCCTGCTCAAAAATTTGCAGTCCTAGCACTCAGTCTTTATGCTTCTATTACTTTCCATTGCTTTTAATGGCAAAGACAGCAATTACTTTTGCACCAACCTATTTTTTTTTCTTTCTCTTTATCCTCTATCACTCCCTTGGTGATTTCCTCACTTGCACAGCCTTTAATACCATCCTATACTGGACACTCCCAAACGTACTAAATTCCATTGATTCTAAACCACATATTTTTCCACATTTTAATATCTCTGAAATTGGAATGTGTCCTAGCTTAATGGACAGTGCTTTTCCTTGGTAGTAAATAAAATAAGATCTTATAGTCAGTGGCCTCCTCAATTTGATTAAATATTGAACATATTTACCCCTAGAACACACCCTTAAATTCAAACTCAAAAATCACAATGGCTTTTTGACATATCCCTTGGATGAGTAATAGACACCCCAAACACAAATGAGAACAATTGAATTCCCAGCCTTTCAGTCTCCCCTATCTCAGCGACTGGCAACCCCATCCCTCCAGTTGTTCAGGACAAAATCTTGGAGTTACCATTGACTCCTTTCTTTCCCTTGTAAGCTACATCCAATCTGTCAACAAATTCTGCTGGCTCACTTAAAAATAAATTCTAGGTCCAATAATTTCCTAACAATCTGCCACCACCATCCTGAGGCAAGCACTTCTCATTTCTTCCTTAGATTGTCTCCATTGCCTCCTAACTGACCCCCTGCTTCTCTGACCACCTATAGTCTCGGCTCAGAGAAGCAGCCAGAGTGAACCTGTGATAAAAACAGCCCTAGCTCCCTGCCCAAATCACTTCCTGCCTCCTTACTCTGGTTCATTTTTAGAGTAACTTACAATTAGCTGCAATTATATATAATTATTTATTTCCAGATCTATCTTGTTTCCTCTACTAGAATGTGAGCCCCATGAAGGCAAAGATTTTCTCTCTCATGTTTAGAGCCTAACCCCTGCTTTCTAGAACAGTCTATATATTTCTTCAGTACCTACAATATGCCAGGCAATAAATACACAGAAATAATAATAATCTTTGTTGAATGAATATTATAAATATTTATTGAAACAATACTTATTGATATGTACTAAATAAATACTAGTTGGTAAATGAAGTATATAGAAATATTTGTTGAGTGAATTAGTTTTCACAGGATAACGCTTTCGAGGGAGCAATGGCTTTGAAGTCAAACAAACCTGAGTTCAACTTTTGAATCTACTACTTCGTGACAGTGGGACTTGAGAGATTCATTTAAACTCTCAGCCTGTTTCTAATCTGTATAATGGGAAGAACAAGGCCCACATTTCAGGGCTGTTTTGAGTTAATGTGCATATAGTGTCTGCACAGTCCCTGACACATAGCAGGTGCTTGGTTTTTATCATTTATTACTTTATTACTGTTGTTCCAACCTCTACACTTAGCCACGGAGCTCTGGGAAAGAAAACCCAGCACATTTCCGTGGAAAGTGAGCTCAGAGCAGAAGCACAGTGGTGTCCATGCTTTGGGGGTGGGAAGACTTGGATTCAAGTCCATGTGATGCCATCCATCAGCAGGGTGACCCTGGGCATGCCATTGAACCCCTCTGAGCTTCAGTGTTCTCAGGCGTGAAGAGGAAATAATGGCCACACCTATTTCATGTGATTGCTGTGAGCCCTTCTGGTGTGCATGATATGCCTGTAAAGCACATAGGGCACAGTCAATTCCAAGCAAATTCTACCTTGCATTATTACCATCTAACCTGACAGAGCTCGGTCCCTGGATCCTGATGCCCAGGGTGCAGCTTTGAGCTTCATGCCAGCCTGCCTTCCTGTGGATACACACAGTGGTAGGAGCTTGCAAAAGCTGTCCTGTAATTACAGCTACTTCCTGAGAACCAATCACCCCACACCCCACACCCCACACGGAGGCAGTCCCCACACCGCCTCCTTGCCAGGGTGACCAGAATGCCAATGCCAGGCTATGGTCCTGCCTGCAAGTGATCTTCCTCACCACTTCCAGTGGTGACAATGGTGACTGGTCAGGGGACTTCTGACTCTCCAGTTGCCACTGGTGTGCTTTGTTGCGTGGATGGTTTCTACTGGGGGAAGGGAGATAAACAACGGCTGATTTTTCCATTCGAAATATCCCATGACCTTCCAGCAACCTCCAGACCCCAGAGGAGGAGGTGAATGGTCGTAAAAAAAGATGCTTTGGTTTCTTTCTGTAAAGAAAAATGATGTCTTGTGTTCCACTCTAAATTATCTTTCTAACTGGAACTCAACTAATTCAGAAGTGAGAACACCTATGCAGGGCAGGCTGCCCTCTGGTGTCTTCACTGATCACTGAGTGATTTGAAGAGGTTGCTGTGTGAGAGGCTCAGGACAAGGGGGTGCCCTGTCCTACTCCCTCTGCAACTTCCACCCCACATCAGCCACCAAGGGGAACCCTGTACCTCTGTGCTGGCGCTCCAGTGGTGACTAGGGCAGAAAAGGTTCCTGCAGCCCTGGGACTTACATCCTAGTTGGGGAGAGAGGCCTCAAAGGGCATAAAGACATAAACAAGGTAATTTCCATTAAGGTAAGGGCTCCAAAGAAAAAGAAAAAGGTGACACGTTAGAGAATTACTTGGGTGGGGGCGAGTCTCAACTGCCACTGTAATTGGGGTGGTACTCGGGGGCCTCCCAGAGGAGGTGACGCTTCCATATCCTTTCACTCAAGTACACACTCTCTCAGGGAGCAGCTAAACCTAGTGGCCAGCAAGAACTAGCAACCACGCATGTGTGTTAAATGTTGATGTTAGCATGAGATGTAGCTGTTTGCATATCTAAATGCTTCTTAACCTTATGACTAACTCAGTAACTTCAGCTTCTGCTTTCCAAGAGCTAATCCAAGGAATGGGCTACAGTGAAGTTTTCATGGGACACCAATAGCACGAGAAAATAAGGGCAATGTTGGGAGTTTTTATACAAAAATCTAAATGCATTTAAAGTATTAAATGCATTTTTACTGTTTATTCTGAGATTAAGTTCTTTCCAGTTTGGTGTGTGTGTACGTACACCTGTGCACACCAAAACGTCGTTTCTCTTATAAAATGATGGTGCAGGATGTTCTTTTCTAAGGTTTCTTTTTCTTTGATGTTTCTCTTTGGCAAAATAAGCTTCTTCCCATTCTTAAAAAATGTTATTGGTCAGTAGAATTCAATGATCTGGGAACCACTGTTTTACAGACTTTTTACTTGGCAGCCTAAAGGCTAAAGGAAAACTAGCTTCATTTTGGAAGGGAGCTGGCAAATGCCTTCCAGCTGCCTCTGTGCACCTGCTGGAGTCCATCCCTGGTTTGGGAGTGGGATGATGGGGTTTCAGGTCTTTGGAAGTCAGACAGTGTGTATGAGAAATGGACTCACCTGCTGTGTCAGTAAAGGATGAAAAACAAGAAAGGGATGTGGTGCACTGTTCCCTCAGCAGTGCCCCTAAACTGCAGAATGCTCCTTATCACTAAAAACTGCTGGGGATGAGGGAAGGCAAAGACCAGAAGGTCATGAAAAGAACTTCCCAGAGTCCACTAGGGCTGATTAGTGGCAGATTTATGCAAAAGGTCTTCCTCAAACCACCTCCTTTTCTGCTATCATTTTTCCTTTCCCTGTGTCCCTCCCTGGCCCCCTCTCAGGTTAAAAACATGAGATTGGGGTGGAAGAAGAGGCATTGGGAGTGTGCTATGTGTCCTTGATACAAAAATCATTAATCCTTCATGCCTGCCGCATACCACAGAGCGAGGAACGTGGCTTGATTTCACAAAGCTCCGGGAAAATTTCACCACTGCCATATCCCCATTATTTGTTAAGAGAAACAATTGCAGCCTGATTTCCAGGATGGCGTCTGTGTGTGTCAGGGCAGGGAGCTATCTCCTTGTGACTTGGCTGCACCCTCAACCCCACAGGGAAGTGGCAGGGAGGTCTGCGGAACTCCCCTGTGTAAGAGTGCTGGTGGGAGGTGGGCTCGACCAGTCAGAAGGGACCACCCCAGATGCAAATCAGGAGCCTAGATCAGAGTGCATTCTAGACAAGACCCTGAAACCAACAAAAAGACATCACATACTTTGGAAAATGTTGTGAGAGACCAAGATGCAGAAGTTCACGGTTGGTGTCTGAAAAATTCAAGAGAGTGCCGAATGTGGAGAGAGCTGCTGGGTGGACAGGGGTGTGGGGGGGCATAGTGCTATTATGTTGAGCCTAGGAAAAGCAGTTTCAGTGGGCTGAGAGCCTGATGTTTGTCCAATGGGAAGTTGAAGCTCATTGGGCTGGTGCCTGATACAGACCTGGGAAAAGTAAAGGCAAGGGAGTGTGACTATCAGCTGGGAGATACTGAAAGATGGAGAGAGAGAAAGAGAGATGTAGTAGTCCATTTTCACACTGCTGATAAAGACACACCTGAGACTGGGTAATCTATAAAGAAAAAGAGGTTTAATGGACTCACAATTCCACATGGCTGGCGAGGCCTCGCAATCATGGTGGATGGCAAAAGGTTATGTCCTACATGGCAGCAGACTAGAGAGAATGAGACCCAAGCAAAAGGGGAAATCCCTTATAAAACCATCAGATCTCATGAGACTTATTCATTATCATGAGAACAGTATAGGGGAAACTTCCCTCATGATTCAATCATCTCCCACAGGGTCCTTCCCACAACACGTGGGAATTATGGGAGCTACAATTCAGGATGAGATTGGGGTGGGGACACAGCCAAGCCATATGAAGAGAGATAAACAATAGAGATGGTGGGAGGAGGTGGAGAAAGATGCCATAGCATGGAGAAATAAACCAATTTTTCCTCCCTAGCAGCAGCCAAGGAGCCATGAACCCCCGAGACCTGGGACTTCCACAGGAATGTTGGCCTGAGAAGGAAAGCTGGGACCAACAAGAGTTCCCACTACCTTACTCCCAGGGTTTGTGGGTACAAAAATGATATTTTCCAGATGTGAACTTTGTATAAGAGAAAGAGTTGGCACAGGGAAGTGATGGACCTCAGCAGAAAGCTGGAATGAACTTCAGATTTCCTAAGGGGTGGCCAAGCCAGTGGTGGCCTCAGGATCAAGTGCAATCAGCCAGGTCAGGGAACTACAGGAGAGCATCCCCACCCATCCTGGGGACTCTGAGAAAGCGGGAAAGACCTCTACTGCAGAGTGGGTTTTAAGGATCTCCCAGCAAGTGCAAGCACACCAGGCAAGTAAGAACTGTCCTTCCCTCTTTCCCCCTTCTTCTTCATCCAGTCCTGGAGTGTCCAGTCAGTAAACAGGGTGAAGGAAGAGCAGAGAAATAGAGAAGAGGCTAATCATACTCATTCTCCTGAGACAAGGCTGGCTCTGAGGCTGACTTTAGAAAGAGAAGGGGATAAGATTGATCTCCAATTCAAATGCAGAGTTGGAATTCACACATAGAACTGGGAATTCCAATTACATAACTGAGACTGTTTTGTGACTTCAAGTTATGTAAGATATTACCCAACAGAAGGCAAAAACATTGTAGGGTTTCTTTGAGTTTTCACTGCAGGGCAGAAGAAAAACACTGAGAGACAAAAATGAAGTTGTGTTCTGCTCATTCCAAGAGTTATGCATTCAAAGAGTCATAAAGGACACAATGAATCAGGAACCAGGAGTAGCTATAATGGCCCTGGGGTGACTTTTTTTAAAAGACAAGGCAGAAAGAACAGGTCTGCCTTGGTGACACTGTGGCAATAGGGTCATGTGCAGAGACTCTTAGCATGATGCTGAGAGAAGGAACTCTTCTTCTGGGGCAGGATTTGCCAATGCCCACCCCAACCTTTGCATCTCTTGTCAGGGAGGTGGGGACCATTTTCAGGAGCGGTGGGACCTATCCCTGAGACCTGGACCTCAACCCTAAGATACTTGCCAAGCGGCTCATAAGCCTGAAGACTGGCTTTTGTGAACTAGCAATGTCAGCAGGCCATCAGATAAATACCTGAGACTTCCTAAAAGGAAGGGAGGGCAGAGAGGTTATCTCCAGGAGACATTTTTTTGTCTCCTAGATAAGAAAATGCAGAATGAGGGCACTGTTATATGATGTGATGAGTATTTCTCCAACCACTTCTGTAGGAACAAGACCCTCCCTGCAGTTTTGCCTGCAACACCGTCACTGAGAAAAGTGCCCGCTTTGCAAAGATGGGCAGGTCCTCCTTAAAGGTGCCTCCTACCTCAGGGACTCCTCAACCTTCTAACCTTCTTCCCCTGCATGGCTCCCTGGGCACACAGACTTGTCAACACCTTTCTGAACAAGATGTGTGCTTTCCACGTCACTAATGACAGACTGCAGGCCTCACTTCCTCTGCCTGCACCCTGCTCTTCTATTTCACTCAGACCAAGTTTGGTGGCAGGCTGAAGGAAGCATATCCAACACCACTTAAGGAATTCATGCTAGAGTGGTTTGTGGTTAGCACACGGCAAAGCCTGAGCATTTCTGATGATCTGAAACATGATGTAGGAAAGAGGCCACTGGAGACCAGCACGTGGTTTCAGCTCTGCCACCTGCTTGCTGTGTATCCTTAGGCAAATCAATGCACCTCTCTGGGGTTCAGTTTCCCCATCTGACAATGATGTAGGTTGGGCAGAAAGATCCTTTCTATCTCTAATGAACTCTAGTTCTGTGAAATCCACTGTACCTTAAGACACTGTACTTTAGCTTCAATGTATGACCCAGACAACAATTTAAACACCAATTTGATATTTCTTTTATGGAGAAACAAATGCCATTCACAGGGTAATGACCAGGGAGCCAATTCAAACCAGGGATTAAAGGGAAGAAAAAAACCCCACGTCTTCAAAGTTGCTTAAATTTAACTATGTTTACACAACACTGATCTTATTCCACTCTAAACGCTAAGCTGTAAGTGTCTGTTAGCTGAAACCAAAGGGCTTGGATATCACAGTCCTAAATAAGAATTGTAGAAAGCCCAGAAGCTTCTAATGAATTAGCAAATAAGAATTGTAGAAAGCTCAGAAGCTTCTAAAGAATTAGCAGGAAAGAGACATCATCTCCTAGGGAAGTCCTTAGAGCTTAAGAAAATTTGAGAGTGGGGTGCTGGGACTTCCCAATGTGAAATTGAGATCTTACAAAAAATAATAAAAACAAAAAAGTTTCCAAACTTCCGCAAGCTTCTGAAGAGTCTGTTACAAACCTGGCCCTTTTAGACCCAGCCCCCAACCAATGCCAGAACTGACGTCAGCTTAGTGTCTCCGTAGCCAGCAGCCCTGGGAGCTGAACTCACTAGATCAATGAAAACATCAACCATGCCAGACATGCCTGCCCCGCTCCAAGCCTGCCATGGAGCCAGAGGTTCAGGTGCAGAGACGGGCCATCTGTCATTAGGCTCTGCTGTTAATTGCTGTGCTAATGAACAAGGTTTGAATTGAAGGCACGAAATGCACATGCAGATTTACACACAGCTCTGTAGTACTGTGTCCTGTTCCCTTACGACCTGGCACAATCCCCTGGACGCAAAGGTAAAGGTGGCTGAGTGACATCACGCACACAGACATTGCATAACCCAATCGGCAGACACTCCAAGTGGCAGATGTGTGGAATTTTTCAGCCAGGTGCTCATTCTTCCAGTTATCCATCTATCTACTCAACAAATACTGGTTTGTGGTAGCCACCATGCCAAATGCCAGGGCTCCAGAGATGACAAAAGCAGGGTCCCTGCCCTCAGGGGATCATATTCTAGCAGGGGAGATAGAGGAGTGCACAAACAGGACAGATACAGATTAACAAATACTAAGAGAGAAGTCAGGCTAGAGGCTGTGGGAGCAGAGAGGAGGAGTATCTAACCAGCCTGGGGTATCTGGAAGACTTCCTGGAGGAGGAAAAAAAACACCTGGGCTACATCTTAAAGGAGGACCAGAAGTTACCCAGGGAAAGAAGTGAAGGAAGACATTATAAACAGAGAGACCAGGAGGTAAGAGAGAACCTCAGTGTCTGGGACACAGGGAGTCACATACAGGAGGCTCAGAGTGGGTGATGGGAGGTGAAAAGTGAAGACACTGGGATATAGAAAGTGAGGATGCTGGAGAAGAAGGTGGTGTATAGGTGGGATGCAGATGCTGACGAGTTCTGGAGAGCAATTGCTTTGTAAACCTTGATCATTCTCTTGCAATGTGCAAGTAATGGCATTAAGTCAATGTGGGGCCCTTGCCCTCATGGCACCTGAGTCATGGGGCACGAGTGGTAGCATGGTCTTCCTGGAGGAGGAGGAAGAAGAAGAGGGGTTTGGAAGAAGAAGAAATGTCACCAGACTGAGTGAGTTAGAGAAGGCCTTGCTCTAGAGGAAGCAGAGCTGGGCCTCCAACTTCAGGCAGAACTTGGACAGGTGAGCCAGGGCCACCACCCAGATGTTTTGCATAAGTTGCCTCATGAAATCAATGAGGACATGACATCCACACATTTTCTAGGTAGGGAAACTGAGGCCCAGAAAAGTTAAATGGTTTTGGAGCTGGGAAGTGGAACAGGAGGGAAGCAACCCCCAGTGTGCCTGCCTCCAGAGCCAGTGCCCCATCCATTTCACCACGCTGCTCCCCAAGGCCTTCCTGGTCAAGGGAACAGCCTGACAAGCGTGGGGAAGACATGTGGAATGCACACAGGAGAACTGGGCAGGAGGGGGTTTTCACTGGAGAAGGGAGTGGAGATGGGGGCTTTGGGTGTGGAGTGATGGTCAACAGAGCAGTACAAGCTTCAGCTGTGGAGTCTCAGAGCCTAGGAACAAGCCACATACTCTCTCCTGGCTTCAGACTTCTCACTGTAAAATGGGACCTAACACCTACTTCTTCTGGATGAATTCTCCAATGACAACCCAGTGAGATAATGAGTCGAGTGTTTAGGAGATAGCCTTATGCCTTGTGAGCCCTCAACTGTGGATGATATGATTATTTTAATCAACAGCCATCATTATTCCCAATAATAATAACTGCAGGTAAGACCCCAGAGATAGGTTGGTGCTGATACGTGGAGGACGCTGAGCTCCAGGCAGGCATGCCATCAAGATTCTGTTGACATTGGGGAATTGCAGTGACACTTCTTAAGCACAGATGTGAAATAACAGCTTGGACAGAGCTTGTTCTCTTCTACAGAATAATACAGCAACTCCCTTACTCAGAAATATCATGCTTTTTGTCTTATGCAGGAAAATTGTATCACAGTGAAAAAAGGCATGTCCAACACTTCAAATGCTGGCCACAAGGTGCCAGTGGGGGTGAGAGTGACTGTCTGAAGGCTGAACACACACCCCAGTGGCACTCCAGTGGTGAGGAGGCTGAGGAGGGCCTTATGGGCTCCGGCGGGGGCCAGTGGCACTCTGGATACCTCCAGCTGGCGAGGAGGGAAGAAGGTGGGGTGACTGCTGCTGGCCCCTTATTGTTGACTCTGTGAGCCTCTTGAAGGTGTGGGGCCGCATCTCTAAGCCGTTAATAACCAAAAATTAGAAACCTCTGGAGGCCACACTCCTGTCATCACAGAAGCAGGTGCTCCCTGGACCACTCCTCTCTATATCAAAAAAGAATGAGGCAGTGGACCCCTCCTCCAGTGGTGGGCTTGGAGACAGTGGAGGGAGGGGAATGTCTCTGTGGGGCGTGCACTGTGGCTTCATTTCCAGCCTGCCCCCCACCCTCTTGCTGTTCTGCAGAAGAGGGAGGCTGTGTGGTGGCTTCCAAGTTGCACAGCTGCCCTTGAGGAAGGGGAGTGGGATCTGGCATATGTCAGGCACCAGCAGGTCCTTGAACTCATTACTGTCTTGTGACCTCTCTATGTAGCAGGCCTTATCCTCACTTTACAAACAGAGAAATGTGGCCCCAAAAGGGCAAATGACTGTCCAAGTCATGCAGTGAGTAGGCCACGGAACTGAGTCCAAACTCATCTGCCTAAACTCCAAAACCCCAGTTTTAGCCCCTGCCAAATTCTGCCTCTCAGAGCAGAGGGTGGAAGAGATAGTAGTTGGCTACAGTTCTTCACAAAAGTGATCAAATGACAGTGGCCAAAGAGAATGGACGGATCCAGAGGACCCCTGGTCCAAAGCCATGCAGAGGAACAGTCCTGAGTTTGCATCTCTGCTGCAGCGACCTTGGGCAACTTAATTATAGCCCCTGATTCCTGCTTCCTCATCTGGAAAATGGATCTCAGAGGGCCTGTGTGCAGGCAAAGATCAGACACAAAAGATTGAAGCCCTTGGACTTCAGTAAGTGCTCACTGATGTCAGTTATGATTACTGGTTATTATTACAAAGCTGCAGATAGGATAAGGGGCTCCTCAAATATCCTCACTAACACATAAGACAGGTCAAGAATGAAACTGAGATGCACAGAGCGTGAGAATTTTCTTCTCCTTCCCCAACAACTGGATCCTTTATTGCTGAGCACTTACGTACATTATCTAATTTCATCTTACCCATAACTCAGAAACTAAATGTCGCATCTCTTAGAGAGCCGTCTCTGATTTGTCCATGGATTCTAGATCCTGTGCTCCTCAAAGCTTGGCTCTCTGCTGCTGTGGCAAACAGCTACCTAGGACTTGTGAACTGGCCTCTGGGTCCATGGTCTCCAAGAGGAAGCCTGGTGTCTCCTCACAGCCCCCTCACCCTCCTCTTGGAGGGTCTGCCCAGCAGTAGCACGTGACTCAATCACTCTTCTAAATCCAGTGGTAACCACTGGCTACCCACTTTGAATGATCCAAGTGGAAGACTTCTCTCCTGATGGGGAGAAGCAGGAGTCAGCTTGGAGTGTCTGGGATCCCAGGCACATCACCATGCCCAGTGTCATCGCCAAATGGCTGTTGGACCCACATGCAGGCTTGTAGGGTTCAAATGAACCAGGCAGGCAGGCAGGCACATGGGCCCCCTTAAAAGATTCCAAGGCTGGCCTTCCATTCACTCTCCATCAAAGCACTGCCGCAGCTCACAGCGAGGGCCAGGGGAGCTGTAAAATCCCCATTTGCCACAATTAGCAGATGAGTAATGAAATGGTAATGGCAGCCAGCAGTGGCCTCTGCTCTCCCAAGGCCCACACCCCTGCCTCCTGTGAGTGCCAGCTTGGGACTGAGACCAGCAGAGCACCTGGTACCCAGAGGTACCTGGAGACACACTACTGTGCTCTCGCTTGGCAAAGTGCATCTTCCCGTTCCTCCTTCCTGAAATCTGAGTTGTTTTGATGTTCCTGGGGAGCTCATGTCCTCTATGAGAGGCCTTAGCTTAGGGTCTCCAAAGACAGGGTAAAGTAGGGGAGGGGGCCCCAGAGGATGGGAAAGCATAGAGCCTGGGACAGGAAGGAGCTGTCACTGAATGGAAAGCAGGCAGTGTGGCTGAAACACACAGTCAGGTACAGGATCGAGGGGCAGAGACAGCCAGGTATAATGAAGTATGGGACAGGGAGGCAAAGAGAATCAGGAGGGCCCCTTAGGTTGCGGGGAGGATTTTGCCTCGGGGTTGGCATGGCATCCCATGGCTTCTTCCCTTCTGCCCTGGCTGCTCCTTTAATACTTTTCTAGTTTTCAGCAGCACTTAAAAATTCATCTGTAGTTGGCCATGCGTGCCTGAAAATGAGCTGGTGTCGGCTTCTGGGCTGTTGTCTGGTAAAATGCCCACGAGTGTTTGTTTATGAGAACATCGCAATAAGAGGATTAGAGGCAGCCATATCCTCCCAGTGTTCCCTGTGGTCAGGGGCTGCCTAAGCATGGAGGAGAGTCGAGCTCTGGGCACCCTGCCAGGAAACTGTCTCCTTTGGTCCAGCAAAGAAAGGACCTCAGTGTCCTCAGGCCCTAGGAGTAAAGTTAAAGAAAGCCTGGACCAGAGAGAAAGAGTTATTCCCTCAAAATGCTTCTGTCCTGTTCAGTTAATCTAATATGCTTTATGTAGCACAAAACAAACACAGCCTTAATTAGCAGGTTCAGGCTGCAGCTGAATTCTCAAAAATGCTTCACAGATTCCAGCCTCAGCATTCCCAGAGAAGGCCCAGCATCTCCCTGAGAGGCCCATTTGGTATTCGTGGAATCATCGCTCCTCTGGTGATCATGCAGTTTGCCTCACTTCTCCATGGAGCTATTTGCTGAAGAATGTTCTCCTCCAGATCAGAGTTCCAGCCAGCCAGCCTCAGCCAGGAGGGTCTCCTTAAATGAGATGGGAGGGGTAACATGGTGCATCAATGTTACCGAATCTCAAGCTAAGGCAGGGGCAGCCTTCCTGAATGCCAAACCTGGAAAAGGGGTACTATCGTTCCTTCATTCACCCAGCAACTAGTTACAGAGCACCCACTCTCTGTTAGGTGACAGAGGCAGCTAGAGTTACAACATCAGGGTTCAAACCCTGGCTCTACTATCTCCCAGCTGTGTGGCCTTGAGCAAGGGATTTACTGCTTTGTGCCTCGATTGCTCCACCCATAATATGGTGATAATGAAAGCACACATGTTAAAAGGAAACGTGAAGGTTAAATAAGGCATAAAGAGTTAGGACAGCACCTGGCACACAATAAGCACCTTACGAGAACCCAAGCTGCTCGAAGGCAGAGCTGTGCACTTGCCTTGTTCATCATTTTCTCCAGGCACCTGGGAAGCCTCTGAGAAGCCCGGTTGGTATTTGGTGGTAGAAGGCAGGTGTTCCATGAAGATGTTTGGAATGAACTAAATTGAGCAGTTGTTCATGTTATTATTATTGTTGTTGTCAATATTACTTACTTCAGGCTGCTATAACCAAGTACCATAGACTGGGTGGCTTATAAACAACAGATATTTATTTTTCACAGTTCTAGAAGCTGGAAATCTCAGATCAGGGTACCAGCATGGTCAGGTTCTGGCAAGGGCCCTCTCCTGGGGGGCAGACTCTCATCTCATTGTTTCCTCACACAGCGGAAAAGGTGAAGGAGCTTTATGGGATCCCTTTAATAAGGACACGAATCCCATTCATGAGGGCTCCACCCTCATGATCTAATTACCTCTCAAAGGCCCCTCCTCCTACTACCATCACACTGAGGGTTAAGATTTCAGCATAGGAATTTTGAGTGGGGGCGCAAACATCCCGTCAGTGCAATTGTCATTATACTCTATAAGCTCGTACACGTCATGCCAGGAGCACAGGAATGAGTAAGTCAGACATGATTTCTGCTTTCATAAGATTTACCATTTATCAGAAGAGAGGAATGTTATACAACTAATAAATGTTTGCTGAATGATCAAGCGAATAAACTAATCACATGATTATTTATTACAGCTGTGAAGAAAAAGCCCAACAAAAGGCAGGGGATTTTGTTCTAGCTGAGGACATCTACTGACACAGCCAAGCTACAAAGCAGACCACGGACTGCAGTGCAGCATGGAGAACACCTCCACCTCTGGTTGGAGGTGGAGTGATGTCCACTCTGTGCACAGACAGACGGCAGGTGTGCAACTGCCCTCAGCATGGGACAGAGGGACCTGATCTAACCATGAGAAGGGATGGGTCAGGAGAGCCTCCTGGGCTGAATGTTAAATAACAGAATCGAAGTCAATTGAGCCAAGGTAAGGGTAGGCTGTTTCCCCTTTGCTCCCTGCGAATCTCAACATTTAGCATGGGTCTGGAACATCACAGATGCGTAACAAAATATGTGTTGGATGAATGGATGGTTGAATGACTGAATGAATGAAGCTTTGATGAGATTCCCCTAGGAGTCTGTTACTCAGGAAAGTTGAAATCTTTCCATGTTCAAATGAAGAAACTGAATCCAAAAGGAAGAAGTCAGTATCCCACTCTATTCACCCTACTTCTCTGTCCTTCTTCAGCTCTTTGATGCTGTTTGAGAGGAATTGTTTACTCCCCAGTTATACCCTCCTGTATTTTTACAAAGCACAGTTTTATTGCTCCCAGCAAACATATTATCTTTCTACGGCACAGGCTGAACACCATTCTATACCTCCATCATAATGCAAAGCTTTTCCCCAATGCCATGTCTCAGTCCATGTTCTGTTTTGCAGACATGTCTTTATCAGTAGATGTCCTCAGCTATAACAAGATTATTTTCACCCATTGATCCTAATGGGCTTTCTTAACTGCAAAGGGTCTTAGAGTACACCAGGGTGGGAACCACAGAACCCTGACTGAGAACCACTTCCTTAGGAGCCTCCTCTGGCTGTTTGGTGTATCACTGGTCCATGGTGCAGTATCTGGATAAGCCTAGCCAACAGCCTTGTCTACCTCTAGGGGCTTATCCTGAAATTCTGGAATGACTCCTGAATCTTTGGCGCTCAACCACCTCCTCCTTGCAGGGCTAAAAATAACTTGGCCACTTCCTGGCAGGTAGGGCTGGTGTCAGTTTGGGGTGCATGATACTGAACTAAGTGCCAGGTACAGATGGGCAATTTGTGGGCAGTTTTACTTAATTCTCTTAGCAGTCCTGCAAGGAGGTATCATTGTTCATTTAAAAGTTGAAAAAATTGAAACTCAAAAGGTTTGGTGATTCCACTCAAGGATGCGTGAGTGTTTGGAATCAGAACCAGAAAGATTTAAATCAGGGAGCTATATCCCACAAAAGAAGAACACCATGCCAGGGAATGCTCACATGCAGAACTCCAGGATTTCACTAGGGTGGCTGTGAGTTTTTGCAAACTGTGGCTCTAAAGCAATCATATAAGAAGCATGAGAAACCAAGAAAGTGGACTGTGCAGGCCAGAAGGGAGTTAGCAGTGATTCCTTCTGCTACTTTCTCACCAATCCATATCCTTTCTCTTCTGCAGGAGTCAACCTTGATTCCTTTCTGTCACTCACATGTCTCATCCCGTCAACCAACAAATCATCCCAGCTCTACCTTCAAAGCAACCACAGTCCTGCCACTTCCCACAACCCCCCTGCTTCCACCTGGCCCAAGCCTCCAGCATCACTTCCTGAATCGCAGTCACCTCCTTACAGTGTTATTTGTATCACGGGGAAACTGGAAACTATTCTAGTATCCATAAGATATATTTTATCAGACAATTTTCAAGGCTTTTGTACTCTAGGTTGCCCAACAACTATTTAAGATGCTGCTAAAGAGCAATTAGCATCTGGGAAGATGTTCATATGAAATTACAAAGTGAAAAAAGGATTTGTAGAAACCGTTATGTTGGAAAATATTCTCTGGCTTCTGCAATTGTAGAATTTCAAATTTCTTTTTCTATGTTTGTGTTTTCTACATTTAAAAAAATTGTGCTCATGATTAGGAAAAAATACAATTAAAAATAAAATGATGAAAAAGTAAAAGACAGAATCAGAGACAATACATGGTTGATGAAGAAGACAAGAGAGCCTGCAACTTCTCTCGCAGGCACAGAATATGATATTTGAGCTGTAAGTGCCGTAAGCTCCCATTTTATAGATGGAAAAAGAGAGGTCCAGAGATACACAGTGAGTTGCCCAGAAAAATAATACCTGCTTTCCTTTACTCTTGTGTACCATACATTGTGCTATGTGCTTTATAAATATGATAATTTTTATTCTCCACATTGGCTATGTAAGTTTAAGAATATCTCCCTCTACTACTCTATCCATTCTACAGATGAGGAGACTGAAGCTTATACAAATTATGTAACTTGCCCAGAATCACATGGCTAGTCATGTTCAGAGCTGGTACCCAAAGGCCATGTTCTTAACTATTACTGTTTTCCTACTTTACGAAGTCATACATTTAGCTGGGAAGGAGAACCTAGATTTCCAAACTCCTAGTCACCTTGCACCATTTTGAAATGAAGGGTGGATGAGTAGAATTAAACAGCTCAGAGGCCCCCAACATTCCTCCTTATGGCCCCCCTTCAGCCCAGAGCACAGCCCGGGCCTGCCTGGGCTGTAGCCATCTCTTCTGGTCCAGCTCATGCGTCCATAGCTTTTCCCTCTTTGAAGGAGCAGCTGCTGTGGGCAGGAGACTTCTAGAGAACCTGAAGTGAGTCAATGTGGTGGACTGGCCTGGGGTTGGGAGTTTGTCCCAGAGCCTGGCCTGCTGTTGGGAGTTTGTCCCAGAGCCGGGCCTGCTACCCAGAATTCTCTCCTTTGTGAGTCCCACCGAGGCAGTAAATACTTAACAGATTTAGGGAACATCTCCTAGAGTTAAATGTCAAACACACCTTCAAATAAAATGTCAGCGATAAAAACAGCTAGTGAGTTGGTCTCTCTGCCATGCAGAGAAAGTATAGTCTGGTCATTCCAGCAGCTTCCAGGCTGTGTGGAGAATCCTGTAGCCTAAAGGGGAGAATTGGGTTAAGGAGTTGATAAATATTTTCACTAAAACGTCTGTAAAATAAGGTCAGAAAAACAGCAATGTTAAAGTGCTGTTGAGAGGATCTGGTGAGAGAATGTCACTTAAACCCTGGGTGAACAGACCTGTTGTTCTAGTACTGAGGACAACGGTCTCCCTTCAAGCTTGAAAATGAAAACATTAAGATTTTCTTGCTAGAGACACCCTCCAAGACAAACACAATACACACTAGAGCACAGCTATGCAAAAGCATCAGGAGGAGGCAGAACTTTGGTACAAATGCAAACTTTGGTACAAATCTTAGCATTTTTAAAGAAAAGACATAGATCAGGCTGAAATGGTGGGGCAGGGTAGACAATAGTCTCCTAGGGCTGCCACAAACTGGGTGGCTTAAAGGAACAGACTATTTACTGTCTCACAGTTCTGGAGGCTAGAAGTCCAGAATTAAGGTGTGAGCAGGGCTGTGTTCCCTCTGGAACTCGGAGTAGAATTCTTTCTTGCCTCTTCCTAGCTTCTGGTAGTGGCTGTCAAGCCTTGGCATCCTTTGTGTGCAGCTGTATCACTCCAATCTCTGCTTCTTCATTGCACAGAGTTGTCCATCCCATGTGTGTCTCTCTCCCCCACCTTTATTTTTATTTTTATTTTTTTTTGAGACAGAGTCTTGCTCTGTCACTCAGGCTGGAGTGAAGTGGTGGGATCTTGGCTCACTGCAAGCTCTGACTCCCAGATTCAAGTGATTCTCCTGCCTCAGCATGTGCCATCATGCCTGAATAATTTTTATATTTTTAGTAGAGACAGGGTTTCACCATGTTGGTCAGTCTGGTCTCAAATTACTGACCTCATGATCTGCCCGCCTCTACCTCCCAAAGTGCTGGGATTACAGGCATGAGCCACCATGGCCAGCCTCTCTCCTATTCTTATAAAGACACCAGTCATATTGGATTAAGGGCTCACTACACTCCAGTGATCTCATTTTAACTAATTACATCTGTGATGACTTTATTTCCAAATAAGGTCACATTCTGGGGAATTAGAGGTTAGGACTTCAACATATCTTTTTGGAGGATGCAAGTCAACCCATAACAGTTGGCCCACAAAAGAAACAAAACTAATGGGAGCATCAAAAGGGGAGATTTACATAGTGCGCCAAGCATCCCTGTGCTCCATGGGGATGGGGTCCATGACTGTCTACACCACTGGATCCCCCCAGGCCACACCCTGGCCCAGGACACCACCCCGTCCCCTCCCTGGAGAGGCCCTGCTGCTGAGGCATAATGGAAGGAGTGTGGCAGCCACACCAGGGCACCATCATCCTAAGTTCTGACCATGTAGCCAGCAGGGCTTCCCAAGGTAGCCCTACTCTACAGTTTTCTATGCAAATAGCCAGTGCAAAGATTGGGGTCATTCCACATTCTACTTGCTCTTCAACACCTGTGGGTCTCAACTTTTTCTGGTTGAGAATAACACCCCTTAGAATGCAAAGACTGTGGATGACACACTAAAAGAGATATAGAAATGTGAAACACCATCAAACAAGTCAGCAAGAATAACATCATCATTGCTGCAGCGGAGGCAAGTCTCACCCTTTTTATAAAATTCCCGGTTATCACACTTGTCATGCATGGTCTATAAATACATCCGCAGAAATCACAAGGTTCTAATCAGCCCTCCACACCTCCCCCAGCCCAGCCTAGGTCTCTGTGCAGGTAGAGTTATGTATCATCCATTTGGGCTCCCCTACATATTTCCAAAGCAAAGTTCTCACATATTTCAAGAAAATCAAAGAGATTCACTATTTTACTTCTTTCCTCCTTGTATCCCTCTCTTTGCAGCATCATCCACGCCAATGGCACAGCACAAGTATTCAATTATTGCAGAATGCAGTATCATGTGCGATCTGCTCAGTCTGGCGGCATGCCTGTGAAGGGCTGTGTGGCATGTCGGTATCAAGACACACTGCTGGGAAACCCTCTCCAGCACTGACAAGGAGACGGAGACCAAGGTATTTTCAAACATTTTTCTTTTCCTGGCAAAGGCTGAAACAGAGAAGTGGCTTCCACCTGGTCCTGAGTTATTCTGCAATTCAAATTAGTCATTTTGCCCCAATCTAATTAATTGAGCTTTGACTCTAAGATCCTAAAATAAAATGTGAATACAGAACAGTCACCTTGTGGTTTTAACTTACCAGCAGGGGATGGGACCGTTCCCTTTTTAATTTTTTCCCTGCCTCCCTCCCTACCACGTATCCCCATCTCTGGTTCTCCCCAGATACATGGGCCATTGGCAGTTGGCAGAGGCATTTACCATTACTTCCCACCTTGCTCAGTCTCACCTCCTGGAAGCCAGTTTTAGCCTCTGTCTCTAATTAAGCCCCAGCCTCTGTATCTAGAATCTTCCCAAGAAAGCAAGCTGCCAGCTATAAGTTTCGCTTTACGGCCCATTTGCAAGGCTGTTTTCCCTGAAGACAAACTGCCACCCTTCCGTCAGCTCCCAGCTCTCAGAGTTGATCAGACACTCCCCTCTTTCCACCCGTCAGGGTCCCAACAGAGCCTCCTAGGTAGAGAGCTCTCCAGGGAATGAAGTGGTTTCCTGATGGGAAGGGAAATAGAGAGTTTATCTATTTCCTTTGGAACCTGTCCATGCAAAGCAATGTCAAAGACTGGGCTGGGGTACAAAAGCCATTAGGCAGGAACCCCAGAGGACAATGTGCAGAATTCTGGCCACAGCCCCCAGAATGTGTTGTTACTGGCTACGTCCATTCCTATTTTGGCAAGCAGTCTTTGGACAGACATTTGCTTTTCAGCCTGGGCTTGATGTGTCCTGGGTCAGAAGGGAAAGGCTGGTGGCCATGCCAGATCACAGGGCCCAAGGCCAGGGGGAGGCTGCAGAGCTTGGCAGGGTTCCAGCAGTGGTGCAGGCCCAAGGGAGTCACCACCGGGAACCCAGGCCTGGGCAACAAGAGGTTCTCTCATTCTGGCTTCTCCCTCCAGCACCATCCCAGGCCAGAACAGAGAGAAGGGTGAGGGAGACTGGCAGAGAAACAGCAATCACTGCTTGGTGAGAAGTAAACAGCGTCTGCTTCCAGAGGCTTTACGGACCAGAAAGCCTGCCGGAAATAGCTCCTGCTTCCCAGCCTGGCGTTTCTCATGCACTGGCCCTCCCTGCTACAATTTTGATGGTTTTTAGCATATTTACAGAACTTTGCAACCATCACCATGATGAGTTTTAGAAGAGTTCATCACCCCCGACCCCAGAAAACTCCATATTCATTAGCAGTCACTCCCTTTCCCCTTCCTGTCCCTCTCCAGCATTAGGCAACCACTAATCTACTCTCTGTCTCCATAAACTGGTCTATTTTGGACATTTCACATAAGCCTCCTGGATCCCAGTTTAAGCATCCTGGGGTTTGTCGGCCTGCCAGGGCCATGGTGCCAGTGGTGCTACCTGTCCTGTGGGATGGCAAGGCAGGTCCAGACCTTGCTTGCGCTCCTATCCATGCCTTTTGTGTTAGTCCATGAGTCTCCTGACCTCTCCAACAACAGTCACAGACTGACAACACCTACCGACTTGGAGTCAGGAACAGGCTTTGCCATTTTCTGGCTGTGTGATCCCGATGAGTCACCTGAACCTCCTGGACCTGCTCCTCAGTCTAAAACCAAGACTCATAAATCAAGCCTATCTCACAGCCTTACATGGGGATCAAAAAAGATAGAGCGTGTGAACACACACGGTACATCACAAAGCTGTATGCAAATAAATATCATGTAATTCCAGTCCTTTTTGAGTGTATAAATAAGAGTGAAGACCTTATCTTCCTACCTTGATAACTCTAAGTCCTCCCCTTCCTCACCTCTATTCCCCTGGTTCATTGGTCTGTGTGCCTATTACACAGTTGTCAAGGAATAACTCAAGAGATCCAGCCATGAAAAGCAAGAAGGGAAGAACTGACCACTTCCCAGTGTCCCTAGGTGACAAAAACCAAAATGATCAGCCCTGGGCTGGGTAAGCTGTTGCCCAAAAAGTGCTGGCCCTGCCACGATACACAGGGCCCCACGCAATGATCAATGGACTTTGGGTTGGGGCAGTTCTGGGTTAAGAGCTGGCTCTGTTGTACCATCTCTACCAACCTAATTAACCTCCTCTCACCTGTTTCCTCACCTGTACAATTTGGAATAAAAATATTTACACCTTGGTGAGACATCTTTAGGATTGCCTGACACAATGGATCAGCACAGAGCCTGGCTAGTGGTAAACAATGAATTGCAGCCACTGTGATTAATGCTGTCATGGTTGTAATGATTACTGCTGTTATCAAAGAAGGGGGACAACAGATCAGTACGGAGCACTGGTTCTCATGTAGGTTTCAGGACAGTGTCCACAACCTCTCTGGGCCCTAGTTATCTCATGTTTAAAATAGGCATAAAAATAGTACCAAACTCATAGTGTAACTGTGAGGGTTAATGAGTTCACACACATAATGTGCTTAGAACAGAGAGCTACACATTTGTTACTGTATCTCCTAAAACGGTTTTCCTCATCCCCTCACAGATCCACAGCCACTCCTGTGTTTCTTCCTCTCACACTTCCCTCTGTATAACCTCTCTTGGTCCCTGTTTTCCATTTAAAAGGTTCTTCTGGTATTTCTCCAACTTGCATAATAGCTTCTAGTTTTCCAATCTCATCTAACAGTCCGTTTGCACCTGCAAAAGTCAAAAGAATTGAAACATTCGATAGATCCTCCTGGAAAATACTAATGCCTAGTAAAAGAATAATCCCAGGAAGGAGAAAAGGCCTCAGACTCATTCTTGAAGGTGGGTCCCTGCCTGCTAAACCCAGCTCATAACAGTTTTTCCCCCATTTGTTTCCAGTTGGATGTTTTGGGTAAGATTCAAGCAATTCTAGCAAATGTCAGGGGCTCGACTGCCCAGTGCATTAGAATAAAATTTCATTTTCTTCTTAGAGTTTTAGGGGCAGTGATTCTAAGGCTTTAGGGGGAAACATTGATGAAATCCAAAGAACCAGCAAAGAGAAGGTGGGGCAAACGATTATCTTCTCATCTTGCCTGCTGCTGCTGATTGCATTATCATTTATTGCAGTGCTGCTCTCACCTAGGAAAAGCATCTTGCAATATCGGGTTGAATAAATATCCCAACCATCAGTGCAGGAATACAAACTCGTATCAGCCAAATCTTAAGTGCATTTGCATCTAATCCCTTTATAATCCTTTCCATGGAATAAAGTAAAAGCTGAGCAGGATATTCCAGTCTTCCCAGAGTGCATAGGACACACATACCCCTGCCCAAACTCCATAATGTAATTATCCAAGGTGCCTCCTTTGAGAGCTTGAGGCCCCAGCACTCATGCTAATGACATATTTCCTGTCCAGGATGATTTTGTGCACTTTCATGCACACATACACATAGACACAAATAAACAATAGGGGACGAAATCTCCACAGGAAAGTGAGTGTGCTGGCAGAGACCTTAAGGGTTGCCTTGCTCACTCATCCCCAACCCCATTTTATAGAAGAGGACACTAAATTCCAGAGTAAGGGACTGACATGTCCTAATGCTCTGTCCTTTTTCTTTCCTTTTTTTTTTCCCTCATTTGTCAAATGCAAATAATTTCTTCTATATTGCAGGGTTTTTGAGGATACAATGAGAAATACAAGCCCTGAAATGTAGTAGATGCTTAATAATTTTACTTTCTGCTCTTCTTTCTCACACTACCCAGTTACGTAATAATTTTGTTTTGTTAACTTTCTCCTGAACACTTAGTAAGACCACAACACTAAGGAAGCTAGGAAAATTATGAAGGGCTTATCTTGCAGAGCATAAGCTTTTCCCCCAGGGCAGATGGTAAGATTTTGGAACTTTTATTTGCTAGTTCATTTATTCAACAAATTCAAAGTCAGCCATTGTTATAGGCATTTGGGGATTCGACAGTGAATAAAACATTTATTGAGAGAGACAAATCTTAAATCATTATACTCATAATCATTTAATTAAAATTCTGATTAAGTGATACAAAAGGCAGACAGGTGGCTGTAGGAGTACCTGACAGGGAACTTAGAGTCTGGAGTGGAGGATAATCAAGGAAGACTTTCCTGAAGAAGTAGCATTTACATGCAGGTAAGAAGGATGATTAGGGACTCATCCAACAATAAATGGGGCTGAGAATGAGGGCTGCGAAGACAAGCCCGGGAGGAGACAGTAACATGTGCAAAGGTCCTGGGAAGAGAAGGTACCTGCCACACTTAAAGAACCAAATAGGACTAGCAAGAAGTCTAAGGGGCCGGCTTTGTGCTTGTAGGCTTATTTGTTTTTGTTCAGTTTGGAGGAGGACAAAGGTCAGTATCCACAGAGCCCTGGGGCCATTAGAGGGGTGTAGTCAGTGAGTCAGCCTTGACTCATCCTGACCTTGATTCTGACCCATGGATCAGACCAGGGTAGGAGTTGCTGCAACTCCAGAGGAATCGGTAGGACAGCCTCAGGAAGAAAAGGCTGAACCTCTGAGACAGAGCAAGGCTGGTCCATGGAGCAGCCCCCACCCACATGTGCTTATTAAGACAATCTCCTCCTTCATCCCACCCTACCACTGCCCTTGCTATAAAAGGAAACATACTTTCTATTTCATCAAGGATCAATCTTTCAGAGCCAACTGAAATCCAAATATGCATGTCTCTTAGGTGTCATGTCTTTATTAATCCTCATCCAGAGTAAGAGACTGACATGTCCTAATGCTCTTTTTCCTTTTTTTGTTTCCTCATTTGTCAAATGCAAATTAGGAAATATGTGTAACCTGTGTTTAAGGGTTAAGAGCCTGGGCTCTGGAGTTAGGCTGCCTGAATTTGAATCCTGACATTGTCATTTACTAGCTGTGTAACTTCAGGCAAATCTCTTAACCTCTGTGTCCTGATCCGTAAGATGAGGATAACAATGGACTCACTTATAGGGTTGTTATAAGGATTAAATGAGATAATGTACACAATATAGGGACACATAGGTGGAAGCCTCCAATAAATGGAAGCTTTATAATGATTACAATGACAATGATTTCATTAAAATCATCAGCATCGTAGCAGTCATGTAGTATCCATCTACAATGCTCCAGAAACTGAGCTAAGCATTTCATATACTTTATTTTGAATGTTCCTCCAAGTTTGGTGTAATAATCCCCATTTTCTAAATAAGGAGACAGGCTCAGAGGAGTTAAGTGATGCAGCTATTTAGTGACACAGTGCAGATTCAAACCCAGGCTCCAAAGGTAGTCCACCCTCCACATTTCTATACCAAATTAGCCACTTCTCCTCAAAAGCCTGTAACATCCTGTTAATTACAACAAATGAGGATGAAGTCAGTTTATACTACCTGTTCATTAATCAGGAGATTTTTAACATCATTCCTTGTCCCAGGAGGACTCTCCAGGGGGCTATTGTTACCATACAATTCTTTGGGGGAAACAAAATAACAGCTGGCACTGCCAATCACCATGGCAACACTCCTGTAACTACTAGAACCATGTCAACAGCAACTTTATACATATATACACGTTCCAAATTTGCACTTAACTACTGTGTTATGTATTTACTTGTTCATGCGACCACTTGGAGCTCAGCTAGAGGTATTTTCAATCAGCTCCAACATCCCTTTCCCTCCTTGGATGTTTCCAAGATCCCATCAAGCCAGGCACAGGTAGGAAGAGAGGTTGCTGGGGAGAATAGAACATTGTCAAGCTCTGGCACCACATATGGCATTCTGTTAACGTGTAAGTGGGGGCCAGGCATTATGGGTGTGTGCCCTCTGCAATCACATAGGGCCTCATGCTCAGGAGGGCCCTGTGCTTGGTTTAATACTCTGCTGGCACCATCTTGAAATTCTTAGTGATTTCTAAACAAGGGGCTCTACATGTCCATTTATCAGTGAACCCCTCAAATTATGTAGCCAGTCTTGTGTGAGCATAAAAGCAATGGACAGACACTGTGAAGTTCCTTTCTGAGTGGCATTTTCTCTTTCTTTTATTCTTCCTCTCAGAGCTGCCAAGGCACCCCACACTCTAGCTCAAGAGCTCCACCTGACCACAACTCAATGAGCTTCCCTCAGGAAATGCAGCTATGCTAATACCACCAGAACTGAGTCAGAACCCCTAGCTCTACAAATATGGCCCCTCTGTATTGAATGCCTGCCAGGTGCCAGGCACCACACTCAACTGGGACCTATATTATTTCTAATCTGGGAGATGGATAAGTAAAATCATTTCACAGTTAAGGACGTTGAGGCTCAGAGAGATTCAGTGACTTGTCCAAGGTCACGCAGTGCATCAAACACAAATCTGATGAGCCTTCTCAAACGCCCTTGATGCCACCTGCTTCCAGAACATTCTGTCACTCACTCTGCTTAGGCTGCTGCCCTGCCTGACTTGAGCTCATGTAGTTCTGCCATTTGGGGCAGACCAGCTACATGTCCTGGAGTATGGGCCCTTCCTAGACACATGCCCATAGTTTCTGGCTCCTCTTACCTCTTCCAGACTTGGATGAAAACACTCTCCAGCATGGGGTGGGAACTAGTCTCCTGAGAGGCTGCCAGCAGGACTGGGTGATACATTCCTGAAGTACAGAAGAGTTAATCCCACTTGGAAAACTTTGACCAGTGGAAAATAGGAGTTGAGAGGGAGCAGGACACATACATTCCTTCTCCTTCCTCCCTCCATGGACTGCTTCATGATAGTCTGTCCTTGCAGCGATCCAGCCAAGTCCCACGTGCCAAACTGAGAGCTCTTGTGCAGTGACCTTCTGGGTGTCTCCATGGCTGTTTGTGAAATAATAGCCATCAAGAAAACACACCATTTAGTGTGACTTTGCATCTTTCTGTGCCATACTTCCTTGTGTGTCACCTTTGCTGCTATGGATTTGCATCTTCCAAATGAAACATCTCATTTTTCATTTTTGCCCCAGGCTCTATCTTCTAGAGAAGCTAGTCTAATATGCTTCTAGGAATGGTAGCCTTCCCACTCAGCCCAGGGCGTGGTTGATCTTCATTTAGGCTAGATGTGGAAATCGGCCACCTGCTTTGCTGTAGATGTGATTTGTGGTTCTCTGCTCTCCCACAGCTGTAGGAATGGCCCCCACCTGAGAGATACAGTGGCCATTCCAGCTTGCCGGCCAGCACAGGCCTTCCTTCTTCTCTCTCTTCCCATTCCATCTGTGTGACCTGACCCCACCCCACGTTAAGGAATGGTTAACTGTTTACTAGTGACACCTAGCCCAAGTTGACCCAATGACTCCCTCCCTCTCTTGGGATTTTTAAACTCAGGACTAAGTGATTCAGTCTCTGCTGCTTTCTACACATTCTCTTCAAAACCACATCCCCAGTGTCTATAGCTCTAAGTAAGAAATCCTGGGAGTGGTCACTGGTCATCCTTTCTGTTATGCAGGTAAAATCAATCCGCAGCCTGAGAGATTTCCACCAATATGCAGAGAGAAATAGAGGCAGGTGCTACAGAGAATGTCCTAATGGCAGTCTCAGGTATGTGGCTTTCTGCTTTCCAAAGCTCAACTGCTCTTCCACCATCCCCAAGGTTCAGTTGCTGTATGTGCCCACACGGTAACCTCTATTAACTGTCCCCTGTGGCCTAATCCTATTCTAATTATGCTTCTGCCATTTGCAACAGAAGGAAGCCCAGCTAGCACAGTGTGTTCCACCGAGGGATGAGAGAATGGGGAGGTGGGAAGAGGCTAGGGTTCAGACTCCAACAGGCCTGGGTTTCAGTCTCCAACTCCATCACTTTCTATCTGTGGACCATGGACAAGTCATTTAACCTCTCTGTGCCTGAGGTTCCTCATCTGAAAATTAGAGGAATAACATCGTGTTTCCAGGCAGATGTGAGGATCGAATTACAAATAACATGCTTAGCACAGGGCCCACATACAGAGGCTGCTCAAAAATGTGGATTCCTTTTTCTTGTCTTACATGCCACGGAGAGGGGCTATCTCTAAAGTCAGATCTTGCTTCAGCCCAGACAGCATTTGGTTGGGTCAGATAGCACTGTTCGTTACTCTAAACTGTCCTCATTCGCAGCACTTTGGAAGGGGAAAACAAGACCTAGAGGCCTTGGCCAGAAATCTGAGATTCATAAACTCATCCCTGAAGCATTCCTCTCAGATAGGATAGCTCCATCTTCCACATTGGACTGCTCTGAAAATCCTCAAGAGTGGTCACTCAGCTTGGGCTTGAATATGTCTCCTAACAGGAACCTCCCTCTCTCCCCAAAGCAGCACATTCCATTTTTTACATAACTCTGACATGAGTAAGGGATTTAGTTTGCCTCCTCCATCAGACTTGGAGTCTTTGACAGATTGAGAACTCCAGATTTCTATGACAGTAGGCTTGAAGCCTTGAAAGATCTTAATGTCACCATCATGAGCCTAAAAGAGATCTTTGAAAAAGGTACTGCACAGATCATATGGCAGAAGCATGTGTAGTTTTGTACCAAACTGCCCAACTGTCTTCCCAAGTGGACATTTCATTTTGTATTTCCACTAGCGATGAATGAGAGTTCCTATTGCTCCACATTCTCACCAGCATTTCATGTTGTCAGGGTTCTAGACTCTGGCCATTGTAATAGATGTATAGCGGTGTCTTAGTGTCATTTTAATTTGCATTTGCCTGATGACATATGATGCGGAACATCTTTTTATATGCTTATTTGCCATCTGTATATCTTGGTGAGGTGTCTGTTAAGGTCTTTGGTCCACTTTTTAATCAGGTTGTTTGTTTCTTTATTGCTGAGTTTTAAGAGTTCTTTGTATATTTTGGATAACAGTCTTCTATCAAAATGTCTTTTGCAAATATTTCCCCCACTTCTGTAGCTTGTCTTTTCATTCTCTCGACATTGTCTTTCACAGGCAGAAATTTTTAATTTCCAGCCATTATATTCCCTGACATTCACCCCAAAGACTTTAAAATTATGTCTACACAAAAACCTGTACATGAATATTTATTGTAGCTTTATCCACAATTGCCAAAACTTGTAAACAACCAAGACATCCTTCAGTAGGTGAGTGTGTCCATTGTGGTACATTCAGACTATGGAATATTGTTCAGTACTAAAAGGAAATAAGCTACAAAGCCATGAAAAGTGTGGAAGAAACTCAGACATATATTACTAAGTGAAAGAAGCCAATCTGAAAAAGCTACAAATTGTATGACTCCAGCCACATGGCACTCTGGAGAAAGGCGAACTATGGAGTCAGTAAAAAAATCAGTGTTGCCTGAGGGTAGGAAGGAGAAGAGATGAATAGGCCGAGCACAGAGGATGTTTAGGGCAGTGTAACTACTGTGTATGATTCCATAATGTTGGATACTTACATCATTAGACATTTGCCCAAACCCATACAACGAACAACAGCAAGAGTGAACCCTAATGTAAACTATGGACAATGTGCCAATATAGGTTAATCAATTATAACAAATGTACCACTTTGGTGATGGATATCGATAATGGAGGAGGCTATACATGTGGGGGGCAAAGGGTATATAGGAAATCTCTGTTAACTTCTGCTCCATTTTATTGTAAACCCAAAATTGCTCTAGAAAGAGGTCTATTCAAAAAGGTATTATGTAACTCATTTTAACCAGGACCATGTTTACACAGTATTTGTGTCCACACATAATGATCATGAGATCAGAATCATGTTGGAAACTAAAGAAAGAAAATTATTTGACAGTTTTCCAATCCAGAGGTGAAGTCCTGGTCCCATCTCCTTGAATTCTGGTAGGCTCCATGTCTATTTCAGCTAACACAGTATGGACACTGCCAGTTTCCAGAGCCAGCAGCCAGGTCTTATGAAGTTGGCAGTTTCTATTCTCTGCTATTTGAAATACTGTGTGTAGGAGCAATGGACTTCAAACCCTGAAGCCACCATATTAATGTGGCCGTATGTAGGTGTTCCAGCCAATAGTCCCAACTCATATGTAAGTTGCTTTGCTGGAGGGATGTCTTGAAAGCCTGCCCAAATTTCTGACCCACAAAGTTATGTTATAATTAAATGATGTGGCTGGGCACGATGGCTCATGCCTGTAATCCCAGCACTTTGGGAGGCTGAGGTAGGTGGATCACTTGAGGTCGGGAGTTCAACACCAGCCTGACCAACATGGAGAAATCCCATCTCTACTAAAAATACAAAAAATAAAATAAAATAAAATTAGCCAGGCATGGTGGCACATGCCTGTAATCTCAGCTACTTGGGAAGCTGAGACAGGAGAATTGCTTGAACCTGGAACGTGGAGGTTGTGGTGAACCAAGATCGCACCATTGCACTCCAGCCTAGGCAACAAGAGCAAAACTCCATCTCAAATATATATATATATATAAAATAAAATGATGTTATTTAAACTATTAAATTTTGGGGTGATTTGTTATGTAGTAAGAGATAATTGGAACAATCTTTACCCCATTCGGTAAATGGGAAAATACAGGTAGAACAAGGCAAATGACTTGCCTAGATAGCTGGGCAGCAAGTGGGGATGGACTCCAAGACTTTTAATTCTTAGCCCCATTTTTTTTACTTTATCTTAATTGAACTATGAAAACCCATAGCCATCATTAGCAAAGAGCACTTACCTTTAATTTTAACTAAAGTAACATTATCTGGCATTCTGTAGCCTGGTGTCAAAAGAGTTCTTTGGCTCTGTTCTAAGTGCTTTATGTCCACTTACTTACTGAATCCTCAGAACAACCCTATAAGGTAAGTGTTATTACAATCTCTAAATTATAAATATGGAAATCGAGGCACAGAATGATTAAGTAATCTGCCAAAGGTCATATAGCTGGAGGGGAGCAGACAGGGATTTGAACCGAGATATTTTTGTTCCTGAGAACTGCTGAGGCATATTGTCAATCAAAAAAGCCTGGGTATCTTAGATCGCTTCCACTTAATAGATCTCTTCTAATAGAGATGATATGAATTCATGGCCACTGTGTGTGGCTCAGTGCCTCATATGGCTTCCACCATGAGTAATTTCTAAAAGGTCTCGAGAAGCTTCCAGGAGACTTGAGACCCATCAACTGTTCACTTACAACAACACGGAGCAAAGCTAAAAAGGATATAAATGCTTTATATCCAACTGGGTGCAGCATATTTTTGTCTGCCTGAAACCCCAACAGTGAAGCCAGGGCCACCCAACGAATGCCACAATTAATTTCCCAGAGCGCAATATTGCCTGTGGGAAGAGGAGGCGCCGGCTCATTTCTTATTCATGAAGTCACACTGCCAAGCTTCATTTGCATGAAGTAATTTCTGCTGCTGCTACCCTACCATAAAATAAATCCATTTCTCCTACAGGATCTAGTGTCTTTACACTAAGAGAAATGAGTAAGCAATATATGCTATAAGAACACACCCTTTGGACCATCTTAATCAGAAACATGTCTGTAGCTAGCAATAAGTGATTTTATACAAATATAAAATGTTTTGGACTCAAAGTACTCAAGGGCAACTCTGCCTCAAGATCTGTTTTTGGCAATGTGTTTAGTGTTTCTTCCTGCTTGGCCAAACACTGAGATAGTGGAGTTGTGGAATTATAGCTACTGTACCATCATCCAGAAAAAAAGAAAAAGAAGAAAGGAAGGGAGGTCAGTAGCCAACCAAATCCAAATTAGATGAGTTACTGGAAATGTAGATGACTCCATGTGTATAGACAGAATAGTGGTCCTGTAACGATATCCACATCCTAGTTGCTGGAACCTATGAATATATTACATGCAAAGGGGACTTTGCAAATGTAATTAAGATTAAGGACCTTGAGTTGGGGAGAATATTCTGTATTATCCAGGTGAGCATAATCTCATCGTGTGAATCCTTAAAAGTGGAGAAACTTTCCCCACTGTAGACAGTCAGAGAGAGATGTGATTACAGATGAATGTTCAGAGAGAGGCAAGGTTGCTGGCTTTGAAGATGGAAGAAGGAGCCATGAACCAAGGAATGTGGGCAGCCCCTAGGAGCTGGAAAAGTCAAGGAAACAGATTTTGCCCCTAGAGCACCCAGAAAGAAACACAGCCCTTCCAATGCCTTGATTTTAGCCCAGTGAGACCCTGTCAGACTTCTAACCTATGAAACTGTAAAATAACAAGTTCGTGTTGATTTAAGCCACTGTGTTTTTAGGAATTTATTACAGCAGCCATAGAAAATCAATCTTTTAATCTCTTGATACATTTTGTATCAAGAGATCTTTGCCACTCACTAGCTGTGTGACCCAGCCTCAGTAACCTTACCCATCAGAACTAACATTCCTCAGTGAATCAGAGCAAATTAGATAAAGCATCTGAAAGTTTTATAAGTCTTAAAGTGCATTGCAGAGATAAGATTTTAATATCATTAGTATTGTTATTCCAGTCAATTATACTCTGTTCAAGGACAGCCCAGGAGGGATGGCTGGAACTTTCTAATTCATAACGCTTAAAAGTAATTTAAGCAACTAATACCATCTTCCTCCTGATCAAATAGTTTTCAGAGATGAAAATAGTAAATTAAAAAAAAAAGAGACAAAAGGTGCTTAATCACTTCTTCAGGACACTTTTCAAGCTCTATTCTGGATAGTAATTGGAGACACAAACGGGTGTATCAGCTTTTTACTGACATGCTAATGGTATGTAACAAACTACCCTGAAAGTCTGTAGCTGAAAACTGGAAACATTTATTCCACTTATGAGTCTGTAGCTCTGTGATCTTGGTGGGGTGGTTTGGCAGGACACTGCTGGCTATGGCTCAGCTCACTCTTATAACATGGTCAAATGGCTGCTGGGTGACTGGTCCCTTCTCCACATGCCTCTCACCCTCTGCCAGACCAGCCTGAGCAGCTTCTCATGGCCATGGAATAGAAGCAACAGTGGAAATGTGCCAAGGTCTTTGTAAGCCTCTCCATATGACATATCTCCTAAAATACCATTGGCTAAGACATGTCACTTGGCCAGACTTACAATCAAGTGGTTCTTTAGTGAAAGAAAATGCAAAGTGATGTGGCAAAAGGGCATGGAGAGGGTGTGTGTGTGTGTGTGTGTGTTTGTGTGTGTGTGTATAGAATCAGGGCCACTGATACAGTCAATTAACTGTAAAGAAAAGCAAAGGAAATTTGCTTTATTTAAAATTTATTAAGGACCTACTCTATGCTAGGAACTCATCTAGGGGACAGGAGATAAATATAACCTACCCTGTGCAGAGAACTTATATTCTAATAGAATGTCTGAGATGAGTGCCTAAGGGGCAAAAGAGTAACATTTGATGTGCTCCTATAACCTGCCAGGCCTGGGCCAGGCACTGAGGATATAGCTGTGAACCTTATATTATTACATTTACTCTACACGATAACCCTGAAATGTAGGTGTTATGCTCATCCCTATTTAATAGACTGGGAAACCAAGGTTTAGCAAGGTTAAGCTGTCTACATGCCCAAGTTCAAGATACAGAGATACATCTCATTCCAAACCACAGATTCATTCTGCTACACTATGGAAAGCATTCCTTCACTGACTCAACAAATATTTAAGTGCCTCTTTGTCAGGCACTGTTCACCTCTCTTAGAAATGACTCACAACTTTTCTCCCTTCGAGTATCTATCAGATTTCACCAACTGGAAAGAGAATGCCTGCCCTTTCCTACCTTGACCCCTGTGTAGTTAAGAGATGCTACATAACTCCTTTAAAAACAACAATAACACAACCCTCTAGCAGGAACAGTTTATCATCATTACTAAAACCTCTGGTTCACTTCAATCTTAGGTTCCTGGCCTTTTATTTATAGGGCCGTCAAAGAGGTTCCACGTCATTAATTGCTCACCATTTAGGCCAATTAGATGAGATTAGAACTTCTGGATAAATCAGCCCACACAGGTGGCAAAAGCAGCTGTGCCTGCTTAGGGTACTGGCTCTGCCCTTTAAGAAATATAACAGCCCAGAGGTCATATGAACAGGTTGGCTGGATTGTACAGCTCGCATAAAATAAATGAGCTATAGACAGATGTTGACTGTGGACTTAATTTCAACAAAATAGTCTTGAACATGGTGAGAAGTTTAATGATTTAACCATAGTACCTTGCTACTCAGTGAGAAAAAACCTTGGGGAAAAGCTAATAACAGAGCTATCAACCAAGTGACTTAAGCCTGGCTGAACAAAGTTTTGTGAATCTGATTGTGATGTGACACCTAACAGCATATGCTGAACTCAGACTCTTGAGAAAAGAAGAATCTACTTCAGAGCAATGACCTTAGTTTTCCATCTTTGGAACACAGCAGACAATAGTAGCTCAATAAATATTTGAATGAATTAATATGTAGATGAGTGAACAGATGGATAGATATGCAGACAGATGGATAGATGAAAGAATGTAACTGAATAAAAAATAAAATAAAATGAACAGGTAGGAATACATGTTTGTTCAATAAACAAATGGATTTGTGAACTTTAAAAAATTAAGTTACAATGTAGTTCTGTGGGTGAGTTGGAAAAGAAGAAAATGTTTATTGACTACCTTCTGTATGTAGCACTTAATGTATATACTTCTTCACTGAGTTCTAACTACATCTTTCCAGAGATGCCTTACTCATCCTCTGTTCAAGAAAAGCACACTGAGACTCAGGGAAGTTCCTCAGGGGACCTGACCAAAAAAAAGCCAAGGTTCAAACCTAAGTCTGCCAATTTTCTAAAGACTCTGTCCTCCCCGTTTTGGGAACCAACCTCCTGGTTTGGTAGATGAGGAAACCAAGGCAGGGAGAAGTAGAATGATTTGACCACATCAGTGGCCCCTGTGTAATAAGATCAGGGGTGCTGCCTAGATCTGCTGTCTTCTTCTCTGGAGGAGCCACATGGTGAATAGGGATGGACCAGAGAGACTAGAGCCATCAGAGCAGAGTGCAGAGTGCTCGGAGCCTGGATTCCGGAGCCAGGCTGCTGTGTCTGAATCCTGACTCTATCACTTCCTAAGTGCATGTCCTTGTGCAAGTCACTTACCTTCTCAGTGCATCAGTTTCCTTATCTGCACAATTAGGATGAGGACAAAATGACCTCAGAATTATTGTGAGCACAAAATGAGCTCTGATAGTGTCCAGCTCAGAATCTGCAAGCAATGAGCATTAGCACGTTTCTTCTTAGAGTCTTCTGTTCCAAGCCACTTTTGATTGTTTGCATTCCCAAACCTGGAAATCCCTGACTCAACACAGTGATCGATCAGAGGACTTTCTGCAGGTCCATGTGTGGTGTGCTTGGAAGCACAGAGCTGGGCCAACCGAGACATTCCAAAAGGGAATTGCATTTTTTGTCTGTGGCTTTAGGGTCACAAATTCAGGTGGCAGACTCACCTTTAGGTTAGCATAAGTCATTCACTCCCACCTCATGATTAATGATTCCTGAAAGCTCAGAACCATGTGGACCCTGAGGCCAAGGCCTGAAGCTGTTTGTCTAACCATGAAAGAGTAAGGACAAAATGCTAAATACAGGAAGAGATCCTGGATAATCTGAGGCTATGAAAAGCAAGGAATAGCAAACACACGAGACCACTCTAAGGAGGCTCCCACACTCATTCTAAAGACTCCCACTCACCAAGGGAATTAACCATTTTTTCCATCATGTTCTGGCATCTTCAGTCTCTGTCAAGGGGCCAAATCCCAGATAAAGGGGAGAGCTACCCATTATTGAGCACCTACTGCATACCGGACTATGTTTTACTTCACAAAGTCTTATACGGCGTTTACAATGTGCTGAACACAGTGTAAGCACTTTCCAAATATTAATTCATTCAATCCTCATAACAACCTGTGAGGCAGACACTACCATTATTGCCATTTTACAGATGCAGAAAGAGACACACAGAGAGGTGAAGAAACTTGCTCAAAGTAAAACAGCCAATATGTGGTAACGCCAGGATTCAACCCCTTAAGTTCTGCCCTTTGAATGGGTACCTGCTGGGATGGGTACTATCTTTAATTCCAAGAGCAAACAAGATGGCGGCTATTATACTCTCCTCTTTACAGATGAGGGATCCAACACATCGAAGGATTAGGTAACGTATCCACATGCAAATGGTAAAAGCCCAAGGTAACCCCAGGTCTGGATGAACTCAATGCCGTTCCCTTGTCATCAGGAGACATAGTCAAGAAAATTTTTTTTTTTTTGAATAATGCTAATTTCACATCATTTTAAAATAGCTTGTTCATTCAATAGCATTCTGGTAGCCAGCCTCTAAGATGGCCCTCAATGATCCTTGCCACCTAGTATTCAGGCCCTTGTGTAGCACTCTTCACCTTGAACAGGACTAACCTGTGTAACAAAAGGATGCTGCTGACCTGATGTGTTGTGTGACTTTGGAGGCTAGATCATAAAATACACTGGGGCATCTGCCTTATTCTTTCTCGAACCACTTGCTTTGGGGGAAGTCAGCTACCATGTTGTTAGTATACTCAAGCAGCCCTGACAAGGAACTGAGGCCTTCTCTTGCAGTCAGCACTAACTTGCCAGGCAAGTGGGTAAATCTTCTTAGACACAGATCCTCCAGCCTCGGTCAAGCCACCAGATGAATGCAGCCCTGCTGAACATTTTGATTGCAACCTCATGAGAGACCTTGAGCGGGAACCACCCAACTAAGCTGCTCCTGGATTCCTGATGCAAAAAAAATGGTGAGATAATAAATGTTTACTGTTTTAAGTCATAAAGTTTTGGGGTAATTTATTACAAAGCAACAGATAACTAATCATCAAGCATAAAGTTTTCAATCTTTGGGGATGCTTTTTTAATCAGAGAAAAATATCTTGAGAAAAATACTCATTCTGTGACTCTGAATCTCACCCAATGCCAGGGCACCCATTTTCACTCTCTCTACCCCGAGTTTATAGACACATGCCCACTTTTCTGCTTCTTTCTTTCTGGAAGCCTCTTACACTCTTTGGGCCTCAGCTGTATCCACCATGTCAGATGGGAGGTGGGATGATGTGATCTCCAAATCCAATATTAGCCTCCCCTTAGACCTGCCCCCTACATCCTCTGTCCTCTTTCCCCATCTCCTCTCTTTCATCTCACTGACCCCAACACCTACTTAAACATCACCTTATCAGAGAAGCCTAGACAGCAACATCTACTACTTGTTCTCCCTTAGCAATCTGTTCTTCTCTGATTTACTTTTTCTCTATAAGTTTTATTTCTATATATAATATAGAAAATTACACATAAAACATGTGTATTTATATATAATATAAAGTTAGATATATATAATTTTTATTTATCTTCTCTCTCTTATCCATGCATTTAGGCTTTATGAGAACTGCCTGCTCCTAGAATAAATCCTAGAACACAGTAGATGCTCAGTAAATGCTTGCTGAATGAATGAATGCATAACAGAACAAATGAATGATAGCTCATCCCTAAGTATTTTCTGTATGTTCTGCAACCTAGAGTTTTCAAGCAATGTATTTAATAAGCTGTATGCCATCAGCCAGTGCTATCACCTCTGGGCAGCTTTCCCTTTACCAGGCTTAATTGAGGGTCCTCTCTGCTTACAGCCAGGTTTGCTTTCCTCTCTCAGGAAACACACCACACTACAGTGGTCTGTTTATAGCCTGTCACTCCCATTACAGTCTGTGCATATGGACAGTATGGGCAGGGCCTACTTCATTTCTGGATGTCCCTTTCTTAATGGAAAACCTGGTGCTTGCTTGCTGAATTGAATAAAGGAAACCGCCAATGTGAGATAAGGAAAGAACAAACACATAAATGAAAAGAGCTTTCCCAAGGGAACTAAGCTGTCACAGGCTGAGCTGACAGCTGAGTTCGTGCCATGACCTAAGGGGCTGATAAGTGTCCCCTCCAAACTGTCCAGTCCACAAGTTATCCACGGATCCTCTGGAGACCCAGGCCCTAAGGCCTGCCTGCTTCAAGCAAGAATGCATTTCCCTGTCAGGGGGTTTCTGACCTGTTCCCATCAGGATTCTCCTCTGAGGACAGAGATCAGTCCCAGCAGGGGCAGAGGGAAGAATGAGTCACCCTAGTCCTAATCAGAAGCCTGTGATACCACAATAGCCCAGGGGGTCAACTGCTGGAGGCTAACCCAGAATGGGGAGACAAGGGTAGACCAGCCACGTGGGCTCTCATTCTACACTCAGCAACCTTCCTCCCTTAGGGCAGGCTATGCAGGGCAAGTATTCAGGAGTCTAGGTCAACCACTGGTTTTTAACTAGGTTTCACATCAGTATTACATCTTCCAGAGACTCAGGAAACCCAGGGTTGGGTCTTCATATCCTTATAATTAACAAGCTTCACAGATGACTCTAATGCATGACCTGCATTGAAAACGTCTGCATTTAGATCACAAGTTTTGCACCAGACAGATATAGGCTTAACCCCTGGTTCAGCTACTAATAATCTGTGTGGCATTAATTCTGTGTTTTAGCTTCTTCGTCTGTAAAATGGGGACAACTTTACCAGGAAGCATGAAGATTAAATGGCATATCAGTATTTCCTAGCAAAGAGCACATATTCATTAGTGTGTAGTAAATACTAGTAAGCGGCAGCTCAAAGAAGGAAGATTTGGGACCTCGAGAAAGAAAAAATTTATGGGCCAAAATGTTGTCACTTGTGAGCCAAGAGTTCAGAGAACCAAAGAGATCCTAAGTCCCTGGACAATTAAATGCATAACTATTTGTAACAGGAAGCCCCCAGATAGTGTTTGCTCCTACCCACAGTGACCTAACTGGCCCATCCATGGGCCTCTTGCCACTTCTTGCAGCTGCCTTGTCTTCTGTTCCAAGAAGGTCTGTCCCTGCTCCAGGAGAGTCACACACCACAGCACCTAGGTCAGCCACTCGTGCATCAGTTGGGGGCCTGTGCCCCAGAGGCCACTGCTCTGCAAAGCTCAGTCTGGTCTGCAGGGACCAGGTCAGTGTCAGTCATCTCCACAGCTGCAGATCCAGCCAGAGGGGAGATCAAACAGTTCTCGTGCTAAGAGGATTTGCAAAATACACAGCACATTAAGCATATGAAGCTACTGGTCTGATATATTGCTTTCCTTCTTGCCTTTCTTTTTAAGGAGGCAAAATAATTTTTCTTACAGCGAATAGAGAATTGAACTCCACTCTCTGACTGGCATTCATTAAGTTCAGGGCTCTTCCTCCAGGTCAAAGAAGATGCTAGAAGGGAATAGTCAGGAGGGATGTCAGGGAATTTAGCAACTATCCCAGGCAGCTCTAAAGGGATCTCTGTCTCTCCAATCCTACCTGCCACATGCCCCACCCTGAAGGCTCCATCCGGTGGCAGTCCCAGGGGGCTGCATCAGCCAGCGAGGGGGCACTTTCTGTTCACAAATGCCCTGCAGAACTGGCCTCTCCAGGGATTGGTATAGCTCAGGGATGCTGAGCTTTTTTATAATAGGGGAATGATAAGTCATGTTTAACTATATACTTTAACAATATTTTATGCTCATGGACATATCACAGATATTACAGAGAGGCTTTAAGAAGAAGGAAAAAAAATCACCAAAATCTACCTCCTAGAGATAAACGCTATTGGTGTGTTTCTCTCCTAACATTTTCAACAGATTCCTACACACTTATGAGATCATGCTGTTTAAATATGTGTGTAATACGATTTTAAATTTCTACTAAAATGCCTTTGATCACCTTCATTGTGGTATTGTGGTGGTGGTTGTGCAGATACCTTTAATTCCAGGATAGTATTCTACTGGAGGAGAAGGATAATGGAGGGAGGGAAGAACCAACTAGGAGGAGGAAGGGGCGGGGATGGGGGAGGAGAGAAGGATTGCTGGCTCCACCCAGTGATTAACCAGAACCGGGCACTGTGCAAAGTGCTTTATGTACATTCTTTTATTTTACCCTTATAGCCACATTATCAACCTGAACTATTATTATCAGCCTACTTTCTACATGAGAAAACTGGCTCTGAGAGGTAAAGTAGAAGGTGCTCCAATGACAAAGAAGTTAAGGAGCTGAGGTGAGACTTAGAATCTGGTCCAGCACCAGACTTCACCTCTGGAACTCACAACCACTGACTTTGGATGTACCATGTCACATCTAACCTCTCCTCTTTTGGTGAAAATACAAGCATCTTTTTTTTTTTTTTTTTGTAATAATACTAGCATTGAATATCTTTGTCCACGTGACTTTAAACATTTGTCTTATAAACTTTGAATAAAATCCTGAAAGACAAAGTTTTTAAGTTTTTATAAAGGAGGGCCTTTATATCTATTGGGATTTGCTTTTGCTAAATAGAACAGAGAAAGTCAAAATACCAATCGTTTAAATGAGACAGAGGTTTATTTTTATACAAGAAGTTGGTACTGTACCACATGAAGTGGAAGATGGCCCCTTCCAGCTTACCTTCTGATTTCCCTAGGGTATGTTTTTATCCTTATAGTCTAAGATGTCTGCTTGAACTACAGCCATCACATCCAAATTTCAAGCAGCCAGATGGAGAGGGTGATGAAGAAAGTGTGCTCCCTCTCTTTAAGACACGCTGATATTTAACATAGTAAATTTAGAGACATATTCACATTTGGCTATGAGGGAAGCTGAGAAATAGTGGCATACCTTGTTTCATTGTCTGTTGTTTAATTGGCCTCACAGATATTGATTTTTCTTTTAAACAAATTTAAAGGTTGTGGCAATACTATGTCTAGCAAATCCATTGGTGCCGTTTTCCCAATAGCATGTGCTCACTTCGTGAATCTCTGTCACAGTTTGGTACTTCTCATAATATTTCAAACATTTTCATTATTACTGTATCTATTATGGTGACCTATGATCAGTGATCTGTGATGTTACTATTGTTTTTGGGTACCACAAACTGCCCAAGATTAGATGGCAAACTTAATCAATCAATAAACGTTGTATGTTTTGACTTCTCCACTGAATGGCCCTTTCCCCATCTCTCTTTCTCTCTCTCTCTTTGGGTCTCCCTATTCCATGAGACACAATAATACTGAAATTAGGCCAACTAATTCCCTACAATGGCCTCTAAGTGTTCAGGTGAAAGGAAGAGTCACACATCTCTCACTCTAAATCAAAAGCTAGAAACTATTAAGCTTAGTGAAGAAGACATGTTGAAAGCCCAGGTAAGCTAAAAGCTAGGCCTCTTGCACCAAACAGTTAGCCAAATTGTGAATGCAAAGAAAAAGCTTTTGAAGGAAATTAAAAGTGGTATTCCATTGACTACACAAGTGATGTGAAAGCAAAACAGGCTTTTAGCTGATATGGAGAAAGTTCTAATTGTCTGGATAAAAGATCAAATCATCCACAACATTCCCTTAAGCCAAAGCCTAATTTAGAGACATGCCCTAAATCTCTTCAATTTCATTAAGACTGAGAGAGATGAGGAAGATGCAGAGGACAAGTCTGAAGCTAGTGGAGGTTGGTTCATTAGGTTTAAGGAAAATAACCACCTCCATAACATAAAAATACAAGGTAAAGCAGCAAGTTCTGATGGGGAAGCTGCAGCAAGTTATCCAGAAAATCTAGCTAAGATCATTGAGGAATGTGGCTACACTAAACAACTGATTTTCAGTGAAGATGAAACAGCATTCTATTGGAAGAAAATGCAATTTTGGACTTTCATAGCTAGAGAGGAGACTCGATGGCTGGCTGGCTTCAAATCTTCAAAGGTCAAGCTGACTTTCTTGTGAAGAGTTCATGTAGCTGGTAACTTGAAGTTGAAGCCAATGCTCATTTACCATCTGAAAATCCTAGGACCCTTAAGGATTACACTACATCTACTACTTGTGCTCAATAAATGAATGACAAAGCCTTGATGAGAGCCCATCTATTTACAGCATGGTTTACTGAATATTTTAAGCCCACTGTTGAGATCTACACCTCAGAAAAAAATATTCAAGATATTATTGCTCATTGACAATGCACCTGGCAAGAGCTGTGATGGGGGTGTGCAAGGAGTTTAATGCTGTTTTCATGCATGCTAACATAGCATCCATTCTGCAGCCCAGAGATCAAGGACTAATTTCAACTTTCAAGTCTTATTATTTCAAAAATGCATTTCAAAAGGCTATAGCTGCCATGGATAATAATTTCTCATATGGAGCTAAGAAAAGTAAATTGAAAACCTTCTGGAAAAGATTCACTATTCTAGATGTCATTAAGAACATTCATGATTCATGGGAGAAGGTCAAAGTATCAACATTAACAGAAGTTCAGAAGAAGTTGATTCCAATCTTCATAGATGACTTTGAGAGGTTTAAGACTTCAGTGGAAGTAGTAACTACAGATGTGGTATAAATAGCAAGAGAACTAGAATTAGAAGTAAATCCTGAAGATGTGACTGAATTGCTGCATTCTCATGATAAACTTAATGAATGAGAAGTTGCTTCTTATGGATGTGCAAAGAAAATGGTTTCTTAAGATAGAATCTACTCCTGGTGAAGATGCTGAAAACATTATTGAAAATCCAACAAAGGATTTAGAATATTATACAAGCTTATTTACTAAAGCAGCAGCAGGGTTTGAGAGGATTGAGTCCAATGTGAAATAATTTCTACTGTGAGTAAAATGCTATCAAATAGTATCACATGCTACAGAGAAATCTTTTGTGAAAGGAAGAGTCAATTGACCTGGCAAACTTCATTGTTGACTTATTTTAAGAAATTGCCACAGCCACCCCAACCTTCAGTAACTGCCACCCTAATCAGTCAGCAGCCATCAACATTAAGGCAAGACCCTCCACTAGCAAAAAGATTACGACTCATTGAAGCTCAGATGGTCATTAGCACTTTTTGGCAATAAAGTATTCTTAAATTAAGGTATATACATTGTTTTTAAGACATAATGCTATTGCATACTTAACAGACTATAATATAGAATAAATAGAACTTCTGTATGTACTAGGAAAATAAAAATTCATGTGATTCACTTTATTGTATTGGTCTGGTATTGAACCCACGATATCTCCAACATATGCCTGTAGTATTTAACTGGGTGGGAATATGTGCCCAGCTAAATATTGGGGTTCTGAAACTGTGGAATAAAGAAGAATGTATATTTCAGCCTCCTGTGGATCCCATGGCAGCATTCCTCTCATGGGGCAGAAGTCAGGAAACAGTTTGGGGGAGAAGCATCTAATTTCATCAGAAACATTATAATAACAATAGTTAGCATAGACTCAGTACCTAGTATATCCCAACACTCCACAAGACAGTTCTCATATGTCATCTCTGATCTTACAGTGAGAGAGCTGAGAATCAGGCCCAGGTGATTCTCTAATGTGCTGAGCACCAACTCCATGCAATTTAACTTCTGGCATCCAAGCTGTTGTTTTGCCTCACAAGATGTGCTCTTGTAAGTCAGACTATGACCCTCATTTCATGGATAAAGAACTGAGATGTACGAAGTGATAAAAGTTACTCAGATCTGCCTGTGAATAATGAAACTGGAAGCACTAGTCTATGTGAAACTAGAGTCTCTGCCTTCCCACATCATAGTACACAGTGTTCCTTTATTTTCTAAGAAATGTATTATTAGAAGTGACAGCAGAGGTAGAAAGGCACCACAATTTTCACAGTGCCCTTCTTCTTCCCTTTTCTCTTTCATAGGAGTTTAAGACACCAATGTCGGGTCTCAGGGTTTGAATGATTTGTGGATGGGGATTCAACTAAGGTGTGGACCTTTGGGAAAGGGATAATGGGCCCTTGTATCTTCACAGTCCCAGAGACTCTTCCTTTGCTGAGACAGTCTCACCACCTCTCCTGCTTGGGAAAGGAAACCTTCTGGACACTGCTTTCTCTGTCCATGGAGAAACAGACCCTCAGGCAGTAGAAGAGATGCTGGGTTCTGGGCCCAGGCCAGGAATGACTGAATGGCAGACTCCTGAGAGCAGAGTCCCAGTGTCCTTTGAGTCACTGTCTGTCCAAGTGACACAAAGTATCCTGGGGGAGAAAACTGTCTGCTTTACTCCAAAGAAAGGAGGACAGACAGTGTTACCCTCTAGACTGGAAGACCTGTCAGTAAGCATCTGAAATACTGCATGAAGAGTTTGGCCTCATGCCTTGTCCATGGTAAATGCTCAATAAATGGCAACATCTGAACATTTATTTGTACATTATTTGTATTTGTACATGTATTTGTATATAATTATGTCAATAATAATGCAAAGGTGGAATTTTTTGTTATTATTAGGTGCCACTATTGAGCAATAACTAGCTGATAATTTTCTATGCATTATTGAATTTAATATTTCTAACAATGCTGTGAAATAAGGGTTATGATCCCCAATTTAGAGGTAAAGCAAATGAAGATTTATGAATTCACTTCCTGTGGGGCACACATCTGGGAGGGACAGAAGTGAGATGCTAACCCAAGGCCATCTGATTCCAGTTTTCCCACCCTCACCTTTACCTTGCCATCTTCACATTTGTGCCACGTGATTGAGCATAATCCAAAATGTGCTGCCTTAGTTATTCTCAATGAGAACACCCTCTATCCATAGCCATTCCTCCTTAGTAATGCCTGCACATTGAATGAGTAAAAAGGATGACAGTCTCAAATACACTGAAGTGTTATTGTGACTAATAAAGTTAGTTATAACATCACTATATTTAGAATAGCTTCTTGTCATTTTGCATCTTTTCAATCAATGGACACAAAAAGCAAAATTACTAAGTTGGAGGAGGGCAGTGGTCCCAGATATCTTGCAGTTCTGATTCACCAACCCAACCCCCTTATTTTACACGTGGAAAAATTGTGGGAAGAAGAGGGTCACTGCCATGTCTGAGATCACTTAGTGACAGCATGTGATATTTAGCTTGCTTTCCTGAAGCTGGGGAAATGGGGAAGGTACTTCCTAATTTTTAGGATATCACTGGTATTTTTTACATGCATGACTCCCCTAAACACTAGAAGCATGCATTAGCTATCTCTTGATGTGCAACAAATTATCCCAAAACTTTGTGGCTTGAAACAACAATTTGTGTGTGTCAGTAATCCAAAGACAGTTTAAGTGGGTCCTCTACTTTGGGGTCTCTTAAAGGCTGAAATCAAGATACTGACTGGGATTACAGTCATGGCTTCTGAGGCACAGGATCCCAGAGGGAGATTATAAGTGGATGTACCTAAACCCTGTCAAGGTTTAATGGGAAAAACTTACTTCCCAGCTCACTCGCATGGTTGTTGGCATGGTTCAGTTCCTCACAGGCTGTTGCACTAAAGGTCTTAGTTTCTCACTGGCTGTTGGACAGAGGTTGCCCTCAGTTCTTGACAAATGGACCTCTGTAACATGGCTGCTGACTTCACTAAGGTAAGCATTCCAAGAAGGCTATAGAGAGAGCTCAGCAGGATGGAAGTCACAGCCTTTTGCAACCCAATATGGAAGTGAGATCCCATCTCTGTTGCCACATTCTATTTGTTAGAAGCAAGTTAATAGGGGAAAGGATTACCCAAGGAATGAACACTGGTGGCTGGGATCATTGGAAATGTGTCAAATGTTCTTATTACAGAGTATCAGCTCCTTTTCCCATTTTAAGAAGCTGTTACTTTTTTGTATGAGGAACATTTTTTTAAATCGGAATGCCCGTCAGCACTGAACAAACAGATCCACTTGCAGGTGTCCTTGCAAGTGACGAGTCTTTACATTCTAAAATTGTTGAGTCATTTCTACTGGTGGCACCCTCTCTCTGCTTCAGACTCAGGCTCAGAGAGCAGGACAGCTGAAAGAGATCTCAATGTCCTCTAGGTATTTTCTAGATAAAGAGGCCCAGTGAGGGAAAGCCACTTGCCCAAGTAATGTGCCTGAGCCCTAATATTTGGTCTTTAGCCCTAGATCCCCTGTGGGTAGAGGGGTTTACTGATATCCTTATCATCCCCTGACATCCAGGAGAAAACACTTACTTGGTTGCAAATTTCCTTGGGCATCCTGTGGGGCCTGCAGAAGCTCTTTTGGTGGAGGATGCTGATTCAAGGATCCCAGAAGGTGTTTCAATGGATAGAGAATTGTTCTACATCTGAGGAACTGCACATTCATCCCTTCACTCACTCATTCATAGGAGGCTTCAGAGAGAAGATGATGCCTGAGCTGAGTATTGAAGTATGAAACATGGAGAGGGTTACTCTATTAGCCCATTCTCACACTGCTACAAAGAACTGCCCAAGACTCGGTAATTTATAAAGGAAAGAGTTTTAATTGACTCACAGTTTCACATGGTTGGGGAGGCCTCAGGAAACTTACAATCATGGTGGAAGGAGAAGCAAACTTGTCCTTCTTCACAGGGCAGCAGGAGAAAGAAGTGCCAAGCAAAAGGGAGAAAAGCCCCTTATAAAACCATCAGATCTCATGAGAACTCACTATCACAAGAACAGCATGAGGGTAACTGCTCCCATGATTACTTCCCAATGGGTCTCTCCCATGACAATTACCTCCCAATGGGTCCATCCATGACACGTGAGGATTATGGAAACTACAATTCAATGTGTTCAAGATGAGATTTGGATAGGGACATAGCCAAACCATATCACTGACTAAGGCAGAAGTACCAAAAAGACCAAAGGCCTGAAGGATTGAAAAAATGACGAGGAAGACCATCACTGAGTGGCTTCTGAGGCACAGGGTCCCAGGGAGAGATTATAAATGGATGCATCTAAGCCATTCCTGTTCCTTTGCAGTCAGCCTCAATTCCACCCACAGCTACTCTGCTACCACCCACCTTTGCTTGATTGGCTTTGCAGTCCAGAGGCTGTACTGGGCAAACATCAAAGGAAGGGTGTTTTGCACCTGTTGTGCAGGGATACTGTGGGGTGATGCTTTTGCTGTATCCCACTCCTGAAGGGCTGCCAAGCTCACCCTATTGAAAGGAACAAACCTCAAGGGCAGTGCCAAGCTTCCCTGCTGGCATCAGGTGGAGGGTACATGGTGGAGGAGGCTCTTGCATTCATTTCTGCCCAGCCTCCTTTCTCTTGCCCTGAAGTCACTCTCAAGCTTGCCCTGCACACTGCAATAACACAAGCCTGGCACTGCAATAACACAAGCCTGGCACTGGCACAATTGGAAAACAAGTCATGTTTGTTCCACGGCATCTTCATTCCATAGAATCCTGCCCCTGGACACTCTGTGCCCTACAACTTGGATTCATCCCCTGGTCTCCCCACACTAGTTCTTGGTCTCTTTCTTTTCTTTTAAAAAAATCCTTAATAGATCCTCTCATATAAAAACTCATCCCAACTGTTACTGTCCTTTCAAGAATCTTTTCCATGGGAAGAAAATTTAACCCAATGGGCATTAATGGCTGAAAATGAGTTTGTTGAATTCATTTTCCAGGTGCCATATTTAAATGTCCACAGTTGATTTTGGAGATCATGTCTCCCCAAAGGAGTCATTGAATTAACAGGTTAGTGAAGATATTTGGGAGTGGATGGGCCTTTAAATGTCCCTCAGTCAAGCCCTGTATGTTGGTAACTTCCTGGTAGTCTGGTCCCAGGCTAGAAGTTGAAGCAATCCATTCTTTCTGCTTCTCTATTCTCTCACCTCCCACTTGGACCTGAAACCCAGATGGATATCTCAAGCCAAAGGGTTCTGTGTATAAAAAGTCAGGGCTAGAAAGAGCCTTGGATAACACCACCTCTTGACCCTTCCACACATACACTTTGTGGATAAGGAGATATCACTAAGCAGGGAAAGCAACTTGCCTAAGGCCACACAGCAAGTTATGGCAAAGTAAAGTTCTTAGGCCTCTAAATAAGGATCGTTATCTTATCTAGATACCAGGGGTCCACAGGAGTTGCTTGTGATAAGTTCTAGGACAAGGTCAGGTGGGGAATGGAATAACTGAGTCTGCAGCCTGAGCCTCTAGTGCACAGGAAGGAATGAGTGTATCCCAAGACACAGGAATTTGTTCTAGCCTTGGGGCCACAGCTGCCCCATGGATAGAGGATTCTTCTACATCTGAGGAACTGCACATTCATTCACCACGCAGGGTCTTCCCTCAGGTCTGTCTGGATGGGTGCTGACTGGTGGGGGGGAAGCAGGCAGGTTAAAGCCAGACCCCATGCCAGCTGCCAAAGTAAGCGCTGCAACTGGGAGGTTTCTCTCACACCTGTGGGTCCATCCATCAACACTATCCCTGCCTGACCACAGCAGCCTATCGCTGTGGGGCTGGAGAGGATGTGGGGTGGAGAGCTGATGGGGGAGGAGTTAGGGTGGAGGTAGACAAAGTCTATTGCTGCCTCCTCCTGAGAAAAAAAGAATACCAGAAGCTGGAACTTTCTCCAAGAGGGGTCCAACCCTGAGAATAGAGAGCTGTCATCCCAAGGTCTAGGAGAACAGACCCCAAGGTCTAGGCAAAGGCCTCTCAGGGTCAATAGCTAAAGTGTCCCTTCCTCTAGGCACAGAAGTGTCATTTGGCTAAGCTGCTCTTTTGGCGGCTGATTTCCAGGGGACTACTATGATTCCTAAGAAGAGATACTTTCTAACAGCCAGAGCTTTGAAATAGTGGAACCAGCACCCTTGGAGTAGGTGACCTCCCTGTCATCAGAGGTGTATAAGAAACAGTTGAACCAGTATCTGAGGATGCTGCAGAAGTAACCAACTGCAAAGTACCTTCCAACCTCTCAAGACAGAAGGCAGCACAGTACAGAAGAAAGAGCCAGCCTTTAATTAATATATTCATTCCTTAGGGGTCTTAGAAAGCTCTGAGGCTGTGTGCGTGTGTGTGTCTGTGTGTCATTAGTCACAAATCCAAGGTCACTCAGGGCACGGAGGAGATGGAGATCAGTGTAGCAGAACTCGAGAGGCAGAAGAGGCAGTACTTCAGTTAGCAAGAAGGCACGTGGACCCACCTCCTAACAGTCTGTGACACTCTAGAGGGGTGGAATGCTGTGGATAAGACCTGTTGAGTTAAAATTTGGGTTCTAGAATCAAGAAATTTTGGGTTTCATTCTGGCTCTGCTGCTTCCTGGGGCATGTCATTTTACCTTCATGTGCCTCAGTCTTAACTTCTGAAAGACAAGGACAGTAGTCCCCCATTAACAGCGGGGGATATATTTCTAGACCCCGCCCCCGCCACCCCACCAGTGGATGCCTGAAACTGTGGATAGTACGGCACCTGACTGCTGTTAATCAGAACATGTTTCTGTTTATGTCATTCACCAACAAACTTAATACCTTTTCTATTTTAAAGAAGCACTTATCATACACTATGGCTATAACTTTTACAGCATAAAGAGGGGCAGCAAAAGTAGCGTGCGTTTTTTTCATTCTTCACAATTTCCTCCTTCTTAGCAACCTTAGCATATGACTTTTTTCTTCTCTTATTAAGTTGAGAACTTGCACCTTTTCACTTAAAAGTAGCACTTCAAGCCTTCTCTTTGGCACATCCAAACTGCCAGCATCACTACCCTTGTGCTTTGGGCTTATTATTAAGCACAATAAGGGTTACTTGAACATAAGCACTGCAATACCATGACAGTTAATGTGATAACTAAGACAGCTACCAAGTGACAAATGGGTGGGTGGCGTTGACAGCAAAAATACACTGGGCAAATGGAGGATTCATGTTCTGGGCAGAATTTCATCACACTACTCAGAATGACATGCAATTGAAAACTTAAAGATTGTTTGTTTCCGGAATTTTTCATTTAGTATTTTCAGACTATGGTTGACCACAGGTAACTGAAACCACGGATAAGAGGGGACGACTATCTACTCATAGTACTACATGTCTACAACAAATTGCTTTGAGGATCTTGTTTAATTGGAGAGCAGACCAAAGGACTTAACACTGTGTCTGGCAAGTGGCAAGCTTGGCTCAATAAATGGAAGCTGGTATTCATTTTAACACAGGTGTGTGGGGCAGGCAATGGTGCACAACAGCCAAGAGAGACATGGTGGGAATGTAAGCTGCTGCCTTGCCTCAGCCCTCCCTATAAACAACGCCCCATAGCCCATATACACATGCACATACACACATATGCACGTGTGTGTCTGTGGAGTCTCCGTATGTCTCCAGCACACTGGCACTTAGGGAAAGACTGAAATTGATCCCAACTGCCTTAAAGAGAATACCCATTTACCCATGTCTTGAACAGCATTAAGGTATGCTGGGCACTGCTCAGGTGGTCCTAATATGCATTTTCCTCCATGCCACTGCCCATCTGACCAGCTCAGGCTGACTTCACTGCCTCTCTGGACCTTGCTCAGCCCATGTCAACAACCTTGACTTGCAAAGGCTGCTGGGGAGGGCAGTGCTGTGTGGTCAGAGTGACTCACACTAACTCCCCTCAGACTCTGTCCTTCCCAGTCATCAACAGCAATGTGCCCTCTCCATTTACAGTGAATTCACACAAGTCCTCAAGCATTGAGTCAGCCCCGGATGGACCCATGGAAAACTGCCTTTTTCCAATTCCACAGGCAACAATAACCCTGGGGTCCTACAGAACATTCATTATGGTCCAGGACAGTTGAGTTTAGTTGTAGAGAGCTCAGGTAACAGGAGACTAACTCAGCAGCACATTCTCATTACTAGAGACTCGACACAGTGGAGCAGCAATGGTCCATGGTGGAAATTTTTCTTGGAGTTGATCCTGGAGCTGATGTCTTCCTTTTCTTAGGGAATATAGATGGGCTTCAGTTTCACTATCTATAAAATGGCAATAATCATGTTACTTGTCTTCTTGTGTTGTTGTGAAAATGTAATTTAGTCAGATTATATTAAATGTAAAGTTCTGGGCATGGTGCTTATCCACAGCAGACTTTTAATAAATGGATAATAAATTTAACATCACAAACACATAAAGTTATTATCCTTCTCTGCGAAAAGCAATGGGAATCTTCCACCTGAGTCAGACCTGCTCTCTATGTATTTGCCTGGGATTCTGTCTTTGACAGTAACATGAAGGGGCATGCTGTGGATGACGGTGTGAAAGCCATCTTAACTGACCCTTTACTATTAAAGTGCCTGAGGTTCGACAAGTGTGCAGAATCTAAGGGATAGATTCCATCTTGTCCCTCCACATCTTTGTGGGCCAACCATGAGATACATTGTAGATATTTAATGGCCTTGGCATGCATGACGTATCAATACACTCAACCACAGAGTATGTTTTTTGTGTGTCTCAAGGCATAGCCGGCATGAAATGTTTAAAAATCGAAGAGCAGCCTCTACATACAGACTGTTTACTATGTGCTGGGCACTGCCCCAGGTGCATTACATGGATTATTTCATTTAATCTTCCAAACAACCTCATAGACATGGCCATTACTCTGCTTGTACTGCCGTATAAGTACCGCATGCGACATGGCCATTACTATTTACCCCATTTTGCAGATGGAAGAGTAGAGGTTTAGAGGGCTTAAGTATTTTGCCCTGCAACACCCACATTCATAAGTGGAAGAGTCAGTACTTGCACCCAAGTCTTTCTGCCTCCAGCATATCATCTCTTAACCACTGTTGGATATTTAGCAGAAAATAGCTGCAAGACAAAAATGAGGCTCAGGGGCTTTTACAGAGCAGTGGTACAGATGTCCTCACCTGGGGTTTCACAGAGTGAAAGCTCTTCCAAGAACTTTCTCCTCTCTGCAGAGCCCTTAGAGCTGGTTTCTAGGCCACAGTTCACAAGTCCAGGCCTGGGGCCAGAAAAGTCAGGTGCTCCTTGGGCCCCTGGCTTTTCTGCCAGCCGGAAGCTACCATTGTCCCTATCCATCCAGTACAAGGACAAGGAGGTAGAGCTTCTCCAGGATCCTGTGGGGAGTATATGAATGTATGTCATTCTTGTAGATATCAAGATCTTGAATCTTGATTTGATTCAGTGGTGGACATGAGTTACAAATGGCCCTAAGGTCTGTGCCCTACAACCTACCAGCAGTCACCTGTCTGGGCTGCAGGTGCTGTAGATCCTTACAGCTGAGGTCTCACGAAGGCCATCTGCTCAGCCCCACACCATCATCTCTCTATCCCTCGCCTTCAGGCTCTGTCTGCACATGGCATGATTGGCCAGTAAGCAGCCCCAAAAGAGAAAGTTCAGAGAGGAAACACGTGAGTGGGAAAAGAAAGATAGACAGACAAAGCACCCAGCAGCAGCTGGTCTGGGAAGCTGGACCCTCACCTCTAATCTTGGTTTCTGCAGTCAATGGGGGAGAAATGCCACAATTTACATGACAAGGACCAAAGGAGAGAATTATGGCAAATCAATTCTGCATGAGGAGATAAAGCCCCCTATTTAATGTATGCAGTGAAAGGTAGAAATTCAATTCTCATAATGTCAGATGATGCTGATTAAAACTGACATTCACGATTAGTATGATGACTTTTCCTTCTCTTCTTGGATTTGAAGAACAAACAGGCCCCATAAAGACAGAATTGCTGAACACCATTGTTAACAGGCAACTGAATAAAGAAAAGGCTGCTCCGGCCCCCACTACAGATACCGTCAGGAGAAGTTGGCAAATGGCAGAGTCCAGCACCACCTTGGGAAGCCTCTGGAATCCAAATCCAGTCCTGGTCAGCCACACACAAGCTGTATGCCCTAGGGCCACTTTTCCTTTCTAAGCCCATTTCCTCCTTGAATAAACAAATGTGCAGTGTCCCCCAAAGCTTGCCTCAAAGATGCCTCAAGAAGAAGGGGTTCCTGGTAAAATATATCAGGATACACTGCACACTACATTCTCTGGGACCTTCAGAATGCATATTAGCCAGTTAAAGGCTCTGAGAAGTCATGCAGCAAATAAACCTGCTTAATTTTAACTCTGGGGTTCCTTAAATCAGAATTGACAAAGTTTTTTTCTGTCTAGGGCCAGATAGTAAATATTTTAGGCTTGGCAGGCTACGCAGTCTCTTGTAACTACTCAATTCTACTGTCCTAGCATAAAAGCAGCCATAGACAATATGTACATGAAAGGGAGTCACTATGTTTTCCCCCCAATGTTTTTTAAAACCAGTTTGCCAGTCTGCCCTAGACCATGAACCCCCAGCCTCCACCTTCTTTTCTATGAAAGACCTACAAACAGGCCACCTGACATAGAGGCAGGAGCTTAGTTCCGAATCCCAGTTCTGCCATTTAGTGATTCCGAATCTTTGGGTAAACGACTTAAGCTCTGTAACAACTCCTGGCACATAGCACTTGCCCTCCTGAGTGACGGGAATTAACATGACAGTTTATTGAAAGGATATACATAAAGTACTCAGCACGGCATCTGGCACATGGTGCTCAATAACTGCTCATGGTTGCGGACAACAGATTATTATTAACGTCATCTAGCAGTGGAGTATTATTTAAACACCCAAAAGAAGCAATCTCCGAAAAGGCCCCTTTTGGTGCTTGAATTCTGTTGGGAGCTGAGGAGGGGGAAAATGAGCTCCTAATATGCCACCAGAGAGAGCCACAGTGGCAAAGGCCCTCGCGGAGCTTCCAGACTCTCATCATTAATTTCCCATCAGAGTTCATCTTCCCTGACCTCCCTGTCAGAGAAGTTTCTTTAGATTCCTTTCAGCTTGGTTAATTACACCCGACACAGTGACTGGGCCACCAAATGAACTGTGGCTCAACTCACAGCCACCCTCCAGACTCAACCCCACCCAGCTGACTGGGGCAACCCCATGAAAACGTCTACCCCACTTCTGTAGACTCTACCCAGACTGCCAACATCAGGGGAGACCTCTGGAAGCTGGGAACTATGCTAAAAATGTGCACCTGTCTTGTGTAATGAAAAATAATTCCTTAGATGCCTGGCAAAGCCTCCCTTTAATTACCTCATTATGGGGGAAGCCTCGTTTCTAAAATAGACATTGTATTTGCATCGGAGTTTTTGACCTGACAAGTAAAGGGGAGTCGCCTTGGGACAGGGGAGAGATGCCTGGTAACATTTATGGAAGCCAGGAAAAACTGGAGATGGGGCTGAGAAGCATGTGTGTGTGCACACACACAGGGTAGGGGTTAGTGCAGCAGGCAAGATCAAGGCTTTTGCCTTAGGTGGTCAAGGCTTACATTGGGCACTAGCTTTTCATTGCACTTACCTTCATATTTGCAGAAGAAAGTACTCACAAACACATTGTAGGTGCTCAACAAATTTTAATGGGCTGATTAAAATATTTGACGAATTAATTAATTAGCTAATGTCCTCCCCATTCCTTGTTTTTCCTTCTGCTTTCATCTGCAAAGTCTTTGCTGTTTTCCTTTTCAGTGAACTCCAAACTGGCCTGCTCTGTCCGTTGCTTTGATGTCTCCTGCCAACTCCCCTCATCTCATCCTCTCACATTTAAAACCTTCCATCAGCAACTCTTGCAGGCACTTGGCTCCAGGTCTGCCTGTCCTGGTCTGCCTGTCCCAGGTGGGCAGTGAAACCACCCTCAGTGATCGGGACTCCCCTTTACTTTGCTGATGTGGAGCTTTGCTTGAGAAATTTTCTCCACCCTTCTCTTCTTCTGCCCATATTTGAATCTCACCTCCACCATGCCTGCCAAAAGATCTTGCTCCTGTGACCTACTGTCTTTCACCTGGCAACTGCCCACTTTTTCTAATTGGCCCTGACCATTTTCTGCCTGATAAAACATTTTTTTAAAATGTATATAGCTTAGGACCCTTATAAAGCCTCTTTGAGCATTTTGAGGGCTCTAGGATATCTTTCTAGGGAAGATCCTTGCTTATAGAAATACCTGCTGAATTTGCCATGATAGCAGCAAGTTAGCCTTTGTACTGAATGGCACTGCATTTGGCAAAGCATTGTCTTCTGGGATCTAGTGCTATATTCTGAAGGCCACCCAGGGTATAGAATTTAATTCTTGCTCAAACTTTAAGTCCGGGCTCTTCACTTTTTGGCTGAGAAACTTTGGTAATGCCCTAATCTCTCTGAACTTCTGTTTCCTCATCTGTAAAAGAAGATGTTCATGGCTAGGCATGGTGGCTCATGCCTGTAATCCCAGCACTTTGGGAGGCTGAGGCAGGTAGATCATGAGGTCATGAGTTCAAGACCAGCCTGGCCAAGATGTTGAAACCCTGTCTCTACTAAAAATACAAAAATCAGCTGGGCATGGTGGCGCATGCCTGTAATCCCAGCTACTTGGAAGGCTGAGGCAGAAAATTGCTTGAACCCGGGAGGCAGAGGTTGTAGTGAGCTGAGATTGCACCACTGCACTCCAGCCTGAGCAACAGAATGAGAGTCCATCTTAAAAACCAAAAAACAAAAAACAAGATGTTTATAATCCTAGCCTCACTGAGCTCAGGGAAAGGCCATGAAGATAAAATTAGATGATGTACATGAAAGGAAGTCTCAGGTAAACCTTCAGCCATCACAATAACAGTAACTTCCCATAGCCTACTATGTGTCAGGCTCTATGCTGGGGACCCTCATGAAGGTTCCAAGTTTCCCAATGTGGTCTCCATTGTACAGATGAAAAAACTGAGACCCAGAAAGAAGTGATGTGACCAAGGCCATATTGACCACATAGACCCAGTTCTGTCTGAATATAAAGTTCACAGTTTTCCACTCAGTCACACTGGGCATTTTGTCACTTATATGACTGTAAGATAGGAACTTATATCTCAGAGGGCAGCAACCTCAATCAATAAATCCTTCCTGTTTCAATGCAAAAAGCATAATAAATAATGCAAATAAAATCAGTGCACCTCCCTGCCTTCAAGGAGTTTTTGGTGTAATGTAAGTGGCAAACATTGCAGAAGACAGAGAACAGCAGAGTTGGACATAAAAGGGCCATAAATATGACAGGTTTTATAGGGTTTGCAATTTTTTCTTAGCAATACCCTCATCAGTGTTCATCTGTCAGCTTTGCTGGAGAGCTGCCTGAGAACCTGATTTACCTTGCGAAGGGTTTTGATAGTCTTATCCAAAAAAATCATTTAGCCTGACCTAAGACTGGCCATATTTATCTCCTTGTGACCTGCTGTGGGGGCAAAGGAGCCCTTGGGAATGCAATGTGATGGAGGGTGGGACAGTGATAGCTCCTCTCCTTTAAGCCTCCCACCTGACACCAAAGGGGGACATGAAGAGGAGAGGCAGTGGAGGGTGGGAGAAGGAAACCACATAGGAAGGTGGCAGCAACTGGGGATGCTGGTCCAGGGCAAGATGCCCTGACCCAGGGCTGAGTACTGGGAGGATCATCCTGGGCACTGAGCTTTTATGCTGGCAGGAACTTGGGCATCACTCTTTGATTCCCCAAATCTAAGCAAGAGAACACTAGTGCCCCAAGAGGCTCCATGAAACTAGGTTTCCCTAGTAAATCCACTTGGGAAACAGATGCACATCAGCTTGGAAAGTCCTGCACACAGAGATTGACTTGATTTTGTCGAACACGTGCTTCCCAGGGTACTGGATCATGGAATCCTACCATGTTACATAGAGCTAATGGTACTCACAACACAGTTCGGAGGAAACACTGCCTCCTCTTTGTTTTTTTACATGTGAGGACACTGGGACCCAAAGTGGAACAGAGTGCGGGAATGGCTGCTTAGCATCAGATCACTTGGTAAAGAACCAAACTCAGGATCCAGGCCTAGAGGTTCTGGCAGTAGCCCAGTGGTTAGCAATACAAATATCCATAGGAGTGAAGCAGGCTGGCTATAAGAAAAAATAAAAGCCTCTCGATGGTCTAGCTTGCATTAACCTAAATCTTACTAATATTGTGGGTTCCGAGAACTATTTTTTGACTGTAAAAGATACAACAGTGTAAGAATGACGTGCTCTTAAGGGCAACTGACGCTCAACTTCAGGGAGCAAAAGGTCATGGTGAAGACTGGGGCTAACAGGAATGCCCAGGGCCAAGGGGCAGCCACTTCTTGGCTCTTACCACATGAACATGCACGTCAAAAGTTGTTGCTTCTTCTGATTTCTCAAGAAACGCAGGACAGGCCAATTTTTATGCCACATCTCCTGAGCAACAATTATTTTTCAGGCTGACTTTTGTTTACATGTCCTTATTTTCCCTGTGCTAGCTTTTCCTCTCCATGGATGGCCAAACACTAGGCACTCTCAGGCAGCGGTGGGCAGAACCAGGCAGGTCAGCAGGAGGTGGAGGTTCCCTTCTTAGTCTGCTTTGCCCCCAGGGATTCCCCAGAGAGATAAATTGGGACAGCAGCGCTCCACAAACAGCAGTTTTCAACATAAATATTGCCAGGTTTGAGCTAATGTGATACCAGCCTGTAATCCAAACAAAATAGGCCATTGTCCTCTGATTATTTCTCCCCTGGACAAAAGCCTCTGAACACTTGGCCTCCCATTTTTTTAACTTCTCCATTTATGGGCCATGTTAATTTAATTCAGCAGCTCCGCCTTCCATGTGGCTCAAAAGCAGCAGTATTTGCATTTCATGATTTCAAAGCCTTTCTGGTCTGCTGGGCTTCACTGAAAAGAAAGGCTTTGTCCTCTTCATTCTGAGAAAGAAGAGGACAGAAAAACCACCCAAACCTTTGACATAACACAAAACATCCTGAGCAGCTACACACGCTGTTGCTCGTATATCAGAAACAGAGACTCAATCCCAGAATACCTGGAATGGTCCGGAATCATCTGTCCTCAGCTTTCTGGCTTCCCCCAGATGCAGGCTATGACCAGGGAGTGGAGAGGCCTCCCCTTCTCTGTGGTTGCTGACCCAGAGCCCAGTGGAGAGTTGTCTGAGCAGCTGGCTGGGCATCCTGAATGTGATGGTTGTTCATTTGACCAACTCGTTCCTTACCACCCACCACCACTATGGAGTACTGGGCACCAGGCTGGCAGCCTTGTAAGGCTTACCACATCTCAGCCTTGCGGCAGACAAGATGGGTCTTATGACTGCCACTACATAGATGGGGAAACTGAGGTGTAGAGAGGCAGAGTGATTTGCCTGAGGTCTCAAGACCTCCTGGAAATGAAACAAAGGATTCTCTTTGGACAGCAAAGCTGGCATTTTCATCTGTTTTCCGGAGATGACTTTGATTTTTAGTCCTGTGAGTGAAAATGGATTTCTATTTTCTTTTTTAATATAGATTTTTAAACTGTACAAATAATCCATGAATATATTCTTTTTATACAGCATTACAGATAAGGCCTACAGCTCAGTAGAGTACCCTCATCCACTCCTTCACTCCATTGCTATGCTTACAAGCCTCACATGCTCTCCTGCCCTTTCCAAAGCCAGCTGCTATCATCAGCGCCCACAGTAGCCTTCCACTGTTTCCTAAGTGTTTGTAAACCAAACCATACATTTTCTATGGCTACACACATGTGTATTGTTTGATGTTTTCTAATAAAATTATATCACGGTGTACATATTGTTCACACTTTCCTTATTACACTTAACACTTGGAGAACACAGAATGCAGCAGATCTAGAACTTTCTCAGTCTTATTAACATGCTCCAAAGTACAGCCTCACTGTGGTTCATTAGCGTCTCATTGTTTTCACTCTCACAAACCATGCCACCGAGCTGGCCTCGCGTTGCTTCTTTGGACACATTTACAAATATTTCTCCAGAGCTAACATGAGAAATGGGATGGCTGCAGGCAACAAGAACTGCTGGTTCTCATGCCCTTCTACTTCATCCATAGGCTAGAACCCCAGTTTCTTAGTTTGGGTTCCCTGAAATTGCCTCTGGCACAGAGCAATGAGGACCAGTTTATTGGAGAGTATGCTAGAGAGGCCATGTGTAAGGAAATGTCCAGGACTGAAAAGGAGGAGGAGTGGGCCTGTAGGCCCCAGTAGACCCGATGAGGACCTCTGGAGCTAGAATGAACCTTCAGAGTTGTCTCAACTTCAGCCAAGGGGGCTATAACTTTTATGTCAGCATAAGGCAATTATTGGCAAAAATGGTCTTCTCTGGGAAGAGGGTATACTCTTGGGTGAGACCCTTCTTTGTGGCTCTGAGCAATAATTAGAAAGGGACAGAGGTATGTACTATCAGTTGTTAGTGCTCTCAACAGCTGGGGGATAGGCCTATCAGTCCTTAAGAGCGGGGGCCAGGCGCAGTGGCTCACACCTGTAATCCCAGCACTTGGGAGGCCAAGGCGGGTGGATCACTAGGTCAAGAGATCGAGACCATCCTGGTCAACATGGTGAAACCCCATCTCTACTAAAAGTACAAAAATTAGCTGGGCATGGTGGCGCACGCCTGTAGTCCCAGCTACTCGGGAGGCTGAGGCAGGAGAATTGCTTGAACCCAGGAGGCAGAGGTTGCGGTGAGCTGAGATTGTGCCACTGCACTCCAACCTGGGTAACAAGAGCAAAACTCCATCTCAAAAGAAAAAAAAAAAAAAAGAGGGGACCTAGGTGAGGCACCACAGCATCCCAGGCACCCACTTCCAGTGTGGCAGCCAGAATTGCAACTCATTTCCAAGCTTCCCTCACAGCCATGTGCATGACACTGGGTTCTGATTGACAGAACATGGGCAGAAAGGTGAAAAACCTCCAGGTTGTACCTTAAAGGGAAGGTGTGTGATGCCAACTCATTTCGCTTTTGCAGGAAAGGAAACTTCAGTGTCACTTTTATTTGGAGTTTCTCTGAAAAAAAGCTGAAAGTACGAGTTGACTTATCAATTATGAGGTCATCGGATATGCACTTTTAAATAAATTTAATAGATATGATACTACAAAGCCTCTCTCCCCATGCCTACCTGCAGAGTATGAGCATGGAAATGACTTTGTACTGAGCTATCTGCACCATTTAAAACCTGGGCCTATGTCTGACTTATCTTCAAGAGTTCTAGCAGCAGATAAGGGTTTGGTCAGACACATGGAAAAAAGCCAGCTTAACTTGGCAGGAAATAGGCCCAAATAGCCCTGATGAAGCCACATAGCTTCTGGCTTCAGTTGGCTCTGGCCTCAAGAAAACATGGCTAGGAAAATCAGGAAGGACTAAAGAAGCTGTATGGGTCTGAAGCAGAGCTCTGAGCCCTGGAACCTGGGCCCCATCCATTCTCAGCATGGCTGCTCTCTCAGAAGCCTTGGGAAGTTCCCATGGATCCTCTGTCTTCTCATCTGGAAAATGGAGCTTGCTGGCCTGCAGCACAAAGGGTGGGCTCTTCACCCAGACCTGGCAGGCATCCAGTCATTTGCGGTTCTTTTATGCATTGCACAGCCAAGCGCTGGGGAATCCTAACGGTGAGTAGACAGCACCAGGCTTGGCTGCCTCTGCTGAGTAAATGATGGTTTTACCATTGAAACTTCGGGCAGTGCTTCATCTTCCTGGCAACTACCGCTCGGTTTAATAGCACTGCCTAAATCAACCAGGAAACGAGCCTTGGGGAAACAGCATCAAGGCAGGAAGGTAACAACACTTCCTGAGGCCTGCTGTGGACCAGGAGTTTACAAATATCATCCCATTTAATCTTCTCGACAATCTGTGAGACCAAACTATGACTGCACAAGAGGAAATTAGGACCCAAAGTGATTAAGGAATTTGCCCAGTCTGACAGCATGAGGCTACTACACCTGCCCTATATTAAGGATGAGGATGGTAATGTAATCAGTATCCAGAGGTAATGGAAGGTAATGGTTGCAAACATAGAGCCTGAGTCAGCTCTAGCATTTACTCTCTGCATGATTATGCGCAGCTGCCTAACCTCGCTAACACTCAGGCCCTGCACTGGTAAGACTGTGATGATAATAGCGCCTCCTTCACCAGTGAGAAGGAAATCCGCAGACAGTCCTGAAGTAAATATCACATGGCCAGCACAGAGGAAGCACTCAAGAAATAGTGATTGCTATCGCTTCATATTAATACTGCTATATGTTGGGCACTGACTGTGTGCTGGACATCACTGACTACGGGCATTATAAGCATTTTTCTCATCTCAACCACCTGCTGATGTGAGTATTACTGTTTCCAACTCACAGACGAGTAAGTGGAGACTTGGGAAGTTAAAGTGACCTGCACAAAGGAACCAACTGCCTCCTTGGTGTGTATGGTTGACATGGAGCCCCATCTCGACCTTAGTGTGTATTCAGAAGGGCACTGGTAACATGAGGATGTGGCCAGGAGTGGTAGGGGTCATTTGTGAAAAGGCACAGAAGGCAAACTTCAATGAAAGTGCTAGAACACTGCTGTAAGTCTGGGGGACACCAAATGGTCCTTCATTAAAATGAAAGAATTTGGAGTGGGCTGATTTTATCTCTTTCTCCCACCAGTTCCCTTCTAGACACTTTGCCCTGCTCTGTGGCTTGGAAGGCTGACTCTACAGACTACATTATCTGGGCTCCCTTACCCTCTTGGTCAATGAGAGACACTGACAGAGAAGGAAGAGAAGAGAGATTGGGTGGTTATCCCCCATCTCCCTCCCTGCTATGCTTGTCTCATTCCTCTCCCCAAACCTAAGGGAGCCCCTTATCCAAGTCTGCAGTTCTTCCACCGTGATCTTTGGGTCTAAGAGTTGGAATACTGATTGCTTTTGCCAATCCCCATTGGTTCCCCTAACCCTGCTGCAATGGTTTGAATATGTCCCTCAAGGTTCATGTGTTGGAAACTTGATCTCTGATATAACAGTGTTGGGAGATGGGACCCTTAAGAGGTGATTAGGTCATTATGGTCATGATAGATTACTGTCATTGTCATGGGAATAAGTCTATCATCACAAAAACAGGTTTGTCATTAAAGTGAGTTTGGCTCTGTCTCACTCTCTCTCTCCTTTGCCATGGGATAATTCAGCAAGATGCCGGCTTCTTGATATTGGACTTCCCAGCTTCCACAACTATAAGAAATAAATCTCTTTCTTATAAATTGCCAAGTCTCAGGCATTCTTTTATAGCAGTATAACATTGATTGAGACACCTGCACATGCCTTGGTAAACTGTCCCTTGATTAAGTCCTCTCCAATCACCCTTTCCAGTGTCCCACCTGCTTCCTACTGGAACCCTGATCTAGTCTTATAAGATTCCTAGGAGCTTATAGTACAGGGATGTTACTGGAGTCATAAAAAATATCTGGAATCTGTCTAGGGAATGGTCTAAACACCTACATGAGAGATCAGAGAAGCCAACAGCTCCTTGAAGCCCCATGGCTCCACTAGCACTAATTCACTCACTATTCTGGGTCTTCCACCCCTACCTCAGCCCCAGTGGGAAAGGGAGTCTTTGTAAAAGCAAGCTCCCAGGAACTACCACAAAGGCTGCCTGGCATGGCCTGTGGCCAAGGCCAAGCCATCTCCAGGTCATCTGGCACCCTCCTCTCCTAGTGTTAATGAAAAGGCAGAGGTAACTGCCTTAATTTGCATTCTTTCCTTCTTCTAAGAGGACAGAGGATCAAAGTGAGGGTTTCTCTTGGGGCTTTGGTAGCCAGCCAAAGCTGCCTAGGTGGGAAAATTCAAGACAGCAAACACAGTAACTGAAAGGAGTCCAGTAAAAAAAAATATAGAACAGATAGAACATGCGGAATGATGCTTGGACTTCAGTGGGCTTTTTTTCCTTCTTTCCACCTGCCCTTTCCAACTTCTGCCAGATTTCCAAGGAAAAGGCTGCCAGGATCCTGCAAGCAAGTGAGAATGCACCTGGCGAAGTGAGGCGAGAGACCACAGTGGAATGCTAGAGCTAGAATATTTAGGAGGGTGAAGGCTGAAACCAAGGCCACTAACCACATGGGGAAAATGGCTCTGGTCGACCAGATGGCTTAATTAGTAGGGCCAGTGGAACTGGGTTCTAGGAATGGTAGGTTTTCCCACTCAGTTGCACAGGAAAGGCAGAGTATGAAATCCTCTGGAACCCAGAGGTCAACCTTATAAGCCCCTTGCTATTCTCCACCTCTCCCTATACAGTTGATGGGAAAGTGTGCAGATCACAGTCTATGGCTTCTCCACCACTCTGCTTCACCCTGGGGCTCTGACTCAGCTCATTCATGACTTACATTCACACATGGATGTTCTGGGTGCTAGAACTGAAGCAAGAGGAACGGCCACCCATCTTTGGGAGACAGTGGGTTCCTTGGAAAAAGACTTTGATGTCACACTTGTATAGGGTTTACTTTCAGCTCTTTCATCTGGGAAATGCCACAGGACTGCAGTTTCTGAATACTTTTCACATGCCAGGTACTATGCTAGGTGCATTACATGAATTACCTCATTTAATCATGAGATTAATCATGAGTACCTCCTGAGAACTCATGATAATCATATGAGTTAAATTTGGTTATCTCCATTTTACAGCTCCACATGGACTCAAACCTCAGTTCTTTGTCACCAGAATATCTTCACTTAAACCATTATTTGACCTATATTTCATATAACCCCTTTGTACCTCAATTTTCCCTTCTAAAAAATGAAGAACAAATAGCTACCTCAAAATACAGTAACATCAGAGAAGGGCCTCGCTATACAGTAATAATAATAATAGCTTTCAAATTTTGAGATTTACTACATGCTGACACTAGATAATAAATTTTATTTCAATTTAATCCTTCTTTTATGAGTTGAATTTTGTCACCCTAAAAGATATATGGAAGTCCTAATCCCCAGAATGTGACCTTATTTGGAAATAAGGTTATTACAGAAGTAACTAGTTAAGATGAGGTCACATTAGAGTAGAGAGGGCCCTTAATAAATGATGTCCTTATAAGAAGAGGAGAGAGACACAGAAAGGAGAATGCCACACAAAGACACAGAGACACCCAGGGAGAAAATGGAGGCGGAGATCGGAGTGATACTGTCACAAGTCAAGTAATACCTTCAGGGAACCCAGGCAAGGAAAGACCCTCCTCTAGGGCTTTCAAGGGTAGTGTACCCCTGCCAACACCTTGATTTTCAACTTCTAGCACCAGAACTGTGAGACCATACATTTTTGTTGTTTTAAGTCTCTCAGTGTGTGATGCTTTGTTACAGCAGCTCTAGGAAACTAATATACAACTCTAGGCATTTAAAAACTTTTTACAGATGAGAAAACTGAAGTTCAAGTGCATTGACTAACTTGCCCAAGGTCACGCAGCAAGTGAGTAGTGGAGTTGGGGATGGAAGTCAAGTTTGTCTGACTTGAGAACCTCCATGCTCTACCACTAAGACCAGAGCCTCTCCCTAGGACAGTCTCAGCACATGCTAATTGCCTTCCAGGTACCATTACCCTCATCAGCTCCTTCTGCCCACCCAAGTCTTCCTTGCTGATGCTCACCTCTCACTGGAAGACTTCCCCATTGATCTTCACCCCTGTGGCCTCTCCCTTCTCTGAGCCTCATGCTTCCATGGCTGTGAAGCACATTTCTTCATGCCTTTCTCTGTAGCCCACTTCTTCGTTCAGATTAAGCCCAGCCTCCATTGCTAGACTGAAAGCTCTTTCTGGCCAGGACCAGGGCAGATCTTCTGCAGCTCTTCTCAGAACTAAGGACAGGGAGTTTATCTGTCACCTAGTACCTTCTCAACCGCCCTCAGACAACCCCCTCCAAAGACAGGATGCTGATCCTGGCAGCAAGGTGCCATTCAAATTCACCCCAGATCTGAGAGATCCGCAGATCCTCACAAGGAAGAAAACACTCCCAGATGTTTTCGGCAATATCGGGCATCAGTTACCTTTAACTCATTCTAAATTCAATATTCAGCATCTCATGGGAAAACATCCAGGGTATGATAAAATGTTATTTCACCTAAAGTGGATAGGTACCCAGAAAGCAAGTCAGTTACGTACATCACAAGTGGTTTTCTTGTTTTAAGTTCATGGTTTTTAACTCACTTCTAAAAATCTACTCTATTGAAATAATCAGAAATTCCTACCAAGATTTGTTTTCAGAGATGCTCATTAAAATATTATAGTTTTAAAGAAATTAAAAACAGCTTAAATATCTGACAATAGGTGATAGATTCGTTAAAGTACAGTATACTCACAGAAGAAATATGTCTTATTAACTAGATAAGTTATGGCTTTTCTAAAAATTTAAATATCATGCCTGACATATTAAAAAAATGATAATTCTGAAGAAAATGTAACATCATAGGAGAATGTGAATGTTATACTGTTAAGAGGAAAAGTCAAGCTACAGAATTGTATATGTACATGTAATGTGATCCCGATTTGGTTTATAGATAGACATCCATCTATTTGTGTGTGTGTGTGTGTGTGTGTGTGTGCGCGCGCGCATGCACACATGTAGAGAGAGAGAAGAGAGGGCAAGAAAGAATGAATGAATCATAGCCAATAGAGAGATTCTCAGAATTAGAGAAATACATTTAAAAATACTATTTTTGTAGCAAGACTTGTAGTGAAATTATTTTCTTCTTTGTAACGTTCTGTGTTTTCTAAATTCTCTGTAGCAATTAGTGCCAACACTTATATAACTGAAGCAGGGGACAGGGAACATTCCTGCCCAGTGACCTGTCCCTGTACACTACCCTTGCCCTCCTTGCGTGTGTTCATGACCTGTCCCAACTGACAGACTCCTCCAGGACCGTCTTGTGGCTTCTTCAGAGCCCTTGTGTGTGGCTCCCTCCTTAGCTATGTGGAGCTGTAGAATAAGCAAGTGTCAGTGCATTCAAGAGTCAAAGAGTGGTCTCAGTGAATGGACAATTTTCTAGAGCATCTCTCTGCATCATGCAAGCAATTCATCGTCTCGGACAATTTCCAAGAAAGGCTCATCTGCTCTGAGCAGCAGCTGGCTTTGGCACCTGCACACCTCTTACCTTGTTCCCAGACTTTCAGACACAAAAGCAGAGAGAAACTGCAGGCTTCACCCCCAAACTAGAAATGATCTCTCGCAAGAGTGTAGCTATCAGCCACGTCTCAGGGACAGGCATGACTGAGGCATTTGGTAGAGAAAATAAGGGATTGCAGACAGGTGCAAATGGATTTTCTGCATTGAGGTCACAGGAGGAGAAATCCCACCAATACAGACAAATGAAGTATCTAACCCATTCCTTTGGCCTGTCACCCAACAAAGAGACAAGGCTTTTATGAATGCTGCCTGTCTTCCCATCTGGCACATTGCTATAAAAATTTAAATAAAATACCAAACACACACAGTACCAACATTATCATCATCATCACTCTCTCATGGAAACGAGAAATTCAACTGAATGAACTCTGTGCTGTGAACTGCATTTTAATGAAACACATTCATGTATATTTCTAGACACCTACATCTCTCTAGAAATTGTCACACAGCTGGGTACAGTGGCTCACGCCTGTAATCCCAGCACTTTGGGAGGCTGAGGCAGGCAGATCACAAGGTCAGGAGTTTGAGACCAGCCTGGCCAACATGGTGAAACCATGTCTCTACTAAAAATACAAAAAATTAGCTGGGTGTGATGGTGGGCACTCATAATTCCAGGTATCCAGGAGGCTGAGGTAGGAGAATCGCTTGAACTGGGGAGGCAGAGGTTACAGTGAGCTGAGATTGTGCCATTGCACTCCAGCCTGGGTGACAGAGCGAGACTCCATATCAAAAAAAAAAAAAAAAGAGAAAGTGTCACACTTTATGGGAAACAGTTGGTGCTCTCTGATCCAGCTCTTTAACTGGTTAATTCCTCTTTACTGATTCCCTTCTGAGTCCGTGCCTTAGGACACAGATAATTTCTAATGCTAAAATATTAGAAAAAGCAAAGGAATCAGACAGCTGAATTTGAACCGTGGCTCCACTACTGGTTAGCTAAACCTCAGTTTCCCTAACTGGAAAGTGGACATTAAAAATGCCTACATTATGGTTTAGTTTTGAGGATCAGGTGGGATAATAAGCATAAACTGTGGCCCATAGTGGATCCTCAAATGACTATGCCTTATGCTGTTTCGTCTTCCATCCTTACAGTTCAGCTATAAATTTGGTCTGGTCAGGGGACTTTCTCTCAAGTTCCTGTTTCTATAACTTTCCAAGATACAAGAAGGCCAGATTTTCTTCTTAGGCTTTCATAATGAATTGGAAATTATAAAGATTTTCTTTGAACTATTTAATTAAATTTGATTTATTTAATAACCATTAAAATAATTAAATTCTGTTGGGATGATAATGATTATTTAATACAAAGAAGCTCTTTTATGAAAGAAAAAGTTAAGATCTGTGATTCTACTCTACCTGTAGATATGTGAAAATCTTGAAATGGAAATGTTGACATCTCCTTGGCTACCGTGGCCAGGCAATCCTCTCCTCTACCAGGGGGCTGTCTTTTCTTTGGTTGATCAAGAGTACCCTAAACTCTTTCCACCCACGCCAACATAACTGCAGGAGCAATGACACTCCCAGTGCCCTCTTAACTGAGGAAAGTGGAAAGTGTCCCTTCACAGATGGTTTCCCAGGCTCCCCTGTAAAATAGCTCCATTTTAACTTAGCTCATCAATAATCAACATTATCTCAGTCCAATCCATAGAAATAGGACTACTGCATAAGAGCCCCTTCAAAATGGTGCTATTCCAGGCTAGCTCACAAAAGAGCCCAATTCCAGGCTAGCCCATAAAAGCAGTACTATTATAAGCTTAGTCCTATAAAACTAATATTATTTTAATTCTATTAAAGACTAAACAGGGTTTTTGTGTGTTGGCCGTGAAAGTTATCTTCAAATTAAATACTCCCTGAAAAGTGCATTCTGAGTCTAACACAAAAGTCCTAAATGCAAACTGTAGGGATGCAGCCCATTTCCACATGTGGGCCTGCCAGCAAGGCCTAACCTTTTTGCACCAGTTTGTCTCCAATCACAGCAGCAAATTTGGATGAGGCATGTTAACAAGGCACATCCTCTGACAGATGAGAACAGACAGAGCCTGACAAATTTGCTGATTGAAATCCCTATGAACCACATCTCCTGGGCAACCACTGTCTGAACAAGGAATATCATAGATGGAAAGAAATTTGGATAGTGTGATTCCCACTTCATTCTGCCGATGGGAAAACTGAGGCCTAAAGAGGAGAAGGGACTTGCCCAAGGTTGCCCAGGTGTGGGATGAGTCTGAATGCCACGCCCCTCTTAGAGGGATGCTGCCTGTTCACTTCATTCTGCCCTAATCAACAGGATATATCCCTGTATCCCCTCTCACTTCTTTCATATGCCCGCACTCTAAAGCTTATTAAGGAGAAACTTCTGCAGCTAAAATTCAAAGTCAATGACCCCTAAGAGTGTGGCCTTAGCTGTTTCTCTAGGCCCCCAGACCTTCACAATAGCAATAGAACTTGGCTCAGGGAGGACAGGCTTTTAAAGCAGGGATGGCATTTTTTTTAAACAAACAATCCCATTAGAGTGTAGCCTGCAGTCAGCTCATGATGGAAATGGGTGCTCTGGGCTGCTCTGGCCCAGCACTAATCAGGTTCTGTGCTTGATCCTGAGGGACCCAGATTACTACCGTATGAAATAGAGAAATGCCTCCATTATTCCTTAAATCTTTTTGCTGGATTTAAGGGTTTTCACACAGAGGAGAAACATTTCTTGCCTATTGGCTTCTTTTCTCCAGGTTAATTGGTATCGGTTCAACCTTCTCTCTGGGTGCAGCATGGCAGAGACACTCGCCTGCCTGCTCCCAGTGGCATGGTGAGGGTCTCCTGACTTCAGCATGGCCGGGAAGAACTCCCAGCCTGGCCCTTCCCTACTGCCACTGTGTCAGCTCTCCCCAGGACAGCCTGCACACTCTGTCCTCCTTCCAGTTCCCCCAAGTGTTCCCTGTTACCTCTCGCCTCCAAAACCTGGTATTCTCTGCCTGGATTTCCCTTCTCCCTCATCACCAGCTCATGTCTGAACCTAATTAACTACTATGTGTCCTTCCAGACTCAGCTTTTTCTGGAAGCTTCAGACATCACACCCTCTCCAAGGAATTACGCAGCCCTCACATGGCTCCTGGGGACCTCTGCTTTCCCTTGTCAAGGCATTGGCCACACACCAAAGTAATTGTCCATTTCTGGGTCTTGCTCACGAAACTAAGGAAAGCAAAGAAGTTAGGAGTCTGTGCTCACTCCATCTGCCTGGCAGTGCTGTCTGAATTGCTGTGTGAAGAAGGCTAAAGTTGCATATTGAGTTCAGTGTGAAATGATACAACAATTGATGAACCATGTCTGCCACAGGCATGGGATTAGAGTGGAGACAGGTATGCCAATTGAGCAATAGATGGTGAGCTGCTCGAAGGCAACTATGTATCTTTCATAGACGCTGCACAATGCCTGAAACACAGTAGGTGCTTGATAAATGTTTGTGAGTGGGTGAATGAAGAATACAATATCTATTACTTATTTAGGGCCTATTAAATAACAAGCTAACCCCATGCTGTATTATTTATGTTATTAATCCTCAAAATATTCCTATGAAGTTATAAGTATTTGGAGTCTTACATAAAAGGCAACAAATCCAGACCTGGAAAATAATTTGGTAAATAGCTCAGAATCACAAAGCAATGGACACAAGATTTGACTCAGCTCTGTCCAATCTCATAGCTATTACTCTTTCAGCTTAGTTGCTCTAGAAGAAAATAAGTATCCTCTGAATAATATACTGAATACCTCAGCCCAGAAAGTGCCAAATTTTAGACTCTATGTAGGCCCACCTGGAAACAGAGCTGATACAGGGAAAAATCCTGGGCAATGGGGCTTTTTCTTGGCTTCAGGATCTTTCTGAACTCTAGTACATGTATCAAAACTCTAAGACTCAGGCATCTACAGAGAGGAGAACAAAAGAAGGAATAGACAGTGAGGTTGAGAGTCTCTCAAAGACTGATGGAGGCTAAGGATGCTCTTCCTCAAGCCTGTGCTACTCAAACTTGGTCATCACTACCCCATTCTGGGTATTAGGTCCTCATCTAAATATAATGAGCTTTGGACTTGTAAGCTCCATTGCTTCTTCTATCTCAGGCAGTTTATATGTGACTTGGAGAGGAAATACAAAAGTATACATGAAACATAGAGAGAGGAATTCATGCCAGATTCACTCATTGAATATAGATTATTTCTAAAACCAAAGTGAGCATAGCATAGTTTATACTTTTGGTGTCAGATTGTGTCTGAATCCTAGCTCTTAATTGTATCAGATGTGAACCCTGGGTGAGTTTCTTTCTCTCTCTGAATCTCAGCTTCCTCACCTATGAGATAGGAATAATTCGACCAGTGGTTTTCCAGTGTGGTATGGAATTAGGAGTAGTTGTATCTCCTGGAAGTTTGTTAGACATGCAAAATTTTAGGCCCTACCCAGACCTATTGAATCAGAAACTTTGGGGATAGAGTCTAGTATTCTGTGTTTTAACAGGCCCTTCAGGTGATTCTGATACATGATAAAGTTTGAGAACCACTGAATTAGGCCAGTGGCTTTCAAACCTTTCTGCACAGCTCATATTAAGAACTTACTTTTCAGCCAAGTGCGGTGGCTCATGCCTGTAATCCCAGCACTTTGGGAGGCTGAGGTGGGTAAATCACCTGAGGTCAGGAATTCGAGACCAGCCTGGCCAACATGGTGAAACCCCATCTCTACTAAAAACACACACAAAAAATCAGCCAGGTGTGATGGCAAGTGCCTGTAATCCCGGCTACTCAGGAGACTGAGGCAGGAGAATTGCTGGAACCTAGGAGGTGGAGGTTGCAGTGAGCTGAGATCGTGCCATTGCTCTCGAGCCCAGGCCGTCAACAGCAAGACTCTGTCTCAAAAAAAAAGAAAGAAAGAAACTTATTTTTTCATCATAGCCTAGTTTCCACACACACATCTGTTCATAATGGAGATATAAGGTTCATAAAACATTATTCTTTCTTCTGGAAATACTTTCTGATACTTGGCTACTCCATTTTGTTCCATGTAATTTTGTCGTATTTTATTTTTAAAATGCTAGTTTCGACCCATTAAATTGATTTCATTGCCCACTGATGGACTGCAAGCTATGATTTGAAAAGAAACATGAACTAAACAGTCCCTTAAGTTGGGCTAATCCGAAGAGATGTTTGTAAAATACCTGACCTACTAGCTGTTGCATACCAGGTTCTCAATTAACAGTAGCTATCATCATCATCCTTATTAACAAATTACACAGTAATAGAATCTTAAAGTATAAAATTCTTATACTACAGTATTTTATATTAAAATACTTACATTCAGTATTTTATATTAAAATACTTACATTCAGTATTTTAAGTGAAATGAAATTCATGTTAATGCCTGAAACCACATAAAATGCACAAGTCCCAAAACTCTTCTTTCACATGTGCTTATGCATAAACCCAAGTTCATTTTTTCCTAGGAAATCCCTCTGAAAGTTATAATTACTCCGATTCTTGGCAATAAAATAATCATAGCGCTAGAAAAAACCCTGTGGAGGAGTATTGGCAATGGACCAGGGAGAGGGGAGGCGGGGTCTGAGAAGATCATTCTGTGGGGGCTGAGAAGGGAATCTCCGTGGTGTACTGAGTTCTGGTGGGTAAATTTCAACTTTCCCATGGCATTTCCTCAGCACTGTAGTTGCCAACAAAACAGATCTCCACTAAGGGGACCAGATGGCCGCAAAAGAGCCAAATGGAAAGGTGCTGGTTACAAATTACAACTGCAGCACCTGAACTCTGCAGACGGAAGCTGCTGCAGTGCTAATAGTCCCCTCCTGGAAAATCAGTCCTGAGTTTAATTCTAAGGACCTGGAAGTATGAATCCCACCAGAAGCATGCTCTATGTCTCAACTCCTTCTACTGCATGTAGAAGGGGATGAGTGTACAGAACCCCACCCAGCAGCAGAAGAAAACCTCTACCCCAGAGCTGCCAGGTGAGATCTTTACTTATCTAGGAAGTTCATCTTGGATTCCCTCCAACCCCAAGGAATTTTTTAAATAATGACGTCTAATAACTACTATTTGGGGGTATCACCCACTATGTGCCAGGTAGGCAACATGCTGAGTATTTTATTTGTTAGGTAAAGTGGGATTGTAAAGGCAAATTTTCAAATGTGAAAAGAGGCTCAGAGAGGTTAATTAAGTTGTCTAGAAATCACAGGACTGGTAAATAAGGAAGCTGGATTTGGCCCAGATCTCTGACTTCAAAGCCCAACCCCACATTCTTCCTAAGTCAGCACCTCCTTCCTCAAACTCTTCAGTGGAATCAGGTCCCCTGGATCACAAGACGAGAAGGGAAAAAGGAAAGAAACTAGTATTTGTTGAGTATTGACGATGTGTGAAACACCATGCTAAGTTCTCTAAAGAAACTTTCTAAACTGCACTATTCCCTTCAGATTATTATCCCATTTTCCAGATGAGAAAGCCGAAGCAAAGAAAGATTAAGTATCTTGCCCAGAGTTACACAATTAAAAGGTGGCAGAGCAAGTATTTTAACCCTAATCTCTCCAAGTCTAAACTTCTTGTTTCATCCACCACACCATGCTGATAAGAATCTTGGAAGGGCTTCTACTCCCGACTTCCAATCTAACCTAACTGTTCCTACAGTATTAATCATCCTAAGATGCAACTCAGGCTATACATTTTCTTGCTCAAAAACACTATATGGCTCCCAAGTCCTAGAGAATAAAGCCTAAATCCTTTACCCTGGTTCATCAGTCTGGTTCCAAAAGGCTTTTCCAATGTTTATACCCAATGCATCTTTTCTAGCACAAGTAGACACCCCCTTCATCCTCCTGGCTCAAACTCTCCTCCCCACAACCATCATAGCATTCTCCCTAGAACACTGGTTGATTAACCCACTCCATTGGCTGAACATCTTAGATGGCTCTATGGAGACATCTGTCCTGCTTGCTGCCATCCTTTAGCTCTTCTCCTGGTAGTAGAGATTTGTCCTCCACTCAGTCTACCTTTGAGTGAGTTCATGACCAGGACTGGCTAATCAGATGATCATCTCCCCCAGGCCACAGTGATTGGGTTAGGCATAAGGAATAACCTGAGTGAAGCCTGTTCAATCCAATCAGAGCTAATCCCAGGACTCTGGCTCAGGCAGAAACTTTCTCTGTTCTGAGAGACTGGGGATTTTGAGCAGAAGGCTGTTGGCAGCCACTTTGGCACCACTATCTAAGAATGCAGCTCACAGAGAGGAGAGATGCAAAAAGACAAGGTTTTAAAAGCATAGTGTGTTGCCCCTGGACCTAGCCTGGCCTGAAAACAGAGCTAGCTACCCTTGGTCAATTCAGTGACACAAGCCAATGCATTTCTTTATGCTTAAGCCTGTATGGGTTGGGCTTTCTATGATTTACAACTGGAAATTTCCTTGTAACCGGAAGTTGCAATTGATGTAGCTCTTCCCTGCCTGTAGCATCTTCCAGTCCTGAGCAACAAGGACCCCAACCCACCTTCCCACGCTCATCAACTTTTATTCAACCCAGCCCCAAACACTACACCACTGCTTGTGCTCACACACACTCAAGACTCCCTGCTATGGCTGTCTTTGCAACAGTAGCCTGCGCAGTCTCACAGTTAGTCGGTGGCAGATTGGGATTTGAATCCACACTTACCCATCTCAGCATTTGACCTCAACTACCATGAAGGACTGCCTCAGAGAGGTAGAGAGTGTGACTAGAAAGGTGGTATGAGGGATCAAGGACTGCCACATGCTAGGACAGGAGTCTGAGCATTATTCCTTACATGTGTAGACAACTGGTTAAAAGCATGGGCTCAGGAGCAAGACTTTTTGGGTTCAAATCCTGACTCCACCTCTCATTAGCTGCAGGACTTGGAATCTTTACCTCTCCGTGCCTGTTTCCTTTTCTATAAAAGGTGGTCATCATGAGGATTAAATAAGTTAATAAAGATGAAGCACTTAGAGAAGTGCCTGACACATAGTAGGTGCAACCTAAATCTTAGCTATTATCACTTTTTCTTTGTAGGAGACAGAGAGCCATGGAATGTTCCTGGGCAAGTTCCCAAGGCATATGCATGGCTAGACTTTATCTTATTTCACATGAATATGTGGCTTAGGCACAGGAAGGCTTTGGTGAATCCTTCTGTGCACAAGTAAAGTATCCCCCACCTAATGCTTCCTCTCCATTAGATCAGACATCTGTGGGAAGGGGCTCTGGGAGCAGCCACAGCTGGCTAGTCACCCAGTACAAGCACTGCCTACTCCCTGCTACAGTGTGGCTGTCACTGGGCTGACCTCTTATCCACCTGCTTCAGGAGGATGGCAGCTATGGGCACTAGGCCCAAAGAACTCTTCAGGACCTCCTTCGCCAGTGAGACTGCCATTTCCCAGATGCTGTTGTCTGGCTGGGCTTCCAGACTGGTGACAGCAGGATGCCTGGCACATAGGGGCAATGCCTGCTGCCAAACCATCATGGGAGGGGGATCAGACAGGAGTTGTGAGGTCATAAGAAAGGCAAGGAGTGGCAACTGGGCTTGAAAGGGAGGACCCCCTGCCATCTTTCTTCTCTAACTCCTTGTGTGCCATTCTGTGCATGCCCCAGCAACCCACTCCTATGCCTCATTCTCTTCCATTTTTTAATAATTATTACTTGGGGGTAAAACATGAGTTTGCAATGGTCTGCAAGACCCTTCAGGGTGGGGGCTTTGTCACATGCATCTCTATTCTCCCCTCTGCCCAGGACGGTGGTGCCCTGAAACTTGTTACAAAATCTGTCTCCTTTTCTCCACTTTGCTGGTGACACCCTAGGCTGGCATTTCCTACAGGGATGAGTGGCCTTCCTGTTCCTCCTCTCTCCCACTCCCTACAATTCACCCTTCACTTCATGTGGCAGCCCAAGTGACCTTGTAAAAAATGTAAATAAGAGCGTGTCATTCCTGCTTAACTCTTTCAAATGGCTTCTCATTCTAATGAAAATTAAACCTTAACTCCTTACCACGGTCGAAAAGGCCCTCCATGATCTGGCTCTGCCCCTTGTCCATCCCTCTTCCCAGCACTGACCATTGTTCTCTTCCTCCTCCTCACTAGGCTGGCCCTGCCTCAGAGCATCTGCACTTGGCTGTGCCCTTTGCCTGACATGCAGGTCCGAGGTCTCCACACAACTGGCTCTTTCTTGCCTACCGGTTACCTTGCTAGAGATGTGTTCCCTGACCACCCAATTTGAATTAGCTGAGTAACCCAACCCTGCATTTCCTCTCACACTATTTTGATTTCTTCACAGTATTTATCATTACTCCCTATTTTACAATGACATCGTTGCTGTCGTTTTCTTCCTTTTAAATTTTGCTATTGTTTTTCTTCTCCATTCAGAATATAAACGCCATGAAAGTAGGGATATTGTCTGTCTCATGTATCCCTGTATCCCCGAGCCTTGAACAGGGTCTAGTAAATAGTAGAAATTCCGTAAGTATTTAAAAATAAATGAAAAGACCTAATAGGTTAACTACCCCCACCCTGACTTGACCGTATTTTACAGAACAGCTGAGCCCTAACAGGTGGGAAGAGAAGGCCATGTCCAAGCATGGCACCACAGGACTTCGAGTCTGAAGGGCTTTGGGTTCGTCTCCGTTTGCCTCCCTCACATCAGCCTGTTAAACAGGTGACAGAACCTGTCCAGGAGAGTCTAGTCCTGGGAAGGAGCAATGCAGCCATAACAGGAAACTGCACCAAGAGGAGAGCACGAATGCGGTGGAGAGCATGAGCTCTGGGGTCAGACAGACCTGGGTTCAAATGCCACCTCTAACACTTTTACCTGGGAGGTCAGATGTGTTATTTATTTGTCGTCAAAGCCTCCAAAAAGTTGAGCTTCAGTGACTTGGGGTTGACTTGATGATGCTGAGGTCAGTAGCATCTGCAAAGGGAAAGCAGTCCATCTGGCCTTGTAGGTTGGGGGCCAAAGCCAGCTGTAAACAGCTGCCTCAATGCTGGCCAAGAAAGAAAGTAGGTATTGGGAGGAGCTATGAGAACACAGCCTCTCTGTGGTTCCTATTTAAGGAGGATGGACATTTTCTTCAGGCCCATCACCCATTATCTGTGAAGTGGGGATAATAATAGCTACTTTGCAAGATTGTTCTACACAATAGATATTACTTATTAATAGTCATTATTTCACGAAGGATTTTGAGGAGTCAATGAAACAGTGACTGCATCTGTCATGGCACCTGCCCACAGTCGGTGCCCTTTAGATGGCTGCCTCAAGATCACATGAGGAAATATCCCAGGAATAACGGGTATATCACAGGTATTTTTAAAATGTATGCTCTTTTACTTTTCTCTTTCCATTGGCAAAAGCAGGGGCTTCTGGTTATGTTTTTCTGAGCTGGGTCCTCACCTGTCTGGGAGGAGCGGGTGGGAGCAATCCAGGTTGCTTGGATGACATTTTTATGCCTCCATGGTGCTCAAACCCTGAATAGCAGAAGCAGCTAGTGCTGCCTGGCTTGGCCTCCTTCCCTCCGCCTCTGCAGGGCTGGCCTCACCATGAATATGCACAGTCAGGCTTTAGCCACAGCTGGGGAGGAAGGATGCCTCTGCCTTCTATAGGTCAAACACCATGGCAACCGGGCAGACCCCCAAATATCCACAGCCTTTTGATGCAGTAGGTTCTGGTGCATTGCTCAAGAGCCATTCTTGGGACTGTTTCACCAGCACAGACATTATACTGGAATTCTACTGATGGTTTTTCTTAAAAAGCACCAAGGTGAACATACAAAGGAGGGAGAAATTATCATAGTTTTGAAGAGCATGAGTTCTGATTCTAGCTCCTACACTCCCTATCTCTGGGATCCTGAGACAATTTACTTATCTCTTATCATGTAAAATGGAATAATAATAGTGTCCATTCATAGAGATGCTGTGGTTATATTCAATTATTCATTCAACAAATATTCACCGAGGCCCTGAGTGCCAGGCATTATACCTGGTAGCTATTCTTGCCTCATAGAAATTACAGCAGAATGGGACAGAGATACCAACAATTATGTAAAATTCATTCCATTTCGTTTGTAGCAAATACTATGAATGGAATTTACAGGGTGATATGAGAGCACATAATGGCCTAAAATGTGATGATTCTGTCAGTAAATATCTACTGAGCACCTACTATATACTACTTGTGGTTCTAGGTGCTGGGGATATGGTAAACAGCCTCCAAGCTGATCTCTAACCTTCCATTATACGCCCCACCCCATCACTTTTCCACATAGCAGCCACAAACATTTTTTAAATAAATATTACATTATATCACCCAAGTGCTGAAACTCTTTTGGTGCCTTCCAATTGCGCTTAGAATCCAATCTCGCTATGGCAGTGACCTGACCCAACCTGGCCCTACCTAGCCCTACCTAGCTCTACCAAGTTCTCTGGCTCTTATAAAGTCACTCTGCCCCTTGCTCAAGCCCAGTGGTTCTCCAGCTCTCAGGTACGTCAGAATTACCTGGAAGGTTTGCTTCCCACCCCCCACCCCCAGAGTCTGTGATTCAGTAAATCTGGGGTGGGGCCTGAGAATGTGCATATCTAACTTGTTCTCAGGTGATGCTGCTGCTGCGCTGGCCCAGAGACCCAGTGTGCGAAACACTGCTTTAGCCACAGGGACTTCTTTTTGCTCCCTGAAGACACTAAGGTTTGTCTTATCAAGACTTTCGTACACGCTGTTCTCTCTGTCTGGAAGATTCTCCCATGTCCCAACCCTCCCCTGGCTAGCTCTTTCTCAGATCAATTGCCCTTTCCTTAGAAATATTATCCTTGTCATTGACCTCCTTTACTTTCAGTTACATGTCCCATTAATTCATGGTTGCAGTCTGGTCTGTTCCATCACCAGCCTGGCCCACCTTCCTTGAGACTCCATGACAGAAGGACTGGGTCTGTCTTGCCTCCCAGCTCAGCACAGTGCTGGCAAACAGTGAGCAGTCAATAAGAATGCTCAGAATGTACAAATCTGCAAACAGGATCCCTGACCTCAAGGATCTTCCAGTCCAGACACTTTGTCTAAAGGTCTAGGCCCAGCACACAGTAAATGTCAATTACCATTAACCTCCAATGCTCAGGGTGATGGGCATGAAGAAAACATCCATCCTCCTTCAATAGAAGCCACAAAGAGTCTTTGTCCTCATAGCTCCCCTTGGGGACCTACTTTTTCAGCCAGTATTGAGGCAGCTATTTGCAGCTGGCTGTGGTCTCCAACCCTACAAGATCAGGTGAACTGCTTTCCCTCTGCAGACACCACAGTCTCCAGTATCATCAAGATAATCCCGAGCTGCTGAAACCTAAACATTTAGAGACACAGCCCTTCTTCCAGCTTCCCCGTGCTCCTGCTTGGGACTTGCAGTCTGACCCAGCCTTCACCTCTCAGTGCTCTGAATCACAATGCCTCCGGGGACAGGAGTGTTCACTTTAAGCTGCAGACTCAGAGGCCGGTAGCCTTTGTTTCATTGGAGCCAGCACATCTCCGCCAGCAGAATCTACGTCCAAGGCGGGTGGCAGCAAATGGTGTCCAAAATTGCCCAAGAAGGCTATTCAGGAGGCAAAAATGGATGAGCAATTAATAGGGAAAAATGATCGTAATGGCCTCCCCCAATATAAAGGCATTCAATTAAGGCACAATAGTGACAGGAAGGCCAATAGATGGCTCCGGATGGCCTCTCTCCTCCCTTTTCTAAAGGGCTGACTCTGGCCTTGAGCAGGAGACAAAACCTAAAGGAGTCATTTAAAAGAAGAAAGGGTTTATCAGTGAAGGGTTTAGATTTATGGCTGGAAGGATTTCGGGAGGAGCAGAGAGCTGTGGGGCCCTGAGGATTGTGCAGAGAGACCTGGCCTCTGTTCCAAGGCCAGGTTAGACTGCTCTCCAAGCCCCTGCAGGTTCAGGAGCAGAGGGAGAGTTTGGATTAGGCCACATAGATGACACACATTTCAGGCTGATCCAGGCAGCCCATGGGAGCTCCAGAAGGTGTCTAGGGAAAACAAATCCACGTTCCAAAAACTGTTAGCATAGTCGGGGATCCTCTAAATACATTTCTAAAATCAGTTTAAGGTTAAAGATTAATTTTCCTGAATTGATCTAAATCTTGCTGCCAGTAGCACTTTGCCAGGGTCCCAAGAACAGCCCTTCTTAAGGACATGCATCCTTTCCTGGTGCCTCCCATCCTGAAAGGCTTGCTCTTTCCTTAGGCCTCATATCTTGCCCAGTATTTTGCTTTGCCTCATTTGTAATCAGCTGGGATCCACCTGTTTATTTTGAACACCTGTGATGAGCTAGGCACAGTGCTAAGCACTGGAGATCTAGAGGGCACAAAAAAAACATGGTGTCTGCTGTCTAAATTGAGAGGGAAACACTGCTATGTGTTTCCCTCTCAATTTAGACAGCAGACAGAGACACACTCGCTCCCTCTTCCCTTCTTTCCTGCCAGGAAACTCAAACCTATGTTCAGTCCCAGCTGAAATATCCTCAGGACAGGCGGTTTTTTCAAATCTCCAGACCAGGTCTCACTGTGACTTGTCTTCCTAGCATCCTACACTTCTCATTTGCAATACCCAAGTCACCTGTAATTAGTTCACTTGGTTTTTAAAAATCTCTCTCCACCTTTAGACAGTAAGCACCACTGCTGTTTTTTTAGAGCCCAGCACAGAGCTGCATAACAGTAGTGCTCAGTAAATATCTGTTGGAAAGAAGCAAAGGATGCAGGGAAGGAAGGAGAGAGAATGTATACCATTTGGGGAGAGGTATAGATGGACAATGAATCTATTAGGGTGCGATGTGCTTCACTTTCTGTGGCGTAACGAATTCTGTGCTGCTTGGGGGATACAGGTAAATCTCTAGGAATATCTGGGAGTCATGAAGGAAAAACAATGAGGGAGGGACAGAGAAATGAGAGGAGGTGGAGACAATACACAGCAGGCTTGGGACTCAGTTTTGGAAAAAGAGGGAGATTGAGGGATGCAGATACGAACAAGGGGAAGACAGAGCTACGTCCCTCTGACCCATCAGCTTCTTCCATACTATGTGACCCAGGGTGGAGTTAACCTGGGGAGAGCTAAAGCTCACTACGCCTGTATATTATGAGAGGGTAATTAGAGAAGTCCCTACTGGGTAGTTATTTACTAAGTGGCTGCTCAGATCAGAAGTGTTCAAGTTGTTTCATCCTCCCTAACCATAACTCTGTACCTCATTCAGAAGTTGCTACAGACCTCCACCTCACCCAACAGACCCACATGATCACCTGCCAGCTGGTACCATAATGCTCAGGTGGCTTCAACAAGGAGGCTTCAGAAACACCAAGCACAAGCCTGTCACATGCACAACACTGTTCCCTGGGGAAGAAAATCCATGCCACTTGATAAAAACTGTACACGAACACATCCCTGCCAAACCAAACTGATAAAGCCAACCCAACTGCTTTATTTAGTTGTGAATGATGAAGGTGGATACATTATGCAGGAAAATCTTGTTAATTTAAAACTCAAGAGACCAGACATTAATTCAAAAGTCAAAATGAAACTACAAATGTGTGGTTTCTGATATTTTTATTAATAGGGCATTTTTGTCAGTTGGGAAATAGCAAAGGTTCTGAATTATGTGCTGTTTTGAATAAACTGTTAATGGATTTGGAAAGTCTTTTGCCATTTATGCTACAGGATATAACGAATGACTTCAGGGTTTAGCACCAGTGATTTGCCTACACTGGTTCCGGTGAGAAAAGAATAAACCTAGCCATTTTCCTGCTACCAAATGGTTTTCATCTAGCACTCCACGGCTCAAAGAGCTGGTCTTCAGACACTGACACAGAGAAAAACGAGATGGGAAGGGAATAGGTGGCCATGCAGGTCTGAATGCTGCTGATTTCAAGTGACCTGCCACCACTGAAGAGTCACATCATATGCTGTGCAGAGAAATTAGGTGCTGAGCTGCTCCCCATGTGCTCAGAAGGGAGTTTTTAAAAATCCATGTATACCAGGCGGCTGCTCACCCCTGCAGCTCCAGTGTGCTGTGGTACACAGATTTCCAAATTCCTTGCTCAGGCTGTCACTGTTGTCCCAGAAGTTCTTTTCCCCTGTTCCAAACACTCAGGCAGTTCATTTTTTAAAATGAGGTCCCAGTGGTGAATTGAAAATAACACAATTTTCAGATCAGCCTCCCTTCCTGTCATGCCTTTCTCTAGAAAAGTGAATAAAGGCTCTTTGTTGCCCTTTGCTATGGATGTCTGGTTAGTTCTCACCATAACAGAATGAAGCCACGAATCTTCAGGGTGGAGGGCAGGACACCAGAGAAGTTTGCAGAAGGAAGAGTGCAAGGGTTGGGGGGTCACCAGAGCCCACAGTTGTTTTTTTAGCACAGTCATTGACTTGCTCTGGGCCAGGCACTGTGGACATAGAAGGTGCTGTCATGGTCCAGCCCTGCCTTCAACTGGCACACAGCCTGATGGGGGAGGCAGACATGGAAACTGACTGTAATAATTAAGGAGCTACAAAAGCACCCACCTCATGCCCCTATTGCCCACCCCTGCCCCTGCCACCAACACACACACATACCCTGAATTCTTCCTTTGCCCTCAGTCAGGCACAAGGTGGGGGCCAGCCCTGGGAGGTGGCCGTCCCTGCCTAAGGAGGTGCGGGCAGGCTCAATATAGAAGTGCTTTCCCTGAGCACAGCAGCCCTCCCCATGGGGTTGGTACCAGTGCATTCTGCCAGGGGCTGCTACTTCTCAGCTCCCACATTTCAACCAGACCTCCATATTCCTCAGAAGCCTCTCCTGGGGAGTGTTTCAAGAGTCCTCTACCCCACTTACATCACTGTGGACAAGGTCACACTTATCTTCCTTCAGCTCAGAGCCCAGCTGGGTCATGCTCCTCAAACTGGAGGCCAGGTTCATGACGGCTTAACAGACCCAGGAGCTAGGGCTGGAAGGGAGGGAGTAGGGAGAACCAAAAATAATCGCTCAATTTCAGGGCTGGCTCAAGGCTCAGTGAATTTAATAATCCATAGATCATGTTATACAAATTGCATTTCACAGTTTGAAAAAAAATAGTCTCACACTGTGTAGAATCCTGGGTGGTTTATTTTACAAATAAATAACCATACTCTAAACAGCTCTATTTCCTTAGCAATCACTCTTAGAGAGCAGATTGACTTTCTGGCTCTCCCCTCTCCCTCCTTAACAGACCATAACTTCATTGCCAAAGAGCCTTTATTTATAAAACTAATCACCATGTGAACAAAAGAGAAAATGGATGGCATTTATTGAGTGCTAACTACATGTTAGGCAATATGCAGCATGCTCTACCTATATTATTGCCTTCAATGCTCATAATATAAAGTAAAGAATGTAATCCCATTTTACAGCTGAAGAAACTGAGACTCAGAGCAGTGAGGGAACTTACTCAAGTTCACATAACTAATACTTATAGCCCAGACAGCATAAAACAAAATGCCCAGCAAAATAGCAAATGGTCTCCCCATGAAGAACCATGTGCCAGGATCCCAGTATAAGATGAACTTGGGATGGGAGGAGCCAGACCTCCCAGGATATCCTGGCCATCTACATTTCTGAGGTCGCTTCTGAGGATAATGCTCATATTACAATCCATGCAATGAGACAGCCAAGCCTGCTGAGGGCCCTGAGGTTAACACTCAGGTTTGAAACCGGTTCTGGTTTGAAAGGTGGGAGCTGAGAAGTAACAGCCATGGACAGAATACGTTGGTACCAACCCCACGGGGAGTGCTGCTGTGCTCAGAGAAACACTTCTATATTGAGCCTGCCCTCACCTCCTCAGGCAGGAACTGCAACCTCCCAGGGCTGGCCCCCACCTTGTGCCTGAGGGCAAAAGAAGAATTCAGTGTGTGTGTGTGTGTGTGTGTGTGTGTGTGTGTGTGTGTGTGTTTGTTGTGGGAGGTGGTAGGGGCACAAGGTGGGGTGCCTTTGTAGCTCCCTAATTATTATAGTCTGTTTCCATGTCTGCCTCCCCTACCAGGCGTGTGCTCCTTGAAGGCAGGGCTGGGCCACGACAGCACCTTCTACATTTAACCACTTGTTGGGGGCAACAGCTCAAGCTATACCAGAGTGCATGTTTGGTCAGAAGAGAGAGGAAGGTGGGAGGATCTAGATTTGTGTGTTCCGAGCTGCTTATCAGGGGCTGGGGGTGGGCATGGAGGTGGAGGTCCCTGTGCCTCATTCCTCATATCTCACTGCAAGAATACAGCAGAAGGACCCCCTGATGGAACGTCAAGGCTAAGGAAGACAGAAGCAGCACATCCCCAGAAGCAGCACATCTTACAAGTCAACCCAGTTCTACTTGGTCCAGAAAGGGACCTTCTGTGACTTGCTCTGTTGGCAAGTGAAAGAGAAACAATCTCTGCCCATGAGGCATGCTTACATTCTAAGTCAGGGGTGCTTGATATTTATCCCTCCTACTTCACAGTGTTGTGAGAATCCAGGGTGATAACAGTAGCAGCTAAATGAATGCTGGACCGTGAGCTAAGGGCTTTCAGTGTATTGTCTCACCTTTCCCAAACCACTGTGAGGTGGGAATTACTATCCCCGTTTTACACAGCAGGAAGCTGGGGTTAAGCACATTTGTCCTGGTGTCTCAGCCAGGAAGTGGTGGAGCTGGAATCAAACTAACTCCACCAGACTCCAGAGTCCAGGCTCTGAACCTCCATCCTACACAACCAGTTCAGATGATGGTGAGTAGAAATGCTTTGGAAACCAAAAAGCAAAGTACAAATACCAATGATTATTTGGGTTCATAGGACAGTCTAATGGAGAATCTATCTTGAAAAGAACCAGCCTGCTGAATTTCAGAGATGCCTCAAATAGGCTGGAAGAGATTGGCAATATCATGTTTCCAACTAGTTTTGTTCATTTGGAAAAAGATTCAGGGTAGGATTAGAAAGTAGATAAACATTTTTTATCACAGGCCTCTGAGCAATAGTGGGTCTCAGTATCCCAAGTTGTACTGTGAGTGGGGCAAAGTCTTCTTGATTCTGGGGAGGGGATACACAGAACTCCCTTCTGGTCTAGCAGGCAGCACAGTAACCTCACTTGCTCATGCTATGTTCTTTTCCTCACTATTGATTCCCCTTCTTGGAGAGAAGTGGAATCACAGGCACCTGGAGGACTTTCATGGCACTGGAGAGACCAGGCTGATGCTGGCTCTCCCTTCACTGGTCCCAGGCTACATCAACATCTCTTCCATACAGTTGTCTGGGGGTCATGAAACCTCCTGTTTGTAATGGGATGATCATATTCAAAAGGACAATGGCCTTTACAATGACCTGGTTCTCCCTCCCCACCAGGCTCTGGCTCCCACATTTGAGGAGCCCCAAGCAGTTCAGCGGTTCAGCTGTTTGCATTAATGATGACTCTGGCGGGCAGGCAGGCAGGCAGGCACACTGTCTGAGATGCAGTCCTCACTCTTGTTATCAAATCCCCTAAAGCAATCGCTAACCCCCTGCTATCACCTGGCAGGCTAGAAGCAGCTCATTAAGAGGCAGAAAACTCCCCCACATGTCCAAAAACTCCATTCTCTGGAGAGCTGCCCGTTGAAGCAGATAAACCCCGAGTTGTGTCAACTTTCATTTAAACCCAAACAACCCCTGCCCTTGTTCTCTGTGCCGGCTGGGCCTTGGTTAACGACATAGAACAAACACTAAAAAGAACTGGGAGGGAAGGAAGAAAGGATGCAAAATTAGTATTTAAATTGCTCTTCCCCAATCCTTAAAAACATGGAGGCATCTAGTGTGCTTCAAACACAGCTACTTGGTTCCACTTTCATTACCTTAGTCTGGGAAAGAGAGGGTAGGTGGATATAGAGCTAGATAATCAAGTCTTTGTTTCCCTCGTGTTGCTTCCTGAAGAAATTCTACAGATAAGACTGAGCAAACTAAGATCTGGAAGAAGTCTTGAAGATGCACAGAGCTGTAAGGCAGAATGACTTGGGCTTTGTACCACAAAGACATTGTTGACACAATGACATATGACATGATGACATAGCTAAGAAGTTGAATCTACAACAGAGAATGGGCAAGTGACTTAATCTCTCTTTCTGCCTCAGTATTCCTCACCTGTACTATGGGGATAATAACATCGCCTACCTTGTAAATTACTGGAAAGATTAAATTATATAGTTGCTCTATTTAGAGCCTAATATGGTACCTGGCACATGTGACTTCCCTCCATTTCCCTTATCCTCTTATCTAAAAAAAAAAAAGAACAGAGGCCCAGAGGCAATAAAGAGGGCTGCCAAAAGCCACAGAGCTAGATCTAAGTAGTAGAAATCCTAACACTTTCTGCTTTTCCCAGCTACATCTTGACATTCTGCTGTATTAGCCTTGGCAAATAGATGTGGCTTGAGAGACCATAGTCTCTACCCAGTTAAAACTCAAATCTCAGCTCTAAAATTGACTATGTGAATATGGGAAAATTCCATCAAGTACCTTGTATCAGCTTCCTTATCTATAAAGTGGGGATGATAGCAACTTCATAAGGTTTGTGATGAGGATTAAACAACTTAACATTAACAAAGTTCCTAGTCCCATGTCTGGTGCCTCCCCCTTCTTCACTGTATCTCCCACAGTGTCCAGCACAGTGCTCTACCTGCAGGATGTATTCCAATGTTTAGTGGCCAGTAGGACTAAAAAAAATATCTATCAGAAGAATGTAGTCTTCTGGTCACCAAATTCAAAGAGGGCCACGTCTATCTTCAGGACCACATTCCTTACTTCCTCTTCCCGTGTTTGACTGTCTGATTTACACCTATGTGCCTGTTTTTAATCTTCTACATGTCTCCAACTTCAGGACCAGACCACAGTACACCTCCCATTCACTCAGTGCCTGATTCTCCATCGATAAATAATGATGGTGGTGATGATGGGGACAGAGATGATGGTTTGATAGCAGAGATGGCGGTTGTGGTAGTTAACTTTTATTGAACTTTTACTCTGGGGCAGACATTTTCCTTTTCTTTATATAGATTTCTTTATCTAAGTCTCATAATACCCATGTAACTATTTATAAAAAAGAAATTCACAGAGCTAAGTGATGGAGTTGGAATTCACATCTGAGCATTCTAACTCCAGAGTCTACATGGTTAACCACTAGAAAAGCCTTAAAATGACCTCTCAGAGGAGATCTTACTCTGAATAATTAGTAATAATAATAATAATAAAGAAGCAACAGCAATAAGAATGTAATTATTAAGGTAGTATTAGCTGCTTTAACAGGTAAGATCCAAACTCTTGGTGGTTCAACACAAAGGGAATTCATTCCTTGTTCATACAGAGTTCAATGATAGAGTGAGGGAAGGAGCTAGTGTGCAAGGGGACCCTGCTCTATAGCCATGCAGGGATCCAGGCTGATGGTTACTGCACAGTCTTCAGCACATGATTAAACCATAGCAGGGACATTTTACGAACCCATCCGGAAGAGGCATTACATCACTTCTCTCCACACTGTATTTGCCAGAACTTAGTCACGTGGACTTCCCTAGATGCAAGAAAGGTTGAGGAATGAAGTCCCTGGCTGAGCAGGGCTTCTGAGCAGTAACTCTTCACTGTGGAGAGGGAGCCCAAACCTTTGGAGACAGCTAGCCATTTCTACCACAGACAATAGCAGCAACAATAAAGATAATAAGAGGAGCTGTCCTTTACTGAACACTCACTATGCATCTATACCAGGCTCTGTGCTAAGTACTTGATACAATTATATCTACTTTTCTCAACTCTAAAAGATAGATGTTATTATGCCTATTTTACAGAGAAAAAAAGATGACACTTTAGAAGATGTGAAGAATTTGCTCAACCTCACACATCTATCAAGGGACAGATCCAAATTCCAAGCCAGATGTCTTAGTCTGGGTCTTCTAGAAAGCAGAGTTTGAGCAGGAATTAAGTGTAAACACTCTTTTGGGAAGTGCAAGCCCAGGACAGTGAGAAAGGAAAGAAGAAAACCCAGGTGAAGAAAGGAGCAAAAGCACGCAATAAGACGCCTTACTGTGCTGACCTCTGCTTTACCACAAGCTGCTGGGAGATGCAGCAGGTTACCTGACAGGTGTGCTTGCTCGATATGTGGGACTTTCTGCAAGATTTGGAAGGACAAACTGTGTCTCAGAGTGGTCCATGGAGGGAGAGAGTGGGGATGCACTGCCCATCTCTTTCAAGTTTCTTCCTTCCCGTTGGTCCAACTCCACGGAGAGTTGACTCTATACTTCTACATCATTGCAGACCATTGGTGGCCACTGAGAAGGCCAGAAGCTACATCCTGCAGTGTAGCATTTCATCCAAGTGTCACAGTGGAGGAGCAACTCAGCAAGGATACAGCCTGGCATAGAGGGCATGAAGGCCATGCTGGCCCAGGGCTTCAGCTCAGAGAGTCTAGCAAGGATGCTGCCGTAGGTGGCAGCAGAATGAGGTGACTGTGCCTTCAGGAGGAAGGAAGTGGTGTAAGGAGTATGATGCCCAGGTTCATGTTTCATTCCCAAAGCTCATGCTCCTTTTACTACGTTACCTGGCCTCCCTCTCCAGTTAGATTTAAATGTGGGCATTTCAGACACCTTGATGGGTAGGTAGGGGGACCTCTTTGGGCAGGACTGCGTCTCAAATCTCACCCTAAAGGGACCACTTTTCTCCCACTGGTGAAAGGGGCAGCTGAAATCAAAACACCAAGAACACGGGACAACCCACTTCTGAGCTGCTTTAGTCAAGGGAAACAAGCCCATACTTGAAGCTAGTGGCTAAAAGGGAGAGAATGATACTTTTTATATAGCCCATTGTCACACTTGTTGTAAAGGTTGGAACCCTAGGGCCAAGGCAGCCAAAGGAGGACTTTTCTAAGCTGACACAGCCAGTTGGTGGCAGGGTGGGACCAGAGCCCTGGGCCCTTCCTATGATGCCACGGTCTCCGAACATCACTGCAAGCTTCCACAGGCCACCTGAGCCCTGCCCTCTGATCCTGGCCAGCTCTTCCACACCTGGGCTCTCCCAGCAGCAGCAGAGAAAGATCACCTTCTCACATTTGAGAAATGCACCTCCTTTCTAGCCATACCCACCACCAGCGCATGAGTCACTTCTTTGGGGAAAGCCCTCCTCTGTAGTGAGTCATTTCACCTTTGGTTCTGAGCGATTCCAAACCCACAGACTTAATTATCCTTGTGTATCAGCCGCCCTTATCCCAAGAAGTCAGCAGCTTGCCCATGCTGCCCGCAAAAAACAGATAGGAGCGGGGCCCATTTGAAAGGCTCAGGCAACGAGCAAGAGAAACAGGAATGGAGGCCCAGCCTCCTGCCAGGCCAGCCCCCTTTCCTCAACCATTAGGATTTCTGTGAGGGCTTCTGGGATGATGGGGAGGAGGGAGAGTGCAGGTGTGAGTGCACGCAGTCTCCCCTCCCCAGGGCCTTCACACTCAGAGCTCCACTCCACTTCCGCCACAGCAGTCCCTGTTTCTGAAACTGGAGATTGCTACAGCAGGAAACGGCAGGCTCGAGCCAGTGGTTCCCAAGCCGCCCTGCCCCGCCTGCCAAGCCATTAAGAGGAGGATTGAGATGATGGGGGATCAGAGCGGCCACAATTAAACCGCATGTTGCTATCTTGCAAATGGCATGAGCAATATGATTTAACAGCTCATTATTAATGGGAAAAATGAGATAAGGACCAGGTTCAGTGTCCAGAGGAGAGCTCCCAGACCAAATTGAATATGTGCTAATGCTCGCTTTCAAGCCAGCGGCTGACAGAAGGGTGGATTCCACTCCTGCCCACCTTAGCATCCCTAGCCCCTGGCTCCCTGCGGAAGCCAAGGGAGAAAATGGGCTCCAATAAATTGTCTTCTGAAACCAACATCCTCTCTTTGACAATAACAACCGCAAAAGAAGCACCGTGTCTGTTGTTTCACAAAATTGGTTAAAAAATAAACACTAAGTAGCAGCTCACTTACTAGTGCCTGCCATAAGACAGGATGAAGGAGTGGGTCGTTTGGAAAGACTGAGAAGAAATGATGTGCAATTACTTCGGTCCTCTCTTATTCAGATCTCAGTTTCATGCTCTGCCGCTATCTGTACACAGGGCATTGTCAGCCTATTGATGGGTGTGTGTGTGTGTGTGTGTGTGTGTGTGTGTGTCTGTGTGTGTGTGTCTGTGTGCATCTCAGTGTCCTTTCTTGTACTTTTCCAATCCCTTTCTCTTCGCAGCAGCCCTTGTGATTTGTCACGTATCTCTTATGTTTAAAACATTTTAATATCTCACTAGGACTCTTAAGTCAAAGACCCAAATCTCCAACATGGCTGAGAGACCTTGCAGAGGAATCTCCTCCAAGCTCCAGACCCTTCTCCAGCCATTCTCCTAGCTGATCCCCATGGTCCAGCCACACTGGCCTTTTGTCCTGCCAAGGCCTTTGCAACATATACCTCCCCCTGCCCGAGACATTTTTCCCGTCTCCTTTTGCCCCTTCTGAACCCAAACATCAATATCTCAATAAAGGCTTCCTGGGCTTTCCCCTTTATGTGCCCTTCCATCATCCTGTACATCTTCTTTGTAGCATGTGCCACTGTTTTAATTACACAATTATTTGTATGGTTAGTTATTTAATGCCTGCTTTCCTCATTATACTGCAAATGATGACAGCAAGGTCAAACTGCATTTTTTCTATACTGGTTTCTAGACACTGTGGAAGATTGGCCTACTTAACGATGGGGCAGAGGTGTTTCAAGATGTTTATCCCACACAAAGAAAATAGCTGGAATAGTTGTTGAGGGGCATGAAGGTTAAACCAATTCTCCATTCATTCATGCAGTTCATCAGTCAATCATTGAGAGTTCATTGAATGCCTACTCGATGTCAGGTGTGTAGGCTGGACAGTCAGGTTCAACAGTTAACAAAGACAGCCATGGCTTGGTTCTGTACCCGTCTCTCACTCCCTTACCATGCTTGACTGCACTTAACCTAACACAGTCAGTACCTTCAGCATCCTTGGTACCAAATAAATGTCCAATGCAAGAATGAATGACCAGAGTTATACAAGCCTACCACGAGACAATCAGCCACAGCATAACCTAGCCCCTCTCCTTCCCCAATTCCCAACTTCCCAGGCCCACCCTCTATTCCAATCATACTGACCGCAGCAGCTTGGATGACATTAGTTGCACCCTTGTACAGGTTACAACTTTCTCGTTGCCTAACTCCAACTCATCCCGAAGCACTTGGCTTAACTATCACTTCCTTCAGAATGCCTTCCCTGTCCTGACTATCACCACCACCAACCTTACCAGTCCCAAGGCTGACATCTTGAGACTGAATTGGGATTCCTGCCATGGCTTCCCATAGCACCCAGTACCTCCCCTACTAATTGCCTGTCTTCCCCACTAGACTGTAGCTTCATGCAGACAGCAACCACGTCTATCTGGCACACCAGCCCTTTGCCTGGCACATAGTGGGCCCTGAATGATTATTTTTTACATGAATGATTGACTAAACACTTGACTGGCAATTCCACATAAAGAAAGAATGCAGGAGAGAGATCCAAGATGGCTGATCACTAGCAGCTCGGGATTGTAGCTCTCAGTGAAAGTGCAGAGAACGAGATGATGCCACACTTTCAGACGAATTTTTGTTGCTCACGGACCAGGAGATTCCCAGCGGAGGAGCCCCGCGGGTCGCCAGCGTGACCCTTGTGCCAGCGCAGCGGTTTTGCCGGTGCCTCGGAGCGGCAGTTCTTGGTGCAGAGTGAGCGGGACTGGCTCCCCTTTTGGCCGATGTTGTTTGGAGATCCGGGAAGACAGAGTCACCTATTCAGCTGATTGAAGGACGGAGTCAAGAAGGGAGCTAGACCAGAGATTCCCAGGCAGAAAAGCACCATCAATCTTAACACCACTGTGGCCGGCGTAGTGGATTGCTCAGATTTCAGCGCTGGGAATCAACAAGTTGGACGTCCACTCAGAGACCTAATTTGAAAGTCGATAATCACAAAGACGACAGGTGGATAAATTTACAATAATGGGAAGAAACCAGCATCAAAAGGCTGAGAATACCCAAAATCAGAATGCCTCTCCCTCTACAGGGGATCACAGTTCCTCATCAGCAATGGAACAAGGCCTGATGGAGAACGAGTGCGTTCCATTAACAGAAGTAGGCTTCAGAAGGCAGATGATGAGAAACTTCTGTGAATTAAAAGAACTTGTTCTAACCCAATGCAAAGAAACTAAGAACTTTGAAAAAAAGTTTGACGAAATCCTAACGAGAATAGACAATTTAGAGAGGAATATAAATGAATTAATGGAGCTGAAAAGCACAACACGAGAACTTCGCAAAGTATGCACAAGTTTTAACAGTCGAATTGATCAAGCAGAAGAAAGGATACCAGAGGTCGAAGACCAACTTAATGAAATAAAACGAGAAGTCAAGATTAGAGAAAAAAGGATAAAAAGGAATGAGCAAAGTCTCCAAGAAATATGGTACTATGTGAAAAGACCTAATCTACATTTGATAGGTGTACCTGAATGTGACGAAGAGAATGAATCAAGTTGGAAAATACTCTTCAGGATATTATTCAGGAAAACTTTCCCAACCTAGTAAGGCAGGACAATATTCAACTCCAGGTAATACAGAGAACACCACAAAGATATTCCTCAAGAAGACCAACCCCAAGGCACATAATCGTCAGATTCATAAGGGTTGAAATGAAGGAGAAAATACTAAGAGCAGCCAGAGAGAAAGGTCAGGTTATCCACAAAGGGAAACCTATCAGACTTACAGCAGATCTCTCAGCAGAAACCCTACAGGCCAGAAAAGAGTTTGGGGCCAATATTCAACATCCTTAAAGAAAAGAACTTTCAATGCAGAATTTCATATCCAGCCAAACTAAGCTTTACAAGCGAAGGAAAAATAAAATATTTTGCGAACAAGCAAGTACTTAGAGATTTCACCATCATCAGACCTGATTTACAAGAGCTTCTGAAAGAAGCACTACACATATAAAGGAACAACCAGTATCAGCCTTTCCAAAAAGATTCCAAAAATATATCAAAAAGTAAACAGCATTAACATAATGAAGAACTTACATCAACTAATGGGCAAAACAGCCAGCTAGCATCAAATGGCAGTGTTAAACTCATATATAATTTTAACTAGATAAAAAGCCAAAACCCATCGGTATGCTGTACCCAGACCCATCTCACATGCAACGACACACAAAGACTCAAAACAAAGGGACGGAGGAAGATTTACTAACCAAATGGAGAGCAAAAATAAATAAATAAATAAAAAGCAGAAGTTGCAATTCTCACCTCTGATAAAATAGACTTTAAAACAACAAAGATCAAAAGAGGCAAAGAAGGACATTACATAATGGTAAAAGGATCAATGCAACAAGAAGAGCTAACGATCCTAAATATATATGCACCCAATACAGGAGCACCCAGATACATAAGACAAGTTCTTAATGACTTATAAAGAGACTTAGCCTCCCACACAATAATAGTGGGAAACTATAACATCACATTGTCAATATTAGACTGATCAATGAGATAGAAAGTTAACAAAGACATCCAGGACTTGAACTCAGACCCGGAACAAGTAAACTTAATAAACATTTATAGAACTCTCCACTTCAAATACACAAAACACACATTCTTATCAGTACAATATCACACCTATTCCAAAAGTGACTACATAATTGGAAGTAAATCACTCTTCAATAATTGCATAGCATTTCATAGGTTTAAATGAAATATTGGTTGGCTGCTTGTTTGTTATTTTCTTCCCTTATTCCTTCCTGTCTCCATTGTTAAGCACAATTATTGGCATAAAAGAGGTTTTCAATTTGCATTTTTAGACTGCATTCTAGCCTGGGCAATAAAGCAATACTCCCATTCTGTCACCCTCTCTCTCTTCCTTTTTCTTCCTCTTCTTCATTCTTTTTTTTTCTTTCTCTCTTTCTTTCTTCCTTTTTGTTTATTTCTAAAAAAAACAAAGAAAGCAAGAATGCTTCTATTATCCAGCTTTCAATTATATAACTTCAAATATATGGGCATTTTGCTGAAGGTCTGAACAAAAAGGTAAATTACTTTAAAAAACTGTACTTGTAATTAATTTTTTTAACCAATTTGCATGTTATTCTCAATATCCCACATCATCCTTGGCTATACCTGCAGCCCTGGGTAATGAGGACTGATGTTCAGAATGAATGGAAGATTAAATCATGCTCAACGCATGTAAGAAAAATGAATTCTGACATGTTCTAAGGATTTTTAACAAGGGTTGAAACAAAAGAGGATTTCTAATTAACCCTCAGTTATCTAGGAAATTGCATCAGTTACAGTGTTCATTCATAAAAATATATTTCTTGATCATGTCATATATGAATGATTAAGTAGCCAAATATGTGAATGACCACATTGGGGCATAGAAAATAAACACGGGCATCATGCTGGGCCGACTACATAGGTTATCCCATCCACAGATCACAGCCTCTCTGTGAGATCAATATTATCACTGCCACTTTTTCTTTTAACTTTTAAGCTCAGGAGTACATGCGCGGGTTTGTTATATAAGTAAAATGACTGACTCTTTCTATATCCCCTTTCTAAAAACCGGTGTGATTATGTGGTGCCTACCTGGATGATCCAGGGTAATACCATTTCAGGAGGTTTATTGTGCAGATTATTTCATCACCCAGGTATTAAGCCTAGTATCTATTAGTTATTTTTTCTGATCATCTCCCTCCTCCTACCCTCCACCCTCTGATAGACCCCAGTGTGTATCACTGCCACTTTTATACCTGGCATGGTATTGTGATATAATAAGAGATGTATATTTGCTCTTTGTCTTGGGTTCTTGGTAGAATTTCTAAAACCCTTAGAACTTCCTGAGTCATAGGAGTGAGAGGACCATCTTTTGTTATTCATACAAGCCCCTTCCAACCACATGTGAGTTTATGCTAATGAGGTGACTCTTTGTAGGCCCCTAGAAAACTTCAGGATGGGGGCTGGCTGCCAGAGAAACCAATCATGGGATTAGAGGATTGGAGAAATCAGTCTTCTCCACTCCCCACCTCCAGGGAGCAGGGAGGGGCTGGCGATTGAGCTAATCACTAATGGCCGATGATTTAATTAATCATGAACTTAATGAAAACTTTTCAAAAAAAAATAATCTCTAAATTTCTGAGTTTAGACAGCCTTTGGGTTTAGGGAGACTCCGGGTTGGTGAATGCATCCACATGCCAGGAAGGTGGCACACTCTAATTTTACAGAATGCAGACTCCTGCAATCAGGATCTTTCCAGACCTCACCTTATACACCTCTTTTCTGACTATTAATCCTTTATAATAAACCAGTCAATGTAAATAAAACACTAGCCTGAGTTCTGTGAGCCATTCTAGCAAATTTTCAAACCCAAGAAAGGGGATGTGGAAAATCCTAATTTATAGCCGATTGGTCAATGTCACTGGGTGGGTAGAGTCAGACTTGAATAGAATTGTTGGAATGGTTGGTGTCTGGAGAGTTTGAAAATGGTCGTTGGTGTGGAAAACCCTCACATTTGGTGTCAGAAGTGTTATGAGTAAAAATAGATCATAGTAGCTGGTAAAACAGACTCTGAGATACAGAATAATTTCCCCAGGATTGCACAGCTGACAAGGGCTAAAGACAAGATTTGAGAATAGGACTGCCTGCATCCAAACCTGTGATTCCCCTGCTCCTGGTGTTGCCACACATCGTGGTTGATGACTGCTACTTAATCTTCAGAAGGCTCAGCTTCTTCACCAGTAGATTGGGATAGCAATAGCACCCATGGGGTTGTTGTTAAGGATTGACAAGACAGTCCATGTAGAGTACCTTGGTGCACGTTAAAGCACAATGACGAGGCCACAGGGAAGTCCTCTTTTAACCCCAAGAATCAAATGACTGTAGGACAAGGGATGGGTGGTAGTGGATCAGAAGTCAGATGAGGCCAGAGTCAAAAGTAGAAGCACTTTATATCATTGCCAAGGAGGTGGCTTGGAACCCAGCCCCAGTAAAGGCTTTCATTCTTTTAAGAATTCATTTCAGAAACATTAAATCACCAATGATTATGTTGGCACAGAGAGTGGTATTATGTGGGAAAACACACATATCAATGACTCAGAAGTGATTCTGAAAACTCAGACTCTAATTGGAGATGTTTGAGGAATACTTATTCAATGTATTTAGCCTGTGTCTTTTTTATGCATGCACAAGAGTGGTATGATATAAAGTTATGTCTAATTAAGTATAAGACAACTTTTATAATGGGTAGAAAAATTCTAAGTGATGAGAATGCATCATGTCATAGTTTAACTGGCAGTAACTTTTTTTTTCTGAGTGGTACATAAAATGATAGTGAATGTTATAACCGAAGGCTTTTGAGATTTGATGAAATGCAGTAACTTTTTTTTTTACAAATAGACATTTGGTATATGACCCATTTGTGAGCTTTAACTGCCTCAAGAAGGAATTCAGCCTAAGGTATAAAGAACTATTGTCCCCAATATTTCCCTGAGTTAATTTTGCTGGAAAATAAGGGTGCAAAGAAAGACAAGAGGAGAGAAGGAAGGGAATGGAAAAGAGAAAAGAGAGGCAGAGTGTGGGATGGTGTTGGAAGCAAATTTTACATGTTAACACTTAGATACAGGTTCAATTTGATAGGAATAAATATTTAAAGGATGACCCCAAGACACTGTGGAATCCTCAGTCATCAAGCAGAGATTCTATTGTACTTACCGTGTATGTTTAGGAAGATAGTGGGTTTTGAGTTGGAAGTTTTCCAAGGATTGGAAAAAAAATATTTTTCTGGTTAGCCTTAAGTAATCAGAAACTAATGAACCTGGGACCTCCCAGTTAAATGAGTTGATGATGGTAGTAGCTTTACTCATGAGTGGTCAGTTTCCTTTCTACACACTAACAATGAACTATTTGAAAAAGAAACTATGAAAACAATCCTATTTATAACAGCATCAAAGAAAATAAGACACTTAGGAGTAAATTTAACCAAGGAAATGAAAGCTCTGTACGCTGAAAACCATAAAATGTTCATGAAAGAAATTGAAGATGACACAAATAAATGGAAAAGCGTTTCCACGTCTTTTAACCCATGTTCATGGATTGGAATCATTAACATTGTTAAAATCTTCATACTACCCAAAGCAATCTATAGATTCATTGAAATCCCTATCAAAATTCCAATGTCATTTTTTTTTTTTCACAGAAATAGGAAAGAAATCCTAAAATTCAATGGAACCTTGAAAGACCCCAAATAGCCAAAGCAATATTGACCAAAGGAAAAAAAACAAAGCTTGGTGGCATCACACTACAGGATTTCAAAGCTATAGAAATCAAAATAGCATGGTACTGGCATAAAAACACACATAGACCAATGGAATAGGCTAGAGAGCTCATAAATAAATGCACACATCTGTGATCAACTGATTTTTCAACAAAGGTGCCAAGAACACACAATGGGGGGAAGAACAGTCTCTTAAATAAACATGGGACAACTGGATATCTACATGTAAAATAATAATGAAATTAAATCCTTGACTTACATCATATATAAAAATCAAGTCAAAATGGATTAAAGACTTAAACACTTAAATGTAAGACCTGGAACTGTAAAAGTACTAGAGGCAAACACAGGAGAAAAGCTCTATGACACTTGCCTGGGCAATGACTTCTTGGATGTCACCCCAAAATTATAGGCAACAAAAGCAAAAATAAACAAATGGGATTGCATCACACTAAAAAGCTGAACAGCAAAGGAAAAAATTAATAGAATGAAGAGATAACCTAAAGACTGGAAGAAAATATTTGCAAATCATACATTGGATAAGGAGCTAATATCCAAAATAGACAAAGAACATAAATTTCTCAATGACAAGAAAACAGATAACCCTATTAAAAAATAGGCAAAGGACTTGAATACTTTCTGAAATGAAGACACACAGATGGTCAACAGATATAGGAAAAATGCTCAACATCTCAATCATCAGCAAAATGAAACTTAAAACCACAATGGGATATTATCTCACACCTGTTAGGCTAGCTATTATCAAAAAGACAAAGATAACAAGTGTTCGTGAGGCTATGGAAGAAAGAGAACCCTTGTACACTGTTGGTGGCACTGTAAATCATCAGTATAGCCATTTTCAAAAACAGTATGGAGGTCCTTCGAAAAACTAAACATAGAATTACCACACAACCTAGCAATCCACTTCTGGACATACAGTCAAATGAACTGAAATCGACATGTCGAGGAGATGTCTGCATGCCCATGTTCATTGCAGCATTATTCACAATAGTCAAGATATGGAAACAACTGAAATGCCCATCAACAGATGAATAGATGTTTTAATGTGGTCTGTATACACAGTGAAATATGAAATATTATTCAGCCATTAAAGAAAAACAGGAAAATCTGTCATTAGTGACAATATAGATGAACCTAGAGGACATCATGTCAAGTGAAATAAGCCAGGGACAGAGAGACAAATACCATATGGTTTCACTTATATATGGAATCTAAAAAAGCCAGACTCATAGGAAAAGGAGTAAAGTAGTGGCTACCAGAAGCTGGTGGTGGGGTGGGAAAGGTGGACAGGGAAAGAGGAGACATTAGTTAGAGGACATAGTTTCATTTAGATAGGGGGAATAAATTCTGATGATCTTTGTACAGCATGATGACTGTAAGTAATAATAATGTATTGTATATTTCAAAATAGTTTAAAAAGGAATTTAAATGTTTTCACCACAAAGAAATGATAGATATTTGAGGTGCTGGATATGCTAAATTAGTCTAATTTGATCATGCCACAATGTATATATATACTGAAACACCATATCATACCCCATAAATATATACAATTATTTGTCAATTAAAAAGAAAAGAAAAAGATTTTGAAGAACTGGATATCAGTGTGAGAACCTGAGATATATTTTGAGAAAATAAACAATGTTTTTATCTTTGCTGAAAGGAGCTTGGCAAAACACACACACACAACCTTTGCCTGTGCTTCTTTTGACTATAAAAATATGAAAGATTCACGTGATAATTGATATTTCCATGCATAAGGTTAATAAATATCTTTGTGATATTTGAAATCTCATTTGTAACCAAGCCAAGGTGTTGACCCCACCTCCCAGTTCAGAGTAATTTGATTTTGCAAAAGGGGAAAATGCCTTAGGAGTTGTTAAAATACTCCTTTTCCAAAGGTGCTAAAAAAGAAATGTGCCCCAAAGCTAGTGATAAATCACTGTGTATTCATTCTTGGTAACTTCATGTCCAGTCAGGCTCTAGATTCTGTGCTTCTGGTGGCAACTCAGCTCCTTTCTTCTTCTCAAGGCTGCACTGAAAAACTCCTCACTTCCTTTCTCACTCTCCAAGTTCTTCATTCTCCTTTTTCTAATTATCAATAATAAAACATTGGCCATTCTGACATATGAATTCTGCTTTTAAAAATGCTTCAGTTCTCCATCATCTAATCACATAGAAATGAACCCCAGTGCCACTTTCTCCCTCCAGGGACCAAGACGCCTTAATATCTTTAATGTCTACATCATCAACAGCTACTGAGCATCTACTGTGTGTAAAATCTGATGCCTTGCTCCAATTTCATGGTTAAATTTGTAGTACTCATGTCTTGAGACACATGGAAAATCATATCTTCTGTTTCTTATAACAGACTGCTGGTGTTTGCCAATATCCATGTTCTCCTCTCTTTCTTGGCTCATTTCCCAGTCTCCTTTCATCCCATAGAGGCCATGTGATTTGTCTGCACCAATGGAGTGTGTGTGCAAAATAATCATTACTTCCAAGCCTGGCACCTACACTTCCTGCATGATACTTCTTGCTCTCTCTTCCTTTGCCTATTGGCCAGATGCTGAAGTGTTAAACCATTGATATTTTAAGGTTCATCTCTCACAGCAGCCTGCATTATTTACTCTAATATATTTCATTTTTTGAGACTTTTCTCTAATACAGATTTTACTTATGCATGTAATACTTTAAACATTCAACTGGATGTGAGACCTTTTGAAAAGAATAATCTGCCTTTGAATTAGGGAAATGCAATTTGCCAATGGTGGTCACAACTACAAGAAGTTAATATAAAGGCCGCAGTTAGCTTTAGGGGCCTAATCGGAGAGTCCCGGTGGAGCTAACATTCTTCAACAAGCAAGCCTGTTGCTGGCTCACAAAATGCTTGGTCCATACCACTGCCTTTCAGTTGAGCAGATGGGGGTTTTGATATAAATTGTGCTGGCATTTGCTGCTCTGAAAATAGATTTGTTTTTGCCTGCTTCCAAATTCAGTCTTAAAAAGCAACAGTCAACAAGTTCCATTTCCTCCCTTTAGGCAGGTCAGCAGGACCAGATCTGTTTCCTATTAAAAAGCACAAAATAAAGCCAAGGATCTCATGCATGTAGGAGCCCTTGGGCTTTGCCTTGTTGGTGCTCCACCAAATGCAGAAATTTTCTCTAGAGCATTCCAGGTGGAGCATCCTGTTCTTGCTTGCCCTCTTTGATGCAGAGCTCACTACTTAATGAAGTCACACATTCTAGTGTTAAAGACCACTTCCAATCAGAAAGCTGAAACTGACCTCTACAAACACTGCACTTTTCAGTCCGGTATCTGCCCTTCAGAGGCATCCTCCCAGAATATAGTCCCATCTCTACATCTTGACCCTTTAGGCATTTGAAGACAGAATTGAAGGCTGAACTCTTGTCTTTTCCTTATCTCTGCCCCAAAGTCCTCTCTTTATACAGCATAGCTCCCAGAACCCTTCGTCAGAACAGCTTGTCAATGTCCAGTGAAAACTGAAGTGACAGGAGCTGGCCACAAGTCTGAGCAATGTGGAAAGGAATGGGGTTAACATCGGTGCCTTCAGGACACTGTGGTTCTGGGTGAGCTGGACTCTTGTGATTGGGTTTGAGGCATTCTGCAAAGTAAGAATTGCCTCAGACGACAGCAGCAGCTCTCTTCAGCTGCAGTAAGAGTTATTGGGGAGATTCAAATGAGGATAAAGAACACAAGAACCTGGGCCTCCCAGAAACCCTGGAATGGATTAGTACTGAAACATGCTTTGAAAACTTCAGGGAAATCCAGAATTCAGTGCAATCTCAACTACAGGGACACCTAGCTGCATCTTGGGGGCCCCAGCTCCTTCCTGGTTGACTTCTGCTGCTCTCGATACCACTCGCTCACACCCACTGCCTCAGCCTCCATGCCCCATGTCCTCTCAGTGGCTGTTTCATCCTGGCTTTCACCTCCTCACTGTCCATGATGCCTCCTGGCTTCTGCATGCCTTCGTGTGAATGTGTCATTTGTGGGTTTTTCCCAACATAACGCTCTATGACTTAAATTCAACACTTCCACAGGGAGAGAATATAATCTTTTCCCTTAACCACCACCAAGTCAGTCATGAAATGTTTTAGCCACAGTTTGTCCTAGCAGCTGCTGGCCAGCTTACGGGTTAGTTCAAATGCCTTTCCCTAATCAATTAACAATGATGACAGGGGTGGGCCACAGGAGAGGAAGGTGGCAATTTCTACAGAAGGATTCTGGGTTTTTACCACATTCACAGAATGTAAACTCAGGTTTATCAATGCTTTTTTTTTTTTTTAAGATGGAGTTTTGCCCGGGCTGGAGTACAGTGATGTGATCTCAGCTCACTGCAACATCCACTTCCCAGGTTCAAGCCATTCTCCTGCCTCAGTCTCCCAAGTTGCTGGGATTACAGGCATGTACTATATATGTACAGGCCACACCCAGCTAATTTTATATTTTTGGTACAGACGGGATTTCACCATGTTGGCCAGGCTAGTCTCAAACTCCTGGCCTCAGGTGATCAGCCAGCTTTGGCCTCCCAAAATGCTGGGATTACAGGCATGAGCCACCACACGCACCCAGTCTTATCAATGTTTTTGACAGCCACATCACTCTGTGAGTCCCTCAGTTATGGAAAAATTCAAAAGCTGTGTTTTTCCTAGCTGCTGCTAAGCCAGTGCTCTCTACCTTGCACCTATATGTTCAAATCTTGGCTTACTACATTTTATCTTGGTAGACTCTATGGAAGGTCCCAGTCCTGCAAATTCACTCTTAATTTCAATTCCGTCTTCTGACACCAGGCTTTGGTTTGGTTTGTTAATCTCTGCTCTCCTTAGAGCCCTATCAGAATCACAAGGAGAGGAAGGAGACAAGAAGATTGGAGTCGGCATCCAGCCCCAACCTCACTTTGGTCAGAAAAACTGTTCTAGCTCAACATAATTCCAGGTAAGAGTTTCTTGGAACAATATTTCCTGAAAGAGAAATAAAATTTGAAAACCGTGGAGGCAGGGTCTTTTTGTGGCTTCTGTGCTCAGTGGTGGGTCTCATTTCTCAGCAAAGCAAGGTGCTTGCCCTCCCCCAGGACCTCTCCTGGGGCACACTCAGACAAGGTACACTGCAGTGCCCCGTCACACTTCCAGCTCCAGCAGTTGTTAAATGCACTAAGAACTAGAAGAATGACTGCTTACCTCCTTGCTCTAGGAAGTAACAGCCTGCTGTGCCAGTTCCCACTTCAGGGTTTAACCAGCACCAATTCGTCATGGCTTGAAGGGATGTGCTGTTTATCCCTGGTACTATCAGACCAGGGCTGAGGGAGAGCAGTGGAAACTAGCTGTGGGCAGCTTCCAGGCAGGGGTGAGATGCCCCTCCACCTGCCAGTCTATGTTGCCTTTAACAAAGTTAAAATAAGGCAGATTTACACTGTAAAGGTTTAGCAGGCCATGAAAGGAGTTTTTTCTATTGTGTCTGAATCTTGGCTAAAGCCTCAGGCTAAAGGTAATTGGTAGCAAGTACCTCATGTTCTAGACGGCTGGTTGACACACTTGCAACACTTACTAGAAGATGGCAAAGCTAGTCTGGAAACGCCCTCCCTGGGTAAAGGCTGTGTCAGAGGAGGCTGGAGTTTCTCTGAGGAGCAGATCTTTCCAAGGACTTCTGTAGATGAATTGGAGAGAAAAGTGATGCTCTGTACCCTCAACTGTCAACTGATCAACACAGCAGGGGAGACTGGCATCTTATCTTCTTAACTGGATGTGTGCAGAGCTCCAGAAACTTGCAAAAACAAGCCCTGGTTTTAATAAAGTAAGAAAGTTCTTGAGAACTTGATCTGTCTCCAGGTGTCTGAAAGTGTGTATAAAATAAACGTTGCTGCCCATGAGCTGAAGCTGCTGTGATGGCCAGGTGAGGGGATGGCGTCAGCAGCTGGGCTAGCTACTCACTCCCCTCCTGGCAGGGCAAGGGTGACTGTACCTATGGGACAGGGAATGTTGGTGAGGGTTGCTGGGCTTGAACTGTCTCAAAAGGACCAGCCTGAGAAGGCAAGGCGAGAGGGAATTGAAGAAGGGGAGAAGACACCAAAGGGGTCAACTTTGGGAGGCAGGGAACAGGGGCAGAGACCACATGCTCTCAGATAGCCTACCCGATACTCCATGGAAGAGCTGACTCTAGGAAACTGCCCCAGCAAAGGTGACTGGATGGCCAAGCGAGAAGTGTAAAGAGCATCAGCTGCATGAAGAGGCCTCTGCCCCATTCCTTTTTTCCCTTGCTCGGCCCTAGGGAGCCAGAACTGAGAGGGGTGGGGGTATGGGGAAAGGTGGGTAAGAAGGGCAACTGAAAAGTGAAAGGACAGCCAGGGTCCCCTCGTGCCCACCGTTGCTCCCTGAGTGCTAGACCAGGTTTGAGCTGATGGGAGGGATAAACTTTGTAAACTGAATGTGAAATTGAAGTTTCCATTTATGTTGGGCTAGACTTTCTAATTACTCAAGATGAGGCTGCTACCACTTTTTTTCTAATAGCTGAAAGGGGCTGGAAATGATGTGTTTCACCAAGTGACAGGGAAGTGAGTTTGAAGGCCCTGGTGGGAAAAGACAACATGCTTTCCTGATGAAATCCTGCTGACTTCAGGCCACTCAAGAAACTGGTTGCACGGTCTCAGGACGTGAATCTTCCCAAACCTGAGATTCCTCGTCATCTGTCAAATAGAGTGCAATGCTCACCTCCTAGAAGTGTTTTGAGAACTAAAATGAAAATGTTATGTCAATGTTTAAAGTGTCTGGCCCTTGGGAGTGTCCAGCCAACAGTGCTCCTTTCTGCCTCTGTTTGCCATCACTGAGCAGGGGCCCTTCGCTGCAACCTTAAACCAACAAAATCGAAGAAAAGCAGAGATGAAGAGACTGTGGGGAGCTGTGGTCTAACCTCTTCCTATTACAAAAGATGAAACTGAGGCTCAGAGAGGTTGGAGTTCTGCTGCTAAAGTCACCCACTGGGTAACTGGCAGAATCAACATTGAGACCAAAATCTCCTGACCCTCAAGCCAGTCTTTTTTTTTCTACCAAGTGCATGGACACTCCCATAATAGCCCAGTGAGGCTTTATTGATTGGTTAACTGAAAAGTGACTGGGGACCTTTAGACTTGGGCTTGGTCCCCTTGGCAGTGCCAAGAGTTGCCCAATAAATAAATGCATTGGCACAAGTTTTCAATTCACAGAGCACCAGCCCTGCTCCAGGAACTATGAGTAGAGCTAGATACAAACCTGGAAACCACCATCTCTGGAATCATTGAGCTCCCAATTTGGCAAGAGAGGTAGAAGACTCTGAGTGAAGCTGGGGATTCTAGAAAGGCTTCACAGACGGCTTAATGAGCTTGTGCAATTGGGTAGAAAACAATGGAGGTCCATTTAGGGTCTTCCCTTTCCCCTTCTCCCCAGGTGACCTCTCTGTTTTGGGGGTATCCAGTTCTGAATTCCTTGGCTGTGTAGTCAGGCTAGCAGGAAGTCCTTTCTAACCTTACCTTTGCCCCCAAGCACGTTATTATAATGCGCACAAATCAAGGCTCTTAGGCAACAGCTTTCCTGATTTAGAGGAAGAAAGTATCACACGGGAAAGAAGTTTTCCAAAATCGGTATGCACATGTCTGATCATTTCACAAGTTAACAGTCCTACTGATCAGCCCTTCTCTTCCTACTCTGATTCTCTGCTTAGAAATTTTTACAACAGGAAGATGACTAGGTGGCACAGAGGAAAGATGACTGCAAAGGTACTTCCCCAAAGAGAGCAAATAGAGCTCAAGGTTCAGTTCCTGCTTAAGGTTTTAAATATAATTTAAAAATATAATTCAAGTATCACTATTGACCAGTGATCTCAAAATACTTACAAGGAAGAACACAGGCTGCATTTTTTTAACTCAGGTAATCCAAATCTAAATTCAGTGTAAGTAATAGCAGGGATAAGCACCTATTTCTTTGGATGCAAAACCAATTAAATGCAGCCAAGACAGTATACTGGGTTGAATGAGTCAAGGAGCTAATTCTCAGTGAGGGCCCACATTAATTGGTTCAGCCCCCATTTGCAGCTGGCAAAATTTCCAGTGTCTCTCAAAGCCCAGCACTGAGATTGGCCACTATACTGCCCCTTCTAAGCCACAGACACTGACAGACAAAGGGAAGAGGCTTTTAAATAAGTTGGGAAATGGTATGTATGTATGTGTGTTTAAATTACTTGGCAATATTAAAAATTGGAATATTTAGCAACAACAAAAAGAAAAACCCTGACTTCCGGGTTTTCTTAAAAATGTGAAAGATCTCAAAGATTTAAATATTTTTAAAATCCATTATAATAGCAGAAGAAATCATTGGAGAATCCTTTAATAACCTCAGGGTAAAGAAGATATTTCTAATTTTGACCCAGAATCCAGAAGTTCTAAAGAAAATTATTGATTTGGCTACATAAAAAAAAAATACCTCAAACACAGTTAAAAACACAAAAAACAAACTCGTGGTGGTTGGGGGGGGGTGCAGATTGAAACTCATATCAGAAAGGGATAAGCCCTCCAATATATAAAAAGTTTAAGAAATCAATAAGTACATGGTCAACAACCCAATAAGAAATAACTGCATGCAATGAACTGACAGATCACAGACAGTGAAATACAAGTGGTTTTCAGAAGATGTATGGCTTCACCCATAATTTAAAAAATTAAAAGTTAAATTTCCTCAAAGTACCATTTTTTCACATGTTGGAATGGTAAATACCCAAAATCTTGATAATACACTGTTGGCATGGCTGTGTGAGATTGCAATCCACCCCCCGCCTTGACCCCCATCCCAGAAATTAAAAACAACAACAACAACTATTTATGACACAGACAGGAAGCTATTTGACTTTGAATCATGTGTCCCAAAGGCTGGATCCCCTTGGAAGTTTTCTACCTGGATTCTGAAGATGGAAATGAGAACTTTGTCTGGGTTCTATTTGACACTTAACATGCTGCCCTCCTATAACTAGGCAAAGGTTCAGGTTAAAAATAAAAGGTATTTCCTCAGTAATCCTAGCTGCATGTGCTCTTCTATTTCTTATTAAAAGAAAGAAAGAAAGGGAGAAGCAGCAGGAAGGAAAAGGACCAGCACAATTGCAATCCTGCTGTGCGCCAGGAGCTGCATAGAGCTTTATATGCATTATCTCATGTATAGCCCATGTCAAGCCCGAGAGCATTGCCATCCTCTTTCTGCAGGGGAGGAAACAGACTCAGAGTAGCCACATGACTTGATTTCTTTGACAGATGTGTGCAGGGGGGATCTGAACAAAGGAGCCACAGCTTGGGTTTCCTTGGAGGAGAAGCTTATTTTGATATGAGTTGTTTTTCATTGAATGAGTCAAAGGAAATCTGGAAGTGAAGGGTGTCCTGGTCAGCTGCTAAGAAGTCTCAGTCACACTGTAGCAGGGTGCCATGCCAGGGATTTCATCTGTGTTTTTCTTTAATCCTCTTCTCCAGTGAGAGAGGTGCCAAGACCAGTCTTAAATGGCTGCTCTGTGTGAAGCAAATAGCAGCAGTGAACTCATCAAATGCCATTGCTCCCTCTGATGAGAGGAGAAAGTATGAAGATTCTTCACACTGCATAAATCATTAGGTCCTGGGCAGTGTGGTAAGGCTGAGAGTCAGGCAGGTCCTCCAGAGAGACATAAATTTCCTGCCAATAGAGCAGCTGAGAGAGGAGTCAATAAATTAGAGAACACCCCCTCACCTCCCAAAAAAAATGATAGGACTGTTTACTCTAAGCCTGCAAAGAGGTTCTCACTGGCTATGGCCTATTTGGTTTCCCTCTCCCCACACCCCAAAGCATATTCCTCTCTTGGCAAGTTTCCTATGACAGACACCAGGATTCTTGCTGACTGGTCCCTCCTTGTTAGTAGAACCACTTGCGGGTAGATGTTGTTGTGCTTGGCAAGGGATATCTTTGTAAATCAGGGATTAGAGTAAAAAGGCGAATATTTTTTTCTGTAACCAAGGAGCATCCCTGGTTTATTTCTTCATGGAGTCCTTCAAGGAGTATCAGGTTGTGATGGCAGAAATTCCCAGAGAAGAGGGATGGGGAAAAAAGCCATTACATGCCCTGGGGAAGCTGAGTTCCTCTGGAGACTGCCAGCTGCACTTCCCCATCCTGGAAACTCCCCGTGACCCATCTGACCCCTTCTTTGGGGAAGAACAACTCTTTACATCTAGAGCTGTAAGGCAAGCTGGTTTCATGGGACACTATGAGCACTGGAGAGGCCAGACAGGAAGCTGTCAAATTTTGCTGAGACTCGCATTCCTAGAACCTCTCCAGTCCCAAACTCGTGTCTCCTTTCACCACAACTCAGAATCACTGAGCTACAGTTGTCCGAATGGTGCATTTCTCTGAAACAGTGCAACTTCAGTGAATCAAACCTTGCTAAATCAGAACTCACAGTAACTCAGATACTACCTACTTCCCTCTTTCTCTCTGTCATTGAAACAAAAAGGCAAAAGATAAGAAAACAATCTCACCTCAGGGCTTTGGATGATAAGCTTTAGCAGATATATTGGGCTTGACATCAACAATAAAGAGCCTTGGGAACTGAGGTTCAGAATTACAGGCCCGGGTCCTTTAATATCCTCAGTCATCAAAAAGGGATTTGATATGAGTCTTATATTCTACCTACTCGAATATGAAAAAGAACTCAGAACTAAGAAAGGTTAAAACCAAATGGTTTTCTGGATAACCATCCATTATCCAGAATCGTCCCTGTCCCCAAGTTTAGCACTTAATAGAAGTTGCACTTCACCTTTCCATTATATAATGTTTCTTGGCCACTATTCTGTGACATAATGGAGCAGAACCACAGAAAATAAACAGAGGATCTGGTTCTAGTCCAGACTGTAACCAACCGGCTACATGTCCCTCCAATTCTCTGAGTCTCAGTTCCCACACATGTAAGACAAGCCAGTTGAATTAGCGCAGGCTGTCTCTAGATGCGAGGAAAGAGAGACTAGCAGGGCACAGAGTACCTACCCAGTTGGAAGAAGGAAAAGGCATTCTTGAAGAAGAGAAGAGCATGATTAATGTCCATGGTAAAGCATGTTGGTCATTTTCCTTGGATTTGGTGAGCCTATCTGCATTCTTCTTGGATATGGATTGGCTCTTCTCTTCTCCAAGAATAACATTTCTTTTCTTCTGCATGAGACTAAATGCTATTCATCCTTAAAGGTCCAGTTCAAAAGTCACTTTCTTAACCTCTCTTCTATAAACAATCTCTTCACCGAACTATTTCAGCATTAATTTGCACCTCTATAATGAGCCTTGCCACTTTGCCTTATTATTCCATAGTAGCCTGTAGTGTCCTAGACACAAGGTTGTATTCCACAAATGTGTACCAGATAATGCTTTAGCAGAATGCCTCACGCGTAGTATATGCTCCAGTTACCATAGAATGACTGACTGAATGGATGAATACGTTCTCATAATATCTGGACACAGCAAAATTACTTCAACTTAACTTAAACACTTTAAATATTTTTATTTTAAAATTCTTGCTTAGATCTTTTTATAAAAACACTGAAGTAGGGCCCCACACGGTGGCGCTTGCCTGTAATCCTGGCACTTTGGAAGGCTGAGGCAGGAGGATCACTTGAGGTCAGGAGTTAGAAACCAGGCTGGCCAATATGGCAAAACCCCATCTCTACTAAAAATACAAAAAAATTAGCCAGACCTGGTGGTGTGCACCTGTAATCCCAGCTACTCAGGAGGCTGAGGCAGGAGAATCACTTGAACCCAGGACGTAGAGGCTCCAGTGAGCCGAGACCGCGCCATGCGACTGCATTCCAGCCTAGGGGACAGAGCGAGACTCTATCTCAAAACAACAACAACAACAAAACACTGAACCAATTCTATTCCCAATTCCATGGCTTATTTGGTATGGATCCCTCATCTGACCACTTCCTAGAATGTGGAGGAACTTTTAATTTCTGACAGTCAAACCTTTGATGAATGCCACACACAGTGCTCTTCTCTTGGCCCTCAAAGAAATATCTGTGACATTTCAGCCCAATCTGCTGGAAAAATTTATTCCTCTCTTACAGCCTCCCCACACTTCCAGGAACCAGCAAATAATACTTAGAGAACTAGTAATCTTTATTCAACACAAATAAAGGGTAAAGCAATACCCATGGCTCCTTAAAGCTGTATATTAGCCACAGTGCAGAAAGTATCTCATTGATATTAATGTGCTTACAGCTTATTACACAACAATTAATTAAAAATTGAATAAGGCCAGAGCTTGAAATTCCACATATCTAATTTCCCTACCAAAGCAGCTCATATAAAGAAGAGCTAAAATTCTAAGAGCATTAGTTTATCACAGTGCAACATACAACTCCATTTCAGTTCACTCCCTTTCAAAGGAAGTGGGAATTCTGGAGCTTTCTGGGATCCTCCATTAACATGTCATCTTTGGGGAGTGGGCTTGGATCTAAAGAGATTTCATACCATTATTCTATGATTCTCAGCTCATGATCAGCTCCTAGAGCATTTCCTACTTATTTCTCAATCACAAATGGCCCATCACAGGCAAGAAGGCAAAACCTGTCAGAAATCTCCCCTGGCCCCAAATATCTCTACCTATTCATGGGTGACTCGGGGAGAAAAAAACCCCTGCCAGTCAGGTCAAGCTGATTTCTACCTCTCTGCTCCCTGGGGTAGCCGTGTTGAATAAAAGATAATGAACTGCAGTTAGACAGACATTGGCAGGCCACTTTCAATCTCTGAGCCACTGTTCCCTCACATCATACTTGCCTTAGAGGAATGTCAACAGTTCAGTGAAATAACATGTGTGTTGTACATGGTACAGCATAGTATGCTCAATAAATGCTCTCCCCACTTAAGACAAGATGCTAAGTTTCAGTCCAGCAGTTTGGAAGCTTCATTGCTTTCCCCATATGAAAATATTCTCAAGCCTCTTGCCTCTGAAGTCTGTAGGACAGTAACTTCTTGAAAGTGAGAGCTGTTTCACCCATCTCTGTACTCCTGGCACCTCACACATAGCCTAGCATAGAGCTCATAGTCCATTGCCATCTGTAGAATGAATGGATGGATGGATGGATGGATGAACAGAAATAGCTACCAGTGGTTGGGTGCTTACCACTAGCACTTTACACATATTAGCTCATTTAATCTATACAACAGCCCTATAAGTTAGATACGGTCACTGTTTGAAGGTTAGAGATACAAAAGCTCAGAGATTTGGTACAGCAGCTTTGCTGAGGCTACCAAGATAATAGATAAAACATATGAAGTCACCTATATCCCATCTTTTAAAAAGCACAAATGAGTATTTACTGTGTGTCAGGCACTGAGGTAAATATCCTAATATTATAACCTTGTGAAACAGGTGAAATCACAGATGGGGAAACTGAGGCTCAGAAGGGTTATGTAACTTGACCACAGTTTTTGACCCTTTTAGACTTACAATGGCCAACAGAGAGGAAGTCGTATCCACCTGATCTTAAAAGGCGAAGACAAGCTCACACTCAGGCTGATGTGCCACATGCCTCTTGAATCAATGGATCAATGAGTGGCAGAAGGGGAGAGAGATGAAGAGAAAGAGCAGGCATCGGAGGAGAGTGTGATGGCAAGAACAGGAATGAAAAGGGAAGACTTTCACAGGCACTGTAACTATCTGGGTAATTCCTACAAGGCCAGACTGTTCCAATGTAATCTTCTGTGTAATTGCTACCATGCAGAACAGGCTGGACTCCAGACCTAGCAGTTTCTGGCCAGTGTGCAGAAGAACAACAGAGGGGAAGGCCTCTCCTGTATGCTCAGCCCCAGAAGGGCCTATGCACGGTTTCCTGTTGGGACAGGAATCAGGCTCTCCAGCTTCTACCCAACCCACAAGCCTGTGCAGACCGGCCATGCTCTGCTGCGTTTGGCATCACAGGGGCATTCCTTCACTTTCTATCAGCTCCTGATTGCTCTTCAGGGAAGTGGGGGCCTCCCCACTGGCTGGCAGCCCATAAGCCTGGTCAGACTGAGCTCACTGTTCCATGGGATCGTGCATGAAGGCTTCTTAAAAGCACCAGTTCTCTCACCATCACAAGCTGGATCAGCCCAGCAGAGACAAGAATAAACCACCAAGCACCAAGGTGTGATTTCCACCATGCCGCCCTCCAAGCTGGCACTGTGTCACTGGAACAAGGACTCACAGAGCAGCATGAGGGGTGGCTCCTCAGAGAAAGAGCATGGGCTGGGAGCAGCGAGTCTTGGGTTCCAGGTCTGGCTCTGCCTCTGTATGTGACCTTATGCAAATCCCCTCCTCTCTCTAGGGTAGGAGACTGATTGACTTTTGGGCTTGAACATCTTTTTAAGCCTTATAACAACCCAGTGATACAGGTATAAAGCTTTTCATTACAGGTAAGAAACCTGCTGCTCAGAGACTACGTGACTTGTACATTGTCACACAGCAGGAAAATGAGAAGTCGGGATATGATTCCAGGTTGGCCTGGCTTTGAAGCCCTGTATTCTCACCACTGCCCCTCAGGGGCTCTCCTCCTTTATTTGTAATAAGGGTTAATGGTCATTATCTTAACTTCTCATGCTGGGGCAAATCTGTCTCTTAAGAAAGCCTCTCTCTTAAGGCACTTCATGGGCTCTCAAGTCATCTGTGTTAGGAATTAGGATCATTATGTTGTTACTCCCACCATTTCCAGCCTCAGTTTTCCAAATTTCCACCTCCATGATTTTTGCCATATCCTCATATAACATATAATAATACTTAATGTTTATCTTTAAATAAAATTTAAATCAACTAATTTTAAAATTTTAACATGCTCCAAAGCAATAATATACATAAAATCAAGGGTTTAGTGTACTGATTATTTCTTCCTTATATGAAACAAAATAAATTGATAACAATTAAATTATTAACTGTTCATCCAAGTGACACCTTAGAGCATGTGAGCCTTCTGTGGGGAAACGCTCTGTGAGTCCCGGCCCTTCCCCTCCACCCCCAGCACCCAGCGTGGACGCATGTGAGCACACGCACCTTCATGCCAGGTCATCTCCCAGCTGCACACTCTGGTCGTCTGTGATGGATGCTGGGCTGGAACAGGGACAGCTGTGTGATGGGAACCTGGACTGCAGCAGGTGGGCAAAGGAGGCAGAGCTGAGTTCTGAGGACCCAGAAAAGCATGGCTTCCAGCTGGGTTACAGCCAAGAGAGCTGGAGGGCTTGGGGCAGGTGAGCATGAAGAGGTAGAGAGAAAGGAAAAGCAGGGTCCATTGACTATGACCCCTCCACCAGCAGCCACAGCATCAAAGCCAAGGCCAGGCATCACACAGTACAAGGCTAGAGAAAGCAGCTGCTCACTGCCTTCATGGGCAGCAGCATCCTCAGAGATCTAGTTATGGCAGGCTGGGCAGAGCGGGGCAGGCCCACCTAGCACCCTGCCATGCACTTTGGAGGTCACCCTTGAGTTTTGTTTTGTTTTTCTTGTTAGCTTAGCTTTTAATTGAAGCATAACAGAAGACAGGACAATGCATAATTCACAAGCATACAGCTCAATGAATTTTCAAATACTGAACAGCACCCAGAAAAAGAAACAAAATGTCAGTTTCATCCTAGAAGCCCCCTCATGCTCCATTCTATTTAGTCACTCTCTTGCCCCATGAGTAAATAGTATCTTAATTCCTAATACCTGAGATTGGCTTTGCCTATTTTGAACTTTATAGAAGTCAAATCATACATATGGAGTCTTGTGTCTGGCTTCTTTTGTTCAACATTATGTCTGCAAGATTCATCCATACTGTTGCATGTAGCTTAGTTTATTCTCATTTATATGTAGTAGTCCACTGTATAAACAGACCTCATGCTACCTTTAATGAGTATATGAATAAGACTCAGGTTTTGGCTAAATAACATTGCTATGAACATTCTAGCACATTACATTTGCCTTCATTTCTTCTGGGTGTGCACCTAGGAATGGAATAGCTCAGTCATCGTGTACAGACATGTTCAGGTTTAGTGGATACTGACAGGTTTTCAAATTGGTCACACTAATTTTCACCCCCACCAACAGTGTGTGCAACTTTTCGTTGTCCCACATCCTTGCCAACGCTTGGCATTTTTTAATCTTTTTAATTAGCCATGCTAGTGTGTGTATAAATCACCCATATTTTGTTTTTTACCAAACTGCACAACAGCGCATAGGGTAATGTCACTCCTAAAGACAGTGGCATGGGAGAAACACAACAGTTCATAGGTTAGCATCACTTTTAAAGACAGTGACATGGACATAGTAGACTGACTCAGAAGACTTGCCTTACTGCTTGCTCTCCAGCTACGGACATGATACCATCAGGAAAGAACTGCCACTGGTATTTATAGAGCCCTGACCCAGGGTTTTGCTCATTCATTCATTTCACCCTCACAGCTAACTGATGAAGGCAGGCAAGGAAGGAATTATTCTCAGGAGCTTACATAACTTTCCAAGTAGGTACACAACGCAAACTTCAGGCCTACCTTCTTCTGATTCCAGTCCAGTTTCCTTTCACAAGTTTATACTGACTCCTAGTTCACCTCTTCCACATTTCTCAGAAGTGGCTGTTGAACTGCAGGATCTCTGATGTTCCTTCTGGTTTCAATATGGTGGACTGATTTCATTTTAAGTGTGTGGGTGGTTTACTCACTAAGTGTATAAACAAATGGAAGATGCTTGCTCAATCCTGTCTAAAAGGACATTAAAGGAATTTGGAATATGCATTTCTATCATTCCCCACGTCTTCACTTTAGACTGAGACGTGGGTCTCAAAGCCCCCCCTGCTACGGTTCCTTTCTCATGCCAAGCAGAGCACAGAAAGGGAGGAGCAGTCGATTGCTGCAGCAACCTCCTCCTCAGCTGTCCTGAGGCATGCACACTGCTGGAAAAAAGTTCTGTCCGCATTCCCAGGAGAATCACATTCATGAGATTCCTCCATATCAGACATGTTTCCTAAGTTTGCTAATTGGCTTGTGATGGATTTCTGCGAGTGCTTTTGATTAGGCTCACCTGCAGTGTCTCTCCTCTCAAGACAGTAAGAAAGTTACATGTTTTTAAAAAAGCAAATAATTGTGAAACAGCATTTCAACACAAAGATGAACAAAATACAGTTCATAGAAGGTGAGCTACTTGGAGGCAGGGGACATGAAATAAGGGGAAGCCACCCAAACTCCAGCACAGTGCCAGCCCCCCCAGTGCCACTTGAGTCTCCAGGGCTCAGCTCCCAGACTCAAGGCATACGTCCCATCAGATGTATTCAGGTGTGTATACCCTCCTTGAGCCCCTGTTACAGCACTCACTACTGTTATCCTTGCCTTGTCTCTTACCTCCCAAATACCCTTAACTAAGCCTATAAATCATCTATCTCTGGAATCCATGCCCTGCTATCACCCTTACTGCCACCACCAGAGGTGAGCCCATCATCCAGTCCTACCTCTTCTCTGACTATAGCCTCCTAATCGATCTCTTTGACTCCACTCTGGCCACCCAGCTAAATAGTAGATGCAAATCTGATCACAATACCCCACCACCACAAGCCCTTCAATGGCTTTGGATGATCCTTAGAAAAATGCCCCAAGCCCTTTTGATCATCTGCCAAACCTTCCATGATCTTGCTGCTGCCTCTTTTTCCAACCCTGTGTCAATCCATTCTCCCTTTGGCTTATTTTGCTTCAGATCCACAGGTCTTTCAGTTCCCTAAATGTGTCCTTATGCTCTCCTACCATCATATGCTGGTAGGGTGTGATTACACATGCTGATCCCTCTATCTGGAATGCCTTTTCCCTGTCCTTCATCTCCTAAATTCTGCTCACCCTTGAATAAGAATTTCAGCTTAGATAACATGCTTTCAGTGAACGCTCATCTGGTGAGAGGGCATCCTGGGCTGTAAGCCTCACACCACTTGCACGTTGCCCTCTGGAAATCCTCATCCCATTTGGTAATCCTTCTCTCAGTGTCTAGCCTCCCTCCTAGACTGTAGGTTTCTTGAAAGCAGATGCAATGTGGATCGTGTTCATAGCTCATTCTCAGTCCTTATCATGCAGCCTGTCAAATAGGAGGCTCTCAATGAACACTGATTGATTGAGAGGTTGATTGAGTGATAGACCATTTGCTTGATGGAAAGTACTGATCTCAGTGCCAGAGGGTAAGAAAGTCATAGAGAAGACACCTGTTTTGTTTTGTTTTGTTTTTTGACATACTTTAAGTTCTGGGGTACATGTGCAGAACGCGCAGGTTTGTTGCATAGGTATACCTGTGCCATGGTGGTTTGCTGCACCCATCAACCTGTCATCTATATTAGGTATTTCTCCTATAGCTATCCTTCTCCTAGCCTCCCACCCCCAGCAGGCCCCAGTGGGTGATGTTCCCCTCCCTGTGTCCATGTGTTCTCATTGTTCAGTTCCCACTTATGAGTGAGAACATGTGGTGTTTGGTTTTTTTTTTTTTCTGTGTTACTTAACTGAGAATGATGGTTTCCAGCTTCATCCATGTCCCTGCAAAGTACATGAACTCATCTGTTTTTATGGCTGCATAGTATTCCATAGTGTGTATGTGCCACATTTTCTTTATCCAGTCTATCACTGATGGGCATTTGGGTTTGCTTTACAGAAGCTCTGCAGTTTAATTAGAACCCATTTGTCTATCTTGGCTTTTGTTGTCATTGCTTTTGGTGTTTTAGTCATGAAGACTTTGCCCATGCCTATGTCCTGAATGGTATTGCCTAGGTTTTCTTCTAGGTTTTTTATGGTTTTAGGTCTTATGTTTAAGTATTTAATACATCTTGAGTTAATTTTTGTATAAGGTGAAAGAGGGGGTCCAGTTTCAGCTTTCTACATATGGCTAGCCAGTTTTTCCAACATAATTTATTAAATAGGGAATCTTTTCCCCATTGCTTCTATTTGTCAGGTTTGTGAAAGATCAGATGGTTGTAGATGTGTGGTGTTATTTCTGAGGCCTCTGTTCTGTTTCATTGGTCTATATATCTGTTTTGGTACCAGTACCATGCTGTTTTGGTTACTGTAGTTTTATAGCATAGTTTGAAGTCAGGTAGTGTGATGCCTCCAGCTTTCTTCTTTTTGCTTAGGATTGTCTTGGATATACAGGCTCTTTTTTGGTTCCATATGAAATTTAAAGTAGTTTTTTCCAATTCTGTAGAGAAAGTCAATGGTAGCTTGTTGGCGTTAGCATTAAATCTATAAATTACTTTGGGCAGTATGGCCATTTTCATGATACTGATTTGTCTTAACCATGAGCATGGAATGTTTTTCCATCTGTTTGTGTCCTCTCTTATTTCCTTGAGCAGTGGTTTGTAGCTTTCCTTGAAGAGGTCCTTCACATCCCTTGTAAGTTGTTTCCTAGCTATTTTATTCTCTTTGTAGCAAGTGTAAATGGGAGTTCACTCATGATTTGGCTCTCTGTATGTCTACTATTGGTGTGTAGGAATGCTTGTGATTTTTGCACATTGATTTTGTATCCTGAGACTGCTGAAGTTGCTTATCAGCTTAAGAAGATCTTGGGCTGAGACAATGGGGTTTTCTAAATATACAACCATGTCATCTGCAAACAGAGACAATTTGACTTTCTCTCTTTCTATTTGAATACCCTATATTTCTTTCTCTTGCCTGATTACCCTGGCCAGAACTTCCAATAATATGTTGAATGAATAGGAGTGATGAGAGAGGGCATTCTTGTCTTGTGCCAGCTTTCAAAGGGAATGCTTCCAGCTTTTGCCCATTCAGAATGATATTGGCTGTGGGTTTATCATAAATAGCTCTTATTATTTTGAGATACATTCCATCAATATCTAGTTTATTGAGTGTTTTTAGCATGAAGCAGTGTTGAATTTTATCAATGGACTTTTCTGCATCTATTGAATTAATCATGTGGTTTTTGTCATTGGCTCTGTTTGTTTGATAGATTACATTTATTGATTTGCATATGTTGAACCAGCCTTGCATCCCAGGGATGAAGCCAAGTTGATTGTGGTGGATAAGCTTTTTGATGTGCTGCTGGATTTAGTTTGCCAGTATTTTATTGAGGATATCTATATTGATGTTCATCAGGGATATTGGCTTGAAATTTTCTTTTTTTTGTTGTGTCTTTGCCAGGTTATGGTATCAGGATGATGTTGGCCTCATAAAATGAGTTAAGGAAGAGTTGCTCTTTTTCTATTGTTTGGACTAGTTTCAGAAAGAATGGTACCAGTTCCTCTTTGTACCTCTGATAGAATTCGGCTGTGAATCCATCTGGTCCTGGACTTTTTTTGGTTGGTAGGCTATTAATTACTCACTCAATTTCAGAACTTGTTATTGGTCTATTCAGGGATTTGACCTCTTCCTGGTTTAGTCTTGGGAGAGTGTATGTGTACAGGAATTTATCCATTCCTTCTAGATTTTCTAGCTTATTTCAGTAGAGGTGTTTATAGTATTCTCTGATGGTAGTCTGTATTTCTGTGGGATCAGTGGCAATATCCCCTTTATCATTTTTTATTGTGTTTATTTGACTCTTCCCTCTTTTCTTCTTTATTAGACTGGCCAGTGGTCTGTCTATTTTGTCAATCTTTTCAAAAAAAATCAGCTCCTGGATTCACTGATTTTTTGAAGGGTTTTTTTTTGTGTCTCTATCTCCTTTAGTTCTGCTGTGATCTTAGTTATTTCTTGTCTTCTGCTAGCTTTTGAATTTGTTTGCTCTTGCTTCTCTAGTTTGTTTTTTTAATTGTGATGATAGGAGATTCTTTCAATTGTGATATTAGGGTGTCGATTTTAGATCCTTTTTGCTTTCTCCTGTGGGCATTTAGTGCTATAAATTTCCCTCTAAACACTATGTTAGCTGTGTTCCAGAGATTCTGGTTTGTTGTGTCTTTGTTCTCACTGGTTTCAAATAACTTATTTATTTCTGCCTTAATTTTATTATTTACCCAGTAATCATTCAGGAGCAGGTTGTTCAGTTTCCATGTAGTTGTGCAGTTTGGGGTGAGTTTATTAATTCTGTGCTCTAATATGATTGCACTGTGGTATGAGAGACTATTTGTTATGATTTCTGTTCTTTTGCATTTGCTGAAGTGTTTTACTTTCAATTATGTGGACAATTTTAGAATAAGTGTGATGTGGTGCTGAGAATGTATATTTGTTGATTTGGGGTGGAGAGTTCTGTAGATGTCTATTAGCTCCACTTGGTCCAGAGCTAAGTTCAAGTTCTGAATATTCTTGTAAATTTTCTGTCTCATTAATCTGCCTAATATTGACAGTGGGGTGTTAAAGTCTCCCACTATTATTGTGAGGGAATTGAAGTCTCTTTGTAGGTCTCTAAGAACTTGTTTTATAAAACTGGATGCTCCTGTATTGAGTACATATATATATTTACGATAGTTAGCTTCTCTTGTTGCATTGATCCTTTTACCATTATGTAATGCCCTTTGTCTTTTTTGATCTTTGTTGGTTTAAACTCTGTTTTATCAGCAACTAGGATTGCAACCCCTCCTTTTTTTTTTTTTGCTTTCCATTTGCTTGGTGAATATTCCTCCAACCCTTTATTTTGAACCTATCTGTGTCTTTGCACGTGAGATGGATCTCCTGAATACAGTGCACTAATGGGTCTTGACTCTTTATCCCAGTTTGCCAGTCTGTGTCTTTTATTTGGGGCATTTATCTTGTTTACATTTAAGGTTAATATTGTTATATGTGACTTTGATCCTGTCATTATGATGCTAGCTGGTTATTTTACCCATTAGTTGATGCAGTTTCTTCATAGTGTTGATGGTCTTTACAATTTGGTACATTTTTGCAGTGGCTGGTACTGGTTTTTCTTTTCCATATATAGTGTTTCCTTCAGGAGCTCTTGTAAGACAGGCCTGGTGGTGACAAAGTCTTTCAGCCTTTACTTGTCTGTAAAGGATTTTATTTCTCCTTTGCTTATGAAGCTTAGTTAGGCTGGACATGAACTTCTGGGTTGAAAATTCTTTAAGAATGCTGAATATTGGCCCTCACTCTCTTCTGGCTTGTAGGGTTTCTGCAGAGAAATCTGCTGTTAGTCTGATGGGCTTCCCTTTGTGGATAACCCAACATTTCTCTCTCTGCTGCAGGTCTGCTGGAGTTTCCTGGAGGTCCACTCCAGACCCTGTTTACCTGTGTATCACCAGCAGAACAGCAAAGATTGCTACCCTTAACATTTTTTCCATCATTTCAACCTTGGTGAATCTGATGATTATGTGTCTTGGGGTTGCTCTTCTCAGGAAGTATCTTTGTGATGCTCTCCGTATTTCCTGAATTTGAATGTTGGCCTGTCTTGATAGGTTGGGGAAGTTCTCCTGGATAATATTCTGAAAAGTGTTTTCCAACTTGGTTCCATTCTTCCCGTCACTTTTAGGTACACTGATCAAATGTAAGTTTGGTCTTTTCACATAGTCCTATATTTCTAGGAGGCTTTGTTCATTCCTTTTCATTCTTTTTTCTCTAATCTTGTCTTCACACTTTACTTCATTAAGTTGATCTTCAATCTCTGATATCCTTTCTTACCGCTTAATTGACTTGGCTATTGATACTTGTGTATGCTTCATGAAGCTCTCGTGCTGTGTTTTTCAGCTCCATCAGGCAATTTATGTTCTTCTCTAAACTAGTTATTCTAGATAGCAATTCCCCTAACCTTTTTTCAAGGTACTTAGTTTCCTTGCATTGGGTTAAAACATGTTCCTTTAGCTTGGAAGAATTTGTTATTGCCCATCTTCTGAAGCCAACTTCTGTCAGTTTGTCAAACTCATTATCCATCCAGTTTTGTTCCCTTGCTGGTGAGGAGTTGTGATCCTTTAAAGAAGAGACATTCCGGTTTTGGGAATGTTTACCCTTTTTGCACTGGTTTTTCATCTTCATGGATTTATCTACCTTTGTTCTTTGATGTTGGTGACCTTCAGATGGGGTTTCTGTGTGGACAGACTTTTTGTTGATGTTGATGCTATTCCTTTCTGTTTATTAGTTTTCCTTCTTATAGTCAGGTCCTTCTCCTGAAGTTTGATGGAGGTCCACTCCAGACCTAGTTTGCCTGGTTATCACCAGCAGAGGCTGCAGAACAGCAAATATTGCTGCCTGTTTCCTCTGGAAGAAACAGAGGAGCAACCAGCAGATGCCAGCCAGAGCTCTCCTGTATGATGTATCTGTCCAGCCCTTCTGGGAGGTGTCTCCCGGTCAGGAGGCATAGGGTCAGGGATACACTTGAGGAAGCAGCCTATCCCTTAGCAGAGCTCGAGTGCTGTGCTGAGAGATCCACTGCTCTCTTCAGAGCCAGCAGGCAGCAATGTTTAAGTCTGCTGAAACTGCTCCCACAGCTGTCCCTTCCCCCAGATGCTCTGTCCCAGGGAGATGGGAATTATATCTATAAGCCCCTGATCAGGGTTGCTACCTTTCTTTCAGAGATGCCCTGCCTAGAGAGGAGGAATCTAGAGAGACAGTCTGACTATGGTGGCTTTGCCACACTGTGGTGGGCTCTGCCTAGTTCGAACTTCTTAGTGGCTTTGTTTACACTGTGAGGGGAAAACCGCCTACTCAAACCTCAGCAACGGTGGACGCTCCTCCCCACACCAAGCTCAAGCATCCCAGATCAACTTCAGTCTGCTGTGCTGGCAGCGAGAATTCAAGCCAGTGAATCTTAGTTTGCTGGGCTCCATTGGTGTAGGATCCACTGAGCTAGACCACTTGGCTCCCTGGCTTAAGCCCTCTTTCCAGAGGAGTGAACAGTTCTCTCTCTCTCTCTGGCATTCAGGTGCCACTGGGGTATGAAAAATAAAACTGCAGCTAGCTCAGAAGACGCCTGGTTTTCTTTCCAAGCTCTAGTCTACCGCACAAGCTGTGTGACCTTGGGCAGATGACTTCACCACTTTGAGCCTCAATTTCTGTATCTTTACAATCTTGATAGCAAACGCATGCTCTTTCTGCCTCATAAATGCTGTACCAAAAAACAAGATGCCCATTGTGAAGATGCTTCACAAAATGAAGGTGCACCAACCAGGGTAGATCCAACAGCATGACTATGCTCTTGAATAAGTCCCATCTCTGGCCTTCTCCTCACCCAGATGGAAAGGAACAGTCTCCACATACCCTCTCCCCAGTCCCCATCCCTTAGAACATTCTCAGGGCACCTTGAAATTGAGCTAACAGCCTCTTGATAAATAATAAATGGGATACAACCAGATGAAGGAAAGCTAGAAGAGATTTACAGGAGGTGGAAGAAAGATACTCCAGCCACAATAAGTAAATGACTCCAGGTCCTCTGTGTCTCCAGGGTCTTGTAATAATGGAGAAAGACCCTAAACACATACGAGAAGGGGAAGGAAATGCTATTGGTGGCATGGGTGTAAGAACATGGTCTGGATACTTAGAAGGTCCTTTAAACTCCCTACAACCCAGTGGCTTTCAATGGCTTCAGGAGGCCAAATTAGCTGACAAGGTGGTCCAGACAGAAGTGCTTCTTGATGCTAATGCAGTGGTAGTGCCCAGCACAGCAGCATCACCTGAGAGCTTGTTGCGGCAGATTCTTATGCCTCACCTAGCTGTAATGAATCAGAAACTCTGGCAGGGGCCAAGCAACCTGGGTTTGAACAAGCCCTACAGGTGACAGGCATGCCCAATGTGTGCCAATTGCTGTGCCTATGCAGTGGAGGAAAGCAAAAGAAGAGAGAGATTTAGGGGAGCCTTTCCCATGTGACAATGGTGTACAAGGGTCCCTCTAGCCCCACCAGTGTGGGTTCCCTGTATTTCAGACTAGCTGAGAGAGGATTTGATGTCAAGCTGTTCTCTGTGTATATGTCCATGATTCCCTTCATTGACAAACAAACAAACAAAAAGCCAACAATTGATCCTGGAACCCAAGCTGAGTCTTGAGAATATGGGGTCAAAACTGTAAATAAGTATTTACACCTGGCTGCCCTTCTTCTTCCCCATGACCCCTGGAAACATTGTCTGCAGGGATGAATCTCATGAAGGGACACACAGAGTCCCTATCTCCTATGGCATGTCATTCTATCTATTATACCATCATTATTTATGTTTTACATGCTTTTCTTTTTAACACAAAGAAAAAATGAGACTATCCTATAACGGGAGTCATGAGAAGCATCAGCACAATGTAGTGCCCAGGAGTGCAGGCGCTAGAACCAAATCCCCTGGGTTCAAATCCCAGCTTAGCCAGATAATGACTGCATGACCCTGGATAAGTTAGTTAACCTCTCAATGCCTCGGTTTCCTTATTTGTAAAACAGGGATAATAACTGCTACTCAGTAGAGTTGATATGGAGATTAAATGAATTCGTATTTGTAAAGTGCTTAGAATAGTGCAGGGCACACTTAACATTATTTAAGTGTGTGTCGAATATATAATCAGGCAGGGCTTAGATGGAAACCAACAGAGAGTCAGAATGAGATTCCATATGAATGGGAAGATGAAAGGGAGGAAAGGGCCCAGATGAGGAAGCGAAACAAAGTTTGGCACCTTTATAATGCAGCTGCGGCTGCCCCTGTGTGTTCCATGGCTCTCGGAAAGATCCCCATTACTCAAGGAGGACTCCCTCTGTCTGCACCCCCGAAGCAGGGCAGGAGATGAGTGGGGTGGAAAAGCAGCTCCACAGAGGATTGGCAGGGAGGGGCTGTAGACACCCTAGGGCCTCACCTAGTAGGGCCCTGTCTCCACAGTAGACCAGGAGAGCTTCCCAGAGAAGTTCCTAGCTCCCAGTCTGGGGCCAGGGCTCCCACTCCTTCCCACTGACACCTGAGCCCCCTGTCCCAGCCCAGAGTACTCAGTCATTTCTCTCCAACTCTGGATGGATTAAAAATCCCAAACTTTGGGGTCAACTAGACTTGGGTTCAAATACCAGCTCTGTAACAGACAATTCATGTGTCCTGAAATGAGTAACCACCCTCTCTGAGTCTGTTTCTTCATCTTTAGAATGGAGGCAGGGCCATAAGTCCGCCTCCAAGAGTTTTGGAGAGAACTAAATTAAAAAGTGAAGGCGAGTCCGGGGGGATGGTGCCTAGAGTATCACAGGAGCTCCGTGGACATTTGCCAAGGAATGAACTACTGAAGGGCCACTCACACTAGACAGTCTGCTGACAGCCCCTATCATTTCACTTAGAAAGGACAGGACTCTAGCACTGCACTTCTTCTTTCCCTCTCAACTTTGCCAAGGCCCCTCCAAGCAGCCAAGGGCTATGTAAATCCAAGAGATAGGAAGAGAAAAGGGAGCTGCAAGACTCCACCCACCACCCAAGAGCAAGGCTGAGTGCTTAGAGTGTGACTGGGAGTGATGAGAAGGTTCAAAAAGAAATCAAGTTCTGTTAATGAAAGATCAGAAAAGCAATGCTTAAATTAGTCTCCATGCTTTGTTAAATCTGAAAGTCACATAAAACACCAGTGATTGAGGAAAGGATTCTTTTCTGTCTTACTTTCTCTTTTCTAAACCCTCAAGCATCATTTAGACTTTTGCATTTTCAGGATAAATCCACCATCTTTCCAGTTTCCCAAAGGCTTGGATGACACGGGGTGGGCCAATGATTTGCTCACCAAGGGAAGCTGATGTTCCCAAAGGGGAAAAAAAAGGCATGTGATTTACATGGCTTAATACACTCATTAAGGACTTAATTGGAGTCACTTTGCCACTGATCCTCCAACAGCCCCCTTCCCCCACCCCCCATTTAATTAACAGGGTAACCTTTAGCTTCACAGCTCATAAAGAAAGCCAAGTATGAAAGATCCCCATCTTGATCCTACCATGTGGCTTAAAACCCCAGTGGGACTCCCAAGTTCTGGGGGTGCTTGTCTTCAGTTTGGAGTATTAACATCCCCAGAAGAAAAGAGGCTGTAGAGTTTACGTCAGCCAGGCCCAGGGTCGAATTCTGGCTCTGCCATTCACTAGCAGTGACCTTGGGCAGCATTCTTAATTTCTTTCGGCCTCAGTTTCCTCATCTGTAAAATAGGGATAATAATTCAACAGACAATTTACAGGGTTGTTGTGAGGTTCAAATGAGTGTAACATTTGTTTTGATCTCAGCCCAGAACCTGGCATGCAGTAAGTACATATCGAAGATTTGCAGTTTGCTTTTGTCACTAAAGCTGTGAGGATGGAGGGTAGTGAGTTTTGGGGTAGCAAGACCTGAACTGCCAAGGGATTCCCAAACAATGATACAGTTTCATTTTGCCTTGATGGAGACACAGAACAGTTTGTGGGAAACCACATACAATATTTCTAGCAAAAATTATTTGGAGTGACTGCACACAATTACCCAGATGTAATCAAGGTTCAGAATATTTTAGCTGCTTTCCATGATCTCAATGGGTCCACTGTTCCCCTCCCAACGTCCCCCTTTCCTGCCCTTTCCCTGCCTGCTTGCAACATGGAATATAAATAATTAATGCTCTCCAATTACCTAAGCCAAAAATAAATAAAGCTTCAATGGTGTATTGGATTTCCACACAAATCCACCATTAGAAAGAGGATGCGTCCCATGTGCAGGTGTCTGCATCTCGAAAGCCATTTGTGATGGGGCCGCTCAGTGGGTACCAGGGTTAGTTAAAGCTCGCTTCATTACAGTGGCATTGGGGCAGATGGGAACTGACGGTGCTGGACTGTTTTCATAGGGAAATGTGCACAAAGTCCCAGGTCAGCACAGTGATAAATGGGCTTGCCGACAATTTGCCGGGAGTACGCATCTTGAGGGGCTCCTGAGGTCATGAAATGTCTGCTGTTAAGCTACACAATTTTCTTTACTTATCAGTCTCAACCACATCACAGACACATATTTGAACAATAAAACAAAGGACAACACGCATTATCATGCCCCAGCCGGAGAACTAGAGCAGTGCTAAGCCAGACGGTGCTGATTGGACAAAGCCTGGGACACACAAAATGCCGAGTGTGGAAGGGAAAGAAGGTTGGCGATTGCTTTTTAAGGTAGCAAGTTGGAAGAGGGGCATGCAGGGGCTATGGGTGGGTGGAAAATTCTCTAAAGAACACAGTTCCAAAGGCTGAAGTTACCTGTGACCACAGGGCCTCAGTGGCTGGCTCCAGCCTCCACATGGCAGCCACAGAGATCTCTCCAAATTAAATCTCATTGTCCACTGGTGAACATCAAACTCCTCCACATGCTTACAAACCCTCCAGTGTTCTAGCACCTGCTTACACCACCTAACTCTGCTCCCACCCCTATTCCACCCTCGGCTGTACCTGCAGGCGTTTGCACATGCCATCCTCTAGCTCTGTCATTCTTTATGTCTCAGCTGAGATTGGCTTCCTCCAGGAAGTCTTCCCTGACCACCATTAAGTTGGAATTTGGTGCTCCTTGTCAGCCTCTGTCAGCCTGGCCCTGTTTAGCTGTGTTGCTGATGCCTTGGTCCCTGCCTCTAGACTCTTAACTCCACAGAGACAGGGGATGCCTTGTTTGTGGCCTTTCCAGCACCCTGCGCAATGCCTGAATCAGAGTAGATGCTCAAAACTATTTGTGAAACGAATGAGTAAATACACAGATAAAAAAATCTTTGCTCTGGCAGGAGGCAGCAGTCCTAAGTGGGCCACACACACATCCCGCCAAGTAGGGTCAGGACCTTCATCTCCTCCCCGCCTCCATCCAAATGAGCCTCCATCTGGCACCAGGAGGGAGAGATTAAATGAATCAACAAAGTTAAAATCCATACAGGTCCCAAACACAATCCCTGAAAGAGAGTTTGGAAATGACCCCAAAATGGGGGAATAGAAGTGGGCATGGAATTTGGTTTGTGGCCCAGAGTTTGGAGTCAAAGAGATGAGAGAAAATCAGGAGCAGATAGGAGAAGAGGCGATGTTAAGGAATTTCCTTAAACAATCATGAATATATACTGCTGTGTTCATGGGTTAGTTTCAGGGACCAGAAACAAACCAGACCCTATTAGCTATAGGGAGATGAGGCAGGGAGGTCTAGATCCTCTGCAAGCCAGTGGTCACGACAGAGATTCTAAGAGAAGAATAAGCTTAGTTAATTGAGAAAAAAAGGAGTCTGGATGAGGAGAAAGAGAAGAGCCTCCCAGGGACATGAGCCCAACTCAAGGGAATGGATAACTTTGTTGGAGGTGGGAGGGGACCAGAGAAGTACCAGAAAGCCTCTGAGCAGCCCAGCCTGGAGGAGAGAGAGCCATGGCCTCAGTTCTGTCTACCCCATAACTTTAGATCAAGTCACCTGCTGTTTCTATCTTCCAATTTCCTCTTCTGGAAAACGCACTCCTCCGAAGTTTGCTTAGCATCTTGCCATTCTGCAGGGTGCTTCCCCATTTGTATCATTTAATCTCCCCACATCCTATTAGATAGGACCCTCATTTAGCAGATGAGGAAACTGTGGTTCAGAAAAATTGAGCCACCTGTCCAAGCTCACCTAGCTAGTAGGTGGCCATGCTCAGACTTAAACTCAGGATGAGTCCACAGTGTGTGCTCCCTCAAGCCCAACAGGCTACCAGGTGGCACAAGTTTCCTGCCAGCTGGAACCTGGGGGAGAATACAAAAGCCAAGCCAGCTTGGGCTGAGCACAGAAGTAGACAATACGTTCCACCTCTCCCTACCTACAAGCACCTCGTAGCTTTTTCTTGGTATTTATGTCTTTGTACCCAGCATCAAATTACATATCCCTTCCCTCCCCACCCATGTAGGCCACGCTTCTCCTCCTCTGTCCCAGTGACTCTGTCTTGTTTATCTAATTAGCGATCCAAATCAAGATAATTATGGTTGATGACTATGGCATCTCTCCTAGATAACACTTCGGCATTTTTACAGGGCTCTTTTTGGAGACCCAATGCTTTTACCCAAAGGCCTAATAAGAGTAGAGAAAATGAGAACAGTCATGTTCCCCGAGCCCACTCTGCACTGGGCACATGCACAGATGTTACAAAGCAAGTACTGTCGATCCCATTTTACAGATGAGGGGACTGAGACCTGGAAAGATTTAATAACTCAATCCAACGTAAAAGTCAGGAAAAGACAATACCAATTTCAATCTAGGCCTGTCTGAATCTCACTGTGTCAAGCTGTCTTTCAACAGAGTGGTGTTTTCAAGCACCTCTTGAGTATGCAGGGGAGACAGACAGTTTTCTAACAGTATACAGAAGGAGGGATTCTCTGGACACACATCTTTGAGCAGCCTCATGTTACTCTTTCATATTCAGATAAATACAGCCCTGACTGCAGGAAGAACTCAAAGGAGAACAGAAGCCACCGCTACAGAAAGGAGGGGATCATTTATCATGGAAGGGAAGACGAGAGACCCAGGTGGGAAAGGAGAAGGGGAGGGAGCCAGTCCAATGTCAGAATTTGGGTGAAAAACAATCAATATCTGGCAGGCACCTCCCAAACACCTGCTTCCCTATTTGTTTGGGGAAATAATGATCTTGTTCCCTTCCATGATCTCCCCATCCATGAAGAGAACCCATTCACTTGGCAGAGCATACGCCTGGTCGCCTAAGATCAGCAGACTTCGTGGACTTGCGATGACTTTTCCTTTTCTTATTCATGAACACTCAGAGGCATCAGGATTCTGGGCTTTTCTAGAACAGTTAATACTAATTCCTGTCTTCCATGGACCCAGGACAAAATATTTAGGAAAGTTAGCTGCCTTTTGCCTCTGTCCTTGGTCCACAGCCCTTGTCCATTGCCTTGTATAACTGGAACTCCAGACAGAGAGCACAGAGGGAGGAGGGAGGACAACCAGCCGCTTGGCAGTGGGGCTTTGAAGACCAGACACACAGCACTTCCAGATTCAAACTTAAAAAAAGAAAAAAAAAGTTGTTTTACCTTCTGTTCTAGGATTCCCTGCAGAATAGGAGTGTGAGTTTAAAATTTAATCATGAATTCACTGAAGGAAATAAATCAGGGAGTAAATGTTTAAAGTGCAAAATTGCTGAACTCTTGGGTTGTGATCACTTGATTTAGCATAAAAATTAAGAGTTAGTGTTTTCCAAGAGCAGAGAGAGAGGCCATTTACAATTTTTTGAAATGACAGATACCATTAATTTAAAAAAAAGGACATCTGATTTGCAGTGCAGTATACCATATTTAAAAAAAAAAAAAAACTGCTCAGGACCTAGGGTTAAAGCTGCAGAAATTATATCTATAAAAGCATTCGCAGAAAGCTGAAGGTTGATTTCTCACTATTGGCCTCATGGGCCAATGAATTCTGGTCTTTCCCACCCACAACTCAATTCAGGAGGAGATGCTTATTCACAGTGAGGCACTGCTGAGGTGCTGGAGAGAGGAGAACTCACCAGTAGTCAAGGAGCCTAATGTGCATTCAGCTCTGGCTCCCTTCCTCCGCTCTCACCTGAGCTACCTGGGAGCTTCTCACTTGACTCCTATGTCCTCCAAGAAACTCTCAACCTCAAATACAATGTGATCACATTGTTCACAATTAAAATCCTTCCATGATCTCCCCCTTCATGAATAAAGCCCACTCCCTTGGCAAAGATTATGCCAGGACCCTGAGCAATTTATTCCCCTTACCTGTCTCCTTCCCTGTACTCAAGACCTCCACGTTATCTTCACAAGGTCAACAGAATCTGTCCCTGCCTTTGCATGACCCTCTCCCACCATTCCTCACTCCCTCCTCAGACTCGCCTCTTCACCATTTCCCAGCCTGTCCCTACCTCATGGCCTTTGCACACGACTGTTTCTCTACCTGGACCAGGGTCCCCTTAAAGAGTCACATATGCAAGGGAGTCTTCACTTCCCTCAGGCTCTGCACAAATGTCACTTACCAGAGAGGCCTTCCCTGGCTGCCCCATCTAAAATAACACCCCTTCCCCTAACCACACACTCAATATCCCTCCTACTGTTTTATTTTTCCCCATAGCACATACTTGCGGCCACCTGGGACATGACATCCATGCCTGTTCATTGATTGTCTTCCCACACTAGAACAGAGACTCCATGACACCAAGGACTTTGCCCGTTTTGTTCTCTGCACTATCTCTGTGCACAGAACAGTGCCTACCATACACATTGGTGCCTCTCAATGAATATTGATAGAATGAATTAAATGAACAAATGGCATCCCATTCTGTTTGCTGATCCCCACATTGTGTGCTGCTACATGCCTCCTTATCTTTGAACATGTTGTTCCTTTTACATGGAATGCTCTTCCTCCCATTCCTCTTGCTAGGCTAACCTGCAGCTTTTGTTGAATGCGCCCTTCTCTGGGAAATTCCACGTGTCTTCCTACTTTGGACCCATACCTGGTGAGAGTGCTGTTTCTATGTCCCTTGCCAGCTCCTGCTATTGCACTAGAGTATCATTGTTGGTGTGCTTCGCTATCTCCCCTGGGGCATGGTGACCTCCACTCCAGAAGAGTGTATTGGTTTTCCTAAGCATCTGAAGCACCCAGCAAGTAGATACTTCATAAATGGCACATAGCAGATACTTCATAAATGGCTGCTGCTTTAACAAATAAATGATCGTTATAGCTGACATCTATTGGGCACTTACTACTCTTGTCACTGTTCTAAGCACTTGGCAGAGATTAATTCACCACCTTTAACAACCCATATTTCAGATGTGAAAACAGAATCACAGAGAGGTTGAATAAGTTGCCCCAAATTCACACAACAGAAGTGGCTGAGCTGGAGCTTGCACCCAGCTCTAGAGTCTGGGCTCTTAACCACCATTCCCTATTGCATTAGTAATGAATGGATGAGAGATAAATGTTGAACCTTATATAATATTCTTTTTTCTCCTCCTTTTCCCTGTTCTCTATGTTCCTTCTGTTATTCTTACTCTCTCCTGCTCCTTACTCATACATTCAATTCACAAATATTTGTTGAGAACCCACCGTGTGCCAAGTTCTGTGCTGAGAGACAGAGGTAATGACAGTGAGCAGTCCTCACGTGGAGACAGATCCTACTTAATCACAGAGTATACACGGACAGATTATAATGAGGACTATTCATTTCTTCATGCATTCTGTTTTTCAGTAAATGTCTATTGATTGCCTACTATGTGCCAGGGGTCATTCCAGGTACTGGGGATAAAGCAGAATCTATTTACACTCAAATAGATCAAAAACAAGAAAACAAATAAATGGAAAAATTTCAAAAGTTATATAAATTACACTGTAAGTGTAATGAAGGAGTAAAAATCCAGACTGTGAAAGAAATACACAAAGAGCTACAAAAGCATACAGCAGGGGACCTTGCTGTAGACATACAATGATAGAAACTAATACTTACAAAGGATTCACTGCTTCAAAGCACTGAGCTCTGCATCTGTCAGCCCATTTCTAATCACCATGACTCTATGTGGTGGGTGCTATTGTTATCCTCACTTTACACATGAGGAAATTTAGGCACAGAAAGATAAGTAACTTGTTCAAGTTCAAACCACTAGTAAGTAGCAAACCTACATTTGAACCAGGTCATCTTGCTCCAGAGTTCATGCTCCTCAGCACATTGCTAAGAGAACACCTTCTCCCACCATCTAGAGAGGTGGCCTTAGGATGATGTATCAGGAGCTATGTGACCCTGGGTGGGCCACTACCCCTTTGGACATCAGCATTATTGAGTTAAAAATTAAGACTACTGGACTAGATCAGAGTCCAATGTCTTATGTAGGGAATTAGGGACCCTTAGAAATCATGTGAAGAAATTTGTGTGCATGTGAATGTGACATGTTTCTTAAGTGTGGCACTGCCATTTAAATTAAATTTTCAGAGTAGTCTGTGGCCCCAAAGGAATGCAGTAAATTATTCCTTCTAGAATTTAGTGTTCCATGAACTGTACTGAGAAGCAAACCTTGTGTACTTCTGTATGGAATATGCCACGCTCCCCCTCAGAAGAATGCGAATATATACATAGTGCTCCCTGCAGAGTGGGTGAATCCTGAGTCAATCTTAAGTAGTTTTTCCTTCATCTTCTGGATTACCCGTTCTTCCTTCGATTGTGATCATTCCTCCTTCAACTGCATCATTCTGTACATTGAAGATCCAGACATATCCCTCCCTGGCTCTAATGTCTAAAGCCAAATAAAGCTTGGCTACACAGTTGTGATTTCATAAATGTGTCCAGTAAATCCAACAGTGAAACATTTTATTAGGTGGGAAATGCCATACCTAAGTTATTTATTTGCCCATCATAACACCAATAAGACAACTTCATTTTACAGGGCTGCAGTTGGATTCCATGGCTGGCAACTCATGGCTGCCAGCACAGTCAGTGGTATTCGGTTTTGTCTTTACATATTACATGGATATCCCAAAGAAAAAGAAATTTGGTCATTCAATGCTTTTGTCTTAAGTCACTTAACATTATAAGTATCTTTCAATAATGCATTAACATATAAAATATATTCTTAAAGACAAACAGAAAGAATTAATATTTTATGGGCTACAACCCACAAATGTCTCTAGAAGCACTGATAGCATTGATTGTTTCCTAAATCCATTAGGCTCTATTTTCATCTCCAATGGCTGGAGACAGTCTGCTCTGTGGTAGGAGTTATTTTAGCAGCACAATAATTTAGAGGGAGCCAATGTTTTGATGACCTTCAGCTTTTGACACCAAATACTAAAGAAGCTCCAATAAGAAGACAAGACTCCTGGCTCACCCCCACCAGTTGCCACAATTACATACTAGCTGGTCAGATCAGAACTGCCCTTCTGTGATGAAGTCTGAATTAATCAGACATCAGGCTGGTCCAGCTAACCCATCAAAAGGTCAGGTTGGAGCCATTTTCCATCAAGATGATGATAATGATTATAATAGCAGCAGCTATCATTTATGCAACAAATAATGTGCATCCTATATGGCCATAGGGGTCACTGTTCACATCACAGGCTGGAAGATGATAGTAATGTCTCAAAGAAGGGTACCTTTTTCTAATTCTCATTCTGACTCTCTAATGACATGCGAGTTAAGAGTCATTTTCCCCATTCTACATTTGACGAAGCAGACTTAGGCAGGTGAGTGACCTACCTACTGCTACACAATTTGCCAGGGTTGATGCTGAGACTCAAACTCAGTCCACCTGGCTTCAGTTCCTGTGTTGTTTCCTCTGCACTATGCTGGACAGCACACAAGCCGGCTGCTAAAAGGGAGTGATGTGACTCCAGGTGATTGAAGGAATGAAGGAAGGTACCAGCTGGAGCAGATGGGAAAGCCAGGGCAGTGCCTCCTTATCACCCAGTTAGGAACTTGAGAGTTGGCAAAGCCCACCACCAGAAGCTCTACCTGAACATAGCAGGGAGATGGAACCCCACTGCACTGGTGAAGAGAACGTATCTCCCTCTTCCTTGTGACTCCTTATGTCTCACAGCCCATCAGATTTTCCAAAGCTCTTACTGAATTGAACACTAGCTTGTAAGGTTTGTCTCTACTATTAAGGAAGGGTTCAGTCTTTCTCCTGCCTACCTCAGACATACTTTCCTAAACACTCCCACTCCCCAAAACTCCCCAAAAGACTTACAGTTTCCCAAATGTACTCTGCTCTTTACAGTAACTGCTGTTACCTCTGCATTCTTTCCCATATTCTCATAGTCTCCTCCCACCTGTCTTTTACTGTGGATAACTCCTGCTCAGTCTTTCAGACCTAGCTGAAGCATCATCACTTCCAGCAATCTATTCCTGAAGCCCATTTGACCCCAGGCTGGGTAAGGGGCTTCTCTTCAGTACTCCTAAAGCTATCCATCAGAGAACCCACCAACAACCTGGGTGCCAGGAGAGGCAGCACCCTATATGTGGTAAAGGGCTAGCTGACTTCAGAGTCAGGCAGAACTGGTGTCAGTCTCAGCCTCACCACTGGCCCTGGGCATTTTAACCTCTCAAAGCCTCAGTTTTCTCACAATAAATGAAGTTGATCATAGCAACTGCAGTTGAGGATCAATGAGATAATGAACATAAAGTGCTTAGCACAGGGCTTGCCATCTTAACCCTGTAGTACTGAGGGCATGAGGGGGCTCTGACCCCTCTGCCCACCACCCCAACGCTGTAGCTTTGTGGGCTCTGACAGTAGGAACCTTGTCCTGTTTTTCTGTGTCCCCCGTCTGCCTACACTGGGCCTGTACCGAGCAAACTGATCAGTAAAGATTTGCTGAGCTGCACAGAATTGCGAAATATGAGGGCTAAGGGGCAAATCTAATCTCAGACTTGTAGGAGAGAAGAAAGTCGCCTGCATTACTGCCCAGGGAGATTAGCATACTGGTAGTGTCACAGCTGAAATAAAGAGCTGCTGACTCTCCAGGTTAGAATTTGAATTCTGAAGGTGGCCGGGAGTGCAGTGTGAGGAGGGCGAGTTCTGATTTTTTTCTTGCAAAATTCATCATAGACACTCAGCCTAAGACACAGGGGAAAACAGAACCGTGTTTTGACTTCTAATTTATCTTTTTAATATCCACTTTCTCGTGCCCTGGAACAGGGCCAACAAGTCTCAAAGATCGCATTTCACCAGTGACCTTGAAAGTGTGATTCAACATCTCTTTTTGCAGTAATAAGATCTTTTAACCGAAAGTGACCATTTTATGAGGCTGATGCATTTACAAAAGAGCCAATGGGCAAACTGAAGCTCAGGGTTATTAAAGCCCTGGGAAAAATCAATGTGCTCTGAAGCCAGCCTCCAGCTGTGACTTAAGCAACAGTGACCCTGAGTTCAGGAAAGGTGTTTGCCAGGAGCTGAGGCTGAGTCCAAAAATGCTGTGCACCCACCAGCTGTGAGTGTGTCTGTAGGGGGATAGAGGGGCCTGGATCCCCAGCAGAGCAGGCTGCTGCTTGGGAGCAGGAGACTAACAGAAATGCTTCTTAATCCCAAATGATGGGTCAAGTCATAATTAAGGGGTTGAGCAAGAACTGAGAGTCAGAAGGGAAACTGAGATTCAGGAAATTAGGGAAGGACACCCAGAAGGTTGGAGAATGAAGGCAGGGGTCAGAAGTTCATAAGAGCAAAGAGGGTGAGTGGAACACACAGCAGGGAGTTGGTGGACCAACAAGGCAGAGTGTAAGTGGGGCTGATGTTACAGGTTCTCTGTAGTGGCAGAAGCCTGGTATGTGGGAAAGCCAGCTATGTTTGAAGGGACAGAGACTGGCTGATGCCAGGCGAAGTAGCGCGGATCTGTGTCCCTGCCCAAATCTCACGTTGAAAGGTAATCCCCAGTATTGGAGGTAGGACCTGGTGGGAGGTGATTGGATCAAGGAGGTTGATTGCTCACGAATGCATTCACACCATCCCCTGGTTGCTCTCCTAGCAACAGTGAGTACGTTCTCCAAGATCTGGATGTTTAAAACTGTGTGGCACCTTGCTCTCTCTCTCTTGCTCCTGATTTTGCCATGTAGCATTCAAGCTCTCACTCTGGCTTCCGCCATAATTGTCAGCTTCCAGAGGCCTCCCCAGAAGCAGATGCCAGTTATGCTTGCTATACAGCCTGCAGTATTGAGTCAATTAAACCTCTTTTCTTACACATTACCGTTTCAGGCATTTCTTTATAGCAATGCAAGAATGCCCTAATACACAGGGGAAGCCAGCAGTGCCGTCTCCCAGGCCTGTTTCTCCAAAAGCCAGCCCTCTTGGCATCACGGCTTCTGGAGTACAGTGATCCTAGCTATTATCCCTATTCCCATCACATAGAGGCACTGCTGCTGCCCTTTCTCCTTTTCTCCTTTCCCCTCCCCCACTGCAGTGCAGCCGGTCTCAGGGCTGTATGGGCTCATGCTTAGCATATACAGTTCAGTCCTCCCGGGTTACAGATGGGAAAACTCAGACCCCGAGTGGAGACGTACCTCACCCAGCCATGTGGCAAGAGAGCAGCTTAGCTGAAGTTTGACTCCAGGTCTCTTAAGTGCTGATCTTTCCTCTGTGATATAATTTAGAGGCCATTTCTATTCAAGGTGCAGTTTTAATCTATTTTTTATTATAAAACCAATACTTGCTTGTTGTGACAAATTCAAATTAAATATACATGCAAAAAATAATAAAATGTAAGGATGATGTATCTCCTCCCTTACCCAGATTGTCCATAAACACATATATCAGAGGTAACCAGTGTAACAGTTTGATAAGCTACAGGAGGTATTTACAGCTCCCTTTCAGGAGGCAGACATGAGGGCAGTACTCCCTACACACACACACACACACACACACACACACACACACACACACACACACTCCCCAGAGAATCCAGTCCTCTCTACAGTAGCTCTGCTATCTGCTAAGTCGTCACTCAGTCCTGATTCATGTCCCTCCAAAACTGAGAGAGATTATTACCTCTAGTAGCATCCTGTCCACTGTTAGATAGTTCTAGTGATCAGAGACAACCTCTTATAATTGAAGGAAAAAGTCTACCCATAGCCCTAGTTTAATCCTTTTGACAGCCCTAAACCCTCAGTTGTCTCTTTTTATGGGGACCTCCAAGCATCTAAGAATAGTGCCCATAGTCCTCTGGGTTTTCTTCTGGCCATGCCAACCACCCCTGGTTCTATTAATGGTACCTGAAGAACAGGGTCAGGGTCACCTGTCCCTTACAAGCTTCCTCCAGGGCTGGAGCCACAGGGAACTGCAAAGGAGAGATACATCCACTATACCCTCACTCCTCAGTGGTCCCCATAAAAACAGGAAGTGGCTTCCAGTAAATACACATGAGCCTCACTTTAAGGGAATCCACCGTATCTACGTCCAAATGCAACAGTCATGAAGGATGGCTTGCCTGGTAGCATGTATTTTTGGATTCTTTTGGAAAGTGAAAATTCTGCATTACTAGAGAGCTCTGCTAGAGTTCAAATAAACATCAAATTGCACAGTATCCACTGCCACACAAATATCTGGATCCCACTCCAAACACGAACTGGAGGCCCACAGGCCACTCCTACAATATTCACCAAGTTCCCTTCATCAGTGAACACATGAGAAGAGATGCACTCGCAGAGAGCAGAGCCCGAGAACCAGCATACCGTGGAGACTTCCCCACCTGGTGAGGTACCAGGGCACAGAAAGAACACATGTGCCCTTCTAGAGGTGCAACAGACTTCATGGATCTCATAGTGTGGCCACAGGAAAGCTCCGGGCAAGAGCAGAAGGACACAGATGGCGCATTCTGAATAATGTGGTACTTCTTCACAGAAAATGCACACTGTGTAGATACCATCATGGGTTGCATGTTAGTAACACTTTAAACCCCAACCTAAGACAGATGCCACTGGCTCAGTCCTGGTCTCACATTCCACATTGGGCCCCTGCTTGGATTTGAATCCTGCCTCCGTACTTCCTCGCCATGCGATCTCAGATAATAGTATAGATGGCTGCTGGCTACAAAGTGCTCAAATGCTAGCCAGTGTAATAGTAATAGTAGTAGTAGTAGTTGTAATAGTAGTAGTAGTAATAGTAGCAGTAGCAGTAGTAATAGTAGTAGTAGTAATAGTAGCAGTAGCAGCAGTAGTAGTAATGGTAGTAGTAGTAGTAATAGTAGCAGTAGTAGTAGTAGTAATAGTAGCAGTAGTAGTAGTAATAGTAGCAGTAGCAGTACTAATAGTAGTAGTAATAGTAGCAGTAGTAGTAGTAGTAATAGTAGCAGCAGTAGTAATAGTAATAGTAGTAGTAGTAATAGCAGCAGCAGTAGTAGTAGTAATAGTAGTAGTAGTAATAGTAGCAGTAGTAGTAATAGTAGCAGTAGCAGTAGTAGTAATAGTAGTAGTAGTAATAGTAGCAGCAGCAGTAGTAGTAATAGTAGTAGTAGTAATAGTAGTAGTAGTAATAGTAGCAGTAGTAGTAGTAGTAATAGTAGCAGTAGTACTAGTAGTAATAGTAGCAGCAGTAGTAATAGTAATAGTAGTAGTAGTAATAGCAGCAGCAGTAGTAGTAGTAATAGTAGTAGTAGTAATAGTAGCAGTAGTAGTAATAGTAGCAGTAGCAGTAGTAATAGTAGTAGTAGTAATAGCAGCAGCAGTAGTAGTAATAGTAGTAGTAGTAATAGTAGTAGTAGTAATAGTAGCAGTAGTAGTAGTAGTAATAGTAGCAGTAGTAGTAATAGTAGTAGTAGTAATAGTAGCAGTAGTAGTAGTAATAGTAGCAGTAGCAGTAGTAATAGTAGTAGTAGTAGTAATAGTAGCAGTAGTAGTAGTAATAGTAGCAGTAGTAGTAGTAGTAGCAGTAGTAGCAGCAGTAGTAATAGTAATAGTAGTAGTAGTAATAGTAGCAGCAGTAGTAATAGTAATAGTAGTAGTAGTAATAGTAGCAGCAGTAGTAGTAGTAATAGTAGTAGCAGTAGTAGCAGCACCGGCAGCAGCAGCAGCAGTAGTAGTAGTAATAGTAGCAATAGCAATAGTAGTAGTAGTAGTAATAGTAGCAGCAGTAGTAGTAGTAATAGTAGCAGTAGTAGTAGTAGTAGTAGCAATAGTAGCAGCAGTAGTAATAGTAATAGTAGTAGTAGTAATAGTAGCAGCAGTAGTAGTAGTAATAGTTGTAGTAGTAGTAGTACTAGTAGTAATAGTAGTAGCAGCAGCACCGGCAGCAGCAGCAGCAGTAGTAGTAGTAATAGTAGTAATAGCAATAGTAGTAGTAGTAATAGTAGCAGCAGTAGTAGTAGTAATAGTAGCAGTAGTAGTAGTAGTAGTAGCAATAGTAGCAGCAGTAGTAATAGTAATAGTAGTAGTAGTAATAGTAGCAGCAGTAGTACTAGTAATAGTTGTAGTAGTAGTAGTACTAGTAGTAATAGTAGTAGCAGCAGCACCGGCAGCAGCAGCAGCAGCAGTAGTAGGTGCTTACTAAATGCCAGTTGTTCTGCTGATTTGAAGACACTCTCTCTCCTCTGTATTTTCTTAGCTGCTGAGACTGCTTATTCACAATAACCATCATCATTTATTAGGGATTTAGTGGGACGTGCTGGGCAGGGCTCTAGGTACTTCACATGCATTACCCCAGTGAATGTTCACAAGATCCCAGGAGGTAGGCATTATCACCCATGTACAGATAAGCAAATTCCCAAGTCCTGCCTGAGGCCACTCAAAACTCTCCTAGATCATACTCTGTAAGGAAGTGCAAGGCTGGGACAGAGACTCTGTTCTGCTATAGGAATAGCATCCTGTCCATTTTTAGATAGCTCTGGTAATCAGAGAGAACCTCTTATAATTGAAAGAAGATATCTACCCATAACCCTAGTAAAGGGACTCAGTGGGTAAAAGGGCAGAGGAGAGGGGGAAAAGGAACAGAGACCATGAGAAAAAGAAGCGGGAAGAGGATCAGTGGCTGAAATAAATCCCACAGCGATCCGTGTGATTGGTCTGCTCCCAAATGACATCCAGAAACCAGTAGCAAGTTCAGTGGCTTGGCTGCTGTCCACTCCGAGGACTTCCTCTACCCTGAGGACAGTGGTGGGAAGGTCTGACAGCCACCTGCATGGTTCAGACTTCTGAAGAGATGATGTCTCCTTGGTCAGGACCTGGGCAGATGCAACTGCTTCTGAACAAAGACAAGCTACAGGCACTGCCATGCGGAGTGGTGGCCTCAATCCTGTCTGGGCATTCTCCACAGACTATGCTCAGGCTGGGGCAGTATTGTCAGAAACAAGAGTCCTCTCTATATCCCAAGCACTCTGCACAGTGGAGGACTTCAAAATGTGCACTGAACAAACAGAGGGGTGCAGAGGGACAAGAGCTATCCAGGGTAGCAGATGTGTGCGCCCAACTGAGGGGCATTCTCTCCCTGCCACAAATGTCTTCATGCCAATGAACAGGAATGTGAATGCACTCCCACGCACAGCATGCATGCACTCACTCAGGGGTAGCCCTGGACTCACACATGCACAGGCATGCAGATATGGGCACATGCTCACAGGTATGTCCACAGGAACACAGCCTCACCCTTCCACATTGGTCCCAAAGCGCAGCACCAGAAGATTTCAAGATACTGTGTGAACCAAAAGCTGTCCACACATGGAAGGTCACTGGACTGCTCATGTTCCCATTGCACAGACTGAAAAAGGCCTGCCTCTGGTGAGCAAGGCTTAGCAGCTCAGTGGCTTCTTGCATTTTAGGCTTTATGGGATTACGTACTGGTCAACCACACACACTGCAGGTTGCATTCAGCCCTTCCTTGGTTCATTCTGATAAGGACGTCCTTCCTAAACGTGTGCCACAGCCCTCTGTGGTATGATGAGGCCTCAATCCCAACCACATTTGAGCCTCTTTCAGGCCCTCATGCCACCACTCCCCACCTCACTGGGCTTTTGCCCACACTGTTTCCTCTGCCTGAGATGCTCTTCCCTCCTGTTTCAGTCATCAACTCCTACTCTGCCTGCAGATTTCAGCTCGGGGAAGCTTTATCTCACCTTCCTGCCTAGGGTTTTCCTTCCCCACTGGATATGTCACCATGTCCCTATTCTGATGTGCCATGTCTGTGAGGCCCTATCAATACTGCTGTCACTCCAACAAGACTCTAAGCTCTAAGAAGACAGGAGCCATGGCTCCTTACGTTGACCACTATGCGCCCAAGAGTCTAGCATGGATATGCCTGGAATATAGTAAGTGTCCAGAAAATATTGGCTAAAGAAACAAACGAGTGAATAAATGCCCAACGACCCTAGAAACAGTCTCTTTTGGAGTTGTGCTTTTCCTTTTTAAATCAAAGGGTTTTTTTCCTATCATGAAAGTATTATCTGTACCTTAAAGAGAAATAGAAAGAAACTGGGAAATACCCTCTTTCCCAGGACCCAAAGTTATCCCCAAACAGTAAAATCATGAGGCACCATTGGGCAAAGTACCCAGGATGCTAAGGAGACTCTGACTTTCCTGGCTATGATGTGATCCATGGGAATGAAACCTTGCTGAATGGTTCAGAGCTGAGCTTCCAGAAGAGACCTATGATGTTTCCTTTGACTTCTCACTTCACTCCCTCCCCCAAGTAAGGCAGGTCTTCAACACTGCTGCCTCTGAAAATGCTCCAGGTTTACAGTTTCCAAATGGAAAGAGAAGTTTCTGATACAACAGTCTACATGAGTTTCACACTTTAAGAAGTGAGATTTGACCTTAAAAAAAAAAAAAACCTTAAGTTATAAAATCTCTTTTTAGAACAGAAGTAATAATATGGAACTGAAAGGCTCTGCAGTCCGTACATTTCAAATTTAAGGCAAGGAAATTACTACTGGGAAAGAAAAATAACCAGGCACAGAGGAGAGAGAAAAAAGAAGAAAATCCAAATTAAAAAGCCTAGAGGTATGTCCAATTACATTGTGTTCTTCCTGAGACTTTTGTCTACAAAGGGTACTTTTCATTTCAAGGAGGAGGAATAAATTTTAATTTGACAGCTGATACGATTTCTGTTGCAAAATTAAAACATGTTTTGTCAAGGTTTGTTTGTTTCCAAAAATATATATATTTTATTGTCACACATATAATTTCATAGTACAGATAAAGCTCCTATTTTATAAGCCTTGTAAACAGACAAAGGGATCCACAGCTTCCCCTCTAAATCAGTGGAGTGCAGCAAGTGGAATGGGATGGAAGTGTTTTAAAGCTACAGATTAGCCCAATTTACTTCACTGCTGAAGTAGAGGTCAGATGCTTCCAGAGCAAGCCAGCAGATTTTAGAAGCCTCCCAAGGTGCGGGAGGCACTGGGCACAATGGCATACCGGCCTGTCTGGCACCTTATCAGAGGCCTTCTGGCCAACAGCACGAGAAGAATGAAACTGACCGCCTTACTGTGTCATTTCCATGGCAGGGTGGGCAGTGCAAAGCAAAATATTACAGTTCCCAGGTAATCAACCCACAAGCCCACTTTCAAAGAGAAAAGAGGGATGGACAGTATGACTTTAGGCTGCAGAGGTTAGATCACCCAATTCACAGATCTCTGCCTGTGACCAGTGGCATAGCATATTTCACCAGGGAACAACGCACCAGCAACGCTGAGTGACGTCAGTACTGCTTGCTAGCCCCTGGAAGAGCCGTAGGAAGGCCCCTAAACAAGTTCAAATCCTGGCTCTGGCACTCACTGAGAATCTGAGCAAGTCACGTATCACCTCAGAGCCTCGGTCACCTCAATTGTAAATGAGAAAGATAACATACTTCCTAATGCTGTTCTTGTAACTGTGTGCCCAGCACTGTGCCTGGATTTGTTGCAAGGTCACACTTGACCCTCACTACAGCCCTGACCAGGTAGAAACTGTGTGGTAGTTTTAAGCACGGCTGCAAATTATTTACCACCCTTCCCATTAAGTGTCTAATGTCACTCCCATTTGTGTGGGCCAGCCTTCCAGATTCACTTCCAATGAACAGAATGCTGGAGAAGCGATGAGTGACTTCTGAAGCTAGGTCACAAAAGGCAGTACATTTTCTGGCTTGCTCGTGCTCTCAAGATGCTCTCTTGGATCCAGCAACCACATTGCAAGGAAAGCCAGGCCACACATACAGGCCATATCCACCCACCTGACCACCAGATCGACCACCATATCAACCACCAGGTATGTGAGTGAGAGAACCTTCAGATAATTCCAGCTTCAAGTCACCCAATTTGATGTTAAATGGGGCAAAAATCAGGAAAAAAAAAAAAAAACTACCCTGCGGAGCCCTGCTCAAATTGTAGATTCCCGAGCAAAATAAATGTCACTGTGTTAAGTCATTGTGTTGGAGTAGTTTGTTATATAGCAGTAAATGCCTGGAACAAACTGTTATTCTATCCATTTTACAGATGAGAAAATCGAGACTTGGATTGAGTCACTTGCCTCACACAGCTTGCAATGAGCACAGTCAGGACTTGAACACAGCTGGCAAAGTGTATGCCCACACCCACTATTCCATACTACTTTCCAAGTCTGATTCTCCAAAATCAAAGTAAAAGGAGAGTCTGATCAATCCTCACCTCCTAGAAACCACTAATCCAAAATCCCCATTCTCTAGGCCTTCTAGCCAGGAGCTTAATGTATTCTCTCCTTTACTGTGATTTGTAATCGTTATTTATTTTTTACCATCACTTAAGTATAATTTTCTCAGGGATGGTCACATTAAAATAAACACATTAAGGAGAGCTGGTTAATTGCTGTGGGTTGAGCTGCTGAGTGGAGATGCAGGGAGGGAATGAACATTAGAATCTTCTATGTGCATGGCACTGTTCTAAGTATTTGTCAGTCCCTATTCTGGACACACGGCAGAAGAATAAACTCAAAAAGAAAAGTCACAGTTAGTTGAGCTTTAACTCCAGTGTTTGTTACAACACACAGTATAAAGCCCATTCCTCCCAGTTCCTGTTCCTCCCCTACTGCCCCACACCAGACTGATAGGCATTAAAAGACCTATTACTTTCTTACAGCAGTGCCGTTAGCAACACCCAAATTTAAAATCATACCCCACTGTTCCTGCTACTTACAGGGACACATTAACAGTGAATGTCTTGAGCACTCCGGTATCCTCCTCCAATGTAAGGGAACATTATTCTCAGTGTCATTGATAAGGTTTAAAATACTTGATCTCCTTTGAAATTCAGAACATCAAAACCCACTGGGGATTTAACTCAAGGGCAATAATGAAGTCATATATGAGGACAATTCTTCTGGCAAAGGTGTATGGACAGAGTTGTAGAAACCAGGCTGTGGGCTTTGGGAACAGGTGAAACAGCAGCTGGGAAGAAACAGAGGTGAGACACTAAGAAAGAACTGACTGGGAACTAAGGATGAAACAGGGGGACAGGCCAGAGGCAGCTCAGAGGGCCTCTGATGGGGAAGGGGTGCCTCCTTGGGGACAGGCCAGAGGCAGCTCAAAGGGCCTCTGATGGGGAAGGGGTGCCTCCTTGGAGGTGAGAGGTAGTGAAGACCAGGGGTGAGGTTTAGTCAAACTGAGAGACCAGGGCAGCAGGAGGCAGTGTGAGCAATGATCACTAGAGAATAAAAGCCTTGGGGTACAGCGACTCCCAAGAAATGCTGGGCCCATCATTTACCTGGCCTGGGATACCTATGGGCAAATTATTTATCCTTTCTGCCTCTCTGCTTCTTCATTCTTAAGATAGAAATAAATTAGAGTAGCTCCTACCTCTTGAGTAATTGGAAGGGATAGTGTTATCACTGACCTCATAGGATCAATTAGATATTGCATTGAAGAACTAGGCACAGTGCCTGGCAGGTAGTTATTGAATAATAAATAGTAGCCATTCCTAACACTCATCAAGCCCACTCCCATCTCAGGGCCTCTTGGTACATTTGGCTCCCTCTTCCCCTGATCCAGCTCTTTTTCAGTATATAGGGTCTGCTCAGCGGTCATGTCCCAAGAGAAGCCTTCCTTGACCATTTCCCTTCCCTCCCATTCACCACTTAGCTACTTTACTTTCCTCATAGCAGGAAAACCAGAGGGGTTTCTCATTAGTCCTGTTATGAGACAATCCATTAGCCCAATCGTCCTATTCCCTGACCATTTGGTTTGATGTTTCATTCACCCTAACTGAAATTTTATGATTTATATATTTATTTTACTCATTTATTGCTCCTGTCCAGGGGCTTTGTCTATCTCGTTCAGCCTGAATTTCCCTGAATCCCCAGGGCCAGCACATAGTAGGAGCTCAATGAATGTCTGCAAAATAAGCAAATTCATATTTATTATTGTTTTTCTGGCAAGGAAGCAGGACTTGGCTTTCAGGGCAGATCTGGGAGTCATCCACTAGGATTCAAAAGCTGAGGCAAGGGTATGATGATCTCTGCTTGAAAAGACTTGAGAAACAGAAAACTGTGGGCCCAGACATGAAAGACCACAGACAGGGCGTGGAAAACAAGTCCAAGAAGACCAGAACAGAATCATGACAGCATCAGTCCCCCAGCTCCCACACAGCTGGGCCCAAAATAAAGCAATGACCATGGCAAAGACCCTGGAATGGACACTAAGCCCTGAAGATTATCATGCAATCGGGCTTCATATGTAAACCATCCACAAATTTATGAGCCTATACAAACAATTGCTTCCTGGAATGTTTGCACAAATGGTGCAGATTGCAAAACTCTAGACAAAGAACAAAAATATCACATAGCTAGGGTCACAGAGCAGTCTGGGCCACTGAATAGAGGGCAGAGGGATTCTGCCTCCAAACTGAGGCCACAATTTTCCTGGCCTGACCAGCTAACAGCTGAGAAGTGATGCAGGAACCTGGCCAGTCCTTCACCGTGCAGAGTTGAGCAATATGGGCTGTACGGTAGAATTGCAGGGAAGTTTAAGAGGCCTAGGCCAGCCACAGGAACACAGATGAGATGTCTGGGAAAAGCAAGATTTAAAATAGTAAAGCACCAAAGACTCGCAGTTCCACAAACATTTTTAAAGCACCTACTGTGTGCCATACATTGCACTCGCCATTCATACAAATTATGGCATTTAACCCTTGTGAGTTGTTGTGGGATGACCGTCCTTGACCTTCATGGTCCAGATGAGGATCCTGAGACTCAAAGAAGAAAAAAGATCTGCTCAGCATCACAAATCTGGTGGATCAGAGAATAAGGCAGGCATTTTGAGTTCACATTCTGTGCCCTTTCTGATATATTACAGCAGCCTCTAAAATATAAGACACATTGGGAAAGTGCACTGTGCTTCCAATATGCAACTTAGCATGTGCAGGTAAGTGGTAAATGTATTTATTTGCTTGGCTCCATGAGACTAAAGTCCCTATCTCAAAGGCTTCTACCTCCCTACGCCCTAGAGCCCTGCCTTGTGCATAGTAGCTATTTATCCAGTGTTGGTGAATTGACAAGCTAGTGGATTGACTGCCAGCAGACAGGATGGACAGCAAGCCAGTCACTGCTCACCCTCCCGTGGTTCACAGAGAGACAAGTTTATGAGTTTTGCTTCCATCAGTGGAGGCATCAGGGAAAGAAGTATTGATATGGGGACAGCTGTGAGCTGGATCACAAAGCATAGCCGGAGAGAGGAGGCTGGTGAAAAAAAAAAAAAAACAGAATGCTATGCCAAAAATGAGCCTGGCTTATAGTGGACTATTGAGGACAGAGTAGGGAGATCATTAACTCTGAAGTTAAGAGTCTGGATTTAAATTCTGGCTTCACAGCTAGTGCTGTGGCCTTGGATAGGTACTTAACCTTTTTGAACCTCAGCTTACTCATCTGTAAATGGGGAGAACTCCATCTGCCTGATGGGGTTGTTGCAGGGATTATAGATAATAATCCAATTACAATAAATTATGGCTACTGTGTCAATAAACTATGGCTACAGTAGGTGTTCAATAAGCTCTGGCTACTGTGAATTGTAGAGGTGATACCCACAACAGAATGATCAGATTTCACAGATATTATCTTGTCCAGTGCACCTACACTGCTAACATTTATTTCATAAATCTCTAGGAAAGTAGCATTCAGCAGTCTAGCACCTTCTCCAAATCCACCAAAATATATCACCGTACCACTTCTTCTCAGACTTCCTCCCAGCCCAAATCCCCATTCATCTTATAGTTCAATCTTTCTGTGAAGATTACAGTACAGGAAGTTTAGAAAAACAGATTCTCAGATGGAATATGTACTACATGGGTGTTTTTAATTCCTAGCAATTAAAATCTTTAGAATAAGAAAGAGAATCAGCAGGCAAATTTTAAACATCTCCAATGAGGCTACACTGTGAGGAAACAGGACTCAAGACATCTGAGTCTTTTTCTGGGACTGGGAACAGCTGGGACAGGCGGGCTCTTGCAAAGTTTTTTCAGAGATGAGCGATGGGTTTGCAAGGAGAGTCACAAATGTCCATTATCAAGCGAAACTCCAATATGCATTGTATAATCCACTGTTTCATCAAGTATTCTAAAACATATGAAGAGTTGCACATTGTTTCTTAAATCCCTTAACCCCGTTCCTTCCATCCCAAAGTCTCACGTTTCTTTCTTGGAGTTTTCAAGATTTCGCCTCCTAGGAAATTAGTTACACTTTCTATGATTGTCATAGCATGTGTATTCAAATCACCTGAGCATCTTGTTAATATGAACATTCTAATTCTGGAGGCCTTGGGGAGAATCCTGGGACTCTCATTTCTAGCACACTCACAGGCAATGCCATGGCTGGAGGTCGGCTCACGGAGAGTGGAGATGCACGAGATAACAAGTGGGTGCATCATGTCAAAGATTTACAGAAGGGAACCACACGTCTGCAATGTTTTCCTCTTCACTAAGCTTTTCTTTTCTGTAAATGCTACTTTTAAATTAGGCTGAAAATCAAAGAACTCTATTGAAATCAAATTATAGCAAAGAGGAAGACTTAAAGAAAACAAATGACTCCAGAGTTGTTCCCTTGAACCAGTTTTAACCATCTTCACTGGCACTAAAATGGCTCCAGTTCTCTATTTCCAGTCTCTGGGACTCCTTGGGTCAAGTCTCCAGTGCTGCCCACAACCCAGCGGCCTCACTCAATACCCACCATCTACTCAATCACTTCCCGTCTCTTTGCTTGAGGAAGAAAATACTTTTCTGTTCCACTTGGTTGGCAAAACTGGGAAGGAAAAGAAAATGTGCCCTGGAGAAAATGGGTGGTGAGACTCAGTAGCGTCTCTCCTGCACCACCCACCTTCTGGCCCATGTTCCAGCAGCCTGAACTACAGGCAGTGTCTGAAACTTCCACGTTTCCAGTCCTTATGCTGCCCTTTCTCCTCGAAATGCCATTCCACCCTAACCACCTCTTTTTCTTTAGAGCTGTTATCCTCTAACCTCAGAGAGAGAAAGCTCTGCGATGTCCTTCCACTGCTTCTCCTCCTCCTGCCACTATGCTCCCTGAGCACCTAACTGACTGGGATCACAGATGCTTAAAACCTACCCAACAGGATACAGAAAATTTTTAATGATTAACGTGACCAATGAACTGTCTTGTGTATGTGTATATAGAGAGTGTGTGTGAGTGTGAGTGTGTGTGTGAGAGCACACTTAGTAAACGAGAGACCAAGAAAATATTATCAAAGAAAATTTTGAAACAGAACAAAAAAGGATACTTGGAGGAGGATGAAATATGAGTTCTTGTCCCAGATCCGGCAGTAACCACCTGTGTAGCTTTAATAAGCAGCTCCCAGCAGCCATCCCATGCCTTTGCCTGTACTTTACCCCAAAGAAAGACCCCACTATCCTTCCACTAAATGGGTGTCATCTCCCCCTATTTTTACCCTGAGCCCCTCCCATGCCTGATTCTTTTCCAGGAAATGGTTTCTGAACATCATGTCTGTGCTCCCACTATTTTTAAGCCTTTACCTGTTGTCTTTTTGAGTCATGGAGATAAGGGGCTTGTTTTGGGGCTTGCTTCAAAACTCACCTTAGTTTCGTCAACTCACATTTTCTCTCTACCAAACCAAGGTCAAAGTTATTGACACATTTCCTGATATTATACTATGGCTCAATGAAAACTGAAAAATCCTTGGGTAGAAGTTACACTAAAAGCTGTATCTGTCCAGGCCGGGCTCAGTGGCTCACACCTGTAATCCCAGCACTTGTGGGAGGCCAAGGTGAGAGGATCACCTGAGGTTGGGAGTTCAAGACCAGTCTGACCAACATGGAGAAATCCCATCTCTACTAAAAATACAAAATTAGCTGGGCACGGTGGTGCATGCCTGTAATCCCAGCTACTCAGGAGGCTGAGGCAGGAGAATCACTTGAAACCTGGAGGTGGAGGTTGCCTTGAGCTGAGATCACACCACTGCACTCCAGCTTGGGCAACAAGAGTGAAACTCTGTCTCAAAAAAAAAAAAAAAGCTGTACCTGTCCAAACTTGAACTTGATAATGCAGGCTCCCTGCTGTCTCTTGCTGTCTCTGAGAATCTGTTGGAGTGCACTGTATATCTCCATTGAGATTCAGATTCAACAGGCATTCACTGAGCACCTATTACATGCCAGGATGTTTATACCTGATCCATTTAAATCAATCATATGAGCTAGGTAGTACCACACCCATTCCACCAAGGTAAAAACAGAGTCTTAGAAAATTAAAGGGATGTGCCCAAGATCACATAAGACATCACAGAGCAACAGCACAACCCAGTTCTCTGACTTCAAACCCAGAACCCTTCTATTATAAAATGGCATAAGTTTTTCACATCAGAGCTATTCCTTCTGTGTCTGGTTCTGCTGGGCACAAAAAAAATATTTGTTAAATGCGTTTATCTTTGCCTTGCATTCATACATTTGGGCAAGTAAACAAAGCCATGTCAACATACAATTTAAGACTGCATTAATTTAAGATAATTGTTTTTACATTGGGGTCAAAAGTGGAACTATATTGAAAAAACAGTTGAGAGAAAAAACAGTTTACAGATAGAATGAGATCATTATTACCATGTGCATTAATATGCATTTCTTTTCAAAGAACTTATATGCAGAGGCAAAGGCAAGAGGTTAAAAATCATCTCTTTCCTGATGAAGCCAGGTCTAAGTTGTGAAAAAAATGACAAAGACAGGCGCCTCAAGACTTCAATCCTTGGTGCAAAAACATTTTTTGCAGTTGTCAGGTGTATTTTGAAATTTTTTTAAGATAATACATTTGTCTGAGAATCAAGAAAATATGATAAATAGCACTAGCTATATGGTGGCTAACTTCAGAAGGCTTCATTTTGTAAACTGTGTTTATGGTTCTTGAAGGCATTAACTTTGCTTTACTCATCATGAACTCTAAATATATAACTGTTGGATAAGTGCATGAATGAATAAACATATTTATCCAAAACTATTTTATCACATCAAATCATTTTGAACAGAGTTTAACATAAACAAGAATTTAAAATGATTTTACGATAGCACTGAACTGAGATCCCATTTGCTCCAAATCCTTACCAATTACAGGAATTGTTGAACTCTTTTATTTTACCCATTCTAATGAGTATAAAATGATATCTTATAGTGGTTTGAAATTGCATTTTCCATATTACCAAGGATGTGAAACTCCTTTTTGTGTGTTTAATGGCCATTCTCATATCTTTTGTGAAGTGCTTATTCAAGTCTTTTGCCATTTTTTGAGTTGTCTTTTTATTGTGCATTTCCAGGAAATCTTTATATATTCTGGATGTGAATCCTTTGTCAGATGTATGCATTGTAAATGTATTCTTTCAGTTTGTGATTCACTCATTCTTGCAAAAGCACATCTTTGACAAGCTTAGAGACAAACTCATACACCTCCATTAGGGTCCCAGTTCAGGGATAAGGAGGTCCATGGCAACCGTATCAACCAGAGAAGGCTGCACTCAACACTTCCATACCAGATGCCCTGTTGTTTGAAGGTTAAGAGTTTCCCGTTTTCATCTTGTGGTCCTCAGTCTGTCTGAAGAAGCTCATATTCACTGGGCACCTGGAGAGTGTCGCAGGATACATGGTTCTATCCAGGACAGGATTCACTCTCGAAGCAGCACTTTTGCAAGGAAGGCGAAGGGTAGAAAGATCCATGTGCACATGAGTCCACGCAAATAATACCCATAACACTAAAAATCCAACAATCAGCACCCAATTAAGCCACAAATGACAGCAATCCAACCCTATCCTAGATAGTTCCACAGATACCCTGAGTCAACGCATATTTGTCTTTGTCTCTCACACTGTCCAAGTCGACATCTGCACAATGATAAAGATGATAAAGGATCTTCAAGGTCACAGTTACTGCAGGCAAGGCCAAAAAATAACTTTTTATTACTCATTTTATTCTCTTTCCCCAAGTAATATCCATTTACTATAGAAAATGTGGAATTACAAATAAACAAAGAAGAAAAATACACAAACACCACTCCCTAAAGATAAACATTTTATATTTTAAGATGTCTCATTTTAGTCTCTTCTTTCTGCATATATATGTTTTTGTCTCTTTTTTAAAAAATGGGTTCATGAAATATACACTGTTATGTAATCTGCTTCTTCTACTTTGATATTCGACTCAATATTTTTTTCATGTTATTGCACAGTCTTCTCTTATATAATATTTAATGGCTAAACATTTCTCAATTGAATAGATGCACTATGGTTTCTTTAACCAATTTCCTATTGCTGAAAATTTACCTTGTTTCCAACTTTTCACTTAAATACAACACGAAGGTAAACATTTTAATAGCTAAATCTTTGAGCATCCTAGATTATTTTCTTAGACTAAATTTCTGGAAGTGGAATTGCTAGGTTAAGAGGAATGCAAACATTTAGGTTTTGATGCATATTGTCCAACTACTCTTTCATTGAAAGGAAAAAGCTTGAACACTTATTGAGCAAGTATACAGCAGGCACTGTGCTAGGGGCTTTGGCTAAATTACTTCTGATCCCTTGCAATAACTCGGCAAGGGTAGTATTACCCTTATTTCACATAGGCAGCCCCATGGAGTTCAGAGAGTTTGAGGCACACAGCTATGAAATGGTAACCTGGGACCAGGACTCCGTTGTGTGTGATGCCAAAATCTGTGCTGTTTCAAAACTTGATTCTCTCAGCTTCTGTGGTAGAGATGCAGACTAAGGCATTTCTCAAGGGCTTTTTTAAAAGGGTCTATATTGTTGCGAGCAGGGGTGGGAGAAACTGACTGCTATAACAATATAAATAACTTACTGACTTAATCCAATGAAAAATGATCTTTTGCTTGCATCATAGTTTAATGCTGGGGGCAAATTGCGGGGCTTTGCTCCATGTAGCTATTCAGGTACTCAGTCTTCTTCCACCTTATGTCTCTCCTTTAAGTCCTCTGTGATCATGAGGTTATTTGGGAGGAGGCGGCAAGCCTGGAAGTGGTGGACATCTCTCCTGCTCATATTTTGTTGGCTAGAATTCATTGGCATGGCCACAGTTAACTACAAAGGAAGCAGGGACGTGTGGTGGGGCTGTGAGCCAGGACGGAGAGAATACAGATGCTAGTGCACTGTAGCAGTGTCTGTCACAGGGCTGAAGGCAAATGGGATTTCTTCCTAAGCCTCAGTTAACAAGAAAAATCCACAAATCCCTCGATCAGCCTAATGTAGAAATTCAATGCAGATACCCTGGAGTCAGACATCCTGTATCCAATCCCGGCTCTGGCCTCACAAGCTATATGCCTTTGGAGGTAATACAAGTAACAGCAGCTAGCAGTTATTGAGTACCGTCTATACACAAAGTGCATAGTAAATGATCAAGCTCTCAAACTTTGGAGTCAGATTACCTAGGTTCAAATTCTATCTCTGCCATGTGCTAGCTATGCGATCTTGGGCAAGCCACTTAATCTCTGTAACTCAGCATCTTTATCTATAAAATGGGGTGAATAATGGAACTATATTAGGTGGTTACACGGATGAAATGGGCTCTACCTGTAAAAGCACTTGGAACGATGTCTGACACAGAGCAAACCTTATCTAAGTTTCAGCTACTATTGTTGGGATGATGTGCCAGGCACTGTGCTAAGTGCTTTTAAGTCATTAGACTTTGGGCTGCAGTCTCCTCCTCTGCAAAGTGGGGGAGATAATTACTTCCCACAGAGCTGTTGTTGCCACGAAGCAAAGTCGTGTGTAGAAAGCACAGCCTGTAAGTGGGCTGCCGGAGCATCTGGCTGGAGCGAGCTGCTCCACGAACGGCAGACGCGGCTTGACTCCCCGACAAGTTCCAATTCATCAAGGTTTGCCAGTCGGCACAATTGCCTCACCCTGTGCTGCTGTCGAAGGTCACTGGCAAGAATTCTGGGCTCTCATTCAGCATGGGCCGAAAGAAAAAGAATTCTATAGCCAAAGCTGTCTCCCACGCTTACCTCCTGTCCCATTGTACACAGGGAACATGGTATTGTAGCACATTATTCCACTCCCGAGGACACTGCGCCCTTCCCCCTCAGGCGCCATTCAACTTAGATTAAAAAGGCACTGCCTTTCCCAGCTGCCTTTCTGAAATATTCATCCTGCAGACAGAGATTCCAGCACACAAGGCAGCCCCCTGGAAGCCCAGGGGACTTCTCTTTCCAGTAGCATGCCCACCTGGGGGCCAGGTGGTGATGGCCCCATTGAGCAGCCTGCAGAATAGTTCTGGCCACCACGCAGCAGGATGGCATAGGACATACTATCCAGAGCTGCCTTGATTTTTCCCAGGTCCTGTCTGGTGCCTTCACAGGCCCTCTTGCCCTCAGAAACCCAGGAAGGACCCCTCTATAAGGAACCTCATCAGTTCTGGGTCCTGGTTGCCTTCGTGTATCTCCCACCTCTCTTTCTCTGGCCTCAGCCTCCATTTGTGAATGCATCTTAGTTAAGAATATCTTTGGCACCAAAAAACCAAATGACAACATTTGCCCTGATATTATTTCTATTTGGTCCACTTACACCCAGCGTTGACCTGTTTCTCTCCCCATCCCAGCTCCCGGGGCACCAGCTTGTTTCAGAGCCCTAGCTTGCCACAACCTTCATCAAATATCCCCTCCTCACTGTCCATGCCCTCCTCCCTGGGCAGCAATCTTGGTGGTCCTGAGCTGCCACACTTCCTGTCCTATCTCTGGAAAGAGTCAGAGTCTCCCCATGTTTCATAAACTGCTCCACGTGCTTGCAGATAGAACACAGGCACACACATTTTGAAAGTTCACCAGCAACCAGCACCTGGACTATATTTTACAATCTACAACTTCATTCACTTAAATATTTATGTAATTAAATAAATCCTTAAATTAAATGTTTAATGAACATCTATGTCCAGTTACTGTGCTAGGGTTCAGAGATACCAAGTCTAATAAATCATAGTCCTGCCTTCACAAAGCTCCAAGTCCAGTGGGTTGAGAGACAAGGAAATTGAGAGTAAAGGTGTAGAGTGATAACTGTGATAGTAGGGGAGCAGAGGAGAGAAACTCCTCCAACTCGGGGCGGGGGTGGGGGAGGTGAGTGAAGGTTTCCTAGATGAGCTCCGCTGAACAGCAAGGATGAGGAGAGTCAGTTAGGCAAAGATAGGGAAGTCAGCCAGGCTTCTAGGCAGTAGAGAGAGCACAGGTATAGGCAAAGAGGCAAGAAACAGAGGAAATCATTACAACCCATTTAGAACCACTAGGGTTGATTGTTCAGAGTGGGGAAGGAGGTGGGAATGCAGTGGGGTGGTTGAGGACCTAGGTCATGGTTACAGGGTGGACAACTCAGCCCAGTTTGTCCAGACTTCCCTAGTTTTAGCACTGAGAGTCCCATGTCCCAGGAAACCCCTAAATCCCAAGCAAAGCAGGACAGTTGGCCACTCTACACAAGTGGTTCTTTGTTCTGCTAAAGAGCTTGGGCATGTTGCAAAGGTGGCAAAGAGTTAGTGGAAGACCATAGCAGGGAAGCAGCATGATTGGATTTCTATCTATAATTTATGCAGAAAATCTACTCCACTGATTCTGCCATCCAGACAGAGGGTGTATCTTCCTCCACATCACACCATAGGATGATTCATAATGCCTCAGAGCACATTGACCTCCAACGCTTTTTCATGAAATTAAAGGTTTTGCCACTTCCCGTCGGCCTGTTGTCATAGAGGATGTCATGGAAGATCCCCAGAGATGGGAGCTCTTCCCTCCTGCACACCCACACACCTCATGGTAAGCTACTTAGAAGCACTCCACTTCCTGAGCAGCCCATTAGATCACAGGACATGAAAATTCCAGAGATAGTTCAAGCATGCCATGATTTTCCCAGACCAGCACAATTTCTAGCTAGTGTCTTCCAGACTTTCAGAACCATAGGGATGAAATATCTAATGCAAGGGAACAGCAGTGGCCTAAGGAAATTCAATATGGTGAGAATTCAGCTGTAGCAAGCTTGATGGATATGGTTGGAAATAGATGCTCAGTGCCACAAAGAGAAATTAGCATTGAGACAAAGAATCTTTCAGCAACACAATTTTTACTTCCTGGACTGCAGAAAGGGTACTACTGTTGCTAGCCATCTTGCCACAAGAGTACAATGAACAAGGGAAAACACACAAATTTATCCCTTACGCATTTGGAGTCATCCTTACTGCTGTGTCTGATCTCCATTGGCTGGAGCCAGACCTCACAGTCTAAATTAAAACCTGATTAGCTAACAACTTAAAACTTTCTAAACAGGTAAAAGCAATGGAGAGCTGGGACATGCCTGTGAGCACGTCCAGCACAGATCTTGGTTAAAGTACAAGGACATAGAATGTACTACGTGCCTGTATGCATGGCATGTTTAACAGCTACACAAGATAGGGCTTAACAATGAGTTATTAGCAAACTTATTCTTTAACAAGAAAGGAAACTTTAAAAAGAAAATTTTCTACTTGCCACAGTATCAACATCACTGTGATGTATTCAGATCTCGTTAAGGCTGACTAAACTGTTGCCAGAATGGAGAGAAGATATATGCTGTTAGTTTTATTTCTTTGTATAAAAAGATTCCACTTACATGGTTAATTGCAAATAACATGGCAACAACAAGGGGATGAAGAGGATTAGATAAAAGGAATGTGTTGTGCAGGAGCCTGGAAGGTCAAAACCATCATGGCAGTATTTATCCCTTTTGCAACTATAGTAGTAAATATTAATTATATAACTTTACTATATATGTCTATAACTATAGACACTAAAGCTAACCAAGATGTTAATTAAATCTGTTTTTTTTTTTTGGAATGGTTTTTGGTGATTTGGAAGAGCTTGTTAGATTACTGGTGCTGGCGGGAGTAGAAATGCTTCCTGGAAAGACACTGTTGGCAGGTGAGCAGAGAATTGCATGGCTGGGTTCTGCCTGCAGACAGCAAAGCAGTAAAAAGGAGAATGTGAGGAAGTCTCAGAGGATGCCAAGGAAAGCAGGCAGTCTGACATGAAATAGAGACAGACCTGGGAGAAGTCCACATGAAGCTCTGGTCAGCTCACTAGAGACACAACAGGACCAGAAAGATGCCAGAGGAGGGAAGAGTCAGGGCAGCTATGTGGCCAAGCCCAGCACGTGTCAGTCATCTAAGGAGGTTGTCACTTTCTCTCCTCCTCCCATTTCTCTGCCCCTTCCTCCTTAGCAGCCACTTAGGAGTCTGCTTCAGAACATAACTAGGAAATGAAAAGAAGATGGACATTTTCCAGTGAAGCAAGTATGATGTACAGATGTGAATATCTTCTGAATTTCACTTGAAATCATCCCTACCACTGTCATTATTTCACAGGATCCCTCTCAACCACCCCTTTGCTCCCAATAGGCCTGCTCTTATTCTCTAAATATTAATAGTTCTCTCTCTGACCTCTTTGGCTTTTCCACCTTATTAATTTCCTTAGTGGCCCCACACCTAGTCACCAGGGCCTCGGTGTCTGTGCTCCCCGCTCGTGCCCCATCCAGTCTGTCTGACCCTGATCCACACTGCAAGTTTCCAACCTCCTCACTACCAGCCCCGTGAGTCTATGGAGTGGACTTCACTGGCCTGCAGTAGTCCTCCAGACAGTCCTCCTCCTCCTCCTTCAAGACTCAGCTTTGGCAGCAGCCTTTCCAAGAAACTTCTCTGCCCTGCCCCTGCACACAGTGGAGAAGAGATTCAAGAGGTTGAGTAATTTGCCCAAAACCACACAGGGAATGAGGGATGAAGCCAGGGCTTAAACTCAGGCCTTGGGCCTCCAGACACACTTAATCTCTCCACGTGACCAGCGGGTAGGACTGAAGAAAAAACAAAGCCCCTGGCCTCAGGGGTGGGGTGCCAGTGCATGACCTGCCTTGTGGACGATGGCACCTCAGAAGCTGCTGCACCCCCTCAGCCGCACTGGGATGTGTGTGCTGACTAACTATTCTTTCAGAAGAGACAATCAAAGATGGCACCAAGCCTGTCCTTGGTTTGACACCTAGAGCGCTGGCCGACACGAAGTGAGTTTCACGACAGGGAGTATCTCCACCGTGAGCAACTCCCTACCCCACCCCCACCCAGCTCTCCATCTGCCATTTCAAACGCCAATCTGAAGGAGATGCTATTATCACGACTGGCCCTATCACCACAAATACTGAGGCGCTGCTCTTTATTAAAGGTGCACGCTGATTCCGCGAGTGGCGTCTATCAGCGATTCAGTGCGTGCAGCCTGCGCCACCTCCCCACGTCTGCCAGGGAGCCGATAAGGTGACTCTCATCAGGAGGATGCATCATAGGCCCCACCGAGCCAGGGGCATGTTGCCAAGGAATAAACACAGGGGAGGGGGTTAATAAAGAAACCCAAAGCAATACCCCAAGGTGATGAAAATTGGATGTGAGAATGAAGCGGGCACCCCTCAAAAGCCCAGTCCTTGTTTTCTGCTTGCCTGAAAGAGTCCACTGCAACTTGGAAGCCAGAAGACAAATGACAAGTGCAGGGGGGCCGGGGCTGTGACAGCCGAAGCGGATGGGAGAAATGTGTTTGCGGTACGCATCACTTCACTGCACATGGAGCTTGTCTCATACATGCGCTTGGAGAAGCCCTGCTCCTGTCTCTCTGGAGAGGAGCTGTTTGTTCAGACCCCGGACAGCTCCGCCTTGTCAAATGCTGTCTCTTCTGATCTTCCACCTGCCTCCTCCCAGCCTCACCTCCTTAATCTATTCAAAAGGCTGTAACCCAAATGAACCTTCTCACACTTCATATCGCTCCCAGAGTCGAGTTGAGCCGCTACACCCCACTCCTGTCTCTTGTAGCTTACTCCAACAAAAAGACCTCTCTGTTTTCCTAAAGGAATTAAATGAAATCGGATTCCTGGGAATTTTCATGGAATGGCAGAACCATTTCCCTGGGAAGCAGGAGACCTGGCTTATCCTTCCTAGTACATATTCTAACCTCCCAGGACCTTGAGAGTTTTGTCTGTAAAATGGTCATGAATGTATTTTATTTTGAATACCCAAGTCATCTTTTGGAAATCTCCTCCAACTCTAAGACCTATGATCAAGCCAAGTCCACAATCCTCCCTCATATATTCACATATGTGTCATGCTCAGCACAGTGCTGCATTCTTGGAACCTGGAAATAAGACGTTGCAGTCCCTCCCCCAAGGAGCCCATGGCCAACTGGAGAGAGAGACGCATGCAAATATCCAAACACAGTGAGTGAGATAAACATGCTGTAGCCCTGGGGCTCTGCAGGAGCTGAAAAGGACCCCTGAATCTGCCTGGGAACAGGAACAGAGCAGGGTACGAGATAGAGGCTAGCAGATGGACAAGATGGTCAAAGGCTTTCCAGGCAGAAGAGCTAGTGCAGAGGCTACGAGAAGGCATGGGCAGCTCCCATAGCAAGTGCTCAGGTGTGAAACTTCAGGAAGACATAGACAGCACCCTTTCCTGCTCCCTGACAACATTCCTATTTGCCCTATTCTTGCTGCTTCCTTGGGGCAATGCAATCTACCCTTTTAACTTTTTAAAGATCTAACCCTTTCATATTGCTGATGAGAAAACAAGGCCGAGAAAAAGGACAAAGATTGCTAGGTCCAGAACCAGGTCTCCTGATGCTTGTCTGGGGCACTTTCCCCATGCCATGTTTTATAGTCTTCTCTGGGCCACCTTACCACTTAAAGTTCCTTCACTGGGAATGCCTTTCCCTCTTTAGCTAGCTCTGCCCCACTACTTTCTTGACAACTGAGCTCAACTAAGAGTGACATAATCATGGCCAAGAAGTGGTGCCTAGGAAACTGGTATAACCCAGGGAAATACATACTTGTTAAATACCATACACCTCAAGACTTGGCTCCAGAACTGCTTCCTCCAGGAAGCCTTCCCTGACCCTGAGCTTTCCCTCAGCCTCAGGCTAAGTGTCCCTTCTTTGCTTTTCCAGAGCCCCAGTGCTAATCTCTGAGCAGTTGTCACAGCTTACTATTTTTATCCTTTCACTTGCTGTCTTCCCTACCAAGCTGAGAGTTCTAGACAGTATCTGGTATATAGTAGATCTTCCATAAACAGTTTTAGAGGGACGGATATAGACAGACAGTTGATTGAACGAATGAACAAGCCTGTTTCTTTGGGAAATAGTGTGTGATTATAGTAAGAGAGCTTGGGTTCAAGTCTAGGCTCCAATATTCACTAGCAGTATAACAGCAGGTGAATCCCTCATACCCTCTGAGCCCTTGTCTCCTCCTGTGTGGTAGAGGTTTCTTTTTTTTTTCTTTTTTTTTTGAGATGGAGTCTCACTCTGTCACCCAGGTTGGGGTGTAGTGGCATGATCTCGGCTCACTGCAACCTCCACCTCCCGGGTTGAAATGATTCTCCTACCTCAGCCTCCCGAGTAGCTGATACTACACACCTGGCTAATTTTTGTATTTTTAGTAGAGACAGGTTTTCACCATATTGGCCAGGCTGGTCTTGAACTCCTGACTTTGTGATCCACCCACCTCTGCCTCCCAGAGGCCTGGGATTACAGGCGTGAGCCACTGTGCCCAGCTGTGGTAGGGGTTTCAAAGTGTACCTGTCTCAAGGTTGTCATGAGATTTAAATGTGATTATCGTTACAATGGTGCTTTGTGGACTCCTAAATGTCATGCACATATCATCTGTATTTGCCAATTAGGATGTTCCACCAGCAAGTTTTTTTTTTAATCTACTTTAATGTTGCCTTAACGAGATCCAGATAACCAGAAATGCACAAATAAGAAAAATGTTGAGCAGGAAATAACTACAGAAAACAAGACTTTCTAAACACAAGCTTTTTCTTAACATCATCTCCATAAACTTGTCTTTTCCCTGCAACATATCTGGCTTTTAAGGACTTGGCTGTTGCTTCCCATTGGAAAGATAATTAACAAAGGCCACCTTTAAGAAAAACGTTCATGGCCATATTGTGAGAGTCTATTTAAGCAACGGTTTAAGCCTATAGATATTTAATCCTTTTGCCTAGTCTCTTTCAAAATCTCTTTTCAACCTCTCTACCAAGATATTTATAATGATACTTGTGTTTTTAATAAAAAACAAATCTTGTGAGGAAAGGCTAATAAAATGATCGTAAACATACACCCCCCACCATCACCACCAGAATATAAAAAATACAGAGCTGTAGGAATGCCAAGTGATAATAACATGGGATTATTTTGCTGAGACCTTCCAGGGAAGTTTAGTGTTTTATTAGGTAGTGTGACAGGACCTGAGCACCTGCACAAGTGAAAACAAGAGGGTTTCATGTAATTCTGTAGATAAATTTAGGTCTAGCCAAGCCACAGCATCTAGCAGTTTAGGCACAGGAACTGCAAACTGTACCCTCGAGCAGCACTGGCTTGATGGATCTCTCTAATATCTAATTTAATAGGAAGGAGAGGCTGGGAGACCAGTAAATTTAGACTGATGTAGAGTAAGAGCTGAGTTCATAGGGGAGGAGGTAGATATTGAAATTCAAGCACTAGGAAAAGAATAGGCCTCCAAAGAATATTGCTAGAATGGAGGAGAAGGGAGCACCAACACGGTGCCTGCTCGCACTGACTGGTCTCTTGTTTCCTGGTCTGTGCCCAGCCCTCTTCTGGGATAAATTTAAACACACCTGCTTCTGAGTGACTGCAGCAGGGAAACAGTGCTTCTGCAGAGGTCTTCCACCATAACCTCATGGAAGGAAGGATTTTTACCCAGATTTGTGAGAGTGAAAAATAAATCAAATTTAGTCAAAGCTAAGGGATCCTGGAAAGAACAATTGGCTGCCACAAGCCGAGAAGTTGGACAAATAAGTATTTACTAATTTCAATTAGTCTTGGGCTAGAATTTGAAAAGAACACAGAAGTCTAAGATCATTATTGTCCAGAAGCAGCTTCCAGTGTGGCTAGAGAGAAGGACGTCAGAGTCCATGTCTTGACTGGGAAGCTGGGCTAGCCAAGTGGGAACATCTTGTCAGAGGCAGCATCCAATCAGAAGGGACAGCTACAATGAAAATCCGTTTCTGTGCACCTAAAACACTGAGAATCAGAAAGGGGGTAGGGCAAGGTCTTGATAGGGAAAGACAGAGACAGTCTCCAATCCAAAGAGAAGAAAAAGCCTAGGAGAGGCATTGAGTAATACAACGGGAGTCAAATTGCCAGGTGGGCCAAACAGTTGGAGAACAATGTGGGAGAAGGTTATATACCCTGAATGTTCACATTCTGAACTGTCCTGAATTCATGATATTTCCAGTTAAGGCTTCCTAAAATCAAAAGGATAGATGGTTTCTTAACACAACAAAAAAGAAGAGTTGATCTAGCTCATCAATTCATGGTTATCTTGGTGTTTCTACCTATTGTGCAGATTTTTAAAAGGATATGTAAAATATACTTGCATAATTGCAACACAAAGGATCAAAACAATTGGTTTCTGCTAAAGTATGTAAGTGATTGAGGACCTCTCAACTATGTGCCATATGTGTTGCCAGAGAATGCACCATGGTGCCATGTGACCATCCAGTCAACTAACTGTTAGCTCACCCTACGACCAAGTGCCAGGCACTATGACAAATCATCCTTCAGTGAGGACAGTTACGTGGGGAGTCTTTTAATAGCTGATTTTTTAAAAAACCTTTTTGGAAAAATTCTCTTTGGGTATGTCAAGTATTCGGATTCCTCGATAAATTATCTGCTGGGGCTGACAAAGAAGTATGGGTACCAAGTTTATTTATATATAACAAACAATAAGAGAGCAAGGTTGTGTGTGAAGTCAGAAAAGCATGTGTTTTGAGGAAAAAGAAAACCAGACTGGTGATACATGTAGTAAATTATGGTCATGATAACATTAATACAATTGCTATAAAATACTGAGTTTTGCTATTTGGACAATTAAGAAAGACCTACTGTTATTTTTAAGTTATAAATTATTATAAAAATAACTCAGCCAGGCGCGGTGGCTCACTCCTGTAATGCCAGAACTTTGGGAGGCTGAGGCAAGCAGATCACTAGGTGAAGAGATCGACACCATCCTGGCTAACACAGTGAAATCCCGTCTCCACTAAAAATACAAAAAATTAGCTGGGTGTGGTGGCACATGCCTGTAGTCCCAGCTACTTAGGAGGTTGAGGCAAGAGAATCGCTTGAACCCAAGTGGCAGAGGTTGCAGTGAGCCAAGATCGTGCCACTGCATTCCAGCCTGGGCGACAGAGCAAGACTCTATCTCAAAAAATAAAAAATAAAAATAACTCAATGCCTTGTTTTCATACAGGTTATTTTGATTAAAACTATTACACCTTTTCTGAGTGGGGAAAAGCAGGTGATATTGGGTATATTATGTCTTTCAGCCTCCATTGACTCATGTATAAAACTGGGGAGGTGATACCTAACTGTCATATATTCTTTCATTCAACATGTAACAAATATTCATTGGCCCCAGGCCACATGCAGCCACATTCTAGGTTCAGAGGTATAGCAGCAATCAGGAAGATAATGTTTTTGCCTTTGTGAATTTTATGTCTAAAGGGAGAGACAATCAATGAACAGGTATATAATAAGCATGCAATATCATTTTAGGTAGGACAAGTGCTATTAAAAAAAAAAAAAAACAGGGAGGATAAGAGGCTAGTGAGTGGGAGATGGGGTCCTGCAGGAGGGACTAGTTTGGATGATGTGATCAGAGGAGGTCTTTCAGAGGAGGTGACCCAAATGAAGAGTGATATAGCCACGAGAATATTAGGGGAACTGTTTTCCAGCCAGAGAGAAAAGCTGGTGCAAAGACCTTGAGGTGGAAATTGTTGGCAGATTCAAGGAGCAGCAAGAAGGTCATTGTGGCCAAAGGGAGAATGAAAGAGAAGAGAGGGGAGGGGAGAGGCAGGCAGAAGCCAGACCTTGGAGTGCCTCTCAGACTTCCGGGGGGGGGGGGCGGGGACATGAGTCTGGAGCACAGGTGAATAGTTGGATCTAGAGTCATAAATTGGGGAGTTATCAGCCTAGAGGTGGAAGGTAAGGCCAAAAACCTAAATCCGATCATCTACAAAATCCCAGAGAACAGAAGAAAGGACTAAGTTCTCAGCTCAGGGCACTTAACATTTGGAGGAGGAGCCAGCAGAGGAGACCTCATTAACCTGGGAGAAAAAGCAAGAGAGTGTGAGCATCACATGGAAAGACGAACTGTTTCTGTGGCAATGGTATGGGATGATGCCTATAAAAGTGTCAACAACGAGTCGACTCCCAAAAATTCAGCTGCCTCCCATAGGTTTCTAGGAGAATAAAGTTCTGCAGGATTTAAAACTGAGAAATCAGTGAAGACTGAAGAAAGAAACAAAATTCTCCCACCTGGATAAAAAGAAATACAGTAATACTGGTTAAGGTTAAAATGAATTTTTCCTAGAAACTCCAACAGCCCAAGTGGCCAAATGCTATGAGATAATTAGAGTGTAGGGCTGATGGGGCCAGGGGGTCCCGAAACCTGGTTTCCGCAGCTGTTTCTCAGCTTTACTTATTACTAAAACCTCTCAGGATTGCTCTCTCCACAGTCACATGGAAGTAAGGTAGGATTTTGGTGCAGGGGTCAGCCTGTCTCTTTGGGGCCAATGTTTTTTATGTGCTATCCTTCAAGCACAAAGGGATGGGGACTCAGTGTTGGAGACCCCACTGCTCCCCTCTGCAAGCACCCCTAGACATCTAGAGGAAGGACTGCCAGCCCAGCTCTGTTGTTACTCTACGCCAATTAGAAAAGCAGTCTTACTGACAGCCTTTTAATACCCAGGCCAAGCTCCATCTGAAGAAAACACAAGCCCAGCTGTCATCTGACTCACAACAAATGCAGACCCTCCAGGCGTGAGCCCAGTGGATGGGGTAGCAGAGAAAGCTCCCAGGTTTCAAAGGATAAGGGAGCCTGATTGAAGGAGTCAGAAGAAGCCCTATTCAGCACTTTTCAGCTAGGGAATCAAGTGCACATTCACTGTCTCACAAGATGCTGTGGTGTAAAAGGATGATACCCCGCTTCTACAAATGAGGAAACTGAGGCATTCAGAGGGGGAAGTGACTTGCCCAAGAGAAACATGATGCCTTTAATAGCAAAGCTAGATTTATATACAGGTTTTCCAATTCCTTACCAACAGGGTTAGTATGAGGATTAAATGTGATACAGAAAAATAGGCCGGGTGCATGTGGCTCACACCTGTAATCCCAGCACTTTGGGAGGCCGAAGTGAGTGGATCACCTGAGATGGGAGTTCAAGACCAGCCTGGCCAACATGATGAAACCCTGTCTGTACTAAAAAATACAAAAATAAGCCGGGCATGGTGGTGGCCACCTATAACCCCAGCTACTCGGGAGGCTGAGGCAGGAGAATCGCTTGAAACTGGGAGGTGGAGGTTGAAGTGAACCGAGATCATGCCATTGCACTCCAGCCTGGGTGACACAGCAAGACTCCATCTCAAAAAAAAAAAAAATGTGATGCAGAAAAAGGTAAGTATAGTTGATTCCAAGATGCTTGCCTGGCAGAGCAGAATTAGGGAAGTCAAATTTTGGACTTGAATCCTGACTTAGTAACTGTAAAATATGGCATACGTTATTTTTAAGCTCCCTAGCCCTCAGTTACTTCACCTAGTACTACCTACATTCTTCTAGAACTGTGGTAACAAACAAGTGATTGAGAAGCACACAGCACAATCCCTGGTAAGCGCTAAGTACTCAATAAATGTTAGCAACTTTCAGTAACCATAACAATATTTTCCACTATTTGAAGGGTCTCAGGCAAGTTGCTTCCCTTTTTTGGATTAGAGTTAACCTGTAAAACAGGGAGGGTTAAACTAGAATCAGCTGGGAACAGGAAGAACCTGGTGATTCAGAATGCAGACTCTGACCTCCGACGGTAAGGATTTGAGTGCTGGCTCCTCCACACTCATTCTCTCCAAACGGCATTCCCCCATGGAGAAAATCAAGATAATAAACAGTATCTACCTTCCAGAATTTTCCTGAAGATTAAATGAAATAACGCATGTAAAATTCTTAACATTGGGTGTGGCACAGAGTAAATTCTCAATAAAGCTTGGTTATTTTGGTTGTTTCACTTTTCTGCAATCCTTTTCCAGGAAAAGCAATGATTACAGAGGCTAACTTGCTGCATGACATTAGAGACCCCAGCTTCTCTGTCTGAAAAATAGGAGTTGGACTGGAAGGTCTTGAAAGAACCTCCACCTCTGACATGCCAAATATGAGGCCACAGGCAACTCAGGAGCAAATGATCAAGAAAACACCCTCTTCCCATGGAGCCATGGAATCCTCCCAAAATTCAGAATTGGAGAGCCCAGCCAGCTGCTGATACACAAGCTTGGAAGCCATATCTCCTGGTGCATGTCCCTTTAGCATTAGCTGTCAACAAAGCTGGCCTTCAAAGCAACTGCAAATGATATATCTGTGCACGGTGGGGAGTCTGCAAGCGCAGGCGCCATGTTATCCTCTACGGTTACACAATCCAGGCTCGGCCAGTCCTTCCCTGACTGAGCACATTCCTAGGCCATTTTAGGACACAAAGAAAGTATCAGAGGAAAGGGAGGACTGTTCATTCTCCTTGCTTCCTTCTTTCCTAAATAAACATTCCATTCCATGTTGCAATTGTTCTCCACATGGTCTAAAATACTTAGCAGAAACATTTGAGGAGTGGGCAAACGTGCCAAAAACTGTGTCATATGAGGCCTTTGATGCTCAGAGTCTTCTATATCAGATGACACACTCCTCACCTGCACAGTTGATGTGCAGAGTCCTCTATATCAGATGACACCCTCTCAGCTGCACAATAGCTGGACCTAGGTCATTAGAACCGGGCTCTGCTGTGGAATTTGAGAAAAACTTACTGAGCAAATACTACAATGCAGCTTCCTCTCTTCCCCATCTCCCAAGATCAGCTCAATGTAAAGCCTTGTCTAACAAGAAAGACGTAACCATTTCCTCATTAGCCATTCTTTCACCCATTCAGGCCAAATTGGTATTTGATGCAACAGGGAAATGTGTTGAGTACATTATTAATTGAGCTCAGCAAAAGAAAAGTCACAGGGGTGACTGGCACAATTACAGGATGTGGGCAACAGGCCAATGAAAGTGTGTGTCAGGGAGAAGGGGAAATCGATGTCTATGAAATCATGGAGGGTTATGAATAGTTGGAGGCAACTGACAGGCTGATATTCTGCCCAAACCAGACACAGGCAAGGTTTCTGTGTTCAACCATCTTCAACTGTTTATTATTAAGAGGAAAAGTTCTTAGCTCCAAGGCAGCTGATACAGAGAAGTGAACCCAGAAGCCTGTACCAGGTGTTAGAGCCACTTGATTCAAAAGATTTGATTGGAAATTTATCAGACTGGTTAAAGCTCTAGCAAGAAAAGAGATGTCAAGGTGCCTACCAAAGGAAACGAGACCTGTTACTTTTCGGTTTCCTGATGCACTGGCTCAATATTCTCAACGATCTCAGGAGGACATGGGTTTCCAAGAGGCTTTTTCAGATAGAGTATGCTGGGGTAAGGAAATGGCCCCCAAACTGCCTTAACTGAGCATTGATTCTGTGGAATCAATGTGCATTTAATTCTACAATAAAATGTTAGTGAACCATCTAGAAGATTCCCTAGGGCACCTAGCTCAAAAAAAATCTCTAAGGAAGTCACAAAAGTTGCAAAGGATATTGCACCAGAAATGAACCACACAACATTAAAACCCTCAGTCTCCATGAACAGGCCTGGTTAAGGATTTCTTTTTAAAGGAAATCACATTAAGTGATAACTGTGGAGAGAACTATCTATCTTGTTTATCACACGTGGAGTAGACCAGGCAGAAATGAAGTCGTGGTCATTTTATAAAGGTTTTTATATTATTAATCTGAATCATCAATAAAAGCTTTCATTAAGTTGCACCCTAGGAATTGATTTGCAATGGGTTGTTCCAACGTGCTATGCAAAGTTGCTATAGAAAATTAGTCATCCTAGACTCCCTAAAGAATATAGACATGACATCCGGGCATCTGTTAAGTTTGCTCAAAAACATATGCAAGCCTCTTTTTAAAGAACCATAATTACATCCTGCTGAAACCTCCAAGGACCCTGCTAACTGCCTTTGTATTACAACATCCATTTCCCACTTAGGAAGCTCAGCTCTGCTATTTAGATGTGCGTTACAATCTGCTTGCTTCTCCAGCACACTTTCTCAGCTAGAGTCTGCAAATAGTCAAGTCATCTCATGCTCAAAGAAGGCCAGACGTGGAGGAAGAAGGAGTTATGGTGTGTGTTTGTATACTTTGTTAGCATATAACCAAATTGGACTCAAAAGGGACTTGAATGTTAATCTGAGCCATCTCTCATTTTCAGATGGCATCACTGAAGACCTGAGAGGGAGGTAGCTTGTCCAAAGTTCCACAGCTAAAATCTGAAAACATATGGTATCATGATTAAAAGTTTACTTAGGTTTTGGAGTCAAACAGACAACAAGTATATGCTCTATCACTTATTTGCTGTGTGACTTAGACTTTTATACTTCCCTTAGCCTCAGGTCCTTTAGTTAGAAAATATAAACTGTAACAGTTCCTGATATGTAATAAGTACCCAATGAACATTCACTGTTAGTGTTTTATTTTGTTTTTTTTTTTTTTTACTTTCACAAATGTGACCTCATGTAATCCTCACAACAACCTTAGAAGGGATAAAGGGCTGGTATTACTAGCCTCGCCATACAGATGAGAAAACTGAGGCTTGCAGTAGTGAAATGGCTCTTCCAAGGCCACACACACCTCAGGTCCAGTTTCTTATTATACAGTCCTGCTGCAGTAGGTGGGAGAAAGCTTGGCCTCTTTAGCATCCTATCAGTCTTCTTCACATCACCTAGAGACTAATAGGGAAGCCAGGGGAAGCTTGCTTGTTTGTTTCTACCCAAAAGCAGGCAATGTAGCCACTATTCAAAGGACTTCAAATCCTGCAGGGCCTCTTGGTCTGGCTGACTGGCCTTGCCTGGGGAGAGGATAAAACAGCAGTCATGTCTCTGAACCTGCTACTGGACATTGAGGGTGCATATATATGAGGCAGAAGGAGTGGGAGAGACATATTATTTCATATTATTTCAGGATTCTACTGCATATTTGAAAGCTAACATCAGAGGACTTGTCAATGCTCCATGAGCCTGCCCTTCTGACCCCTAAATCTGGCCTTTGGGAAAATCTAATTTGCTGTGCTGAATGACACAGGAGCCATGTAAGTGATAAAGTTGTAGACAGTCACTTTGTGATTATGTGTCCTAATGGAAGGAGGAACGCATTGAATGAATATGTGAGTGAATGAATGAATGCACATAAGAGTTATTTATACTAGCTCTGGGGTGTAATATAATGAGATCTCCATTAATGCATCTTCTGGGAACTCAGTCTTTGTGAGGATGTCAGCCATGGACAGAGCCATGAGAAAGCTGCAAGAGCTGTCTTACTCCGAATATTGGGCTTCTCTGGACCTCACTTAGGAGGCTTTCTAGTCCTTAGGGCCCACAAAAATGGATATACAGCTCAAGCAAGGAATAGCTGAACTCTGGGCCACTGGCGAGGAGACCATCCCCATGGAAGGCAGAGACGACTCTGAGAACAGATGGGTGGGGGGATCTAGAGAGCCAGTGGAAGCTCTCTAGAAAACTCACCACCATGAGCACTTTATACTCTTGGTATTTGCTCATTCACTTATTCATTGTTTGAATGAATAGTTCTTGGAGTACCTACAATGTGCCAGACATAAAACCGGAAATATGAAGATGAGTAAGACTTGGCTTGAATCCTTGAAAAGCTCATTGTCAAGTAGGGGAAACTGACAGGGAAACAGCTTTCCTCAATACAATGTGAGAAGCGCCACTACAGAAGTCAGCCTAAGGGGCCTTGGTAGTTAAAGGCAAGGCTCCCAGCCCAGTGGGGAGGTTGGAGGCAGAGAAGGCTTCTCAGAAGAGGCAACTCCAATCTGAATCTTCCAAGGTGGACAAATAGGTCAGCATAATCAGTACAATGGTTGTTCTTGGCGGAATGAGACATACAACCCATGAGTCAAATGCTCAGAGGCTGTGAGAACTTTGAGAGGCCATGACATTACAAATGGGACTGTATGACCTGGATTGAGAACCTGGGGTGCTGGTTTTCCCACCCTCGTCATGACGATTCTGGGTCTCAGTGTCCTTGTCTGCATAATTATGACTCTGGATTAATGACCCAAATACCAAAGAGAATTCATCAGATACAAAAACTGCTTTCGGCCAGGCACCGTGGCTCATGCCTGTAACCTCAGCACTTTGGGAGGCTGAGGCAAGTGGATTGTGAGGCAAGGAGTTTGAGACCAGCCTGGCCAACATGATGAAACCCCATCTCTACTAAAAATACAAAAATTAGCCGGGCATGGTGGCAGGTACCTGTAATCCCACCCTCTCAGGAAGCTAAGCCAGGAGAATCACTTGAACCCGGGAGGCGGAGGTTGCAGTGAGCCTAGATCGCACCACTGCACTCAAGCCTGGGCAACAGAGCAAGACTCCATCTCAGAAGGAAAAAAAACTGCTCTCAACAGTCACTAAACAAAAAGTGACGAGATGACACATGATTAGAACATCCTAGCAGCTCTTAAACTGCAGCTAGTATACTCTAGGCTAGTTATCTCTTTAATACTTGGGAGCGGGAGGCCAGGGAGGGGATGGCAAGTGGCTGCCATGTGTCCAGCTCTCACTATGCACATTCTCAGTGTCCTCGCAGTGTCTCTCAGACAGCCTTGGTGTCTCTCCTAAACAGAAAAAACATCCCTGAAAAGTGCTGTTCTCCTCATTTTACAGATGAGGAAACTGAGGCTCAGAGAGAGGTGATTTACATATGGTTCCACTGTAAGGGTTGGATCTAGGATTTTATCTGGGGTCTGTTTAATTCCAGACCCAGCTCTTCCCAGAATTCCTCTCGCCTCCCATCTACCACTTACAGCTCTGGCAGATCCATCGAAGGATCTAAAGCCTTTCCTCAACTCATCCACCCACATTCTTGCTCACTCAGGGGCTCCTGGTACCCCTCCTCTGCAAACTAGCCTCCCAAAGAAAGCTACAAAAAGACAACATAGCCTGAAGAACCAAGCAGGAATAGCAGCCCTGGCTCTCCTATAGGTGAGAAGAAGCAATCTATACCCTCCTGCCATCCACCCAGAGCTCCAGGCCTAGCAGGGCTCCACAGAGGGGCACAGTCTTTGGGTATAGCTGCTGCCTCTTCTTTCTGACTAGCATGGGGCTCTTAGGAGCCAGGAGCCACCCTGACGTCATGCTCACTGGTAACCTGACCCCTAATGACTGCTCACTCCTCACCCCAGCTGGGCCCATCATGCTGGCTCAGGGGAGAGGTCACCCCTCCAGGGGAAGGGGCCAGGTGGGGCTCTTTTTAGTGGCTGCTGAAATGAGAGATAATTTGAGTTACTGACATCTCCCACAAGACTTCCCCATTCTCTGAGCTATTTCTAATTCCTCCTCTCTGGCTCCTTCAAGAATCAGGCCTGCTTTCACATCTTACTAAAAGAGCAAAGGTGGCTCTCCCTTTGGGCTTTCACTCATTCAGGGAGTTGGCCAAGAGCAGGAGTCTTAAAAGCACAAGACATTGTCTGGATGCTTATTTCTCTGGGAAGATAAACACTTATCCACAAACTATTTAATCACTGACATATGCACTCTATAAAATGGGTCTTAGTATCAGAAAAACACCAAGTGTATTTAAATTCAATTCTAATAAAGCAGACAGAAGGGAAAACATAACAAAGCCTCTCAGTACATTGAGTATTTATGCTATGACTCTGAAGGGTAGAAAACCAATCTGAGACTCAATCTCTGCCCTCTAGCATCTTAGAGTCTGATTGGGAACAAAAGTATTGTAATTAGCACCAACCCTGCTTCTGGTCAGCTTTTACTGAATATTTACTCTCTAGCGGATCCTTGCTAAGTGCTTGTATATTCTCATTTGATCTTCATGCCAAGCCCAGGTTATAACAGCTATTGATTTCCCCATTTAACAAAGAAGGAAGCTGAGGCACACAGAGGTGAAGTGACTTTCTGAAGGCCACTGAACCAGAACTTTCATCATTTTGACTACAGTGCATGCTCTTAACCCATGGGTGATTCAGTGAAATGATGTATCAGGTGGGAAAACAGAGAGAGAGCTGAAAGGAATGAGAAAAGAAAGAATAAGAGAAAAGTGATAGAAGGTTTCAAATGGCTAGAAAGGTGAGATGAATCTTGAATCGTGACTAGGGATAGACAGGTGGAGAAAACTGGAAAGAATGAGGTGAAGGTGGACAGATTTCATCTCTGTTTCCACGAGGAAAGCCAGTCTTACTGAGATTTGCCCAGACAAAAGCTATTGTCTTCTCTGGACCCTATCATCTGTATCTGTGAAACTTGGGCTGTATGCATATATGGAAAAGAGCTTTGTATAGGATCATTTCTAGCTCATTCTTTCCAAAAGAGGGAGGTGAATTTCTTGCCCTCAAAAGGAAGCTCGGTGCCCTTAATAAAATTTTTCCCAGAGATCTTCCTATAGAAGGTGAACAAACAAAAACCAAAATAATGTGTGAGTAAACCTGGCTTTGCATAGTAAACAAATCTGTGAAAAGTAACAGGAGGTGATAGTTTTTTGTAAAGTTCTCTAACTAAAAGAATTCCATGATGACGTCTTCTGTAAAGCAAATCCCTATTTTATACAGTGGAAAAGAGACCCTTCACTCCTTAGATTTGCAGAACTAGATGTTCCTGTGTGAATGTGGCTGTTGTACTGTTACCCTGGCATCTGTCTGCTCCAGGTCACTGTATCCCTCATGCAGTCCTGTGCTCCAACACACAGTGATGACCCACTATGTGCAGGGGCTCTGGGCAGACATTTCAGCGGACAAAAAGATTCCAGAACTGGCTAGTGGGAGCTGAAGACCCATTGACATATGACTAGGATCAAAATTGGAAGACAGAGACAGATGGGGTGACACTGGCTGCTTTCAGAACACCAGGCAAGGATCAGTTGGTTCAAGAGGAAGTCTGGCCACATGTCTGGGAAATAAATAAGCAAGCATCTGTCTGTCAGGAAGGAGAGCTTCCTTTCCTGGGGTGGTTAGCAATGGCAGAGCAGATAAGAGAACCAGCTATGGCTTCTGTGATATTGCAATATAATAAGAAATGTATGTGTGGTCCTCATCACTGATTCCTGGCACACAGCTTCTGAAAGCCTTGGAATTTCCTGAGTGATAGGAGTGAAAGGAGCACCTTTTGTTATTCATAACAAGCACTTTTCAAGCATACCTGAGTTTATGTTAAGGAGATAACTCCTTGGTGGGCTTCTGGAAAGATTCAGGTTGGGAGGCTGACTGCCAGAGGAACCTTATGATTAGGGTTGGAACTTTCAGCCCCACCCTCTAGGGAGGGGAGAGGGGCTGGAGATTGAGTTAATCATGCCTGTATTGTGAAACTTGCATAAAAATCATAAACCATGGGATTCAGAGAGCTCCAGGTTGAAGAACGCAGGGAAGTGTTGGGAGGGCGGAGACCCTGGGGAGGCCTGGAAGCTCAGTGCCCCTTCCCACTGCATCTCTTCTATTTGCCATTTTCCGAGTTGTATCCTTTATAAACTGGTAATAATAAACAAACCATTTTCCTGAGTTCTGTGAGCTATTCTAGCAAATCATCGAACCCGAAGAGAAGGTCTTGGGAACGTTCTGATTTATAGCTAGTCAGTGAAAGGTACAGGTGGCCTAGACTTGCAATTGGCATCTGAAGTTGAGGCAGTCTTGTGGGACTGAGCCCTTAACCTGTGGGATCTGATGCTAATTCTGGCTAGATAGTGTCAGAATTGAATTGAATTGAATTGAATTGCAGGACACACAGTCAGAGAACTGGTTGGTGTAGGAGAAGAACAACCCACATTTGGTATCAGAAGTATTCTGGGCTAGAAGCAAATCACAGTAGCAGAGCTTCAGACATACCTGGGTTTGAATTTTAGTTTCATAGTGTATTAGCTGGGAGATGTTGGGGAAAATTATGTAACCTAAGTTTTCTCACCTGTAAAATGAGGATGATAATGATAATACTTTCATCATCAGATTGTTGCAAAGATAATAGAACAGTGTCTAATATACAAAACATGTTCAAATAACTAATTGTTGAATGACTGGATGATCAAATGAATGAATTGATAAACAAATAATAGCTAGTACTGACATAGCACTTAGTAGGTGCCAGGCATGTTTCTAAGTGTTATTAACATGTTTGATTCTCAAAATGGCTCTAAATGATAATAATACTATTATCCTATGTTATAGATGAAGGAACTAAAGCACAGAGAAGATAACTAAGTTTCTCAGAGTCACATGTCCAAGAAATGGTAGATTTGAATTGCAAACCCAGGTATTTACAGAACCTGTGTTCTTCTCGCTATGATGCTTCGCACGGTACTTGGCAGATGGCAAGTGACCAATAATTAAAGATGTTATATATTGCTATTATATTATTATTTATGCTATAGGGCAGTGTTTTCCAAACAGATCGATGTACCCCTGGTGGCATACAACATTATTTTAGGTGGTACATTGATGAACTCTTAAAAAATTTAATGACCATGGTTTTATTTCAATGGATATTAAAAAAATAAGTAGCTCGGCTGGGCGCAGTGGCTCACGCCTGTAATCCCAATACTTTGGGAGGCCGAGGCAGGTAGATCACGAGGTCAGGAGATCAAGACCATCCTGGCCAACATGATGAAACCCCATCTCTACTAAAAATATATAAATTAGCTAGGCATGATGGCACGTGCCTGTAATCCCAGCTACTCAGGAAGCTGAGGCAGGAGAATTGCTTGAACCCCAGAGGTGGAGGCTGCAGTGAGCCGAGATATTGCCGCTGCACTCCAGAATGGCGACAGAGTGAGACTCCGTCTAAAAAGAAGAAAAAGAAGCAGCTCATCAAAACCCAGGGTCTCATTGATAATATCTTTGTGACAAAGCTCAATTTAAAAACAAGAGTCAATTTAAAGACACTTAAGATGGTAATAATATGGTAGAAATTAGATCAGTGGAATATTAATGTCTAATAAGGTTATGTGATGGAAAAGGGCACAGGCTTTTGAGTTACACAGAGCTGGCTTGAGACTTGGTCTACTACTTCTAGCTGTTAGACTCATGAGAAAGTTACCTAACTTCTCTGAGCCTTTACTTTCCTATCTGTAAAGTGGGAACAATAGCACTCACTTGTGTGTGCTGTTCAAGTGAGGTTAAAGTCACAGTGTATACCTGTACCTGCATCACAGGGCCTCAGCAATTGTTAGTCCATCTCCCCCTCCAACTCATCCCCTGCCATCCAGAGCCACTGTCCTCACTCACCTCCTCTCCATCCCCTCTACCTTATCCCCCAATCTAGCTGAGATCTATGATATTTGGGCATCATTATGGGAGCCTAAGAATTCTCCTCTCAACCCAGCTCCAGCAGGCAAATTCCTTCCACCACCTCAGTTGTGTTGACGAGATTTGGAGACTCTATAGGAATCCAAATGGGAAGATACTCCAGGGACACAAGCAGAAATTAGATTTTTTTCAATTACCGCAGGCAAAGGGCTTCATGTTGTTCTACTAACGCAAACTGCTTATTTGCCGTTTCTCTCTTTGCTGTCCTATGGCAGGCCCTGCCAGTGATTGATGGCTACAAGAAAAGAGAGCTTACACATCTCACGCTTGTGTTTTCAAGCTGCCTTGATCTCTCTCAGTTGGAAGAGGAAGCTGGCTCCCTGGGCTTCATGTGATGACCTCAGGACTATGGATGGCATCCAGGGAGGAAGACACTTTAGAGCCAGGACCTTTCTCCTACCTTCCATGCAGAAGGATCCCCTCATCCCCAAAATTAACCTAGATACCAAATGTCTGCAAAAGGCTAGATAGTCCAAGAAGTCGATGAATCTCACACCAGTCTAAGAGCAAACTGGGGCCCAAGGATAAGATGTGACATCCAGTCATGCCTGTCACTTGAGAAGTGACAGGCTGGAACTGGAACCCAAGTCTACTCTAAAGTATGACTTTTCTCAGATTTCTATGAACAAGAAATGGTAGTCCCAAAGTAGACCCACTAAAACCTCAATAACAAAATGCTTTGCAGAGGCTGAGAGACAAAAAAGAGATCACTTTCAGTCAGCACCAACGAAATACACCAGGTGTTGTGCTAAGTACTTTACTCATGTTATCTAACCTAATATAACCCTACAAGGTAGAAACTATTGCTATCCTCATTTTATAGTATCTAAACCAGTTTATTGAGGTTACAAAATTTTCCCAAGACTAACAAGCCAGGACTTTCTGAGGCCAGGACTGAAACCCAGATTGCTCCAGTTGTCACAGTTTTTTCCACCTCATCATTATGCTTCCTGTTTTCCATTGTCAAAAAACTCCATCTTCTTTGGTATATTCCATCTGCCAGATTGTGGGACCTAAGTAGACATTTATTTAATTATCTACTTGATGCTTGCTTGCTCCATTGGACTGAGCTTTGTGAGGACGGGGCAGTTCAGGGGGAAAGACAAACATTCAGCAGATGATTCCATCACTTCCCTGACCATCTACCCCAAAGAGTGCCTCCTCTCTCCAGCCTTCTTCTCCCTCCACTTTCTACCAGATTTTTGCCCAATGGAGTAGGGATGTCAATCACTGCCTGTCCACTCATGCCTCCTTCTGGAGTGATCCGCCCTCAAAGAGTAGGTTGTATACTATGTGACCCCGTCCCTACCTTAGCGATAATTGGTTGGCCCAGGGACAGGCAAAGAACTTGGGTGGCTGATCTATCTCTATGCATACAATAACATATATATACATATATGTTATTCTGGGACTTGTTAAAACAGTCAAAAAGACTTTATGTAAGACTATTGCAATAAAGGCAAAAATTACAATAAGGGAGAGAGATTGGGCTCAACTCAAAAATAGCAAAGACAACTGAGGATTTATAGCCTATGGACAGAGTGATAGGGGATCAGTGGGTGGGAAATTACCTAGAGGACATGTCAAGGATAGAGGGATTCTTGCTAAACTGACCTAACGGGATTCTTGCTACAGGCAGGTCAAGGACACATGCATCAAAGGTAGGGAATGAGGAACTTGATCAGGTCTCAAGGACGGGAAGATTGCACTAATAATTGACTTAGCACTGTTCTTGCTAAGACCAGGCTGGCAGGCCAAAGGCACGATGGGGGCCAAGGCTGAGATTTAGCTGAAGAGACAGCTTAGAGGAGACTACATGAAGTTTAGTCAAGGAAAGAGTCTTTGTCAGTTTCTAGGCACAACAAGATGGGATAAGCCAATCAGATCAGCTCATGACTCTGGAACCCAGAAGGAAGTTCTCAGGAGACAGTGATATTCAAAGAGAGGAGTAGGGATAGTGGATGGGGGCAATGAGGATCAGCCCTGAAGGGAAGAGGGAAGAGAAAGAAACTATGAACAGCAGTGGAAGAAGGGTATTGGGAAGAAGAAAAAGGACTTGCTGAACCAAGACAGGCAGAGAAGCGACCTGACAGCCAAGAAGGCATGCATGGCAGCATCTTGAGCCCCTGATTTCCTGAAGCCTGGCTGACACTCAAAGGACCCTTAATTAGCATCTCTTTGCTCAAAGCTGTTTCTCTTGAATGCCATTCTAGGTTTTTGGAAAGAATAACACCATCCACCTTCTCTTCTGGGTAAGCCCAGGCATTTCTCTATCACTGGTGACGTCATTTGTTTCTATTTCAGATCAGTCCATGGGCTTCAACAGGACGCTGCCTCTGCCCTCAGAAACTGAGACTCCTCATTACTTGCTCTCACAATTTGCCCCATTGTGCTGCAACATGTAAGGGCATATTTTGCACTGATTTATTCAGTACATCCCCTTTTGGGTACATCTGAGCCACTGTTCTTGCCTCTTATCTTACTCTAAATGATCAGCCAATGCAGACATCAATGAAATGACCTTCTGGGTCACCTGTCACCATAGACCCGCAGAAATTCAAAGGGAAAAGGCATGTCTCTACAGTGGGGGTGACAGGGATAATAGATTCACAATAATAAAACTGGGTCTTCACAGTTATGAATCCCCATTCACATAAAGACTCACAAATGCAGAACCTTTACCTCTAAGAAGTGCTCCCAGACACCATTTCTCCCATCCCAAATCAAAGACAATTAAAACCTTCTCCTTTCTAAGAAACTACTGCTCTGTGCCACAAAGAGTCTAACTCAGAGAGTCAAAGGAAAGTCCTAACTCTGAGTTTTACCCTCTCATTTGGAATGTTCACTGTCACTCATTCATTCAACAAATATTTTCTGATCATCTGCTATGTACTGAACACTGTAATGTGTTCTGAATGCAGAAACGAACATGAAACTGAACGGCTAGTGAAAAAGAGAGACTTTCAGCAAACAATTAAATACGGATTTACACGTGAGATGCCATCTAAGAACAATTCTTTGTTCTACTTTTTAGCTTCTCATGATGATTTTCTCATATCATTAAGGATTTTTGCTTACTGCATTTTTAAATTATGATAGTGGAAACAAGGAGAAATATTTTAACTTAAATTTAGAATCACACACCTCTGTGTAGGAGGTGAGAAGAGGGGATCTGAAGGAAACTTACCCACCTAAGAAGGAAATAAAAACCTGGATTTTGAACCTAAAAGCACAATGTTCCCAGGTATGCAGATTGGTACCTCTACGATGGCATCACAAGAGATGAAGGACGTATGATCTTGCTATTTGTAACTAAGATGTTGACTCCTGTCCATCAAGTCTCACTGTGACCCCAGATATTCAAGGGACTGTAGATGCTGGAAATGGACACAGCTCTGGAAATGGACACAGCTTTGGGTAACCTTATCTTTACTTACTCTGCATAAGGAACAAATCACCAGGTACATCCAAGCTTAGTTGTTAACTTCCCTCTCAAACATATGCAGTTACACAGCTCTGGCTTATTCCCCAAATGACCTCCAGTTCCTATGTCAGGAATCACTCTGACTTGGCTTCTTCAGCCACCTGTCCCAATCCCATCTTTGCTTCTGTTTCCTCCCCACAAATAAACTCAGAATGCAGATACAAGTCTTCAGTGTTGTTCTTTATCTTTGGAAGAAGCTGCATTGTAAAAAAAATCCACTCCTGCTCTGCCATCCGCATCTCCTCTCATTTCTCTTCCCAGCCCCCACATCCCTCTCTTTCTAATTATCCCAACGAGAAAGAAGATTAAAAATTAATGCCCTGAGGATGGGAGTTAGAGATGTCATTATTGTGATTCAAATGCCAGGCATGGAAGAATCTGATCTAAGCTTTAGGAGCAAAGTTACCGAGGAAGGGTTTTGGAAAACCTTGATTAATTGTAACCCACCTCTAGGTAACCAGGTTTTTTTTCCTGGTGCTGAGGTTATAGGGGATGCCATTGAGTAAATCAAATGAAATTCAAAAAAACTTTCAGGTAAAAATGCAACTTGTAAGGAGTGTCTGAGACACATATAAAATGGTTTAACTTAATCCCTACATGCCAGGGTCCTGTGCATTGTAATTTAATGTGTGGAAAGATGAAGTCAAAGTAGTTATTACAGGATTGCTATATAAAGGAAGATTTTGTTGTCACCACTGATTGTACTTCTAAAACAGAAAAGTACACTTTCTTTTAAGAAGATGTGCATAGCACAAGTTTAAACCAGAAGGAATTTTATGTGACCTTCAGTTAACCAAAAGGAAACTCAAACGCAGTAGCAGAAGCCACCCATCCCCTAACCCCATTTTACTCCTCAAATAGGCCACTTACAGGGATTTTGCCAAATAATGTAAGGGAAACGTATGATAAGAATTATAATAGATATCCTTTAATACTCATGTGATAAGTACTGTGTTAAGTCTTTAAGTGCATTATATCTCATAATCCTCACAAAGGTTTTATTATTAGCATCCTAATTTTCATAATGAAAATGCAGAGGCTAGAAAGGTTAAATAAATTTTCCTACATAATAAAGTCTCAAAGTTATGTGATTAACAAATACCAAACAACCTAGGTGACATTGCTGCTCTTTTTCCCTCCAGTTTAAAACCATACTTTAGATAGTTTGAGAAAGGAATAAATGATGACACAGCACAGACCAATAGGTAAAAGTTAAGTCTAAAGAGATCAGGTAAGTAAAAGGGCTTTAACAAATGTGCCAATCCTGGGTCTCTACACAGGATGCCAATGGGGGAATTGGCACTGTGTACCACGTAGCATTAAATTTCATCCTTCTTTTGTGCTGAGGACTCAATTTGTTTTCTGGAAGCCAGTTTGGGATAGAGCTAAAAAGCCAAAGTAAATTCAATTTACTTACATTCAGAGCTACCATTGTGCAGTTTACATAAATCTATCAAATAAATGGAGAATGGTTACCTTTGAGGGTGCCTGGGTCATTGTTCAACTTCTAGCAGTTTTAAGGACCAAAAATAACCCTACTTTTCCAGCATCATTAAAATCAGGTCCAGAAAAATGTCAAATTTTCTTCACTGTTGAAAATTAAGCTGAAATAACAAATATCAGCATTCATTTCTGCTGATTGAAGAAGGCCATTTTATTTCCTGGAAAACAACCCTGATACAGCCACAATGGGGGTTAAAGTTTCAACACATGAATTTTTGAGGAAACACAACTCGGTCCATAACAGCCAGCATCCATCCCAGCCGCAGCCCCCAAAAGGCTGCATGGTTCCCGTGTGAGCTGCTCATTTAGACGTCTCTTCAGTGTGCCTCTCACTTGGCCCCTTACAGGCAGAGTTCAAGTTCCCCCTCCTCCAGAGAAGCCCTCCCTGACCTCTTCAAACCAGAAAGATGCTTACCTAATATCACAGTCCCTGCTGATTGAATTGCCTCCCCCAAGACACTGGAAGTGCCCAGAGATAGGGGACAATCTCTAAGCTCATCATCATGATCCCAGTGCCTTATGCTGTGGCTGGCTGGCACACAGTAGCTACTCAATAAATAAAGTAGGATGAATGAATGAATGAATGAATGAAGACTAATCTTGTGTTATCTCACATTCTCTTCATTGAGATGAAGTCAGGGACTTGGTCTGACCCCTTTGCTGTCCTCTCCCCTGACCCTATACCTGACTCAGATCTCAAAGCTTACTGAATGGAGTTGCATCTGGCTACAGTCTCTCTCCATTCTTCTTCAATGATGTGTGAAATGTGCTGTGATAGGTCCTCACTGTCCCTCCTGAGCTCTTGGTTAACAGTCCTTCATTCATGCCAGGAAGACAGGTGGGCCCTACAGGCAGTGACCTGTCAGAAGGCAGATCAGGTGTAACTGCTGCTTATCCAAAGGACAAGCAGCAAACACTGGCCCAGGCCAGGGAACAAGCATTTCAGCTCATCTGGGGAGCTGGGGCTGAAGCCTCAACCTCACCTAACATGTGAGCATCCATCCATCCAGACCCCTAACCACACCTTCAGTGCCCCAGAGCTCACATCACTATGGCCAAGGAAAATCTCTCAAAAGCAGCTCAGCCTCACTACTGGCCTGGGATTGACCTTGGGGAGGGAGGTGGCATGCAGCCCTGATTTGCCGAATGACATGGACATTGTTCCCGGTTAAACAGGACATCTGTAAGATGTCATACAGGTATCATGCAGGACTGAAGAAAGAGAAATGGAAACAAGGGAGCCAGCTAGGAAGCTATGCCACCATCCAGGCAAGAATTCCTGGACCTTAAACTAGGGTGGTAGCAGTGAGACTAGAAATTCCACTACTGATTGAAGAAAGCCATTTTATTCCCTGGAAAGCAATCCTAATAACAGTCACATTGGGAGTGGGAGTGTGTGTGTGTGTGTGTGTGTGTGTGTGTGTGTGTACATACTTATGCATGGATGCAAAGAAGTTGAAAAAGTGATTTTTAATTATTGGCAAGGTAAAATTTCAGTGAAATTCTGGAGTCTAGCAGACAACTTAAGTTGTGGAACCTTAGAGAAGTCCCTTAATCACAGATTTTACATCTGTAAAACGGGTTAATAATACTTACATCATGGGTTTAGGATATCTAAATGAGATAAAGTAAAAGGAGTGCTAATTCCTCCCTGGCACACAGTGGTTGGCCAATATATGTTAGTTACTTCTCCTATTTTTACCCCATTGATCTCATTTTTTCAATCCTTTTCAAAAGCTTCACTAACCACTTGTGCTTGGGAATTACTTTAAATTGCACTTGTTTTCTCCCTACATCCAAAAAGAATAACAATTGCCGTGTCCCCACTTTCACAAACCAAGTGTAAGGGCAATTCTACCATGCGAAGCATTAGAAGGTGTCATTACTTCAAGTCGCTCCACCCAGAGGACTGCCAGTCCCCATCAGCCACTGATGCATTGAAGATTGGCAACATCTGAGATCCATCCACCCCCATCTTCCTGGTCTAGTCACTAATGCAAACCCTCTTGCTTCTTCCTTCCAATCATGACTTCAATATGCCTTTTTCTACTCACCAGACCCAGTCTATACTTCATCAAATGTTTTGATGGCTTCAGATAACTCCTAAATGTCTCCTTGAATCTTATTTCTCCCTGCTCTCTCTATGAGTAGACAACATATGAAACCTAAGAGGATCAGATTCACCTCCTGACCACAGGGAAAGAGGAATCTCGACCCTATAAATAACATTCATCCATACCACCAATATTTACTGGGAGCCTATTGCATGCTGGGGATAATGAGATGGACAAGACCTCCTCAAGGAACCAACCATCTTGTTCAGAGGTGTGACATGTGGGAAAATGTCTGGGACATAAGGAGAATGTGGTGAACTCCTACCCAGGCTGCACTTAAGCAAGGTATAGAAATAGGCGGAGGATCTATTCTACATGGAGAATATTTGAGGGGTCTGGGAGTGAGAGCCTTCTGGGTGAGTGAGCATGATACATGAGCAAAGACTCAGAAGTTGGGGGAAATGTAAGGTCTGTTCAGGAAACAGCAATCAGAGCTTAACAAGAAGAGAAGATTTGAGTAAGAGAATAGGAGACTGTAGTAGTCACAGTAATCCCCACTTACTGAATACTTATGTGCCAGGTACAGTGCTGAGCATCTTGTAACCTATGTACATGTAAATACCACTGGGGAAAACAGCACCAGGAGCGTACAGAATGCCTCCTTGCCTCCAGGTTTAACACTGAGGTCAATGAGACTCCAGTGAGACTCTAGCTTTTATCCATTATGCCTTAGAGGTCAGTGACCATGTTAATTGCCAAGGGCTGGAGAGGATGGCTTCTTCTGAAGGAAGATGCAGTTGGAAACCACTGAGTAGGATGATAATAGCTGGACTCTGAGACAAATAATCTAGCCAGAAGTGGGGAATAAACTTAAGAAGAAGAAACAGAAACAAGAAAGCCAGCCAGGAAGCTACACCACTACCTGGGCAAGAATTCCTGGATCTGAAACTATGGTGGTAGCAGTGAAACTAAAAAGCACAGACAGGTGCCAGATACATGTGGCACAGGAACAAGTAGGGCTGATGACTGGATGAAAGGGTGGTGGGCCTATGGGATGGGAGAAGGTCAAATGATTTTGAGTTGCAAACCCAAGTAACAAGGAAGTTGGGAATGCCATTAATAAAAATGAAGACGAGAGGCTGATGGGGCAAGTATGATAATATGTTGCCCTTTGAAGGGCAGGGTTTGGCAGATCCAGAGCAGTTCAGCCAACCCTGGAAATTTTAATTACACTAAGCCTGAGTTCACCCTCTCCAAAGTCATTTTTAAAAACTGGCTCCAGGAAGCTTTTCTCTGAGGAGCTGACAGCTAGGAGAATATTCAAACTAAACCATTTTTGTCACTACTCAGTCATCAAGCATCTTTAAAAAAAAAAAAACCTGAACAATTCTTATTTTACAATGCTCATCCTCTGTGGGAAACCTCTGTCTGTGAAGGACAAACTTCTAAGGAAGAGTAGAGAAAAATCAATCAAAAAGTCATTCCCTTGACTGATCAATAGGTGTCTGTCAGGAAATTTTACTTCTCGCATCTATGCTAGTTAAGTAGGTTCTCAGAGCACTGAACAACACGTACCTTGCTGAATTTCTTTACATGGACGCCTCCTGCCTCCCTGGCTTTTTCCTCACTTCAGCACAGAATTCGAATCTGACAAGAGCTAGGGATGCACAGAGAGCTGCCATCTATATGTGGCACCCAGATAAGTTGTCAAAGGAATAGGGAGGAGCTTTGAGAGCTCTGAATGGCACCCTCTCCTGGTGCAGGGGACAAGTGGCACCTTCACATCTGACGGCTGCCTCCTGATCTTCCCAAGGTCAGCCACAAAGGTCTTGCTCAGAAGACACCTCCTCTTGGGGCAAGAGAAGAGGTCTAGATCTCAATACCTTATGCCTCTGTGGCTGCACAGGTGTATACGAGGTATAAAACTTCATCTTTATTGATTTGTAAGCTTAAAAAGCATGCACTTTACTGAATCTGTTATACATCAATTAAAAGAGAAATTTAAGAATAATTATAAATATGAAATGTACATCTCTCTCACTCACTACACCAACTTTACCCTATTTATTTTCTTTAGAGCATAGGCCAGTGTTTGCAAATAGATGATGTAGTTATTCGCCTGTTGTTGGCTGTTCAGAAAGGCACTGTCCACCACAGTGGCCACTAGCCACATGCAACTATCGAAGTTTAAACTAATTATAACTCAATAAAATTTAAAATTCGGCTACACTAGTGACATTTCAAGTGTCCTGTAGCCAGATATGGATAGTGGCTACTGATTTGTACAGTGCATGAATAGAACATTTCCATCATTGCAGGAAGTTCTATTGGAGGGCACTGATCTAAAACCTAGGCTTCAAGAAAAAAATGACCCTGTATGTCTGGTTTATACTTATCTCTTACACAGGTGCCTGCCACAAGGAGGCACGTCCTAAATACTTGTTGAATAGATAAATACTGGAATTATGTAATATCAAAAAAATCACAGAGCCCAAACCAGAAACCTGGAAACATCCTAAATATACATCTATAAGGGATTAGTTATATAAATGTTGGCACTTCTACAGTGTAACTCTATCCAGTAACTAAAAGGCATGAGTTGGGTATGTATGTAATGACTCAGATAGACACCCACATTATTTTAAATGACAAAGCAAGTTTCCTAAAAATATGTATAGCATGAATCCATTTTATTAAGAAACACAAACCAACAAAAGTCAAGAATAATATGTACCAAACTGTTAATAGCAGTCACTGCTGGATAGGATTAGAGAAATGAGAAATTTATATTCTGTATTCTTCTATAATGTTTGAATGTGTGATGTGTATGTATTACTCATTTTTTTAAGATTTAAAACAAAATCATGTGCAGCCCACTAAGAACAAAAGGAGAAAAAGAAAACCCACATTGCGATCTATCCCAAGGATATATAAAACATTTCTTAAATATTTACCAAGCGCCAAACTCCTTCCCAGCTTTATTCCATTTAATCTTAATAATATCCCTATAATAAAATACTATTGTCCTATGTTGAAAATGTAGACTCTAACCATCAGAGAGGTTAAGTAGGTTTCCCAGGGTTGCACAGCTAGCACACAGCACTATTGGCATTTAAACCCAGGTCTCTGGTTCTACAGTCCATGACACTCTTCACTGCAGAAGGCATATGCATGTACCTACAAAAAGCCAGATCCTAGTTGGCCCTAAACTAGCCATTTCATCCATATGAAACCCCAAACAATCACCAAGCTAAAACCAGGTGCATGAGAAGTGGCTTTCGCTTCTTGGGACATTGGGAAATACAGCAAAATTGAATCTAGCTAGCTCTCTGCCTTGTCTCTTGACTTATCTCACAATTGTCTTTCCCTAAATATCTCTTACACACAGACAGAAATGCCAGGAGGATCTGGTGCCAATGAATGCTTGGTAACTTAAGCATGCTGGTGGAGACTTCCCAGCTCTCCAGCAGATGCCTCGATTGTGCCTTTGTTGGATTTTCAGCCAATCCCCCCTGAAGAGGAGTTTTCAGCTCACCCGAGTTATATGAGCCAAAACACTGTAGAGTCGCCTTTCAGCTTCATGGACAAGACATTCCAGGCTGCACGCTGAGAGGCTTGTTTAGCTTCACACTTGACGCAAATGGGGTGTGTGTTTACCCACAAACACACACATGCACACACCAACAGAAGCTGCTGCCGCCAACAGAATCTACTGCAGTAGCGGTATTTCTAGAAGCCCAGAAACTGTACTCTGAGCAGTGTGAACACTACCACAGTGCCTATCGGGAAAAACAATCTAATTCTTTCTAAGCAAAGTTTCAACCACAGCCCAGAAAATTCAGTAGAAAATGAAATGTAATACTCTATTAAACCTTATTTTGCCAGCACAAGCGAGAGCTCATCCAAGCATGGAGAGTCATTAAAATGGATCTTACATATATCATTATAAATTTAATAATCGCCATGACGGCTAGAGTTCAAGTTAAAATGAATGTCAGCTGAGCATGACCAATTGATGTTACCCCAGCTGCCACAGAGCCTCACTTGGGGTTATATTCTACTTCCAGAGGCTCCATAGTACATGTGGACCCAACGCAGCCAGAGCCAAGAACAGATGGGAAATGCAGACATCTACACCTAGCCAAAAAGAAGCCATCATAATTGCATATTATCTCGCTGTACCAGCCCAATTAAAATTGTCTACATTGTCAGAGGTCCCAAATGTTTCTCCACTAAGTGTCTGGATACCAAACTTGGCTAATACTTGGTCAGATGCAGTCAATCCTGGCTTCTGTTCACAATTATTATTGATTTTTCTCCTATCTCTCAGAAAGCTTCTGTAGAAATAGGAGTAGACAGGTCTAGTCGGTTATACACTTAATAAATCAAACACCACAAAACAAATCCCACTTATCTAGGTTCCCAAGACAGTGGGCATCCTTCCTGAATTGTAGTGGCGGCAATTTCAGAAATTGAATTTTTTGTTAGGAATGAAGTCGATGTTTATGTTTAAAAGATGTTTTTTGCTATATATTTTCATCCTTGGAAAGTTGGAGGAAAATGCAATACAAAATCCTTTTTCATACACACACACACACACACACACACACACAGCCATATAAAATTATAGGGAAGAGTCAAAAGGACAGTTTTCATCTCCATGTGTATTTCATACTGGGAAGAGTTAATCTTTCAGACTCAGGAGGAGAGGGATATCCACACCACTCTGAAAGAACACCAGAAATCTTTTTTAACCATCCACATTTCCAAGGAAATATCAGAAATTATTTTCAGTTTAACACAAATTTGGACTCTGCTAGAGTTGTATTTAACCCTTGCCACCCCCTAGTCCTAGCTACGCCCCAAGAGTAAGAAGAGACAGCTTCAACTTCCTTCCTAGACAACCAACCACTCTATGCTACTCCCCAACGTGTCTGCCTTTTAAAGACAAGTTGAACTTTAACTGGTAGACACAGGTCCTGGGTGACTGCAGCTTTCAGACCAATGACAGCAAATGACCCACACTCAACAGGCCATTTTAAATGGCTGTGACATTCTCACGGATAGGGCCAAAGAGCGCAGTAGAATATGTTTTTGATCCATAAACACAAGAGCCAGCCGCCCACACAGAGAATAATTCAAACAAAACCTCCACTGTCAGGAGCAACATTTCCAAAAGGTGCTAAGAGTGTGTGAATCCCAAAGGGGGCTTCACTACAAAGACACTCATATTGGACTTTGAGAACACCAACATTTTTTGTTAACTCCCTCAGATAAAAGTTATAAATCTTTGCCTTTTTGGCTGCCAGGACTGAATTTTTTCCCTTTTCTTTATCTTTCTTCTTGCCTACCAGCAAGTCAGGACACCCAGCATCAAGACATAGCAAATCTCAAGCCACCATGCTACCTCCTTCAGGAGAGAAAGACAAACAAGCATACTCAATGATGACCACCTATGCTCTCTGAATCACTTAGCAATTCCAGCACCATAATCCAAGCAACAAACCAAGTTCTGCCACTTACCCTCTTTTGATCTTCCAGTCCGTGGGTAACTGGCTTTCTCTTCTGCTGTTGGCTGGACTCAGAAACCGATTCCATTTCCCAGAAATAAAATCCTCTCTCTCCTTCAGCGATGCTTCCAAATCCACAGAGGAACAGAATAACCCATGCAAAAGTGATGCCTGCAACCTCCAGAGTTCCTGCCAGCCAAGGAAATGAGCACCACCTCTTCAAAGGTCTTCTTGTCTTCTTAAAATCCACTTGGGAATCTCACTCGGCACCACTGCCTTTGCAATGAGGGTGGCTGCTGCCGGCATCATGAGAGCTAAGTTTTGGGGTTTTACTTTAGGTCTGAGACTAGCTTCATGAGAGCCCGGAGGACAAATTTGGGCAAAGACAAGTCTATATCCTAGGGCACATACTGCATTACTGCCCCAGAAACCCTTTCCTTCACTGTCTCCTTGGCACAGATAATTTATATGTCAATAACCATGTAAATGGGCATTTAATCCACCAAGCTGATAACATCCACATCCCTCTCTGGCAGTCCCTGACTCCCATAAATCACTGCAAACACTGCACGGAAAGCCGCCCCTCATGGCTCCTGCAAGCGTTCATCACAGCGGTGGCTCTCCTCCTGGGCTGTCATCTTCCTTCATGGTGTAAGACCCATACCTGAGGAGAAAATGTTCAACAGTCAGATTTGTCTTTTGTAGAAAAGTACAGATTTGAGTTGTCTTGCCCACCATCTGGAGCCACATAGTGAGGCCTGAACCAAGCAGCAGCCGATGATCTTTTTCCAAGCTCCTCTGAGCACTTCCATGGACAAGCAACCTCCAGGGGCCTCATGGGCTCCCCGCTTCTTGTGTTCTGGAAATAAGCACACCGGAGCTGGAAATGAGTTATCTTTCAAACTTCCATGGGATGCATCATCATCATCATCATCATCATCATCATCATCACCATCATCAGAGGAATAAGGCACCAAAGTATGAAGAGACAGGGAAGCAATGGTCTGTGAAGCACAAAGCATCAACATTTTTCCCCCAATTACAGCTGCAGGAGGCAGTGTATGGCAGACAAGATACCAGGGTCCTCGGGGAGAGTGAGAAAGAGCAGCAGAGACTGTCTCAGAGCTGAAAAGCAACTGTCTACAGAGCCGCATTCCCTGCCTGGGAACCTGCAGGCAGAGCACTCAGTCACCTCCTGGCTGACGTCACAGAAGCTCGGAGAGACAGGGAGGGAGAAGAGAAGAAGGGGCCTCTGCACCAAAAAAAAAATTTGCACTTGGTGCACCCTCCCATAAATAATCCAAGAGGTGGGGACATATCTGAGGATCTTGTGAACATGCATCAACAAATAATTATGAATGCCTCCTGCCACAACACCAGCACCAGCAGGAAAGAAAGGAATGGGGGTGGGGAGCTCTTTACTAAAAGGCACTAGTCTTGCCAGCATTTCTAATGAACGCACTAGCCATTCCACAATTCAGGCCATGCCAGCCTCCGGGAGAGCTGTGGCCAGATCCGGCCGCAGCGGGCACTAGACAGAAACCCACAGACCCTCCCTTGCAGCTGTCCTAACTGGTGGCTACTTTGGAATGAGGCCGAAGCCATCCCCTATCACAAAAGGCTTCCGCGCAGCTCAGTGCCAAAGCAGGTTAAGAGGCGGACATGAGACTAGGCCACAGACAGCTTGCGGGTGGGGGGAGGAGGAGGAGGAAGAAAAGGACTAGTGGATGCTTGGGAGAGAAGCTGCAGAGGGGATGTGACTTTGCAGTTACATCCCTCTTAATTGAAGGCTTGTCCCACACACATGAAACACTCAGTCAGAACATATTTCTGCAAGTGAATTCCCAAGTCACAGATGTTCTGATTTTGGTAAGAATCAGTGAGGAGCAGAATGTTCAAAAGAAGGGTATCTTGTATACCCAAGGGTGACTGACATTATAGACAGAATGACTGAAACCCTCTGCTGACCCAGGAAATAGCTGAGCTTTTAGAAAAAAGTAGACACTCTCTGGTTGCTCACTACCACTGTCTCCACAGCTCCTTCAAGGGATCCCTGGCAAAGGTGAAACCTCAGATCCATTCTTTTTAACTCCAGACCACAATGCAGATAAACTCTGACAAACTGACTATAAGTATTACCCTTTTCTGAATCCAACTGAAACCTCAAACTAAAAGACTCAGGCAGACCTAGGTTCAAATCTCAATGCTGCAGCTTCTTGTGTGACCCTGAGCCAGTAACTTAACCTCTCTGAATCTCAGTTTTCTCATCTCTAAAGTGAGGAGAATAATACCACACAAAATCGGAAAGATCAAGATCACCTATTGACACAGAACAGGTGATCAAATGATAATTGCTAACATGTACTAAATGTTGCTATAGGCTGAATTCTAGCTACTGCTTCACATATTCATTTATTCAGAAAATCTCTGCTAAGGGCTTGCTGTATGTCACTTCTTTTCTTCAAACAGAGATGTTTAGCCTTGTATTAGAGATGAGACAAATGAAGATAAGAAAGGTCTAGTAACTTGCCTAAAGTTACACAGTGAGGAAGTGTGGGTCTAAAATTTCAACCCAGGTCTCATTTCAAAGTTCCTGCTCAGATCCATGCTGCTCTGGAAGGAGCACTGTTGTTTGGCTTTTCACAAGCAGGCTGAGTTCAGAATCTAGACTTTTCATAGCTACTGGCCCTCCTCATGAATAATAATAAAAGAAAAAAAAAAAAGCCAGGTGCCAAAAAGGGTCTCCTGCTTGGAAGGCCTTCTCCATCGGGGCTGCCTCATTGACAGCTCTGGGCTTTCTCTGTATCTGAGAACAGCTCTGCACTCTGCGCCAGGCCCCTGTGCTGGAGCTCTCTCCCGGGTGAGACCCTGTCACATCCCATCACACCAGCCGGTGCACCCGCCCCAAGTGCACATGGGGACAGACGCTCTCGCCACAGAAATACCTCCCAACCAGCAGGAAGTGGGAGGATGCTCAACACCTCCTGTGAGCCTTTTGTTTTTTTCTGGGAGTCAGTTTCCACCAGTTCTGGGGCTGTTGCTGTCCTTATGCTGGAGCCAGAGAGGAGAGGGTCACAGGAGAGAGAAGAGAAGCAAGGACGCTGTTGTCAGCTAGCTAACTGCCACATCCAGTCTGTTTCCTGACTGGACAGAAGGGACTCCAAGAGAGTATGCCCTGATGTAAAAGCTCTGGTTTTTTACTGCCAGTGAAATCTCAAGATGTTTAAATACACTTGAATGAAAATGAGCTGAAAGAAAGGACTCGGGGAACATTTAACTGAATTGTTGAGAAGTGAACATGCTTATTGGATTGATCCCTAAATGCAGCAATATATCAGCAGCTTCCCTCTCTGTGCCATAAGTCAGCCAGGAGCAGCTGCAAGGGAAAGGGGGAAAAGGAGAAGGCCTGGCCAGACTGCACCATAAGATGAGTGGGGAGCATTGTGGGCAAGCTCTGGCTTCCCCTAAAAGTTCAGAAGACAAGCCCAGCCTTACTGAAGATATTCTGAATACACTGCTAAGGCTTTTTCCTGCCAGGTACGGTCTCCAAAAGACTTCACACTCCCATTCCACATCTTCCCAAATCCTTCTTCCTCTGGGCAACCCCTGGGGTGGGGTGTCGGGGGGAGGAAAGGTTAACGACTGGTTTGGAGGTATAGCCCAGTATATAGGGGGTACACGAAAGAGCTTCCTAGTCTTAGAGGTAGAGGCATCCTTCAGAGGGACCCGCTGAAGTCCCTTCCTGCAGTGAAACTTCATTGCCTGTTAAATGCCAATTTAGGATTCTAGGTACCAGAAAAGTCATAGGCCAGGCCTTCTTAGTACAACTTACTCCTTCTGCCATGTCTGTTTGAATTGTGAGCCCAGCTTTGGCAAAATATCCTTAGATTTTTCCAAAGTTTTCAAAATTAGGCAATGTCCCTTTGGCCTTTTCCCTCTCTCCAGTGGCAGCCAGGACTGGGGAAACTGGTTTTTAAATCTGGATTAAAGGTTGGGGGGTTGAAGGGCCTGACCTGTTTCATCTTATACCTGGACTTAAGCTTCTAAAAGAGGGGTGCATCCGTTTTTCCAATGGTCTAATTAACACTCACCACCAACGCTGAATTTTTAATTAATCCTTGGTGCCAATGGGGGAAACAGAAGAGCTACTTGAACATCTAGCTTTTGGTTAATCAATCCATAAATAAGTTACATAGGAGGTATGAAAGAGAAGCAAGGAGGCATGGTGGTTTCTGGGCTGAGTTTCTCATCTAGGGGCTTTTTTGCTTCTAAAGGGAGCCCGCGAGTCGGCTACTTCTGCTAAGCCGCAGGGGAGGGAGGGCTGACCCAGCCTCCAACCCTGGCGCCTTTATCTGCTCACGGCGAGCGAGCGGAGCGTGCACCCGCCTCTTCTCTGAAGAAAAGAAAGGATCACACACAAAAATAAGTCACTAGGGCCCCAGCTGGGCGACGCGGGCTGCCACTGCCGCTGCCTGAGTCCCTTTGCCGGCAAGAAAGGAGCCGGCTCAGCGGAGCGCACACCCGGGAGGCACCGCGGCTCCCAGCGCTCGGGCGCCCCCTCCCCGCCCGCGCCCCAGCCCGCCGCCCGCAGCTAACCGGAGCGTGGGACAGCGAGAGCCAGGGGAACCACAGGCCTGGCCTAGTTGCCCCCAGCTCGGCTCGGATCCGATACATCTACACCGCCCTCACCAACACATACGCACATATGGACAGACAGGCACAGAGAAGAGACACAGACTGACACAGGCACATCAGACACTTGCAGACATGCAGACAGACACACACACAGACTTACAGACGCACATCCATATACACAGATATCCCCAGAAGCTCGGATAACACACGAGGAAGCACGACCCCGCAGAGAGGGACCTGTGCAGACAGGTTTCTAGACCTACATTCAGAGACAGACGTAGCTAGAAAACAGGCGCAGACAGAAAACACACATGCTCATAGATACACCTAGAGACTAGCACACAGAGAGGAGGACACATGCAGACCGAAAACACAGAGACGGTGACAGAAGGATCTACAAACAGCAGTACTCAGACACAAGCACCTGGAAAGGGCGTTCACAGTCACCCATGCCAGCAGCAAACACAGAGGGACCCAGACGCGGGGATACACCCAGAGACACAATCACGCAGAGGGGAACCCACAGAGACAAGCCAACAAGACACGCGGAAACACAAGAACACGCACAGGAGGTGGCACAGCCTCAGGCACGTACGCCCAGAGGGACACACACCCACTCCGGATGGGGGCGGGCGCAGTGTCGCTGGAGGCCGGGAAAGTGCACCCCCAAGCTCGCAGAGCAGCCTCCAAGGCCGGCACAGCACGCTCAGCCCCGCATCTGCTGGGGAAGAGTTTCCCAGCGCATCTGCGAACAAGGGCCCCCGGCCGTCATCATGCACGGGCGGCTGTGCCTCCGCTGGCCCAGTATCTATGCTGCGGCCGGGCGGCTTCAGAGGCCCTGGCCCTCGGTCAGGGTCCCGGAGCAGAGGTGTGTGACCCCGAGCCTATCAATAAGAGGCTGGCTCTCTCCGCAAAGGCACTCCCCGCCCTGCCCTGGACCCCGGAGCTCAGCACAGAGCATCACCAAGTCCTCTCCTCCTTGCCCATCCAGTTGCGCCGCAAACTTTCCCAGGCCAGTCCTGCCGCGGGGCAGTCCAGCCCGACCCGACCTGGGGGAGGCGGCATAGGGGGTTCCTACCTGCGCCCACGCCGGCTTCACGGAGCCGCCTCCTCCAGCCGGTCTCGCACCGCACTCCGGCCCGCGCTTCTCAGCCGCGGCCGCCGCCGCTGCAGCCGCTCCTTGCCCTCCCGTTACCCAGGAAACCGCCTCCTCCTCCCTCCCGCCAGCCAACCAGTGCAGTTCACATGGCGCCTGGCTGCCAATCGGTGGCCTCGCCACCCTGGTCCCCTTCCAGGGTCCCGAGTCCTTTCCCAGGCTAGGGGACCAGAGAAAGAGAGAGGGTCTCTCCGGAGCTGCTGCTATTCGACGTCAGGCCCTGCTAGGCAGAGACATGCCAATCCTGCCTGCTAGCGCCCTTCTTCTGTGGGACAGACGCACCTGACACTTTAAGGAAGACATGCATCGTTGGACAACCTGAATCAGAAGATGCCTCGGGGCACCTGGTTCAGCCTCCCACTAAATCCAGGAATCCCCTGGACAGGATCCCATCAGGGAGCTGTCCAGCCTATGTCCAAACACCTCTCTCCATGGAGCTCTCTGAAGCTCCCAAGACAGTGCTTATTACCTTTCCGGTTGCAGAGCTCTGGTTGAGAGCAAGTTCTTTCCAACAATTGAAATCTGCCTCCATGCAAGACCCATTTCTGCTTCCTGGACATGCAGAACAAGAATCCCTGGGCCACCTAACATCCAGACCTCCTGTAACCTAGAGGGCAATGCATCCCATCCCCAAGGTGACCCATCTCCAGACAGTTCTTCATTCTTCTTGTCTTACTCAAGGCCATTTTAGAATCTGGGAGGCTTGTGCTCCCCATGTTCCTTGTATCTCTTTCATGGAGTGGCCTAGTACATAAGTGCCCACATGAGAGGATCTCAGGAACCCAGTACTGCAAATAAGACTTGAACTGCTGAAAAAGAATCTCTCCTCTCCTGTTTATATCAGGTCCAAAGACATAGAGTAAAAGGGGAAACCAGACATGTCTGGAGAGGCACTAGAGTGGACATATCTCTTTCCACTCCCCTTCTCTCTCTGAAGACTTCATATTTCCCTCCAATCCTATTATCCAATCAAAACTTGCCCCATCACACAGGGTGCCCGAGGTGAGAAAGCAGGAAATCCTACTGGTCTTGGCAGGAGAGTGGCCTGGTCTTTCTGAAGTTTCCAGGTGCCACCAGCCTGCAGGGCCTGTCCACAGCCACAGGCAGATCTTTCTATGCCACCATCTGGTGAAGATCAGGTGGGTCCAGCCTTCTTAGGGTGTTAGGTACACAGACATCTCATTAGAAATGGAGCTGAAAACACACACACCAAAGTAGAAGACTAATCCTGCTGCTGGGCCCCTGTTTGGGAGTCAGGAGGAGATTGGGGCTCAGGAAAGGAGGTACATTTGTCTGCCGTCAGAGCAGAAGGGATTGATGAGGACCAGACAGTACCCAGCTGGATCCCTGCCAGCTCTGACCAACATTCTCCAGGTCTGGTGGGAGAAAGGGGGCCCAGCTGTAGGATGAAGGGATGGCAGAGGGAATTGCAGCTGGGGTGTAAGCTCATGCTCACTCAGAAACATCCACAAATATTACACTCCTGGGCCCTGCCCCAAAGGGGCCCACTGAGACTGCTCACAAGACAGAGCTACAAAATAAAACCCATGCTCTTTCTGAGCCAGTCAGCTCAGAGACTTGCAAGAAAATCCCTCCGAACTTGTGCAAGGAAGAAGACCAGCAGGGGCATGATAGGAAAATGACATCATAAATCCAGTCATAAGGAGTGTGATACAGTTAGAAGAATGCATACCTGAGATAGACAACCTGGACTGAAATCCCTCTCCACCATCATCAGCAATGTAATCTTGTCTCTGAAACTAGATTTTCTCATCTATAAAGCAGGGAAGCCTATATTCCTCTTCACAGAGATGTCATAAGGATTTGATGTAATCATGGATAAGCACAAACTCTGGAAACAGGAATGTACCTTGCAGAGAACGACTTTTATCAATATGCCCACTTTGCCCCTGTGATGGTTAATTTTGTGTGTCAGCTTGGCTAGGCTATGATATCCAGTTTTTTCATCAAATACCATTCTAGATGTTTTGGGGAATGTATTCCATTAGATATAATTAACATTTAAATCAGTAGACTTTGAGTAAAGCAGATTATCCTTCCTAATGTGGGTGGGCTTCATCCAATCCATTGAAAGCCTTAAGAAAAAGATGGATGTCCTGAGGAAGAAGGAGTTCTATATATGTATATATTCCACTGGTTCTGTTTCTCTAGAGAGCCCTGCATAATACATCTGCTTCCTGAAAAAATAATTTGCCAGGCAAATCCAAGGAGCAGACACAACCAGGTGACCAAATTTGTAGCCTGATCATAAGCCTGGAAGCCATTGGTACACATGTGTGTGTTTCCCCAAGCCCAGTACTGGTAGGTGTTGGCTTATTTTTATAGATGGCTTCAACCCAACACTCTATGCAACAATCTTTCACCTACTAGGGGTGGGGAATTTGGAGAACATTTTTCTAAAACAGCTACCTTTCTCTCCTGCCATTATGCCACCTGCCTTAGTCCCATCTGCATGCTAGGATCCAGGAGAGCAGAGTCTGGTCCATGGAGATTCTGATCTCTGTTTCTCTCTCTCTAATTCTCTCTCTCTCTTGCTCTCGCTCTAATTTTCTATCTCTCTTTCTCTCCTTCCCTCCCTCCCTCCCTCCCTCCTTTTCTTCCCTCCCTCCTCACCTCTCTCTCACACACACATAAACACAGTGATCCTAAGTGAGAGTTGCAGTGGCAAAGACCTTAACACCTACTTCCAATTGCAAGACAGTTTTTGTCTCAATAAAGAATGACTTTTTTTTTAAAATATAGCCAATTACCCATGTGGGATCCTAAGCCCAAATCTGACAGTATCCCTAAATATATGGTTACTTCAATTTCAGATATTGAAAAGAGGAACCAGAGTATAACCAGGTCCCCCAGGGAATGGAACCACAAGCCTAGGGATTGTAGAAATTCCCCTATGCCTTCTAGGGGGAAAGTACCTTTTCTCCTTTCCTGTCTACGCACCTTTCTCATGGCCTAATATGACTGTCAGTCCAACTGTCTACATCAGGATCTCTCAGTGAAAACACCAAACAGGATTTGCTGATAACCTCTGGAACTTGGTTCAAGTTTTCATGAGAGAATCTGATTGACTGTTGACCTTGGGGACAAGTCAGGGGTCAATCAATGGTGGCAAATAAGAAAGGGACTTTAGAATGTTTAAGCAATGTCAGACATTTGTAGCACACAATAAAAAGAGGGCAGGCACAGGAACTTACTCAGTGTAGCTTCTGACTCCCGAAACTGAGCCCTCTGCTGCTTCTCAGTTTTCTTGTCTTCAAAACAAGAATAACCATGTTGCCTTCCTTCAGTGCTAGGGAATATCTGAAGCAAGTGTATGCGAAACACTTTAGGAAATTAAAGCGTGTTCTTTTTGTCATCTAATTTAAGGAAAATCATCCATTCAACCTTGAGAAGACTGGAGGAAGAAGTAACCAGTTTTAGAATTCTGGTAAGCAGACATAGTGGTAGATTGAGGTTAGACACTGTCTTACATAAGCTGAGCATCAGAGAGGTGAAATCTTAAATGCGAAAACGTCCTCTCATGTCTTTAGCTCTCTCTGAATTGGACACAGTCAGTTGACCAGCAGACCAGGAAAGAAGATGGAAAATGCATTTTTAACCTTTTTTTTTTGGACTGGTGAACTTTCATTACCTTTGGGGGATCCAAAACTAAGAATTTTCCCTCAAAATGCTTGTCAGAAGTGGTTGTCTTCTGCTCCAGAACCCCATAGTACTTTGTTCCTATCTCTTTTACAGCATTTGCCCTGTCGTACGACAATCATCTCTTTTCATATTTATTTCCTACTAGTCATTCATTCAATGATAATTCACTCAATACTGCAGTAAATTTTATTGCTTAATAAACATTCTGAGATACAGCAATGAACCAGGTAGGGAAGGTCCCTCCTCTCATGGTGACTGTGGGAAAAGATGGGAAATAAATAAATATTTAACCCAGATAATTTGAGAGAATAATTAGAGCTCTGCAGAGAATAAAAATAAGATGATATAAGAATGACAAGGTGCTACCTTTATTTGGGTAGTTGCAGGTGACTTCTCTGAGAAGAAGAAATTTAAACTATGATTGAATGATGAGAAGGATACAGTCATTCAGGATCAAAAAGAAGAACAATCCAGAAGACGCAGCTGCTAGTGCAAAGGCCATGAGGCAGATGGCAGAACTACAAGCTGGCTGTGCTCATGGAACAAAAAGATGGTCAATGAATTTGTAGCATAGTGACTGAGGGCCAGAGCAGTGCAGATGGATTTGGACAGTAGGCAGAGCCAGATCATATAGAGCCTGAGTCCACAGAAAGGCAACTGGATTTTTATCCCAAGTGCTACTAGAGGCATGGGAGTGCTCTGTGTTTGGAAGTGACCTGATATGATTAAATAGATCACTCTGGCTGCTTTATGGAGAATTGACAAGGATAGAAGCAGAGAGTTCACTTAGGAGGTGATTACATAGTCCAGGCAAGAGTCCACTAGACCAGGATTGTACTAAATGGATGGAGTTGAGGAATACTTTGGAGTCAGAATCAACAAGACTTTCTAATGGATTAGACATTGAGGGAAACAAATCATGTATATCTAGATTTTTTTTTTTTACTTGAGTTACAAAAAGAGCTCCCTCAATGCAGAAGTTATTTCTTGTTTCTCTACCTATTCCCCACTACTGGAAAAGAACCAAGCACGTGAGATGCTCATTGAATATTTGGATGGATGGATTAGTAAATCCTTTAGAAATACCTTGTTCACGTCATCCTGGGAAGAAACAAGCCTATAGAAATAGCAAGGACAGAGGAACATCCACTCTTTCTCTTTCCTATACCCCTGCATGATACCAACTTTATCTTTACCCAACATCTTTCTCTTCCTTTAAAACTTAGCTCAATTAGTCTCTTCCACATCCAAATTAACCTCACTCTATACTCTTTAACCTCACCCTTACCCTCACACGTACCACTTGAGTTTATGGTATACTATATACATGTGATTACATTTTCTTGCTTCTTCATATGGAGCATGTATTTAATAAATTTTATTGAATGCCTACGTAAACCAAGAACTTTCATGTCTGTCCAATATATCATTGAAGAGAACATGCAAAGAAACAGGAAATCTCTGAGAAGTCAAAACAGACGATGCAAAGGTTTGTAGTAAAGACCATAGCCTTCCAAGGTCCTCATTCAGGGTCTGATGCTCTTGGTTCATTCACACTTTAAACAAGGCCGGTTAATTCATTTTCAAGCCCACAACAAATTAGGTCCCTACCCAACTGGGAAAACTGACAACTGTAAGAATTAAGAGACAATAATCTGACAGCAAGAGAGGAGACCAGTAGACCTATGAAAAACAAAACAAAAGGTCTGGGTGAGCTGGGACCATTTAGTGAATGGGCAATCAGTCTTACACATCTCATCCATTCATTAAACTACATGAATCCATCATAATGCTGACTCTGAATTCAACCAAGGTTTTATAGAGCAGAAAAATTTTCAGTATGCTAGAATACTTTTCAAATAAATTGACTAAATTTAAGGGACAAGCCTGCAGCTACCAAAGAAGTCCAATTGTCAAAAATAACTTGAATTATAGATAGCCAGTATTTTACACCGATAGAACTATAAACTTCAATTTATTGAACAACTCTAAAACATGTCAGTTGCTTTAAATACTTGACTTCATTTAAGCTGCACAATAACTCTATGGGGAAGGTACTGTTATCTTTATTTTATGAGGGAGTTAAGAGGAAAAAACGAGATCAGAGAGGTTGAGTAACTTGCCTTTGGTCACAAAGCTAGTTTGCAGTGTTTCTTTTACAACCAGATCTAAAGCTGCAGGAGAGAATAGGCTGTATCTATTTCTTCTTTTTTATTCCTCTTAATGCTTAGCATAGATCTGAACAGATAGTAAGTTTTCAAAGCAAGGACTCAGGGCTCATTCCTCCAACAAATTTGTCCCAGGTGTTGTACTGGCACTGAAGTTATATTGGAGAATAAGCCAGGCATAACTTGTCCTCGGGGTGGCACAGCATGAAGAATGGATGGATCTATTCCACAGTCATTTACAAAACCAATTTGTTGTTATCCTACTAAATACGACTCTTAATCTGGATCTATGGGAATCAGCTGAAGTTTCACTCCTGAAAATAGTAAATGCCAATTACAGCAAAATTAGAGATTTCTATTTGAAGAAAAGTCATCACCCCACCTATCTTGTACCTGTTTCTCAGGCAGCCTGCAGTCCCCATTTTATGTTGCCACCCTTCTGCAACTTCACTGAAGGGTGGCTTCGTGGAAGTCACTTCCAGCTCCTCTCTGGATTTCAGTATCCTCATCTGCAGAATGGCTGTGGAGGGGAGGAGGAAGGCAGAAATGGACTGGCTGGGACACTCTGGTTCTCTCTTCCTCCTACCCCTGGCAGTTTCTCCTCAAACATTTCTGCTAACATCCTTTACTCAGCACCGTCATGGCTGGGTAACTAGAGTAGAAGGAAGGAGCCCATTTACCCAAGTGAGGATGGGTTGAGACAATGCAGCATTGTCTGAAATAGACAGTAGCTGGGAGGGAGCTTACTGTCAGGTGGCAAGGGGTGGAAGCAGAGGGTGGGCTGGCTCTGTTTTTCTTGCCTCTAGGGGCTGGTACCTATGCAAGCATGGGAGGATGCTATAAAAACAGGCCTGCAGAGAAACACCCACGGGTGGCATGACCAAATCAGTTAGGCTGTGGAGGAGTCAAATGTGGAGGAAGAGCCTCAGAATGGAACTTTCCAGGGAGGTTGGAATGGGTAACAAGATTCAGCCTCTAAGTTTATTTCAGTAGGCTGTTTTGATTTTCAAGGTATCTTAAGAAAAGAAGGGGAGCATATGTATACTGGAAATGGAGTTGAAACTGAAATTGTAAAACAAATCCGAAAAATATTTATCAAGTGCACTATCCTCGCTATTGGAAATACCACAGTGATCATGACAGGTGAGCCTCCTTCCATCAGGGAATTTGTATCCTAGCAGCAGAGCCAGTCATTAAACACAGAAACAAAAATATGTGACTTGGATAATCTTAGAGAGTAATGACGATTTCCACAAAAGAAGTAAAATAGGGTGATATGATACTGGCTGAGGTTGGGGAGAGCAGCATTTCATAAGGTGACCAGGGAAGACCTCTCTGAGGAGGTGACAATTCAGATTAGACCTGGAGGAACTGGCCAAGTGAAGGTTTGGGGAAGAAAGAGCAAAGAGCAAGTGCAAAGGCCCTGAGACCACAATGTGTTCGATGTAGTCAAGAGACCAGTGTGGCTAGAAAATGGCAAATCATGAAACAGTGTCACACGACTGAGTCAGGGAAGCCGTCCTAAATGCAATGGGAAGCCCCTGGAGAGTTTTAAGCAGATATATTTTCAGAAGTTTGCCTTGGCTGCATTTTTGAGACTAGATTATAAAAGAGAGAGCAGGGAACCAATTAGAAGGTCACTGAAGCCACCTGTCAAGAGACAACGGTGGCTTACAGTAGAGATGTGGAGATGGAAACAAAAGGACAGGTGCTGTCTCTCTCAGACTCAACCCACTCTCTCATCCTCAGTTCTCACTGCCAATGAAGTCAGCCTAGTTCAGGTATCAGAGGAGGGTCTGATGGACCAGGTCATTTCAACACGCCAAGCCAACCTATAGGTTATCTCCTCTCTCTTGGTCAAGTGCTCACCTCTAAGACAGTTAGGAGAGACTGGATGCATTTCATCAAACCAAGGCCACTAATGCAGAGGGCTAAGGCAGGTCAGCCTTGGCTGTGTACTAAGGTGGAAGGTGAGGAAGGTGCTGTGTACCGCAGGCAACAACAGCAGGCCCAGTGGTGATCTTAGCCAGCACCTCTATATGACTTATTGTCCCGGGCACTGTTCTACATCCCTTACATATAATAACTCATTTAATCCTCACAGTTAGCTCATAAGACAGATACTATTTTTCCTGAAAAGGAATTAAGCACAGATAAATTAAGTGACTTTTCCAAGGTCATACAGCTAGTTAGGGGTGAAGTTGGGATTCAAATTCAAGTAGTCTGACCCTCGAGGCTTTGATCTTAACCACTGTTGAAATCTTCTCTAAACTCTAGCTCAAATATTACTGAAATGGTATCTTGAACATGGATGCTGAAAAAAACAGGAATAAATATTGCCACAGCTGCTACTGCTGCTGTTTTATCTAGTGAAGCCACGAGGAGACTTTCTGCACTGCCTGGTTTAAGCTCCAGCTCTTCCATTTACGATTTCTATGATCTAGGTAAAGAACCATAACTTCTGAGCCTCAAGTTTATTATCTAAAAGTTTATTTTCTAAAGACAGAGATACCATCTGTGCCTGGGGATTGTTTGTAAAACAACAATTACAATGCCAGGAGAAAGGTGCTCTGATAAACTAAGTGTGTTCTACAAGTAGAAGCTTATTACTCCATCTGAATAGTGTTTTTTTCTTGGGTGTGTGACTCCTCATTGACATTTTGTTTCTATGAATTCTTCAAAGGGAAGGCTCTTTGCTTTGATGATGAGGCCCGCCCACCGGAGCTTCCTGTGTGTGGATCACGACCTTCCCTGGGAAGACAGGTGTGGGGACCCTGGCTTGGCTTCTTTGCATAGCACACTGGAAATATTTGCATTTCCAGTGTCTTGTTTCTCCATTGAATCGGGGACCCATTCTGTTTTTTTCTTTTTTTTCCCTGTGGCATCAGATGAAAGTGGCCTGGAAGTCAATGCAAATTCCTTTCATCTCACAGTGTGTCCAGCGGCCTCCTAACTACTCAAAGCCCAGCAGGCTAAGCTGAGCAAGGACACACAGAAGAAAACTCCCACTTAGATTCTTTTGGATGGATTCCTGGCTACCTCCTGACTGGCACTCCCTGTCTGCAGCCACACACGCACGCACACACACACACACACACACACAGAGCAGTGCACCCACAGAGCCCCAGGGAACACCCCTCACACAAGTCCTTCTTCAAGACGTCTTCGAAATCTGATGACACCAGCACTCAATGCCAGTGTCTTCTCCCATGGGGTTGGCTAACAGAAGCCTACATAGTCCAAATCCTCAGAGAAAACAAAAAGACTCTCTTTTTTTCTGGGTCAGTAGGTTAGCTTTGTATAAAAACAAAAACAAAAAAACCAAAGATGTATTCTTCTTGGAGAAAAATAGCAGTATGAATGCTGTTACCATGAATCTCATTGCCTTCCCTTATCTGCAGAAATCTCCCATGGGGATGGGATGCTTGGTTCTAAGTGATATGTAAGTGGGTACAGGTGATAGCATGTCGAATGCCAGGGAATCTGTGAACCCAGATATTCTGGCTCCACAACACTTTGTTTCTGTTTAGCTTTGGTTCTGAGAACAGTTATTAAACATTTAGGTCATTTGGGGGGCAGAGGGTGTGATGAGTTTGCAATTTGTAAATGTAGGGACCATTATTTTTGCTATCAGACTGAAAAAAAAACTTTTTAAAGTAGCATTAAACATGGTGAGGACAAAAGGAGACAAATTCAACAAATATTTATTAAGAATCTACTCTGTGCTAGGCATTGCTCTAGGCTAGATTCACTATGGTGCAGGGAATAAATAAATAAAATCCTTGCTTCATGGAATGAAAATTCCAGTATAATTCATTCTAGAAATGTATAAACCTACTAGAAAGTAGGATGCATGGAACACCCTGAAAATGTGTGTGTGTGCCTTTTGACCTGAACAAGTGTGCACCCATATATGTACAAAAATATAAAGTTGTTTGGAAGAATAAAAATTTAGAAAATAAAAACCTAATTATATAACATTAAGGTACTATTTACATTCATTATGGTCTGCTTTTATAACTGAATGCCATGCTACTATTAAAATAATGTGGAAGAACATTTATTGATTTGGGAAATGTTAATGATAATTGCTACACAGAAAAGTAGGTTACAAAATAGTAGGCAGAATATGATTCCATTTGCATAAAAAATATATGAATGGAAACAATTTCCAAAAGTTATTGTTTAATTTAGCAACATTTACTTAGCTTTACTTACTCTGTGCCTGGGCCCTGGGGTTACCAAAAAGAACAAGATAAGCCAAGTCCTTTCCCCTCATGGAATTTGTGGCAGTTACCTTTGAGTGGTGGAACTTGGGGTAACTTCCATTTTTTCCATTTGTTTTTCTGTGTTTTCCACATCTTCTAAACTGATCAGATATTCCTTTTAAATTAATTTCAATTAAACATAATTTGTAAAACAAACTTTGGAGATACTGTTTGTAGTTTGGGGTTGAAAGACGATCCTTAAGAATTAAAGCTCACCTCTTATGTCCTTCCTCCCTCTGAGGAGGTAACCTGAGATGGCCAAAAATGGTATAACCAGAGGACAAGAACCAAAGAGATAGTGTGAGACAAGGACCAGGGCTGAAAAGGAGAGGCCACATCTCTAGCCAGGATTTGGGGAGAAGCAGACAAAAAGTCAAGACCAGGAGGTAGGGAGAACAAGCACAAAATGGAAGCCAAGGAGAAGGCCCAGCTCTTTGCCAATGAATAGGGCTGAAGTGCCCTAAGCCCGTCTTCATGCTGCCTCCAAGGTCTGTGGGGGGTCAGCAGGGGATAAAGGCGCAGGATCAGGAACAAAGGCACAGAATCAGGTGGGAATTTTCTGTTGCCTCCTTAAGCATGCCCACCGTCAAATTAGCAGTCAAATGCTGAAAACCAACTAAATGTCCATAAACTAATGATTAAGGTCCTTTTAACATTTATCCCTGTAAATGTGGCCAAATAGAATTTTGAGATGTTAGCTTAAGTTTTATTATTTTCTCCTTACAATTCTTAAAGACTTGGAAATAAAGTTTAAGTGTTAGGTATTGGTGGGTTGTCTGAGAACGAGGTCCCGTGCCCTCACCCCTGTCATCTCATATCATCCCTCCCTCCACCCCCAAGGCCAATCCCAGGAAAGAGTGAAAATTATTTTTCAAAACATAGTTGGGGGAATTTGAGAGTCGAGAAGACCCATGGCTCACTTCCTTAAGGTAGCTCAGAAAGATGGTCCCCACAGCCCCTACCTCAGCATGATTTCATGCACTGGAGTAGAGCAAGTCTACTTGAAGTAGAGACGCTGAAGTATAAAACCAGGAGAGGTCAGGGGACTTCTCCTGCTCTCACTCCTCCTCCCTTGAGTAAAGTTCCACCACCGCAGGCGCCTATGTCTCTTTCATGGTTCTAGCTTCCACCAAACAAACCCTCCCTACACAGTCCTATAGCTCCAGCCAGGCAGCCTCTGCCCTGGTTCTAGCCCTAGGGTCCTGGCTTCTGGGCCCTGCAACCCTGCCATCAATTCATTCCCTCAAACCCTCATGGTGATAGTAGTTTCCCCCGTCATTAATCCTGTCCCCTCTTTGACATCTCAGCCCTTGTATATCCATGTATTCACTTTCCTATTATATGTTTGGTTTTGTTTGTCTTAACTGGACTTTGAGTAATCAGAATGAGAAGGCTCCTCACTCACAATTGAGGTCTTGATGTCCTATAAGGCCCCTGGGAATTTATCACATCCCAACAGGAAGAAGGGAGGCAGAACACCCTCAATTAACTGAATGAACCCTCACAGAACCTAGGAAATCTTTGGATGGTTTAAGTTTCCATGGAACTGATCTGTGGGTTTTTTGTTTGTTTCTTTGTTTTTCACCATCGGGTGTAAAGGGAGTTCAAAATAAAGTTACAGAAAAATAGAATGAACATCTTTGCACACTTGAGTATGTAGCTAGTGAAATTCCTACTCACAACATAAAATATAAACAAAATAAATGCATGCCACCATTTTGACTAAGTAAAATTTATATGCATGTGGAAAGATAAGCGAAGAAATACGAAAATAATTCCTTATGATAAGGTACGAAGGTAAAACTTGATTTTTTAAAAATACGTTATCCTTTTTAAAATGAGACGTTTTCACTGTAACTCTTACAGGTCACCTAGAAGCCTTAGAAAAGCAGACATCTTTTCCATCCCAGGGTTATCATCTGTAGAGGTAGCAAATATTCTTCCTTTGGAGCAGCAAAAGTGAGCAGGGGCATTTTAACTCTGCAGAAAAGCTGACAGAACCTGAAGTGCAAAGCTAAAAATATAGGCAAGCAGCAAAGAATAGCAAAGGCGCTAAGATACATGTATCAGAAGCAGGTGTTAGAAACTTTCTGAAGCCACATCATAATTCAGCTAGGTCAGATGAAAGGCTTAGATGACTCAAGACTGAGAACCAGCGCAGAGCCAAGGCACCTTGAGAAAATGAGAGCAGTTTGACCATTTTGGTCAAACTTCACCTTCCTTCTGAAGTTAGATGGCATTGCCCTGTTCTCTTACAAACCAGTTCTTGGTACCCTTGTGAAAAAATATAAGCCTAGACTGGAAGGGTTGACCCGTTCTTCATGTCCTCATACCCAGGGGGATGGGTGAATGGCCTCTGCAGAAAATTTTGAAAAGGAGAGACCCTTAAGAAGTAACAGGGCCCTTGGCCAGGTGTGGTGGCTCACACTTGTAATCTCAGCACTTTGGGAGGCTGAGGTGGGAGTATCACTTGAGTCCAGGAATTTGAGACCAGCTTGGACAAACTTAGTGAGATGGTATCTCCACAAAAAAAAAAAAGTAAAAGAATTGGTTGAGCATGGTGGCACGTGCCCATAGTCCTAGCTACTCAGGAGGCAGAGGCAGGAGGATCGCTTGAGCCCAGGAGGTGGAGGCTGCAGTGAGCTATGATCATGCCACTGCACTGAAGCCTAAGTGACAGAGCAAGACCCTGCCTCAAAAAAAAAAAACAAAACAGAAGAGGTAATTGAATCCAAGAGGACACAGTTCAGCACAGTGGTTCTGACCATAGACGTAGAGCCTTGCAGACCCAAGTTGGATCCCAGCTAAGCACATACTAGATATGTGACTCCAAAGCAGCCCTTAACGTCTCTGGGCCTTAGTTTCCCGATGTGTGTAATATGGTTGATAATAGAATGTACACTAGAAGATTTGGGACAGTAGTAAATGAGATGATGCTGGTACAATGTTCAGCACATAAGTGCTCGATCAGTGTTAGATGCTATAATTTTACAGAACTGCAATCCCTAAGTTTGATTTCTTATAGTAAACTAAAGATGTCAAATGCAATGTATATTGAGCCACAGACCTGTACTAGGTCACAAAAGGAGAAAGTGAAACGAATATGCTCCTGTTAAACCTTTATTCCATTCTCTGATAGTTAGCAGGGAGACGGGAGAAGAGGTTAAAATTCAAAAGACATAAAATCCAATCAGAAAAGCTGGAGGCCCAGTGGAGGACCCTTTACTGAGGCTGACATGGGAAGTACACACACTCCAGGTTACAAAGGATTTTGAATAATGTGTGTCTCTAAGTGTTTGTGTAGAAGTCTCATCTATTTTATAAGCAACTCTTCCCTTCCCTCAGAAGTTGGGACAAATAGGACTCTCAGGTCACTCAGAGGAAAGGTAACGGGGTCCTTGGCCATGCCTCTGAGCTCAGGTAAGCATCTCTCCCAATTCAACTTGCTCCCATGGCCCTCTCAACTTGGGCACCATTGTGGAGCCAGGCAGCTGTGATTTGGATGGGCAGAGGGAAAGGGACTGCTGGCTGGTAATTTGTGTTTTCAGGCCACACATCCAGTCTCAGGAAATTAAATTACAGATCCAAGCTGGATGTTCCCCAGTCCTGTGATTCTTAACATTTTGAAGGGCTGGTACTGTTGGTCATCTGATGGAAATTTTGGACTTGTCCCCGGACAATGCACGCATGCACAGTGCACACGTGCAGATGTATATCCTATTTTTCATACTATTTCAGGTATTTATGAAGCCATGTGAACCTACTAAGATCCAGAGATCATTCAGTTCATGAGACTTTTTAATCTTTGAACAGGAAATTTCAAGAGACAGCCACTTAGGATAAATAACAGTATAAAAACAAACAAAACACATCTTTTCTGCAGCAAAGACCAGCTGCTCCCCTTGCTGGTTTTTGCGTGACGCTTACAAATTTCAGGGACTCATGTGGTAAAGTCCAATTTCCCCTCACATTCCAAAATCCAATCACTCCCTCATGTAATGGCCTTCCTTCCGAATGTTCCTGGCCACATCCCTAAGGCACATCCCTGTTGTCCCTCCTAAGCAGCTGGGCAGTGAAGGCAAGCCTCATTGCAAAGCTGTCAAGGCAAAGGCAAGAGGTTACATAATTCCAATTAGCAGAAGCCCCACCGACTCTAAACAGCTCCTTACCACTTCATCATCCTTCCCCTCCAAGGAAATAATCACAATTGCCACCAACATCCTGGAAACAAAAGCCGACAGAAAAAACACGGTGCTCTCCGGCAGACCTCAGGATTAAAATGTAATCTCAAAATAAAGTCTAATAACTTTTCCCCTTTTGAACACACTTGGAATAAAATTAGCATATAAATCAAAGCTTAATTAGGACATTGTAACAATGAACAGCACCGGCTGGTATTAAGGGTTTCAGGCCCAATATGATGCATCAAATAAACACCGTAATTAGAGAACAAACTCAGGGTGGTCTCCTGGTAATCAATCACCCAGCTAGGTTCAAGCCTTTCACCTTGAGGGTCGCTTCTGCTTTCTGTCTTGTGGATCTTTCCTACCAGCCAGTCTCTCTCAAGGGATGTCATGCATCTTCCAGTCTGTCTCTGGCACATCTCTCTAGCTCTTAGCCCTCAAAGGGGAGTCCTGGCACCAAGCAGGGGTGGGGAAACTTGCAGATTGCTCAAGACAATAGTTTGTGGGCTTCCAGAATGAAGCATTTATTCTTGCTATGAACTGTAATGTGCCTATTATCCAATCTAGACAAATACCTGCCAGGGACAGCAAGCCAAGAATCCTTGAGAATTGTCGCCTCTGCTTTGACTATGCTCCAGCCACGTTGCCATTCCTGCTGTTCCACACACACACTAAGCAAATGCCTGCCTCAAGGCCTTTGCACAAGCTGCTCCCTCTCCCCGGAGTACTCTTCTCCCACACGGCTTTCTCCCTCACTTCCTTCAGAACTCCCACCAAAATGTCATTTCATCATAGAGGTCTTTCTCATCTCCCTTATCTAAAATAGCACTTCCTAACCCTTTCTAACTCCCTTTGTTGGAGAGTTTAAGGGGCCACAAAATAGCACCCTACTACTCCATGTTAGCTCTGATGCAATAACAGAATAAGAAGAAAAAAAAAGCAAGGCAGATGGGAGAACAAAATCTCAACTTTGTTTCCAATACAGTTGATATTAGAACATGTGGCTGGTACCAGTGGGCAAGACGGCTTCTGGGTGTTGACATGCAGACTAGGCAGCAGGGTCACGTAAGAGGTAGGGCAGGAGGAACAGAGCTGGCTGGAGCTTGCCATGGACAGGCTCACTCCCTGCAGAATAGAAGAGAGAAAGAGCAGGACCTCATGTGCCCTTCTCTTTATCCCCAAATCACCAACAGTAAACTGGACCCTTCTGCCAGGAGAAGTGCTCCCAAGGGCAGGTGCTTCCAACACACATGTCCTAGTATAATTACCCATGAGTGCCTTGAAAAGCTACCCGATTTCTCATCTGGTTCAGCTTTCCTGACCTCCATGAATGCAGGACACTGTGTTGCTTACTGCTGTATTCACTGTTCCATGGTAAGCCCTCTTTCCTTGGGAAGGGTCAATGCAGCCTGAAGTTGGGCTTGGGTTTACAGTATCCTGGGGCTGGGCCATCTGTTTGAGGTCATGCTAGGGCATAGGCAGAAGCATCCTCCAGCTTCTCTGGCTTCTTCATCCTGCTTCTCTTCCTAGTGTCTGCTGGCTCCCTGACACTGCTCCCAGACCAGAGCCCTGCATGGGAGCAGAGATCCCCGATGAGGTGTCACTGACCATGCCCAGGGAACTCAGCCTGGTGGGGAAGGCAGATGTATAAATATCTTCAGTGTGGTCATTTCTGCATTAGACTGACCAATTAATGACTAATACTGACGATAGCTCCCGTTACAGAGTATCCTCTATGAGCCAAACACAAAGCCAAGTATTTCACATCTATTAGCTCACTTAGTCCATAGTTACTTTATGAAACAGTTCCTATTCTGTCCCATTTCACAGGTGAGAAAATTGAGGCTGAGAAAAGTAAATTACTTCTTAAAAGTCCTGCAGGTAGTAAGTGATGAGGTCAAGATTCAAGTCAAAGTCTAACTACAAAGTTGAAGAGCTTAAGCTCTTCCTGCCTATCCTGTCCTCTCTTAGGTCCATCTTCTCCCTAGGCTACCTCTACCCATCCTGACCAAGAATAAGGAATAAATGACCCTGAAATGTTGCAGGCTCGGCAGCCTCTGCCTCTTCCCACGAGATCATTTGCCAAACACACACTCTCATCTCTCCATGTCTTGCTCATGCCCTGCAGGGAACCTGTGTCCTTATCCTGCAAAATCCTTCTCATCCTTCTAGGCCCAGTTCAAATGTCACCACCTGTGTGACCACTATCCTAGAGTCAAATTAGTCACCCTGCTTCCCCATTCATGTCAAGAACCTTCACCCTGCTTCCCCATTCATGTCAAGAACCTTCACCCTGCTTCCCCATTCATGTCAAGAACCTTCCCCTATTTCAGTGGTTCTCAAAACGTAGTCCCTGGACCAACAGGAGTTGCTGCAAGTAGAACTTGTTAGAAATGCAAATCCAACCCAGAGCTAATTCAACATTAGAATTACTGAGGGTGGGGCCAGCAGTCTATGTTCTAACAAATCCTGTAGCTTTCATACAAAACTTGAAAAGCACTGCTCTATTTTAACACATCTCATTAGTGCCACATATATATGTTTGAGAAAGATTTTATTCTTCAAGGACCTATGTGGCCAGGACAGATGCTGTTGACAGTTTGTCACAAAGTAGGTTCTCAGTTGGCTTTGAAAGTGCTTCTTTTCCCAGCAATTGCTGGGCAGCCATGGCTTAGTGATGTTAGCAATGACAGCCAGACTGAGGGTGGAGGCATTGGCCTTTCTGCATCCCTTGCAGCAGGCCTCCTCCTCTAGTCTTGCACCTGCTTGTTGAAAAAAAGTTTATGATTTTTCATTCATTTCTTTCACAAAAATTTATTGAGTGCCTACCAGAGACCAGACACCACCAAATATGAGAATTCCACTTCATAAAATTAATGGCGACTCTGTCCTCATGGGGTGTACTGTCTAGCACAGGAGACACACTCTCATCAAATAAAAAGGGTCAACTCAAAGTGGCATTTACAATTATTAGCTTATTTAATTGTCACAACTACCCTAAAAATGGGTAGTGGTGTCATCTTCTCTCTACCAATGAGTAAGTGAATAAAGAAAGGTGAACTACCTTGCCCAAGTTCATGCCATTTGCACATGGCAGAGCTGAAGTTAAACCCAGCAGGAGTTTGTTCCTGCTCTTGATCACTACACAATGCTGTCTTAAAATAATTACAGAACAAAATTATAAACTTTGATAATCACTGTGAAAAATGGTACATAAGAGCACATGACAGGGGAATCCTATGTAGTCAGTGAGGGGAGAGTGTGCAGAGTCAGAGAAATACCCTGGAAGAGGCCACATCTGAGCTGGAACCTGAAGGAAAAGCAAGAGTTAACTTGCCAATCAGTGAGGCAAGGGTGGGTGCAGATGAGGCCTTTCCCCAAAGAGGAACAGCACTTGTAAAAGCTTTGAGGAGGCGACCTGGGAGAAGTTGCCAGTGGCCACAGCACTGGGTTGAGGGTGGAAGAGGATGTGGATAGAAGCTGGAGGTATGGGCAGTGCCCGATTGCCATGACAACAGTCCTTATCCTTGGTCTACTTTTCCAAAGCAACGTTGTCAAACCAAGTGTTCCACAAGGATGGACAGCTCCATTGTTTGTGAAAATGTGGCTAAAGTGCAGAAAAATCTCATCATTCATCCACTCAGTCATTCAGAGATATTGACTGCTTGCCTATCATGTGCCGAGAGCTGTTGTAGGTATCAGGGACACAGCCCCATTCTACTGGAGCATATCCAAAGCAGGCCTACGGATAGAGGACTCTCTGACAACCGACTTTTGCATTCCTTCATCAGCACTGAGCCTGGGCTGTGGGCTGGGAACTGTGTTAGGTGCTCTATTTGTTGGTCTGGTTTGCAGTTTAAAAAGAAAGTGAAGGCACATTCCAAAATCACAACTAGACCTTCTAGTGGCTAAAATGGACATCTCTTAATAATTTCAACAACCATTTATAGCTCAGAATTTGAAACATTCCTGAAGAAGCTGGCATTAGATAAATCCTTTTGGACTGTTCCATAAAGTGAACTTTGCTAATAGAATCTAGGGTAATGAAATGAATGTCTACAGACCTGTAATTCATTCTGCATAACATTTACACACTCCACCCCGCTGAAATCTTGTCAAATGACTTCAGTCAGCAAATCTAAGCCTGAAGAGGAGGTGGACAACTAGCACAAATTTGTTCAAAAAGGCCTTCAGAGAGCATTTTCAAAAGCTGTCTTCATTGCTTCTTGTTTTTCTCTCTTTTCTTTTTGTTTATTTTGATTTCAGGGGTACATGTGCAGGTTTGTTACATGGTAAACTTGTGTCATGAGGATCTATTATACAGAGTATTCCATCACCCAAGTATTAAGCCTAGTATCCATTAGTTATTTTTCTTAATCCTTTCCCTCCTCCCAACTCCACCCTCATGTAGGCCTCAGTGTCTGTTGTTCCCCTCGATGTGTCCATGTGTTCTCATTATTTGGCTCCTACTCATAAGTGAGAAAATGTGGTATTTGGTTTTCTGTTCTTGCATTAGTTTGCTAAGGATAATGGCCTCCAGCTCCATCCATGTACCTGCAAAGGACATGATCTCATTCATTTTTGTGACTATATAGTATTTCATGGTGTATACAAAATGCAGCACATTTTCTTTATCCAGTCTATCATCGATGGGCATTTAAGTTGACTCCATATCTTTGCTATTGTGAACAGCACTGAAAGGAGCATATGCGTTCACGTGTCTTTATGATAAAATTATTTATATTCCTTTGGATATATATCCAGTAATAGGATTGCTGGGTTGAATGGTGGTTCTGTTTCTAGGTCTTTGAGGAATTGCCAGACTATTTTCCACAATTGTTGAACTAATTTACACTTGTACCCCCAGTGTATAAGCATTCCTTTTTCTCCACAACCTCCCCAGTACCTGTTATTTTTTGACTATTGAGTAATAGCCATTCTGACTTGTGTGAGATGGTATCTCATCATGGTTTTGATTTGCATTTCTATAATGATCAGTGATGCTGAGCTTTTGTTACATGCTTGTTCACCACATGTATGTCTTCTTTTGAAAAGTGTCTGTTCATGTCTTTTGCTCATTTTTAACAGGATTGTTGTTTTTCTCATGCTGTATATTAAGCCAGATGCATAGTTTGAAAATATTTTCTCCTATTCTGTAGGTTGTCTGTTTACTCTGTTGATAGTTTCTTTTGCTAGGCAGAAGCTCTTGAGTTTAATTGGATCCAATTTATCAATATCTGCTTTTGTTGCATTTGCTTTTGGCATCTGTCATGAAATCTTTGCTTGTTCCCATGTCCAGAACAGTATTGCGTAGGTTGTCTTCCAGAGACTTTGTAGTTTTGGCTTTTACATTTAAGTCTTTAATCCATCTTGAGTTGATTTTTTATATGGTGTAAGAAAATGGCCAAGTTTCAATCTTCTGCACATGACTAGCCAGTTATCCCAGAATCATTTCTTGAATAAGGAGTCCTTTCTCCATTACTTGTTTTTGTCAGCTTTGCCAAAGACAAATGGTTGTGGGGATGCAGCCTTATTTCTGGGCTCTCTATTCTATTCCATTGTTCTGTATGTCTCTTTTTGTACCAATACCATGTGGTTTTGGTTACTGAAGCCCTGCAGTATAGTTTGAAGTCAGGTAACACATTGCCTCCAGCTTTGTTCTTTTTGCTTAGGATTGCCTTGGCTATTCAGGCTCTTTTTTGGTTCCATATGAATTTCAAAATAGTTTTTTCTATTTCTGTGAGGAACGTCATTGACAATTTGATAGGAATAATATTGAATTTGTAAGTTGCTTTGGGCAGTATGGCCATTTTAACAATACTGATTCTTCCTAACCATGAGTATTGCAATGTTTTTCCATTTGTTAGTGTCATCTCTGATTTCCTTATTATTATTATTGAGATGGAGTCTTGCTCTGTCACCCAAGCTGGAGTGCAGTGGCATGATCTCAGCTCACTGTAACCTCCACTTCCCGGGTTCAAGTGATTTTCCTGCCTCAGCCTCATGAGTAGCTGGGACTACAGGCACATGTCACCACACCCAGCTAATTTTTGTATTTTTAGTAGAGGGGGTTTCGCCACATTGGCCAGGCTGGGGTTTTCTACTTATGGAGTCCTGTCATCTGCAAACAAGGATAGTTTGACTTCCTCTCTTCCTATTTGGATGTGCTTTATTTCTTTCTCTTGCTTGATTGCTGATTGCTCTGGCCAGGACTTCTAATACTATGTTGAATAGGAATGGTGAGAGAAGGCATCCTTGTCTAGTGCTGGTTTTCAAGGGGAATGATTCCAGCTTTTGCTTATTTAGGATGATGTTGGTTGTGGGTTTGTCATAGATGGCTCTTATTATTTTGAGGTATGTTCCTTTAATACCTAGTTAATTCAGAGTTTTTAACATGAAGGGGTGTTGATTTGGCATCATTATGCAGATACCACTGAAACTGTGACATCTTGGTTTCTCATCGCACACAGGATAAAGATCAAATTACTTTGCTCTGTCTATAAGGTCCTACATAACTTTGAAGTCCCCCATATCTGATAGCACCATTCTCATCACTCCTCCAAACCAACATTTTCTGGACACCTCAAATAAGTCAAGTTCATTCCCACCACAAAGCCTTTTTTTCTTGCAGACTGCCTAAAAGGCTATTTCCTCAGATTCTCACATAGCTGGCTCTGATTCTTAACGTCACAGCTCAAATGTTATCTCCTCAGAGGAGCTTTTGCTAATCACCATAATGTTCCTCACCTTTAGCACTCACCACTCTCTGAAATTTTCTTGCTCTTTAAATTCACTTGGTTTTTCTTGAATCTATCTCCCCCTACTGAAATACAAGCACCAATTACAGCAAAGTCCATGTCGTATCTTCAGTTTGAACACTTTGACCTTGGAAGCTAAGCGTGTAAGATGCAATGCTTGGGTTCCCGAATCACTGACTGGAGGAGAGCTGTCAGGTGATAGTGAACAAATATTTTTGGATATCAAATGAGTTTTGGCAGCTTGTCTGTTACATCATCAAACATATCCTAGCAAATCCAGTACTTTTTGACCATTTTCTATCAGGTTGTTAGCACTTGTTTGACTGATTGATAGAAGTCTTTTATATTCCGGATAGAAATCCTTTCTCTGTTATACAAGTTGCAAATATTTTCTCTGGGTCTGTCACTCATCTTTGAACTTTCTTTATGGTGTCTTTTGTTGTACAGACATTCACAATTCTTATCTAGTCAAATCTGTCAGTCTTTTGTGTCATATTATAGACTCTTATATGCTAAAGAGGGTTTTTTCTATGCCAAGATTATAAAAGATACTCTCAAAAATTTCCTTCCAGTTCTTCTATTTTCCAGCTGCAATTATTCTTATGTATTTTACAGATATTTTGGTTATAAGCATCTTTTCCCCATTGGTTGCCTGACTAGATAATACTAATATATAGGAGGGTTGCTATTCTGTATTCAGCACCTTAAGTACAAATTCTTAAAAGTCAGTCTTCTTAGATAGTTCAGCCAAACAATGTTATCAACCATAAACAAGTATAACATTGTCTCTCTTCCTCTATTTGCATCTCTCATTTCTTTATCTTATCTTACTGCTCTGGCTTAGACTCTAATACTCCCTCAATTAATCCCAGGGATAGGAGGTGTCCTTATACCTTTACTAGTGAGGCCTCTGTTATTGTGCCATTAAATGTGATGTTTACTCCTTTCTTATGCTCTTTTTGTTTTAAAACCTTCTTCTCTCCAAAACTTACTAAAATTTTTAATTAGGAAAAGATGTTGGATTTAGTAAAATCTATTTCAGCACTCAAAGAGAAAGTCATGTGGTTTTTCTCCTTTAGCCTATTAGTAAAATGAATTCATTAACAGACTTCCTAATGTTAAGCAATATTTGCCTGCCTGGAACAAAACTTAACTTCGTCATGGTATGTTATACTTTTAATACTTTTCTGGATTTGATTTGCTAATATTTCATACAGAATTGTTTTGCAACTATATTTATAATCGTGTGTATCCATTTGGGGCCAGTGCTCCTGAATGCTGGAAAACATGATACAGAAAGTTATAGATCCTCATGAGTTAGGTGGTTTATTAAAAGGATACCTGGGATAAAGTAATGGAATGTGTGGGCATATCTGAGGCCGATGGTGAATCCCTCAGCCAAGCCAATCTACTCCTCACTTTAGAGGCCCTGCTGATGCTCTGGAACTTGAAAAGAAAACTGGAACATGTGGGAGATTTGAGGTTTGGTGAATTTAATATTGAAGATGCTACAGAGGTGCTCAATCATTGCAAGAAAAGATAATAGAGGCTAAAGTAACAAAAGAAACCCAGACTGCACCCAGGTATCTTGGTGAGAACTCTCTAGCTGAGAATAAACAGAAAAAGGAAACACACAGGAAGATATTGTGGGCATTTTTCCTCTAGAATTTTACCAGCAAAGGGAATTTCATCTTGAAATTTAATTTCTCAATGGGTTCATAATAATGGAAGAGAGTTAACATTCAAATTTGGAATGTTTCAGATTATAGTATTTGGGTTTGTTGTACATACATTTTTTTGTACTAGCATATACAATATGGCTAGGCATAATCTGAGACAGAAAATTGAATGTAAGAGCAATTGTTTGATAATGTAGAATTATCTGGAGTGTTCCTAAGATAGACTGACCTCGAGTTAAGAAATGCTTTTCTGATAAATGCTTGAGGGGATGGATACCCCATTCCCCATGCTAGGCTTATTTCACATTGCATGCCTGTATCAAAACATCTCACGTACCTCATTAATATATACACCTACCATGTACTCACAAAATTTTTTAAATTATGAAAGAAGAAATGCTTTCCTATTGCCCATGTCAGAGGCTGCACTGCACACCTGGTCCCAGGAGGACAGACAGGAGCAGTAGGAGACTTCAGGCGAGCAGCCTCACAAAGGTGGGATCAGGACCCTCATGATAAGAACAGCCAACTCTTGGAGGCTGACCTTGGGCTTGACTGCTAAGACCAGTGGATTAAGACAAAACAAAAGGAGGGGTGTACAGAGTAAGAGGACTCTTCAGTTTCTGTGCCATGAATCCCAACTCTGCCTGCTCCCTTGGCAGCCTCACCATTACCAAAGGGTCTGTGAACTGATAACCTGATGGGTCAGAGCCCAGAATTTTCGGTGGGAAATTTTTTTATCAAGTTATTTTTCTTTAAAGGTCAATAACTGTTTATAGAGTGCTCTTTTCTCCTTCTTACCTCCGATTAGGGCTTTCTGTCTTCAGGAAAAAAATCTGGCCATAGCTTTCTTTCTCTCTACCTTCTACCTTCTCTGTATTTGAGAAAAAAAAAAAAAAAAAGGACATGATCTGTTCTGCAGATTGAGACAGACAGAGAACGAAGGAAGGAGGGTAAGAGAGAGAGACAGAGAGAAAGAGAGGCAGAGAGAGAGAGAGAGAGAGAGATCTCCAACTTTCAGCACAGCTGAGCTTGCTATTCTCAAGATTTCGATTTAAGCTGGAGAGAGAAGTGGAAAAACCCCACTTCTGAATCTAAGCCAGACTCTACAATTCAGCTTTTGCCAAAGGCCCTGTCTTGTGCCAAGCACATGTACAAGTATTAATACGGTTATGCTTTGATTCCCTTTCTTCTGTTTCTGAGTAGCACATGTGTCCTCAATTGCATGAGAAGAGGTCAGGATCTAGCCATTGCCTGGTTTTTTAACCATCACAAGGGACTAAACATCTCCAACCACAACAGAACCGGAGTAAGGATTGGAGACCCGGCCTGTCTTTCTCTATAACCAGCTCTCTCTACTTCTGATCAGACCACAGATATGCTTTGTTGGTTTCTTTGCTCACCAGTTTCATGTACCTTTATCTTCCACTTCGTTGGGGTGTCTTGTGCTAATTTTTTTTAGTTGCTGAAGAACTTCCTTAAGGAGTTTTTTTTTTTTAAGTTACATGGGTAGAATACTTGCTGAGACTGTGTCTTAAATATTTCTTTCTTTTGCTTTCACATAAGAATCATTAAAATGATTATAGGGTCTCTATTTTTTCCCCGCTAAACTGTATAAATATTGCTCCTTTGTATTGTAGCATTTAGTGTTGCAGATTAGAAATCCAATAACAGCGTGACCTTCTCTCCTTTGTAACTGGCTTATTTTTCCTTTTTAAAAGATTTCAGGATTTTTCTCTTGGTTAGAATTCCAAAATTTCAGATATAATAGTGAGCCTTTTAGTCTAAATTCATATTTCTTCTGTTTTATAACTATTTATAGAGTGCTCTTTTCTCCTTCTTTCCTGCAATTAGGGCTTTCTGTCTTCAGAAAAAAATCTGGCCATAGCTTTCTTTCTCTCTACCTTCTCTGTATTTGAAGAAAAAAAAAAAATAGGACATGATCCAATCCTAATACTGATTTCATCAGCTACTACAGTAAAATATTTTATGTTTCCTTGATTATTATCTCTCCTTTAAACATTTTGTTCTCTACTTCAGCATATTTATTTTGTGGTTCTTGGATCTTCTAAACTCTATCTTATATGTTTATCATTTATTCTCATAATTTCTATCTTTGCATTTTTGCTCTGCATTCTGGGAAATTTCTCTAAGTTATCCTCTAATTCACTAATCCTATTTTTAGCTATATGCCCTTTCTAACGGTTACTGTCTCCATTTCTTTTTTCTGTTTTGTTCTCAGGATTCTTTTCTGTTGCCTGATTTCCTCTATTTTATGTTAACTTTCTCTTATTTTATCAATTAAGTGTCTTTTAAAATATCTCTAAGAATATTCATTAGACTAACCTGTTCTTCCATTTCCTAATTAGCCCTGTTTCAGTCAGAAATAGTCAACTCTGAATTCTCAGCCTGATCACCTTCCTTTGAGCTCCCAATTCTCCTCAGAGTTCTGATATGTTCTATGCTTTTTGTTAATCCTAAATGAAGACCCAGCCTGGTCAAGACTGATGGCCGATAAGGATTTCATCAGCTACTACAGAAACCACTACTTGAGTTCCTCTCCAAAGACAGGTGTGATGAGTTAGAAGAGATGGGTTTTAAGGTGGGCCTCTCATTGGGTTCACAGGCTGAGTTCAGGGTAGCCGACAGATGGCCCCCTTCCCCAGGAATGGCATCAGCAACCCCCAACAGAGCATGGTGTTCACACCTTACACAGCCTGGGAATGAAGGCTGTGGTCAGATTCTCTGAGTGAAGCTAGACATTCCCCCAAGTCCTTAAATTTGACCCCTCTCTACACAATGACATCCTGGTTCCTACCTCCCACACTCAATGCTCACCCTAAGTTTCCTAATCACTCCCATTGTATTAGGCTACTTTTGCATTGCTATAGAGAAATACCTGAGACTGGGCTATTTATTAAGAAGGGAGGTTTAATTGGCTCACAGTTCTGCAGGCTGTACAGGAAGCACAGCTCCAACATTCGTTTCTGGAGAGACCTCAAGAAGCTTACAATCATGGCAGAAGGGAAGGTGAAGCAGGAGCAGGCACTTCAGGTGGTAGAAGCAGAGTAAGAGAGAGAGAGACTGAGTTGCCACACACTTTTAAACAGCCAGATCTCACTTGAGTTCACTATCACAAAGACAAGCACCAAGGGGGATGGTGCTAAACCATTCATAAAACATCCACCCCCATGATCCAATCACCTCCCACCAGGCTCCACCTCCAGTACTTGGGATTACATTTCAATATGAGATTTGGGTGGGAACAAATATTCTAACTACATCATTCATATATTCCCTTAGTGATGAACATTGAGTAACCATTTGATTGGCTTTGGTGACTGATAGGCTTTGGGAGGAAGCAGGATGATCACAGAAAGATGCATAACCTTCTGGACTGGACAACTGGGTGTGCCCCCATCAGGCTACGAGCATTTGGAGAGCAGAGAGCGGGTCTTATGCGCCTTCTATTTCTAGCCCCTAGCAATGTGCCAGCACATGCTGCCTGCTTGGTAAGTGACAATGGAAGAAACGATGTGCACTTCCAAACCTACCATCTTTTGTTGCAAATTTGATGCTGTTTGGCAGGGCTTTCTCAGCCCCACTGTTACTCATTCCCATGCCCTGGTTTGACCAACTTTGGCACAGACTTCAAGGTTGGCTCAAATATTACCTTAAAAGAAAACTTCTCTGCCCTTTCCTGTGTACCTTCAGACCTCATCATAACACCTGTTGTACTCTGTACATTTGTGGTAGGTTCCAAACAAATGTACAAATAAATAAACGCCCCACAAAACTGTGAGCCCAAGGCAGAGATCACATGCTATTCAAGTTCACATCACTGATGAGAATGCTTCAGCCCGGCACCTGGCACGGAACAACCAATTATAGTATAACTGAATTGAACAAAACACAGAGTATAATTATCCCAAAATTAGGGCATTTCCATATTATTGTCAAACTCTAGGAAATCAAAAATACTTAATAGTGGAGTCTTATGTACCATATTCCCTTAGATACAGGAAGAAGAATAAAAGGAAATTCATTATTGGGTACCCTAAGACATGCCAGGCACTATAACAGGCACCCTCATCATCATAAAAGAGACGATAACATTTATCAAGTACTTACCTACTGCCAAGCAACGTTTTAAGTACTTCATATATGAAAACATATTTGATAGCACTGTCAGATAGATGTTAACATTGTCATCTTTTATAAGAATAAGTCAAACTAAAAGGTGATATAACTTGTTCAAAACTGCAGAACCAGTAAGTGGCAGAGCTGGGATGTGAACTCAGGCAGTTTCGTTCTAGAATATGGCTCCTAATAGCTGCAGTATGCCAGCTCCTTCATATAGTGTCCACACCAACCCCAAAAGGTACTAATCCCCCATTGTATAGATCAGAGAACTAAGACTCACAGAGTATGTAATGTCCTCTCATTCAGTCAACTCTACAGGTTAGACACTGGAACATGGCAGCACAGGCGGGGAAGCCAGGTCTGCCGGTTCTCACTCAATGCCCTCTCCGTCACACACACTGCTCCCCTTCCTCACCTCCCTGAAGTGGGGGTACAGAGGGCAGCCTCTTGGCTGAGCATCATACCACAATCCCCAGATGCCTCCATGAGAGAATACCAGGAAATCCCAGGAAGCCAATAACATGCTTAACCCTTGGGTGTCCTGAGCAGATTGGGGGCCTGGCCATGCAGACATTTGAAAAACACCAATGATCTGAAGGCTTGGCATTGGAATGGCTTCCATTTACTAGGGGCTGGCTATGGGTCTGAGATACTATTTATATTCAGCATCTCTTAATGCCTTCCACAATACCATGGGACAGCTATTACCACCCTTTTACAGATAGAACTGGGGCTACCAAAGATGAAGCTGCTGCCCCAGGTCACTTGGCAATGAGTGGCAGAGCTGAATTTTGATTCCACGTGTGTCTGATACCAAAATCTATGATCATGACAAGGAGGTTTAGCCCCAAATTCACATTCCCCTTCCCTGCAGTCCTGCTTTACAGCTGTCAAGCTTGTAAGAGAGTTAGTGGGAAGAACTGGAAGAGGAGGGTGGATTTGGCTCAGAAAAGAGTGAAAAAAAGTCTCCAAAAATGAGCAGGAAATGATGAGGAGGGTTGGGGGACACAGAACTGGTAGGGATGTGGTATAAATGTGGGGGTCCTCCCAGTGCCCATCTCCCAAGGAGAGAGCAGATGAGACCAAAGAGAAGCATGTTTTAGAGCATTGAATGCACAGCTAAGCAGTCTGGTCCTGGTCCTGGGTGCAGGTGAGGAGTCAGGGTCACTGACCACAGATCCTACCTCTGGACTCTACAGAGGAGGGGCCTCCTAGGTCTCAGGCTCAAGGTCAGAAGTCACCAGATGTCCAGGCTTCTAGCCTCATCCACTTTATATGCCACATAACTCAGGGTCTGTTCAAAGGCTCCAGCTGAGGATCACAGTGGAGACACAGCTGGTGGCTGCTGGTGGCCACAGAGGGCTGGCCCTGGCTGGAACTTTGGCTCCCCACTCTCCTCAGATCACACACAGTCACAGCCCAGCAGCACAGCCTCAAGCCAAGTCTGATTCTGCCTCTGGGACTGAGAAAAAATGAGTTCTGCTCCTCACAAAGGAAGGTTACTTGCCAACGAGTTGCTCTTTCACACTCTTTTTGGAGCAGACATAACACTGGGTCTGACCAGCTGAAAGCTTTCCCTGAACACTTTTCTCCCAGGCATCTCCTCCCCAGCCTTTACCTGGTATAAAGCCTGTTTAAGGTAAGCACACAGTGATTTATGGAAAGCTTTGAAATGCCCAGCGTTGTGCTGCTTGCAGTTGGGGCGATGAGAGTTTAAGGCATAATTCCTGACCTCAAGGAGTTTGCAAAATTTCTGCAGGAATTAAACCCACCACAATAACACCAACAATAAAATGTTACCATTCAGTTGGTGCCCGTTTATCACACGTTAGTATGCCTTATATTATGTAACCATCAAAATAGTACAGCAAAGACAGTTACCAGGACTTCACGACGTGGTGTTTCTGTCTGTAATGTGACTGTCATCAATGGATACTGGAGTTGCAAAGGGAATGAAACATCAAGTTTTTGTTCCCTGGTGATCAAAAGATGGTAATCTAATAAAGTCCAAAACAGGAAGAATACAAGTATTTGATTAAAAAATAAAAAACACCGGAAAGCCCTATCTGACCTTCTAAATTAAGGTGACTTACAGACCAAAGGACAGAGAAGGTAAACAGTGTGTTAGAAAATACATGCACAGGGTCTTCATTGCGAGTACTCCCATGTATACATGTTAAATAAATTTGTATGCCTTTTCTCCTATTAAAAAAGGAGAGAAAAAATGCATACATGAGACCCATACCACAGTTGGACCAGAAGGGCCTCTTTGGAGGAAATCATCCCAGTTAGATGGACCACTGCATGAACAGATGCCCGGGGACCCAAGAAAGACCCTATGAGAGAAGATGCTAGAACAGCCTGTGTCATCCAGGCTAGGCCACAGAGGCCTGAGGCCTGTGGAGGCTCCTGCCGACCCTGACCCAGCAGCACACTACTCTGGTGATCAGCCTGCAGACATCACTGAGGGAGCTGAGAGCTTCAGGGACAGATGCAGGGGTGCCTGGTGGAGACAACTGGATGCCTGGAGGCCTGCAGGTACAGACCCGCTCTGTGTGACCTTGAGCAAGTCACTGCCTCTCCAGGCTTCAGTTCCTTCTTCTGTAAAACAAAAGACTTAGAAGATACCAGTGATTCTTCACGGACACAGGGAGGGGAACATCACACACCAGGGCCTGGAGGGTGGGGGCCTAGGGGAAAAATAGAAGGGTTAGGGGTTGGGGAGGGATAGCATTAGGAGAAATACCTAATGTAGATGACGGGGCAATGGATGCAGCAAACCACCACCATGGCATGTGTATACCTATGTAACAAACCTGCATGATCTGCACATGTACCCCAGAACTTCAAGTATGATAAATAAATTTAAAAAAAAAAGATATCAGTGATTCTTTAACCCCCCCAGGTTGGAGGATTGTGAATGCCTCTGGTAACTTGAAAGTTACAGATTTGTTCCTTGAGGAAAAGAACGTATACACATTTGGCATAAAATGTCAGGGATGTTTCTACCACCATCTGCCCTCCCCTAAAGGACCCCAGGTAGCAACTGTGGGGCTATGAGATCTCCAATAATCATTTTAGGTCTGGACAAGATAGGTAAAATTTCTATTTGTAGGAGGCCTTCAATGCCAGGCTCAAGCGGGGTTTAGGCTCAAGCAGTAGAAAGCCACAGAAGGTAATAACCGAGAAATACGTTAAAAAGACCCCCTGGTCCAAGTTCTGTGACTTCTTCTACAAGGACCCAGGACCAACCAAGCCTACCACAGACACAGAGATGCCCATTTGCTGGGATTTCTTTGTTGTTGATCTAAAGTGATGTAATGACTCTGAATTCCTAGGAGAAGGATCTTGCTGAGCCCATAACAGCTGAATATATTCATCTCATAGGGCCCAAATGCAAGCTTGAGCCCTAAGCCTTTTAGATGCAAGATGATTCTGGGCTCTCTGGGCAGCTTGTGGACTCATATGCTTACCTGTACGTCCTGCTCAGAAGACATCTGTCGCTAACTCCAGTCCAAGTTGCCAGTTGGCTGAAATGTTTGCAACAGAAATTCAGAACCCCACGGACATTGTGAGTTAGGTTTTACATCTCCTGCTTAAGACATAAAGTCAGAGCTAAGGTCTTAGACTTGGTGAAAACTCATCTCTCTTTCAGTGTCGTGAGGGAAGGGGGCCTGTGAGCTGCAAGAACAGATGTAAGAAAAATTCCATGCAAGAGATGAGAGGAGGTCTCAGTACACGGCTTTCACTCCTGGTTGAACATTAGAACCACCTGGGGAGCTCTCAAAATATGCTGATGCTGGTTTCCACTTGGCCAGGTGAGTCAAATCTCCCCAGGTGATTCTAATGTGTAGCCACGGCAGGAAACCACCATCCTAGGCAGCCCAAACCTTTAATAAATCAGCTACATGGCTGTAAGACCAAAAGAATCCTGATGCAGAGCAGTCAGCGGTGAGTGGCACAAGCCATGTGCAATGCCTAAGAAAAAGCATAATTCTGACTTGGAGAAGGTTCCAGAAAGCTTCTTGGAAAAGGGGTCCTAGAGGCAGCAAATCTTCAACAAGCACACATGGAGGGGAAGGGCACTCCAGACAGGGAACAGCTTGAGCAAAGATCCGGAGGCAGGAGAGTCTGCTGGGAATCAAGTCCCTGTGCTCTTTCAGGTGAACATCTCACAAAGTAAACTCTAAAATCCCTTTTATATGAAACCTGGGCCCACAGTTCTTGCATTCTCTGAGCCCAACTGACTCATATTTCTGACTTTAGTGCTTAATTTTTTCTTCTTTAAAGGACTGTTCTGAAACTTGAACTGGAGGTGAAAGAGGATGAAGTGATAGATTTCTGAGTAATTTTTCAAGGCTTTTCACAACTTCTTAATTTGCTTCCCAGGAAATCATCCTTGGGAGGAAGGCAAGAGAAATGTAACTGATTTTTCTAGAGGAAGACAGGAACAAAGGTAAGTTCCCCTGCCCGAGGCCACACAGGTGGGTACCATAACAGCATCCTGTTACTAATTCAGCTTACGCTGGGCAGCCTACTCTTCAGCACAACCAGCCCAGCCAGCTGGATCACCCAGAAATTTGGAGGACGGAGCCACAGTGCTACGCCAAGGCTAAGGACGGCAGTGACAGCAATTCTCCATAATTCACCGGTCTCATCTGTTCATTCGACCAGGAGCAAGAAACTAAGAAACCAAACAACAAAGTGAGCCTGGCCTTCCTGTAGCTTGATAAATGGGGAATCAAATTAACCTGTGTAATCTTTCAGTCTCCAAAACTGCAGGCACGCTTAACACGCGCTTAGATGTCTATACCCTAGATTATCAGCCATTTAAAGTGATACTTTTGAAGAATTTGTATTGACATTGAAAAATGCTCACTCTAATGTTAAATAAAATTATATCTGATGTCATGGCATTATGAATTCATTCATTCATTCTGTAAATGTGCCAGATATTGTTCTGGGAATTAAGAAACTTGCAGTGAACAAAACATGAAATCCCTCATCTTGTCAAGCTCCCATTCTAGAGAAGGAGACAAACAATAAAAACCTAAGTAAAATACAGTGTTAGATAGTAATAAGTGCAGTGGAAAAAAATCCAGAAAGGAAGACAGGACATTTTTTTCTCCTTTATGCTTCAATGTATTTTCTAACAATTTTTTTAAGAGATGAGGTCTTGCTATGCTGTCTAGGCTGGAGTACAGTGATGCAGTCATAGTTCACTGCAACCTCAAACTCCTGGGCTCAAGTGATCCTCCCACCTTCTTGAATAGCTCAGGTGTGCGCCACTGCACCTGGCTCAGACAATTTTATATTTAGGATCAGAAAACATATATATTTTTCAGGAAAAAAGCAATACCAAATAATGATTACATTAAGAAATGAAGTTGGCTCACAACTTGGACCTAAGCTGGAATGTGAACATGTGGCTCTTCTGGTAGACTGATGTCCTAGTGCTAGATGAGGGAAACAGACACTGTCTAAAGAAGGCAGGGCCCTGGTCTGCAGTGACCCAGGAGATAAGGCACTTAGTGAGGCAGCAGCCTGAGTCCCAGATCCAGGCTTGGATTCGGGAATGTGGCATTAGTGGAGTTCTTAGAATCAGGACGGTACTGACAGCAAGATGCCCCTGGTGCCTATCCCCAAGCCCATCCCAAAAGTTTCATATATGCTTGGATGTGCTTCCCTAAATAAGGCCAGGCTTGATCTCTGAGCCCAGGATAAAGCTGAAGCCAACAGGGGATGAGGGGCGTTCTAATGCGACCTTCCAACGTGGCGTAATTACCTCTCACAGTAGGCAGATAAATCAGTGACTTCCGTAGTGAGTACTGGAAAGTTGCATACAAGTTTCTGTTATCTTTCTTTTTGCCTTTTTCTGTGGCTTTCGAGCCCAGATACCTTACCCCGGCTTTGCTGAGGATGGTGCATGGACCTGTGAGCGAGTGAATTGACTAAATTTGGCAGGAGACCCGTGGCCATCAGGAGACAGAAGTCTGTACCAGAAGGACCATTTGCCTTCCCTTGGATCGGGGACACTCCCCAAGGATGTTTTAACTCCAGGCGCACCTTTCTACCTCCTTCCCGGAAGGGCACCATAACCCAGAGGCCAGGACAGACAAGGGTCTAAAATGTGGTTTGGCCCTCCCTTAGTCACGTGATCGTGGGCAAGGTATTTAACCACTCTGGGACCCTGTTTTCTCATCTTTAAACTGGGGGTTCCCCACCTCAAGTAGTCTTGGGGAGAGAATGTAAAGAAAGCACCTTGCAGGGGGCCTGGCACCCTACCGGGGCTGGGTAATTGTAACTGTGGCTGCTAGCATCAGTATCTTCCTTCCTGTTCTCAGAGTAGCCTGGTATCCAGCACAGGATTTTCTCCACCTGAGCCCCAGAGAAAGTCTCCTTCACGCCTTTCTTGCTGTGCCCTTGGACCACACCTCTTGTGTGGACAATAGTGTCAAGAGCGAGTCCACCAGGATTCCGTTTTGAGGGAGGAAGAATGGAAGTTTTCCTAGGTCTAGGTCAGCCCAAGCCGACCAATTCTTCTCTGCTCTCTGCTGCCCCCTGTTGGTTTCAAGCTTGAAGAGCCAGTTGCCCATTCTCCACCGTGTTACACCTCCTGAGGAAATGAGGGTGAGAGAAGGGAAACTGTAAGCAGTTTAGAGAAGAAAATAAGCAAACAAAAAACTGAAGATTCGTAGACACACATCCCTGAGCCTGTCCTGCCCTGCCATTGGGATACTAATGGCTCAGGTACCCCTGTGATCTGAGGCTTTGACAAAAAAAAAAGGGAAACCAGGCTTTGCCTTTTACCCATTTCAGGTGTGGGGTGGGGGGTGGGGTAGGTCCTTACTATATCGCTAATGAAAATCAATTTGAGAAAGTTCTACAAAAACCTGGCAGGAGGGTTACCTTTTCCCCTGTTCTTAGGCCTGTGTCAGGCATTACCAATTACTTCATTTCTTCCCTGCTGAATGCAGACCTAGCCTCAGAATCCTTCTCAACACAGCTGTGCTCTGAGCAGCCAGTCCTAGTCATTTGTCAGAGTTGGTGCACAAGATCTGAGGCCTGCAGCCAGAGAGGATGCAGATCAAAGCTTCCTGCTGTGTGCCTGCTCCTATGTCAGCTGTCTCCAAGTGGCCTGGACACTTCATAGCTGCAATAGGGCAGCACTGGGCTATGGTTCTCAAAATATACAATCGTCCACAGGGTTCCAGGGCTCCCTGCAGAAACCCAAATCCATGGATGCTCAACTTCCTTATACAAAATGACGTAATATTTGCATATAACCTATGCATATGCTCTCATATGCACTAAATCATCTCTAGATTATAATATCTAATACAATGTAAATGCTACGTAAGTAGTTGTCATAGTGTTATCGGCTTCTATTTGTATTACTATTGTTTTATTGTTCTTTTTCTTCAAATAGTTTCAGTCCTTGGTTGAATCTGAGGGTGCAGAACCGGTGAATATGGAGGGTTGGCTGTATTAGGACTTTTATTTAGAAAATCTACTATAAATAAGTTACCACTAAATTGGGACTTAAAAGCATCACTAAGCCACAGAGCATGCTGGTATTTTCCTGAGGGAGCTGAAAAGATGGCTGGTAGGCAGGAGTATTGCTCAGGCTGAGTCACCTGGGAATGGCAAATAAGCGGGTACTTGGTTAATATTAAGTGATGTATTTTCCTCTTGTATCTCTTGTTGTTCCCTTGGAGGTGCTAAACTGGACCAGGAGGCACCCATTGCCTCCTGACTGGGTGATTACAGCAAAACAGAGCAGAGCTGTAGGGCCAAATCCTTGGTATTTGAAGTTGCAAAACCTTTCCAGACTCTTGAGCTACAAGACCTGGGCTTTTGAGCTTCAGATGCCTGAGTCTTGCAAGCAGCCTGGGCATGAAGTTGATGCTGTAAACAACAAACCTAGAAGAAACTGTGACCAGTCTGAACTACTCCTTGTCACTCCCCAGACAAAATAAGAATTGCAGGTGCTGTTGTGAGAGGAGGGACAAGCAAAGCAAAGATCTCCAATGCAGGAAGAACCCTGAGAAGGAGGCCTGAACACCATCCACCCCCAACCCCTGGTCCAGCCAGGCCCCAAGGCAGGATAAGTTGGGCATTTGAGAGCAGATGGGACTGAGGCTCACTCCCTGGGTAAAGCCTGGGCAGGTGACAAGTCTGACTGAAGTTTCCCTACCAGAACCCAGCAGAGAAAGGAAAGTCAAGTAGAAATGGTTGCAAGAAATGTAACCTTCTGTATTTTTGTATAACAGCAGGGAGAAATCTAATCTCAGTCAATTTAATAAGACATTCAGTCCAGTGTTTCACTAGCTCTCCTCCCTTGTGGTGGTGGTGGTTTTGTTTTATTCTGTTTGAGGTTGCCAAGGCATGGAGGAGGGAGGGGGAATCTGTTCTTGATCATCACCTGTCCCTTTGTCATCACAGAGCTGTCCTGACCGGTCTGGTCTCTGGGCATTAGTTCACACAAAGGGCTGCTCTAGTCACCTTGAGCCACAGCCTGCTGAGTCTCTGTGTCCTCATGCACAAGACCACATTCTATTGCTTTTCATGCTTTGTGTGGGCATGGGAGGGCGCTGGGAGACTTCTACTTATTGCTACCTCACAGTGTTAGCTTAGGAAAATTACATAATTAGATAACTTCTCCATGACCCAGTCTCCTCATCTGTAAAATGAGTATAATAATAGTACTTAGCTCATCGGGCTGCTATGAGGATTAAACAAGTTTGCACATGTTAAGTGTTTAGAACACTACAAATGTATCAGTTCATATTATTTGCTACTACTAATAAAGCGGTGAATGTAAAAATGACTCTATATACAAACACAAAATATTTGATATTTATCATAGGCATTCCGATGTGCCTTCCTGGGTAAGAGGAAAAAGGAAGAGTTACAGCCAGGGCTTTAGGAACAGCACATCATACTGGAAAGTGTTCTGATACTCTAAATCAGAACCAACAGAGCAGTCCTGGAGGTGCCTCTGTGCCAGGCATGACCCCTTCAATTGCTGGATGATGAAGAGCAAGTTCTGGAATGAAAGGGTGGGTGGCCGAGGCAGTAGGTGGAGTGGGAGGGGTGGGGACCTCCAGGGGCTCAGGGTACTGGCTCTTTGACCAGCCGATGTTACAGCACTTTACTGTTTTAGCATCCGGTGTTGCCTTACCAATATGAGCTGGCTGACTCACCCCCATGCTCCAGACCTGGGCATAGGCACAGTAGTGTCGTATGCATATGGGCATCATTCCTTTATTGTCATGAGGCTGGACCCACTCAGGTGAGAGGAGAAAGAGTGAGGAGTGGGCAGAGGGGCTTGTCTGGCTGCCCCTTGGCTGGATGCTTAGCCAGGGCACCTGAGAAAAATAGGGCATAGGCTCGAATCTAGTTAGTACCAGATGTCCAGCCTGACCAAGCACCTTGAAGCCAGCTAACATGTCCTCTTTATGGAGGGCCAGCATTCCATATGAATAGCCTCCTGGAAGCCAGGCTCTGTCCTAGGCCAATCCAGATTCAGCTGGCCTTATCCTACCTGTACAGCTCCTGGATTCTGCAATCCCCAGATTCTCTGCCTGGCCTGATGCCTGAGGTACTTCATTGGCGGAGCCTTACTTTCTGCACATGGGTTTCTATCTGCAATGGTCCCTTGGGTCACATCTGCTTCTGGAGCAATGTCTCAGCCCAACAACAGCAAATAAGTATTATCTATTGTACCAACTTATTGGCAGCACCCACCTGGAATTCCATGCTTGAAAAGTGGCCCACTTGGAGGCTGGAGGGTGTGGGGAGCAGATCACTTAGCCCTGTCTACCACAGGATCAGGGAGTAGAAGAGACAAGAAGCATGTGGTCTGTTGGTCATCCGTACCCCAGGCCCATAAGACCAAATGTGAATTCTTCAGCTCCTATGGGAAAGAATTGGGCACATGGATAATTAAGAAGAAAGGAACAGATCTGGGCTCTGAAAGACTCATGAGGCGGATTCGCCAAAATCTGGAAGCAATCACTAAAATGTCCTAGGGGACCATTAGCAACTTACCAGACCGTGGCCTAGGACTGCCTGTCTTGCCCACCAGTCCTTACAGGTAGGGTGACTAACAGTCTCACTCAGCCTGGGACTGTTTCTGTTTCAGCACTAAAAGTCCCATATCCCAAAAAACCCCTGAGTTCCAGGCAAATTGGGACAGTTGGTCACCCTACAGACAGAAGACATGTAAGGCCTTCTCCGTCCCTATGCCCAGAACTGATCCTTCAGCCTAATAACCAAAAGAACACACTCCTCTTCAGAGTGAAAGATTCCCCCACCCCAAGAGCCCAACTCTGAGTATACTCAGTGGCTCTTAGATAAAATACATACCCAAGATCCTAAGGACTTTCAATTGCCCTGGTGCCTCCTTGTGAATGAAGATGAAGCATGGGGGACTGTGAAGAGAAATCCACCTGGAGCCAGGGGACTGAGTGGCTCTTCCCTTCTCCAGGAAATAAAACCTATGAGACTGCATTTACACAGCCCATCTGCTAGCGACTAACTAATCGCAAGGAAAGCACAGATAAAACGCAAAATGCTGTGACCACGAAGTAGGGCAAGCATCTCTCTCTTGATGCTTAGAGTTACAGTTAGGGCTTTAGGAACAGCACATCATACTGGAAAGTGCTGATACTCTAAATCAGAACCATCAGAGCAGTCCTGGAGATGCCTCTGTGCCAGGCATGACCCCTTCAATTACTGGATGGTGAAGAGCAAGTTCTGGAAATACACGTGGAGTCGGACTAGTTTCACTCTTCCAATTCCCTTATTTCTCCAGCTTTGCAAACCACTAAGGAGTAACACCCCCTTTAAATTCCTAGTCAACTGCTCTCACACAAAAAGCTACCTGTAACTAGGAAGGATGCTATTTAGGTGTCCCAGAGATTCCTGGAAAGAAGAAAACATTCCTTCTTTTTTGTAGAAATTTTACTTTTCAAAGTTAGAAAAAAAAAAAAGGAAACAGAAGCAGGGCACAGAGTAAAATCATTTGCACTGGTCCAACATTCAAAATGAACCATCCAAAGGGAAGGAGGAAACTGAAAATTAACTGCAGCTCCCTGGTTTACGTCCTTTCTGCCTTCAACTTACTAAGCAAAAAATCTCCATTTGCACTCAGCTATGCCTGCTCAGGGGGACATCTGTCAACCTGGAAGTTTAATTGTTGATAATAGTATTTCCCTGTTATTCGGGCACCACACAAATAGCATAAATACGATTTAACCACCCTTGCCAGAAATCACAAATTTGTGTCATGCATGCTGAACGCTAAGGCTGATTAGCACAAAATTTAATTTTCGTTAATATCAGCCTAGGACAAGTAGAGCATGAAATTAACCTGATGTGTTAATATTGTACTTCACAGTTCTGACTGTATCCTGTAGACGCTGTCACTGGAGACAGGTGCCGCTCTGCATGGGAAGAACTCTAGCAATCAGCACAGCCTGGGGGGTGCAGAACGAGCTGGCTCAGGAGGTGGTGTTCCCTGCAGCTGTAGGCAACCAAGGAGGCACTGGATGACAATCTCAGAAGCACTGGAGAGCAATCGGATGTTATGGTGGGAATTAAGAACTAGTAGCCTCTGAGGCCCTTTCCAGTCCTGAAGTGCTGGGATTTTAAATCTTAAAACTTCCACAGGTCAGATGCTGCTGCCCAAGAGAGGGACCAGCAAACTACAGCCTGCAGATGGAATCCAGCCCACTGTCTGTTTTTGTACAGCCCTCAGGCTAAGAATAGTTTCTACATCTTTAAATGGTTGAAAAAAATAAAAATATATATTTCTTGATGTGAAACATATATGAAATTCAAAGTTCAGTGCCCATAAAGTTTTACTGGAACCCAGCCATGCCCATTCATTTTTACATTGTTTATAGCTGCCTTTTGCACTACAAGAGCAACTTGAGTAGTTGCAACAGAGACTATATGAACTGAAAAGCCCTAAATATTTACTATCTGGCTCATTGCTGGAAACATTTGCCAACCCCTGATCTAAGACAATAATCGTTTTCAAATGGGCACTTTGGAGAAGGGACCAGGACATTAAGAGAGAGGAATGGGTCTTGAGGCTTTAGCCAAGGCAGCTGCCCTTGTATCAGTTATACACAATGTGCTTTTGTTTGAAAAGGGAGGGTTAGCTAAACAAGGTCCAGGATACACATAATAGTTCAAAATGCATTTCCTCTGCAGAGGCACATTGTGGTTTGTAAATGGTGGGCTACAAGGTGGCTTCAGGAGAGCTCCAAGAAACTGAAGACTAGTCCAAAATGCAGCTGAAACCAAAGTTGCATGTGTGCCTGCGTGCACGTGTGAACACGTATACTCCTATAACCAAGGAGTTTGAGGCCAGGAGCAAGTATACAGTGAAATATATTACAACTTCATGGAACACATTTCAGGAATTCTTCTGTGTAAGAGACTTCCCTTCCCTCTCTTCCTGACAAACACTTATTACTCATTTTAAAATAAATATGTACCTATTTTTAATTGATTACACTATTCATAGTAGACCAGTATTTACTGTAAATCCCTAGAATCTGTGCTCATTAGTTTATTTGAGGAATGGGCTCTTGCACATGTGATTATGTTAAGGACCTTGAGATGAAGCGATAATTCTAGATTATCTGAGTAGGCCCTAAATGCCATCACAAGAATCCTTATAAGATAGATAGACAAAGTACAGGCCATGCAGAGGAGGCGACATGACAACAGCAGAGATTAGACCTGTTGGAGTTTGGAAGCCTGGCCTCCAGAACCCTGAGAGAATACATTTCTATGCATTAAGCCACCAAGTTTGTGTTAATTTGCTGCAGCAGCCTCCAAAAACAAATCACAGTTACAAAAGGGTTTTATCATAAATGGTTCCACAATTCTAATATAATTATTTTCATTACTTTGCCACACTCAAAAGTATCACTCAAAAGCCCATTCAAAGTTCCTCTCCTGTGCCGTAGGAAGAGTATGAGGTAATTTATTTAAAGCACCTGGAACATACTAGTGACTTAATAAATGAGAATTTCTTTTTTAGAGGCAGAATCAGTTGCTCCAACCTTTGAGGTCACATGACACTTTATACATGTTTTAATGAGCACATATTTCTATGTTCTCGATGTCAATCACCCCTACTAGTAGACTGTAAACTTCTTGGGGACAATAATCATAATTCATTCTTTTTATTGTAATTTACTTTTTTATTGAGGCTTAACTTGCTGATATGGTTTGGATGTTTGTCCCCTTTGAATCTCATGTTGAAATGTAATTCCCAATGTTGGAGGGGGGGCCTGGCGGAAGGTGATTACATCGTGGGGGTGGATCCCTCATAAATGGCTTAGCACCATCCCCTTAGTGATGAGTCAGTTCTCACTCAGTTAGTTCACATGAGATCTGATTGTTTAAAAGAGCCTGGAACCTCCTCCTTCTCTCTCTCTCTCTTGCTCTTGCTCTCACTCTCGCTCTCACTCTTTCTCTCGCTCCCTCTCAGGCCATGTGATATGCCTGCTCCCCCTTCACCTTCTGCCATGACTGTTAGCTTCCTGAGGCTCCCCAGAAGCAGATGGCAGCACCATGCTTCCTGTATAGCTTGTAGAATTGTGAGCCAATTACTCCTCTTTTCTTTATCAATCACCCAGTCTCAGGTGTTCCATTATAGTGATGCAAAAATGGACTAACACATTTATATACAGTAAAGAGCCCATATCTTAAGTATATATCAAAGACTGTTTACAAGTGTTTACTTCTGGGTAACTATCACCCAAATCAAGAGATAAAGCATTTCCAGAACCACAGAAGGCTCTTTCATGCCCCTCCCCCAGTCAATACCTCCTGTAAGAGCGGCTTCTATTCTAATTCTTTTGACGTTCATGAATTTTGCCTGCTCTTGAATATATATATTTCTTTGAATATGGCCCCTCACAGCATAATGTTTTTGACATTTATCCATCATTTTACTGGATGGACTCTGGGGAGTTTCCAGCTTGGAACTATTACAACTAGTGCTACTAGGAAAATTCTTGCACATATCCTGCCATCAAAAAAAGCACTAATTTCTTTTGGATATTTATAGAAATAGGATCACAGGGCAGGTATACGACCAGATTTAGTACATACTGCTGAACAGTCATTTGCAGAACTTAACTACGGGCATATCTTGCTTTTTTGTACTACACTTTATTGTACTTTGCAGTTATCATATATTTTACAAACTGAAGGTTTGTGGCAACCTTGCATCAAGCAAGCCTACTGGTGCCATTTTTTCAACAGCATGTGCTCACTTCATGTCTCTGTGTCACATTTTGGTAATCCTTGCAACGTTTCAAAGTTCTTCATTACTATTAGATCTGTTATGGTGGTCTGTGCTCAGTGACCTTTGATGTTGCTATTGTATCTGTTTTAGGGCACCACAACCGCACACATATAAAAACGTAAAAATGATCAATAAATGTTGGTGTGTGTACTGACTGCTTCACCAACCAGCTGTTCCCCATCTCTCTCTGTCTCCTCAGGCCTCTCTATTTCCTGAGACACAATAATATTGAACTTAGCCCAATTAATAACTCTACAATAGCCTCTAAGTGACAAGTAAAAGGAAAAGTCACACATCTCTCCCTTTAAATCAAAAGGTAGAAATGAGTAAGCTTAGTGAGGGAGACCCGTCAAAAGCTGAGATATGCCAAAAGCAAGGCCTCCTGAACTGAACAGCCAAGGCTTGAATGCGAAGAGAAAGTTCTTGAAGGAAATCTCAAGTGCTACTCCAGTGAACACACAAATGATAAGTGAAACAGTCTTTTGTGATACGGAGAACGTTCTAGTGGTCTGGAAAGACAAAACAATCCCAACAGTTTCTTAAGTGAAAGCCTAATCCAGAGCAAGGTCCTTACTCTCTTCAATTCAGTGAAGACAAATTGAGGTAAGGAAGCTGTAGAGGAAAAGTTTGAAGCTGGCAAAGACTGGTTCATGAGGTTTAGGGAATGAAGCCATCTCCATAATAAAAGTGCAAGGTGAAGCAGCACGTGCTGATGGAGAAGCTGCAGCAAGTTATCTAGAAGACGTAGCTAAAACGGTTGATGAAGGTGACTACACTAAGCAACGGATTTTCAGTGGAGACTAAAGAGCCTTCAGTTAGAAGAAGATGACATCTAGGACTCTCATAGCTAGAGAGAAGTCAATTCCTGGCTTCAATTTCTTCAAAGGACAGGCTGATGCTCTTCTGAGGGGCTAATGCAGTGACTTTAATGTTCATTCACCATTCCAAAAATCCTAGCGTGTTTAAGAATTATGCTCAATCTACTCTGCCTGTGCTCTATAAACGGAACAACAAAGTCTAGACGACAGCACACCATTTTATAGCATGGTTTACTGAGTACGTTAAGGCCACTGAGGAGACCTACTACTCAGAAAAAAAGATTCATTTCATAATATTATTGTTCATTGACAATGTACCTGGTCACCCGAGAGCCCTGATGAAGATGTACAAGGAAATTAATGTTGTTTTTATGCCTGCTAACACAGGATCCATTCTGCAGCTTACGGATCAAAGAGTAAATTTTAACTTTCAAGTATTATTTCAGAAATATATTTCATAAAGCTATAGCTGCCATGTGTAATGATTCCTCTTATAGATCTGGACAAAGTAAATTGAAAACCTTCTGGAAAGGATTCTAGATGTATTGAGGAACATTCTTCATCCATAAAAGGAGGTCAAAATATTAACATTAACAGGAGTTTGAAAGAAGTTGATTGCAACCTTCATGGATGACTTTAAGATCATTGACTTTGGAGTTCAAGACTACAGTGAAGGAAGTAACTGCACTTGTGGTGAAAATGGCAAGAGAATTAGAAGCAGATTCTGAAGATGTAACCGAATTATTGCAACTTCATGGCAAAACTTGAACAGATGAGGAGTTGCTTCTTACAAATGTGCAAAGAAAGTGCTTCCTTGAGATGAAATCTATTCCTAGTGAAGATGCCATGAATAGTTTTGAAATTCCAACACAGAATTCAGAATATTATGTGAGCTTAGTTGATACAGCAATAGCGAAATTTGAGAGGATTGACTCTAATTTTGAAAGAAGTCTACTGTGGGTAAAATGCTACCAAACAGTACCATGTGCTACAGAAAAATCTTCTGTAAAAGAGTCAATGAATATGGCAAACCTCAATGTTGTCTTATTTTGAGAAATCACTGGCTGGGCACAGTGGCTCACACCTGTAATCTCAGCACTTTGGAAGGCCGAGGTGGGCAGATCACAAGGTCAACAGATTGAGACCATCCTGGCCAACATGGTGAAACCTCGTCTCTACTAAAAATACAAAAATTAGCTGGGCATGGTGGCCTGTGCCTGTAGTCCCAGCTACTTGGAGGCTGAGGCAGGAGAATCGCTTGAATCCAGGAGGCAGAGGTTGCAATGGGCCGAGATCATGCCACCACACTCCAGCCTGGCAACAGAGTGAGACTGCATCAAAAAAGAAGAAAGAGAGAGAGGGAGGGAGGGAGGGGGGAGAGAGAGAGAGAGAAAGAAAAAGAAAGAAAGAAAAAAGAAAGGAAAGAGAAAGAAAAAGAAAAAGAAAGAAAGAAAGAAGAAAGAAAAGAAAGAAATTACCACAGTCACCCTAGCCACCACCTTGATCAATTAGCAGCCATCAATGTCAATGCAAAACCTCCACCACCAAAAAAATTACAACTCATTGATGGTTCAATAGCATTATGTCTAAAACATATACTTAATTTAAAAATACATCAATGAAGTATTTTTAAATTATGTACATGTTTTAGACATAATGCTATTGCATACTTAGTAGATTACAGTATAGTGTAAACATAACTTTTATATGCACTGGGAAACCAAAAAAATTGTGTGATTCACTTCATTGTGATATTCACTTTATTGCAGTGGTCTGGAACTGAGCACTCCAATATTTCTGAGGTGGGCATGTATTTATGTTGTACAGATTTTCATTTTCTTTAGCAGTGTTTGAAATTTGGAGCAATGTGTCAAATCCTCACCAATCTTGTTAGTCTTTTTAATTTTAGTCATTCTGGTGGTGGCTAATTTGTCTTTATATTCCTCATGTACAAGGTTGAAATTTGTAGTATGCGATCATACCTTACTTCCTGGCCATAGGGGCCAGGTACAGATATCTAATGAAAGGCCAGATAAACCACAAGCCAACTACCATCTGATACTGCCCTGCAAGAAAAAAAAAATGAGTTGGCTCAATTAGATTTTCTCTCTCAAAAATTAAAGCAACTAAATGAAGAGAGAATAACACAGCCTTCAATGGGAGCAAATAATGAAACACTCTAATGGCTATGATTCGTCAACACAAGCCAAAGATATGGGAAATAGGAAGGAAGTAGAAGCTATAACAGAGAAACAATGCAGAGTAAAAGGGAAAGACGCCCCCTGAGACAAGGACAGAAAGAAGCAGATACTGTGAAAACAGCAGTAAACCAGACCACAGACCCCAAGGCCATGTTCTGAGGTCACTGGAGTGACCCCGTATCAATTATACCTTAATAATGCTATTTTTAAAATGGAATATTCAACATGATTTAATTTATATGACATTCTTGAAAATAAGACCCTGGGATAGGGTCTGTTCTTGAATCTTCATGATATTCTGCATCACTTTCCTCCCAATAAACACCCTTGCCATAAGCCTCTCTTCACTTTAGCTGAAATAGCTTGAGTGATCCTCTGTTTCCTACAACCAAAAATGTTCAACTGCCGTGCCTGATATATAATATCAGTGATGTGCTGGTAAATGTTTAACAACCAACCATCTAAGAATCAAAAGTCCTGATTTGAAGCATTTACCAATACCTGTGGTGTAAATACTCCTACCATGGCCAGTTTCAAGCTATCAGTGTGACATCACCAAACACAAGAGATGGGAAATAGCATATAATTATACAGTACTTTCACTGCAAAGATGCAACAAGTGTAAGTAGCCTCAAGAATATAGTAAAATAATTAGTTGAGTGTACTCAACTGGAGTGTAATTATTTATTGCTTTTGTCTTTAATATAATGTATTTAATTGAAGTTTATATTTTTTTATAATGGTGGCATTTAATAACTGGCTCACAAAACTCCTACAAAATGAACAATCCTCTCTTACAGGCTGATACAGCTGACTCTGACACAGCACTGAAGTAGGTGCTCACTAAATGTTTGGATCCTTTCTTGCCTTCTCTGCATTTTTACAGGCTCCTCATTGTGTGGAGTTCACTGCCTGGCACCACAGCCAATGGCACATCCAAATATGAGCAAAACAAATCATATGATGATAGTGTTGTACTCAATTTTCCACAGTAGATTCCCACTGGTGATATTCTAAACCATGGAAATAGACATGTCATGGCTGTATTTACCCAGACAAAAGAGTTGCAGCTTTTTGGTTTGGGAATTTGATTTGTTTTTATATCATCTAAGAGCAGTACACAAGCAAGCGTGTAATATGTTAAGTGGTCACAGGAACTTCTTGATTCACTTCAATGATCACTGGATCAAAAATCCAACAAATATCTGAGCTCCATCCACAAGCCTACTACTGTGGGCACAGTGAGAGTTACAGTTTTTGCCTTTAAAAGGCTTTCAACAATAATAGTACTGATGATGATAGTGGACATTTATTAAGGGCTTACTGTATAACAAGATTCTTTTTTCTACTTGCTTTATGTGGATAAACCCAATTAATTCTCACAAGACCCTTTGTGGTAGATACCATGGTATCTAATTTTACAGATAAGGAAAATGACACAGAGAGAGGTTAAACTGGAGCCTAAGGTTAACTATATGAACCTAACTATCCAACCCCAGAGACCATGCTACCAAACGCTGGGCTACCTCACCTTAGGACGGTAAGATACAAACACTGTTATACAAAGAAAGAAAGACCACAATGAGAAGTTGTCTATAAGTACATGAGGATCAGAGAAGGAAGTAGAAAGTGTGGGCTGAATTATTCTCAAAGGATAACTTTAAAGGGCCCTTTAGACATTGGGTGGTAGGGAGGGCTAAAGCATAGACTTGAAGGATGGGCAGGATTTGGGGAGATCAAAAGGGTGAGGTGGTAGGTTAAGAGAAGGAAAGCCACCTGAAGGAGGGCCTGACAGTGGGAGTGAGCACTGTGCCTCAGGGTGCATGGAGAGAACCACCAGTTTCCTGAAAAGCAGTGACAGCAGAGGTTGAGGACACTTTTAGGGTGATGGGTATATGTTCACTGTCCTGATTGTAGGGATGGTATCACAATTGTATACATAACCAAGACTTACGTGTTACAAAATTTTGTATATACATTTTATTGTATATCAATAATGTTGTTTTTAAAACTAAAAAAAAAAAGCAACATGATTCAATTCATTTCACACTGTGGGAAATAGGAACAAAAAACAGGTCAATATTGCCAGGGGCTGAGGATAGGAGAATGGGTTGATGACAAAGGAGCGTGAGGGAATTTTCGGGTGAAGAGGTCATGGAAACATTCTATGTCTCATGTTCTCTATCTTAATTGTAGTGATGATTACATGATTGTATTTTTTGTCAAAACTCAGAACTGTACACATAAGAAGGATGAATTTTACTGTATGTAAATATATATCAATAAATCAGACTTTTTTTTAAAAAAAAAAAGTAAAAACATTACACACACACCCATATGATCTGTATGTGTTTGTTAACAGAGATCAGTAAATAGAAAGAAAATCTTTCTTCTCCTGCCAGAGCTGAAATACTGGAAAATCCAAAGAAGGCTTCAAAGACTGACTTCCCATCTAGGTACTATCTTTTATAGTTTTTAAAGTCTCTTCATACCTACTATGCAATTTGATCCAGTCGCCAACCCTAAAAGGAAGGGCAGAGAAGGGGCTACATACTGATTGGTGAATGAAGAAACTGAGGCCAGGGAGGTTAAAGACTCTCACTCAACATCACACAGCTCAGAAATGGTGAAGTCAGGACTAGTGCCAGACAGACCTGGCTTCTCATCTGTTGCTCTTCCCATATGCACCACTGCCCCACTCCACCCCATCTCCAACTTTGCAGGCTCCTTCTTGATCAGCAATCCATGGTTTTGTACATCCAGAGGGAAGGAATTTGAATCAAGACCCTCATCCTGTAGGAGGTTTCTCAGAGCCTGCCCTCTGCCTTCAAATCATGGTGGAACCACAGGTAAATCGTGTAGAAAGCATCTGGGTACATCCCACAGGCTGTGACAAGAGGACACTTCACCTTGGTGGTCTTCCTCCCAGAAACCCATAACCCCAGTCTAATCATGAGAAAAACACTTCACAAACCCAAATGGTGGTATGGATCAAAAATCCAACAAATATCTGCGCTCCATCCACAAACCCACTAAGTTGTAGTCTTGCCTTATGAAGGCTTATTATATGAAGCACCTCACCAATACTTCCTCAAATTATCATTATATAAAGCACCTGACCAATACTTCTCAAAATTATCAAAGTATCAAAATAAGGAAAGACTGAAAAATTATAACTAAGGAGACACGACGACTAAATGTAAACTGATACGCTGGATGAAATCCTGAAACAGAAAAAGGGGCATACTTGGAAAAACTAGTGAAAACTAAATAAAGATTAGAGTTTAGTTAACAATAGCAATGTGCTAATGTTTGTTCCTTAGTTTTGGTGAATGTACTATGGTGATGTAAGATGTTAACAACAGGGAAAACTAGGAAATGGAAACATGAGAACTCTTTGTACTATTTTTGTAAATTGTCTGTAAAAGTGAAATTATTCAAAAATAAAAAGGTTATTTTTTAAAAATCTCAATGGAAGCACTAGATGTTTTTGTCCTTCCTGTTGAATCTTCTCTGAAGAAGCAAAGGTAATATTTTGTTTTTAGCCAGGAGAGTTGATTTTTAAGCCAAGGGCAGGAGCTTCTCTGCTTTGGCTCATAAAACCCCACACCAGGTCACCTAGCGGTGAGAACCATTCACCTCTTCCTGTCCGGAGTCACTCTGCCTTCTCCCCATCGGCAGCACCACCTCACTGTTTGAATTCAATAAAGGCATCCTGGTCATGTGTGCATCCAGACAACTGAGGGTCAGAGGGCAATGGCAGCCTCATCCACTGCTCTCTTGAAGCTTCGCTAGTCAGATCAACTCTGGGCAGGACCACTGCTGGGGCATGGGGTAGGGGAGGGGTGTTCCATCTGAGGCCAGGGGATTTCCAATGTTCCCAGTAGATAAAGAAGCATGAGAGTGTGTGTGTGTTTATATAAGAGAGAGAGAAACAAACACACACAGAGACAGACAGACATATAGGGAGAAAAACACAACTGATTACCGAGTGAGGAGGTTATGGTAAGTGACCTGAAACAGACTCCTAGAAATAATCTCTCAGCAGGGAAACATCGAATCCCTTTGGAAACCAATGAAGCAAGAAAGTGGTGTTGACCAACCTATTGTGCAGGCTTTTTTTATTATCAGTAAATAATGAAAGGCTGAAACTGTCCTTCAGTACCAAGACCAATAGTTTCCGTGATTCTGTCCCTCTCCACACCCTACCCCTGCTGGCTTTTGGTGACCAGTTTTTTGCCCTGCATTCTGCCACTGATACCACAGCAGTCCTTTCTCTTCCAGGCCTCTCTCCTTCCAGCCTCTTGGACTATCTTAAAGGATTATTCTGCTTCCCAAATGTGGACACTCACATTGAGGTCTCATCCCTGCCTCCATTCTTGGATGCAGCCATAGCCCACAAAGTGCAGTACCCGCCAAGCCATGCCTCCAGGGCATCTTCAGGGCCCAGGTGATCTGCTGGCTCTGGTACTTCTACAAATAAGTAAAATCATACAATAAGCACAACTCCCAGCACTCTTCCTTCAGAGTAACATTGACACATTTACTCATACAATGAATGTTCCCTTCTCAACTGATTTTCAACTGGTTCATTTAGGGAAGGTGAAGTCTCCACTCAGGAAATAAAAACCACATCACAAATTTTAACAGAGATAATCTAGTATAAATCATTGTTCACCAGGAATTGGAAAACTGACATGGCAGAGAGGGGAGAATGCTGAAGTTCCATGGAGATAACTACAAAGTGGCTATGCCACCATGACCGGAAGAATAAAGGGAAGAGTCTGGGGCTACTAGGACCTAAAGGCATGAAGGAAACCCTCACAGAGACGGAGCCCAGACCTCTGAGAAAAGCATGCCAACAGGCCAGGACTGAGATCTCAAAGGAAGGACAATGGGACTGGTTCTGAGAGAGTGGAGAAAAATGAAGATTGGAGCCAGCTGCTCTGCTGAAATGAACTGCCACTGCCAAAGCAAAGCAGCATTGCTGGAGTGATGCTGGCAGGAACTGGAAGCAAACAGGAAGAATCATATCCCTCTTCTCTCCTCCAGGAAGCAGTCTCCACATAGCACCTTCTAATAGCAGAATCTAATATGGATCCAGTTGGCAAAAGGAAAAGGGGTTTGCAGAATCCCATTCCAGCATCACAAATCAGAGTATTAAAGAGTAGGTGTGAATTTGAGACACAGTAGCAAGAAATCAACGGTAACCAATGCTGTACATTTATACCTTTTTTTCCTTCCTTAAATGTACAACATATCAAGTAACTGTTTCATAGCTAAACTATGTGAATATATATTCATGCATGAATATATCATGTTTTAATGGTAACCCCCAATTTCAAATAATAATATCTAATATTTACTGAGACTTTGCCAGGTACCAGACAAATGCTAAACTCTTCGCATGAATGATCTAATTCACAGGAACCTGTGATAACAAAAAAGTCTTAATTTTACAGATCTGAAAATTAAGTCTTAGAGAGGCGAAGTTGCATATGACACTCAGAAAGTAGTAGATCCAAGATCAGACCCTGTAAAACTCATGCACAGTCACTGCATCACCTCTTATCTGCTGAGATCCATACCTACAAAGTCTTCCATCCCTTCCTCTCTCTTCCCACTAATATTGTCAGGACCTCCTCTATCAAGAGGGCTAAAAGATTCCTCAGTGCTGTCTCTTCAGGTGTGCCATACAGCTCCAATTTCAGTATATCAAACCACAGCATTTCACAGAATTAGAAAAAAAAATCTGGCCAGGCACAGTGGCTCACACCTATAATCTCAGCACTTTGGGAGGCTGAAGTGGGCATATTGCTTCAGCTTAGGAGTTCAAGATCAGCCTGAGCAAGACTCCTCTACTCAAAACACACACAAAAAAAAAGCCAGGTGTGGTGGTGCATGCCTGTGGTTCCAGCTACTTGGGAAGCTGAGGTGAAAGGACTGCTTGAGCCAGGGGGCAGAGGTTGTAGTGAGCCAAGATCACGCCACAGCACTCCAGCCTAGGTGACAGAGTGAGACCTGTCTCTATTTTTTTAATTAAAAAAAAGAAAGAAAGAAATTCTAAAATTCATTTGAAACCAAAAAAGAGCCCAAATGGCCAAAGCAATCCTATGGAAAAATAAAGAAAGAAAGAAGATGGAGGCATTATACTATCTGACTTCAAACTATACTACAAGACCACTGTAACTAAAACAACATGGACTGGTATAAAAATAGACCATAGTCCAGTGGAAAGGGTTGGGGAACCCAGAAGTAAAGCGGCATACCCTCAACCATCTGCTCTTTCACAAAGCTGACAAAAGCAAGCAACGGGGAAAGTACTCCTCATATGGTTTGGCTCTGTGGCCTCACCCACATCTCATCTCACATTGTAATCTCCACATGTTGAGGGACGGACCTGTTAAGAAGTGACTGGATCATGGAGGCAGTTTCTCCATGCTCTTCTCCTGATAGTGAGTGAGTTCTCAAGAGATATGATAGTTTAACAGTGTGTGGCTTCCTTCACTCGCTCTCTCCTGCCACCATGTAAAACACACCTTGCTTCCCCTTTGCCTTCCACCATGATTGTAAGTTTCCTGAGGCCTCCCCAGCCATGTGTAACTGTGAGTTACTTAAACCTCTTTCCTTTATAAATTACCCAGTCTAAGGTAATTCTTTATAGAAGTGTGAAAATGGACTAATACAGCTCCCTATTCAATAAATGGTGCCAGGATAACTGGCAAACTATGCAGAAGATTGAAACTGGACCCCTACTTTTCATCATATACAAAAATCAACTCAAGATAGATTAAAGATTTACATGTAAAACCTAAAAGTATAAAAACCCAAGAAGGAAATCTAGGAAGTACCATTCTGGACATTGGCTCAGGCAAAGACTTCATGACAAAGGCTCCACAAGCTATTTCAACAAAAACAAAAAATGACAAATGGGACCCAATTAAACTAAAGAGCTTCCATACAGCAAAAGAAACTATCAACAGAATAAACAGATAACCTACATAATGGGAGAAAATATCTGCAAACTGTACATTTATCAAAAATCTAATATCTAGAATCTATTAAAAAAACTCAATCAACAAGCAAAAAAAATAAAAAACAAATAAACCCATTAAAAAATAAGCAAAGGATATGAATAGACCCTTCTCAAAAGAAGACATGTATGTAGCCAACAAGCATATAAAAAATGCTCAATATCACTAATCATTAGGTAAATGCAAATAAAACCATAAGGAGATACCATCTCACACCAGTCAAAATAGCTATTATTTAAAAGTCAAAAAACAACAGACACTGGTTAGGTTGTAGAGACAAGGGAATGCTTATACACTGCTGGTGGGAATGTAAATTAGTTCAGCCACTGTGGAAAGCAGTCTGGAGATTTTTCAAAGAACTTTAAAATAGAACTGCTGTTGGACCCAGCAATCCCAAAGGAGTATAAATTATTGGGTATATGCCCAAAGGAGTATAAATTATTCTCTACTATGAAGACAAAGGCATGTGTATATTTCTCACAGCACTATTCACAACAGCAAAGACATGAAATCAACCAAGATGCCCATCAACAGTAGACTGTTAGAAAATGTGGGATACATATACCATGGAATACTATGCAGCCATAAAAAATGACATCATGTCCTTCACAGCAACATGGATGGAGCAGGCGGCCATTATCCTAAGTAAATCAACACCAGAACAGAAAACCAAATACCACATGTTCTTACTTATAAGTTGGAGGTAAACACTGAGTACACATGGACACGAGGGTTGAAAAACTACCTACTGGGTATGATGCTGATTACCTCGAGGCCAAAATTATCTGTATACCAAACCCTGGGACACACAATTTACCCATATAACAAACCTGCACATGTCCCCCTTGAACCTAAAATAAAAGATAGAAAGAAAAAAACACAGCATTAAAGCATGACCAATATTAAATCACATATATACAACCATACTCTAAATGAAAAGCAGAAAAGAATGTTCCCATACCAATACAATAGTATCATATGCAGCCAATAAAATTATGATGTGGCAATACATGAGTTAGCATGGAAAGATAATCATAGCTAACATTTAACAAGAGCTTCCCATATGCCGGGAACTGTATTATGGAATTTTTTGACATTAACATATTTAACCCTCACAACAACCTTGTATAGTTAGTATATTCCATCATTATCATCCTCATTTTACAGATAAGGAAACTGATGCACCATAGCAGTTACATAATTTGCCCAAGGTCACACAGCTAAAATTGATAAAGTCAAGATTTCAAACAAGACAACCAGACTTCAGAGCACGTGATGTTCGCTGCCACACTATCCTGATTTCGGTAGAGTATAAAAAGTTCATAACATGCTATTCAATGAAAAAGAAAGCAGATTACAGAATAGTATTTATAGTATTATGCCCTGTCTAATACACATGCATGGATATATATATATAAAAATATATATATATATATATATATATATAAAACTTTAGTCCATAGGGAAAAGTATGGAAAGGCTTATAATAAAATATTAACAATGGTTATCTCAGAGAGGTAGTTTGATGTTTTTCTTTCTTATATTAAAATAACTATGTGTTCTGCTTTTTGTACAATAAACATATTCTTTGTAATAAAATTTTGAAGATTTCTTTAAATAAATGAGTGTCATCTTAGGGGAAATGATCTGGTAATCCAAATAGCTTTTTAATATTTTGGGTGAAAAAGAAGAGCAAACATATGTGTTCTCATAGACATGCACAATAGAAAAAAGATTCAAAAGCATCTACTTCATCCTGGCAAGACAATAAACTAGTCCCTGACAATCATTCCCATATCTGAATAAGCCCAGGAGCCAAGGCCCTGGAATTGTTTTAAGCATGTTCCTTTTTCCACTGCACTATAAGGAAAATTTGCAAATTTATTGAACATGAGATTATTCCACTTTGAAAGTCATACCTCCATGATTCTAATGAAGACGACTTGGTCCCTCTGAACATCTGACATATGCACACTGGATAGCATTGTTGTGGTAACTGTGATGTTATCCCTCTGCATCAGGAGTATTACCTCCAATTTCCCCAAACCATGTGCTGCCTTGGAAACATCATGATTCTTATAGAGATCTAAGCAAAGGGAAATAATAAAAATAATAAAATCTTACACTTAAAGTCTCTTTCATGCCACCAAGGAGCCTTGCTAAACCCTTCCTCTAGCTAAAAAGACAGACAAGCAGAGTGGTTCATACCATGTGTCATCCTGATAATTAACAATTGGAGAAAACACACCGATCTCTGCTCTCTGGATAATTCAGGTCAGAGTAGTTTTCCACCTGAATTAAGCAGATTGCCAAGGTCAATATTTTCATGAACAGAAAGATTTAGTTGCCTATCTAAAGACGCTGACATGAAAGAGGCCTCTGTAAGAAAAAACAATGAAGCATCTTACCATTACGGCATCAGTTCACATGAATGAAACAAAGGTCTGTGGTAATTCCAGGAATCTTCCCTCTAAAGCAAAGGTCAACAGATTTTTCCTACAAAAAGTCAGATAGTAAATATTTTCAGCTTTGCAAACCGTATGATCTTTGTCACAGCTACTTAACTCTGCTGTTGCTGGGTGAGAGCAGCCATAGACACTGGGTGTAAAAAGAAATCAGCATGACCGTGTTCCAGTGAAACTGTATATAAACAGATGGTGGGCCAGATTTGACCTGTGGACTGCAGTTTGTTGAACCTTGCTCTAAAGTATAGGCTAAAGATTCTCATGGTGTGTCTGCATATTTAAGGCTGCCTCCGAGGAAAACTATAAAGTCGGCAATATTGTTCTCAGGGCCTGGCTTAAGCATTGAGAATCAGAAGTAGAAAAGCAAATAAAACCCCTAGCATTTACATTTGGGAGAGGAAATACTAAGCAAGTAAACCTGTAAACAAAAAAATTCTGGTAGTGGTAGGTGATCTAAAGATGATAAATATAGGCAGTGGGTTACTCGCTGGGGCAGAGGAATCCCACTTTAGATAGGGTGCTCAGGGAAGACTGAGGAAGGTACTTTTGAGTTCACATGAGAGTAAAGAGAAGTAGGTACAAATGCAAAGATCTAGGCAAAGAGTAGGCTCTCAGGTATTGAGAACCCAAATGCAAAGAATCCTGAGGCAGAAAATGGCTTAGTGGGTTTGAGGAGCAAAGAGCCCTGAGGCAAAAAGATTGCCAGTTGGAGGATTTCTTGAGGTATGGAGTTCAAGTTCAGCCTGGGCAACATAGCAAGACCCCATGTTTTAAAAAAAAATACATTAGCCAGGGGTGATCTAGTCCCAGCTTCTTGGGTGGCTGATGTGGGAGGATAGCTTGAATCCAGGAGTTTAAGGCTGCAGTGAGCCACTATTGCACCACTACACTCCAGCCTGGGTGACAGAGCAAGACTATGACTCTAAAGAAAAAAAAATAAAGTACAAGACAGGTCCATGTCAAGGAGAACTAACTGATGGAGTCCTCCAGCCTCTGCAGGTCTACAACCTGGACTACTGGTGTGAGTACGGCTTGCCCTGCAGAGCCACCAACACTTACTTCATCAAGGGTCTCCTGCAGTCCCTGAAGTTAAACCCATTTGAGGCTGAGGTTAATGGCACATCGGAGAGAAATGACAGCAGCCAGGCAAGGAAGATGCCAGAGGAGTAGGGCCTTGACTTTACCTGTGTCTTTGCCAGGCCAGCCTTTCCTTCTGAGTCTACCCAGTGATTCCAACAGGCTTCAGCTCCTGCTATGAACCAGGCTCAAATCCCAAGATTGCTTCTTTTCAAGATTATCAAAAGTGCAAGCACAGAGAGTGACCATGGGGTTCTCAGCTTGGTGTCTGCTCTGTCCTTATGTCTGCTGAGGCATATTTCACTCTTTTCTTTCCACTCTGGTGGTCTTGGAGCACAATAAAAAATCTAAAATATTTGTATTCCATTTAAGTTAATACCACATTTCTGTAATTATCCCTGCTGTTAAAATCATTTTGTTGTGTGCTTTTTGAGTTAGAAGAAAGGGGTGGGGGATCAAATTAATTCTTTGGCAAAAAAATATAATTAATCAAAAACTGTTCTTATTTAGAGCCTCTTCAGTCTGTGGAAACTGAAGCCAAAAAGGAGCAAGAACACTTAGTTTGGTAGTGGAGGAAAAAAAAGGTACTTTTTAAGATACCAGTTTTTATGAATGTGCAAGTGGGAGGTTGGGTAGCATAAGGAGAGGAGTCAGTCTGAGCAGTCTGAGCTGTGCTTGAATCTCATCTCTGCCATTTCCTGGCTGCATTACCTTGAGCAAGTTACTTTGTCCTTGGTCCTCAGTTTTCCCATCTATGAAATGGAAATAATAAAGTCCTCTCTTAGGGTCAGTGGAGAGATTGAGATGATGTCTGTAAAACTTTTAAGGGTGTTCGTCACATGGAAAGCATTAAGTGTTAATGATGATTTATTAGCATCCCCAAGCACTGCTGCTGTTACATAAATCACAAACTTTTGGGAGACAGTTTTTAAGCTTTTTCAAAAATGTTCTTTAGGCTGGGCACTCAGGAGTTGGAGACCAGCCTGGGACACATGGTGAAACCCTGTCCCTACAAAATGTACAAAAATTAGCCAGGCTTGGTGGTGTGTGCTTGTAGTCCCAGCTACTCAGGAGGCTGAGGCAAAATCACTTGAGCCTGGGAGGCAAAGGATGAGAGAGCCGAGATCCCACCACTGCACTCCAGCCTGGGTAATAGTGTGTGACCCTGTTTCAGAGGAAAAAAAGTTATTTAATATACATATATACATATATATATATATATGCATGTTGTATATATATCTCCTTTAACTAAATGTACTATTTTTTATGAATACCTACTTAGGAACTAAGAGATAAAGAGATTTAGCTGAAGGAACGGTCATCATGCTGTTGATTCTAATAGAAAATAAGAAAATCTAAGTGTCCTAAAATAGAGATTAGTAAAATATGTCACGCTGCACCCATAAAATAGATAATCACTCTTCAAATCACTGTCAAAGAGGAATGTATATTGATGAAAATATATGTTCATAGTTAAATTAGGGGAGGCAAAGGAAGCCAGTTGCCCATGTGTAAAGTATAAAACAATATTTATTTTGTTAAAAATATTTTGTACCTGTGTCTGTATATACAAACTAACACACACACACACACACAGAGAGAGAGAGAGAGAGAGAGAGGCAGAGAGAGAGAGAGAGGGAGAGAGAGGGAGAGAGAGAGAGAGAAAGAGAGAAAAAAAAAAGTTCTGGAAGTATGACCAAGGGTTTTTTTTAATTTTTAATCTTCAACTTTTATTTTAAGTTCAAGGGTACAAGATGTGCAGGTTTGTTACATAGATAAACGTGTGCCACGGTGGTTTGCTGCACAGATCATTCCATCATCTAGGTATTAAGCCCAGCATCCATTGGCTGTTCTTCCCAATGTTCTCTCTCCTCCCACTTCCCCCAACAGGCCCCAGTGAATGTCGTTCCCTCCCATGTATCCATGTATTCTCATCATGCAGCTCCCACTTACAAGTGAGAACAAGCAGTGTTTGATTTTCTGTTCCTGTATTAGTTTGCTGAGAATAATGGCTTCCAGCTCCATCTATGTCCCTGGAAATGGCATGATCTTGTTCCTTTTGATGGCTGCATAGTATTCCATGGTGTATATGTATCACATTTTCTTTATCCAGTCTATCAATGATGGGCATTTGGGTTGATTCCATGTCTTTGCTATTGTGAATAGTGCTACAGTGAACATACACATGCATGTACCTTTATAATACAATTATTTCTATTCCTTTGGGTATACACCCAGTAATGAGTTACCGAGTCAAATGGTAGTTCTGCCTCTAGGTCTTTGAGGAATCACCACACTGTCTTTCACAATAGTTGAACTAATTTATACTCCCACCAACAGTGTAAAAGTGTTCCTTTTTCTCCAGAATGTTGCCAGCATCTGCTGTTTTTTGACTTTGTGATAATTGCCATTCTGACTGGCATGTGATGTTATCTCATTGTGGTTTTGATTTGCATTTCCCTAATGATCTGCAATGTTGAGCTTTTTTTATATATGTTTGTTGGCCGCATGTATGTCTTCTTTTGAGAATTGTCTGCTCATGTTCTTTTCCCAATTTTTAATGGGGTTGTCTATTTTTTTTCTAGGAAATTTGTTTAAAAGTTCCTTGTAGACTCTGGATATTAGACCTTTGCCAGATGGCTAGATTACAAAAATGTTCTCCCATTTTGTAGGTTGTCTGCTCACTCTGATGATAGTGTGCAGAAGCTCTTTAATTAGATCCCATTCATCAATTTTTGCTTTTGTTGCAATTGCTTTTGGTGTTTTTGTCATAAAATCTTTGCCCATATCTATGTCCTGAATAGTATTGCCTAGATTTTCTTCTAGGGTTTTTATAGTTTTGAGTTTTATGTTTAAGTCTTTAATCTATCTTGAGTTAATCTTTGTATATGGTGTAAGGAAGGGGTTCAGTTGCAGTTTTCTGCATATGGTTACCCAGCACTCCCAGCACCATTTATGAAATAGGAAATCCTTTCTCTTTGCTTATTTTTGTCAGGTTTGTCGAAGATTAGATAGTTGTAGGTGTGCAGTCTTATTTCTGAGTTCTCCATTCTGTACCATTGGTCTATGTGTCTATTTTTGTATCAGTATCATGCTGTTTCAGTTACTGTAGCCCTGTAATATAGCTTGAAGTCAGGTAGCATGATGCTACCAGCTTTGTTCTTTTTGCTTAGGATTGTCTTAGCTATTCAGGCTCTTTTTTGGTTCCATATGAATTTTTAAACTTTTTTTTTAATGATTCTGTGAAGAATGTCAGTGGTAGTTTAATGGGGATAGCACTGAATCTATAAATTACTTTAGGTAGTATGGCCACTTTCACAATATTGATTTTTCCTATCCATGAGCATGAAATGTTTTTCCTTTTTGTATGTCCTCTCTGATTTCTTTGAAATGTACTTTATAGTTCTTAGTTCTCCTTGAAGTGGTCCTTCACTTCCCTTGTTAGCTGTATTCCTAGGTATCTTATTCATTCTGTAGCAATTGTGAATGGGAGTTCATTCAAGATTTGTCTCTCTGCTTGCCTGTTGTTTGACCAAGAGTTTTTCAGGGTTTTGTTTTGGTGAATGCTTGCCTTTACTTTGTTCATCTGTATTTTAAAATTTCTTTACCATGAGCATATTCTTTGTGATTTTAAAATTATGAAATTTTGCTTTATCTTATGTAAAGAAAACCATAGATTTTCTAACTCTGCTCAGCCTCATATATCTCTGGATGTGACCTTGCAGTGATTTAAAGTCAGCCATGGAGGCTCTCAAAGCACAGAAGATGCACAGTTATCTAGATTCCAATTGCCAGCCTCGTTCCCACCCTGACTCTGATGATTTCTACACAAGCTGCTAGTGCTGTGCCTCCCTGATTAATAGGAATTAGCTCCTGTAAAAGAAATGATTCCATACTAAAGCTAACTGGGGTCACCAGCAATTGGGCATGGGCTTCTTTACTGAGCCATACTTGCTGGCCTTTGTCTTCTTTGGGGAGGATGAGCAGCCAAAACCCTGTTTGCCTGCCCTTTGCCTTACCTTGACTCCTCGGGGGAAGTTGTCAGTACTCTATGAGTTCTATGGCAGGACTGGGCTACCAGCCTGTTGCCCTCTTCCCTAGCCCTCAGCTGCCACCTGCCCACACAAACCCAAGGCTGCTGGAGTGCAGCAGTCCCTTCTCCCCCAGCCAGTACCCTATGCTCTGTTCAAAATCCATCTGACCCTCTTCCTGCCTCCACCCAATAAAAACATCTGTTCCCTCATGGAGGGGAAAGACAGATCCGATGTCAATCACTTATAGTCACTATTACGGCCCAGGTGTAATGACTACATAGTCACATGGCTACATCGCACCAGCCCATGGAACCTCCCCAGCCTTTTGGCACAGAGATTGCAAACTCAGCCCACGGGCTGAATTCAGGGGCAAATGTATTTTGTTTGGCCCTTGTACTAGTTTTTTAAAACTTTGAATTTGTGGCCAAGATATAAATATCAAGAAAGTTTGCATTTAAAAGAAAATCTTGATTTCTAGCTTCTCTTAGTAGAAAAGTAACCCCACTGTCACCTTTCTTATCTTATAACAACATATGGCTATTGCTGAGAGGGGTCTGTGGGTCTCTGTACTTTGGAAAGGGGCAGAAATTTGAGTTCCTGTCAGCCTCTACCAGGATTGCTTCACCAGCATGGTACCTGTCTGGTCTCTAAAATATTTGCGTTTTCAAACTCTGCCTTCAGAATGCTGCAAGCCACTGAATAAGACCTCCTGGGTCAGCAGAAAGCCTGCAGAAGTCTCCAAAACATCCTACAAGAAACCACCTTCTCTACCTATGCTGGAATCTGGCCTAGACACTAGTGTCTATATCAGCAAAGAGTTCTGCCTGATGGATTGGGGGAGCTTTCTCTCTCACATATATCCATCTACTTAATTATCCTATTCTGAAAGGCTCAGTGGTCCATTAGGACACGGTAGTAAGGTAAGGTTTATCTTGCTACCTCTCTCCATCCTCCACTTCATTGTGCAGATAGAAGCTCTCACTCAGACAAGTAACCAGAGTTTTACACAGTCCTTTAGAGTTTGCACAATCCTGTACTATCCAGGATCTCCTTTAATCTTTGCAGTGGCCCTCTGTGGGGAGGAAGGTTCTGCTGTCTCCACAATTTGGAGATGAGGAAAGTAAAGCAAGGCTTGGAGAGGTGAGGTGCAGGTCTTCAACTCAGGTCTGCTGATGCCCCATGCCAGGCTCTACCCATCCAGCTGGGCTGTCAGATCAGAGTTCCTGCTGCAGCAACTCTCAGCAGCAGCATGCTGAGCAATAAGATGAAGGCAGGGCTGTGATTTTTCACAGAATTGGAGATTAGTTTGGGGAGTACTGAGCTACAAACAAAGCCAGAATTGCATTTTGGAGAAAGAGAAGAGGGTAAAAGTTACAAAAAAGAAGAAAAAAAGGAAAGACAGACAGACAAAAAATACACATATAAGCAAAAGATCACTATCCAGGTCTTACCCATATTCTCCTTTTATGATTGAAGGCTATACTTATTCCACAACAAGCCTCTAGACTACAGTTGCAGGATCCCCTGTCCAATGGGGGAAAAAAACATGCTTTGAGCAAAGCTGGGCAAGGCAGAAGGGTGATGTTGTCCTAAGAACTGAAGGCTCTGAAGGAAGTTTGAAGACACATCTTTGAGACTTTCAAGAGCATTTCCACAGACTCCTGCAAGACATGAAGCAGATGTCCATAATAAAATGGTATCCTGCTGGATCTCTGATGGAAGAAACAAACCGTGAAGCAAAACAACCTCTACATTAGATGGAACATTTCAGCTTAATGGTAAAAGAGAAAGCAGTAAGATCCAAAACTGGAATAATAATAATATAAACCTCAAAACAGCCTGACTTAGACAGTCTGTATTTATTTATTTAATTCAACAAATGTTATGTGTGTCTTCATGTGCAGGGCCTATGAGAGTTACCAAGAAGTCTAGGACAAGGTCAGTCCTCATGAGCTCACCATCTAATGGGTATGGTTCTTCAGGTTCCTTCAGGCAGCAGATTGACTTTTCCAAAAGTAATCAGCCACATGATAGTTCCGGTCATACATCTTTCAAAACCTTGCTACTCCTCTATCAAAAGGAGACTCTATTTCCCCTCCTTTAGCATCTGGATGGGCCTTTGTGACTGCCTTGACAAGTAGAATGTAGAAAACCTGATGCTGTACGACTTCTGAGGCTGTATCTTAAAAGATGGTGCTTTCCACCTGGTTCTTTTTGGAAGAGCCCTCACTCGTGGGTTGGCAGAGGCAGTGCCACCATGCTGTGAAGAATCTCAAACTCATCCATACGGAGAGACTTTTAGAGAGACCTGTGCGGAAAGGAACTGAGACCCCAGCCTCAAGCCAGCCTCAGTCACCAGATATGGGAGTGGATGGGCCTTCAGATGGGTGTAGCCTCTATCCTTCAAGTCTTCTGGCTGAGTCTCTAGACATCGTGGAGCAGAAACAAGTCATCCCTGCTGTGCCTTGTCTGAATTTATGACCCATAGGATCTGTAAGCCTGATAAATCATCTTATCCTAAATCTTGCAGTAAGTTGTTACTCAGCTATAGTAAGTGGAACATCTTGGTCTCTTGAAGTTTAGCATTTTAGAGCCAGGCAGACCTGTTTTTAAATCCCAGCCCTGCCATTTTCCAGTTGCAGGAGCCTGGCAAAGTTATTTAATCTTAGTGAGCCTCACTTCTCCTGTCTATAAAATTGGTGTAACATCTATCTCACACAGCTGCATTGAGAATAAATGCTGCAATGTGTATAAAGCAGCTAGCCTGGTACTGTAGAAACAGAGGGAAACTGCTGTGGGAAGTCTGGGAAAGGGGTCATCCCGAAGGACTAGAGTTGTCAGATAAGCATCCTTGAAACAGGCGAGATGAGTATGGCCTAGAACAGTCTGGCCAGAAGAAGAGGTGCAGGGCTTCCAGGTGGGCCAGACAGGGATCTCCCTGGAGGCATCCCCTCCCACCTTGTGTGCCATCTAGAGATGGGCTTTCCTGGCTCCCTGCTCCCAAGCCCTGCAGTCCCTAATCCAGGGCCACTTGACAGTCATTTGGAGCTTCTGCCTGTTCTGAAAACAATTCTGGCCCAAGCCAAGGGAAGAGTAATTTTGATGCCCTAGTGACATAGTTTCCACCCACTCTGTCCACCTTCTCCAAGAAACAGATGATCAAGGCTGCTGCTAAGAATCCAGGAAAAAATCCTGGCAACTGCCCAGGGACTCTCCCACCTCTCTGACCTCCTGCCCACTTCTGACCTGAGCTTTGTCTCGCTTCCATCCCCACACTGCTCTGCGCATTTATGGAAGAATCTTGGCTTCCCCAGCTTGAACTTAAACACCCTCTGAGGACTCCGGCTCCTCCGCAATCTTCTGGTCTTCCTGCCCAACTCTACCCTCAAAACCAGCCTAACCATACTAATAATAAGTAGCTACAATTTATTGACCACCCATGCCAGGCAATTCCTCACATTATTTCCTGTAAACTCCAGCAGCCTTCTGAGGCTGGTATTACTAGTCCCATTTAAGATGAAGAAATGAATGTCACTCAGAGAAATTAATTCATTAGCCCAAGGACATAAAGGAGATAGTGATAAAGGCTCTGGGATTCCCCAAATCAGCATTTTTTCTTTTTTCTTGAGATGAAGGCTTGCTCTGTCACCCAGGCTGGAGTACAGTGGCACAATCTCAGCCCACTACAACCTCTGCCTCCTGGGTTCAAGCGATTCTCCTACCTCAGCCTCCCAAGTAGCTGGGACTACAGGCATGCACCACCATGCCCAGCTAGTTTTTGTATTTTTAGTAGAGACAGTGTTTTCACCATGTTGGCCAGGCCGGTCTCAAACTCCTGACCTCAGGCAATCTGCCCACCTCGGCCTCCCAAAGTGCTGAGATAACAGTTGTGAGCCACTGTGCCCGGCCAAAATCAGTATATTCTTTTCTCTCTCTCTCTCTCTTTTTTTTCTTTTCTTTATTTTATTATTATTTTTTTTTTAAAAGGGTTTCACCATGTTGGTCAGGCTGGTCTTTAACTCCTGACCTCAAGTGATCAGCTCACCTTGGCCTCCAAAGTGCTTGGATTACAGGTGTGAGCCACCACACCCGGCTTCCAAATCAGTATATTCTTAACCCTGGCATCACACTCACTAACTCAGCCTACTTAGCACACACTCACCTTATAGCCTGCAGTTGTACCACGTCATTCCTCACAGCCTCCTCCCACCTCTGGCCTGAACTCCTTCCCTGAGACCCTGCAGAGAGCTCTCTGGACACTGTCCCTCTGGCACTGACTGCTTGTTTTTGTTCCTTCCTTTGCAGCCAGGACCCTCATCTCCAACAGCCAGGTTACCTGGGATGATGTGGGTGCTTTAGATGGATTTGCTGCAGGTGATGGGAAGAAGATAGGGTAGGGTGGGAGAACTACCACAGTGTCTTAAGAATGTAGAGGCAGGCTCTGGGTGTTGGCTTTCCCAGTCCTGGGCTTTCCTGAGATGTTACTGCAGGGCATCTGGTAGATAAGACCAGCAGCCTAGAAAATCTCAGATGCATGATTTTTATGGGGTGGGAAAAGAAAGTATGGCTGACTTTCCAGGCAGTCCTTCTCAGTTACTGCTGCTAATTATCAAAACAATTGTTAAACTATTTATTGGAAACTGCTCCCCTCAGTACAACTAAGTTAGAAGGTTACCTCCAACTATCAGGAATCTGAGACACTAGACAAAGTAACATGGAAGGTGATTAATAATTATTTGAATGAATAAGTGAATGCATGTATGCATGAACAAGTTCACTGGAAGTTCTACAAGGACAGATGCCAGATCTGCTTTGCCTGTCTCTGTACTTCCAGTTTCCAGCACTGTCTCCTGTAATAAATGCTTTGGGGGATGGGGATTATTATAGTCTGGGGTGAACTGATGAGGAGCTGGTCCTCAGGGGTGGCAGAAGGAAGGGCCATATGAAAGAGGCCTTGGGAAGTAAAAAAAAAAAAAAAAGGCAAATCAGATGACAGAGTTAGTCATAATGGTGGAGGAAAGAGAAAAAGACTAGGATGTCCCTGAGTTTAGAGAATAGAATACCAGGAGACACAGGAGACTCTGGCCCATCAGGCAGGAGAGGAAAGAGGGCAATGACTAGAAGGCACAGACCCAGTGTCAGCATCAGTGGATATGTGTCAGAGGACAGGAAGGAAGGCATGCTGAGCTCCAAGGCTGTCAGGATCTCCCAGGACAATGTATAGCAGGTAACTGACTAGACAGGCTACCCTCCAGGGAGTCCTTTGCAGAAGTGATAATTGAGGCTGATAGAGAAGGGAGGGGAGGAAGGAAGTCACTGGGGAGGAGGAGGAGGTGAAGTGCCAAAGAGGTAGGCACATTTAGCAGGAGAGAAAAATGCTCAACTGACACATAATGGCCATTTTCTGTGACGAGAAGGGCTTGCCATGTGAGGAAGGGGACTGGCGTGATGCTGTGAGGGGCCATTGACCAAAGTTGCAGAATTCTTAACTAAAGCTACAGGGACCCCAAGAACACAGGAGCAAGCAGAGACTGTGGGAAGAGACCCAGTGAGTAGAAGAAGGGGAGTCTGAAAGGCAGTCAAGTCAGAAAGGCCAAAAGCAGTATCAAAAGATCAAAGCCAGTCTGGGAAATAAAGAAATTCCCTGGTCAGGAGATTCCAGGGCCAACTTAGAAAGGCTAGACAACTGTATAGGGCAGAGGGGCTCAAAAGACCAGAGAGTCAGCGTGGCCTCAAAGAGAAAAACCAGGACCAGAAAGACAAAACCATAGGGATGCAAATTCTAGCCCAGTAGCAAGTATTTTTTGCATCCCAAGATGGGACAGAGTAACCAAGATGTGAATTTCCCCCTCACTTGGGATATTTGACCCAAGGCTGGACGCCCATTGGAAGGGATGCACAGAGCACACTGGCTTCATCTAGGGTATTTCATCAAAGGACATTTAGGGTTGGTCCTGCCTTGAGACTCCTATTCTCAGCAGCCACCCTGTCACTCTTCAGTATGTCTATCACCCTTCATTCATGTTCAGCACTGCCTTTTCGCCAGCTCATAGCTTCCTTTTTACCTATTAATTTATAATCTCACTCCCTACCTCCAGCCACTGTGTTATTATCTATTACTACAAAACAAATTGTTATGGACTGCTTATTTATTTGTGTCCTCCCAAAATTCATATATTGAAGCCCTAATCCCCATCAGGATAGTATTAGGAGGTGAGGCTTTCGGGAGTGATTCAATTTAGATTAGATCGCAAGGGGAGAGTCCCCATGATAGGAGTAATATCCTTAAAAGAAGAGAAAGATGGCCAGGCACAGTGACTCATGCCTATAATCCCAGCAGTTTGGGAGGCCCAGGTGGGAGGATCACATGAGATCAGGAGTTAGAGACGCAGCCGGTCAACATGGTGAAACCCCATCTCTACTAAAAACACAAAAAAATTAACCAGGTGTGGTGGCACATATTGGTAATCCCAGCTACTTGGGAGGCTGAGGTGGGAGGATTGCTTGAACCCAGGAGGTGGAGGCTGCAGTGAGCCGAGATCATGACACTACACTTCAGTCTGGGCGATGGAGCAAGACTCCATCTTAAAAAAAGAAGAAGAGACTAAGGCCCTGTGTCTTTCGCTCATGTTAGGACACAGTAAGAAGGTGGCTGTCTATAAGCCAGGAAGTGGACCCTCACCAGACACTGGCTCTGCCAGCACCCTAATCTCAGAGTTCCCAGCCTCCAGAACCATGTGAAATAAATGCTGTTTTTAAGCCATCTAGTCAATGGTATTTTGTTTTAGTTCTCGGAACTGACTAAGCCAGAAACTGCCCCAAAACATAATAACTTAACATTAAAAACATTTACTATCTCATAGTTTCTGTGGGCCAGGAATCCAGGAGTGGCTAGCTAGAGCTTATGGCTTTGAGTCTCACAGGCTGCAATCAAGTCTTGGCTGGGGCTACACATGCCCTCAAGGCTCAACTAGAAGGATCTGCTTCCTAGCTCACCCTTGTGGACACTGGACTGAGGCCTCAGTTTCTCATGAGCTGTTGGTGACCACCCTCAGTTCCTTGCCATGTATGCCTCTCCATAGAGGATCTCACAACAGGGCAGCAAGCTTCATCAGAGCAAATGAGAGGGCAAGAGACAGAGAGGGCTATTGAGATAAAAGGCAGTCTTTTGTAGCCTAATCACAAGTGACATCCCATCACTTTTGCCATATTCTGTTTCTCAGAAGCAAGTCACTAGGTCCAGACCACATTCGATAGCGAGGCTGTGGCTGCCAGGAGTCATGGTTCTCATTGAGAACCACATCAGAAGCGCCGTGCCATGCTCCTGCACCCACCCATCCCCAAAGGCAAGCTCCATGACAGCAGGAACCTCATCTATCTTGTTCTCTGCCCTACCCCAGTGCCCAACTCCTAGTAGATGTTTGATATTTATTTTTTAAGGAATAAACAAAGTAACCAAACTATAAACTCCAGGAGCTCTCAGTCAGTATGGCACCCTTGAATACATGCCTGTGATTTTTTTCAAATTTTATTTTTAATTGACAAGTAATTGTATATATTTATGGGATACAATCTGATGTTTTGATATATGTATACAATATGGAATGATTAAATCAAGTTAATTAACATGTTCACCACCTCACATACTTATCATTTTTGGCAGAGTGTGAACATTTAACATCTATTCTCTCAGCAATTTTGAAATATACATTACTAAATGCTTGTTGAATGAATGAATGACCTGAATGTCCTTTGGTGAACATTTGGCACAGTCCCTAAATCACTAGATAAAATAAATTTAGGAGACTGAGTGGCTTCATGAGTACCATGAAAAATAAGAGGTTTTTTTTTAGATATAATTACCCATAAATCCTCGTTCCCAACCATGTGTCCATGGCACCATTTTGCAGATGCTTAAATAACTTAGAAATCTCCCTGGAAGATATGTGGCAAGAGAGCTTGCTGCCCCTAGAGATAGGAATGGGAAGCAGACCTTTATCCTCTTACCAGGTTGTGGCAGGGGCTCCAGAGAGTTTACATTTTAAATTTGCATAATTGTTTCCCCTTGATTGGCTCCCCTTCCTGCTAAGGCTAGTGTCCTGAAGATGCATGTCCAAATGACAAGTATATTGCCAATGCAGATCAGATCTGTGCATTGCTGCTGCTGCTGCTGCTGCTGCAGTCAGCTGATTGGCAAGCCTATTAAAATACAAAGAGAGCCCCAAATGAGCAACTTTGGGGACCTGTAAGGGGAGGCTGGCAAGAACATGTCTTCCCACCCCCACTCCACCCTCCACCACAGCTGTTAATTGCAAACAGGAGCCTTGATAAATGAAATTGAAAACAGATAAACAACTCAACCTGTGTTTATTAAAGAAATAGCAAATGGCAAGACTCCAGCAAGGATAAGCTTCACTATAATCAGTGTATTTATTTCACCAGGAAAAAAAAAAAAAAAAAAAAAGAAGTCTGTCTGGGCTGCTTTTAAGGCTGATAAACTCATTATGCTAAGTTTCAGCCTCCATAGAACTGAGGTTTTTCTATATGTTAATTCATTTCAATAAATAATTATTCTATTTGGTTGAGGAAACACATGTCTCCATAATTTAATAATTGGGAGAGTTATTACATGTGATTAATAGAAGTCATAAACTAATATTGAGAGTTTAAAATCTTTTTTTTTTTTCACTTTGAGCAGATATAATAAAGAGGGTTGATGGGAAGGCAGGGAAGATTCTCCTCCCCTTCACCCTCACCTACTTCTCCTTTACTTTTTAGGGTTAGAAAAGCAGTGATTGGAACAGGGGAAGATTGTCTTTCTTCTCCACCTGAGGTCTAAGTCTGATACGTGGCCTGCCTCTCTTTGGAGCTTTGAAATGTGCCTCAGTGTGTCTGTGTGTGTCTGTACGTAAGACGTGAGAAAGGAAGAAGAAAGAGAAGAAGAAAGGGAAGAGGACTAAAAAGAGAGACAAGGAGAGAGGCAAGAATTTAAGTGACTGGTTCCTCCAGGCTAGAGGCTCCCAAATACTCATCTGAGCCCGGACCTGTCTCTTCACTGTGGGTCAGTGAAGTTTACCCCAGTCCTCAGTGAAATGGGAAAAAAATTAGAACAATGTAGTAACTTTTTCATAGAGCCAATATGTATCCAATGTTTTAAAATTCTAGGATCACCCTTCACACAATTCAAGTGTTTAAATGCCCTTTTATGAAATAACAATTGTTGGTAATATCTTTCTCCATCTCCTTACTTGGAAAAATCAAAAGCTGGTAACTTTTAACCACTTCCCCACAATACTTTTTGGTGTTTTTAGTTTCAAAATTTATTAATATCAAGTCTGTAAAGCTTCAAAGTATTAGAATCAGAGAGAACCATTTGGTCTCAAGAGTAAAACCACCCTGATCCAGATTTCCAAATCTGATTTTTCTGGGCTACTTCCTTGTTCAGTAAATGGGTGAACTCATTAACCTACATATTAATCCAGCAATTCAAAAATATTAATTGAGCATCTACTGTGTAATAAGCACCATTCTTAGCACTGATGCTAAAGCAACCAATGTATTTTCATTAACCTACATATTAATCCAGCAATTCAAAAATATTAATTGAGCATCTACTGTGTAATAAGCACCATTCTTAGCACTGATGCTAAAGCAACCAATGTATTTTCATTAACCTACATATTAATCCAGCAATTCAAAAATATTAATTGAGCATCTACTGTGTAATAAGCACCATTCTTAGCACTGATGATAAAGCAACCGATGTATTTTAGTAAACAGTCATCCATTTTGTTGAAGGAGTGTTACCCCTATAAATGCAGAGATTTCCTATATGTGACTGCTATAGTTTGGATATTTGTCCCCAAATCTCATGTTGAAATTTAATCCCCAGTGTTGGAGGTGGGGCCTAATGGGTGGTATTTGGGTCATGGAGATGGATCCCTCATGAATGGCTTGGTGCCCCCTTGAGGTAATGAGTTCTCTGTTGGTTCCCAGGAGCACTGATTGTTATAAAAAGCCTGGTACCTCCCTCCCCCTCCTTGCTTTCTGTCTCACCACATGATCTCTGCACACACCAGCTCTCCTTCCCCTTCTGCAGTGAGTGGAGACAGCCTGAGACCCTCACCAGAAGCCACACCCTCAACAAATGCCAGCTCTATACTTCTTGTACAGCTTGCAGAACTGTTGGCCAAATAAACCTCTTTTCTTTATAAATCATCCAGCCTCAGGTATGCCTGAGTCCATAGCAACACAAATGGACTAAGACAGTGACTGAGGCAACATCTACAGTGCCTGGTTCTTACAAGGGTCAACACATATTTGTTGGCTAAATGAATAAATGTACTATACATGGTTGTTATGAAATAATAGATATGCAAGATGTTTACATATTTCAATATTGTCATTTTTCCTGCTGAGAAATGGACATTTCATGCCCAGGTAGGCCTAGCAGAGAAATCCTAAGTATCAATGGCTTACAAGAAGCTACCTGAACTGGCACCCCATTATAATTCCAGACACGTTGGCTACTGTATTAGTTCATTTTCACACTGCTGATAAAGACATACCTGAGTCGGGTAATTTATAAAGAAAAAGAGATGGCTGGACTCCTCTTTTTCATGTGGACTTACCATTCCACATGGCTGGGGAGACCTCACAATCATGGTGGAAAGCAAAAGGCACGTCTTACATGGTTGCAGGTAAGGAAAAATGAGAGCCAAGTGAAAGGGGTTTCCCCTTATAAAATCATCAGATCTTGTGAGACTTATTCACTACCATGAGAACAGTGTGGGGGAAACAACCCCCATGATTCAATTTTCTCCCTGGGTCCCTCTCATGACACACGGGGATTATTGAAGCTACAGTTCAAGATGAAATTTGGGTAGGGACACACCCTAACCATATCAGCTACCCAGCTCCTCTAAATCCCCACCAAGGACCCATTGGCTCTTCCCAGCCCTAGCCCCAGATCCCTGTCTTGCTCTCTGACCCCTGATGTACTGATCTCAGCCATTTTCAGTCCTAACCTTTCCCAGTCCTGCCATATACATCTGCTCTGGTCAGAGGGATGCCTGTCTACCAGTCCACCATCCAGCTCAACTAGAATCTGCTTCAGACTGGGACACGTTGGTTTCGGCAGAGGCTTGGGGGCTGGGGCTGCATCTTGTCCAACATGCCTCCTCTTCCCTAAGGATATAGTGAATCTAATAAAGTACAAGCTCTGCTACTTTGCAGGCACTAGCATCCTAAGCCAGGATCGCTCTTCTTGTGAAAGTGGCACACCTAGAAGCCTCAGAGGGGTAAAAGCTTCAAGTCACACTAACTCATTCAAATACGTTTAATTTGTATCTAATATGCCTAATGTACGTAATAAATGGGAGTCATGTTTCTGGGCACTGGGCATATAGCAATAAACAAAGCAGGCAAAGATCTGTGGCCTTGTGATGCTTCATTTCCAACAGACAGATAGAAATGCATATACAATAAAAAGCCAAGGAGCGATCAGTGTTATGGAGAAAAACAAGGCAGGCCATGAGGGCAGAGAGGGCCTCTCTGAGGAGGTACATTCGAGGTAGACAGTGGGGGAAAGGCATGTCAGGTAGAGGGAACAGCAAGTGCAAAGGCCTTGAGGCCTAAGTATATGAAATGTTTTAGAAATGGAAAAAGGCGGCCAGTGAAGTGACATTCAAGGGGCTACAGAGTAGAAGAGAGAAGGGAGTGGGCAGCCAGTTCACATGGCAACTTGTGGCCCATGTGAGGCCTCTGGATTTATTCTCAATATTTAGGGAACCAATAACACATTTGCTGATAAATTAAAAGCAATAAGAGTCTTGAGCTGAAACCTGGCCTGGCCAACATAGTCATGAAAGAAGCAGCCCATCTTCAGAGAATTCCTTCCAGCCCTTTCTTCCTCTTGCACTCTCCAGCCCTGACTTGACCCTTCTGCCCTCGCCCCAGGTCTCTTGCCTCTCCTTAGCACTATTCATTTAGTCACTGACTCATCAGCAAACAATCCTGGAGGTAGGGGATGAGAATTAAGTGCTAAGCACCATGCCATGCCCAGGACTGGTTACTAGGATGTACACAACCAGAAGGCAGCCTGGCTTGAGATCATACTGGCCATGAGCTCAGAGGAGCTGATTCTATCCAGCTTTGCCATTTAACAGACTTTGTTTTTAAATAGAAACTGCAATAACTGCTCTGCTGTCATGCAGTGCTGAGGAGCCAGTGATGAAACTGGAGTGGCAGTGCTTCAGGTAAACTGTAGAGTGAGGTGCCCATGTCAGCAGCTCATGCCAAAGTGATTATAATAAGCTCTAAACCTGCCTACAGGACCTCACTCTTGCAGCTAAGTGCCTTCATAAACACCATTCTTTCTTACTTCCATGAGTCCTGGGCCCCAGAAATGTCACGTCTCCATTCCCTCCTTCAATCTCCCCTAACCTCACTGTTGCTCTGCTCTAGGAAATTATGATCTTCCAGATCCCAGAGGTGACAGAACTTGCACGACAAGTGTAGGGCATGGCCTAGTGTGTGACACACCCAGCACTATGCTAGCACCTTCTGCAGACACATACCTCAACAGCCTCACCCCACAGACAGAACACACACACACTGCACCAAAGGGGCCCTTGGTCACATACCTATCCTCTGCTTAACTGATCAGCTGATCCATGTAATGGGAATGATGAAAGAGCATTTGTTTATCCATTCATTCATTCGGTGAGTCATCAAACCTTCCTTCAGAGGCTTCTCTGGGCCAGCTCTGTGGTAGGTCCCGAGGCTCCAGCCATGACCTCTATGACCTGGCCCTGGTATATGGAGGCCTGAAATCTACCTGGGACAGACTCTGGAAGACTGCTTTATGGCTGTGGTCCTCTCATCAGCAAGTAGGGAGCTATGGGGAACTGTATCCATCTGAGGGGTCAGTGATGGCAAGGGTGCCTCCAAGGTAATGTCTGTGTCAACTGTCTTGAAGACTATGTTTGCCATTTTGAGTGGTCCATGGGACAAACTGCCTTTCTCCATAGAGGCGGCCACCTCTCCAGCCCAATAGCAGACAGTGAATCAAGTAAGCAGGAATTTCATTCTGCCCTGCCATGCTATGTCAGTTTATGACCTTGGATAAAACCCTTCTGCTCCCTGAGCCCCCAACTGCCACAGCAAGGACTGCAGAAGACAAACATTCCTACAAACTTCTCTTGTCGTAGACCCCTTCTCATTACTTTTGCCCTATGCTGCCCTACCACCTTGATTCACTGCATTTCATTTAAGTTACCTATGTGATCCTTAGTGTGAGCTAGGACATGTTGTAAGGGCTTACATGAACTAACTCATGAAGTGGGTACTACCATTGTTCCTTAAAGATAAGGAAACCTCAGCAGAGTGAAGAACTTACCCACTGTCTCACAGCTGGTAAGTGTGGTGCTGGGAGTCTGACCATGCATCTGTCTTCAGAGTCCATTCTCTTAACTATTATGCTATGCTGCTTCCCTGAACAATTTTCTTTAAATAGATTCACTTTTTTTAACATCATTTTAAAAAACCATTATGACCATTAATTGAAAACTTATATGACTTGCCATAAATAGAAGAGACATTAAAATGCATGACTATTACATTTAAAACCCAATATTCCTCCAACTGACTCCTAAGATCATCTCTCAGATCACTGGGGACACCTGGGGAGGAAGCACTAATGGCCTTTCTGACATTTTAGGTACCTGCAAGCCTCCCAGGAAAAAGCTTGGGGGCAGACAGCCTTTATGCCTCTCTGGCCCTCCTCTCCTGACTACAATAGTGCCACTCAGCAACATGCAAGGTAAAGGCTTCAAGGAACTTGGCTACCATCAGCCTGGGGCTTCAGTAACTCACCTGCCAATCCCTGGGCATGAGGCACCCACTCAGGGGCTAGTGACAGCCTAACCAGAGGCTCTCTTTGCTCTCTGCTTTCTGGAGTGACGACCCACTGGAGGCATGTCCAATCTCTGCCAGAGTAATGGACAAGTCTCCACTGTACCCAGTGATGCCAGCAGAAACTGCAGGGGCAGGAGGTGGGGCGGGTGTGGATCCCAGCATGACTCCTGGGCTTCTGCCAGGAAGGTATTCTGAGGATAGCAATCTGTGAATTCTACCAGTCATGCCCCTGAACTCGCACCAGCACTTCATTAAAAAAAACCAAGGCTTGATTAAACAGTTTCAGGCATAGTGGACTTGACATCATCTTTCTAGGTCTCAGCCTCTTCCCACTGCATTTGCTCACTTGCTCTGAGCTTCATAAAGCCATAAGTGGCTATACCTTCTTCCTTCGCACCTGCCTGTAGCCATGCCACTGTGACTCCATGTTCAAGGTAAGCCTGGTCCAGGGCTCCACCCTGAAGAATGTGTTGGAGGCCCTTAAGGACCTTATCAGTGAGGCCTGCCAGGATATTAGCTCAAGCAGCTGAATGTGTACAGCATGGACTCATCCTGCATCTCCTTGGGGCAGCTCACCCAGCACTCAAAGGACTTCAACATATGCTGCTGCAACTGCAACCTGGCCATAGCCATGAACCTCATCGGTATGTTCAAAATACTAAACTGTGCTAGCAATAAAGATGTCATGACATTTGGGGCTGAAGATAATGCAGACACCCTAGCACTAGCACTTGAAGCACTAAATTAGGAGAAAGTTTCAGACTATAGAATGAAGCTAATGGATTTGGATGTTGAACAGCTTGGAATTCCAGAACGTGAGTACAGCTGTGTAGTAAAGATGGCTGCTGGTGAATTTGCATGCATATGTCGAGATCTCAGTCATATTGGAGATGCTGTTGTAATTTCCTGTGCGAAAGATGGTGTGAAATTTTCTGCAACTGGAGGACTTGCAAATGGAAACATTAAATTGACACAAATAAGTAATGTTGATAAAGAGGAGGAAGCTGTTACCATAGAGATGAATGAATCAGTTCAGCTAACTTTTGCACTGATGTACCTGAACTTCTTCACAAAAGCCACTCCACACTCTTCTACAGTGACACTCGGTATGTCTGCAGATGTACCCTGTGTAGAGCATAACATTGTTAATATGAAACATTTAAAGCAAATACTACTTGCCTCCCAATATTGAGGATGAAGAAGGATCTTAGGCATTCTTAAAATTCAAGAAAATAAAACTAAGCCTTTCAGAACTGCTTCTGAGATGTCCGTATATACTGAAGTATTTTCTGTCACCAAATTTATGCTTCTGAGTACATATGTAGGAATAATTTTCTGCACATAACCTATTTTTCTCTATTCCCTATAATTTTTTTATTATTATACTGTAAGTTCTGGGATATATGTACAGAGCATGCAGGTTATACAGGTATACATGTGCCATGGTGGTTTGCTGCACCCATCAACCTGTCATCTAGGTTTTAAGCCCTACATGCATTAGGTATTTGTCCTAATGCTCTCCCTCCCCTTCCTCCCCACCCCGCAACAGGCCCCAGTATGTGATGTTCCCCTCTCTGTGTCCATATGTTCTCATTTATGAGTGACAACATGTTCCCACTTATGAGTGACAACATGTGGCATTTGGTGTTCTGTTGCTGTGTTAGTTTGCTGAGGATAAGGGGTTCCAGCTTCATCCATGTCCCCACAAAGGACATGAATTCATCCTTTTTTATGGATGCATAGTATTCCCTAGTGTATATGTGCCACATTTTCTTTATCCAGTCTATCATTGATGGGGACTTGGGTTGGTTCCATGTCTTTGATATTGTGAATATTGCTGCAATAAACATATGTGTGCGTGTGTCTTTGTAGTAGAATGATTTATAATCCTTTGGGTACATACCCAGTAATGGGATTGGTAGGTCAAAAGGTATTTCTGGTTCTAGATCCTTGAGGAATCGCCACATTGTCTTCCACAATGGTTGAACTAATTTACACTCCCACCAACAGTATAAAAGCGTTCCAATTTCTCCACATCCTCTCCAGCATCTGTTGTTTCCTGACTTGTTAATGATTGCCATTCTAACTGGTATCTCATTGTGGTTTTGATTTGCATTTATCTAATGACCAGTGATTATGAGCTTTTCTTCATATGTTTGTTGGCCACATAAATGTCTTCTTTTTGAGAAGTGTCTGTTCGTAACCTTCACCCACTTTTTGATGGGGTTGTTTGGGTTTTTTGGTAAATTTGTTTAGGTTCCTTGTAGATTCTGGGTATTAGACCTTTGTCAGATAGATAGATTGCAAAACTTTTCTCCCATTCTGTAGGTTACCTGTTCACTTTGATGATAGTTTCTTTTGCTGTGCAGAAGCTCTTTAGTGTAATTAGATCCCGTTTGTCAGTTTTGCCTTTGGTTACAATTGCTTTTGGTGTTTTAGTCATGAAGTCTTTGCTCATGCCTATGTCCTGCAGGGTATTGTCTAGGTTTTCTTCTAAGGTTTCTTTGGTTTTAGGTCTTATGTTTAAGTCTTTAATGCATCTTGAGTTAATTTTTATATAAGATGTAAAGAAGAGAGTTCCAGTTTTAGTTTTCTGCATATGGTTAGCCATTTTTTCCAGCATAATTTATTAAGCAGGGAATCTATTCCCCATTGCTTGTTTTTGTCAGGTTTGTTGAAGATCAGATGGTTGTATATGTGTGGTGTTGTTTCTGAGGCCTCTGTTCTATTCCATTGGTCTATATATCTGTTTTGGTTCTAGTACATGCTGTTTTGGTTACTGTAGCCTTGTGTGTAGTTTGAAATCAGATAGCATGATGCCTTCAGCTTTGTTCTTTTTGCTTAGGATTGTCTTGGCTATACAGGCTCTTTTTTGGTTCCATATGAAAGTTAAAGTAGTTTTTTCTAGTTCCGTGAAGAAAGCCAATGGTAGCTTGATGGGGATAACATTGAATCTATAAATTACTTTACTTTGGGCAGTATGGCCATTTTCATGATATTGATTCTTCCTATCCATAAGCATGGAATTTTTTTCTATTTGCTTGTGTCCTCTCTTATGTCCTTGAGCAGTGGTTTGTAGTTCTCCTTGAAGAGGTCCTTCACGTCCCTTATAAGTTGTATTCCTAGGTATTTTATTTTCTTTGTAGCAATTGTGAATGGGAGTTCATCATGATTTGGCTCTCTGTCTATTATTGGTGTATAGGAATGCTTGTGATTTTTGCACATTGACTTTGTATCCTGAGACTTTGCTGAAGTTGCTTATCAGCTTAAGGAGATTTTGGGCTGAGAAAATGGGGTTTTCTAAATATACAATTATGTCATCTACAAAGGCAGAGAATTTGACTTCTTCTTTTCCTGTTTGAATACCCTTTATTTCTTTCTCTTTCCTGATAGCCCTGGCCAGAACTTCCAGTACTATATTGAATAGGAGTGGTGAGAGAAGGCATCCTTGTCTTGTGCTGGTTTTCAAAGGGAATCCTTCCAGCTTTTGCTCATTCAGTGTGATACTGGCTATGCGTTTATCATAAATAGCTCTTATTATTTTGAGATATGTTCCATCAATACCTAATTTATTGAGTGTTTTCAGTATGAAGGGGTGTTGAATTTTATTGGTCTTTTCTGCATCTATTAAGATAATCTTGTGGGTTTTGTCATTGGTTCTGTTTATGTGATGGATTATGTTTATTGAATTGCATATGTTGAACCAGCCTTGCATCCCAGGGATGAAGCCAACTTGATCGTGGTGGATAAGCTTTCTGATATGCTGCTGGATTCAGTTTGCCAGTATTTTATTGAGGATTTTCACATCACTGTTCATCAGGGATATTGGCTTGAAATTTTCTTTTTTTGTTGTGTCTCTGCCAGGTTTTGGTATCAGGATGATGCTGGCCTCATAAAACGAGTTAGGGAGGATTCCCTCTTTCTCTATTGTTTAGAATAGTTTCAGAAAGAATGGTAGCAGTTCCTCTTTGTACCTCTGGTAGAATTCGGCTGTGAATCCATCTGGTCCTGTGCTTTTTTTGGTTGGTAGGCTATTAATTACTGCCTTAATTTCAGAACTTATTATTGGTCTATTCAGGGATTCAACTTCTTCCGGGTTTAGTCTTGGGAGAAGGTATGTATCCTGAAATTTATCCATTTCTTCTAGATTTTCTAGTTTATTTGCATAGAGGTGTTTATAGTATTCTCTGATGGTAGTTTGCATTTATGTGGGATCAGTGGTGATATCCCCTTTTTTATTTTTTATTGTGTCTATTTGATTCTTCTCTCTTTTCTTCTTTATTAGTCCGGCTAGTGGTCTATCTATTTTGTCGATCTTTTCAAAAAACCATCTCCTGGATTCATTAATTTTTTTGAAGGGTTTTTTGTCTCTCTATCCCCTTCAGTTCTGCTCTCATCTTAGTTATTTCTTGTCTTCTGCTAGCTTTTAAATTTGTTTGTTCTTGCTTCTCTAGTTCTTTTAATTGTGATGTTAGGGTGTCAATTTTAGATCTTTCCCGCTTTCTGATACGGGCATTTAGTGCTATGAATTTCCCTCTTAACACTGCTTTAGCTGTGTCCCAGAGATTCTGGTACATTGTGTCTTTGTTCTCATTGATTCCAGCTAACTTATCTATTTCTGCCTTAATTTCATTATTTACCCAGTATTCATTCAGGAGCAGGTTGTTCAATTTCCACATAGTTGGGTGGTTTTGTATTCTCTGTAATTTGTTTAAAGAATAAAGTCTAAAGTCAAATCTGGTCTTGTTAACCTGAACTACTTTTGCCTTACTTAGAGATACATCTTATGATATTTACAATATAAAGGGGTCTTGACTCTAAATTCAAATTTAAGAATTGCTTTTGAATTTAAATAAAGTTACCTGAATGTCAAATGTCACCGGGCAGTGCTGTCATTTGGACCAGGACTGTTGCAAGTATCTACTGAATTCTCAGCTAAAGCTACCATTTCATGTAAATGTTTTTTTAGTCTAGAGCATCCTGGTGAAAGTCAAAAATACTTCAAACACAGTAGATTACCAGTTATTGGGGGGGATCTGTCAAGTTTATTTTGTTCTTATTCTAACTGTGCTCAAGTAACAAGCAGGGAGAGTAAAACAAATCCTACGTATTTCATCATTCTGTCATTTCAGTCAGCAAAAATTAATACTCTTCGGAAGTCTAATGTACCCAAAGTCTTGTGGACTTTATAAGACTATATAGGTCACATTTCTTTTCAGCCTGGGGTGTCTTTTACAAGAGCTTTGGAAGTTTCGGTAGATATTTGATGGGGCCCGAGAAATATGGTTGTGAAAAAAATTCTCTAGTATAAGTACCCCTCTTTGTGACTTCACTCCCTTAAAGGATGAAGATGTCTTAAATTCCATGGATGCTGGACACAACCAAGAAAGCAAAAAGGCCATGAAGTCGTAAAGAAAGACTTTAAAACATCCCCGGTATATTTTGTGTTTAGTAGACTAAATGACTGATTTCTTTCTTGTATTACTTGAACTGAGTTATAGTTACAGACATTACAATTAACTTTATTAAATAGCTGATATTCATTTACCTACAGTGTGCCTGTGAGTAGGGAAGGAGGGCTGCAAAGGGGAATTTTTCGGGGTGATGAAAATATTTTATCTAGATTGGTGATGATTCCAGGAGTGTATGCTTTTTTCAGAACTCATCCAATTGTACTTTATGTGTGTAAATTACACTTTAATAAACCTGACTTTTAAATAACCAAGGTTTTTCTTGCATTGGCACTGGAGGGGAGAAAAGTGAGGAATTGGCACAAAACAAAAAGGCCTTCCATGAAACAGTTTTCTTTAACTTGGAGCACACATTCACCTGGGGAAGATGTTTGGGGAACCAAATTATACATGTGCCATTGAGCAGCAGGCTGGAGGCTCGGGGGCATGCTTGAGTTACTGAGGTAAGAGAAACTGAGCTGAAATCCCCCAAAATAAAGTGTGAGTCCTCTCTCTATCACTTGGGCAAGTGTGTGTGTGAGACCTCCTCTCTTGGTCTCTATGTCCTCATCTCTAAAATGGGGATAATATCCTGGGCCCGCCCAGCTCAGAGCCCATTTCTTGGGACTGCGTGAGAGGATGGCTCTGAACATGCCCTGGAAGCAGTGAAGCTCCCTGTGGATGGGGGCATTTGAGAGGACGAGGAATTAACCACCCTCACCGGGTGACACCAAACCTGGTGTCAGGGACCAGAGCAGCTGGTATTAGGGTCTGCCCTCTGAAAATAAGGGAGTAGTCCTGCTCACTTCCATGGCAGTAATAACTTGTCAAATAATGTATTATTTGAGCCATAAGATAACCAGACTCACAAAAGGGTAGAATGCCAATGAAATAAAATCTTTGTTTATGCAGGAATGGAAATTTTTTAAACTCCTTATTTTGTTCTGGAATAAAATATGTTTGATTTCCATTGCGACTAGTTTACTAAGTAAAATTTGGCCAAGAGGCATTGGAGGGGGTGGTTCAGGGAGGCAGGGAAACACTTTAGTTCAGTTGGAAATTTCAATAGATGACAGATACTTGGTTCAGTTTAGGTTCCAAGCCGGAGGGTTGTTTGCCCAGCTTGGGTTTAGAGGCTATTACATTTGCAGTCCACTGGCCTTTTGTAATGGGGTTTGGCTAAGCAAGTGACTCTCCCCATAGGATTCACTAGTCTGCTTCACACTTTTGTATTCTATGTAGACTGGGGGTTGTTTTCCAATGAGAAGATGTAGGTAAAATGCCATTGTCAGGAGGCTCCTAATTTCATCCTATGTATCTCACTTAGAATCAGAGTATACTCTCATCATAATGTGCTTTTTCAGTATGTTTGCAAGTCAGAATCCATTTGATGGATGACATTCAGGTTTGGCTGTAACCACTAAGAGAATAAGCTCGTACAATGGCTTACCCAGACACACAGGGGGCATCTATCCACTGCTTCATTCATTCACTCAACAGACATTTGTTAAACTCCTACTGTGCTAGGCTTTCTCCCAAACAATTGGAAAATGAGGATACTTAAGACTTAGTTTCTGATCTCAAGGAGTCCATAGTTAAGTGAGAAACAAGCCCGCAGAGAGATATATTACCATATAGGGGTGTTAACAGTTATAGTCAACACCCACACCAGGAGCAGGACAGGGATGAAAAGTCCAAACATCAGTTCATGCTTCACAGAAGAGGTAACCCCTGGTCTAGACCTCAAAAGATGAGTAGAAGTTCACCAGCTAAATGACACTGCACTCTGATTCTTACTTGTTTACTAGTGAATGGGTGTATTTATTTCTTCATGTGCATACACACATACACACACACACACACACACGCGCACGAACACACACAAATGCCATTAACTTTGTGTTCTTCATTGCTAACCAGAGAGAAAAACTCAGCAAGAAAAGGATCATTGATATCTGATATAGTTTGGATATTTGTTCCCACCCAAATCTCATATTGAATTGTAAACTCCAATGCTGGAGGTGGGACCTGGTGGGAGATGTTTGGGTCACAGGGGTGGATCCCTTAAGGCTTGGTGCTGTCTTTGTGATAGTGAGTTCTCATGAGATCTGGTCATTTAAAAGTGTGTGGCACCTACCCCTCCCCCCACCTCCAATTCTCTTTCTCTCTTGCTCCTGCCTTCACCATGTGGTATGCCTGCTTCCACTTCACCTTCTGCCATAAGGAAAAGCTCCCTGAGACCTATCCAAGAAGCCTAGCAATGTCAGCACTATGTTTGTACAGCCTGAAGAACAGTGAGTGAATTAAACCTCTCTTTATAAACCACCCAGTCTCAGGTATTTCTTTATAGCAACACAAGAACAACCTAATACAATACCACACATAATCCTTCTTCCCCTGACAAGCCAAGGCCCTGCGATGGGCTGAGATGACAGCTACAAGCGGGAAAGGCTACTTCCAGTGATAGCAAATAAGCAAAGAAAGTTCATTTCAGATTCTACTGGCTTACGATGGGTAGCCCCATGACAGCCAAATAGCCTTGACTTTGAGGAAAAGCAAGAAGTCGAAACCCTAATATCAGTTACTATCAAGACAAAAAGGTAATTATGGCATTTGGTCTGCAAGTATCAAAGAGCTAAGTAATGTATGACCTTGCCAAAGGGCAGGGATTATGTCATGAGGATGTGTTAGGAACTTGGGCTCCACTACTCAGTATCAGAGGAGCTGGAGAGGAGGGAACTTAATTTTCCCAACAAGCAGGGAAGGCTAGCAGAGGCAGCATATTCAGTAGCCAATTGCCCAAGGTGACTGCAAACAAAAAGATTAGACTTGCCTAACTGTTCAAGGTGCAGAACAACTCCCGAGGAAGACTCATTTACTTCAGAAAAGACAGCAGAGAGAAGGAGCAAGGATGAGGGAAGAGGAATACATGTGTTGATTATGCTCACACTGGCAGGCAAAAGAGCGTCCAGACAGAAAACAAGTTGATGCAGAGACACTGGCTGAAAGTTGCTCATCCGGGGGAAACTAAGAGAGAGGGGACATTCAAAAAAGGTAAAGCATCAAATGACAGCATCAACATGAATTTGTAGATTTAACTGACCATGAAGATGCACCTCATAAGTAAGCTAGGTCCTCTAACCAACCACTCTTCCTCTTAAATAGTCACAGACTAGTAGCTGGCAGGGGCTAGACAGGCCTCCAAACCAAATCCCTCATTTCATACTAGAGGCATCAGGGGTACTAAGAAGATCAATGGACTATGATCAAAAATCCTTCCTCTCACTAGCTACAGTATCTCAGCCTGTATGCTGCAATTTCCTCAACAGAAAAATGGGAACATTAAGACTGATGTCATTTGAATGCTGTGAAGACTAAATAAGACATGCGAGAATGCATCCTAAAAGCAAGGTGTATTTTTAGCATGTGAACATACTACGATTTCAAGAGGTAAAGTGCTTTAAGACCAAGAAATCAGCAAATGGGATGCAGAACTAGAATTCCTGACACCTCAAGTGGTATTCTTTCTGCTTGGCCACATCTGCCAACATGGAAAGAGCTTTGATTATTTCAAGTGTGCAAATCTTGTCTCCTAGGCAAGCTTCTGTGGGAAAAGGATTATGTGTTCTCCATGCCCCACTATGGTTCTTGGTACTTAATAACAGCAGCCAACATGTACGGAGACTTTACAGTGTGCTGGGCTTTATTCTAAGTGATTTTCATGTGCTAACTCATTTTATCCACATGTCAAATCTATGTGGTAAGATAGTATTATTACCATCAACTCCATCATTACAGATGAGGAAACAGTACTGGTTAAGAAAGTGCCCAAGATCACACCGCCAGTAAGTTGGTGATATTTATTTTCAAATCAAGGCAGTCTGACCCAAAAGCTCTGCTCTAACCACTATAAGGAGAAGCACTGATGTCAAAGCTGGCTGTGTTATCCCAGGGAAAATGTAACCTGCTTGGATGTAGAAGACTGGCACAGAGCTTGTACATGCCAGGGACCCAATTGTTGTTTCCCTTGAATTAATGGAAGTCCTGCAATAAAATAACTTGCCATGTGCAGCCCTGGTGCTGGCTTCCTGCCATCAGGATGGCCCGAAAGTACTTCCATCCTTTCTGCCCCTCACATAGGACTCAATGAAATTTGCCTTGAAATGCACTGGGCCCGAACTTTAACCGACAAGGAGAAACATTTAACTTTGTTGACAGTCAAAAACCACACATTAGAATTACATACTTTTAGGCTGGGTGCAGTGACTTGCACCTGTAATCCCAGCACTTTGGGAGGCTGAGCTGGGCAGATTACTCGAGCCAAGGAGTTCAAGATCAGCCTGGGCAATGTGGTGAAACGCAGTCTTCACAAAAAAATACATCAATTAGCCAGGTGTGGTGGTACATACCTGTCATCCCAACTACTCAGAAGACTGACATAGGAGGACTCCTTGAGCCCAGGAGGTTGAGACTGCAGTAAGCCATGATTGTGCCACTGTACTCCAGCTTGAGCAACAGAGCAAGACCCTGTCTCAAAAAATAAACAAACAATGACCTACATACTCTTTTCATCTATCAAATTAGAAAAAAAAATGTAATGATACTATTTAATGCTTTAATGCTGGAAGACGTGGGGTAAAACTGGTATGCCTAGACTCCGGTACAACAGTATAAATTGTACTTCTCAGGAAAACAGTTTAGCCACATATAGTTGACTCTTGTTATTCACAATGGTTATATTCTATAAAGTCACCACTAATACCGAATTAGTGAATTCTGAACCATTGCTTCTACAGGAGACAGGGTTAGGCTCCTATGATCCTCTGGTCACATCTTCAGCAACCAGTCAATGCAGAACATTGTTTTATGTGTGTTTCTGTTTAAAGACACGTCATTTAATATACTATACACTGTTGATTCATTAACACTGAACTTACAGCCAACAGCACCGCAACTCATGCCTGAATGATGCTCAAACACACATATCTTCTCTATAAGGCACATCACAACCTTCTTGCACTTAGAAACACAAGACAGCACATCAACACAATGATAGGGGGTCATTTTAAACAGCATAATCACCCACATGAAGCACAAAAATACAAAAGCCATAGTACTAACTAGACCGTGAAAAGGACACTCGTTTATAACTGAATCAGGAAGGCAAGTGTCACCTTGCTGGACCTCAGCTGGGAAAGTGCATGACAGGCGCCTCACTTGCTCCCACAATGTGCATGTCCAAGAATCACCACAAAAGCACAGCCAGCATTGATTTGGGAGTTACAAATAAATGTTAGCATGCAAATAAATTCACAAACTCAGAATCTGTGAAAAATGAGGAACAACTGTATATATTAAGAACCTAACAAGCCTGTGCACACTGAAAGGCACGGGTGACAGAAATCTGCATTTGATTTCACAAGCACCTTTTGAACTGATCTTATTTCAGCTGAAAAAGATCCATTTGAGTCTAGAATAGGGACTTGGCAGGTAAGAACCACTGTTCAGTTCAGGCTGAGCATTGCAGCAAGGAAAGTTAAAGGCCCCAAGCTTGGATTTGGGGATTGGAAGCATCATAAAACCAGACACAGGCTACCCTCCCCATCACCAACTCAAGGCCCTAACCTCCAGGGCGAAAGATCCCACCAAGAACCGAACCCCTCAAGTGTCTGCTGAACCCATAGTTCTAGGGATAGGCAGGAGGACAAAGCCCCTTCTCCTGCTCTGATTTATCTCTGCCCTTCTGCACCTCTCTGACTTGTTTGTGGCACACTGGCCTCCTTGCTGTTCCCTGAACACACAAGGCAGGATATGGTCCCACCTCAGGGCCTTTGCACTTGCTGTCTGCCCCACCTAGAACACTCTCTAGACATTTGATAGGTTCCCTCCCTACCTCTTTCCTCTCTGCTCCGTGAGGCTTTCTCTCCCTTCTCTGCCTTCCCTGTTTTGTCTCCATAGCAATTATCACCATCTGATGATCATTTGTTTTGCTTGTTCACTGATTATCTCTCCCCCATGTAAACTAGGGAGAAAGGGATTGTTATTGTTCTTGTAGTACCCCCACTCCTAGAAGAAGGTCTAGCACATAGTAGGCACTCAGTAAATCGTACTATTTGTTAACTGAATGAATGAATGTAAGATACTAGTAATAATGATGGTGGGAATTAACGTTTTTGCACCAGTCACTGTGTCAGGTGCTTTACACAGGTTACCTTATTGAAATTCCAAAGCCTTAACAGGTGAGCGCTGTTATGCTTATTTCGCAGGTAAAGAAACCAAGGCACAGAGAGATTATGCAGCTTAATTAAAGTCAACCAGCTGGTAAAAGATTGAACTGTAATAAATCTCAGCTTTTCCTGTCGTGAAAGTCACGATACCAATTTTCAAATTTTCTGTGGTTAAAGACCAGTTGGGTTTTTCTTCCTTCTTCTTCTCCCCAGTCTATCATAGATTGATAACAGAAAAATGAAATGGGGGAAAAGTTACAAAATACAATATGTGCTTGGATGTCATGGCACTGTCCAAGTTTTTAAACACCTTCAATATTTGTACTTATCTCCCCACAGACAGGTAGAAACAGTTTGGGCCACAGTGCAGTTCTCTGAGTGTACTGAGCTCTGCAGTACACCCAAGGAATCAAATACCATCATCCTGAGTTTCTAGGTCATCTGGGGACTGGGGTTGAGGCTCCAGGAGAAGTGCTTGATCTCTTTTACTTGTAGGAAACTTGAAAACATCTCAAGTCAACTTTCCTTCATTTGACCCCTTATAGTTGTTAGAAGTGAGTTTTCTCACCCCCAATTTTCAGATAAGGAAACTTGTTTTTCCTCTTCCCAAAATGCCCCTCCTCTGGGCTCTTCAGGGGGTCACCTCCTTAGAGTGATCCTCCCCAACCAAGCATGCAAGTAGCATTGCTGACCCTCTCTTATTGCACAGCCTTATTTCCATCGCAGCATTTTTTACCATCAGAAATTATCTTTTTCCTTGTTTACATATTTTCATTCCCTCATCCATCCTTATATTAATAATACAAACTCCATGAGGGTGGAAATCTCAGTTCATCAGTCCTTCTACCCAGTAAAGAGTTTTGTCCCTTGAAGGCTTAGTTGAATAATGCAGTCAGAAAAAAGAAACACAGAATGATTAAATAGCTTACCTAAGGTCAAAAGCAGGTAAGGGCCTGAGCAGGAAATCACATCCACTCAGTTGTTCAATAGATGACGTTTCAGTGTCTCTTTCTCCAGCATGGGCATGGAGCTGGGCACTGGGGTCTTGGTGGTGGATGAGAGAGGGAAGGCTCCTGTCCTGCACGGGGCTCACAGGCCTCAATCCCAAGCACAGTGGTCCTCCTCCCTGCCTTTCTGGCCCTCTCTATGTTCTTTCATCTATACATGCTATTCTGTTTTCAAACACTTTCTCACAATCATGTTATTGTGTAAGCAGGGTATTGTATTACACCTGCTTTTAGCATTGCCAGATAAAATGCAGTCACATTTGAATTGCAAATAAACAATGAGTAATTCTTTAGTATGAATATGTTCCATGCAATGCTCATGAAATACTTATAGTGAGAAATTGCTCATTGTTTATCTGAAACTCAAATTTAACTGGTTCTCTTGATTTTTTTCTTTCATTTTTTCCCCTAAATATGGCAAGCCTACACATTTTACAGATGAGAAAACTGAGGCTCGGGGAGGACAGAAAACTCCAGTAACTTTCACCCAAAGGCAGATACCCAGAGAGAGAGCCAGAGCTAACCCTACCCACCATGAAACAATGAACTCAATGCTTCTTGAGTCAGAACACCTGACCCCCTACTGCTCCTTTTACTTCTTTCTTAAAGATCCAGTGCTTCTGAGCCCAAGCCACTTCCAGCATGGCTGTCCAAATCCATAGCCCCTGAGGATTATCTCGTCATTGAAATGTCTCCCTGGCCTACAGCAAAGAAGCAGTTGCCATGTCTATATTTAATCACTTTTAGCAAATTTTTCTTCTGATGATAAAAATACCTACTTGTGATATATTCACACAATGGAACACTTCACATCAATGAAAAAAGAACAGATGCTGCTACATACAACAGAACAGCTTGGTAAGTGTTTATATATTTATACGCATTGACCTAAATAAATATCACTGAATGGGCTGGGTGTGGTTCACTCCTGTAATCCCAGCACTTTGGGAGGCCGAGGCGGGCAGATCACAAGATCAGGAGTTCGAGACCAGACTAGCCAACATGGTGAAACCCCATCTCTACTAAATATACAAAAATTAGCCAGGTGTGGTAGTGGGCACCTGTAATCCCAGCTACTTGGAAGGCTGAGGCAGGAGAATTGCTTGAACCCAGGAGGAAGAGGTTGCAATGAGCCAAGACCATGCCATTGCACTCCAGTCTGGGTGACAGAGCAAGACTCCTCAAAAAAAAAAAAAGAAAAAGAAAGAAAGAAAGAAAGGGAAGGAAGGAAGGAAGGAAAGGAAGGAAAGGTAGGAAGGAAGGAAGGAAAGGAAGGAAGGAAAGAAGGAAAGGAAGGAAGGAAAGGAAGGAAGGAAGGAAGGAAAGAAAGGAAGGAAATAAGGGAAGGAAGGAAGGAAAGGAAGGGAAGGAAGGAAGGAAAGGAAGAAAGGAAGGAAGGAAAGGAAGGAAGGGAAGGAAGGAAGGGAAGGAAGGAAGGGAAGGAAGGAAGGAAAGGAAGGGAGGAAAGGAAGGAAGGAAGGAAGGAAAGGAAGAAAGGAAGGAAGGAAAGGAAGGAAGGGAAGGAAGGAAGGGAAGGAAGGGAAGGAAGGAAGGAAGGAAGGAAAGGAAGGGAGGAAAGGAAGGAAGGAAGGAAAGGAAGGAAGGAAGGAAGGAAAGGAAGGAAGGAAGGAAGGAAAGGAAGGAAGGAAGGAAAGGAAAGAAGGAAGGAAGGAAAGGAAGGGAGGAAAGGAAGGAAGGAAGGAAAGGAAGGAAGGAAGGAAGGAAAGGAAGAAAGGAAGGAAGGGAAGGAAGGAAGGAAAGGAAGGAAGGAAGGAAGGAAAGGAAGGGAGGAAAGGAAGGAAGGAAGGAAGGAAAGGAAGGAAGGAAGGAAGGGAAGGAAGGAAGGGAAAGAAAGAAGGAAGGGAAGGAAGGAAGGAAATAAGGAAAGGAAGGAAGGAAAGAAGGAAAGGAAGGAAGGAATGAAGGAAAGAAAGGAAAGGAAGGAAGGAAAGAAGGAAAGAAAGGAAGGAAGGAAGGGAAGGAAGGAAGGAAAGGAAGGAAGGAAAGGAAGGAAGGAAAGGAAGGGAAGGAAGGGAGGAAGGAAGGAAAGGAAGGAAGGAAAGAAGGAAAGAAAGGAAGGAAGGAAAGGAAGGGAAGGAAGGAAGGGAGGAAGGAAGGAAGGGAAGGAAAGAAGGAAAGAAAGAAAATACTGAGTAGAAGTCTGGACCTGAAAAAGAAAACATCTGGTATGAGTCCATTTATATTAAGTTCAAAAATAGTCACAATTAATTTGTGGCAGTAGAAGTCAGAACAGTGGTTCCTGAGGGGTGGAGGTCATTGGGAAAGGACATGAAGGAACTTTCTGGGGTTTTGGTAATGTTCTCTATTTTAAGCTGTGTGATGACTATATGTATATACAAATATATCTTAAAACTTACATGTTCACTTAAGATTTGTGTACTTTTCCAGTTGTAGATTATATTTTAATGAAAAATTTAAAATAAACGAATTAACACATGCTCATTGTAAAAAAAAAAAATGCCTAAAATATACAAGTATTAAAAAAATTAAAAACCATGTGTATTACCACCACTGGGAGATATCACAACTAACATGTTAGTGTGTATCCTTCCAGATCGTTTCCCAATAGGATTAACTTTTCATGAGTATTTCCTAAGAGAGGAATTCGGGACCTAATGCCAATCAGTGGAGGTGCTAACTTATTTAGGAGTCTACATTTCCTGGACATGACTTTCACTTTCCCAGGAAGCCCTAACACAACTAGATTTAATTTGATCATTTTTAGAAAAGCATGGAACAATTAACAGCAAATAAATGGAATTGAAATCAAATTGAATACAGCTTTTCAATGATATGTGTCAGAATTTAATTTTAAGCACAGTAATGAATAGAAAATGAAAGCTTGGCTTGGAGGAACTCCTGAGCCTTCTGGGACCTCGAGTGCCACCTACTGGTCACAGCCTGCCATGACACATTCCATTATCTGTGTCACCCTCCTAATTAAAAGCCCCAACTATGATACCTCCTTTTCTCATGAGTTTATACATCTCCCCAAAGAGCTTTCCAGACATCTTTGTTTCCCCGGTTCATTGTATATTTCCTATAACATAGAATTATCTTAATAAATATTTGTTCAATGAATAAAAGGATGGATGGGTGGGTGGGTGGGTGGATGGACGGACAGACAGACAGATGATAGATAGATAGATAGATAGATAGATAGATAGATAGATAGATAGATAGACATTCTTGTACCTCATTGTGAAATTAGAGAATAATCCCTATCCTACCCACCTCATAGGCTTTTTTGGAAGAACAGATAACCACTGGTAAAGACCGTATAGACCATATTGGTGTGAGTGAATTTATGATAGTCAATGCCAGGAGATTATAGGAGTCAAATGGTGGCAAGGGTAAGCAGTGAGGCTAGATATCGGTAGAGCATTAAAAACAGGAAACCTAAATAAATGCAAAAATGCCTTGAGCCAGGGACTTAATAGGAACTTGAAAAATGTTAGCTCTTTTCCCTTTCTTCTGTCCCCTTTTACACATCCAGTTCGCAAATCCTTTCTATAGGATATGAGGAGTTAAGAATGGAGATCTGACCAGGTGCAGTGGCTCACACCTATAATCCTAGCACTTTGGGAGGCTGAGGCAGTAGGACTGCTTGAGCCCAGGAGTTTGAGACAAGCCTGGGAAGCATAGTGAGACTTTAAAATAAAATAAATAGCTAGGCATGGTGATGCATGCCTGTAGTCCCAGCTGCCTGGGAGGTCAAGGCTGCAATAATCCAGGACCATGCCACTGCACTCCAGCCTGGGCAACAGAGCAAAACACTGTCTCAAAAAGAGATCTGTCTTTTTCTCGGCTCATTCAGAGGTAAAGTGATGTTCAACGTTTGCCTGTTGGCAGTTTTGAAACAGGTCAAGATCACTGTGCTTGTAATGTGAGCTGGCCCATCAAAGCCCATCTCAGTGAGGACAGTAGTTTCTGAAACATCATGTCAGTCTGGCTGATTGTGAGATGCCCATCTGAGCGTGTCCACTGTTGACAGCATTTGACAAGCATCATGTTGGCCTCACTTCTAGATGCTGCACAGTGGGGTCTCATAAAGTCAGCACAATGTGGCTAAAAGAATAGACAAGAATTAGGAGGACTAGGATTTGCCACTCACTGGCTGAGTAACCTTGAGTAAGTCAGCTTGCCTTTTACCAGTATATAAACCACCTCATTAGAACAATGTAACATGATAATGCCTGGAAAAACACTTTGTAAACTAAAGCACTGGGCCCAGGGCAAGATATGACTGTTAATAGAACCCCAAGTGAACATTTGCCCCAGAGGTGACCTGACCCAGCTCAAAAACCACAGGGGAGCTCGGCTAGGTGACCCACACCTATAGTCACAGCTACTTGAGAGGCTGAAGCAGGAGAACTGCTGAGGCCAGGAGTTCAATGACGTAGTGTACAATGATCGCACCTATGAATGTCCACTGCCCTCCAGCCCGGGTGACATAGTGAGATCCCATGGCTAAAAAATTTTTTAAATAAACAAAGCTACAGGTAGTGTCACTTGCACTGATCTGGATCAGACTTCTACTGATGGACTTCAACAATATTTTAGCAGCTACATGACAAACTTATTTCATGTTGAGCTTATGGTCCACTAAGACCCACCCCAAATGGCTGTTTAAAAATATGGACTACACTCCACATTTTACCCACTCTTTGATTGGGTAATTGAATTTTTAAAACTAAATATAGACTTTGGTTACATTTCCTCTAGATAAATTTAATATTATTGCTTTGGTCCATCCAGCTAGGCTATTAAAATATTTTTATTACTACTTTGACCATTCCATACATTACCTTGCCCTGCTGACTTGGGAAGAGTTGAACATTTCAACAGTGTCTAATTCATACATTCATGCATTCAACCTACATCAGCTGAGCACTTACTCTCTAAATGTTATATTAGGAGCCAAAAGATGCAGAGGATATATCTGTCAGAGGCTGGCAAGTACTGTTGCAGAAGCGAACCATGGGATCAGAGAACAGGGCATCTCTATTGCAGCCAGCAGCAGTGGAAAGGTTTCCCAGTTTACAAGATGTGGCAGAAGCCAAGACCCAGTCTCCTTTTCTTTCTGAGCATACTGCTGGGCTGTATTTTCCAGGCCCCCGTGATTCTTGGTGATTCCACATTCATGATCAAGTCTTTCTTTCTGGGCAGGTAAAGGGATGAAAGTCCATTGCGGCGGGTCTTTCATGATTTCCTCTGCTTTCCAAGAAAAAACAACAACAACAACAACAAAATCTGCAGGTGGCAGTAGCCTGTCCTTATCTTTCTGACCTCATCACCCTACCTTCATCCCCTTGCTAGAACATGTCCATTTGGCAAATATCAGTAGAGTTCCCACAATGGGCCAGGCACTGTGTTAGGCTCCACTGCATTCCCTTAAATCCTCTCTGAGTTCAAAACCTCCACAATGGGGAGTGGTGCCTTCCCCATCCTGGTGGGCCCCCTTCTCCTTTGTATCCTTTGCTTTTGTATCCTAGCTTAGATCAAGGTCTGGGCATCTGCATCCATATAGCTTAGCACTGGGCATCCAAGCCACTGTTTAAAGTTGCTGCATGAGGGAAGGAGAGGACAAGAAGCACTTTGTCCACTTAGTCTCTTGAGTAGTAGAGCACTGTCGTGAGAAAAAAATGGACATCCACTAAAGAGACAAGGGCTCAAGTCCCAGACCTGTGAGCAACCAACTCTGACCTGGGATATGCCCATCTGAACTTTATTACCAAACAAGCTAAATACACTTTCAGCTCCAATATTCTGATTCTTTCTAGCCCAATCCCTAATTCCTGGTTAAACCCTCTACTCTATTCTAATCTAGATTTACAATTTAAAAGAAGATTTTAAGGGGCAGAAGAAAGGGAAGAGTTTAGTCAGCCTTCCTTAAACCAAAACATCTGCTGGCAATGTGCAGCCTAAAGCTGTAAAACAATTGCCAAGGGTTATAATTCCAGAATATCCTCAGATTTGTCCTTGCCTATAACCTGATTTCTTTTAGGCCCAGACTAATTGTGTCCAGACTCAAGCTCCATGCTAACTGTCAGGACTGACTTCAATTATTCATGGAATTTCCACACTGGGATGGTTTGGGAGATATCTTTGCAGATGTATTTATCCTTTTACATCTTCAGGAACTCTTAATAATAAGCTGTTTGAATAGGCAAGTCCCTTAACTTCCTTGAGCCCCCATTTCTTCACCTGTCAACAAGGAACATAATTCCTCTCTTGTCTTTGGCTCTCAAATATCTTTGGTTCTGTGATTGCAGGTGCCTCAGCCTGAGATTTCACATGCAGCTCACAACCAACAGCAAACCACATAGACATTTGAAAAAAAGGATGCCATATGATGATTAAACTCAAAAGGAATTATGTAATTAGCAAAGGACGTTGATCATACAACATGTGAATCTAATTGCAGTGCATGCAAATGTTTGCTAAATTAGATAAATATGGGTTTGCAGGCACGCTGGTGCACAGATTGAGTTGTAAAGTTAAGGAAAATATATAAGTTAATTATAAGCTGGGAGTGATAAACACAGGGTATGTGCACTAGACCGATTAGGATTATTAACCAAGTAATCATCTCATGCCAAAGGTGGAGTGTTATAAGAGTCCTAGGCCCATACTCTGACTGCTGTGTAATGAAGTTACCATGCTTTATAGAACATGAAAAACATGCTTCATTTTTACACAGCACCTGTCATCTAGGGAACCTCAGCACTTGGAGGTGGTTCAGTCTCTTAGCACGTTGCCTGATGCACATTGCTGAGGTGGGCAAGACTTCATGTGCTGACTTAGAGGAGAAATGCTAGATGCTAACCATTATCAGGCCCTCAGGAACCTGCATGAATGAGAAATGCATAAGCCCATGAGGCAGCTCTTATAAGAGTACACCTATTAGCCTGCCAGGACCTTCCAGGTAGAGGTAAAAAGAGTCCTGGAAAGGTACCTACTACAGTGGCAGTCTAGGTCCTGGAGGCAGACCGCTCAGATTTGAATCCTGGGCCAATCACTAATTCTTTGACTAGCTCAACTCACCATGCCTTTGCTTCCTCATCTCTATCACAGAGATACAATATCATCTACCTCTTAGGGTTACTGTGAGAATTAAAGGAAGTATTACTTTGAATAGTACTAAGAACACCGTCTGACACATAGGAAACAATAAATGACTTATTTCTTACTATTTGCTTTTCACTGTTCATTAGTTTATTCATCCAACAAAGTAAGGGCCCACTACATATAAAGCAATATGCTAATGACCATAGTGGGGTATATACACACATGGGTTCCGTCATCACATTGGCCTATAGGGAGGAAATGTTGATACACAAACAATTACAGTGAGGCAACATATGAGAAGTACTGTTTAAGTGTTTCAAAGTGCTCAAGAGGGGATCATTCCTGCAAGATGACTGGAGAAAGCTTCATTAAAGACAGGCCACTTCAGCCAGACCATGATGAGATTTTTAACAGAGGGGAGGTTGGGTGGGAAGGTGTGTCATATTCTAGGCAGAAGATACCACATGAGCAAAGATGCTGAAGTCAGAAAATCCAAGGCAACATCAAGTTATTGCAGAAAGTGATGGGCAAGGCTGGAAAGGAGCTGATATGTTTTGGCTATGTTCCCACCCAAACCTCATCTTGAATTATAATTCCCACTATTTCCACATGTCATGGGAGGAATCTGGTGGGAGGTGATTGACTTATGGGGGCGGGTCTTTCCCATGCTGTTCTTGTGACAGTGAATAGGTCTCAAGAGATCTGATGGTTTTAAAAATGGGAGTTTCTTTGCACAAGCTCTCTTTTGCCTGCTGCCATCCATGTAAGACATGACTTGCTCCTCTTTGCCTTCCACCATGATTGTGAGGCCTCCTCAGCCACAAGGAACTGTAAGTCCAATAAACTCTTTCTTTTGTAAATTGCCCAGTCTCAGGTCTGTCTTCATCAGCAGTGTGAAAAAGGACTAATGTAGGAGCTTTGAGGTCCACCTGGGGGAGCTGGGGGGCGTGCTTCAGGTCAAGTGCTGAGTCTTGACTTTATCCCATGAATCTCTGGGATATTTTAAATGAAATAGGACAAAGCAGTGTTAAAGGAAAATGAGTCTGGCAAGGTGAGTGGAAAAGATGGGAAAGGGAAAGATGGGTGACAAACGGAGCTGGCAGATAGGGCTGTGCCCCAGGTGTGTGGTAACCAGAGTAAGAATGAAAAGAAAGGCAGGGGTGCAATGGGGGACACTGGACCAAAGTGACAAGATTCAGTGACAGAGTGGAAGTACAGAGCAAGAACAGGGAACAAGAGGAGAGGATGGTGAGGATTTGAACTCGGGTAGCAAGGACAGAAAAGAAGTCCTACTAGTCCTCCAAAGGTTCTGGTTCCTGTCTACCCAGCACTTTATCCAGATAGGATCTCTGCAGTGAGAGGCAGCACAGAGCAGGATTTCCCAACACAGGCTTGAGAGTCAGACAGCCCAGGGTTTCCTGCTAAGCTGTTTTATCGTCAGCAAGTTTTAACCACTCAGAGCTTCCTTTTCCTCTTTTGCCAAAGGAGGACTAAAGACAACATACCTCAGGGCTGTTGTGAAGATTAAATGAGATCATATGATGATAAAGCATCTGCATATGGGGAAAATCCTGGTGGGGAAAAAAGGGACCAGTGCTCCAAAATGTAGAATACCAGAAAAGATGAACAAACAAAAATGAAAAGTATTTTGCATTAAATTCTCCTGAACAGGCTTCATTCACGTTTTAATGATTCAGAAGCTCCTTGTGAATCTTGTAGCACCACAGCACCATCAGTGCCATCAGCATACTATCACTATGCTGAAGCCCCACAGAAGCGCTAGCTGGCACATATTCTGGTCCGAATAAAGATAAACCAGCTCATCACACTAATCTGGACCCAGAAAGAGGGAGAGCAGTGATCAACAATCCCAGATCCTGCTGATGGACTCAGCCTGTGAATTTGGGTAAATTTCTCCCATGTTTTCATCAAGGAGCCCAACAGTTTTCCTCTTCTCCCTCTCCAGCAATGCTAGCTTCCACATGCCTTTCCCAATTTCCTGTGACGAAGGTTGTAGAGATGATCCCAGGGGCTGCTGACCAGTCAGCTGATGTGCATGGACTTCAAAGGCCTGTTGACACAGCTGCACACCACTGGGCCAGGGGCCAGGGGCAGGCCTGCCTGAAATGCTTTATCCTCACACCTTCACAGCAATACAGCTCTCTCCAAAAGGACTAATAAACCATCTGAGCTCTTGGATCACTGTTATTTAGTCAACAAAAATTCAACATACAAATGTAAACTGGTTCTACCACGTGGACCGCTGGAGTTTGGAAATTATAGACCTGAATCTCTGCCTGATCCATTTCCTGCCATTACAGAACTCTGCTCACAGCTGATGTCTTATTGTGGACAAAACTGCCCTTCAGCCAAGCTGCTGTTACTTTTCAAAAATACCCAGGGCACTCTGAGACAATCCTTTATGGGTCCAGAGAGACAGAAAGAAAGCAAGCTGCAAAGCAGGGAATTAACCCCAGTCCATCAGACTTCGAAGCCCGTGCTTTTTCAGTTTTCAAGAAAAGCTTGGCATCAGCATAGAATTGTACAATGTTGAGAGGTTTAAGTAATCAAGTCTACTCTCCCCATGTCACAGGGGAGACAAGTGCAGCTCAGAGGGTTTCAGTCACTTGTCTAAGATCACACAGCAAGTGACAGCTCCTACTATGAAAACCAGTAAGCTAGCAAGAGATTTGATCATATTAATAAGACTATTTCCTTATAATCAAATAGCAATTAACATTTTCAAACAATGTTTTTACACATGTAGACTCAGTTGGTCCCACACCATCATTGAAGTCTTTATGCCATAGATTTTACTGGCCCATTTCACAGAGGAGGAAACTGGGACGCAGAGAGGTAAGCGGCTTCCCTAAAGTTGCAGAGCTAGTAGGTGCCAGAGTCAGGGGCTAGAGCTGGAGTCTTCAGATCCTAAGCCAGTTGGTAAATATTAACGAAATCCAATTCTATGCCTGGGTCTGTGATTCAAGCAATTAAGATGTCTCTGTGCTGGGAGCAAAGAGACAGGAAAGTGAAGCACAGAAAAGGTGATATTTACTAATAGAGGCAGTAAACTAGATACAAAACCTTCAATTATGATGCATTTACTAATTCTAGTAATAGATAAGAACATGTTACCTTTATGTATTTTCCCTCTTCAATATGTCTTTGCCGTTTCTATAAATTAAGTCCTTTAGAAAAAGATAAAGCTGGCTTCTGGTTGTAAGGATTCCAAAGACACTGGGCATTCCCTCGGCTGAGCACTGAACATAGCTGCACCTGCAGTCGGGGCAATGGAAGGTCGGGGAGGGGGATGGAGGATGCAGATTCTGCTGCTCAGAAGAAACAATTTCCTGACCAAAAGTTCTTAGGCACAATCTGCCTATTGGGAATCTCTACAAAGTGATTAAGAAAGCAAAAACAAACACAAAGACAGATACACATTTCTCTGGATTGGTTTGGGTTATATTATCTATAACAATATACAATAATAATAGCTATTAAGTAATTGCTATGTGCTAAACATTGTGCTAAGCACTTTGCATCAATTATCTCATCTAATCCTAATGACTGCTGATGAAGATGTATATTCTAATTCCAATTTTAGGGAGTGGGGGGAAAGGAGGTTCAGAGATGTTAAGTCATTTGCCTAAGGACACACATCTATAATGATGAGTTGGCCTTTGAACCAACCAAGGTCTGTTTCACCACAAAGTCCTAATTTTCATCCACATCTTATCCTATCTCAAGGAAAGATTACAGACTAGAAGATATTTCTCTGTCCTCCAAAACCTGAGTTTCTCTAAAAGCAGTCATCTTAGCCCAGGAGTGGTGGTGCCTGTAATCTCAGCACTTTAGGAGGCCCAGGCGAGAGAACTGCTTGAGACCAGGAGCTCAAGGTTACAATGAGCTATAATCACACCACTGCTCTCCAGCCTGGGCAACAGGGCAAGACTCTGTCTCTAATAATTAAAAAAGTGAAAAATAGGCTGGGCGCGGTGGCTCACGCCTGTAATCCCAGCACTTTGGGAGGCCGAGGCGGGTGGATCACGAGGTCAAGAAATCGAGACCATCCTGGTCAACATGGTGAAACCCCGTCTCTACTAAAACTACAAAAAATTAGCTGGGCATGGTGGCACGTGCCTGTAATCCCAGCTACTCAGGAAGCTGAGGCAGGAGAATTGCCTGAACCCAGGAGGCGGAGATTGCGGTGAGCCGAGGTCGCGCCATTGCACTCCAGTCTGGGTAACAAGAGCGAAACTCCGTCTCAAAAAAAAAAAAAAAGTGAAAAATAATTTAAAAGTAATGTCATTTTGTATTCTTCAAATCAACTTTAAAATGATTTTAAATTGTTATCTGAAAGATTGAACCTGTAACAAAGCTTAGCACTATTTTACCTATTTTCTTAAAATAAAAATGCATGTTCCAATTTTTATTTTTAATTTTTTTTCAACTTTCATTTTAGAGTCAGGGGATACATGTGCAAGTTTGGGTATATTGCAGGATGCTCAGGTTTGGAGTATGAATGATCCCATCACCCAGATAGTGGGTCTAGTACCCAACTGTTCATTTTTCAACCTTTGTCCCCCTCCATCCCTCCCTCCCTCCTCTCATTAGTAGTCCCCAGTTTCTACTGTTGCCATGTTTATGTCCATGAGTACCCAAAGTTTAGCACCCCCTTGTAAGCGAGAACATGTGGTATTTAGTTTTCTGTTCCTATGGTAATTCACTTAGGATAGTAGCCTAAAGTTGCAACCATGTTGCTTCAAAGAACATGATTTCATTCTTTCTTATGGCTGTGTAGTATTCCATGGTATGTATGTACCATATTTTCTTTATCCAATCTACCATTGATGGGCACCTAGTTGATTCCATGTCTTTGCTATTGTGAATAGTGCTTTGATGAACATGCAAGTGCATATGTCTTTTTGGTAGAACAATTTGTTTTCTCTTGGACATATACCCAGTAATGGGATTTCTGGGTCAAATGGTAGTTCTGAGATCTTTGAGAAACCTCCAAACTCATTTCCGCAGTGACTGAACTAGTTTACATTCCCACCAACAATGTATAAGCATTCCCTTTTTTCCACAGCCTCGACAATATCTGTTGTTTTTAAATGTTTTAATAACAGCCATTCAGACTGGTGTGAGATAGTATCTCATTATGGTTTTGATTTGCATTTCTCTAATTAGTGATGTGCCGCATTTTTTTCATATATTTGTTGGCTGCTTGAATGTCTTTTTTTGAGAAGTGTTCATGTCTTTTGTCCATTTTTAACGGGGTTATTTGATTGTTACTTGTTCAATTCTTTAAGTTCTTTAAGATTCTGGATATTAGACCTTCGCTGGATGCATAATTTGCAAATGTTTTCTTCCTTTCTCTAGGTTGTCTGTTTACTCTGCTGATAGTTTCTGTTGTGTGCAGAAACTCTTTAATTAGGTCTCACTTGTCAATCTTTTTTATTGCAATTGCTTTTAAGGACGTAGTCATAAATTCTTTCCTAAGGCTGATGTCCAGAATGGTGTTCTCTAGGTTTTCTTCTAGGATTCTTAGTTTGAGGTCTTACATTTAAATCTTTAATCCATCTTGAGTTAATTTTTACATATCTTAAAAGGTAGGGGTTCAGTTTCACCCTTCTGCATGTGACTATCCAACTATCTCAGCACTATTTATTGAATAGGGGGTCCTTTCCTCATTGCTTATTTTTGTCAACTTTGTTAAAGATTAGATGGCTGTAAGTGTATGGCTTTACTTCCGGGTTTTCCCTTATGTTTTATTGGTCTATGTGTCTGTTTTTGTACCAGTATCATGTTGTTTGGGTTACTGTAGCTTTATAGTATAGTTTGAAGTTGGGTAATGTGATGTCTCTGGCTTTGTTCTTTTTACTTAGGATTGCTTTGGCTATTTGGGCTCTTTATTGGTTCCATATGAACTGTAGAACTTTTTTTTTCCAATTCTGTGAAAAATGATGTTGATAGTTGATATGAATATCATTGCATCTAGATTGTTTTGGGCAGTATGGCCATTTTAATGATTCTTCCAATTCACGAGCCTGGAATGTTTTCCATTTGTTTGTGTTATCTCTGATTTCTTTGAGCAGTGTTTTGTAGTTCTCCCTGTAGAGATCTTTCACTTCCTTGGTTAGATATATTCGTAGGTATTTGTGTGTGTGTGCTTGTGTGTGTGTGTGTGTGTCTATTGTAAATGGGACTGAGTTCTTTATTTTGCTTTCAGCTTGAATGCTATTGGTGTATAGAAATAACATTGATTTTTGTACATTGATTTTGTATCCTAAAACTTTACTGTTTACAGTTCCAGAAGCCTTTTGGCAGAGTCTTTTCTTTAGGGTTTTATAGGTATAGAATCATATAGTCCATGAAGAGATAGTTTGACTTATTCTTTTCCTATTCAGATGCCTTTTATTTCTTTCCCTTGCCTGATTGTTCTGGCTAGCACTTCTAGTACTATGTTGAATAGGAGTGGTGAGAGTGGGTGGGCATCCTTGCCTTATTCCAGTTCTCAGAGGAATGCTTCCAGTTTTCATGATGTTGGCTATGAGTTTGTCATAGATGGCTCTTATTATTTTTAGGGATGTTTCTTCTAGGCCTGGTTTCTTGATGGTTTTTATCATGAAAGGATGTTGAATTTATTGAAAGCTTTTTCTGCATCTGTTGAGATAATCATACAGTTTTGCTTTTAATTCTGCTTATGTGGTGAGTCACATTTATTGATTATATATGTTGAACCAACCTTGCATCCCAGGAATGAAGCCTACTTGATCATGGTGAATCAACTCTTGGCTGTGCTGTTGAATTCGGTTTGCTAATATTTTGTTGAGGATTTTTGCATCTATGCTCCTCAGGGATATTGACCTGTAGCTCTCTGTTGTATCTTTGCCAGGTTTTGGTATCAAGGTGATGATGGCTTTGTAGAATTAGTTAGGGAAGGGTCCTTCCACCTTGATTTTTAGGAATAGTTTCAGTAGAATTGGTACCAGCTCTTCTTTGTATGTCTGGTAGAATTAGGCTGTGAATCCATCTGGTCCAGGGATTTTTATGGTTGGTAGGTTTTTTTACTACTAATTCAATTTTGGAATTAAATACTGATCTGTTCAGTGTTTCAATTTCTTCCTGATTCAATCTTAGGAGATTGTGTGTTTCCAGGAATGTATCCATTTCCTGTTGATTTTCTAGTTTGTGTGCATAGAAGTATATTCACAGTAGTCTCTGAGGCTCTTTTGTGCTTATGTGGGATCAGTCATAGTGTCACCTTTGTTGTTTCTGATTGTTCTTATTTGGATCTTCTTTGTTAATCTAGCTAGTGGTCTACTGATCTTGTTTATCCTTTCAAATAACCAACTTGATTTTTGTTAATTCTTTGTATAGATTTGGAGCCTTGATTTCATTCAGTTTCATTTTTATTTTAATTATTTCTTTTCTTCTGCTTACTTTGAGATTCATTTGTTCTTGTTTTTCTGGTTCTCCTAGGTGTGATCTTAGATCATTAATTTAAGATCTTTCTAACTTTTTGAGGTGGGCACTCAGTGCTATAACCTTTCTTCTTAACACTGCTTTTGCTGGATCCCAGAGATTTTGGTATGTTGTGTCTCTGTTTTCATGTATTTCCAAGAGATTTTTTTAAATTCCTGCCATAATTTATTTGTTTACCCAAAACTCATTCAGGAGTAAGTTGTTTAATTTCCATGTTATTGTGTGGTTTCTGAAAGATCATCCTGGTATTGGTTTTTATTTTTATTCCACTATGGCTGAGACTATGGCTGATATGGTTTTGATTTTTTTTTTAATTTATGTAGACTCACTTTGTGTCCGAGAATATGATCAGTCATAGAGTATGTTCCATGTTATCACTCTTCTAAAAGAATATATAGAACTATACATTTTGTGAGCAAATTCAAATGCAATTCATTAATAACCATAACCAATTGTGGATTAATATACTCTAGTCAATTTCCATATTGACAACTGCTGTGATCTTTTATTAAACATTTTCAATTAAGGCTTACAGGAGAGCTGTCTAATGCTTCTGGAAAAATCTTAAGTTTTTTGTCAACAAAACTAGTTTGTGTAGGTCCTATTTTGTCTCTGTATTTTACAATAAAGCAGTACAATGAGCAATAACACTTTACCATAATATATCTGGATATCATGAAGCATATTAGGTCAAATCATATCCTGAAAACCATGACTTTAAGAGGTATTCATTAGTGCCAAGGAGCTGGAATAAATCAGGTAGATTTCAGATTTCAGGGAGAAGTGGCTTATTAGAATGTTTGGTGACTGCCTAGAACCTTACGTGGGGGATACCCCCAGCATGACACAGCTAATCAAGAGCCTGCTGTGTCTTCCCAGTACCTGTATCCTCAATGACTGAGGGCCCACTGAGGTGTAAGGAACCCACTTATGCTGACTTCAATATCATTCCAGGATAAACAGGGCTTCCTCCAGTGACTAAGAAGCCACAATCTTGAAGAACTGAGAGAAACAGACAGTTTGTCCAAATGAAGTCCACATCTCTGCAGAAGAGAGAGAAAGAGAGAGGGGGAGTGGGAGTAAGTGAAGAGTTAGCTTTGTTGCTGGAATCCCAAGGACAGCCATCGTGTCCTGTAGCTGGTGCCTAGCAGAGACCCTAGGCTTGGAGCAAGTGATCCATACATATGGGCTGAAAGGAGGAGAACAGAACTTGGGTTCCCAGGGAAGAAAAATATCTACAGAAACTTTTTAAAACTGCTATAGAGGTAGGACATTTATTTTTTGTTTAAAGGCATATTTGTTGAATTGAGGAATGGCAGAGAAATCGCATACTTACATGAAAAAAATATATAATGGAAGCTAACACTCTGCACCAGACACTTTCTACTGCTTGACTGTAAACTCCAAAAGGACAAGGACATTATCTCTTTCACTCACTGTGTATATCTAGCACCTAAATCAGGGTTTAGGGGCATAGTATAGCACTCAATACACTATTTTTCAGTGAGTAAATAAATAAAACAGAAGAACCTAGCTAAAGTAAAAATCCTGACATTTAAAAGGGGGTAGTAATTCCAAGCTCATTTTCCTAGCATTATGGAACTTAGACTAAGTATGTGTCAGGCATTGAATTCAGTACTGAAGATAAAGAAATTAAAAGACAAGTTATCATCTGGGCACAGTGGGGTAACCTTCCAGAGTAGAACTTTATTCTATCAACCAATATGTATTAAGCCCCTGCTCTGGGTCAAGCACCTGGCTGGGCACTGGAAAGACCAAGAGGTAAAGAAGTCCCACTCCCTGCCTTAAGGAGCTCACAGTGGTGTAGGTGGGAAGCATCCATAACAGAGGTGCCTATATAATTAGGAACAGGATGTGTTAAATCTGCCTGGAGAGGATCAGCACAGTTACCTTTCACTACCAGCTTTAAGCAAAGAGCAGCAATCATTGATTCATCAGGGAGGTTATAGAATTCCTGCATTAAATGGGACTTTTTTTTTTTTTTTTTGACAGTCTTGCTCAGTGGCCCAGGCTAGAGTACAATGGTATAATCTCGGCTCACTGCAACCTCCACCACCCGGGTTTAAGTGATTCTCCTGCCTTAGCCTCCCAACTCCCAAGTAGTGGGATTATAAGCACTCACCACCAAGTCCAGATAATTTTTGTATTTTTAGTACAGGCGGTGTTTCACCATGTGGCTAGGCTGGTCTCAAACTTCTGACCTCAAGTAATCTACCTGTCTTGGCCTACCAAAGTGTTGGGATTACAAGCATGAGCTACCATGCCTAGCCCCAGTAGGACTTTTTTTTTAGGTAATAAATTCCTGAATCCTACTCTTAGGAATCTCTGCATATACTTCTTTAATGTCCTAGAACCTAGAAAAGAGGTTTTTTCCAACCCACTGATAAGCACTGGATTACATGACATTATGACAATTTTAAGATTATATGTGCAATAAAATGAGGACAGAACTCAGACTCTAGCTTCACATGATGACTCTCAGTATTTTGTGCTCTATTATCCCCAAAGTACTTTAAAAATTCAGAAGCAGTAATTGCTCGATAAATGGCAACAACTATTGCTGCTGCAGCTGAGTCTAGGGCTGCAAATGTCTATATAGGGCTCATCAGGATAGATCAGGGCCCATCAGCAGTTTCCCACAGGAGGTCACAGGAGAGTCTGAGGGGATTTCACACACAGCCCTGCTGCTGCCTGGGACATACTCTGACCTAGTCTTGCTCCAGTCAGCACAAGCCAGCTCAAGGCATGCCTACGTCCTGGGTCCCTTGCTTGTATCCATCCTCTTCAATTCTGCCCGTACTGGACCCAGCATGATTCATTTGCAGGCTCAGTACAAGGACCAGGAAGAGCTGAGATCTAGTTGTGAGCAGCCGCACATAGCGATTTGTGCAATTTTAAGTTCCAGACAACTGTTTCGTGGTATCTATGCCAACAAGTAATGCAGAAAAAGCACCAACCCAAATTGCCCCACTAGGTCAGGAAGCAGAGCTGGTGATACAAGCACCTAGGAGGCGGAGGTAGCAAGGAATACAGAACAGGTCAAGAAACCCATTAGCTAGAGCAACTCCTTCCTTAGCCCTTCATCCTTCCCTGGTCAGCAGGAGAAGGTCTTGCCTGCTCTTTTCAAGACTTTCCAGTAGAGGAAGGTCTTGCTGTCTTTTTGGTGATGAAAAAGGACACGCTTCAGAAATCCCAAATGTTACCTTTGAATGTAGGTGCACCCGATGTTGCCTATCTTTCCCTCTTACCTTTGATATCCTTTTTCATACTACTTTATTTAATGCTTAACATGTTACACAACATATCAGCCCTCCGAGTTGTGCAATCCAGAAGGGTGGCAGCACAGAGTAGAAAAACCGGTCTAACTTCAGTGAGACACAGATTACACAACATGATGAACAAAGTACTAGAAATAAATACACACATATTCCCTTGGATTATGTAACTAATAAGTGGAACACATATTTGATAGGAAAACAAGAAAAAAAGATTTCAAGCTTATGCCCTGATCCTTCCTTCTTGGTTATGCAGTAAACATGAAAGTTTTCCTTAGTCTTTTCTCTCCTTTACATTCATGCTGCATTTCAGATTGATACTCTACAAAGTGATGAGTAGAACTGTTTCACCTTACTTTCTTTCTTCATTACCTTTCATTACATGAAAGGGTTGTTAAGACTTCAAAACTATATTACTTCACTCTTAATATTCAATGAGTTTGACTATAATTTCACTTCCTTCAATGACAACTATCAGTAAGCAAGAATTACATTCTCACCTTCCTGTTTTCTTGTGTGTTTGGGGAGGGGTTGAAGTGGTTGAGGGCTAGCCTGAGTTGACACTAACATTGCTCTCATAGGAACTTTCAGAGGCAGTGGAATGGGACGTATGAACTTGGAGCAGGTAGACCTGGATTCTAATTCTGGCTCTATAGCTAACTTGGCCATCAGTTGAACCCTTTTGTGACTCAGAATAGGACACGACTATCCTATGAAGCAAGTGAGGACGAGCACCCCGCACAGTGGTGAACACAGCTTTCAGCGGAAAGTCCTAAGGAGTTAAACAGCCTCGGCTTCAAATCCCAGTCCTGTCACTTACAATGAGACCTTGGGTTTGTCACTTTAAAATGCTCTGTTTCCATCTGAGTCATACCCCACGCTTTCACACCTGTGCTGAATATGAAATGAGAGGCCATCTGTCAAGTGTCACCAGAGGTGGTTGATCCCTGCATGATGTGCCTTACAGGTACTTGTCACACAGACATCTGCAGCATGAATGGTCCTGTAGATCACAGATTTGAACGAATTAGCCACTATCTCTGAACACAAGTGCATGAGACAGACTGCCTCTAAAGAACTTTAAAGGGGACTTACGGCCGGCAAGACTCCGGAGCTGTAATAACTTCGGGTACATTTGGGCACAGCTGAACCTATGCACTCTTAGGAGTGCTGACTGTTTAGGAGGTTGGGGGAGATGATAATCTGGCCAACAGCTAGTAGCTAAAGCAGAAGCATCAACTCCCCACTTTTTGTTGATACATTAGAACCCTGCTTTGCTCCAAAAAAGGAGTACCGGGGCTTAGAAAGAACCAGGTGCTCAGTGCTAGCAACAGTGGAACCCTGTGTAGTGACCCCTGCTTTATTTTAATTCTGCCAGCGGCCCCTTCTGCACAGTATCTGAAAAGCCCGCTTTCAGGTCGAAGCGCCTTCTTAAGCAAGACCTGCACCTCTGCTGGCAACGAAGTGGGGACAGGGACACGATGGCACCAACTATCCCGGGCGACCACCCCGCAAGCCTGCAGTCGCGTTCTGCGGGGAGGTGAGCCTTCGTTCGCCACGGAGACCCCTGGCCCTACGGCCGGCAGCTGCTGTGCTGCGACCCAGCCTCAGTATCACAGCATCCCCACCCTCATCGCATTCCGCAGAAAATAAAAATGCCTCGCCCTGCTAGTCAGCAATGGGGAGAGTGACTGATTCCCAAGTTAGTGGTGGGAGTTGGGGAGCGTGGCCCCGGGCCCTGCTGGAAACTAAAGACGAGCGATTACAGAGGAGGAAGAGCCAAACCAAGTCCAGATCGAGAGACCGGCGCCCAGATCTCGGCGCAGTTGGGCAACACTCAGCACCCGTCGGCAGAAAAGTCTAAGGCAGAGGAGAGCAAAGGGAGTCAACGCGGGCACAAGTGATCCAGGTGCAGCCGAGGCAGTGCCGCCGCCCCGGGCCTTGGTGTCCCGATCTGCAAAGTGAGGACGGAGGATCGAAGTGTCTCCCGACCCTGCTGTTCCTCTAGGAACAGGGAACCCGGCTGAAGCTGCCCGAGGCTCCGAGACCGGAAAAAGAGGGAAAGACAACAGGGAAGAGAAAGGGAGGAGTGGGTGGGAGACCGAGAGGAAAGACGGCGGGGACAGGCTTGGCGGGTTTTCCGCCTTCCTCCTCTTCCTCCTACACCTGAGTTCTCACCGCTGGGCCAAGGCCCCGCGCCCGTGGAGATTAGGCACCAGGAGCCAAGCTTCTCCCTCCTCACACCAATTTCTGCAAGGCATGGGGCAGACAGTGGGCAGCACAATCATGCATGTCAGGGGTGCAAGCCGGGAGGTCGGGCTGGAGTCCGAGGGCAGGTGAGCCGGTCTGGGGCTGGGCTGGGGTGAGATAGCCCCAAGCGAGGAATCCGAGGGCGCCAGCGGCCCAGCCCGCGAGCCCCGGGCGAGCCAATTTTTATTCCCCAACTTTGAGCAAGGGGAGCGGGCGTATGAAAAAAAAAAAAAAAAAGGAAAAAAGTTGCCGAACTTTTCCCCCAACTCAGCCGCAGAGGCGGGAGCGGAGGGCGGCGCCTGCCCCGATTCGCCGGCGGCTGTGGTCAGGAGGCTCGGATTGGCGCGCGGGGGCCGGGGCCGGGGCGAGCGGGCTTGGGGGAGGGGAGCGGCCCTCCCCGCCCGCGGGATCGGCTCGCGCCGGGAGCGGGTTAATTTCAAATCGGGGGCTTGGCTGCTCCTGGACGGTCACGCTCCCTCTGTCCGCCAGCCGGCCCGCCGTTCCCGGTCCCGGCGTCTGTCTCCGGCACCCACCTCGGCGCGGCGGAAAGACTGACTGACTGCCAGGTACGCGGGCTCCCGGGCCTGAGCGGGGCAGCGGTGCTGAGGAGTCCCGGCTCAGCCCCCGCCGGCCCGGGTCAGGTGGACTGACAGGTCAGCGGGACGCAGAGGGGCGCGGCGCCCGGGCAGCGCGGCACGGCACCAGGAGCGGGATCGGGCGGGTGGCGGCGGCGGCGGCAGTGGCCGTTTCCCGCCTCCCGCTCCGCCGGGGGCCGTAAGGGAGGAGCTGAGCTCCCGCGCAGAGGGGCGGGGGCGAGCGAGGGGGAGGGGCGGGAATGCCGTGGTTCCGGGCGCGGGTTTGCCCGCGCTCAGTCCCCGCGCAGCTGAGGGGAGGCGCCGGCCACTGCCCGACTTTCCGCGCCAAATTTTTAAATCGAAGGCGGAAGGTCCGGCCCCGCCCCTGGCGCCATCGGCCAATCGCAGGCCCGCGGCCGACCCTCTCATTGGTCGGGAATCGTTGTCCTGGAAACCACGGTGATGCTGTCCGGGAACTGTCGGACCCGCGGCGGGCGGACAGGGCCTGGGGGAGGGGCCTTTGGCTGAAAGGAGGGGAAGTGCACGGAGAGAGTGGCGGCCGGGGGACTGTACCTGCTTGCCTTATTGGGCAAATGCAGCCTTCCATGGTTGAGTCTAACATCGTGGTGTGAACTGGCCGCCCGAATGCGAGTACGTAGCTCTTTGTATCTTTAAGGAACTCCCTTTATTAAATTAAAAAAAATAAATCTTAAGTATAAAGGTCTCTTTAAATGCCCAGCTGTATGCTTAGAGCTTTGGGACTGAATTTGGAAGTTTCCTGTCAAGCAACCTCCCACGACTTTACTGCTGAGCCTGTGCACGTGTGTTTAAGGGGAGAAATCCGGGCATCTAGATGCAGACTTGTACCCAGATACTTGGTGTCGCGTGCGCTCAGCCGAGACCTGGGCTCGTGCGCTCAGTCCGGAGCCCTGATCTGCGAACAGGTGGGTGCTTGCTACAATCTGTTTGCTGGGGTCCGGAGAATGGCCCGCCTTTTCTACAGATGGGAGAGGGCTGTCACTGGAAATTCTGTGGGTTGCTTGACGTCTTAGGACAGCCGATCCATTTTGCTGCAGGAATTTACTAGCATTTGTTGGCTTTCTCCCCGCAGTGGGGTGATCTCTGGTCAAGAATAAAATGTAAATCTATTTTGTCATTTTTCGTTAGTCTTTTGTTTCCGCAGCCTGTTGTCCGTGAAGGAATTTTCAACAGATCTTTTAGTTCTTGTTTTTCTCTAACTTTTTGTATTTCCTTTTTTCTTTAAGGATACTAAAACTTTTAGTACAATTGATTGCACTACTTGAAACATCGTGATTTGGGGAGGAACTCCAGATTTTTCCTTTTTAAACTCTAAATGTATGAGAAATTTACAGAATGGAGAATGAAAAGGTACTTTATAACTTCAGTATTCATCATTGCAGTTTTAAATGCAGTATCATCCTGATTCATAATTTTTCCCTATCCAATATATCTTATTAATGCCACATCCTTGGTTAGCCTCTGTGAAAACCTGGAAAAAGTGAAACTTGAATTTTTGAAGAGGGGTAGGTTTGCCCCTTTACAATCTTTCTAGTTTTTAATGATTTAGTGGCTGTCTCAAAGACATAAACAAGAAAAGGTATTTTTAAGAATAATAAAACTTGTTAGTTTCATTACAGCATTTCTGAGGATTCTTGAACAACTGGAATTCAGAAAGGGCATTTGACAAGACTGGAGACTGAATTTCTTTTTAATATCTTTTTTTTTTTTTTTTTTTTTTTTTACCAGATTGGCAGCTTCTTTAACTATGGGGGCTGCAAAATTCTCTGTTTATGGGGCAAACATCTTGTAAAATTACAAAAGATTCATCTATGGGGAGTGTCCAACTATTGATAGGTTAAAAAAAAGTGAACTTATATGTACATTTCCTAATAGTTTTAGATGTTAGTCAAATAAGAGAATTAACTATTGCTTCTGATAATCTGAGGCAAAGAAGAACCCTATTCTCAGATCAGCACATCTCAGATGTATATGCTGGCAAGGAGCTCCTGTTGAGTCCACCACACTGACTTCCTTGTAAGAGCACCATACTTGGAGTGAGAATATCTGGATTCCAGTCCTATGTGACCTCTCTCAGCCTGCATCTTTTCTTCTGCAAGATAGGAATGCAGGTTTCTATGAACATACAAATGGAAAAGCGCTTGATAAACCCAAGATATCACAATGTGTTAAATAGTCCCATTAATCCATTTTCTTAAAGTTATTTGGTCTGCCTATTATTTTACTTATTGCTGTTCCAAGCATTTTCTTTAAAATAGATGAAGATAGGAGTTAGTGTGTGAAATCCCTGGTGTCTAAAACTGGAAAGAACATAGTCCCCATTCACCTTATTTATGAACTGCTGTTGATTTACCCTTTGTCTCAGTGGCTATCCTGCTTCTGCCAGGATCTAGCTTTGTGGTCTTAGGTAGCTGTTAGGTTGGGGCAAACATAATTGCTGTTTTTGCCATTACTTTCAATACCAAAAGCCACAATTACTTTTGCACTAACCTAATAATTTTACTTCTCTGGATCCCATTTTCTCCACCTGTAAAGTAAGGGGGTAGATGTTCAAAGAACAGACTTTTCTGGTCAGAAATCCTGCTGTTGGGCACTCTGGATTTTCCTGGTAAATGTGACCATATGCTATCCCTCACCCTTGTCTCCTTGACTCTCTGACTCTTCAGTGGTATTTTATTTAGCACCCACTGCATGCAGCCATTATGCTAGGAGGATAAGAGTTTCTGCCCTGGAGGTCTTTACTTATTACAGTGCCATGAGTTAAAAAAGTCACTTCTAGGAGTTTGAGATCACTTAATATTGTTAGTCCAATTAGGGGAAGCTGAGCGAAGGGCATTTGGGAACGCTATACTGTCTTTGCTACTCTTCTCTAAATCTAAAACTATTTCCAAATACAATTAAAATTGTAAGTCCTAACTAAAGTTGTTTTTTCAGTGGTTAAAACATAAGGTGAAAACATTTATGCCTTATTGCAAAATTAAAAATGGGAAATTTAATTATTAGAATGAACAATACATATTACATGACAATCTGAATACAGTTATTAATTCCATCAGCTCTACAATTTCATTAGACATTTTTTTCGTTGGCATTCTATTCAGTGTACAATTTTAGAGTCCAAAGCTATTTGATAAATCCTGTTTTACTATGGATTTAATTATTTACATTTTTAAACCAGGAAAATCTCTTTTGTGAGCCACATAAAAGGGGACTAATGAAAACACCTCTGAAAGAATCCACCACAGCAAATATCGTGTTGGCAGAGATCCAGCCTGACTTTGGCCCTTTAACCACACCCACCAAGCCCAAGGAAGGCTCCCAGGGAGAGCCGTGGACACCGACAGCCAACCTGAAAATGCTCATCAGTGCTGTGAGCCCTGAGATCCGCAACAGAGATCAGAAAAGGGGGTTGTTTGACAACAGAAGTGGATTACCTGAACCCAAAGACTGTTTACACGTAGGTTTTCAGAGGACTGTTGGAGACTGGGGAAATTGTTGGGGGTGTGTAGCTGTTGGAGAAGTGCCAGTAATTTAAAGCATCACCACCCAAAGGCTGTTACTAACTTCCTTCAGAGCACCAGAAAGGTTTGGACCCCAAGAAATACAGCACTGGGAATTCTGAACCTTTGCATTATTTTCGTTTCAGGCTTTCCTTTCAGGTTTGCCAAGCATTTTGTACTGTCTCCCCACAACCTTTTCTCCCACCCAGACTTTGCAGCTGTTGAAGCTTTAGTCATCGAGCACAGATGCCCCTAATAAATCTGTCAAACTTTATTTTAGAATAACACATTGTTTACCTTTTCCTTTGTAGGAACACTTATCTGGAGATGAGTACGAGAAATCCCAACCAAGTCGAAAAGAGAAAAGTTTAGGATTATTGTGCCATAAGTTCTTAGCACGATATCCTAATTATCCCAACCCTGCTGTGAATAACGACATCTGCCTTGATGAAGTGGCAGAGGAACTTAGTAAGTATGCAAAGAACTCACTGAAAGAGTTAATAATTAAAGTGGCTTTATGGACTTAACTCCTTCAGACCCACGCTCACCTAGCCAGTGTGCTCATGGAGCCAGTGTTTGTAAAAGACACAAATAAGACCACAGGGAAATTTTCAATCTCTAAAGCCCTCTTCCAATTTAAGAATGAAGACAAATAGTTGCAATTTTCAGCCAATCTTAGAGGCAGAAAAGTTACAATGGAGGTTGCTTCTGACTGCAGTTATCTCTGAAGCCTTAAAGAAAGGCAACATTATCTTAGACTTGTTTCACAAAGTTACAACTGTGAACTTTTGCCTCATTGCTTTCCCTTGCTGTTGTTGAAGAATCAGGATGAATGGTTACCTTCCTAGTTGATGCTGAGGATCAGCTTCTGTTAGTGGGAACAGGACCCGTGGGCTCCTGGACCTTCAGCGCTATTCTGAGGACTAGTTTTCTGAATGTTTTGTGTTGAGCCCAAGTTATTCCTCCTGCCCCTTTTTACTTCTCTGATCAAAAACCTGAATCTATTTGGAGCTAAAAAGGGGCCTGTGGCAAATTTGGGGTACCTTTGGAGTCATGTGGGTATCTTAATCTAAATCTGTGAAGAGATGTGCTGTGCAAGATAATACATTTTAATAGAAAGCGATCATCCCTTGAAGAAAAGTTTCCCTTCTGACACGTTTGTAAATATCAACTTCATTTCACATTTTAAGAATATGCCATTTAGATTCATCTAGTCTTCATATATGCTTAATGGTAGCTGGGTAGGATGTACCTTTTAATTCAGCAAATATCTATTAATCACCTACTACTATGTGCCAGGCAATGTTGTAGGAGCCTGGGATACATCCATAAACAAAAAGGGCAAAATCTCTTCTCTCTTAGAGCCTATATTCTAGTGGGGCAATAGATACTGAGTAAAGGATATAGGAAGTAAGTGAAGATAATGTATGCTGGAAAGTAATACATACAGTGGAAAAAATAAATTTTAAATCAGCATCAAGGGATCAGGAGTGCTGGAGAGGTGCTTTGCCATAAGTGGTCAGATGAGACTTCGTTGAAAAGGTGACATCTGAGCAAGGACTTGAAAGACACAAGGCAGGGAGCTGTGAGGACATCAGAGAGAAGGGTTCCAGGCAGAAGGAACAGCCAGTACAAAGCAAGTGCATATCTGGCAGGTTCCAGGAACAGCAAGAGGCCAGCAGGATGCACCCTTATTAAATAGTGTTTTATAGAGCACTTCTCCAGAAAAGCCGATCTCATCAAATATTTAAATTGAAGTTAAGTTTCTTGAATGAAGAGAATTCTAACATTGCAGAATATTGAAAACCCAATTTAAATAGATATATGGGAGTCACAGAATTACTAATATCACTTTATTAATGATGGCTAGTAAGCAATGATAGAAAGTAAGCAAAATGAGACCCAAAAAGGGGTATTTTATTTTTATGTGAGTTTTTAAAAACTACATCATGGTTTTTGTACGTTTCTGAAATCTCAGCATTTTGTTTCTATCATATGATCATTATAGATGTGTGTATGTGTTTGTGTGTATTGGAAGGGTAATACAAGACATGAGTTGGAAAGTGTGAGATGTAGAGTTTTAAAGATTTGGTTTGCTACTTGCTAGGTCTTTCAGGGTGAGCTGTTTAGCTGGTCTGAGCCTCTATTTCCTCATCCTTAAAGTGCAGATCATAATACCTACTTCACAAGTTTAGGGTGAAAACTTCCTAAAGCTGTGTAGCGCATCTTAGGCCCTCATTAAATGTTGCCTTTCTAATTCATATTATTTGTACCCTTTGAAAGCAAGGACATGTCTTTCTCACTTTCACAGTATCTGTTGAGTATGTGCACTTACAGTTAGGAAATTTATATTATCCAGGACGTACTGACTAATAAACCATGGAAGAAAAAGCTATTCAATTCTAAACATGTCACAAAAATCTGTAACACACAATTGCACGTTCTTTGTAGATGTTGAACGTCGACGCATTTACGATATCGTGAATGTCCTAGAGAGTTTACATATGGTGAGCCGACTCGCCAAAAACAGATACACTTGGCACGGGCGACACAATCTCAACAAAACGCTCGGCACCTTGAAGAGCGTCGGGGAGGAGAATAAGTATGCTGAGCAGATTATGATGATCAAAAAGAAGGAATATGAGCAGGAGTTTGATTTTATTAAGAGTTACAGTATAGAGGATCATATCATCAAATCAAACACTGGCCCAAATGGACACCCAGACCTGTGTTTTGTGGAACTCCCTGGAGTGGAATTTCGGGCAGGTGAGACACGGTAGTGAAAAACCCCGGCTGCGTGATATTTCTCCTCTGTCTGAAGAAAATGCCCTGTGGAGAACATGGCTCTAAAGCTACTGCTGCCTTTAATGTTCAAATGCCGCAGTTGTCAGCTGTATGATCAGGTGGTGGTATTTTTAGCCTTGTTACTTTAGAAGTCACTTGTCCCTTTATGAATTTTAATTCTCTAATCCTCATCCTTCTCTAAAGCTTCTGTAAACAGCCGCAAAGACAAGTCTTTAAGGGTAATGAGCCAGAAATTTGTGATGCTGTTTTTGGTGTCAACGCCTCAGATAGTAAGCCTAGAAGTTGCTGCCAAGATTTTAATTGGGGAGGACCATGTGGAAGATTTGGATAAAAGCAAGTTTAAAAGTAAGTGTCATGACTGCCATGGATTTTTGAACCTATTCTTAAACAATAAACTCTCAGTCGTAAACTCATTTCCAAATCAGGAAACATAGGTGCATAAACAGATCTTCTCTAATTATGTTTTTATATCTTCACTTCTCCCCAGAAGCCACGATAATACTGATTTAGCTGATTTGTTATAATACATAGTGTCACTCCTCTTATTTGACACATTGCTTCATTTAATATTGTAACATTGTTCTCATTAAAAGTAAACACTAGGAGAATCTGTTCTGTGTAAGCTCTAAATGAGCAGTAAATTGTCAAGGGGGTCTGGACCCCAGGTCTCCTTCCACTGATGCTGATATAGAGGGTATATAAATAACTTCGCTGGGCAGGGTGGCTCACTCCTGTAATCCCAGCACTTTGAGAGGCCGAGGTGAGCAGATCACAAGGTCAGGAGATTGAGACCATCCTGGCTAACATGGTGAAACCCGGTCTCTACTAAAAATACAAAAAAATTAGCCAGGCATGATGGCATTTGCCTGTAGTCCCAGCTACTTAGGAGGCTGAGGCAGGAGAATCGCTTGAACCCGGGAGGCAGAGGTTGCAGTGAGCCGAGATCTTGCCACTGCACTCCAGCCTGGGTGACAGAGCGAGACTCCATCTCAAAAAATAAATAAATAGATAACTCATAAAATTTTCCCCAGAAAATTTTGAAAGAATGGTTCTAGCTAGGTTACCTGCTCAGAATTGAGAAGGAACTGTGGATTGGGTTCCTAACAAAGAAACGCCCTCACCATTACACCAGATTTTGCAGGAAGGGTGTGGAAAGAAGTGCTCAGCGGATGGGGAGGGGCACTTGGCTTGGGAGATCTGCAATTTCAGAAAACACGTCCTAATACTACTGAGGGGTTACCTCCCTTTTTGAGTCACCAGACAGTTTTCAGCTCTGTTTCACTGGTTAGTCATGGCCTTGAAAACTATTCCAGGAACTGCAGATGTGTAAGTTACTGAATCTCCAGGGAATTCAGAACCTTCTGGTACAACTAGGAAGAAGGGGACTCGATTCGTAATTTCTACTATCAAGATGGCAGTAAAAACAGACTTTTTGTAACAAAACTCTTTAAGATATGTGAGATTTGTCAAATTCATAGATCTATGTTTTGCATATTACATAAAGACAGTATTAAAAAATTTCACATGTTGATGGGGTACAGAATTTTCCATGCTGTGATATTAAATAAATTTTGTTATAAGCTATTGCAAGCAGAAAAGCAAGACATTTATCACTGATACTTTTCTCTGTTCATAAAATTCTTCTGAATCCTCATTAGAAGGTACCCAGGAATGGTGACTTTTTATTTTTGAAAAAAATCTGTAACATAGTTTTAGATAGGGTGAGCTCATCAAGTCATTTTTCCTTTGTCAACATATGCTATTGTCATTTCGAAATTGAGTACTAGCACTGAGTCTTAAATATTTAAAACTTTTTTATCTTAATTAAAGCTGTATCACTAGAAGAACTTAAAAGGAAGCAGATGTTTCTCTGTCTGACATTGATGGTTAAGACAGCTCTTAGAATATACATGAGGTCCTTCTGTAGGAAAATTCTTTGATCTTTCATTATTCCATTAAGTGGCATATATACTTTTTTTTCCAGCAAAAATTAGGAGGTTGTATGATATAGCTAATGTTCTGAGTAGCCTGGATCTTATCAAGAAAGTTCATGTTACAGAGGAAAGAGGCCGAAAACCAGCTTTTAAATGGACAGGCCCAGAAATAAGCCCAAATACCAGTGGTGTGTATTTTTTTATTTCATCCTTTGCTTTATTATTTGTGTGTGTGTATGTGTGTGTGTGCGTGTGTATATTTAATTTTTAATTTCCAGTGTGTGTTGTTCCCCTCCCTGTGTCCATGTGTTCTCATTGTTCAACTCCCACTTATGAGTGAGAGCATGTGGTGTTTTGGTTTTCTGTTCCTGTGTTAGTTTGCTGAGGATAATGGCTTCCAGCTCCAACCATGTCCCTGCAGAGGACATGATCTCATTCCTTTTTGTGGCTGCATAGTATTCCATGGTGTGTATGTACCACATTTTCTTTATCCTGCTTTATTATTTTGAATTAATGTACATTGGGAGATATTTTCCCTTCCCCTTCCTACTCGTAGCCCCACATGGAAAAGATATATACATGATTGAAAAGACGATTCAAGATGAATGGCAATATAGAAAGTTTGGCTACCGGCTCCATCAGCAAACCAACATCTATAACCACCTCTCACCCTGTGTTAGAGAAGTAGAATCTGTATGTGAAAGGACTCGGCAAGTTGAAAGCACCACAAAGCATAAGGCACTATTGCTGCTGTGCGGCATGGTGACTATAACAGGAACTTTGCCCATTGAGAATATGAAATGAGTTTACTCTGGTATCAAAGTAGATATGTCTAGTCTTAACTCTGTGATGCTGACATTTTGCATTCTACCAGAGATCCCCACCCAGAATCATTGAAAATGACAAGAACATGGGCCATGGAGACAAAGGGAAACTTAGGTTCTGATCCCAGCTCTGCCACTCTGGCTTTGTGGCCTGAGGCAAGTTACGTCTTTGAGGCTTAGTTTTCTCATTGGTGAAATGGAAAGAACTATGGCACCTCAGTGGAATTACTGTGATTTTGGCATAATCTCAGAGAGAGGTCCTTTGGTGCAGGAATTTGGAGTGAAAGTTCTGGGGCCATACTGACCAGAATCATATCCCAGGCCCACATGCTCCCACTTGAGAGATCTTGACCCAGTGGTTAACGTCTGTGGGTCAGAGTGCTCATCACTGACATGGGGCCATATTTCTTGAGGAAAGAGTTACCTCATGGAGCTGTGAGGTCGCCCATATTTCATCAGATCTAAGACTCCACTAACTGTAAGATGCACAGTTCTTTCTATATCACTAAGAAAGAAAAATCACTAATAACTACACTCTAGCACACCACTGCTTATAAGATATAGTGCAGTTTCTAAAATGCTAATGTAGGAAATATTGTGTCTCAGAATTCATTTATTAAGATAAACAAGGCTTTCTCTGTAAAGCCCTTAGAACAATGTCAGGCACATGGTCAGTGCTCTGTAACTGTTGCCACTTTTATTCCTAAAATTGTTTTATTTCATATCCCAAAAGGAAACTGAGCCACCAGGTTTTAATACACAGACGTTTTCTGTTTCAGGCTCCAGCCCTGTGATTCCTTTCATTCCCTCTGATTTGGAGGTGAGTCGGTCTTCAAAAGAGAACTGTGCCAAAAACCTGTTTTCCACACGTGGGAAACCAAACTTTACTCGACACCCATCTCTTATCAAATTGGTAAAGAGCATAGAAAGTGATCGGAGAAAGATAAATTCTGCTCCCAGTAGCCCTATCAAGACCAGCAAAGGTATGTTTTCAGAAATGTCAGGGAACCTTTTATCTCATTTGTTTTTTGCTTACTTGATCCTTAAAATCGTTGTCAGAGAATTACTTTAATATCTATATACACAAGCCCTCTTGAAGCCTAACTAATGTATAAATTAAAGGATAAAAAGTCATTTGTAGGGTTCATTGTTTAATTCCTATGCAACTTTGGGGAGGGGTGCACACTTTCTGTTCCTTTGACTTCGGTGAGGTTTCATCTGTGCAAACATTTATCCTTTAGCTTTGACCAATGCTCTCCTCCTTTCTGTTTTACCAGCTGAGAGTTTTCAGAATTCTGCACCCTTCCCAAGTAAAATGGCTCAGCTCGCCACTATTTGTAAAATGCAGTTAGAAGAGCAATCAAGGTAGGTTGGCAATGCTCTTTAATAACAGGATGAATTACTTTTACATTACATTATTAGGATTACTTATTTTATACGAGAAGGAGCACTAGCCTTGAAAACTGGAAAGCTAATCTTGTCTGTATCTCATACTCACTCATTACAGAAACTATCTACATGTTCCATAAAAGCGTGGCTTCAATCTGAGGCTTAAAGTGATAGAACAGTTCAGAGAAAATGTATCTAATGTATCTCTATCCTGTCATGTATTAAATCTTGTCTTTTTGTAAATCCAGACAGAAAGTGAAAGTACAGCTGGCAAGATCTGGGTTATACAAACCAGTGACCCCTCTGGACACCCCGGTGAATGCTGAGATGGAGCTGACAGCACCATCCCTCATGCAGCCCCTAGGAGTGGTTCCCCTGATCCCCAGCCCATTGTCATCGGCAGTGCCCCTGATCCTACCTCAGGCCCCTTCAGGCCCATCCTATGCTATCTACCTGCAGCCCGCTCAAGCCCACCAAAGTGTGACGCCACCCCAAGGCCTGAGCCCACCAGTCCACTCCACCCACTGTTCTAAGGCTACTGGATCAAAAGACTCCACAGATACCACCACTGAGAAGGCAGCCAATGATACCTCAAAGGCCAGTGCCTCTACCAGGCCTGGAAGCTTGCTGCCAGCACCAGAGAGGCAAGGGGCCAAGAGCCGAAACAGGGAGCTGGCTGGAGAAAGAGGCTCAAAGAGGGCAAGCATGCTCGAGGACAGTGGTTCCAAAAAGAAATTTAAAGAGGACCTAAGAGGACTTGAAAATATCTCCGCAGTAAGTACAGCCTTGAACTGCACAAAGCATTAGGAATTCCCAAGTCTATTACAGGAAGATTGGTGGCTTGTGAAATTTAGCAAAGAACATTCTCTCAGAAGACAAGGAACTGTTCCTTAGCATCCCACAATCCAAATGAGGCCCTTAACAGCTAATCCCCTGGCTGGGATGACGGCAGGGACATTTTTAACCTTTGGAGGAAGGGATTATTTGCTCTCTTTTTAAAGTACCATGGGTGGTTGTCCTTAAGTGCATTTCTCCATCACACACTGGAATGCAAACACCTGTCATTGAAAGTCTTAAATAATTTACAAGCAGACGTAACCCCAGATGAATGGATGGATGCATAGGGTTCCTGTAACTCCTGCTTTCTGAGTCATTACCTAATGTTTGCTTGATGTCATGTAACTGACATCTGCTGCCTAGAAGATAAATTGCTCCCTGTTTTTACTTTCTACCTAAAATTTAAATCAAAATTTATATTTTGTGTACACAGAAAAATCAAACTGATCGGCAAATTTTAGATATAATTCATGTATTGGTTTCTAGAGATTTTGACATGCTAGATAAATTTGTCTAGGTGGAGGTTAGTTCAGGAGGGAATTAACATTTATTGGATGCCTACCCACATATAGCAGACATACTAGGTATTAGGAACTTTTACATACAGTATCTCATTTTTATCCCTTAGGACAATTATATATGAAAGACATTACTGTATCATCCAATAAATACCACTTAATGTGCAAGTAAAAGTTAATCTCTCAGCCAGGTGCAGTGGCTCACGCCTGTAATCCCAGCACTTGAGGAGGCTGAGGTGGGCGAATCACGAGGTCGGGAGTTCAAGACCAGCCTGACCAACATGGTAAAACCCCATCTCTACTAAAAATACAAAAATTAGCCGGGTACGGTGGCATGCACCTGTAATCCCAGCTACTCGGGAGGCTAAGCCAGTAGAATCGCTTGAACCCAGGAGGAGGAGGTTGCAGTGAGCTGAGATCACACCACTGCATTCCAGCCTGGGTGACAGAGTAAGACTCCATCTCAAAAAAAAAAGTTAATCTCTCATTTTGCCTCTGCTGGTTAATGCATTCTGTTTTACTTCTCTCTGTCTTGTTTTTCCTCATCAGTAAAGAATTATTGCATCAGTTTTTCCTCATCACCTACCTACTGTGTATAAAGCACTGTGCTCTGGGTCAGATCTAACCCAGCATCTGCCTTTGATGACAATTGCTTTGGATACTTGCCTGTGGCCATATTACAGTTTTTGTGGGGTTAAGTGAATTTATTCCATGATGATATATACAAAGGGGTTTGATCCTTTTAAGACGTGGTATCAGCTGAAAGGTATTATTATCTGTTATTGTTGTTATTAAAGGGGAAGCCTTAGAGTTTGTCAAATCTTCCCTGAGGATGGCCTCATGGTAACCATTCAAAACATCTATTATGTTACATAGTATCATTTTGTATTTAATGTATATGCTAAGGGGGAAATCAAAAGGCTTTGTTTGATTCAATTTTCTGGAGGTCCATAATCTCTTTTGGCCAATGGGTATGATTTAGTAATAATCTCCTGTTGCCTACATAGTTATTCAGGATTAGAGTTTTCAGTGAATACATTTTCCATGTACTCCAGCTTTTTTACAAATCTGCAACTTCAACCATTTCTTTCTTCTTTTGAGACAGGGTCTTACTCTGTCACCCAGAATGGAGTACAGTGGCATGATTTTAATTCACTTCAGCCTCGACCTCCAAAGCTTAAGTGATCCTCCCACCTTAGTCTGCCAAGCAGCTTAGACTATAGGTGTGCTGCCATGCCCGGCTAATTTTTTATTTTTTTGTGGAGATGGGGTTTCGCCATGTTGCCCAGGCTGGTCTCAAATTCCTGAACTCAACAATCTGCCCGCCTTGGCCTCCCAAAGTGCTGAGATCACAGGCATATGCCATCATGCCCAGCCTACTTTAGCCATTTCTTTTTAGTCTGACCTGAGCAAAACAGACAATGAGAGATGCATGTGTTAATCCATTCAACAAACTTTTACTGAGAATTTACACTTCTAGGGGTGGAAGGAAGACAAGTATGCAAATAAACACAAACATATCAGGTAGTGAATGATAGGAACGAAGATGGCATGATAGGAGGAGGGGGTGGGAGGGCTACTGTAGGCTAGAAGAGATGACATTCAAGTCCAAATATGTCAGATTCACTCATTCTGCAATTTAATAGTTCTAATTTTTTAGAAAAAAAAAAAGCAATTGGCATTATGGGTAAAATATTTTATAATAAATGTAGTTTGTTGGAAATGCAAAAAATTATTATTATATTACTATGGGTTTTACTAAAGACTTGAAAGAGTTAAACCAGCAATCAGAATAATTTGTACCCTGACAGAATGTAACTAAAACTAACAGAGAGCAGCTCTTCATGAAGCACCTAAATTTACCCCTTAAAAAATCTCTCTTCATGTAGTTTTCAAGGCACCTACTAGTAGAGATTTTGAGTGGTCCCCAGCACCTAAGAAACAAAATTAAAAGCTTATGATATACTTTCAGCTTTGTAGATTCTGAATTCCCTAGTTCCCAAGGAAAAGACATATTAACAACTAAATTAAACTGTTATTTTGACAATGTAGAGAAGAAAGGTCTAAAGGAAGATAAAAGGAGGGCCCTAGTTAATAAGAGCAGTTTTTAGCTTTTACCAGTCCCACTCATGGTAAGGCTAAAGCAGACATTTCATGCAATTCAGCCATCCATGTAAATATTTTGTTTGGTAAAGCACAGTGATCTAACTGGCATCTGGGAGGTGCCTGCAGCCCTACCCTTGGGCCTTTTCTATTTGCAGTATAACCTTATTGCCTAAAACTTTTGCTCAATGACGTGTGCATCTCTAATAATGAATTAATCAGTTCTCTTATTCGTAATTTTTAACTCTGGTGTACTTTGCATATTTTAAGACTGCTGGTTATCATTAGAGCAAGCAGTACTTGATAGAAATCTGTACTTTCATAATTTCTGTTTTAAATCAGGGGTCAGCAAGCTTTCTTTAAAGAGCCAGATAGTAGACATTTTTTGAGTTTTAGGGCCATAGGGGCTCTGTTGCACCTATTCAACTCTGCCATTATAGCAGGAACGCAGCTATAGACATACATAAATGAATGAGTATGGTTGTGTTCCAGTAAAACTTTATTTATCAAAACAGGTAGGGAGTGGGAATTGGCCCATGACCCATAGTTTATCCCCCTTTCGCTAAATCAGCATCGTTTAAAGTGTTTCCTTTAAATACTAGTTCTCCTTAATCGCCTACTGAAAATATGGTTGCCATATAGTTTGGGAAATGCTACCTGCTGCATGCCCCACTTGGAGATTTTTAATGCAGACCATCATTAAAGTCTCTTGGAAGTCCTCTGATAAAGACACCATTTGACTTTGTTTAATTCAGCATTTCCCAATTATATTTGACAAAAATCAGGTAATGCCTGTTTACATCCCATGGACCTAGAGTCCCTCAGAATGCCCTTTGGGAAATACCATTCTGTATAATTCGAGAACAATCAATTAGTACTACATCATACCAAGGAGTCCAATAGCAGGAGTTAGGTTATCAGTGTGAGGGTGGTGTGCTGGGTGAATCCTTACCCCTAAGCAAGGTCAGTGCCAGCATCCAGACGTGTCCTAAGATCACAGGTGGCATTTAAGAAACAGATGTTCTGTATTATTCAAGGCAAGCATTGGAAAGGGTGGGGAGGGTATTGTCCTCTAGGAACCAGGTGGCCAACCTGCCTGCAGCCCATACCTCTGGAGGCTTTGGTCCAACGTGGCAACCATCAAGGGGTATTAGTCCTGAAAGAGGCACGTGGCCATTTTTCTTCCTGTATTTGTGTGTAAAATAAACCCTTCCTCCTTGTTTTGTAGACCTTGTTCCCATCAGGATACCTAATCCCTCTCACCCAGTGCTCATCCGTGGGGGCAGAGTCCATTTTGTCTAGTAAAGAAAACTCAGGTGCTCTTTCCCCAAACCACAGGATTTATAGCTCCCCGATTGCAGGTGAGTACACATAAAACACTAACCAGACGTGGGCCAGTCTCAAGTTCACTTAAGCCTTGTCAACTTCTTGGATAAATGCCTGTGCTTTTAAGATATTTTCCCCCTTTTCTTTCCAGGTGTTATTCCAGTGACATCATCTGAACTCACTGCTGTTAATTTTCCCTCTTTTCATGTAACACCTTTGAAGCTAATGGTCTCACCAACTTCCGTGGCAGCCGTACCTGTCGGGAACAGCCCGGCTCTCGCTTCAAGCCACCCCATTCCCATCCAGAACCCAAGCTCAGCCATTGTAAACTTCACCCTGCAGCACTTGGGACTCATCTCACCCAGTGTGCAGATGTCTGCCAGCCCTGGGCCTGGACTTGTTCCTGTGTCTCCAAGAATAGAGGCTGTTAATGTCGTACCAGAAAATGCAGGCACTCAGCAACGAAGGGCCACCAACTATGACTCACCAGTCCCAGGCCGGAGCCAGCCAAATGGGCAATCCATTGCTGTGACAGGGGCACAACAGGTGAGAGGCTTTCTACTTAATTTATTTTTTCCTGGAGTTATTAAGTCCCAAGTATCTGTGTCATAAGAGACTCGCTTATGCTTTCCCTCTTTAGAGAGGGAAAGGATGGGAGAGTGAGGAGATTGAAGGCCTACCTTTCTTCCAGAACCCAGGAAGAGTGTCCAAGCCACTCATATTCTTGGGTTATCATGAGATTTTTGTCTCTCCCCTAACAAAAATAATTGAGAATGTAAAACGCATCAAAGCTTCCCTCGCCAATTTCAAGATACACTAGTTTCCCAATGTGCAATACATCCATCCAGCCCAGCCTTCCAAGTCTGGTAGGACCATGTATCTGTGTGTGGTTGACTTTTTTTGTCCAATTCTTCTCTTTCCAATCAGCCTATTCCTGTGACACCCAAAGGGTCACAATTAGTGGCCGAAAGTTTCTTCCGTACCCCAGGTGGACCTACCAAGCCAACCAGCTCATCCTGCATGGATTTTAATGTTGCTAATAAGACCTCCTTAGGAACTCTCTTTGTCCCACAGCGAAAACTGGAAGTCTCAACAGAGGATGTCCATTAATCAACAGATGTTGGCTTAGTTTAATTTTCTAAAGAGTTGTTTAATAGAGAAAATGTACACAGATTGATTTGGAAAGCACATTCACTGAAAATACTGTAAATACGTTGGGGATTTGCTCAATGTGAAAACAGATACTTGTTTTTGTACATATATATACACACACACGTATATTTGTATAAAGCTCAGTTTAGCTTTCAGTCCTACAAAATAAAAGTAAAATGTTGAATTCTAAGGTATATTAACTTCTAGGAGGAAAAAAATCCATTATCTTAGCTATGCCTATACTATTACACAAAATAACTGTATTAAAGTTTACTTCCCTCTGAGTAAATATGTTTGACATGCCTAACACAGCATTCCCTTAAACATTTTGCACAAAGAAAATGCTGTGATGTATAATATTGTATTTTTAAATAAGGGTATAGCTATATTTTTTGTAATTTCTTTAATCTGCTGTTGCAGTGTATCTTTTTGTAAAGTTTGCAACAATCCTCAATCAAGTCTATGGAAAATTATTTATAAAATGTATTTTTAATCATAAGTTGTTCAAATTAAAACTTTTCTAAAATGTAGTTAACATTTTCATTTGGCCTGTTAGGGCACTGTTGGGAGAAAATTAAAATTGACCTAATCACAGAGGTAAATTCTTGGTAAAGAATATCCACCCTGGGTTCCCTTAGATATGCCGAGTTTATAGAATGTTTCTACATTCTGTCCCCTATTTTGACCCTTGAGATTGCTCTACTTTTGCAGAAGTAAAATTGGCTTTGGAGAGGCTGTTGCTCGGCCAAGGACACCTAGCTAGGTCCCATGTGCTTCCTATCACACTCCAGGAGATTAGAAATGAAAGGCAGGCTCCTAGGATCCCTGGCGTGACCAGCGTCTGTCCCAAGCTTCTTACTTTACCCAGAAGTGGGTCTGTACCAGCCATCTTAACATACTTCTTGGATGGCTCAGCTCCAGGGATGGGAAAACAGCAGTAAGGATTCTAATGTCCTCCATTCCCAGAGAACTACTGCACCAAACCCCCAGGAACTCCAGGAGAAGGGATGAGTTCCAATGTGTTCAGTTTGCATCTTTTTGATCCCCTTGTTATGGGATGAATTGCACTTTGAGAATTGACAAGTGCCTTCCCTGGTCAGAGTCTTAAAGGAGCATCATAATATCTATTTCCTACATGTTTACTCTATGTAGACACAGTTACACATTTTAAATGTATCATCATACCTGTGAGCTGCGACTGAGGCTTGCAGGGATTAAAGCCCCAAGTCCATGGTCACACTGATGGTATGCAAGTACTCATGTGTATTGGACCTCATTATCCATTGCCCATTTACTTCTAGAGACATGCCTGGCAGCTCTAGTAGGAATCAAGTACATTGAGTCAGGGTAATCTGAGCCTTCATAAAGTCATCCCTTTCAAATACACGTTTTGTTTGCACAACCAAGTGCAACTAGGAAAGGGCAGATTTTCTCCTTGACCTAGAAACCCCTCTTCCTCTACCACTAGAGAACCAATATGAAATATTTCCTCCAAAGTACCTTTGCCTTTGTTTTTATGCTTCTTGGAGAACGTGTGAATGGTCTCCGATTTAAGAAATGGCCCCTGCCTTTTAATAATAGAGTTGAGAAAGATAGTATGTACACATGAATCAATAAAGCATTTCTATGCAATAAGGAAAAGGTAAGTTGCCAAATGGTAGCTATAGACAAAATATATAGTTCTGTAGAGGCTACTAGATTTTATTGCTTACACAGAACTATGAGAGAAACACCAACCAAGACAGCTGCTGTGGCTCTGAGGAGGTTCTTACATCTGCCTCCTCCTCTTCTGTGGCTGAGCTAGAGAGATTGGAAGCCAAGGTTTTGTTTCGTTCCCCTCATCAACTCTCCACATAAAGAACTACCTTCCCGGGGAAATTAGATGCATAGGAAGAAAGGAAGTGTTAGATTTCCAGGCAGCTCTGGACACTGTTCCACCCAGTACTGCCCCTCTGACAGATTGGTGAGGTTGTCCCTTGATCCCTGCTTCCTGGTGTCTACACCCTCATGTTCTCCCCTTCTCTTGAGTGTGGTTGGGACCCATAACTTGCTTCTAACCCATAGGATACAGTAAAGGTAATGGGGTGTGTTGTTATGTGATCACATGTCATAAGACTGTGGTTCCCATCTTGCTGTCATTTCTCTCCCTTGATGACTTTAAGGAATCAAAGCAGCCATGTCAGGAGGCCCAAAGTGGCAAGGACCTGTGGGCAGCCTCAGAGCAAAAGGCAGCCTGCAGCCAACAACCAGCAAGAAACTGAAATCAGTCCTGCATATGGCCACAAATTCTATAAACAACCTGAGTGAGCTCAGAGTGGCTCTTTCCCCAGTCAAGCCTCAGATGAGACCACAGCCCCCATTGCCACTTTGATTGCAGCCTCATAAGACCCTACAGGGGACCCAAACTAAGCCATTCATGGATTCCTGACACACAGAAACTGTAAGACAATAAATGTGTGTTTTAAGATGTAAGTTTGTGGTAATACTATTATACAGCAATAGGTAACTATTGCAGCCACATAATTCCCCATTGTTGACAAAAGTCTTCTGGTTTGTCCTATTGTTCACAGGCATTCATAGAAGGAAACATCCCTAGGATGTGGTAATTCCAACAGCTTTAATGGGAGAAGCAGTCTCCATTTGTTTCAAAGTGGGAAGCAGGTTTAAAGATACCAGGTAGTAGCATAGCAGTGGACAAAATTATCTGGCCAGCATGCAATGGGAAAAGTTTCTTTTCCAAACTGCCTCCTTATTTCCTCTAAGCAATGACATTCCTTCAAAAACATGTGTATTTGAAGGTAATTCTTTATGTTGGATGGAGCCCAGTGAACTGTAATTGGGAACCCCACCCATGTCTAACAAGAATGGACCTGTCATCCAGCCTGGGCCAGTCCTCCGGGACTGGATGTTCCATCTCATCCTAGCAGTGTTCTTGCTACCTGTTCCTGCTGCAACTGTTGCTGAGGCCCCTGAATCACAGCCTTTGAAGTGGCCGTGGCACCAGCCCATCTTCAAACCCGATTTTCAGCCATCCACTGAGTCTGTGGGCCTTTGCTATCCTTCCAAGAGTTTCTTTTGCTTAATGTTGCCAGTCATTTCTGTGGCAGATAGTCCAAGGGCTCTTACCAGATCCCAGAGGGAAACCCAGAGCAAAGGCTTCCTAGTTCTCAGACCAGTTGTTCCCTGTTCCCTGGGCCTGGCAAAATTCGGCCAAAAAATGGATAGAAAAGGCCTTCAGAGATGCTTATCTCACCAGAAAATGCAAATAACTCACCTATGCTCAAGTGGATGTAAAGTACCATTTCAGATACCAGAAAGGGAAGTAGCTGAACTAAGAGATACAGGATACCCAGGAAACTCAAGCAATAGAATTTGATGAAAAAAAAAATTGTTTTAATTGACTTTAAAACAAGTTCTCTCAGTTTTGTCCTTTTCAAGTGATTAGTGTTCCTGCAGATAAAGGATAAAGAGACTTTCAGAACCTAAAACAGATAAGCTGTCTGAGCAATCCTACTAATTATATAAAAGAATGTGAGTTGACTGCAGATTCTTTATAGTATTTATCAGTACTAGTTTTCATATCTTAAGGGCTTAAAATAAGAGATAAGCTCAAAGGAAATGTGTTATTATTTTAGGTTGAAAAAAAGTATCAATCTCTTAATCAACTTTTTAAAAAGTGGTTTTAGATTTTAGTATCCCATTTGAGTGAATGCAGGCCAGTGACTTGCTCAATCAGACCAGCGGCTAAATGAGGACTTGGTATGATTTTCAGCATTTTGTAGAAAAATGTACGTAGGGAATGTATTATCAGTGTTCTTCAGCAGTCAAGTAATCAAGAGCATTTTTGAAAGGCCCTGTATATACTGAATTTTTTTCAAGTATTTACCAGTTTTTACCACATGCTCAGCACTGTGTTGTGCAAAACAATGCCTATATTATCCTACTTTTGGTTAATAAAATATCCTCTATGTGTGAATCTTCTAGAAATTTATCCTGAATAAGAACAGTTTTTTTGTTTGTTTGTTTTTTGAGACACAGTCTTGCTCTGTCTCCAGGCTGGAGTGTAGTGGCACGATCTCGGCTCATTGCAACCTCCACCTCCCGGGTTCAAGCGATTCTCCTGCCTCAGCCTTCTGAGTAGCTGGGACTACAGGTGCTCACCACCATGCCCAGCTAATTTTTGTATTTTTAGTAGAGATGGGGTTTCACCATGTTGGTCAGGATGGTCTCAATCTCTTGACCTCGTGATCCGCCCACCTCTGCCTCCCAAAGTGCTGGGATTACAGGCGTGAGCCACCTCGCCCAGCCTGAACACTTTTATTTCAGTTACTATGAATTAAAATCTTTCTAAAATGATCATACAGCTCCCCATTTCCTAAATAGAGCACTGTACTTTGACTATAACCTTTCTTTCACATTTCAGAAATTCATGAGCACTGTTGCTTTGTTAAATTCCAATTCAACAGACACAGTTTAAACCACCTATGATAGGGTAATGCCTTCAGGGGCTAATAAATATATAGGTCTACATCCTCTTAAAATTAATAGCTCCAAAATATTATGCTGTCTGTCTCCAACTTTCATATCAGCTTCTACTTGTCTTGCCCCCTCTATCCTACTTTATATATTATTTATGTCTCAGATAGACATTTGTATTTATATGTTTTTATATTCCTTTAAGTACATATATCTATAAATATACATAGTATCTCTTTTGCTTTATATGAATATATATAGATATGTATTGATATGTAAAGATTCATGGATACATATATGTGTTTTCTTCCTTCCTATATGGCAAAATGTCTTTACAGAATGGTAATTTATCTCTTCTGACTCAGGAAAACTGAAGGATCCCCAGGGAACTTATGTCACCAAACTCACTTTTCTAAACCAATAGATCTTGCATGTCCAAGTCAATAGATTTTGGTCTAACTGCCTAAGGAGGGCTCCATCCCTCTTCTGCAGGAAAAGGCCACAAATTGATGGCAGCCATTTCCCTTGCCAATCAGTGGTCTTTCTCACTATCCACACAAACTGGAACTTGTTGATACTGGGAATCTAGGATCACGATTAAATGCCAGAAATGCTAAATATAAATTACGTACCTACACTCATCATCAAAATTCAACACTTCCAGCGGTGTCCAAGGGAGAAAATACACTCACGAGTTCTTAATTTCTATTTCTAGTTGAACCAGCAAAGCCCCTTCCTCATCCCTCTTTTCTTCTTATCACTAGAGATAGAAACTAAAAACCATGACTTCAGGCTTCTAAAAGCCTAAAACAAAATAAAACAGAACACTAACAACAAAATAAGGTGGGTTGAACAATTCTGAGACAATAATTTCTACCTGGAGACGTTCTGAGAAACAGGACAGGTCCTATATGACCCAGGGGAACTAGTGGCACTTGGGAGAGAAAAGGAATAATTTTTATTGAGCATCTGCTATTATATCTACTTCCAAACAATATTGCGAGGTAGTTATTATTGGCCCCATTTTGTTAATTTCAGAAAGCTTGAGGGATAGACCCTGTGCACCACCAGCGTGTGCGTGCAGCTGTGCCTGGCGCCAAGGTCCACACTCCAGAGCTCGGGCTGCCTGGCGCCGTCACGCGTGTGCAGACTGTGGTGAAGCAGGCTGATTCCAGATTGTTCATGGCAAATAAGAACAGCGCTTCCGTGGCATTTGTCCCAAGGCGTGACCACTGTTGCTGTTTCAGGCTCTATACTTGCGGTGATTTATTCCGTATCAAGTTGCATAAGCCAGAACAACATTTCACAAAAACCCCTTCATGTTACAGTTGTGATTTTGAGCCCCAAAGAGGAGCTTGCACACCACGTTGGAGGGAGAAAGGAAACAACCACCATTCCTATCAGAAGGCCATGGCAATGTCTTGCAGTGACTGACACAAAAGTGCCCCTGGCTCCAGCTGCCTGGCTGTCCACCAGGTTTTGTCCACTGCCTTCTCCTGAGGATGGGTCCTGCTGCCAGAAACTTCGACGCAGACCCACAGAGGCACCAGCCCCCATACATTCCTCTACCACCAGCTCCTCCCACACAGTTCATCTGTGGTGGTTGGACATGCTCAGCTTCTCAGATTGTCCAGTTTGTGACTCTGATCCTCCAACAAGCCCTTTCAAACTTTCACTTTCCCAGCTTCTTTCACAATTCTGTAAGATCTAATTTCTGTAAGAAATTCTTTACTTCATAACTCATAGGGATTCTGCCTCACCTGATGAAACCCCGGCCATACAGTACTATGTGGCACTTTTGAGAGGAAATGGGGTGAAAAAAGTTCCAGAGAGAGCCAAGGGCCATCCACTTCCCGGTATCCAGATAATAGGATGTGCCAGCAAGCTGGCACTTTGCAAGCTCTGAGTCATTTTAGTTGCCAGTATTTTCATAGCTGCAAATCCAGGAGCTGAAACATTCTTAGGTCAAAGCACCCTTTACAAATGCATTGCATGGAGCTCAGCTGCTGCCAACTGCAGCTATCTGACCTGTTGTTAAAATGTTAAGAGACTCTGCATCCAACATCTCACTTGACTCAACTCAGAAAGGTAGGACATGCACATCCTAGGCGCCAAAATCTGGCTTCAAGCCCTAGTTCAGACTCCCTAAATAAATGCACTTAATCTAATAAGGCACTCCCTAATAAGGCACTTAACCTGTCAGGGCTGGTTTCCTTTTCCATCGTTATAGAAGTGAGGCCAAGAAGATGATTTCTGAGGTCCTTAGAAATAAATCTTTATGAAAAGCAAATTCAAACTCTCTGGTGATTCCTAGTACATAAGCAGAAACTGAACTCAACCAAAAGAGTTTTTTCAAATGTATGGGAAAGAGCTGATCCTAGGGAGGAAAGGAGGTTCTTAATGAAACCACTAATCTTCGGACTTGAGTACGCATGCTATTCCTCTTGGCTAACACTACATAAAGCAGATTTAAATTTTATTGCTGCTGCTATTGCAAGAAGTTGTTATTTCCATGAAACTAATCTTATAGATTGGGAGTCCATCTGTTCTCCTGTTGGTTTTAATATCTTGACCTTGCTATCAGTTACATATTTTTTATCTTCTCTGGGACCTTTCTCAAGATGACCTATGTGATCTACAGCTTCAGTTGAAATTTTGAGAGAAATGAATAGAATGGTACCTCATTAATAAGCACCTTTGTGAATGGAATATTCTGAAAATATAAAGCCTGAGGATCTCAGGGCTGGAAAGGACCCTGGAGATCATCTCATCCAGTGGTTCACAAACCCAACCTTAACCCTAATGTTGCCCCCGCAAAATTAGTACCAGGTTGGCTGTATTAGAAACAGCAGACGGCATCTTTGACAGATTCTTGGGCATCTAATGGAGATGGGTCTAGCGTGTAACTCTTTAATCTATATTATTTCAAGCTTCCCAGGAAGCCAGTTATGGTGGCTCATGCCCGTAATACCAATATTTTGGCAGGAGGATCACTTGAGCCCAGGAGTTTGATACCAGCCTAGGGAACATAGTGAGATCCCATTTCTACAAAAAAAAAAAAAAAAAAAAACTTTAAAAATTACCTGGGCATGGTGGTGCATGCCTATAATCCAAACTACTCAGAAGGCTGAGGTGGGAGGATCACTTGAGCCCAGAAGGTAGAGGATACAGTGAGCCATGATCACACCATGGCACTCCAGCCTGGGTGACAGAGCAAGACCCTATCTCAAAAATAAATAAGTAAATAAGCAAATAAATCTTCTCAGATAATTCTGATTTGTTGCCAGGTTTGACAACTAATGATCTAGGAGAATCTCCATCCAGTATTTAAATTGTCATTACAGAACTAGTGCTAGACAAGACGAAGTAAGCCCATTACAGCCTATCTCCTCCATTGATTATAACTAAAATCTCCGAACAGAATACAGACACTATTACTTGGGAGAAGAATAGCTTGTATGACAGTGAGCTTACTGGGTTTTTCTTTCCTTCTTTACCTTTTGGCTTTGGCATTGGAACCATCGCCCTCGGAGGGCAAAACACAACTTGTGGTATGAACCTAACCAGGTTGGTTGCCTATTAAAATAAACAAAGGTCAACATTCTCCAGAGGATTTTAACAGCACCTCTGACTTGTATCCAGAACATATAACTAACTCCCAAAACTCAACAATAAGAAAACAATCCAATGTTTTAGATGGATAAAAGATTTGAACAGTCACTTTACTGAAGAAGATGTATGGTTAGCAAAAAAGCACACTAAAAAATGCTCAATATCGTAATTTTTATATCACTTGGCTGATGTTCGAGAATACTGACTTGGCACAGCTCCATTACTAAAGAGGAAGAACCAATAAAATGTAAAAACACAAAAAAATTAATTAATTAATTTAAAATGCTCAACATCATTATTTATTAGATAAGTGCAAACTAGCCAGGTGTGATGGCTCACACCTGTAATCCCAGCACTTTGGGAGGCCAAGGTGGGTGGATCACCCGAAGTCCAGCCAGGCCAACATGGTAAAACCCCGTCTCTACTAAAAAATACAAAAACTAGCCAGGCATGGTGGTGGGCACCTGTAATCCCAGCTACTCGGGAGGCTGAGGCAGGAGAATTGCTTGAACCCGGGAGACAGTGAGCCAGCACAGTGCCACTGCACTGCTGCCTGGGTGACAGAGTGAGACTCTGTCTTGAGAAAAAAAAAAAAGAAGAAGTGCAAATTAGCATCATACTGAAATACCACTACACATCTGTTGAAATGGCCAAAACTTAAGTAATAACAAAATGAGATTGATTCCAGCAAATGCTGGTGAAGATGCAGAGCAACTGGGCATGCTTGGTGGGAATCCACAGGCACTTTGAAACATAATTTGGGAGTTTCCTATAAACTTACACATAGACTTACCATATGACCCAGAAATTTCACTCAGATATTTACCTTCAAAAATGAAGTTACTTTACAAAAAACAATGCTGTGTAATAATATTTGTAGCATATTTGCTCATAATTGCCCCCAAACTGGACACAACCCAAATAACAGCCCTTTATCCTGCCTGGTGTTCTCTGAGCTTCCTGTATTTGTGATTTTGTGTCTGACATTAATCTGGAAAGTTTTCAGTCATTATTGCTTCAAGTATTTCTTCTGTTTCTTTTTCTCTTCTCCTCTGGTATTCTCATTACACATTTTTAAATCTTTTGTAATTGTCCCATAGTTCTTGGATATCATGTTCCATTTATCATGAGTCTTTTTTCCTTTGCTTTTCAGTTTGGGAAGTTTCTATTGACATAGTCTCAAGCTCACTGATCCTTTCACCAACTGTGTCCAGTTGACTAATAAGCCCATCAAAGTCCTTCATTTTGATTAGAGCTGATTTCTAGCATTTCTTTTTTATTCTTTCTTAATATTTTCATCTCTCTGCTTACACGACCTATCTGTTCTTGCATACCGTCCACTTTTTTACTAGACTTACAAATATATTAATCATAATTGTTTAAAATTCCTGTTCTAATAATTCAAACATCCCTGTGATATCTGAGTCTGGTACTGATGCTTGCTCCATCTCTTCAAACTCTGTTTTTTGCTTATTAGCATGTTCTAGTAATTTTTTTTGTTTAAATCCAGCTACAATGTACTGGTTAAATTAACTCAACACTAGTTCCCACTGAGATTTCTGTTCCAGTAAATAGTAGGTTCTTTGATCCACTGTCTGCCCAAATTGGAGAGAGCAGTTTGTCCTGTGATTTCAATTATTTCATGGAGCTAAGAAGAGCTGTTGGTTTTTAGTTTGTTCAGCTTTTTACTTGTTAGGATAAAGTGCTGACTTCTAATATCCTTAAATTTTGGGCTAGAAGCCAGAGGTCCCCCGAGTATTCTTCAGCTGGTGAATGAATGGGCATTGTGGCACAACCATACAATTGAATACTACTCAGCAATAAAAAGGAACAAACCATAGACGAGTCAACGGTGTGGATGAATCTCAAATGCACTAAGCTAAGTGAAAGGAACCTGATTCAAAAGGCTAGATACCGTGTGATTTCACTTATATGGCCTTTTGGAAAAGGCAAACCTACAGGGACAGAAAACAGATCAGTGGTTGCAAGAGCTTAGAAAGGGGAATAGGTGTGACTACAAAAGGGTAGCTCAAAATAATTTCGGGGTGGTGGTAGAACTGTCCTGTGTGTTGATCACAGTGGTGATTATGTGAATCCATGCATTTGTCAGAACTTATGAAACTATAATAAAAAGTACATACATTTAAAAGCATTTTAAAATTGCCATCAAAACACCCCCATCCAGGTTGTTTCCAGGCTCTACTTGAAGGTTTCCTGTGGTGAGGAATTTACTGTTTTCAGAGACTAGCAATCCCATTAATGCAGAGCTTCCCGATCACTATAATGGGAATGGGTTACAGGTTACCAAGATATTAATCATCTCCGCCCTTAGGCAGGTGGGAACCATTGGGCTACTCTCTTTCACTATGGGCTGTAAAAATTATTTCATTTTCCAATTGCTGTAAAGTGAAAAAGGATGCACTACCTTCTCAAACACTAATATTCTTTTATATTGAAACAGTATCGGTCTATTTGCAATGTCTACTTTATTGGTTCTAGTTTTTCCTTTTCTTGAACAAATTTCTTCCCTCCTAATATATATGACAGTTAGTCAGATATTTGAAGGTTTGTTATAAGGTTTCATATTCTTACCATCGCCAATTCATCTTTGAATAAATGTCCATGGTCCCTTGGGCTATTTCTTACATGGCATATATTTAAGATTGTCAGTCCCTGGAACATGATCTTCATTTTCAATATTTCTGCCAATTGCCATGACAGAACATGATACTCGATGTTCAATTAGTCTATGCTAGGAAATTTTTTTTGAGATGGAATCTTGCTCTGTTGACCAGGCTGGAGTGCAGTGGTATGATCTTGGCTCACTGCAACCTCCGCCTTCTGGGTTCAAGCAATTCTCCTGCCTCAGCCTCCTGAGTAGCTGGGATTACAGGCACACGCCACAATGTCCAACTAATTTTTTCTGTATTTTTAGTAGAGATGGGGTTTCACCATCTTGGCCAGGCTGGTCTTGAACTCCTGGCCTCAAGTGATCTACCCACCTTGGCCTCCCAAAGTGCGGGATTACAGACATGGGCCACTGCGTCAGGTGGAAAATTTTTTTAATGAAACTTATTTCATTATTTCTGCCTTCGCAGGTCTAGAAGAGTATGCATAATGCAATCTTTCTTTACAAACTGAAAATATTACAGGGTCCGATGGTTATCAAGTTTTGTGGTCTACCGGTACTGGCCCTATAGCTTCTGGAACTTAGTGCACTTTTAAATTCTGCCGTTTGGAGACAACTCACTAGAAGAAATTCATACAGAAACATCACCAAACAAGTCAACAGTAACTACAACACAGCTTCCAGCACCAACTCTCAGCCTCTATAAAAGGGTCCACATCTATAAAAAGATCACAGTTGTCATACTATACACTTGGCCCCTTTTCAGCACCATGTCATCCTGTGGCCAGAGGTCCTTATTGCCTTAATCACTTCCTCACAAATACTCATGAGGCGAAATCCTCCCATCTTCTAGGAGACAGGAAACTTTTCTTAAGTTCCAGCTAATCTTCTCAGGAAAGTGTTCCTCACTCACTCACATGCTTAGTTCCTCAGACTAAGTATCTCACCAATTACTTAGTCTACATTCCAGCTGATGGACGTTGCCATAATGGTAGGTATACTCAATAAGAAATAAATGTCATCTCCTACAGGTTTATGGGATATTAGTTGAAGTCCCTTAATCTATGGCATCAGTTAAAGCAAAATTTAGGACACAGGGCTGAAGTCTGCCACCCCAAGACATTCCCTCAATGAATACCTGAAATGCATATTCAAAGTTATAAATCAAATTTGAATGCAGGTTCTATTTAAACTTCTATTTCTACTAATTTATAAGATGAGGAAATACAAATAAAACAAATCCTATTTCTGTGGACTGGAAAGACATTTCTGGATAGTTAAGATTTCTGCTAAAGCAATTTAAAAGTAGAATTTAACTTGAAAAGCTTTATTTTAAATGGGAAGAACATTTTTGCAGTGTTCTACAAAAAAACCTGCAAAAGATGCTGTGAAGAGAATGGAAAGACAAGCCACAGACTGGAAGAAAATATGAAAATATTCCAAAGGCATATATGATAAAGGATTGTTATCCAAAATATGAAAAGAACCTTAAAACTCAAGAATAAGAAAATGAGCAACCCAATTTGAAAAGTAGTCAAAAGACCTGAACAGACACCTCACCAAACATACAGAGGGAACAAATAAGAAAATGAAAAAATGCTCAAAATCATATATGATTAGGAAATTGCAAATTAGAACAACAATGAGATACCACTACACATGTATCAGAATGGCCAAAATTCACAATACTGACAACATGAAACACTGGTGAGGATGCAGTGCAACAAGCGCTTTCATTTATTGCTGATGGAAATGCAAAACGGTACAGGCATATTGGAAGACAGTTTGGCAGTTTCTTGCAAAACTAAATGTACTTTTATCTTATAATCCAGAAATCAAACTCTTTGTTATTTACCAAAATGAGTAACGTCTGCACAAGAACTATGTCCTCACGAAAATCTGCACGCAAATGTTGATGGCAGCTTTATTCATAATTGTCAAAACTTGGAAGCAACCAAGATAGCCATCAGTAGTTGAATAGATAAATAAACGTGGCGCATCCAGGCAGGGGAATATTCTTCAATGCTAAAAAGAATTGTACTATCAAGCCATAAAAATACATGGAAGAACCTTAAATGCACAATAGTAAGTGAAAGAAGCCAATCTGAAAAGGCTACAATCCTATGTGGTTTCAACTATATGATATGCTGGAAAAGGCAAAACGATGGAGATTGTAAAAAGATCAGTGGTTGCCAGAGGCTAGTGGAGAAGAAGAGATGAATAGATGGAGCATAAAGGATTTTTAAGGGAGTGAAATTATTCTGTATGATAATATAATGGTGGATACATGTCATTATACATTTGTCCAAACCCACAGAATGAACAACAGTAACAGTGAACTCTAATGTAAACTATAAACTTTGGGAGATAATGATGTATCATTGTAGGCTCATTGATTGCAATAAATGTACCACTCTGGTGCAGGATATTGATAGTGGGGGAGACAATGTATGTGTGGGGGCAGAAGATATATGAAAACTCTGCATCTTCCATTCAATTTTGCTGGGAACTTAAAATTGCTCTAAAATATGAAGACTTATGATTTTTTTTTTTTTTTTGACCGAGTTTCACTTTTTTCACTCAGGCTGGAATGCAATGGCGTGATCTCAGCTCACTGCAGCCCCCACCACCTGGGGTCAAGTGATTCTCCTGCCTCAGCCTCCTGAGTAGCTAGGATTACAGGTGCCCGCCACCATGCCCAGCTAATTTTTATATTTTTAGTAAAGATGAGGTTTCACCATGTTAGCCAGGCTGGTCTCAAACTCCTGACCTCAGGTGATCCACCTGCCTCAGCCTCCCAAAGTGCTGAGATTATAGGTGTGAGCCACTGCACCTGGCCAAGACTATCTTTTAAAAATTGGAATACAGCACTTCAGAATATTGGGGACTCTCAGATTTATTCTTATATAAAGGATAATTGTCACAGCATCCAGTAAGGAACAGTGACAAAGCTGCACACACTACCTTGAAGATTCTCATTCTCTTTGGACGTGTGTCACTTTGTAAAATGCCTTTCCTGAGGACTGGAGTTTTAAACTCGACATGCGAGCCTCTTCTCCTTTTGCTCCAAACCATCTTTCAGGTGGGGCTTGACCACTTTATTCTCTCCTTCATCTTCGTGAACACAAAAGATCAACTAATCTGTCTGAGGTCTTTTTCTTCTACTAATGTGAGGCCTTCCAACTTTAAAGGAGCAGAACTCTGATGTTTTAACAATAACGAGGTTTTTGTTTGGTAGCTGTGTCTGCCCTTTTTTGTCTTGTTTTTCCCCATATCAGGAGTTCTCACTTCATAAAATACCTTGTACCATTTCTAATACCCACAATTTTGGTAATAGGGCCATAGTAGAATGGAGATGTTTTTATGACAATGTAGAAAGTTTACTCTTTGTTGCTCAAGGTCCAACATGCTCAAAGGGAAATAAAGACTTAGTTTTCCTAACTGGAAAATAAGAATTATCAAATTATAGAACTAGAAACCTCCTTAGAAATCATTTGCCTTGCACCAATATTCTATAAGCAAGAAACTAGAAAGGAAAACTGACTTGTTAGAGGCACAGCTAATTATCAGTAAAGCTAAGACTAGAAACCATAACTGTTCATTCTAATCCAGTGTTACTACACTATAGACACAGCACAGACTTATTGGGAAAGCCAATAAAAGGCTCCCAGATATTATAAAAATGCAGCCAATCTTTATGTTTAGAAGGGGTGGCTATAGACCTAAGTTTAAATTTTGTCTAATTTGTGTTTGATCTCTTGCAGCTCATCTCAGATATGGTAGAATTTAGCCCTTTTAAGACCTCTCAAAATTACTCAGTTACATGAATGAATTCAACCCTCAACTTCTAAATGCCTACTAGGTGCTAACTAGGTGCTAACATTGAGGACCCAAAGATGAATAAGATGCTATGTTTTTTTTTACAGAGGCGTTCACCATCTAATGATCCAAAAAGACATGTGTACAACCAGACAAAGTTCCCGGTAACGTGAGCATGTTTTAGGATTCCAGTGCAGAGTATCACATCCTATCTGGAAAGTTTAGGGATGGAGGCTTTCCCTGAAGACAGCATCTGGGTTGTTTATTGAAGGATGAGGAAGATTCCACCAGAGGGAGGAGGTGAAGGAGGTGGAGGACATTCCAGACAGGGGAGGGAGCATGAGCAAAGCATAGAGGCATGAAAGTACTGGCTATTTTTGGAGAACAGTGATTAGACTGAAGAGGTTGGTAGATAGGATAGCGAAAAGTGGGATGGTAGAAGAAGAAGTGGGAAAGTTAATTAGGAGCAAGATGAAGAAATTTGAAAATGATGTCAAAATTTTTAACATGATCTTATAGTAACGGGGCACTAACAGAGGTCTGCAAGCTGAACATCAGATCCATGTTTGAAAGATGACTCTGGTGGTGGTGTAACAGATGGAAAAGAAGTGGGAAAACTGGGTGGGGGGGCTTCTAAAAAAGTCTAGGTAATACATCTGAACTGGGGCAATAAGAAGAGGGGGAACAAAGGAAGGGCTAAATTCAAACGACACTGAGGTGCTGGTTGTTGACGCAGGTGAAGAGTCATGAAGACTACTCAGTCCATGGAAATACCTCCAATGACAATCCCACTGATCCACTTCTGAACCTCTGCAAGTTGATTTACATCCGTTGATTTGCTGGCCCTGCGATACCCACTTCGGGGACTTGTGCTGCTCCAGGCTTCTCCTAAAGGCTTTGTACCAGCTGAATAGCAAATGTAGGAACAGCCTTTTCTTGAACCTGATGGACTGTTTCTGTAAAACCCTGCTAATCTCTCAGTGCAAGATAAAGCTGAGCTGGTACTTTGTCTGTGCAGATGCTCAGCCCCACAGTGTTCTCTCTCCCATCTACATAATGTGAATAGATCAAATTCTGACCAGAGCAATTCCACTAGTTAAAATTTGCATCAGAGCATTGGCTCTGGAACAGAGAATCTGGGTTCAAGGTTTGACTTTACCATATACTAGCTGTGTAACCTAACTTCACAAACAAAGTTCTTCATCTATAAAAAGAGGATAATAACACTTGGATCTTTCCTTTGGTTGGGAGAGAGGCAGCAACAGAAGTAAAGGGACAGAGAGGAGAGAGATTGCACCCAAGAGAGAATCAGACACATCATAGTGCTTTTAAGCTGAAAACACTGTTATCACAGCAAGCAGTGAATGGCCATGAAAACAAGGAGACCAATTTTTTAAAATCTGGATGATGTAAATAAATGAGCTGTTTGTTTCATCAAATTTCACTTCATTTCAGTAAAGATGACACTTGTTTCTATTTCTTGGAAAAAAGAACCATCTTGATGCACTTACATGTTGCTTTGCCCATTTCCATGCCTTTCGCAGATGGAATACATGGCCAGGAGCAACCATTGAACAGTAGGTTAGAGTTAATTATCTTTTTGAAATAAGAGCCAATAACAAATATCAGACCACTGGTGCACAGAAATAGTGAAAAGTGGCTGACATTGAATACATTATGGTCCAATTATGTTTCTTTTCAGAATGGTTTAGATGAGCAGATGGAAGCTGAGATTCCCAGGCCTACAAGTCCTGCTTACAAAATATTCCCTCTTTTATGTGGCGTGGTTTAGGTCAGTGGTTCTCAAAGTAGGAGGTGGGGAGCCCCCTAGGGAACGTGTAAAATAATACTAGAGTATGAGACAAAGGAGACTTGTATTCTATTTATTATCTTTTTAGTGCATCATTTTGAATATGTTTTTCACGGTGTGTATATGTATCTACACACACATATAAACCTGCGTGTGTGTTTGTGCATGTGTGTGTTGCTCAAAAATGTTTTATGAGGGGACCGTGATCAAACAAATTTTGGAACCCCATCGTGGAAGGGTTTTGGGTTAGACCTGGGTTTGAATTTCCTTGTCACCTTCGTGATGTGTTTCCCAGTGACTTACTAATTTTCAGTTATCCTAGGGAATAAGAATGAGGAAGCAGGGGATTCTAGTCCTAACATTGCCATGAACTTCCAGTTGACCTAACTATGTGGTGTGAGATTTAGTTCATTTCCATGGACTGCATTTATTTCATTCCTCATTCACACAATGGGAAGAATAATAATGCCTTCTTGACAATGTTATTGTGAGATTAAATAAATCATTGTTTCTAATTGAGCTCTCTTTTTCCGATTTGAGGCATAAAGGTAGTGTTTTAAGGCATGTGCTTTCAGGTCACTCTCACTGCCCTGCTTCACACTCTTGTCTGGTCTCCTGCATGCCCTCTGTTTCTCAATGGTTCACTCATTTATAGTAATTCTGGGAACAATGAGGCAAAAACAGCAGGTTCCAGTCCCAGCACCACCAAATCACTTGCCATTGAGTGAATGTTCAGCTCATACTGATTAAGCACCCTGCTGTGTGCCCAACATGGGCTTAATGTCATCTATTCCTCATAGCATCTCAAAAGGGATTTAGGAATGTCTTCACTTTTCAGATGCAGTGCTGTGCAAGAGACCTTTCTGCAGTGATGTAAGCATTCTATAGCTATGCCGTTCACTGTGGAGGCACTAGCCACATGTGGCTGTTAAGCACTTGGAATGTGGTTTCTGTGACTAAGAAACTGACTTTTATGTTCTACTTATCTTTAAATAATTTCAACTTAAACAACCTCATGTGGTTATGGCTACTGTGTTGGACAGCACAGTGCTGGAGAATGCCGACAGACCATAGAACTCCGGAAAGTGGTTGACAAGAAAATAAATTAGAGAGAACACTGAAAACAACACCATTAAAAAAAAAAAGTGTCCATTAACAAGTGAGAAACTTTGAAGAATTCCAGAGAGAAAGCAGGAAGCTGTGGATTAACAGAGCGAGAAGGCCTGGCCACCGGCAGTATAGCAGCATGTGGCGAGGCGGGAGCTGTCCTGGGGCATCCCAAACTTGGAATCAGAGAACGTGCAGAGTGGGAGGCGCCCTGGGCTATCACAAGGGTGATGGGTAAGAAGATGGGTTCAGGTCTAGGAGCCTCCCTCACTCTCCAGTGCGGCTTCAGACTAAGGGGCGAAAAATCCCAGGGGAACTCCCCATAGAACCAGTGTCCTCCAGAGGGCCTGGGAGAGCCCACACCCAGGAGACACACTGCCACTGCACACACCCGGTAGCAGGCTCCACTTCTGTCTTCCAGTCCCTGAGGGAAAGCTCCCTCAATCAGAGGTGGTATCCACAAGAGGAAAACAGGAATTCTCAAATGACATGGTAAACATATAACCAAAAATCCTAAATATAGTTGAAACACTAGCACAATGAAGGTGCAACACCAAACTCAACACACAAAATAACAAATATCTAAGAAACTAGAATTAATAGAGCAAACACAGACTTCCCCCAGGTTAGTATAATGAATATCCTCAGCGCTTGATATGTCACTCATAAAGCAAGGACGGGCTATATGAAAAACCTAGATATCTTAAAAATTATAAATGTAATTACTTTAAAATCAGTAGATGAGCTGAGTAGAATGTATGTGGAGGAAATGCAAATTAGTTCCATGTAAGATTGAGCTAAGGAATTCTCCTTGAATAAACATAAAAGGACAAAGAAATTCTAACTTCTAATGAGAGTTTCAGCAAAAGGAAACAGATTAAATACAGGGAGGAATTAATGAGAGAAATAATAAAAGGGAATTTCCTAAAGCTGAAAAAAATGTGAGTTTTCAAGTTGAACTCATCCACTATATTTCAAGCAAAATAAAATTTAAAAGGCCCTAACTCAGAAAATTGTCATAAAATTCAAGAGAAGATCCTAAAAGTTTCTAGAGGAAACAAGACAATAATGGAACATGAATATGACCAGCACCAGAACGGTCATGTACGTTACTAAAAATAATTTGAAAAAATGTTTCAAAGATCTGACTCAAATTATTTTGAATAGAGATTCCTACATTTAATCAAAGTAGCATTCAAGTGAAAGCAAAATGATGACTGTTGGGGCGGAATTGTGTCCCTCCAAAATTCATATGTTGAAGTCCTAACTCCCAGTAGCTCAGAATGGGACTGTATTTGGAGGTAGCATTCTTAAAGAGGTAGTTAAGTTAAAATGAGATCTTATGGGTGGGTCCTAATCCAATATGACTGGTGTCCTCATAAGAGGAAATTATGACACAGACACACAGGGAAGACCACGTGCAGACAGAGGGAGAAAAGACGCATCTACATTCAGAAGAAACCAACCCTGCCAACACCTTGGTCTTGAACTTCCAGACTCCGGAGTCATGCGAAAATAAGTTTCTGTGGTTTAAACCAGCCCATCTATGGCATTTGTTATATTATGTGATCATTCAGTAAGTTTACAACAGACTCTCTCAATGAATTCATCAAGAATGATTTACCTCACACACACATGCACACACACAGAATTAAAAATGTAAGATACAGAAAGTAAACAAGAAACAGTAATTTGGAGGCCGAGGCAGGTAGATCACCTGAGGTCAGGAGTTTGAGACCAGCCTGGCCAACATGGTGAAACCCTGTTTCTACTAGAAAAACAAAAATTAGCCGGGCGTGATGATGGGCACCTGTAATTCCAGCTACTCAGGAGGCTGAGGCAGGAGAATTGCTTGAACCCGGGAGACAGAGATCGCAGTGAGCCAAGATCACGTCATTGCACTCCAGTCTTGGCAACAAGAGCAAAACTCAGTCTCAAGAAAAAAAAAAAAGAAACAGTAACTGAGTGAAGAAAGCACTAAAATTTATCACAGGTTTAAATAAGTACTCATGCATAATGAACAAAACCAACTACAATCCAAAACTAAAACTACACATCATATTGTGGGTGGGTGTGTAAAGGCAAGTTCAGAGTGTACAAAGAGGGCAAGACATGATGGTGAAAGTGCACCATTCACTTCAAGCAAGGAAGCTCCTTTTTTTTAATGCTTAATTGCAACTTTCTTTTTCTTCTTAAAAAAAAACAGGGTACATGTGCAAAATGTGTAGGTTTGTTACATAGATGTACATATGCCATGGTGGTCTGCTGCACCTATTGACCCATTCTCTAAGTTCCTCCCCTCAGCTCCACCTTGCAACAGACAGACCCTGGTGTGTGTTGTTCCCCTCTCTGCGTCCATGTGTTCTCATTGTTCAACTCCCACTTATGAGGGAAAGCTCTTCTTTTATCTGCTTTATATGCTGGTGTTCCTCTTAAGATTATCTACAGAAAAAAGTATTCTGATGCAAACACACATACACACACACAAATTTAAAAGCTACTATTGGTTGGCCAGATACAATGGCTCAAGCCTGTAATCTCAGCACTTTGGGAGGCCGAGGTGGGTGGATCGGTTGAGCCCAAAGTTTGAGACCAGCCTGGGCAAAATGGTGAAACCACATCCCTACAAAAAAATTAGCCAGGCGTGGTGGCATGTGCCTATAGTCTCAGCTACTCAGGAGGCTGAGATGGGAGAATTGCTTGAGCCCAGGAGGCTGAGGCTGCAGTGAGCTGTGATCATGCCACTGCACTCCAGCTTAGGTGGCAGAACAAGAACCTCTCTCTAAATAAACAAATAAATAAAAGTGACTATCCTAGATGATTTCTAAAGTCTTTCTAGCTTCAACATTCTCATGGTTGCCTCATTTCTATGATGAAGATGCCATTCAATGAAAACACAGATCAAGGATATCTCATAGGAGGCTATGCCATGGCTGTCTTTGTGGCATTGCCACAATCTTCTTGACAGTGAAATATTCCATTATTCAACCAATTGCTTTGTGGGCAGGTAACCGAAAAGGTAGTATCTGATGTGAGGGCTGGATCATAAACCTCCCGGTTGGGTTCCACATGTACCTTACCTCAACATCCAGGTTAACATGAGTGGAAGTTGCTTGGTACCTCAGTTTCCTCATCTGTAACATGAAGAATTGGTCTTCACATCTCTAAACCTCTTGTCAGCTTTTAAATGCTGTAATTTATATCAGTCCATGGTGCTTGATCAAATATAAATTGTGTGAATTCCAGGCAAAGAGAAGTTAGACCTCCAAAGAAAATATGTATCTTGGCTAGGTGTGGTGGTTCATGCCTGTAATCCCAGAACTTTGGGAAGTCAAGGTAGGTAGATCACCTGAGGTCAGGAGTTCCAGACCAGCCTGACCAATATGGTGAAACCCCATCTCTACTAAAAATACAAAAATTAGCCAGAAGTAGTGGCAGGCGCCTGTAGTCCCAGCTACTCAGGAGGCTGAGACAGGAGAACTGCTTGAAGCCAGGAGGCGAAGGTTGCAGTGAGCCGAGATCGTGCCACTGCACTCAGCCTGGGTGACAGAGTGAGACTCTATCTCAAAAAAAAAAAAAAAAAAATTGAAAGAAATAAAATATGAGTCTACAGAGACTTAACAAGACTTCTTACAAATATAATGTGATGTGATAAATATGCATTGCTGTGCCAAATTCTTAAGTAGAAAAAGATAATAACAAAGTAACTCAAAACTTTTTAGAGAAAACTTCATTTCCTAGGACAGAGGGAGTGACAGGTCTCAAGTGATGTGCTGACCTTTTTTTCCCCAAGCTTCTCTGAAGAGATTATCAAGTATCGTTTCAGACACCCATCACGCTTATTTTTAGCTCTGAGTTCTCTTCACGAGTGTGGTGACCTGTGGCTCAGAGTTCCAGAGACTCCCAGATATGGCACATGATTCATTTGCAGGTACCCTGCATTGATTTCCAGGAAGGTCAGTGGGGTAGAGGCCTGGAGAAATGATTTTTGATGTTAAACCCTTTGCTCTTGTTCCTGTTCCAACCACTTGATCAGAAATGACATACTTCATAAATTGATCCCTTGGTGCCATAAGCAATTGGCAATGAAAATAGAATCCAAGTGATATTGTTCTCCAAGAGGTTCACAGCTGGTTGCAGAGTAGAGGGAGACAAAACTCAGGGCTTTGGTCACAGGCTATTTTCAGCCTCTGATAGCAGTTGTGTTACTAATGTCTCATTCACCCTCTCCCTCAGCCTCCCTCCTGCCCTTCCCCCAGCAGGCTAAGGCTGGTGACAGCCTTCATATATTTAAAGAGGACAAGAGCCCCTCAGACTCAGTTGAGCTGAACAGAGACCACACAGGCAGGTGAGTGGAGTAAGATAGACATTTGGGCTGAAGGTGGGTTGGTTCTGTGGCTGGTCTAGACTATAAAGGGTTCCATAGAGTAAGGGCACATTTTACGTCCCAAGTGCCAGCACCCTCTCTGGTTCTATGGAAGGAGGCTCAAGTTGTACTTGACTCTGGTATGGATCTAGCGGGTGTTAAACAAATTCCTGCAAGGATGATTAATATTTGGGGGCTTAAGAGACCTCATAGGCAGAGAAATGAGTAAGGGATTTTTTCATTATAAAACTACTTATGTGGTGGAATTACGTTTCCTGCCATCTTAGTTGGAACAACTGGAAAGCAACAGGAAATAATAGAAAGTCTACTGATCTTCTAGTCCTACAAGCACCATATAATTGGTGGATGACAGACTTTGAGAGGGTTCCTGCCCTCAGGGGCTTGGTCTCTTCTTCTGCAAGGATCAATATAAATTGGTGACATTTTTCCAAACTGTAAAGTACTGCACAGACACAAAGCGATAAGCGATTATACTGGATGCAATATACAAGACAGCTTTCCCATGCTCCAATTACGTGGAATTGTGTTATTCAAAAGGTCATGGTGAATTACTGAGATTTCAGGCTTGTTGATTTTAAATTGATTTTTGTATCCTAAAGATGTTCAGCAACAGGCTTGCTTTTAATCATTGCTACATTGAAATATATTAAAAGCTCTATTAAATGGGAGGATAATTCAGCCAGTGGTTAGGATTCCCAGTGTTTCCTCTAGGTTTTAGTCAAGGACTTTCAAAAATATCCCAGTGAATGACAGGCATGGGTGTGATTGAGAATAAGAAGTGGTTTTAAGCAATGATCTGAGTGGAAATGCTGCTGAAAGATCCAAGCTGCTGCCTCTAATTTCTGCCTTGTTCCTGAGCCAAGCCAGTGACTCCTTCAAGAAGGAGGAGTTGAGTTACTGGTCTAAGGAAACTTGACTCTCTGCAATACAATTCAATGTGATTTAATAAGCATGTATGGACCATCTCCTATGTCAGGGCTGGGGGGAGGTAGAGGCAGCTCTATAAAGGGAAGGGTGGACTTAAACAGCAAGAAGCGTGGGGAATTGGGGACGGCCTGTGTCCTCAGTTTACGTCTGGGATTGAATCTCAATGCTGGGTACATCCAATTCATCACAATGCATGTAGAACTGTTTTATGACCCAGAAAATGTGAGGGAGTCTTCTGATTTGGCTTTTGTTCCTTTCTGAACAACTCAGTAGTTTGTGGTCGGTGGCAATGAGCCCAGGCTATTGGACAGGAGGTGTAGCTGAGTCCCAGGGCTTGGTGTCCTCCCTGGGGTTCAGGCAGACAGGTGCTCTGCAGCCCAGACACACAAGCCATCCATCAGAGACAGGAGATGCAGGGCAGGGGGCAGGGGAGAGAGGTGGGGAAGGAGAGAAGGAGGGAATGAAAGAGAGGAGGGGGGAGGAAGGGAGGAAGGGAGGAGGGAAAGAAGAGGGAGCTGCAGCAGCATTCAGCTGGCAAATGGTTAAAATCCCCTTGGAAGAAGTGGAGACAGAATCTTGATAGAATACAAACTCAGAAATCCTGGGAACTTCAAGAAGAAAATAAAGATAATCCGGTTACAGAGCTAGTTCAAATTATAGCTCTGAATAGCACTTAACTTTTCTGAGTTTCCATTTTCTGAACAATAAAATTAAGGGAAAGCCACCTCCATCAAAGGGATTTGTGAGAACTGAATGAGATAAAGTATAGGAAAGTACTTTTGCAAAGTTTAATATAACCGTACAAATGTGTGAGGCCGTTGAGAAAAGGCATACAGCCAAACCCAATGGGTTTTGGGAGGATTTCCTGCTAAGTACAAGTGTGCTGATAAAAGTCCAGAGGTCAGAGTGGGTAACAAGCTGACCAGGAGTTAGAAGATAATTAATTTGTTTTACAAGAGGAAAGACACAGGGCTAGGACTATAACACACAGGAAATACAAGTCCTGAGGCAGGCAGATTTCCAGTTACAAGTGTGCTGTTCAGACATCTGGGAATAAATACTGTATTGAAGGTCAGGCTTCATGGTCAAAGAGAAATGTGATGCCTGCAGATGTGAAAAACTGCAGTGACTCATCCCAGTGAAGAAAGGCAGAAAGGGAGACAGCAACGGTCTTAAAAGGCATGGAGGATGGAGCCTTTTCTGAGCTCTACTGTGGGAAAGGGTTGATCATGATTTGATGGTTGTTTACAGCCCTGGGCAGGCATGGAGTAAGTACTAGCTTATTTAAGGGTCACAAAAAGTCCTGCAAAACTCATTTTTCAGAGGAAGAAACTAAAGTTCAAGAAAGCGTAGGAATTGCCCAGTATCACAAGGCCGAGAAAGCGGTAGAGCCAGCAGGTAAACTGGGATATGAGGTGATCTTTAAAAATAAATTGTGGAGGTCAAAATAGAACAAAGAGTGAGTTTTGGGGAGCAAAAGTTGGCCATGCTTCAAATATAATTTCAGAAAAGTTGTAAGCTGCCCATGTTCTACAGCCTTCATTTAATGTATGTCTACCATGTCTGAGTTAGGCAGGTGTTCAACAATGAGAACACGTGGACTCACGGAGAGGAGCATCACACACTGGGGGCAGTTGGGGGGCGTAGGGGAGGGACAGCAGTGGGTGGGGAGGGATAATATGGGGAGAAATGCCAGATATAATATGCACCTATGCAACAACCCCACATGACCTGCACATGTACCCCAGAACCCAAAGTAAAATTTAAAAAAAAAATTTTTTTTAGTTAAAAATTAAAAAATAAAATATTATAAAGATATTGTTCAAATTGAAGGGCAAGGGCCAGGTTCAGCAGTTTTCACACTGTATGTACATTTAATAAAATCACTACAAATAAAAAATTATATTTCAAAAAAAAAAGGGGGGGTGAGAGCCAAAACTCAGGTTTGTTTCCATGCTGGCAATGAGCAACCTGTGCTTCCTGGGCTCTGTGAAAGGGCCTCTGGCTGAAGGACATCATATATCTGGGTTCAGAAGCTCAGTAGGAAGCAGCCACTGACCCTGAACGTCCTATACCGAGGACTGAAGGGCACGGTCTCCCCTAGGCCACAGGGCCCCTGTCTGGGCATGCTGCCTCCAACCCAATCCAACAACCCAAGGGGCCAATTCTCACCCTGAACTGGGCATGCCTGTCCTGAGACATGACATACTCTGGAGGCTGAAAAAGCTGATTCACAGAATGAACCAGAAGGGCCATGGAGAACAAGCAGGGAGTTAAGCTGTTTGTTCTAAAAGAACAGACTTGGAAACTGGAGAGAAAGTCATAGCGACAATAATAGTCATGATGCCAGTAACGACTTATTCAATTCCTGCTACGTGTTAAGTCATTCTGTACAGTATCTTAGATAGTACTATCTGCTTTAACCTGAAAACAACCTTCCCAGACAAGCCTTCTCGTACTGTCTTTACATGAGGATACGCATTAAGTACACTGGGTCAGAGAATTTGAGCAACTTGCCCAAGGCTCAACAGTCAGTGTTTCTGAATTAAGTCTGGTTCTTCCAAAGCCCATGCTTTTTCAATATGGCTATGTCATCTTTCTTACCCAAATTAAGAGCAAATAAAGGAGAGGGTTTGAGAGGGCACATCATTGGGTAGCTTTCCTTCAAGGTAAGGCTTCAATCATTTTTGAGATCCTTAAATCTGTCTCAGGGTTTGAAGGACCCTTGAAGGGGCTTCAGTGTATAGCAGCCACTTGTATGTCTGTCCCTATCAATAGTGTGGGAGAAAATCAATAGTGTGGGAGAACTCTCCAGTTCCTTTCCATGTTGAACAGCAGTAACTCAGAAAGTCCTTTATTTCAGTGAATGAATTCAGTTTCTCTGTTAGTCCCACCCATGAGCACTCTCCATGTCCCATGGAGAGACAATGGATTGGTCACATCTCAATGCCCATCAGCTGTGAAGTCTGGGTAGTGGGGGTGTTGACCCTTGTCCTCTCTCCAGTGTTATAAACAGGAGCATGAGATTCAGAACCAGCTTAACTGCGGGTTGAATGGCAGCTCTTCTACTTACTGGCTGTGTGACCTTGGAAAAGATACTTAAGCTCTCTGTTCAGTTTACGTATCCACAAAAATGAAAATAAAATTTGCTCTGCACAGCTGTTGTAAGTATTAAATATAATATATGTAAAGTCACTGACAAATAGTAAATGATAAATAGTAACTAATATTAATATAAGAACACAGCTTTGGAGTCAGAGAAACATAAGTTCCAGTCTACTCATGTGACACATATCAGTCCCATGAACTTGGACTAATGTAATTTCCCAAAGCCTCCATTTCCTCATCTGTAAAGTAAATGTTATAACAGTACCTACCTTGAAGGGTTGTTGTGAAGATTAAACGATATCAAGGGCAGTGCTCCAGGCATGTTAGCTTCAATAATAAAGTTAGAAATGACTATTATCATCACTTAGATTCCAGATATGTGTTCCTATAATCCAAAATCTTTGCTTCAGCCAGTGTAGACAATTTAACTCACTGTTTGGAATCAGGCATCTAGTAGGATGACCAACTGGGTCAGCACTGAGCTGAAAATGGTGGCATTGTGGTACTGTGGCTTGAGGTCTCTGCCCAAAGCCATGGCCTAAAGTTCCCTCCTGGGTGCTCATTTTATGTACTCAGCACTTTTGCCCTAACTCATCATTGTTCAGTTTTATAGTTGGTAGAGAAGGAAGGAAGGAAGGAGGGAGAGAGAGAGGGAGAGAAGAAGGGAGGGAGGGAAAGGAAAAAGGAAGGAAAAAGGAAAGGAAGGAAGGGAGGGAAGGAGGGAGGAAGGTAGGAAGGAAGAAAGGGCTGGAGAGGGAGGGAGGGAGGAAGACATGGAAGGAGGGGGGGAGGAAGGGAAGGGAAGGAAGAAGTAGTTGGATTAGGGAGACTGTGCCCAAGATACACAGTTCAGTTATTCTCTTGAAAATTCAGATTGCTAAATGACGACTTAAAGTTGTGGCAGAACTAATTGGCTCTTACATTTTATACTACTGTACAACTTACAGAATGATTTGACAGTACTTGAGTGGTAGGGTCCTCCCAGCAATAGTGAAATAATAGGGACTGTTGCCCCATTCTGACGAAGACAATGAAGTTCGGAAAGATTGAATGTTTTTTTCCCAGATCACACAGCTTCAAAGAGGCAAAATGGAACTAGAACTCCAGCCTCTGGCATCTGATCCAGTCCTTTTCCCACTGCCCTGCTGAAGCACATTGCCAGTATAATCTCTTCTGTGGTATTGGTTAAATCTTAGTTTAAAAGTAGGCACAGGGTAGTCTCTCACTGGGATCTGAGTATCCAAATCTGGAGTTCAACCTCTTCCAAGCTGATGTCACAGGGCTGTCCATTCTATCTCATCCTTATAAGTTCCAGGCTGTCTCCCATTTTAATCTTGACCCACGATTTGTCTGTGACAACACAGCCATCTTTGGGACTGGCCCAGAAAGTAGTGCCAGGTGGTGTGATGGAGATTGTGACCCAGGTGACAAACAGGGATCAGTGACGGGCAAGCCTATAATTAGTATCCCACCTTCCATGACCCTTGCCAGCACCAGGCAACACTGATAAACAAATGGCCCATCCCTTGGTACCATGCCAAGTTAAACTCACATTCCAGGCCTGTCTAGGGGAGTGTTGGGACACAAGAATTCCAAAGCAATGTGGGAAGCTGAAAAGGTTATGTTTGTAAGCCAAGACCTAACTGGGATTTCAAATCATAGCTCCTTAATTAGCACATTGGTGCCATTTGTGTAACCTAAAGTAAAGTGGGCAAAAATAACTTCTCAATACTGCTTTAAATTCCATCATATTTCCATGACCTTGACAATGGTCCTGTCCAGGAGATACTAATATCAACATTTTTTTACCCAAGTTCAAGGTTGAGGCTAGAATCCATGTCTCTGGATTCAGGACGCTTTTTTTTTTTTTTTTTTTTTTTTTTGAGACGGAGTCTCACTCTGTCATCAGGCTGAAGTGCAGTGGCACAATCTCGGCTCACTGCAACCTTCACCTCCTGGGTTCAAGGGATTCTCCTGCCTCAGCCTCCCGAACAGCTGGGACTATAGGCAAGCGCCACCATGCCCAGCTAATTTTTGTATTTTTAGGAGAGATGGGGTTTCACCATGTTGGCCAGGATAGTCTCGATCTCTTGACCTCATGATCCAACCACCTCGGCCTCCCAAAGTGCTTAGATTACAGGCATGAGCCAATGTGTGCCTGGCCTGGATTAAGGATGCTTTAAAATACCCTCTGCTTTTTGGCCTGTGAGACATCCTCTGTTTACCTCCATGGTTACATTCCCATCTTCAGAAACGGAACTGAGTGTCATTAATAGAGTACTTATGGATTTCTATTTTAAGTTTCCAGTCCTGATGATATATGTATGTCAGATGTTTACGACCACTTAAAAACAACCAGTGCTAGGATACATTAGCTTGTGAAGGAGGTATTATCTGTAATCTTATTCTCATTTTGAAAAGTATGCCTAGGCAATGAATGCACACACACACACACACACACACACAGATATATATATTCTTATCCCTCAAGAGGTATCTCTGTCTCCTATTGACTTGCAAGACATGCCAATGAAATCTCCACTGCAGATTTGAAATAAGAATTTTGACCTAGGGTTGTTTTCATTGAAAATTTCTATAACATTAATTTTTAAAGTATCATTGTTATATTCCTGGATGAAATTTATTACATTTCTCCTCTATTTTATATCATGCTGAAACTCAGGATCAAAATGAACATGAGCAAAATTATGTGATACATTTCTAGAAAATGTATCATCTCTAATGAGAAAAGAATGGATTGTAGAAAAAGAAGTTAGCTGAGAAAATACCCCTACATGTTTACTTTTTAAATATACCTGGATTATAAATGAGAGGATCAGGCAATCTTAAAAATCTATTCCAGCCCTAAAAGTCTAATAGTTTAAACAAATTTGGGCTCTTTAGAGGATATTTAGGCCACTATGCCTTTCTGCTTGCTCTTTTCTCTGCCTGAAATGCCCTTCCCACTTTTCTGTATCTGGTTAACTCCTATTCATTCTTCAAAACACCATTTGAATGTGATCTCTTCTGTGACGCTCCAACAGTTCACTGCCCTCATCCCCAGTCTAACTGTGGGGAGCCGCTCGGTCATTTGAGTTTCCATAGCATGTCTCCCGAGTCTCTTCTCTGGTACAGAGCATTCTGATTCTTGCCTATCTTCCTCACTACAACATGGGCCCATTAATTTTCTAAGTTTTCCCCTTTTATTCACTGAGTACCTAGTCCAGTGCTTGACACATGATAGGCAGGTAGTAAATGCAGGGTGAATGAATGAATGAACGAATAAACGTGAGTTTAATTCTAAGTCTATCTACTCAAAATCCATTACTGTTTCTAGTTTACTAAACAATCTTAACCACAGAAATTGAAAAACTACATGCTTCCATTTTTTAAGAAACTCTTGTTTATTCATTTTAGGGGCAGGGCCTCGCTCTATCACCTAGTCCCAAGTGCAGTGGTATGATCATAGCTCACTGAAGCCTGGAACTCCTGAGCTCAAGCCATTCTCCTGCCTCAACCTCCTGAGTAGCTAGGACTGACTACAGGAGCATGATACCACACCAGGGTAATTTTTTTTTTAGTAGAGACAGGGGTCTCACTATGTTGCCCAGGCTGGTCTCAACCTCCTGAGCTGAAGTGATCCTCCTTCCTGGGCCTCCCAAAGTGCTGGGGTTATAAGCGTGAGCCACCATGTCCAGGCCAATGTTTCCTTTTTCAAAGTTCTTTTCTAAAACTTTACTGAATTAGCAGAAGATACTGCTTTTATAAGAGGAAGGATAGGATGTTCCTAGCTAACCTCACAGTTTTTCTAAGCAGGAAAAGCTCTCTGGGGGAATATTTAGACAGAAACATTCCTTCTAGCCCTAGTGTCAGGTTCAGTGGTCTGTTTGCTATTTACTTTCTGTTTCTTAGCAAAAAACTGTCTTTGTTCTGAGACTGTGAGATAGTATCCGGACCAGTTGACCTAGGAGGGCTTAGTGTTAATCACCAACTATTATAAGAAGGTTACTGGCTTCCCAGAAGGGAAAGTGGTCAGAAGCAGCCACTCAGAATGGCTGGATAGTGCTCTGTGTTATGACACACCAGACTTCTCAGAAACCAGAGGATCCCAGTGAAAATTCAGCTCCCCTGGGCAGCTGAATTTCAGAAATTTCATTTAACATCAATGGCTTATTTTAGTTCTTCTTTGAGGAAACTGAAAACTTGGATTCACACTAAAAACATATGCAGATGAGAAAAATTGTTATTAATTAATTAATTTATTTATTTATTTATTTTGAGATGGAGTCTTGCTCTGTTGCCAAGGCTGGAGTGCAGTGGCACAATCTCGGCTTACGGCAACCTCTGCTTCCTGGGTTCAAGCAATTCTCTTGCGTCAGCCGCTTGAGTAGCTGGGATTACAGGCGTGCACCACCACACCCTGCTAACTTTTGTTTAGGCTGGGCACAGTGGCTCATGCCTGTAATCCCAGCACTTTGGGAGGCCAAGGTGGGTGGATCACTTGAGATCAAGAGTTCACGACCAGCCTGGCTAACATGGCGAAACCCCGTCTCTACTAAAAATACAGAGGACAATTATTTTTTAAAATAGTTTTCTTTGGTTACTATCTCTTAAACATAATTCTCTGGTGAGGAGACAATGACAGTCCTGAGGCTGTGGCCATCAGCAGCTCCTTGCAGCTGAATGTCTCCAAGGGTGCAGGAGGACATGTCAGCACCATGGTCTAGCTCCTATTGAACACTGTGAACTCTGTGAGACCTCCTGCACATCATGTCATTTGATTCTCTAAAGAACACTGAAGCAGCAAGGAAAAGAATACCTGTATAGGTGGGAAAACAGGTATAAAGAGAAGCTATGTAATTCATCCTGATACACACAGCAGGTGGAAGGGAGCTCAGAAAGCAGAAAGTAGGCTTCCAACTACTGACCTAGTGTAGTGCCTGTATGTCCTATAGCCTGGGTGATATTCTTAAAAAGGAATTTACGGATATGAGGAATAACTCTGAATAGGAGATTTTATATATTATTAATATATATTTTTATCAGCAAGATAAGCTAAGAATTTGCTACCCAAAATGTAGCCCACTGCCAGCAGCATCAATATTGCCTGGAGTCTGTTAGAAATGCAGAATTTCCTGCGTCTCCCCAGATTTACCAGACCAGAATCTGCATTTAGCAAGATTCAAGTTGTTTTGAGAAGCTCTTAGCTAGACAAGAAGAAAATATCATTTTCATAGATGATTCCCACTTCTGATGGGATAATTTTTTAAACTTGAGATGGAAAAAAATAATAAAACAATATTTGTATATACTTCGTTTTTTTAGACGGAGTCTTGCTCTGTTGCCAGGTGCCAGGCTGGAGTGCAGTGGCACGATCTTGGCTCACTGCAACCTCCAACTCCTGGGTTCAAGCAATTCTCCTGCCTCAGCCTCCTGAGTAGCTGGGACTACAGGTACACGCCATCACACCCAGCTGATTTTTGTATTTTAGGAGAGACGGGCTTTCACTATGTTGGCCAGGATGGTCTTGATCTCTTGACCTCGTGATCCGCCCACCTTGGCCTCCCAAAATGCTGGGATTACAGGTGTGAGCCACTGAGCCCGACCCTGTATATACTTTTATGTACATGAATTTAGCCTATTCATTCCTTCCAAGAGCTCTGTAAAATACACAGGAATGAATGTTACTGAAATTTAACATGAGAAAAAACTGAATTCCCAAGTGGTAAAGTGATCACCCAAAGCCATCTGAGTGTCTGAGCTTATTTAATGACTAGCACACAGTAGCTATTTGCTAAATGAATGAGTAAATGAAACACTAAAAGAAAAATCAGGCTGGGTCCTGGTCTTCAGACCACTGCACTGTTAGAGATTGGTTCACTCCTGAGGCCACTTAAATGCAGGATATTTGTTTTATGTCCTCTTAGACTTGACCTTGACCAGATAGTCTTCAAGATGCCAAACTGGGGTGGAGGCGCGAAATGTGGAGCCTGTGAAAAGACCGTCTACCACGCAGAAGAAATTCAGTGCAACGGAAGGAGTTTCCACAAGACATGTTTCCACTGCAGTGAGTTGGGTAGACACCCTGGGGGCCCCTCAGCATCTGGACAGCATCACAAAGTCCACATTTAATCACAAACACTGTATGTCAGTGGTTTTCACAGTGTGCTCCCAGGACGAGCAGCATCAGCATCACCTTAGAACTGGTTAGAAATTTAACTTTTGGGCCCCACCAAGAAAAGGATGGTACTCTCCTGAGCACCCTTGCGTCAACCACTTGCCCAGCTCAGAGGCCATTCATTTTCCTGTAGCTCAAAGTCAGAACAAACTGGCCTGCCACTGCTCTCTGCAGCGAAAACCTTTACTCCATGGTGACATTGACAACATGTGACTTGGCAGAGAAAGGAAGCCAGCACTTATCTGGAGCCAGGATGGATTTGGCTATCTGTGTTGCCCCTTCTGGTCTGCTGTGACTGAAGCCAGATATGACTGGTCTTGCCTGAGAAAGAACCTATGTCAGGCAGTGGGGCAGCACATGCCAACTCTGTATGTAAGAGTCAGAGAGGGAAGCATTTCAGGGCCTGGGCACCAGTAACTTCATGAAAGAAATCCTGACCATTACTTGCCAGACACTGACTCACAAATGTCAAAAATAGAGGGAATCTTGAGACCTCATGGTTCTCTGGGAGTCTGGCGCTGCCTGACTCATGTGACTTTGGACAAGTCATTTCTCACATCTAAGCCCAGGTCATGTGCATCTGTAGTAGAGCCTTGTACTTGCACCTCTACCTTCAGACTCCATGTCCAGTGCTCTTTGACATGACTGCATTCTACACTGTTTCCTGGCAGCTAGTCCTGTTTGAGAGAAAATTGGCCTTGGTTTTGAAATGGCTATTCATCTTCTCTGCTTCCCTCCAGGAGGTCTGGCTTAAGGGCTAGTTCTGCTGGATATTTGGCAAGCCCCCTCCATGACCAGTCCCCACGGCCATGCCAGCACACCCCCATGCTTCTTCTGGTAGCTGCAAGGTATCCATGCAATTGTAAAGAACTCAAAGGGCTGGACTCCATCTATTGGGAATTTTGTCCAAAGATAGCCAGTGTTCTTTAAAAAAAATAGCAGGACTAGGAATATTAGAACGAATACTAGAATTAGAGTAAAAGGGACTTGCGTTTGAGTCTGGGCTCTTCCGTGTGCTAACTGAGATTTGGGGCAGGTCATTTCACCATGGGGAGCCTCAATTTCTCCATTTATAAAACGAAGATGGTTATACCTACTGCACAGGTTGCTACAAGGAGAAAACTGGGGGTCTCGATCTGGAAATCCAGCCTTCTGGGCCTGTATTCTTCGATCAACTTTGGTAACTGAGTGGGAGCAGGGAAGTGTAGGGAAGCTTTCCATAGTAGGAGTGTCTTGTCTTTCCCAGCTAGCAGGAAGATGCCCTGTTCAAAAGAGCCATAGTAGAATAGATTTGAGCACTTTTTGGTACCTTCCTTTTAACTCTTTGATATTTCCTGAGAGCTCGTTGATGGGATGAGAATCTGAGCAGCGTACGTTTCAGGAATGATGGATAGAAGAACCTCAGAGAGGAGCATACTTTTCTATATTAGTAGCACAAGATAATCACCTGTCCACAGGCAACTCTGTAGCTGCTGAAAACAGCATTCAGAGACGCAGGGTCTACCTTACATTGTGCCCAGGCCAGTGTTCCCCTGACTTCTAGATAAATCTTCATAATTAAATCTCTAGACTAATTATGAAATCTAGAAAGTTTGCTGTCCAAAAGAAATAAATATAATGCAAGCAACATATCTAAATTTAAATGTTCTAGTAATCATAGTTTAAAAATGGTACAAATAAACAGATGAAATTAATTTTAAAACATTTAATTTAACCCAATGTATCCAAAACATAATTTCAATATACAAATGATCAGAGGGATATTTTACATGATTTTTGCATTTGTGCTAAGTGTTTGAAATCTGATGTGCATTTCGTGCTTATAGCACAGCATATGGCTGTAGCTATAGCACTGGACAGCACAGTTCTCCTTTGTCTGTGCACAAAAGCTCATCAGAAGCCAGGGAGTGGCTACAGAACTGGCCAGGGTACAATAGGGTACAGGCAGTCTTGGAATGATGGGAATGAGCACTGTACTAGGAGTCAAAACAGTTGAGGTAAGCTGTGGCTCTGCAACTTACTATTCTATAACTGTGAACAAGTCACTGATTTACATTGACACGTTCATGCATTCATTCATTCACCCACTCAACAAATGTTTACAGAGGACTACCTCTGGCCCAGGCCTAGCACTAAATTCTAGGAATATTAGGACAAAACAGACTTGCCCTCAAGGAACTCAACAGTCTAGACTATCAGCAGATATGCAAGCAGTTGTTGTGGAGGTTGGTAACGGACAGTAACAAGAAGGGTGGAGACAAGTATATACCTTCTATGTCCCAATATAAGGCGGTCTCTCCCCATATTCATCTTCATAAAAAAAGTATGCCTTGTGTTTAAAGCCTTGTAAAGTCTCTCCTGCTATAAGACATTCTTCCAAATATTTTATTTACTGATTTAAACTTTTTTTTGGATATAGATGTTTTTTGACACCTACAATATTGACAGAATAGTCAAATAAACTCCCAGAATAAACTCCCTTGTCCCACACCCATCAGTCCCTGCCTAATCCTACCTCATCTACAACCTTATCTTCTTCCTCCACTCACATATTCAATTACTTTTTTTTAAAACTAGAAAATATCATTTGAGGAAGGCATATGAGCCTGAAATAACCTCATTCAATGCTGGATTGCTTATAGGGATCATTTGATGGCACTGTTTTTTTTTTTTTTTTTTTAAAGGGAAATACATTTAATGCACACATATTATATTTCTGGGGATACAATCTCACTATTATAAGCACTGAGCATCACTATAAACAATCTTTAAGAATCATTATTGCAAAGCAATGTAGCAAGTCATTACATTGTGGAAATCCTATATCTTAAAAAAAAAAAAAAAATCTGCCCTAATACTATGCTAATAGGTCTTTATCGTTGAGATGCAATTTCTAGGTGACAATCTCCTACTCAGGTATAAAACAGGGCTGCCTCTCAAAATATGCAGACAGAAGTGAAGGTGAGCTGCTCAGAAAAGCTGAGTCAACTGCCCCCAGAATGATTCTGGTGGTGAGGGAGATGCTGATGTTGAAGATGCAAAGACAGAATTGGAGACAATTATTCCCCAAATTTATGTGAGATTAGAAAAAAGTAACCTTTCCAACTCAAAATATTGTTGATTTATGGTACTAAATTAAATATTATAAGTAGATATTTGACATTTTTATTTACATCTTTAGAAGTTTCTTTTTAAGTTTGCAAAATAAATCTTTCTATAAATCCTCTCTTTGGAAAAATGAGGGCTTGATTGCCTTATATTTGGGGATACTTTACATTAGATAATATACAGTAACCAGGGGCCTTGAGCCAATAGAAGCCTTAGGTGTTAATAAGGCAGGTCTACCCCTTCCCCCACCTCTTCTGTTTCCAGAATTGGACCAAAATTAGCCGCAATGGCAATTGTCTGCTTGAGTATCACAATGTCCTTCAAAGGGCATGGTAAGTACAGAAAGTGCTTAATACTGATTCTTATATGATTAAGAAAAAAATAAGTTTCTCTCCTGATTTAACTCATCTGCTGCCAACACACACACACACACACACAAACACACATACACACACACTTCCCTGATGTCATTTGGGAAGACTCAGGGATGCAGTCCTTAGCAGGTCTGAGACTATACACCTCATTCTAATGCTGGCTTCCAACCTTTTCCAGCTGGGAACCATTGAACCCAATTTCCTCATCTGTGAGATCGGGACTGTCTTGGAGTGTACAACTCAGGACAGATGTTCTGGTCAGGAATCAACGTTGTGTTCTTGGCTTAGGCATCCCTAGTGCTGGGTCTCTGGCCCTAGGACCCATGGCCCTAGGAGCATGGCATTGGGGATGCAAGGAAAGGGACAAAGATTTCAGCTCTAATCCCATGACCCTTCCTTTTCCTGGCAGTGGCCTGCAGGAAGGCTCTAGACAGCACAACAGTTGCAGCTCATGAGTCGGAAATCTACTGTAAGGTGTGCTACGGACGCAGATATGGCCCCAAAGGGATTGGGTATGGACAAGGGGCTGGCTGTCTCAGCACGGACACGGGCGAGCATCTCGGCCTGCAGTTCCAACAGTGAGTTACTGCTTTGCTCCCCCTTGCTTGTTAAAGTCTCCAATTATCAGGACAGTTCATTTTGTTTCCATAGCAACGTTTTCTGGAAGTGCGAGAATGGACTCTATTGTTGACTTGCCAACAATAGCAATACTCAGTCTGACCAAGTTCGGACAATGTGTCATCTCTCCAAAGACTCTCTTTAAATTATTTGCCTTTCTAAAGGGCAATTACTTTTACACCATGGCTCTTGGTTTGCATGTCAAGAGAAAACCCACAATGTACAGATGTTCCATTGTTTGACCTTTGCAAAACTGCATGGAGTCTCTTTTCTTCCCCTTTGAGACTTTCTGTGTAAATCACATAAATATGGCAGGGAAGCCATGACCATTCTTTGTGTGCCTGTCACAAAAAGATTTCTTCTCTTGGATTATAAGAGGACTAATATCCACATGGCAGGGGGAGTGTGTCTGCAGAGATGGGCTGTGCCTCAGAGTAAACAATCAGTCATGATTGTTCTGGGGATTCCCTGGCTGCCTGTTGCCAATACAGTGCTAGAGTTCCTGCCACATCATCCTAGGGAAGCTGGGATATCACTCTGGCCATTTCTATCCACCAGTCTTCTCCCCTGGGTCATTTTCTTGAAAATCACACTGACCTCCAGCCCAGAACTGAGAAAAGTCCGATAGCCACTGGCCTGACACTACTGTCTGGCCAGCTGGCCTCCAGGCTCATGAGGCTCTGCACTGGGACTGGCCAGAAAGGCCCAGCCCACCCAAGGAAGTGTCCCATGGAAGGCCTCCCCCAGGGAGCATTTAGGCCATCTGAGAAATCAGCTGATCCCTTCAAAAGACAGTAAGCCATTGGAGAGCCTGGAAAAGTGGAGGAATATGTGGTTAGTCATCTTAGATAGATTTTTTTGTTAATTTTTCTTATTACTGAATCTCAGTGGGAGACTCTTGATAAGGAAGAAAAGGTGATACCAACTGCATTCTCTAACTGAAGTTCACTTTTCAAAATCAGGGCTTCCTACTGATGCCGCACAAAGAGTAACAAGGTCTGAAGACCTGGGATTTCTTCCTAGTTCCATCAGTCATGAGCTGCCTGGCCTTGGGCAGTCACGCTCTGATCCTCACTCTCCTCCCACCAGCCCTGCCAACTTTACAGGGTTGTGGTACAGCTCAAGTGATATAATGTACAAGCAAACACCAAAAGATACAAACACACAAGAGGCTATTATTATGCCTCAATTTTGGACATTGTTCTCCTGGGACAGGTGACCCTTGGAGGCAGGACGACAGCCTGGCTTGTGATGAGGAATGCTTCAGCTCATGGACCATGGTTCATCAGGAACTGATCAGCACTCACTGTCAAGATCCTGTCTTGCTCTGTAATTTTTACAACTCTCTTTAGAAAGGAAACAAATGGCCTTGAAAATGGTCCAGAAAAACATAAATAAGCACAGTAGTAATAACAACACAACAACGATAACACAAGCTAACACAACTAGAACATTTGCTAAGTGCTTCACAGCAAAAGGGAAAGCTCTAAACTCTTTTACGCTAATATTTATTAGCCCTTACTACAAGCCAGGCGGGCATCGTTCTAAGTGCTTTACATGTGTCACCATATAACCCTCTCAACAATGCTGTGAGAAAGACATCATAATTATCCCCATTTTCCAGATGAGGAGTCCGAGGCACAGAGAAGTGAGGTCGTTTACTCAAGGCCACACAGTTTTTGTACTGTTTGCCAAGGGAGACCTAGGTTTCATTCGTCTATTTCCAACAGGTCCCCAAAGCCGGCACGCTCAGCCACCACCAGCAACCCTTCCAAGTTCACTGCCAAGTTTGGAGAGTCCGAGAAGTGCCCTCGTTGTGGCAAGTCAGTCTATGCTGCTGAGAAGGTCATGGGAGGTGGCAAGGTAAGACCTTCTGTATAAGCCAGACAGAACTTGCTCATCTCCACCAAACCATTTGGGAGGAATGAGAGAAAAATTGGGAACTGCGAGCAGCTGTCATTCTCGCTAGCTCTCAGAACCATTTTAGAAACCACACATCCTCAACCACTTTCCCTGGCCAGGGCTGCTAACCTGCATTGCCCTTTGAAAGCTGGAACTGATGCAGTTTGATGCAGCAAGCATTATTCTACTAGATGATAGGCACTCAGCTAAAAGTTCTGGGATACAAAGCAAAGGCCCCCCTACCCTCCAGTATCAACAATCCTCCCAAAAGATGTCAGCCCCAGACCTCCCCCAACTACTGCCTAACTCAGCCTGTTGTTGCCATCACAACCAATGGATACAGCAGATACCTCACAGTAGCGAGAAACATCCTCACGAACATCCTGGCTCTCAGGAAAGTCATCAGATGTCCGAGACACTCACGTATATGTTCTCTGCAAGTTCCAGTTTCAGGCCCAAAGCCTGGGTACTCACCAAAGGAGTCAAACTCAAGGAAAGATAAAAATTCTGTTTATACCACATGGTGGGAGGAAGAGCCATGGAGAGCATCTAACTTTAAACACAAGGGCAGACTCCACCCTAAGACTGGCCATTCAGACACAGGAGAAGCCCTGGGCTGTGCCTGGTAGATATGCAGATGCACAGGAGGATGGAGATCTAGAACATCTAAATTTTGCAACTCTGCCACTAGAATTACACAGAGGAGTTAAACAAGAGAGCTAAAACAAGGTTGAATTCCCTGGACAATTGCCTGATTTTTTTACTGTTTTCCTTCTTTAACTTTATGTTCAACATAAAGCCCAAGTCTTTCTCTGACCAGTTCTTTCCTTGGATCTTTTTGGCCTGGGGAAGGTCTTCCTGTTGAGTCTGTTCTGAAGGAAAACATATGCAAATCACCATGACAAATCCATTTACAGGCTTCCAAGAAGTGCTGGCAAAGGCCATAGCATCTCATTTTCTCCAAACCCCTGGAGAAATTATGGGGGCCCATTAGGTAAGCAAATGGTTAAGACAGTGTCACTCCTCTGGATGCTGCTGGTCAGGGACTTGAAATGGAAACAGAATGTGTTGCCTGCCTCACTAAATATGCAACTCTTCTGTGCCCCTCAGCCTTGGCACAAGACCTGTTTCCGCTGTGCCATCTGTGGGAAGAGTCTGGAATCCACAAATGTCACTGATAAAGATGGGGAACTTTATTGCAAAGGTGAGTGATCCTGAAGACTTTCTGGAAATATGTTTTCCTAAAAGGGCCCTCGAGAGGGGAAATTATGTTCACATCTGGAAGTATTCCCATGTCTCCCAGGAGGTATGGCTGCTCAGTTTGGGCAGTGTTGGGTTCTCAGGATGGGGAGCAAAACCACCTAAGGGGAGGGAATCTCCCCGCTGACCCAGCTCTGGTCCTCTCCATTGGAGCACCTGGCAGAGACCAGATGCTTTCAGACGCTCAGTGGTTCAGAGAAGTGAGGAACAGGGGGGAGAGAGGAAGAGGAGGAAACAGCGCCCTGCCTCTGGTCTTGGAAGAGGCCTCAGGCAGGGACAAGTAACAGCATATCCCCTTCCAAAAATTTAAACACCTTCTGTTCACCAGAGTGGCAGAGGGGGTGACTGGAGGAGGGTGAACTCAGTTCGGCCTCAATGGAGTTTATCACGACATAACTCTCCCCCTTCTCCCTACCCGCACCGACAGTTCTGTTGCTCATGTTGTACATCACTTTAGTGATCATAGGGATGAATCTGGTTTATCCCCTGGTCATCGTGGCTCTGCCCCTCACTGCCTCCATAATCCCTTTGTCTTGTGGAGAAATAGTAGAGGCTTAGCTCCTTCTTGACACTATCAAAGGAAGGATGCATGAGAGCCAAGGCGATGTGTCCTCCACCCCTGAGTCTAGGCCTATTCTGTTGCTTAGTGGAGCTTCATCACTTAATAATGGTGTCTCAAGAATCTCCAAAGGAGTATGTTGGAATGAAGCGAAAAGAGCGATGGTACGGGAGTTAAGAGGGAAGATTTTATTAATCAAAACTGTAGGTTGCTGTATTAGTCTGTTCTCATGCTGCTAATAAAGACATACTCAAGACTGGGTACTTTATAAAGAAAAAGAGGTTTAATGAACTCACAGTTTCACATGGCTAGGGAAGCCTCACAACCATGACAGAAGGCAAAGGAGAAGCAAAATCACATCTTACATAGCAGCAGGCAAGACTGTGTGTGCAGGGAAACTGCCCTTTATAAACCATCAGATCTTGCGAGACTTACTGTCATGAGAACAGCACAGGAAAAACCCCATGATTCAATTATCTCCCACTGGGTCCTTCCCACATGTGAGGATTATGGGAACTACAATTCAAGATGAGATTTGGGTGGGGATACAGCCAAACCATATCAACTCCCAAAGCTTTTCCCATGATGACAGGACGGGAACTAGCCCACTATCTGGCAGATGGTGGCAGTCTCCTGGCAGTAGAAGACGCAGGGGTCCTCAGCATTCATAGCTCATAATATCCTAAAATATTGCTGAAGTCAATAGGGAAATTAGCATGTAAATGAATAATTGCATTTCAAAGTGGAAAAAAAAAAGCTTTAGTAGAGAAACATTCACAATGCAGTCATCTAAAAAGAGGAAAGGAACCAACTTGGGGTAATGGGGAAGGCTTCTTACAAGACATGCTTCACCTGGGGTTTGATGGGTGAATGTGGGTTTGGGAGGGAGCACCCCAGGAACAGGGATCATTGATTACAAAGACACCTAAGCTGGGACATCATGGTTCATTCCAGGAACTTAAAGTGGTTCTGTGTGTCTGGAATGTAGGAAGGGAGGCAGAGGCGGGAGGCAACAGGGGACGAGGCTGGGCAGGCAATCCAGAGGTCACTGACTCAAATGAGAACATGTCTGCAAACACATTTAGTTAAGCGTCAAGAAGTTTAACAATTTTTATTAGCAGATCTAAGATAAGTATTGTTCAATTTATTTAAAAGTTAACATGCATAAATTTTTTTTTTTTTTTTTTTTTTTTGAGATGGAGTCTTGCTCTGTCATCCAGGCTGGAGTGCAGTGGTGCAATCTCGGCTCGCTGCAACCTCAGCCTCCCAGGCTCAAGCAATTCTCCTGTCTCAGCCCCACCATTAGCTGGGACTACAAGCACATGCCACCATGCCCAGCTAATTTTTTGTATTTTTAGTAGAGACGGGGTTTCTCTATGTTGGTCAGGCTGGTCTTGAACTTCCGACCTCAAGTGATCTGCCCACCTCGACCTCCCAAAGTGCTGGGATTACAGGCATGAGCCGTACCTTGCAAACTTATGCATAAATCGATCAAAAGGATGTCTCTAGTAATTGAAAGGACTGTGCCCAGACAGAAGGCCCTGAAAACATGTCGCTAACCAATGCATTGTATCTCCTTTTATCCTCTTCTCATTCACAGTTTGCTATGCCAAAAATTTTGGCCCCACGGGTATTGGGTTTGGAGGCCTTACACAACAAGTGGAAAAGAAAGAATGAAGAGGTGTACCATTTCTCAGATTTTTTTGCCAGCCCAAAGCATTTGCCAAGTAACCCTGCAGAGATGGATACCTTTCCCCAAACAGCCTCTCCTGTGTAGTTGTACATTGTCTCTTCAGAAATGATCATAGTCTTTACCCAATGTTAGAAGAGACCTTTGGAAGAAAATTATTTAAAGTTTAATTTGTAACAAATGCTTTATTATTTATAATACTTGGAGTGGGAAGAGGCAATAAATAAATGTTTTAGTGCTATCTTGTATGGCTCTGGATCTTTTCTTTGAAATAGAAACTGTCGAAAAACATAAAGCTAGTTCAAACAACGAGCTGCAGCAAATGTAATAAATTTGATGTCAACTGAGAAAGGAGTGAGAAGGAAGAAACAATGGGCAAAGGAAAGCAGTCTCAGAATCTGTCAGGGGAGTGTCTTTCCAGTTACTGCTAATGGAGAAGAAAACAGGGGTCTGGGAGAAAATAGAGAACATGATAGCAAAACCTAAAAGGAAAATCAAAACTAATAAAATTGCTAAAGAGTTGATCCTTTTGTCCTATTGTGGGCTGTGCAATGTTACACATTTCTTGAAAACTCAGAAATGACAACAAAGTGTGGCATTTGCCTCTATTATAAATGACATGAGGATGATTTTCTTTTATTCTAGGACAATTCCCTGGGGTTTAGCAATTTTCTTCGACTTCTACGTCAAATTGCCAGCCTCGCAAATGAAATGCAGCCAATTAGAAATGCCTTTCCCTGCCTCTTCAGCAAGTTCTCGGCAGCTCAAGCACTTCTTGGGCTTCTGCTTTCAACAACCACAGCACTTCTCCCACCACTGTGCAATTCTGAATTATTTGGAACACATGAAAGCAAGTGAAAATCTAGTGATAAGAACTATAAAATAGTTGGCTAACCCATGGGTTTTTCCATGCTTCAAGTCTCCTGGGAAAGGCTTTCTTTGAAATGAGCATTTATTCAGTGCTGCTTATGTAGTGTGTTGGACAAGGTCCCACATGAGGTCTAAAAACAATATATGATCTTGGTACTATGTTTGGGACTTCCAGGCTTGTTGAGGGGTAAGACACATTTGAGAAATGACCACAGGACAATGCAACCTCCTCCTCCTCTGCTGCATTTCACGGTTACTAGCCCCGTCATCCATTTAACCAGGAAATCTGAAGTTAAAAACTTGCCCATCCTTAGCTTTGCTCTCTTCCTTACCCCACCTTGCCTCACATCTCAAGCCTCCTGGATTTTGACTCCAAAATGTCTCTAGAATACATCCCCTCCATCTCTCTTTTTAGGATGTGTAATACTCTGCTAGAGTTGCCATAACAAAGTACCACAGACTGAGTGACTTCATAGAAAAGTATTGTCTCACATTTCTGGAGGCTGAAGTCTGAGATCAAGGTGTCAGCAGGGTTAGTTTCTTCTGAGACCTCTCTCCTTGGCTTGGAGATGGCTGTCTTCTCCCTTTGTCTTCACATGGTTTTTGCTCTGTGGTGTCTGTGTCCTAATCTCTACTTCTTAGAAGGACACCAGTCATATTGGATGAGGGACCACCTGAATGACCTCATTGTAACTTAATTACCTCTTTCAAGGCCCTATCTACAAACGCAGCAATCACATTCTGAGGTACTAGGGGTTTAGGACTTCAACAAATAAATTTTGCAGAGACACAGTTCAGCCCATAACAGTGTATCACATAAAGACTTTCAAAAATTGGCCTCGGCCCTACCCCTTCAACTTAGCTTTAGACTATCTCTTCCAGACAAGTTCCAGCTACAAAGACTTGGGGCTTTCCAAATATGCCCAGAACCCTTACCCCATCATGCCTTTGCTAATGTTGTTCCTTCTTCCTAGATTTCCTGGAAGATGGGAACGTCCCCCCATCTCTACTACCTAATCCAACTTCTTAGCGTGGTGAACTCCTATTAAGCAAGTCACAGGTCAAATGCCATCTCTTCTGCAAATTGTTCCTGAACTACCTGAGCAGAACTAATCCACCTCTGTACCCCTATAGCCAGTATGTAATTAACATAGCAGTTATCTCATTGTATTGAAATTTTCAATTCCCATTTGCCTCCTTGCTAGAATGTGACATGTCAAGCCATTCACAGTGCTTGACGAATACTAGACACCTAATAAACGAGAGTATAGGCCAGGCTAAATGCAAATTCTGCTAGAATAAAAAGTTTATTACATACTAGAGTGAGTGAGTTTAGAAAAGAAAAAACAAACAAAGGAAGAAGCTTACTGTGGTTCAGCAATCGTTGTATTTCCCCTCCGCTTCTTGGGTAAGCTATTTCACTACATTTCCCAGGCTCCCTTACTGTTGACTGAGACACATGTCTGCGTTTGGCCAATGAAGTTCTGGCCTCCATGACCTTTCAGGAAAGTCTCCATTCTTTCCATATGTCTGGATGCCGAAGTCCAGTAGATACTGAAGCCCGAGGAAATGGTAGAGCCACTAGGTGGGAAGCAGCTTGAGTCACTGCAGGAAGAACATCTGCTAACAGCTAAACAGACCATGACATGAAAAAGAAATATTGTGTGGAGTCACTGAGATTGGGAGGACATTTATTATTGCATGACCTCTCATAACTACTACATACCTGAAACACAGAACATCCAAATTATTTCACCCTCATGGCTCCAGAGTCCATCCTAAGTCACAGGGGGGAAGACCAAGATTTTGCCTGATGTTTTCGAAAGGAATTTAAATTTGTTGTCTCCAATGTGACTATAAAGATATTTAAAGAAAGGAATGAAGTTATGGCAAAATAGCATAACAGTCACATTCCCCTGGCCCTGACAAACATGATTGGGTTTGTCTTGGCTTTAAAATAAAACAAAGACTAAACCTTGCTATTCTGCCACAAGCTATTGCCTTCTCTCTCCTTTCAGAGCGAAGCTGTAAGACTAGATTCCACTTAGTCCTTAGTCTTTTAGACTCTTTAGTCTTCCTTGCCCCTAATCTCCATCCTCAACCACAACTAGTAACTGAGACCACTAATAACCTTTTTTTTTTTTTGAGATGGAGTTCTCGCTCTGTTGCCCAGGCTGGAGTGCAGCGGCACTATCCCAGCTCACTGCAACCTCTGCCTCCCAAGTTCAAGTGATTCTCTTGCCTCAGCCTCCTGAGTAGCTGGGATTACAGGTGCGTGCCACAGCACCCAGCTAATTTTTATATTTTTAGTAGAGATAGGGTTTCACCATGTTGGCCAGGCTGGTCCCAAACTCCTGGCCTCAAGTGATTAACCAATCACTACTGTGCCTGGCCCCACTAATAACCTCTTAATCACAAACTCTTTTGTCTTTTGTCAGCTGTTCTCAACTTCTGCTCAATTAAGCTTCTCCTTAGCTCCTGCTGACTGCTTCCTCTCTGAAATGAATCCTTTCTGGATTCTATAACACTATTATTTTTTGAGACAGAGTTTCGCTCTTGTTGCCCAGGCTGGAGTGCCATGGTGCAATCTCAGCTCACCGCAGCCTCCACCTCCCAGGTTGAAGCGATTCTCCTGCCTCAGCCTCCCGAGTAGCTGGGATTACAGGCATGTGCCACCACACCTGGCTAATTTTGGATTCTTAGGAGAGATGGGGTTTCTCCATGTTGGTTGGGCTGGTCTCGAACTCCTGACCTCAGGTGATCTGCCCACCTTGGGATTACAGGTGTGATCCACTGCGCCTGGCTGACACTACTTTCTTGTCCTCCTACTCAATCTCCTTTTTGATACTTACTCCTTCTCCAGCTCCCTAAATTCATATTCCATAAGCTCTTGCTCCTGCCCTTCTCTCTCTAATACTTTTTAGTCTGTTAGTTCACATCAGTTGTCATCTTTGATCTCTTTTCAGCATTCATCTTTCCATTTGAGGAAGGTGACTCACCATTTTCATCTATTTTCTACCTCTCCCCTGTGACAATCTCATCCATCTATGCAGATGATTCCCATCCCTGCCCTGGCCTCTTTCCAGCTGCCTTCTAGACTTTCCCACTGGATAACCTGCAAGTACCTCAAACTCAGTAGATCTCAACCACCAAACTCATCACCTCGTCTCCTGACACTGTGTTCCTTATTTCTCAGAATAGCATCTTCATCCTCTCATTCATTGGGTTCAACACTTCAAAGTCATCTTTGACTCCTCTTTTTCTCCCCACATCCAATCAGTGATCTGGGTCTGCTGGGTCTCCTCTGTGACACTGTCATTGTCTTGCTTCAGGCCTTCATTACTTCTTGCCTAGACCATCATTAACAGTTTATTTCTAACATTCTACATCTGTCAAGTCTCATCAGAAAAACAGAAACCACATTAGTTTTATTTATTTATTTATTTTGAGAAGGAGTTTCGCTCTTGTTGCCTAGGCTGGAGTACAATGGCACCATCTCAGCTCACAGCAACCTCCGCCTCCCAGTTCAAGTGATTCTCCTGCCTCAGCATCCCGAGTAGCTGGGATTACAGTCATGCACCACCATATCTGGCTAATTTTGTATTCTTAGTAGAGACAGGGTTTCTACATGTTGGTCAGGCTGGTCTCGAACTCCTGACCTCAGGTGATCCGCCCACCTCAGCCTCCCAAAGTGCTGGGATTACAGGCGTGAGCCACTGTGCCCAGCTACACACTAGTTATTTTAATAAAGAGAATATAGTAGAGGGAATTAGCTAAACAGGTGCTATTATTTTTGAAAAAGTAAAAAGGGAACACACTGACTTAACACAGAGATAGTAATTGCTAGAAGCAGCTACCACTCCTGGGGCTAGTGAAACTAAGAGAAAAGATAGGTTATCATAATTCAGATGCCCAGAGAAGTCTCCTAGGGCAGAAGTCAGACATCAAAGGAGAGAGCCCTGCCTGGTTATTGCTAGTGCTTCTAATGGGGCACAATGAAGTAGGTTTTGGGAAAAAGGAAAGTTAGACACTGGCTCCAAATGTCATTGAGGGGCGAAGGGCCATTGTTGGAGCAACACTGAAAGGAATAGCCAGGAAGAAGAATGGAATAAGTCCCTTTTCTGCTCCTCCTTGCAGTCTACTGGGAGACTTTAATGGGAAGTCATCTGGCAGGGAGACGATAGTTTGCAGAACTCTAGCCCTAGAACATACAACACAGAAGGGTGGATTTGGTGCATTTCTCTACCTCTAGCTTATCTTTCTCTGTACTCAGTTTTCTATTAGACTTCTAAATTAAGAGCCAGCATTTATTGAACATTTACTATGTGCCAAGTACAATTCTAAGCACTTTTAAAAATTAACACATTTAATTCTCATGACATTTCAAAATGTTTACTATTATTATCTATATAATAATAATGAGGAAACTGAGGCACTAGGGACTTAAGTCATTTGCCCAAAGAGATAAAAGTAACTTATGTAGTAATTAGTAGGTCAAAGATTCAAACCCAGGGTCCCTAGAATCTGGTCTCTTCACCACTACAATTGCATACCTACCAAACAGTGATTCTCAAACTTAAAAAAAACTTTTCACAACGTGTAGAATGGAGAAGGTAAGGTTCCTTAAGTAAATGATTCTCAAACAGCAGTGTGTATATGTAAGAATCATTAGGATTCCAGCACTCTATCCCCAGAGACTGATTTGAAAGGTCTGAGATGGAGAATTTGATTTTCAAACTGTGAGCCCCAGACACCCACCCTGGCCCTGTGACTCTGATCTAAACAGTCTCCGGATCATTTGGAACACAATACTAACTTGGCAGGAGTTGCTAAGAAAAGAAGGGAGAAAGAGAATATACCTTGAAAAAGCTCTTCTGTATCCCAACTGAGAATCACAATCTTCAAACACAATTCTGATCGCATCATGTCTTGCTTAAAACTCTGAAATTGAACAAATTGATTTTAATATTTTTTGAACGAATACTATGTGTCAAGTGATATTCCAGATGATTGGGACTGCAGAGTGGCAGCCCCTTTTAGTATCTCTGTGACCCTGCAGAAGATACAAACTTCTTTGCCTTTAGTTTCCTTATCTGCATCTCCCATCTCCGGTAGAAGAAAGAACGGATCCTTGAAATGAAAGGCCAACATGATTAGAGTATAATGTGATCCAGTGATACTGGTAAACAAAACAGGATTATATGCTTCAAGGCCTTGTAGGTCACAATGACAATTTTAGCTTTTACCCCAAGAGCAACAGGAACCCAAGGGAGGTTTTTCAGCAGGAAGGTGCCATGCCCAGAGGTATATAAATACTAACTAAAAGTTAAAGTTGAATTAACATTTCCTTCAAACAAGGGAAATTAGTAATTACAGTCATATCAGTCTAATATTTTGAGGGTATTAAGTAAAGCAGCAATTAATGTTCAAGACCTTCTATGTTCTATTTTCTAAGATGGAAAAAAACAAATTAAATCTTGCTTGCTGGTATTAATCATAATCTCAACTCATTCCTGGAATTGTGAACTAATTTCTTTGTGTCCTATGTACATCTTAATTTAAGACTCTAGAATTATTAAGTGTCAGAAATCAAGTGTCAATTACAAAAAAAAAAAAAAAAATTTTTTTATTAAGTGTGAAAGCAAAACAGGTACATCTATTTAAATATTTTTTACATAATTATAGATACAACAAAGACAAATAACTTAGCAAAAATTACAAGTTTAAAGAATAGTACTATTTTGAAACAGCCAGCATAGTATCTGAAAATACTCCATTTCAATCATAATTAGTGAATATTATTTCCAAAAAAAGTAATTTGCATTTTCTTGTGAAAAATATGGTTTTTTTCAGATGTCTGCCAAGATTGATCAGAAAAGTCCATCTTTCTATATCTAAAAAAGTATAGTGCCTTATTGAGAACTTTTTTTACCCAATGGCTTTAAAAACCACCAGTGTTTTCCTTTGGGCTTAGGTGAACTCTAAATCTTTACTTCATTTTCAAACTACAGGGCATCAACATATACAAAAACAAATCAGATTGAGAGTTTTGGTTTGCTTTTCTTCATACTGAGCGAAGAACCTTCTCCCTGGCTGGGTGAAAGACCATGGTGTACTGTGATGTCCAATCTACCACACAGGGCTTCACCAAGCCAAAGCAGCTGCACTGAAAGAAATCTGCCAGGTTCTGTGTGAATCCAAGGCTGTCAAGAAAAAAAAGAGAACATGTCTTACTATAGTTCCTATGTAGCTTAACCAACATTCATTCAAACCATAAACACTTACAGAGAATCTATAAGATACAATGTCCTTTGAACATCTTGCATAAATCCAGGGGTAAATCAGATAGTTCCTGGACTTCTGGGACCTTAAAACTGAAGCCTATTTCTGGATCTGAATCTGTATTTTGAGATTTCCTGGCTTCTGCTCAGCACCTTAATTGGGTTTTTCATCATCACTTCATTTTGGATTCCCCACTTAATGCACTGGCCACTGACATTAATAAGTTTCTTTCTTTCTATTCCTACTTCCCTAATTCAGACTTTGATTACCTCAAAGGCCATATAGGCCAGAACAACTATAATCAACAAGATGGGATTTTCCCAAAACTGTATAAGTAACTCTCTAAATGACTTCTGTGTCTCAATTCCTTTTAATTCATCTTACATAGTGCAGACTGTTGTCCTCCAAAAACCCCTTGCCTCCCAATCAAAACTCTTTAAAGATATGCCGCTGCCTAGAGGCTCAAATAAATATTTCTCGTCTTTGTATTCAAGGCCCTATACAGTGTATCCCTCAAGTCCTAGCTCCCCTGTGCATCTTTATAAATCTCCTGCTCCAGGTACTCCGGCTCTATTTTTCCCATGATCACAGCTGTGTGGGCCTGGAATGTACACTGCTCTACACTTAGCTCAGGCACCCCTTTATCCTTTTACATTCTACCTGTTCTCAAGGCCCAGGCCAATGCCCACATTTCCACTGGAGCTTTCCAGACTACAACGGTCTTAGGCATCATATCTTCTCTATTAAATTTCGGAAGTACTACTATCTATTCCAGTTATGAGAAATGCTCATTTTTACACATATGCCCTATCTTTTAAGTGCCTTACCCAATCCCTTACACACATCAAAACACACCTGTGCATGAGGATGACTGCATTGCTGTTTAAAAGACTGTGTTCTGCATGAGGATGATGGAGTTGTTGTCTATTAAGGACCAGCACTACTCAGAAGACAACTTCCTGGGAAGAGGGCTGACTATGTGGAACTGATGGGGTGGGAGTGGGGACACATGCTAGAATTTATAGGACCTGGCTCAAAAACTAGTTAGAGTAGTGTCCCCTTACCCTTGGTTTTAGTTACCTTTGGTCAACAGCAGCCCAAAAATATTAAAATGAAAAATTCCAGAAAAAAACAATCAATAAGCTTTAAATTACATGCCGTTCTAAGGAGCATGATGAAATCTCATGCCATCCAGCTCTGTCTGCCTGGGACATGAATCATCCTTTTGTCTGGTGTTTCCAGCCTGTCTACACTACCTGCCTGCTGGGTTATCAGACTGAAATAACATGGTATATATAGAGTTCAGTACTAACTGCAGTTTCACGCATCCATTGAGGGTCTTAGAACATATCCCTCATGGAGAAAGGGAGACTACTGTAGTGAGTAAAAGTAACTTAGGGGAGGAAAACAAGCAAAATCTTTGGTTTGGGTGAGATTTTGGAAGGTGGACTCAAAGCAGCTGAGGTTTTACCTTTAGTTCCTCTAGGTGATGTTGCCATTACTCAGCCAACATGTTCTAATGCTCTCTGTGTCCCTCTATTCAGACTCTTCTCTAGGGCTTGGAATGTCCTTCCTCCCTCCCAACACCATTGTGCCCTGCCCCACATCTCTCAAGGCTCAGCTTCAAATTCCAGCTCTATCACAGGCTTCTGTAGTTTAGTGCAGTAAATATTTATTCCTCTGGTTAAGCCACAAAGAAAGGGACTTTATTATCACTGTCAATGTGAAACAATCATCACAAGTTTACACTACTCTCCACTCCTCACTGCTTTAGCCATCTCTTCCCAATGAAGGCAATTTCTCTCCTCTCTAAATACATATTGTAGTCATATCCCAGTCTCTGATCCCCTTTTCTAACAGCCTAACAATTTCATCTTGTACCAAGAGTGTGCTTTAAAATAGACTGCTCATGAGATATACAGCAAGTGTTCAAATCCCCAGAGGGCTCTGGGTCACCTCTGCAGCACTCCCAGTTTCCAAGACCCTGCCATAAGTGGCAGGGAGATAAGCTTCAAAGCCCGATCTTTCATAAGATGAAGGTCTTCCTATACATACTCTTATTTTCAACAGAAAACGTGTTTTATACAACCAAATGCTCCAGGGGGAACAAATCCAAACCTGAAAAACTGGCTTCTCCCTGGGACAAGTGGTCACATTCAAAGTAGGGCTAGAAGAATTAATGGTGATAGAAAGCCAGGGTGAAAATCCTGGCAAAGCACCCAAGCAAACACTTTTACAGAGCACCTTGTGGCTGGGTCTCTCAGCCATACACCTAATTATCTCACATTGACTCCATGCCAGCAACAAACAACCTTGTGACCATGTGGCATGACTGGAGAGATTCCCCATCTTGGCAAAACTTCAAAGTCACTATTTGTGTTGTGTCCAGTAAACTAAATCTCAAATTCTTACCACCTTGGGGCTCATGACCTTACCACTCACTCCATTACTAAGGCTTCTCTAAGAAAGGAGGGGGTCAACTGTACTAGATAACAGGTTAGAGAACAGCAGCATGGCCATGGGCAGTGGCATCAGCTTAGGAAACCAGTGACTAGGGATCTTCTACAGAACTCAATGTCCAGAACAGCTCTCACTTACTTGTATGGTGTCTTCCTGAGGGACAACGTCTGTTTCATATGCCTGCTCTGCTTCAGCAGGCTGATTCTCTCATGGGAGGTCAGGCCCAGAAAGGCAATCTGAAAAGAAGGGTGGAAGGTACATGAAAAATACCATGTTGTAGCTCCATCACTCTTAGCAGTACATCACAGGACACTGGCAAAGATTTAGCAGTCCCCCACAGACAATATCCCCCAGGTTTCTAACCAAGGGCCATGGTGATGCAGAGATTCAGCAGCCTTAAACTATACTCCCCTATATAAATCTAGTAACTGGCATTTTGTGTGTGTGTGTTTTAATTGTCTAATTTTTTACTAACCTTCAAGAAAGTACTGCACATTGACTTAGAGCTGTGAAATAACTGCTTTATTAATTCAAGCTATGGTGTATGGTCATTTTTAATGTTCAGCACATTCAGTGTGTAACTTTTAGATAAATAAAAAAAATAAGATCACTATCAGTGCAATTATCTCAACTTGTGTGTTCTTTTTAGTATCTCTTTGAAAAGGGCCAAAGAAAAAGTTAATCAGAAGTAAAGAACGTTTAATTCTATAAATTTGGGGAAGACTGAAAATTAAGGTAACTTAAAAATTCTTAAATCATTAAAAACCATAACTATTCACAGAGTTATCTCATTTAAACCTCAAGTTCCATACCTGTAAAACAGTGCAGCATACCATCCTCATGATATTGTTTTAAGGATTTCAGATAATCTGTTTAAAATACCTAACCCAGAGGTTTAGAGAGATGAAGTAACTGATTCAAGGCCACACAGCTTAGAGTGGCAGAGCTGGGACTGACTCCTTGGTCAGTGGGAGAATAAAGCCCATGCTCCTAACCAACAGCCTAGACACTCAGCTTGACATGCTATAATCAAAGCCACAACTACCCAGAGCACTCAGGAAATGAACCTTTTCAAAGAACTGGATTGTTTTGTTCATTAAGAAAATAGCTTTGCTCTGAATTCTTGCTTTTGAAAATTATCTGAAACTTTATTTTTCACCTAATTGACTTTTTTAAAAAAGTAAAGGTTATTATCATCCCACATACTTGTTCTAAGATTCCAGAAAAGAAGAAAGAGAATTAGAAATTATATCTTAAAGCATTATAAATACTATATTATAAATGATAATATTAATGATTACAGATGCTAGTATCTACTCTTACTGCCAGAGTCATTGATGTCAGAGTGATAGGAGATTAAGATGAATGTTCAGAAACCTCAGTTTAGTAAATATTATTAACTCAATTTCATCCTTAAACATTTTTTTCTTTTTTTTCTCTTTTATTTCTTTTTCCCTTCCTTCCTCTTTCTCTTCTTGTTATTATTATCACTATAATTATTTTGAGATTGGTTACTTCCCCATAAAAGTGGAATACACTTTGCTTCGGTTGAGTAATGCTCGAATTATCTGAGGTCTTACAGTAATTGATTCAGACTGATGACCACCTGGTGCCCATTCCACATGGGCAAGACACAGCAATAATGAGAATTAGGTTAGGCTCATAGGGGATGGAAGGCAGGAGGGAAGGGACTAAAGCTTTGGAGAAAGCTGAAGGTGACAACTCCCCTGGAGCTTGAACTTTCAATTGGCCATGGCATTCTCTGAAAATGTAATTACTATGTCCAGTGGTTAGTGATGCATTTTTCATTTCTTTCCACTCTCATCCACTTAAGCATTGCATAGTAATAAGGGTAACAAACAGGGTTGGAAAAACTGAGGGAAAACAATCATCTCACGTTTGCATGATACTTTAGTTTATACTATGGTTACACACAACATATAATTTAATTGTACAATGGAAAAAGCCCTTGAATGGGACTGTCAGAAGACTTAAGTTTACAGTTCTGATTTTGCCACATACTGGGTGACCTTGAGCATTTCAATTTACCTTTCTGTACTTCTATTTATAAAATAAAGAGGTCAGCTTAGGTAACTCCTAGGTCCAACTCTAATAATTTATTATGCTAACCTTTAAACCATCTTGTGATTTAATGTAGTAGACAGGCATTATTATCCTCATTTTACAGACAAAAAACATGAAATTCAAGTGTGGTTAAATGACATGGCTAGATTCACACAGTAAGTGACAGAGGTAAAAACAGAATGTACATCTTGTGATTTTAAATTCGAGACTATCTCACTACAAGTTTTGGAAATTTTACTCAAAGACATTGTAAGAAGAGAAATAAATACCTGAAAGAGTTGATTTAATAATAAAAATGTTGACCATGAGAAATGGAAAGTTGCTAGCATCAAGATATATAAAACCCAAGGGGAACAGGCCACAATCTGATTGAGGTAAGTCCATAATCCATCTTCTTTGAATGTTGTGGCACAATGATTAGACCAATCTGTGAATTCACCAAAAAAAAAAAAAAAAAAGATCCCATTATTTTAAAAGACAATAAACTAGTTATCAGTCTTCAAGAAGATAAAATCACTGCAGTTCTATTTAGGGAGAAGAGAAGGCAAGGCACAGATCATGATTCAACTTCAGGAATTAATCTTCCACGTGACAGCTCAAAAACCAAAGATGACAAAATGGTAGCTCAATGTTAACTGACGTTATGATAACACTGTATAAGTAGTTGACAGTGAAGGAATAAAGCAAAAAACGCCCATAAAATCTTTACTAAAATCAGCATGCAGCATATGATGTACCAGCCTGAAGCTAATTATTTGTTTAGAACATTCCCTACCATATTCGTGTGTATAGCAACTATGGGTCTATTACAGGACTGAATATAAACTCTTATTAATGGTTCAGATGGACAGGCCATTGCTATGGGCACAAGACCAATAAGCACCTAGATGCCATCAGAATACAATCTAATAGCATACAGGGAGCTGGGCATGGGTATACTTCTGTACTGACACTGTAACTAAATCTGCAAAGGAAGAAAGGCCAGATGAAGGGACTCACAAGACAGATACTCCCGGGAAAAGAATATAGAGCAAGATTCAGATAGTCATAGCTCAGTTTCTCCTCAGGTGTGCCAATTAAAAGAAAGGACTTTACTATGGCCTTTCATATTAACCTCCTAACCCATGTAGCTAGGAGAGGCAGTAAGGAAAAATACACACAGGACGCAGTAGAAACAAGGGAACAGATCTTCAAGGTTATATAAATCCAATGACTTTTACAGGCACCCTGGCCATGCATAAAGGGTGAATTATTTTTAAATGAGACTTCTTAGATTTGCACCTTGAGGTTTCATAAATGCCTCTGACAATTTGATAAGCAGTTTTAGACATTTTCTTAATACTGCTCTGAAGAACTCCAGGGACAGGAAGAAAATGAGTCCATGACTTTCCTGTCAACTGTCCATTTGAACTCTAAAAATCTACTTTTTTTTTCTTTTGAAGTCTCTGATTTCCAATCATTTTTCATGAAGATATGCCAGAAGCATTCTAAGAGCAATCATCATAGAGTAGCAATCAAGGTACAAGTTAAAGAAAATTACACTCTCTCTAGAGCTTCTCATTAGGACAGCAAAGAAAGATGCATCCCATGCACCTGATATCAAAAAAAGAATGTAATTTCCAACAGTAGGTGGAGAAAACAGCTGTTGAATGGGAAAGAATGTCTATTTTCTTTCAGCTTACGGATTTCTACTGCTCCCTTCTGGGAATTCTTTTGATAGCACAGCATGATCTCACACTGAAGTTTTCAGAATACTGATTTTCAGATTTAATATCAAAGATACAATAGCAAGTTGTCATTTACATTATCTTATGCAATGTAACACTTTAATTTGTGCTAATACATTCTTATGAGGTGGCCAATGGCTAATGGTAGGGAACTCATATCATTCCAAGTCAATCGTTTTCATCTTTAGATAGCTCTGACAGTTACATAGTTCTTCCTGATAGTAATCTACAATCTTTCTTTCTGTAACTTATAGGATGTTAACACTTTCGGAGTCACTTACTGTCCACCTTGTAACAGACCTTACAAAAGATGAAATAGATGGAGGCTGTACAGAAGTAGCAGCTATTGGGTCACATGAAAAGGAGAGTATAGAGCAGGGCTCTAGTAATACAGTACTCATGGTAAACAAGGGAGGTGGAATGACAGTGAAGCCTCATTAGAGAAATGGAGCACAAGTTCATGTTTTTTGTCTGTGAAATAATAATAAATGACACCATGCCCTCATTCAGTGAAAATAAATATTGCTGGAATATAAATGGAATAAAGGTAACAAAATACAGTCAGCTAGTTTATACATTTGTAAGTGAATATAAGATGGGAATGTTCTTATGAAACAAAATGCAATATGAAAATTGGTTCAGAGCCAGAGAAAAAAGACAAAGAAGACGGAAGAATCACATACAGTGATTAATAAATAAAAAACTAACAGTGATTAGTTAATAAAAAACTAACTTGGAAAGACTGAATGTGATGGAAAATCGCTTCTGTCCTTATCAATACAGTCTTATGCTGGTCATAGATGCCAAACAAAGGTGACTATTTTTAGTGAAGAGAAAGAAGAGAGGAGAGGCAAGAGTGGTGTAAGCTCTGGCTCCTCTCCCACAGGATCTAGTCCAAGAGACAAGTTGGTCCATGTGCCAACTTACAAAGGTTTTCCAGGAATATGCTTTACTGTCAGGCCTTGAAAGGCAGCTTTCTCAACAGAAACAAGCACTGTCAAAAAAATCTTTTATTTTTTACACCATAAGACATAATCTAAGAGGTTTTAAAAATCTAATGCTGGCCAGGTGCAGTACTTCATGTCTGTAATCCCAGCACTTTGGGAAGCTGAGGCAGGAGAATCACTTGAGGCCTGGAGCTTGAGACCAGCCTGGGCAACACGATGAAGACACCATCTCTACTTAAAATTTAAAAATTAACTGGGCATGGTGACACGCACCTGTAGTCCCAGCTATTTGGGAGGACAAGGCAGGAGGATCACTTGAGCCCAAAAGGTTAAGGCTGCAGTGAGCCATGATCATGCCACTGCATTCCAGTCTGGGCGACAAGGTGAGACTCTGTCCCAAAAACTACATAAATAAATAAACAAAAAACAAACAAATAAATAAAATTAACTAAAATAAAAACAGAATGCTGAGGGTTACTGGTGGCTTTTGACAAGAACTGAGCTCATAGATTACAATCTTCTGACTATTAGACTTATTTAAAATGGTGACAGTTACATTTAGCTACAAAAGCACTTCCTAGTGATCAAAGACACCCAAGGCATCAGGTAGGAAAGGGTCTGACAAGGTAACTGACACCGTCCATGCCTATGGCAGGGCAAAAAATAACTCATTATACATAGATACTAGTTAATAATCTCTAAAAATGAAACCCCAAACAAAACAAAATTTGTAATACTTGATATTTCTAGGGAGGGAAACTGGGAGGCTGGGGGGCAAGTGTACAAAAAATTGTCTTTCGAAAACTAACAAAAATTTTAAACTAAAGACAGAGAGAGAGACAGAAGAGAGAAAGAGAGGAAAAAAGTATACATATACTGGGGCTTAGGAGGCTATGGGGAAAGAAACGTTCTTAATGTCTTTCAGAATTACTCCAGACTTCAGTTCAAGCAACAAACTAGTACTCTACTGGTAAAGTTAAGATTTGACCAAGAACATAACAGGAGGGTGGACGGTAACAGATTAGAAGTGAAGCCTCTGTGTTTAGAGCCCAATTCTCCCAAAGCCTTCAAAATAAATAAACAACAAATAGTTAAAGTCCAAACAAATAAACTACAAGCACTATAGGTTTTTCCAGTAAGGTAAGCTATTTCTAAGGTCTGAAAAACATAATCATGAAATTCTTAAGAGATAGACACAATCTTTCTTGTTCAATTTAAACCCTGTCCTTCTTAGTCAACCACCTCAGAACAGTGGCTATCACTCCCTATGTGAGACCCTAGATAAAACTGCTACTTAAAGCTTTTTTCCTGCGTCAGGGCCGCAGAATAAGTGATCTAATGTATTCTTCCAAGTTACTATTTCCAACCTTTTAACTGTTAGTATTCCCATCAGTTCTCAGTTTCAACTTAATACTTACTAAATGGCATGTGCTTTCAGAGGTCTGTCCCTTAATTACTGGACAACTATCCCCCAACCTCTCTACCACTGACCTTATTTTTTTTGTTTTATTTACTTATCATCTCCAGCTTTGTACTTGAGTAGCTGACTTTCCCTCTCCACTGGGGAACAAATCTGCACTTGCCTTAAATTAATCTCTATTTTTGACCACTTCTCAAATTTATCACGTTTTTTTCCTAAAGTACTGAGAACTAACCTCATTTTGCATTTCTTGCAGCTTTCCAATGCTGAGGGAGTCTTAGTGGCATTCACTTTGTTGTTATTAGGGGTATGGTTTATAGACATCCAGCCATAATGTGATATACAAGGATTTATAAGGAAAAGTAGAAACGGGTGTGGGTGTACATGCTTGTTATAAGAAAAATTTACACTTACAGATGAAAGATCCATATATAATCCAGCCACATACTATGGAAAGGAAAAACAAGAAGAATATATAATAGTGATGGTTGCCAAAACCTAAAGAAAGAAAAAAAAATTATACTTAATATTTTCATTTCTTCTGATTTTCAGCATAAGACCTCCTTAACCACTTCCCTGTCAAAAGTCCTCACCAAAGTAAAACAGAAGTAAAGCTGTTGCTTTGCTTTTAAGTACCATTAAATCAAACCACACATTTCTGATATGTCACAGTCAATTGTCCATATTAACTGAACTAATATTTATTCATTGCTTACTTAAAAGAAGATACTTTTTTTGGAATAGAATAAAGTTAACTAAGCAAACACTCCTCTAGGCTGGTCTATCCTGTGATGGAAGGAAGGGAAGTAGGCAGGATTCTGGACAAATCAAACCCTGTCTCTTTCTTCCTTCCATGTAACATATTTGTAAAAGTACAACTTTTAGAATAAAGTTAACTAAGCAAATACTGCTCTAGGCTGTCCTATCCTGTGATGGAAGGAAGGAGGTAGGCAGGATTCTGGACAAATCATACCCTGTATCTTTCCTCCTTCCATTTAATGTGTTTGTAAAAGCACAACCTCTAAATATCAAGGATTGACTTAATCAGAGGAACACAGAAAATGAATCTGAGGAGCAGCAATAAATTTACATGTTGCTACATTTACATGCAAAGAGTAGGAACCCACATTCTGAGACAGTTCTACAGAAGGAAAGAAAGCAGGAAAAGTCCGGCAATTAAATCTTCTCTTGCACATGCTGCCTTCTCAGTGCTAGAGATGGGAGTGTTTCAATGCTAATGACACAAATGCTCCTCAGCTTTCACATCATGGTCTGACCTTCTCCTGAAGCAGCAAAACCCGGCAGAAGGAATAACACTCATTGGAATCCGGAGACCTAGGTTTACATATTACTAGTTGTGTCACACTGTAAGTTAAGTGTTTTAACTTCTCTGATCTAGCATTTTTGTAAGTAATATGGAGATAATACCTTTTCTGTCTACTTCACAGGTCTGTGGCTACCAAACAGGATAATGCATGTGAAAACACTATATTACTTGTATTGTAATAATGACATATGGGCTCATTGCTACTGGAATATTGGAATACTGAAAATGGAGCCCTTGGATGCCCTTCCACTTTTTCTATGAGTCATAACTAAACATATGCTTAACTTCATACTGGTAACTGAAAAATTAAGTCTTCTCACCTATGCACCGTCCAGTCCACAGGCAGTGTTGATCATATCGAGCCACACAGGAGTTGCACACATGGCAATGGAGTGACCTTAATGGCTTCCTTATCTAAGTAAGCAATTAAGAGAGGCCTAAGCAAAAACAACTGTCTCAAAATGGTAACAAATCACAAGCAAAATTTTAATTTTAGGTCACAAAGGCATTGGCAGAAATCCTAAATAGACCATCAATTCACACAGAGGCTGTGGACTGCCTTATTAATATTTACTTCCATATGTCTACTTTGATTAGGACATCACTAAGTGGGATCTGAATTCCAGAGCCTGTTCACACTGGCTAAGCAGAAATGAGGGAGTACCACAGAGCAAAATAAGCACAGAACTAAGGGAAGGAAACCCAAGTTCCATTTTTAGTGCCACCAATAATTTGGGAGAATTTACTTCCTCCCTTGATTCCTCAATTGCAAAATGAGAGGTTTCACTAAGTGGCTTCGAAGGTCATTATGAGCCTCTGACTTGAAGTTAGTTCTAATATATGCTTCAAGACAGAGAAAAGCAAATAAAACACATGCTGGATAATTCACAGAGAGATGTAACCAGAGACAACTTCAACAGATTATAAACATCATTATTCCATATGTTCAGGACAAAAAGCTGTTCAGACAGTAATGTAAAATTAGAAATGAGTAAAACAACAGTGTATAAATATACCATGAAGATCTGACAAATGCTTACATGAGCAATGTTATCAAGAATTTGCTTTTGCTATGGAAAAAAAATTATATAGAAAAGACTCACAAGACATGATGTACAAAATGTTCTGAAATCCAGACAGCCAGTTTCTGCAAGGGTGATGATATTCTGAAAGACATGAAGTTTGACCTTATTATCACCTTTTGTTGGAAAATGTATTATGCACGGTTATGTACTATTCTCACAGCTCTCACTTCAAACTAAGTAGTCAGAAAAGCAATTGGAATACTTGCCACCAAATCATTCTGTGCTTGAAACAATGTGACTCTTCAAGGTTGCATTTTCAACCAACAGCCAATAAATTAGGTTGCATGAAAATTACACCACCCCACTACTCCCACCTATCACCTCTCTGTGAATGGCAATCATCTCCCACTTAGGATCTGCTAGAGAAAAATAAATATGCACTTATACACACCCATTAAAAAAGAAAAACCCACCAGTATACATCAAAACTGAAAGTTATAAGTGCCAAGGGCTGGGTCTTTCAGGAACACTAGCTTTAGGTAACAAAGACAATACTCTCCAACTTCTAAACATTCATGAGCAACGGAAAACATGCCATGTCATCTGACAACTTCACATTTGAAGAAGAGAAGGGGCATCTCCTCAGCCAATAAGCAGAAGGACTCTCCCTGGTCACTGACTAGTTTATTAAGTGGGGAAAAGTAAGCTAAATGACCACTATCAAAATTATAAGGATGTAGGAGATCATATTCCTAACAGGAATCACATCTGAAAAAGTCTTGGTGGGGTATTACTTCAACAGAAAATAAAAATACGCATTAAAACTTTCATATACATAAATGAAAAAAGTATAACAGTGGAAATCTCATTTTTGCTATATCACCCCTCATGTCATGCAGCCATAACAAAAACTAACACATCTGCATCTGCGACTTTCTAAAGTTTACAAACCCTCCTATTAAAAACATTAGTAATAAAGAAATCTCACCACTTTCTTTTCTTCTTCAGAGGCCTTAGTGAAGCCTGGATCAGTTGCCCAAGTCTTATAGAAGAAATAGAGAAAGGCTATAATGCTGAAAATGAAACTGAAATAAAAACGGGGTCCTGCTAAATGTTAAAGCCAAGTTAAGGAATATAACAAACTCCCTTTAAAAAGAATATAATTATGATGTAAGCAAATTTCATAACTGGTACCTAAGAACCTCACCTTCCCTATGTACACATGACCCCACCCCTAAACCTGTTCCCATTCTATGTTCTAATCCTACTGGAATTTGTTCCTACTTGGCTAAGAATTAATGCTTCCTTATTAGTTGAAGCTCATACTAAATATTGAAAGGAATAGTTGCAACGTATGAAGAACGTCCTGAAAAGTGACAAACACTCAAGACCAAATAAATTTATCACTCGTGGTGTAATTGTGGCTCTCCTGTGAGTATCTAGAAAAATATTCTTTGATCATTTTAACAAAATCATTCAAAGAAATAAACCTCTTGATTCAGATATTCCAAATAAAAATATTTCCCTATATATTGGATACATGTTTGCAGAAATTTCCCACTGTAAGTTTAGTAACCAATCCTTTTATTAGGCTGAGTTAATTTAGAGACAAACTGTTCTCCTTGCGAAATGATTATGTATCACATACTATTAGGGAAAGTCACATATTATAGATAAATAAAGATAAAAGTGTTTTCACAGATAAATGTTACCTGCTTTGAAATGTTTTTAAGGTGATACAAATTCTCTGTATAAGAAGTAAAATTTTGCTCCAGGGAATGACAAATGAATATGCAGCAGTGAATCAATAAGACCAGAAATAAACCAACTGTCCTTAACCAATTGAAATGATTACTGACAACATAACTGTCTCCACCTTTCAAGATTCTGCCATGCTCTCCTGTGCCAAACTTCAGTGTGGAAAAAGGAACCACAAAATACTCTAAACCCTTTCTATTCAAAGTGTGGTCAAAGGACCTGCAGACACAACTTCACCTGGGAGCTTGTTAGAAAAGCAGAACTTCAGGCCCCACCCTGGACCTATAGAACCAGACTCTGGGTTTTAACAAGATCCCCAGGGGCTTTAACATGCACATTAAAATGTAAGAAGCCCTGCTCTAACCCACAAAGACAGCACAACCACATCTGGTTAAGGCAGGCAGGAATACATCTTGTTGGCTTAATTTATTACAGTTCATCTGCAGGTGGGCCTAGCTTTAAGAAAGAGTTGGGTCCAGGGAAGTTGTGTAAAATTCAATTTTAACATTTACTTAGAATGAACTAAAAAGAACACTATTAAAGGTACATAGGCCAAGACCCTTTGTTAAAGAATCACATCATATTTTTTTATGAAATCCTGATCAACACATATGACTCAAAAATACATATGTTCAGTTGTCAAAAATACGTTCAGTTTAATAATGCAATGATCCTACATGCTGAGCTGACTGAAATTTTCGGCTCCTGTTTTGATTAACTTACAAAACAAATGGCAGGGGAATCACTGGATTCCCATTCTTCAAGTAAAGTGAATTGCACTCTATCACCTGACATAAAAGCTGAAGACATTCCTTGCTTCAGTGCCCTTGGCTGTGTGGTTTGCTGACCTAAAATGTCCCCCACTTCCTCTCATTTTCTTCTGAAACTACACTTTTAGGATGTCCAAGTCCTAAATGCCATCAAAACCTAACTTATATTTTCCCTCCTTCCTTGGAATCTTTTCTGATTCCTTACAGAGAATGATTCTCTCCATTCCCTGAATTTAGGAATGCTTTCTCTATGGTACTTAGACATTGGACTACAGTATAGACACATCAGCCTTCCCAGTAAGCTGGTAACTTTTGCAGTTAAGTCTCTCAATTTGGAGCTAAAATTTGCCTTTCTGTAATTTCAACCAACTGGTTTTCATTCATTTTATCCTCATAGCTGTCTTTTAGATCTAATCTACATAAGCTTATCCCCGCATTTGTTTAATACATTTTTACTGAGTGCCCATTCTACATAGTACATTGGCTTCCAAATGACAGTGAAATTGGAAGACAGTGATCATACCTCCAAGATAAATGGCAACACTGTCCTTGTATATAACAGTTTCCTGGTCATGTTCTTCTGTTCATGCTCCCATTTGTCATTCTCTCCTTTAAAAGGCTATAATTAAAACCAGAGCAAACACCAGTGCAAAGGACAGAGAAGCTGCTTTGTCTTTTGCTTGGACACTCAAATCCTTGTAATACTATGTGAGAATATACTCACTTCCCTGACAGCTGCATCACTAGCCATATTGAACATTTAGTCAAGGCTCCTGGTTCCTTTGTACTTGACCAGAAGCTATGTCATAGCTCACCATAACATGCACTTGTACAGCTGATTTTCTGAAACTTAGTATGGGACTAAATGCGTTATTTATCCCTCTTAAACTTAACTCAGTTAGTTACAGCCAATATCAGAAACGTAATATTCAGTGATTCACCATTTCTCTCCTGAGTTTGAATTTTACCCTCAAACTTATCAATAAGGTCTTATTTTCTTATACTCAATCCCCCCTCATAAAAGCCAAAGACATTACTTGCTAAACTTACAAAACGTACCAAAAGAAAGTGATCATCTGAAAAGCCAACCTAGAATTGCCTTTAAAATTAGTTTCAACGTGTAGCCTTCCACACAGATTTTATTCATAAGAATAATTAATAATGAAATATTAGGTATATTTATAGAATGCCAATTTTGCAATGGGGACTGTGGTGAGCACTTTAGAGTAATCCTTGCAGCCACACCATGAGCTTGTTTCTGTTATCTCCAATTTACAGAAAAACTAAGGCTTGGTGAAATTACGTACCTTGCCCCAATGGTACATAGTCTGAAAAAGAGCTAACACTCAAAATCATTTTGTCTTATTCTGTAGTGCCCCAGAATGTTTTCCCCTAATAGACCAATATCTGTGGTAGCAGATGCCCTTATTCAATGCAGACAGCAGCCTGAGGCAAAGCTAGCCTAAACACAGGGCAGCACCACAGTTCATTCACAAGGCAGTTCCAACAACATTTAAAATTTAGCTTGAAGAACATTGTTCTGATGGTGAAGTATGCCACCTACTGACTTTTTTGCTCTCACAAACAGCAAGTTCATATAGTTGCCTAGAACAAATGGCTTTAGGTTGTACAAGCAAATAAAATATTCCATCTTGTTGATTTCAACATCTTAAGATTCTGTCTAGCTATGGCAATCAGTTCTTCTGATGTAACAGCATCTTCACAAATATTGAACAGTTTCTAGTTAAACTCAGCTGAATATTAACTTCTATAAATGAGGTTTTCAAACCACAGTGGAGTTACACTTTTGTTAATTTTGATTCCACAAATTTGAAATAATTCAATATAAAAGCTTTTGTGCAAAAACTGACGTTTCTCAAATTTAAAAAATTTATCAAAAAACACATTTTCAAAACTGTTTTTTTCCACTGCCATATGGATTGGTAAACAAAAATATCAGCTATCTCTCCTTAGTATCATGTCAATTACCCTAGAATTTATGAGCCGTGGGTCTTCTGCAAGTGATTTTGTTGTATCTTGTGCTGTTATTTAATGCACTCATGATTGTTTATAAAATAATGTATTTTTCTATCATGCAATAATATCATTCAAGCCGTCATTAAGTCGTGGTAATAAGGCTACTGCTTAAAAAATTGCCACCAAATCAGTAATTATGATACAAAGAAGAGATAATAAAATCTTCCGGAAAAAGCTAAATGGCCCCCATAGTATGCTGTGCCATTCATTTAAAGAAATCTGAAAAATATTAGAGAGAATGCTCAGAAATAAAAAGGAACATTAAAGCAAAAACATGCTATAATGGATGTAGACATATATATTTTGAGAAATCATATGCCCATCTCACTTCACATTTATTCCTATGGAAAAAATATTCTTGAATTCAGCTTATGCATGTCTCCCATAAACACTCTGTTCTTTCTTTTGAGAAATGCTATTACCAGAAATAGAATGTGGCATTTTAAAGGAATATACTAAAAGGTATATTTCCATCTACAACATTCCTTCTTCTCCTACTCCATAAGCAAAGCAAGGCTATCAGGGCTTCCCAGGGTCCTTGGAAGGGGAAAAGGGAGTCTGGTAAGAGGTGGGAAGATTGAAAATGCCTTCCACCTACCTGGAGTCATAAATGGTTAGAGCCCAAGTAACCTCTCTCCCCATTTCTAGGTGACAGGACCTGGCCAACACTAAGAGAACAACATACCCCTATGCTGGACTTGGGCCTAGGCCCTGATCCTCAAGTAATAAACCTATTCCTTGGATGAGTTTGGTTTGTTTCTTTGTTTTTAACTTCAGGCTGCTATTCATTAGTGAGTCATGAAAAAAATTAAACAGGCCATGATTAAATTTTTTTAAAAAGGAAATGGAATGAAATAACACCATAGGGCAAAGCAGACATTAGGAGTACAGTCTTTGTTTTCCATATATGTTGAGTGGCAAAGTAACTTTATTTTAATTGTAGATTGAAAATCATTGCCTTAGATAATACCACTAACACTTACCATTACTGAGGAAGCCACATCTTCCTCAATATCCCTTTCACACAGTTTGTGTTGGTACTCAGAAAATTTATCAATCAACTGTAACTGCTGACCAAGTTAAAAGAACCATCTGACCTTGAAGGAATCTCAAGACAATCCAACAAATTATGGTACAAGTAAAACAATAATACATTCTACTCTCCCCCTCCTATGAGTAATACATACTAGATACCTACTGTTTCCATAATGTACTCTGAGATTACTTCTAAAATCAAGTAGATTTTCAACATTAAACATCTTCATCCAGAACCATTAAATAAATGCAAATGTAAGTTGCATTCCCTGGACCTTTTCCAATACCTAAATTCCCAGCAATGACATTATTCTTTTTTAAAGGCAAAGGGAGATATGCATCAAAATTGACGCTTAAAGGATATCAGGAAAAAATAAGATGAACCAAGTCATAAATATCCAAAAAATGGAACTTAGCAGAAAGGCTGTTGGTAAGTATACAAGATTCTTATACCCAACCAAGAACCTAAAAGAAAAAGGATAAACATAAGGTATTAGTGAAATAAGGTATTAGTATGATTTGTATTAATTTTAGTTCTAAATTTCTCTAAATAGTGATAGTAATAATAATAACAGCAACAACAGTAATAGCTGTCACATACTGAGTACTTACTATGTGTCACTTTCCACGTGGTAATAGAGTTATGCAACATCATCCCCCCGTTTTACACGAGAAAGCTGAAGCACAACAATGCTCAAGATGTGTATGTTCTAGTTCTTCTAACCAACTTATACAATATTTCATTCACAACAATTTAATATATATTTTCAATGAATCTTTTGTATTTCTACTGAGACACATCATATTTTTAGTTTTTTGGCATAAATTTTAAAATACACTAAAATGTAAAAATCTATATACTTAGAGATTCACCTTTACATTTATTAAGCTTTCTTCCAGAGACTAGAATGGTATTTATTAAGTATACAGATGCACATAACCTTAAGCACATTCATCCTATAAGCAGCTTGAGAAGTAGACACTTCATATAAAGATACATAAAGGCTAAAAATGATACTAGTATTCAGAACGCTAACAATCTCACTTGAGTCACAGGCAATTTGAGGATCACATATAACTTACCCAAAATATTGCAGTTTCAAAGAAAAAATCTTTTATACTAAATACTCACTATAGTCATCTTATGCATGAATATAGTTTACCTGAATATATTTTAAAATTTATACCAGGAAAAAACAATGGTTAACAGTAGGTATGAAGGGTTAAAAAAAATTAGCTACCAGGATTATGACCATAATTATGATAGCTCATATATGAGAAGAACTAAACAGTCCAAACCTTAGATGCTCAACATGATGCCAAAATAGGCCCAATGAAGCCCTTGCAACCTCCAGGGTATGGTCTATTGGAGATCTTGCAGCAAAAAATGCATTTGACCTAATTAGGTAATACAATGAACTACTAATTTACAAGAGCCTGCTACCACTAAGTGTCTACTCCTGACACGTGTCAGGTTAACAGCCTGGATCAATAAGCAACTGCCCCTATAATAAATAATAGAACTTTACAGTTGCTTTCCTCCATGAAATTGGGACCCTACAGAGGAATATGAGAAATAAAGGCAGTTTGAATAAAGTTGTCACATACATTTGACACACATTTGAATTGTGTCCATTTTTATAATGTAGGCTTCAACTACAATTAACGAATAAACAAACAAAATCTCAAATGTTCCTATCCCAGGCAGTAGATATTACCAGCCCTTACTTCCTCTCTGAAAAAGGAGTGATGCCTCTGATCCCTGGTGATTTGGCTTAAAATTTATTTAGAGCCCCAGTTAATCCAATTTGTGGAAAATGAATAAATATCTCTAAGTTACAAGTTTTCCAAATAGCAGACTATTTTAGGCATTTTGCTATTTTTCAGAAATTTACGCTTTCACATTACATTTAAATTCTAATTCATTTCCAGCCAATTGTCCTGCCCTAGGTTATTCCTATTAGGTTATTCCTCTAATACTTCATTTGCTCTTATGACAAAAGCACTGCAGGCTTATGCCAGAGAATGCTGCAAGCAACAGAAAGACAGAGGAATACTCATGATCATAACCTGCAAAGAGCAACCCTATATTTCCTTTTAGATCCTTTTCTATGGATCATCATCATTACATTTTTCTTTGCATTCAGTGAATGCAAATATTTAACAGCAGAGACAAGTTTCCTGCTTTTATGGGTTTTACATTGCAGGAAAGTGATTAAGTGCTAGAATAAAATAAAACAGGGCTGCAGCAGAGTCAGTCAGGGATGGCCTCACTAAGTAGGTGACAGCTGAACTGAGGCCTGAATGACATATCCAGCTATGAAAAAATACAATGTCAGAACACCTCAGACAAAGACCCAAGCAAGGGCCAAGGCCCCAGGTGGGAATGAGTCTGATGTGCGAGAAAGAAGGTACAGTGCAGTGAGGAGAGGGGGAAGAAAGGAAGTCACTGGGGAGGGAATGAATCATGTAATATCCCATATGCAAGGAGTCTGGAATTTGTTCTGAGTACAAGAAAAAGTTATTAGAGGGCTTTAAGCAGGAAGAAAAGAAATAACTGATCTGCTTTTTAAAAAGACGCCCTTGATTGCTAAGTGGGAGGGAACTCTACGGGGATAAGAGCTGAAGTCAGGAGACCAGTGAGGAGACTTAGTCTTAGGGTGGGAGTTGTGGAGATGGAGAGAAGCAGGGCAGGGAACACTTGGTAATGGGCTGGATATGGGAAGTGAGGAGAGGATGACAGTAATCCAAGCATGACACCCATATTCATTTGAGGAACTGTATGTCATTTTCTTGAGAAAGAGAAGAGAGAAGAAGAGATGGGGTATGATATAATTACTGAGTACTATGTGTCAGCTACAGTTCTATGCATTTACATGTGTTAACCGAGAGGCAGGCATTATCACAACAGTTAATCCACATTTTATAGATGAAGAAATTTAGGCACAGAGAAGTAAAGCAACTTGTTCAAGGTCAGACTATCATGTGGTAAAGCTTAACTTGAATTCAAGCAGTCTGACTCTTAACCATTAAATATATATATATATAATCATGTATAAATATTGTCCTAAAAATGAAACCATACTATATTTACTATTTTATAACCTCCCACAATTTAATTAGGTTGCTTCAACTAAAAATCAGTGACAACAAAAATGACTAGATCAAAATACATTTAGATTTAGAAAACAAAATTTTTCAAAAATGAGCAAAAATACTTCAAGATAATTACAAAATCTTGAATAATTATGAAATGGTTATAAAATTCTCCCCATTATTCATGAAAAATAACAATTAAAACATGACCCAAGATATTTATTTTCCATCAATTGTCTCCACCAAGTTACTAGGTTGAGCAATTTGCTTTCAGCCAAATCATATACTACCAAAGCCCTTTCCTCCCATCCACCCAGGATGCTGTTATATGGTGAGTAATATTTATAGCTTGAAATAATCTGTGACTCCAGCTAACCAACAACAGAAATAAGATATAAAATTGAAAACACAATAACCAGCCTTGCAAAGATTAATATACACACCTTGGAAACAAAGATGTCAGAAAAAACAATGTTACTAGAAGACATCCTTTTAAAAGCCAAGAATCTGAATTGAAGTCCAATATGTATCCAACAGCCCACATGGTAATCACAGAAAGCATCAGCAGCAGGAAGAGCTATTAAGAGATTCAGAATTTTAGAACTTTATGGATTTTACCTCTTAAGTATCTAATAATAGTGCAATACAAGAACTACTTCATAAGCATACAATAACAATACAACAGCAGAACTAACAGTTTTCCTCCAAAATTGCTGATTGATAAACTTGAGGTGTGAGAGACTATACATCTTGGAAACAATTTTTAAAAGCCCTACATTTTATAATATGTTGCTTAAACATATTTTGTTTTGCTTTTCTTCTTTATAAGAAATAGTCTTTTAGAAAACTGTTAATGAAAGCTAAGATTTTCAAAATAACTTCTTGCAAACAAAATTCTATCTTGGAAAGCATAAAGCAAGCTCAAGGGACTGCACAGAAATTAATATACAAGACTCAATGAGGAAACTAAAAAGAGCTCCAACATGGGCAATGCATCATGCTGTCCCTAATATAGAAGGTTAGATGCAATAGGTCTGCAGAAAAGATGAGCTATGTTTGGAGAACGTAGAATTTTAAATGTCTATGAACATCTAGGAGACATCCGGCAGGCAGTCAAAAGTAGGTCTAGCATTCCAGAAGACTTGAAATGTATCAGTATGTAGGTGGTAAAGCCATGAGTGAATAACATCCCAACGACTGTACCGGTAGAAAGGGGGCAGAATCATAGTGAAAACAAACACTTAAGGGGAAAAAAGCAAAGTCACCAAAAGTAACCAAGAACAACTGACCAGAAAGGCAGGATGAGAACCAGCAGAAACAAAGGCTTCAGGAAATCCAGAGAAGAGAGTTTCGAGAAGGGGGGTGTTCTCAGCATCAAATGTCACATGGAAATCAAAGATTGAAATATGTCCTCAGGATGCTAATAAATCAGGTTTATTCTGGCAAAGTTAAAAGAATGAAACTTCTATGAAACAACAGTCTGGCTGAATTGAAGCTGAGCCCCATGTCTGTGCAATGCAGTCTTTAATGACAAGATATGAGACCTTGAAAGCAAGCAGGGCTTCTTTTTTTCTTCTTCCATTTTCACTTCTCTAAGCTATATCTAGGAGTGGATAATTTCAAATGACATTAAATCTTTAAAATGTTTCCAATTCTAATTGGCATGATGACACAAAATGGGCTAGTTTACATTTTTTAAAATGTAAATTTAGAATCTCCTAGCAACATAATCTCAGAACAGAGATAAGAATTAAATATGGATCTCAAAATTCTAAATCCTAGATATAACACTCTTACAGACAAGCTGCACTATTCATTCAACAAATACTTGAGGGCATATTATATGCAAGGTACTATTCTAGGGACTTGGGACACATCAATGAATTTAAGATCTTTTTCTCACTTAAATTCTAGGTGGGGAAGATAGACAAATAAATATACTAAGTGAATTTTACACTACATAAAAACGCGGATCACAAAGGGCTTTATAGGCCATCATAAAGACTTTACTCTTACTCTGGAAGAAATAAGGAGACATCACAGCAATGTGAACTGATGAGTGACATGACCTGACTTACATTTTAGAAGATTCATCTGCTGAACCAACATGGCATTGCTAGAGTGGTAAGAAGAGGTCAGATTCTGGATATAAACTGAAGGGTGAACTAGTCAACATGCTGTTCTAATGGACTGCATATGTGGTATGACCAAAAAAAAAAAAAAAAAAAGCAAACACCAGAGGAATGCTGGAGTTATCAGCTACTGAGGTGGGGAAGGCTTAGTCAGGGGAAGGGTTGGGAGGGTATCACGAGAAGTCTATTGGACATCAAAGTAGATGAGTCAAGTAGGTAACTGGATATATGAGTAAGGAAAGGTCTAAACTAGAGAGACAAATATGGGAGTTATCAACATAGAGATGGCATTTAGGGAATGAATAGACAGCAAAGTTCAAGAACAAAATCCTGGGGTATCCTACCAATATGAGATGGAGAAGAAGTGGAGCTGGCAAAGGAGAAAGAAACCAATATTTCTTTCACTCCCCACTCCACATGCCTAATGCAAAAGAAGTATAGCATTCATGATGATCCTCTACATAGAAATATGGTGTCTGTTAATTTAGAATCACTCTGAAAGTATAATGCTAATTATTGTTAATAAGATGATGGTATCATATTTGAAAATACTAGAAACAGTGGAATCAATCCACTATTCCATTTTAACAATTTAAATAGTATTCACTTCAATGACTTAGATTTTGTTAGCCATTCATGAGAACAAGCTGAAGTTTCTAACCTTTTCTCTATTCAGTTCATTTTAAAGTTTAGAGGAACACCATTCAGAATTGCTAAGCTAAAAAAATGAATAAAATTTGGGCTTAATCTCTCAAAATTCCAGTGTTTTATTTTATGAAGTGACATCATATGCCTAAAGTTTGCAACATTGTCATTTTTAAAGTCCTCATGATTCTAATGAAACATTGTAAATGTTATTATTTTCCTTTCAAGAAAAATTTAGTAAAGAGTAAGATCGTTCTATAAGATTCCTTGCAACAAGGTTTTTTTCCCATTGTATCTCTAAAAATCAAAACCTTTTGCATTTCAATACATTCATTAAATAAATGCGGAAGTATACAATAATATTTATTCATAGGGTAACATGCAATTTTAGAGCATCAAGCTGAAGACCAACAATAAATCGCCAATGAAAATGCCGAATTTCCAAATTTGAGTAAAAGGATGCATGGGAAAGATATAGTCAGCAGATATAATGCAGCAAAAAGCCAACTCTCTGGTTTCCTCTGATGTCTTAATAAACAAAATGAAATGAACAAAAAAGTCATTCAATCCCATAGAAAAGACCCCATATGAAAATACCTCGCATTTCTGCAGCCACCTCCAAAGTCTGAACTTTTGGTTGGCTCTCATTTTGGCTTCTGTTTTTAGCATATGAATAATGAGCTGATTTTTGTTTTGTAGAGCCATATCAAGAGGTGTTTCTCCCTTAAAAAAGAGTGGGGTAGAAAGCTTAATAACTTTTTTAATATATTATGAGTGCTAAATGTTTTTTAAACTCACCAGAATCATAGACTCAACACACTATTCCGAGAATAGCCAGCTATTATCATTTATATCTATCTTGGAGTAACTGAAAACAAATATATAGCTTATCTTTACATTAATTTATCAATCTTCTAACTCAAGATATAATAAACTAAGGGAGATAAATACCTGGCCATACCTTAGCATTCTGGATATCCAGGCTAGAACCAGCTTCCAAAAGCTTATCAACTGCATTAACATTTCCTGCTGCAACTGCCCAGTGAAGTGGAGTGTTTTGGTATATTTTATCAACCACATTGAGAGAAGGATTAAACTTTAAAAGAAATCCAGTTGGTTCTGGCCTGTCTCAAAATAATAAAATGTCAAGGGCATTAACACAGATGATGACTTAAGGAGTAAATGCAAATTATAAATTTTTAAGACAATGGCATCAATTAATCATTCAGTTAAATATTCAGAACTAAGAAACTTCTTTGTACTGAGTTCTATTCTAGGTACTAATAGGAGATTAAAAAAAGAGACATCTATTGATGACCTGTTATATAGAAAATTTTAACAATACAGTAGAATAACTGATTTTGTTTTTCAAACTTTTCCTTTCACATTGTTGTTCTATTAGCTAACACTCTTCTTTGAATATAGATTTAACTTTAGCCAATATTAAATCCCATGCTATTTATTCAATTAAAGACTAAACGTATGTTTTAGTTGAGTAGCTAACTTCATACTCTCCATCAAATCAACTATTAAATAAAGCAGGTATAAATTATATCCTAAAATATTTGTATATCTTAGAAAGTTACAGATTAGAAGACAGAATTCAGTAAAATATTTTCACTTTATCAATACTTTTCCTTCCTTCATGACTACTGAAGAGATTATTTTAATAAAACAACATTCTACTTTATTTATTCCATCAAGATCTTTATAGAGATTATACCTGACTTTAGATTTATCAGCAAAGAAGAGAAAATGCTATTTAATAAAATTCTACCTCCAACCCTACCATTCCATGAACAAAAAGGAAATAGCATTAGAACACAGTTCTTGGAAGAGAAGTCCTAAGCACAAGCAAAATCAGAAATTCAATACAACATAGATACAAACTGATAAAGTGAAAACTACAACATGTATTCAGAAAAATACCAGAAGTTGAACTATACAGTGGGAATTATGTGTTTATAAAAATAAATACACAGAAAAACTTAAATATGCAAGTACCTGATCTGAACATATAGACTATTTTCAGTTATGATTAATATTTTCAAAGCAGTCAAGAATGATGTCAGAGAATTTCAAAATTTAATATTTTCCAGAAAGCAGATTTATCACTTAGATTTCAAATTATGAGAACATTTAAAATTATAGCCATTTTTTTTTAAAGGCAAAGGAAGAAATACAAGTCATGTTAACAAGTATATGTCAAGGTTATCTTACTGTTCCATAAGGAAATTTTTTTCTAATTAGTAGCTTTCAAACTTTTTGCCAAAGCTATCAGAAAAGAGAAAATATATTTCAATGGTGCTTTTCCAACTATAACCTACCTTGAAAGCCCCTTATCACAGTCTCAGTGTGGAAAATCTTATTTTCTTCAGAATGTACTATCATCACACATAGACTGAGATATTTAAAATCACATACACAGAAAAGAAATTGTTGGAACCAAGAATCAGATTGAGGTGATTAAATTAAACTCACCCAATTACTTTGTAAGCTGATAACATGAGAGGTGTCTGCCCATTTACATCTGTCATATTCACACTCTATTCAAAAATAAGACAATTCACATAACTGTAAATATACTCAAAAGTCTATTTCTTCTCTTAATAGAAATGTCTTTAATACATTCAGTACTACCATTGTTTCTACATGAAGGGCTCAAATATCATTTGATAAAAAGAATGTTCTACTCCACTTCCATAGGGTAAAAATCCACAGATTTCTACAAAATATTTTTAAAGAGAAAATCTGAATATATAGTGTTATATGATGTGAACACAAACAGTTAAGGGAAAGAGTAAAATGTTGATAGCTACCATCAAATACAAGAGATGGTAGAGACTTTAAAAGTTATCTAGTTGAGACCTGAGTTGACACATTAATTCACATTATCATTTCTTATACAAAGCATTCAGTATCTACTCAAAAACTTCCAGTAAATAGTGAACTCCCTATCTTCTGAGGCAACTTGTCTTTCTGGACTTATTAAGTTTTAAGTAGTAAAACATGAAAATTTCTTTTCTATTTTCTAGAATGCAGAAAAAAAAAGGATATCATATCTCCACGATGATATATTCCTTTCAATGAGACAGGTCTAAGTCTAGGTTTAACGTATACAATAATGGTTTCAGCTAAGCCAAAGAAAGAGTTTCATATACTAAAGATTCTTATGGGCCTTGGAGGAACAGAACTTGGGAAGGGGCCCAAAGAGAAGCAGACAGGACTCTTCCTCATATGTTTATATTTTTCCAACAATAAAACCTAGGAGATTGTAATTCTAATTCAATCAGCTAAGTCTGAGAGAAGGTGCTTATTTAAAGGGAGCAAAATCATTCCGACAGCATTTGTGCAAGCACATTTTCATGCCTTTTACAGGCAAGTCTGCTAATACATAAACTATTTTGCTACCAGAAAACATATTCCAAGCAAGTATAACTGACAGTGAAACTGACAATAACCTATAATTTAACCTATGCCTCTCAAGGCAAGTCATTTTTCATGAAATTACTTGAGAGAACAATAAGAAACATATAATCAAATTGGCCTCCCATTTGGGCTCAAATAATGAAAGCAAATGATGGGTTAGTGATTTGACTACCATTTTTATATTCAACTAGAAGAAAAATACAGGTTTTGAAGTCATGTTTTTGAAAAACTCTGCAAATTACTGGCTTCATAAGAAAAACTATTAACAACTTACAAGTTTCAGAAACATCTATTATATGTTACTGAGCTAAATGACCCGTCCTTTTCCCTCCAATGAAGCTGAAAAGCAGTATTCAATAGCTAAGCATACTGAGGCTAATATCTGAATATCTTGATATCCATTAACCTCCACTTTAACAGTGAGGAGAGACTACTACTACTAATTTTCCCAACCTCTTCAGATTATAAAAGCTGGAGTATAAGACACATTTCAGAACATACCTGTCCCTTTGAGATGAGATATGCGATAATAGGCATGTGTTGAAACAATACTGCCAGGTGGATGCTGCTGAATCCCTCTCCATCAATGAGAGTGGGGTCTGCACCATGCTGGAGTAATAATATGACCATAGGTAAATGTCCTTGTCTGCAAACAGAAGACAAAAAGCCATTCTGTAGCATGCAGAAAAAGCATAAAGTTGGTGAGAAACTGATATTCCTAAGACATGAGGGATTTTGGTTACATATAAAAAATATTTCCTAACAGTAAGATTTTTGAAACAATGGCAATGGTCCAAATGTTTTTTGCTTAGATGCCCCAAACTTAGAGCTATATGGATAATCATTCTTGAGTGCAAATGATAAGCTTCATAACTTCCCAATCTACCTTAAACCTTACATTACCATGTGTAAATAATAATTTTTTATGACATGCTAACAATGAAGACTCTAAGACCACTTAGACTTCACTGCTGATATTTTAAAATAAAAAATAAAATAAAAAATAAAAATAAAATAAATCATAAGTCAGATATACAGAAATATAATATTCATAAACTATGGGTATACTGTGATTATATTAAGAATTATATATTCATATGCTTTTCTTATGCTTGAATATGGTTCATTTTTCATGTAAAGTACTATACCTTAGTAGCCTAAAGGGCATGAGTTAACCCTAGAGCTTCAAAACTCTTGGCTATGGAGAAAAGATTCAACCCCTTGCCTTACATGAGCAATTATTCACTTCAGTTTCAGATTCCTGTCAACCCTACCAACCACTGAAAATGGAGTTTAAATTAAAAAAAGAAACTGGTAAGTATTCAAGACTTACTAACTTAGTTTCGATGGCCAATATACATCAGAGAAGAGAAGAGAGTGACCACACAATATAAATGTTCTAAGTTGACCTACTCAAAATTTCTTGTTAATTCTGCAACAACTTTTAAAAGAGCTGACTCATTTTACCCTAAGATAGATATACTTTACACTTACTTACTTGAAAAGGAAACTCACCTATTTGAAATAAAATTGTAAGTTTCTGAATAGACATCTGTCATAAGCCTGAACTGAGTTTGCAGTTCACTGAACTACTACTTTTATTTATGTTACTAAGTATGAAAATTATTTATTTTAATTAGGAAAAAAAGTATAATACACATATTTGAGTTTGATAATCATAGTAAAGCCCTAAATTAAATATCAAACACATCCTTTCTGCAAACTCTTTAAAGCTGTAACTTTTTTAAATAAAGGAGAAGAAAAAGAAAAGATAGGCTTTCAAATGGTCTATAACTGATTTTCAATATAGCGACCACTAGCCACATGTGGCTATTTAATTTCAGTGTTCAAAGAAACCTTACCGGATGGCCCAGTGAAGAGGAGTTGAATTTAAATCTCCACCCAACTGATCTACAACAGCACCTTTTGAAATATAAAACCTGTTAAAAGCAGACACAAATGAAAATAAGATTTGAAACTTAAGCTTCATATTGAGAAAGAAAATACTAATTTTTTCTTAATAATAAATGTGTTAGAAAACAAATTATGATAGTAATATTCCCTAAAACACCTAGAGCTATAGAAATCTGAAAGATTCACATGGCAGAATCAGACAAATCCCTGATGAAACATTCTTAGGATGTAAGTAATTACTCCTGCTGTAATTAGCATTCCATTATAACTTACATATCAAACACATCATAACTACTCTCTGCATAGTCTAACTACCACAGCACTCTTGAAATGGTTTATATTTCAAAAGGTTTAGGATCAGATAGATACTCTTACTTGACTGCAAGGAGAAAGGTAAAATTATGTCACTTTCAACAGTTTAAAATTAGAATTACTATATGGGAATGAATTATAAAAGTAAGTAGTAAAGAATTAACTTAAAATCTTTTTGGAAAAGTTAGACATTTGAGCATTTTGCTCTGTATTTGGGGGACAGAGATGAGAGGCACTCTATAAGGTGGACAAGACTGATTTTCTTCTATCATTTATAGGAATTAGTCTCATTACTTCTAAGTTGTACTTCATACATCATATTATCTAAATACCATGCCAGTTTATTTCCACAGAAAAGGAGTTTGCCTGTGAGTATTAATGTGTATTAGAATATTTTAAACTTTGATAAATTTCTTAAACTTTGAGGATTTTAAATATCTAATCCTATAACCCAAAATATATACACATTCACATATACATGTACATTTTACATGTTAAGATATTTAAAAAAAACAATGAGCAGGCAGTAGTGCTTTATGAAGGGGAAATATTTTATACAATCCAATCCATGCCCACTTAAAACTATATTCCATATTTAGTTTTTTTAAAAAGGTTAAATTTCCTACCTATCTATTCTTCCTGGTATTACAGTGTAAAATATTTTAATGTTTTTTCCTAAACTAGATGAGACTTCTTATTCTATTCTGAAAAAGTTTGTTATGCTTTTCCTTTATTAAAAAAATGTTCACTTTTACTTCCTAAACGTTATGATTGGCCCCTTGGCTTTATTTCTAATTTTCCTTTTTGGATCAACCTCGGATTATCTCTAAGGTCCTTTTCAACTTTATAACCACCATGTGTGGCAGAAAAAGTTTCAGGGGTTCTTTTATAAGAGGATTACACATGGTTCAATACTTGTACTTATATAAAAAGAGAAATGAAGGCGAGGTCTAAAATTATAAACACACTATTAACACACATATATCCCATCTTACTTTACAAGATCCAGTCTGTTGTTAATAGCAGCCCAATGAAGAAGCGACACATTTTCTTTATCTGGTTGTCTGACATCATATCCTGCTTCTACCAACTCTTTACATCGTTCAAAAATCCCGTATCTCAAATAAGAAAAAAAAAGCATAATTGATATCATTAAAATCATTTCATATGTCAAAATTTCTTCATTTTACTGTAATCTTTCATCATTCAAACTGCCTTTCAGTCAACACAGAAATATAATAATTAACAAAGACATGCACAGAGAGGACACAGTATAAAGCCAAACAACAAGAGGAAACCTGGTTTACTTATTGATCAGATTAATCTCTTTGGAGTTTAACTTGATTTTCTTAAGTAAACTTTAAATTTACACTGCCTTCCTTCAATAAGTTTCATTTGATCTACACTATGTGCCAGAAACACCTGGTGCCGATTCCTGACAATAATCTTATTCCTGAATCAAACCAAGCCCATGCAAAAATCTCACAATAAGGGATAAAGAATAAGCGAACTTGGAATGGGATAAATTCAACAATAAAATATGGAAAGATTATAGGTATAGCAGAGGAACAAATGATTAGCCCTTCCTGAAGGAGTTGAAACTCAGCTATATTTTATAGGCTGACAAAAGGCATTTCAGGCAGAGGAAGCAGCCTGTACAAATATCAGAAATGTGAAACTACATGGATGTTCAGAGATATAAAAGCAATTGAACATTGCTAAGCATAAAGCATGAGAGGGAATGATGAGATATGAGGTTAGAAGCAATAGGCAAAGACCACATGGGCCTTCTGTGCTACACTATGAAGTTTAGGCTTTATCTATAGTTCAATGGGAAACCAATAAAGGGTTTTAAAGAGGAAAGCACTTAGACTTTGAGTTTTAAGAAAGATCACATTGGAGGCAGTAAGGAAGCTGCTTAGAGCAGAGTGAGGACAGAGACTGAAATACCAGTTTAGAGATTATTGCAATAAACACAGGTAAGACACAATGAGAGCCTAAAGTAAGAGAGAAGTAATAAGAATGGAAAAGGATGGGCTTGGGAGAAATTTAACTATTACTTAATCAGTTAAATAGTATAGTGTTAAAAAGGCATTTCATAGAAAAATTATTATAGCATTAAAAAGAGTTATTTCATAGAGAATAAAGGGGTAAATCATTAGTGATATTCCTTTGTTTTGTTTTTGAGATGGAGTCTCACTCTGTCACCCAGGCTGGAGTGCAGTGGCGCAATCTCAGCTCACTACAACCTCTGTCTCCCAGGTTGAAGTGATTCTCCTGTCTCAGCCTCCTGAATAGCTGGGATTACAGGCATGTACCACCACATCTGGCTAATTATTGTATTTTTAGTAGAGATGGGGTTTTGCCATTTTGGCCAGGCTGGTCTCAAACTCCTGACCTCAGGTAAACCTGCCTGCCTCAGCCTCCCAAAGTGCAGGGATTACAGATGTGAGCCACCACGCCCAGCCTATTAGCAATATTTCTATGACGTTTCAACCTAACATTTAGCACTTTCTTTAAAACTTACTTCCATTTAGAAGTACCTGAAAGTTTCAACAAGCCCTCAAGGATCAAAAATCAAACCAAACAGCAGAATGGTCTGTTTCTCACACTGTAAATTAGAATAATTTCTGCCTTACCAAAATATGCATATGCAAGAGTGTGTGTGTGTGTGTGTGTGTGTGTCTTTTTGGCATTTTTAAAAGAGTAAATTTTTGAAAATGACACACACATATTTATACTCACCATCTTTTAAATGTCAACTTTAACATTTTACTGGAAAAGAAATATTCCCTTTATTTGAGAAACAATATACATTAAGATTTTGCTGGTTTAGAAAACACACACACACACACACACACACACACGCACACACACCCCCTAGCTCTCTTTTGCCCTTCCCAAATACTACCTACGGATCTCCCCACAACCACTTGAGAAGGTCTAGGATCTAAAGAAAACTTTGGGAAAGATATAAAATGCAAGTTTTTACTGAGATTCCCTCTAAAAATAGCCTAATTTCTGACATTTATCATAAGGGTTTTATGAGCAACAGGGAAAGATTTAAATGTTTCCATCCTAATTAAAGCAAATATTTACCTTAAGAATACTATCATTTTTGTATAAATAAAATATAAACAATATCAAATAATATTCACCTAAAATAATGGTTCCCATGGCCTCTAGAGTTCATATAAATTGCTAATTAGAATACTCAAATGATCATCAATATATTTTTAAATTAACATAGATAATACATTAGACTACATTAAGGCCAAATAGGCTAATTAATTTCCAAACATCATTGTTTCTGATAGAAATTATGTCAAGTTAGTATGGTAATATTAGTTCCCCTCAGGCTGATTAGATAGGTATGATTTATATTTGATGGGCAATCTGCTAGGAAGATTTATGTTTGATTACTATGAAAATGGATTACTACTTGATGTAGTCTGATGGACAAAATACTCAAAATATGCTCAATGGCAAGAGGTGTGATAGATGTTAATAATCAACAAGATCCATGAAGGTGAAAATGTTGGAAATACTTGACTTAATGTAAATATCCACATATGGAGATCTTAAGGGGAAACTTTCAAAATGTACTTCATATCCAGTGCAAGCAAAACAACACATTATGTGTTTCAAGAGGTCAGAGAACATATTTCCACCTTACTTTACTGTTTGTCTTCTAGTTAATCCAGCACAACAAGCACATGGATAGTACTCAAGAAATAAATGTTTAAAATATCTATAAATGTGTAGATGGAATGAAAAATGGTATTTTTCATTCCATCTAACCATTCAGGTTGTAGTATATTTTAGAAGACTTAGGTTTGTGTTTCAAATAAAGAGTTTGGCTTAGTGTCATTTCAAATCATCCATTCATTCAAAGAACATTTACTGGGTACCTCATATAAGAAGGAACTGTGCAAAAGCACTGGAGCTACAAAGATGAAGACATGCTTTTGCTAAGAAGCTGCCTACAATCTAATGGGACAGCCTGGTATGTAAACAGCTCAGGTACATTGTACTAAGCACTCTGGTGTTGGTATGACAAATATACTTGGTGCTGGTGCTAACTACCATTACAAAGTAAGAGAGGTAAACATATGAAGCGCCATGAACCACACATACATTACTATTAATTCAAGAGAACATAAGGATAAATCAAAGCATCTGGAAGACTTACTGAGTAGCTTTTACAATGTCACAGTTACTAGAGTCCTCTATAAGAGGAAGAGCTTCTCTTGCATTGGCAAGTTCTTTGTTTTCATGTGCGCAGATGCCGTATCGACCAAATCCTGGAGGGTGGGGGCCATGGCTGTGATTCCTGCACTGAAGAGTAAGAGTCATTTGACAAAGCATGAGAGAATTAATGTCACATTCAATTACAAAATGAAGAATTTGCTACTATCAACAATACGTATATTAATAACTTAGTTTTTTTGAGTCTTAGAAGTGTATCCTGAGAATCACTTGAACCCAGGAGGCGGAGGTTGCAGTGAGCTAAGATCGCGCCATTGCATTACAGCCTAGGTGACAGTGAGACTCTGTCTCAAAAAAAAAAAAAAAGTGTATCCTAAGGAAGATTTTCTTTAATTCTGTTCACTAGAAAAGATACTATTACAAAATCCAAATTACATATTTTGTTCATAAAACAAAGATCATCTAAAAAGGCACAGATGGACATTTTTACTTGTAGTGGGTAAAGAACCATTTCTACTGACTTGGTAGGAAGTTTGCCAGGCCTCTATGTGGTGGACATACCCTAAGAATATCCCCCAACCCACCAATTAATCAAGTTCTCTTCCTCTTGAACACAGGCAGAACCTGTGACTTGTTTCTAGGCAATGGAATATGGCAAAGGTGATGAGACAATTACTCCCATGATTATGTTAAATAAGACTCTGTCTTAGCCAACTGAAGCAAGAGATTCTTCTGCTGGCCTTGAAAAAGTGAGCTGCCATAATATGACAGGGCCTGTGAGAGGTCCACATGGCAAGGAACTGTGGGCAGTCTTCAGGAATAAAAGCAGTCCCCACTGACAACCAGTAAGAAAATGAGACTTTGATCATACAACTGCAAGAAACTGAATTCTGCTAATAACCACGTGAACTTGAAAGAGGACCCCAAGCTCAGCCTTGATGTCAACTGCATGAGACCCTGAGCAGACAATCCAACTAAGCCATGCCTAGACTCCTGACAAACAGAAACTATAGGATAATAAATAAGTGTCATGTTGGTGGCCTGGTAGCTCAGTTGGTTAAAGCACAGTGCTAATAATAAGTACGTGTTGTTTTAACCTACTAAATGTGTGGTAATTTGTTATGCAGTAATAGGTAACTAATACAGAAGTGACTGCAGAATTTGGTGAGAGTAAAAAGTATGATTGCCAATGGACTATTTCCATTAGCTGAATCATCAAATGTTACATTCAGATCACCCATTAGAAGCAGCAGCAAATGGCAAGCCAAAAAATTTTTCTTTAAACAATTATCTCAGGTTTGTCATTCAAACTAGTTGAGTATTTCTAATCTCATTAGACCTTAGCAGAAAACCAGTACAGGATTCACTAATTTTTAAAAAAACAACCACCAAAAAAAAGCCCACAAAAATCTGAGATCAATTACCCATTCTGTGGATTATGAATGCATTTTATTTCTCCTTTCCATTACTATGGCCTTTTGGAATCATTATCACCTCTAGGGCAGATGGGTAGGTGATCAACTTAGATTAGTAATTTTGACACTGGTTGACAACTTTGGCAAAATATTTGGTGGACAATCAGGCAGGCAGAGGGGGTTAAAATCTTTAGCACAAATGAGGCTCACTGGATCACTTTAATATCCTCCAAACAAATACTTAGTTTTATTTGAGAAAAGGACTCCTTCAGCTAAAGATGTGGGATGCTCAAAGTTTGTTTCCTAAAAGCACAAATATATCAAATGTACATATTATTTGCATATATTCTAAATACATTTTTAAAAGACTCTACAGTGTGACCCTGATCACTGATATCTTTGACTACTCATTTACATAATAACCAATCTTCTAATCTCATAGGCTATTCAGATTTCCAAGTAGAAACAGATTAATGTTAAAGTATTCAACTTTAATAAAACATACTATATTGTATTCTCTAAAGAAATGATACCTTAAAGAGAAACCTCCCTGAATCAGTATATCTTTTAAAAATGTATTTATTTATTGGGAGGTAGGTCTTGCTCAGGCTGGAGTGCAGCAGTGTGAGCATAGCTCACTGCAGCTTCCAATTCCTGGGATCAAGCAATCCTCCTGCCTCAGCCTCCTGAGTAGCTGGTACTACAGGCACATGCCACCATACCCAGCTAATTTTTTTTTTTTTTTTTGAGATGGAATCTAGCTCTGCCGCCCAGGCTGGAACACAGTGGCATGATTTCAGCTCACTGCAACCCCTGCCTCCTGGGTTCAAGCAGTTCTCCTGCCTCAGCCTCTCGAGTAGCTGGGATTACAGGTGCCCACAACCATACCCAGCTAAGTTTTGTATTTTTAGTAGAGATGGGGTTTCACTGTGTTGGCCAGGCTGGTCTCGAACTCCTGACCTCATGATCCACCTGCCTTCACCTCCCAAAGTGCTAGGATTACAAATGTGAGTCACTGTGCCCAGCCTTTAATTTTTTTTATTATACTTTAAGTTCTGGGATACATGTGCAGAATGTGCAGGTTACATAGGTATACATGTGCCATGGTGGTTTGCTGCACTCATCAACCCGTCATCTACATTACATATTTCTCTTAAGCTATCCCTCCCCTTGCCCCCCACCCCCAACAAGCCCCGGTATGTGAGATTCCCCTCCCTGTGTTCATATGTTCTCATTGTTCAGCTCTCACTTATGAGTGAGAACATGTGGTGTTTGGTTTTCTGTTCCTGTGTTAGTTTGCTGAAAGTGATAGTTTCCAGCTTCATCCATATCCCTGCAAAGGACATGAACTCATTCGTTTTTATGGCTGCATAGTATTTGGTGATGCATATGTGCCACATTTTCTTTAACCAGTCTATCACTGATGAGCATGTGAATTGGTTCCAAGTCTTTGCTATTGTGAATAGTGCTGCAATAAACATATGTGTGCATGTGTCTTTATAATAGAATGATTTATAATTCTTTGGCATACCCAGCTAATTTTTTAGTTTTTATTTTTGTAGCAACAGGGTCTCACTATGTTGCCCAGACTGTCTTGAACTCCTGGCCTCAAGCAATACTCTTGCTTCTGCTTCCCAAAGTGCTGGGATTACAGGCGTAAGCCACCACACCTGACCTGAATTAATGTTTAATAAGCAAATTTAGTTACCTATTTATAATTTTTAAAAAGCTGATTTTTAAATAAATGCATCAGAAATTACATCCTCAAAATAGTCTTCTCGAGAGACTATTAGTTACTCCAATAGCATTACCTTGAATGTTTTCAGAATTTCCTTTCTGTCCTCAGAGCCATAAAAAAGAGACTCGTATTTTTAAACTCTGAAAGTATTATCATTTATTATATAAAGTATGTAAAACATGTATGTATATATATGGACTTCTTCTTTTGTATAGAGTAAAGAATAAATACAAAATGAACCTCCATGAAACCATTACTTAAGTCAAGATATAGACTGACCCAGCATCTTAAAAGACTGCCTGGACACGTGCTATTCTCCATCACATCCCCACACTAAAGAAACAGTTTCCTGACTTCAGTTATAATGTTTTGCTTTCCTTTATAGTTTTCTCTCTAATGTATGTAACCCTAAAAAAGTACAGTTTGGCTTTACATTTTTTAATCTTTATAAAAATGGAATCTATCATATGTATTCATTATCATTTGTTTTGGTTTAACATTAGACTTAGAAGCTTCATCCGGGAGAGAAATCCAAGATGGCTGACCAATAGCAGCTCGGGATTGTAGCTCTCAGTGAAAGTACAGAGAACGAGAGGATGCCACACTTTCAAACGAATTTTTGTTGCTCACAGACCAGGAGATTCCCAGCGGAGGAGCCCCACGGGTCACCAGCACGACTCTTGTGGCCGGCGCGGCGGTTTTGCTGGTGCCTCAGCGCAGCAGTTCTTGGTGCAGAGTGAGCGGGACTGGGTCCCCTTTTGGCCGATTCCTGGGCAGAAAAGCACCATCAATCTTAACACCGCTGTTTTGGCCGGTGCAGTGGATTGCTCAGATTTCGGCGCTGGGAATCAACAAGTTGGACGTCCACTCAGAAATCTAACTTGAAAGTCGGAAATCACAAAGACGACAGGTGGATAAATTTACAATGATGGGAAGAAACCAGCATAAAAAGGCTGAGAATACCCAAAATCAGAATGCCTCTCCCTCTACAGGTGATCACAGTTCCTCATCAGCAACGGAACAAGCCCTGATGGAGAACGAGTGCGTTCCATTAACAGAAGTAGGCTTCAGAAGGTGGATGATAAGAAACTTCTGTGAATTAAAAGAACTTGTTCTAACCCAATGCAAAGAAACTAAGAACTTTGAAAAAAGGTTTGACGAAATGCTAACGAGAATAGACAATTTGGAGAGGAATATAGGTGAATTAATGGAGCTGAAAAACACAACACGAGAACTTCGTGAAGTGTGCACAAGTTTTAACAGTCAAATTGATCAAGCAGAAAAAAGGATATCAGAGTTTGAAGACCAACTTAATGAAATAAAACGAGAAATCAAGATTAGAGAAAAAAGGATAAAAAAGAATGAGCAAAGTCTCCAAGAAATATGGGACTATGTGAAAAGACCTAATCTACATTTGATAGGTGTACCTGAATGTGACAAAGAGAATGAATCTAAGTTGGAAAATACTCTTCAGGAGATTATTCAGGAAAACTTTCCCAACCTAGTAAGACAGGACAATATTCAACTCCAGGTAATACAGAGAACACGACAAGGATATTCCTCAAGAAGACCAACCCCAAGGCACATAATCGTCAGATTCATTAGGGTTGAAATGAAGGAGAAAATACTAAGAGCAGCCAGAGAGAAAGGTCAGGTTACCCACAAAAGGAAGCCTATCAGACTTACAGCAGATCTCTCAGCAGAAACCCTACAAGCCAGAAAAAGAGTGGGGGCCAATATACAACATCCTTAAAGAAAAGAACTTTCAACCCAGAATTTTATATCCAGCCAAACTGAGCTTCAAAAGCGAAGGAAAAATAAAATCTTTTGCAAACAAGCAAGTACTTAGAGATTTCACCATCACCAGGCCTGCTTTGCAGAAGCTTCTGAAAGAAGCACTATACATATAAAGGAGCAACCAGTATCAGCCTTTCCAAAAATATATCCAGCTAGCATCAAATGGCAGTATTAAACTCATATATATTATTAACTAGATAAAAAGCCAAAACCCATTGGTACGCTGTATCCAGACCCATCTCACATGCAACGATACACAAAGACACAAAACAAAGGGACAGAGGAAGATTTACCAACCAAACGGAGAGCAAACATAAATAAATAAATAAAAAGCAGGAGTTGCAATTCTCACCTCTGATAAAATAGACTTTAAAGCAACAAAGATCAAAAGAGGCAAAGAAGGACATTACATAATGGTAAAAGGATCAATGCAACAAGAAGAGCTAATGATCCTATATATACACGTACCCAATACAGGAGCACCCAGATACATAAGACAAGTTCTTAATGACTTATAAAGAGACTTAGCCTCCCACATAATAATAGTGGAAGACTGTAACATCATATTGTCAATATTAGACCGATCAACAAGATAGAAAATTAACAAGGATATCCAGGACTTGAACTCAGACCCAGAACAAGTAAACTTAATAAACATTTATAGAACTCTCCACTTCAAATACACAAAACATACATTCTTATCAGTACCATATCACACCTATTCCAAAAGTGACTACATAATTGGAAGTAAATCACTCCTCAATAATTGCATAGCATTTCATAGGTTTAAATGAAATATTGGTTGGCTGCTTGTTTGTTATTTTCTTCCCTTATTCCTTCCTGTCTCCATTGTTAAGCACAATTATTGGTATAAAAGAGGTTTTCAATTCCCATTTTTAGACTGCATTCTAGCCTGGGCAATAAAGCAATACTCCCATTCTCTCTCCCTCTTTCTCTTCCTTTTCCTTCCTCTTCTCATTCTTTTTTTTCTTTCTCTCTTTCTTTCTTCCTTTTTTTTCCTTCAAAAAAAAAGAAGCTTCATCCATGTTGTTGTGAAAGCTACAACAGGTTCATTTTCATTGCTGTGTAACATTCCAACACAGTAACATACTATGATTAATTTCTCTATTTTACTAGGCTGGATATATGAATTGTTCCCAGTTTAGGGCTATTATAAAAAATATATTGCTCTGGGCATTCTCGTACATGTCTCTAGGCGTATATATGTAAACAATTCTCAAAAGCATATATCTAGAAGTGGAACCGTTGGCTTTGAAGATATGCTTAAATCATCTTCAAAATGGTTGTAGCAGTTAAACTTCCCCCTGCAGGGGATGAGTGTTTCTGTTGCTCTAATCCTTACCAACACTTGGTATCATCAGACTCAACTTTTGCCAATCTGATGAATATGTAAACATACCCTGTAGTGATAATAATTTGTATTTCCCTAGAATTGTCAAATTAGATATTTCTTCATGTTTATTGGCCATTTTGAGTTCTTCTTTTATAAAGTACATGTTTAAGCAATTTGTCCATTTTTGTCTTTATACTGGGTTTCTGTCTTCTTCTTGAATGGCAGCCCTTATACATTCTGGATAGTCTTTGTTGGCCATATGTTAGTTAAAAATGAAGTAGAGCCTTCTACTTTTGTGCATGATGGGATAACAAGAATTGGACTTAACCTCTGGCTTTCTTGCTATAATAAAGAAACCTAGAAAAGTGAACAAAATATATGAAGTAAACTGTATTCAGACTTTAGACAACAGGAACAGTAAGACTGTGAATGCCAAGATATGAGGAGAAAAAAAAAAAACAAGGTGAGCCCCACTAACATCCCAGAAATTTTGCAATAATGGGCACTGAGAGGAAAACACTTTGTTTTAGAGCCCAGCAGCCTTGCTAAATTGAGGAGATAGAAATTTGAGATCAGAGAGGCTGAGATGGCTGACAGTTATGGGGACATTTCAAAAAAGAAGGAGCCAACCAGATAAAAAGGGGCTCCAAAAAATCTGTATAGGAGACCCATTGAGTCTTTGCAGAATACTAGGACAAACAATGTATAGAGTGAAACTTGACAAGGAGAGGCAAAAAATGACTGGGGATTTGTAAGCTGAACAATTATTGGAGTTTATACACAGCAGGAAGATGTTCAAACTCTGATCAGCCAAAGCGGAGAGTCTTTGATGATCCCTTGGGTTACTCAGTGGAAATATCAGAGGGCCACACCTTAGAAGTGTAGGGCCAACCTGTATCTGGAATAAAGGCTACCCCAGAACCACTCTAGAGAAGCCTAAAATCAGACTTCAAAGGACTCAAACTGAGCAATATTAACTTTACTGCCTGCCTAAACAATATCCAATACTCTCTGAAGAGAGGCAACAAATACCAGATACTCATCAATATGCATTCACAAAGTCCACTATCAAATAAAAACTCACTAAGCATGTCAAGAAGCAAGAAAAATGTGACCCATAGCCAGAAGAAAAGAACCAGACCTTGAAATATAAAGATGACAAAATTAGCTGAAAAAAGACATTAAAACAGTTAAGACAAGTATGTATTAGTATTTAAAAGAAAATATTAACATAAGCAAAGAAATTGAAGATATGACAAAAGATCTGCTTAGAATATCTGCAGATAAAAATCAATCTCCCTGTAATCCCAGCACTTTGGGAGTCTGAGGCAGGAAGATCGCCTGAGGTAAGGAGTTCAAGACCAGCCTGACCAATATGGTGAAACCCCATCTCTACTAAAAATACAAAAATTAGCTGGGTATGGTGGCACATAACTGCAATCCCAGCTACTTGGGAGATTGAGGCAGGAGAATCGTTTGAACCCTGGAGGCAGAGGTTGCAGTGAGCCAAGATCATGCCACTGCACTTCAGCCTGGGCAATAGAGTGAGACTGTCACACACAAAAAAAATCAATCTGTAAAGTACAAATTACAACAGATGAGACTGACAGCAGATTAAACAGTATAGAAGAAAAGACTATTTAATCTGAAGAAACCACAACGGAAAGTATCCAAAATGCAGCACAGAGAGAAAATGGCTGAAGATGTATAATTGGAGTTCCAGAAGGAAAAAATGTTTTAATATTTGAAGAGATAACAGTCAAAAATCTTCCAAGTTTGGTAAAAATTATAAACTCACAATAACTAGAAGTTCAATTGATCCCAAGTAGGATAAGCCCCCAAATCCTACACCAAGACGTATCATAATCAAATCACTAAAAACCAATAATAAAGAAATAATCTTAAAATCAGTCTCAAAAAAACACTCATATGTTCAAAGAAGCAAAGATAAGAATGCACTAAGACTTCTCATCAGACACAGTGCAAGCCAGAAGACAACAGCAAACAGTTTTAAAGAGCTTAGCAATGTGCTGGGTCAAATGACACAAGAACAGAAAATCAAACACATGTTCTCACTCATAAGTGGGTGTTGAACAATGAGAATATGTGGACACAGGGAGGGGAACATCACACACTGGGGTCTATCAGGAGGTGGGGGGCTAGAGGAGGGACAGCATAGTAGAGGGTGGGGGGATTGGGGAGGGATAGCATTAGGAGAAATACCTAATGTATACGATGGGGTGATGGATGCAGCAAACCACTATGGCACGTGTATACCTATGTAACAAACCTGTATGTATTGCACATGTACCCCAGAACTGAAAGTATAATAAATAAATATTTTTAAAAAGAATTTTTAAAAAAAGAGCTTAGTATACAGCCTAAGCAGTGTTTACAGGGAATTTTAGCTTTAAATGCTTATATTAGGAAAAAAAGAGCCTAGAGTAAATTATCTAAGCTTTCACCTTAATAATCAAGAGAAAGAAAATTAAACTCGAAGTAGATACACGGGAAGAATACAAAAATAGAAGGAATTCATGAACTATAAAACAGAAACAATATAGAAAATCACTGACGCCAAAATCTGGTTCTCTGGAAAGAATAAATCAATAAAAGTGATAAAACTGTAATCAAATGGATCAAGAAAAATGAAAAGGCATCAATGACAAATATCAGATTTTAAAAAGAGACATCACTACAAGAGCCTACAAATTTTGAAAGGATAATAAGGGAATATTTTGAACAACTTTATGCCAATAAATGGGCAACTTAAGTGAAATACACAAATGCCTCAAAAGATACATATTATGGACCTTAAAAGTAATAAATAACATAATATCTATTAAATAAATTTGATTCATAATGAAAACCTTCCTCATAAAAAATTCTAGGCCCATATAATTTAACTGGTTAACCCTATCAAATATCTAAGGAAGAAATAATCTAACCCTTCAGAAAACAGAAGGGAGAATGCTTCCCAGCTCATTTTATGAGGTGGCATCACTCCATACCAAAACCAACAAAGACATTACAAGTAAAGAAAACTACAGGCCCAGTATCCCTCATGAACACAGATACAAAAATCCTAAACAAAATGTTAGGTAAGATGAATCCAGTAATACATAAAAAAGAGACTATACATCACAACCCAGCTTAAACATTTCAAAATAAATCAATGCAATCCACCATAAAATGAATATTCATATTAACAGAATAAAGTTAAAAATATATATTCATCATAGAATAAAGCATTTGTCAAAATTTTTCATATGAAAATTCTTTATGTAAAGCATATGACAAAATTTGATAAAATCTTTCAACACAAGGGAAAGAAGGGAACCTCCTCAATCTGATAAAGAACATTTACAAGAAATCTACAGCTACCATCACACTGAATGGTACAAGACCATTTTTACACCAAGACTGGAAGCAAAGCAAGGATACCCATTATCACCACTTCTAATTAACACTATACTAAAGTACTAGACAGCATAATAGAGTAGAAAAAAGAATAAAAATGCATACAGATTAGAAAAGAAGTAAATCCATTTTTATTGCCAAAACATGACCATATGCATAGAAAATCCTAAGGAATCTTTTAAAAAATGTTTACTCTAGCATCAAAAACGTAAAAAACTTTAAATGCTTTATACTGTACCCTGCAGTTTTTGGTGTGTTCAGTGGGAGGGTCACATCAAATATAGCCATGCTTTCATTAACAATGAGGATACATTCTGAGAAACATATCATTAGGCTATTTCATTGTTGTGCAAACATCACAATGTGTACTTACACAAACCTAGACAGTATAGCCTATTACAGACTTGGGCTATATGGTGTAAACCATTGCTCTGACCAATGTCGTATGTGTGGTCTGACACTGATCGAAACATTATGGGATGCTATGACTGTACTTAGAAAATTCCTATAAATGAATGCTGGATTATTTTATAATCTCATCTTGCTTTTTACCATAAATAAAGTTACCTAGTTTTCACCTACCTTATTATCAAACCTATTTCTGTGAACTTTTCAGTTTACAAAAGAAAATCACTCTCTAAGGATAAATACACAATTAAGAATTAAAATATTGAAGACATTTGATATAATGTGTCAAAGTCAATTCTCTTAAGAGTTCCAAAAACTTTTAAGAATGAAAGTTTCTTAAATTTCATTTTTAAAAGACAGTTTTTAAAATTCTCTTAGGAATTTTTAATTTTGAAGAAAGTTTACTTCTTCAAAATTAAAGAATACTTTAGAAAAATAGAGAAATTATTTACAAGACAAGGATGCCTGCTCTCACCACTTCTATTCAACACAGTATTGGCAGTCCTGTCCAGAGCAATCAGGCAAGAGGAATAAAGGGCATCCAAATAGGAAGAAGAGAGGAAGTCAAACTATCCCTGTTTGCAGACGACAAGATTCTGTATCTAGAAAACCCCATTGTCTTGACCCAAAAGCTCCTTCAGCTGATAAACAACTTCAGCAAAGTTTCAGGATACAAAATCAATGTACAAAAATTACTGGCATCCTATACAACAACTATCAAGCCGAGAACCAAATCAGGAAGGCAATCCCAGTCACAACTGCCACAGAAAGAATAAAATACCTAGGAATACAGCTAACCAGGGAGGTGAAAGACTTCTACAATGAGAATTACAAAACGCTGCTCAAAGAAATCAAGAGAAGACACAAACAAATGAAAAGACATCCCATGCTCACAGATAGAAAGACTCAGTATCATGAAAATGGCCATACTGCCCAAAGCAAATTACAGATTCAATGCTATCCCTATCAAATTACCAAAGACATTCTTCACAGAACTAGGAAAAAGCTATTTTAAAATTTATATGCAACCAAATAAGAGCCTGAATAGTCAAGGCAATCCTAAGCAAAAAGAACAAAGCTCTAGGAATCACATTACCTGACTTCAAATGATACTACAGTGCTATAGTAACCAAAACAGCATGATACTGGTACAAAAACAGGCACATAGACCGATGGAATAGAATAGGAAACCCAGAAACAAGGCCACACACCTATGACCAGCAGATCTTTGACAAAGCCAATAAATCAAGCAATGGGGAAAAGACTCCTTATTCAATAAATGGTGCTGGGATTATTGGCTAGCCATATGCAGAAAATCAAAGCTGGACCCCTTCCTTACACCATACACAAAAATCAACTCAAGATGGGTCAAAGACTTAAACATAAAACCCAAAACTATAAAAACCCTAGGAGAAAACCTAAGACATACCACCCTGGACACAGAAATGGGCAAAAATTTCATAACAAAAACACCAAGCAATCATAACAAAACCAAAAATTGATAAGTGGGATCTAATTAAAGAGCTTCTGCACAGCAAAAGAAACTATCAACAGAGTAAACAGACATTCTACAAAATGGGAGACAACGTTTGCAAACTATGCATCCAACAAAGGTCTAATATCCAGCATCTGTAAAGAACTTAAATTTACAAGAGAAAAACAAACCCCATTAAAAAGTAGGTAAAGAACATGAACAGATGCTTTTCAAAAGAAGACATAAATGCAGCCACCAAGCACATGAAAAAAAAGCTTAACATCACCGATCATTAGAGAAATGCTAATCAAAACCACAATGAGATACCATTTCACACTAGTCAGAATGCTATTACTAAAAAGTTAAAATATAAGAGATGCCGGCAAGGTTACAGAGACAAAGGAATGCTTATACTCTGTTGGTGGGAGTGTAAATTAGTTCAACCATTGTGGAAAGCAGTATGACAATTCCTCAAAGAGCTAAAAGCAAGAACTACCATTCAACCTAGCAATCCCATTACTGGGTATATACCCAGAGGACTATGAATCATTTTACCATAAAGACACATGTATGTGAATGTTCACTGTAGCACTATTCACGATAGCAAAGACATGGAATCAACCTAAATGTCCATCACTGACAAACTGGGTAAAGAAAATGTAGTACATATACACCATGCATTACTATGCGGCCACAAAAAAGTATGAGATCATGTCTTTTGCAGAAACACGAATGGAGCTGGAGGCTATTAGGCTTAGGAAACTAATGCAGAAACAGAAAACCAAATACGGCATGTTCTCACTTATAAGTGGGAGCTAAGTGATGACAACTCATGAACACAAAGAAGGGAACAACAGGCTGGGTGTGGTGGCTCACGCCTATAATCCCAGCACTTTGGTAAGCCAAGACAGGTGGATCACTTGATGTCAGGAGTTCGAAAACATCCTGGTCAATATAGTGATACCCCATTTCTTAAAAAAAAAAAAAATTAGCCAGTGGTGGTTTGTGTCTGCAGTCCCAGTTACTTGGAAGGCTGAGGCAGGAGAATTGCTTGAATCTGGGAGGCAGAGGTTGCAGTGAGCCAAGATCACGCCACTGCACTCCAGCCTGGGTGACAGAGCAAGACTCCATCTCAAAAAAAAAAAAGGGAACAAGAGACACTGGAGTATACCTGAGAGTGGAGGGTGGGAGGATGGAGAGGAGCAGAAAAAATAACTAGTGGGTACTAGGCTTAATACCTGGGTAATGAAATAATCTATATAACAAACCTCCATGACATAAGTTTGCCTATATAACAAACCCTCACATGTACCCCCAAACCTAAAACAAATTTTTTAAAAGAAAGTTTTAAAATTTTCAGTTTTACTTAAATGAGTCCATAACCCCTCAAGGGGTTATACTGAGGTGTACTGTTTTTAAAAAGTTAATTTACAGTAAAATTAACTTTGGTATATAGCTCTATGAATTTTAACACATGTATGGAATCATGTAACCATCATCATCATCCTTTGTAGTCACACCCTCCTGTAACCCCAACCAACTCCTGGCAACCACCGATCTGTTCTTTGTCATTAATTCTGTCTTTCCCAGAATGTCATATAACGGAATCACACAGTACACAACCTTTTAGGAGGGGCTTCTTTCACTCAGCACAATGGTGCTGAGATTCGTCCAAGTTGTTGCATGTTATCAATAATTCCTTTTTATTGTTGTATAGTATCCTACTATAATGGGTGCATCCCAGTTAATCTATCCAAACAATCTGCATGGGTTGTTTTCCAGCTTTTGACGATTATAAATAGAGTTGCTAAAAATATTCATGGACAAACTTGCGTGAACTTGCTTTCATTTCTCTAAGAGTAAGACTGCTTGGCCATATGTTAACTATATTTAAATTTATGAGAAACTGCTAAACTATTTTCCAGACTGGTTATACCACCTTGCATTGCCACTAATCTAACAACTATGAGAGTTACAATTGTTCTGCATTCTCACTGGCACGGAGATTGTGAGTCTAATAGATGTATAGGGGCATCTCATCGCGGTCTTAATTTACATATCCTTAAAGGCTAATGAAGTTGATCATCTTTTCATGTGCTTATTTGCCATCTGTATATCTTCTCTGGTGAAGTGTCCAAGTCTTTTGTCCATTTTTAATTGAGCTGTTTGTTTTCGTACTGCTAAGTTTTGAGAGTTCTTTATATTACACATTCTAGATACAAGTCTTTTGTCAAATATGCGATTTGCAGATATTTTTGCCTGGTCTGTAGCTTATCTTCCCATCTCTTAAAAGTCTGTTTCATAGAGCAGAAGTTCTTAATTTTAAAAAAGTCCAATTTACCAATTTGTTATTTTATGGATTGTACTTTTGGTGTCACATCTAAAAACTACTGTCTTGGGGTCACAATTCCTCTGTTCAGAGAAGAAAGTTCTCCCTCAGCATTTCTGGTGTCTGTGCTGCCAGGAAATCCCTTTGTGGCTCCTTGAGCCTTAACTAGATAGATTCTAATGAAGCACTTGCTGTCTGCACTGATGCTTATTTCCAGGGATCAAGACAAGCTGGGGGCAAACCAGAGAGAAAAAAGGTAAATCAGCTACTGATTTGGTGGTTTTTAAATTCCAATCTTTTTCTTCTTCAGTCCACCTGCTTTTCTGACTAGGTAAATTCTGATTTCTCTGGTAAAAAAATCAATTACTCCCCGACACACAGAATCACACACAGCTAAAAATAAACATGTAATAGATTAAAATGTAAATAAAAGCATTAGGATTCTTTTCATGAAGAAGGCAAAGGGTCCAGGAAAAGAGTTGAAATATACTCAAAATTTCTAGAATGACAATAAGTAAAAGATGTAATAAAAAGTACAGCTAAGATTGACAAAAAAAAATCAGTGTATTTTTATATAAAATAAATTTTTACTAGAATTTTAAAACTATAGAATGACACATCTTAATTTTAAAGATCTAGCAATACACAAGTGAATATGGGGTTAACAATCTGGACTATTTCCAATACCATACCACCAGAGAAAACCATTATAACGGTTGGGTGCATCCTCCCTCATTATGTAAATATATTTTAATGTATATAATATTGTGCTGTATACATACATATACACACATTTTTAATAATTTTCTTATACTTACTGAACAAAGAATAGGATCACATTATATACATTATTCCTCAACTTGCTTTTCTCACCTAACAATATATTATGTACAGTCCTACAGTTCAGTAATATTTGACTATTATTCCATTGTATACAGATCTAGCATAATTCATTCAACAATTCCCCTTCGGTTAGAGACACAGGTTGATTTCAGCCTTTCATGTCTATAAACAATCCAATCAACACCCTGTGCAGTCTAATTCTATTATAGGATTGATTCCCCAAAGTAGGACTATTGAGTCAAAAAGTATGCATTTTAATGACCAAATACTCTCCCCAATTCACAGTCCCAACAGCAAAGTATATACGTGTTCTTTCTCCCTACAAACTTTCCCAGAACTGGATGTTATCAATCTTTTTACAACCTTGACAATCTGATGGCTAAAAAATGGCATCCTGTTTTTCATTTGTGCTCCCCTAGTTGCTGATGAGTCTGAGTGTTTTGTTGTTGTTGTTGTTGTTGTTGTTGTTAGGTATATTGGCTCTCCATATTTTCTCTTTTGTGGATTGCCTTTTCGTAGTCTACTTGTATTTCTAGTGAATTGCACATACCTGTTTCTCTTTGCAGGTTAGAAAGATCAACCCTTTATTGTTTGTTTTGTTTTTGAGATGGAGTATTACTCTGTCACCCAGGCTGGAGTGCAAGTGGCACCACCAAAGCTCACTAAAGTCCAATTTCCTGGGCTTAAGTGATCCTCCCACCTGACCCACCCTAGAAGCTAGGACTACAGGCAAGCACCACCACACACCCTGCTGATTTTTTTATTTTTCTATAGACAGGTCTCGTTATGTTGCCCAGACTGGTCAAACTCCTGACCTCAAGTTATCCTTCCACCTTGGCCTCCTAAAGCACTGGGGTTACAGGCATGAGCCACCATACCCAGCCCTGACCCTTTGTTTATGTACAGATTTTTCATCACGGAAAATTGACTCGTTCAATAGATACAGATTTGTGGCTTCTTATACTGTGTTAAGGCATTAAGGACATCAGCTTTATTTGTCATGTATAAAGTTAAAGAGGTTTACATATTTCAATGTGAAGAATATCCACAATTAAGAGCATTTGTTTAGTCAACAATTAATTACTGTATATTTATGATGTACAATTATGCTAAGGGCACAGAAGACATGGGTGACTATTCTCCAGGAATTTAAGTCTAATAAGGGAGATATGTCAGAGACAAAGTAAAATAATAATAGAAGGCAACATGTGATTATATATGATTAAATGGCAATAAGAAACTAGAAAACAGGAGATATCTTCTGTTCATGTCATGATTGTTTACCCAAATCCAGATCAAAGTAAAACCTAAAAATGACTATTTGTCTTCACAGCCTGTGTTTGAAGTCAATCATCTACAAAGTAAGGAAAGTGCACTCAAGGTCATACATGTAGTAACCCATTAGGCAATATGAGAAAATGTTAAAGTTTCTATTATAATAACTTTTCATCTTTTTACTTAAAAACGAAAAATAAAATTTACAAATTTGAGTTTTTAAAGCTTTACCAATTTTATTTTTTCTTGTTAGCATACCCCTGCTGGCAGGAAAGCTTTACTAATTTTTAATAACAGCAGTCTCATTTATCGGTATGTAATCAGGTCACTCCTTATACTCTCTTTACAAGGTAACCTGGAGGTAAAGAAAGCTTCCACAATCAGAGAGTTGACAATAGTACCTTCAACATATTACAATATACATTAGATTTATTTTCAAATTATATTGTCAAATTTTAATTAAATTACCTCTCCCAAAATGAGCAAGTACCTTACACTGATTTCTGCAAAGAACCTATGAATTGAGGTAATAATAATTAGCACAAGCAAATAAAAAAACAGCAGTTTAGGAATTCCAGCAAACACATGAAGTATAAACAAAGATGATCTAATTCAATCTGACGTGTCAGTACCCCCTCCAAAAAAATTCAAAATTGTCAAAAGGCTAAATTGAAGCAGACTTATAACCTCTATCTTTAATACAAATCTTGCCATGAGCATACACTGAGCTATGAGTTAATGAACATAATTTAGAAATATGTTGTCAAATCTTACAATAACATGACCCATGACAATATGAAATTGGCGACCAGCTCCTATCCCCATGTTCAAACAGAAGAGTGCTGAAATATTTATTTTCAGTGTGAAGTTTTCTGTAAAGCAAGGTCAGGAAAAGAGGGCAAGGACATGGCAGAGAAGAAGACAGGTAACCCTCAGTCTCAAAAGATAGGGAAGAAGACACATTGAGTCCCTGCTTCCACAGTATTCTCTCAGCCTAATCTCTCCTGCTTGCATTGATGACACAGGCCAAACAATCAGATTCCTAGTACTGCCACATTGGCTGTATGTTAGTGGCGAATCATCTACTCTATTTTTGGCTCATTTCTACATTTGTAAAATGAAAGGGACAGATCAATATACCCATAAAGCTCCTTCTAGGTCTCATGTTGCATGGTCCTAAGCGGAGCTGTTACAATAGTCACTATTGACTTGTGCACTGGTAAAGACTTTACTGCATGAACAAACATGCTATATGAGTAAAGATGCTTAACTGCTACATGGTTGCCTACAGTATTAAGGTAACAGAACAGACTAAGCAAATTCTCATGATGCCAGCCAACTCCCAAGAGTTTTCATTAATCATTCATTCAGGGAAATAAAAAGAACACCTATACAAATCACAGAAGTAGGTTATCAGGGATAAAAGATGAATAAGACACAATTCCTTCCAAAATTTATTCATTCTAGAAATTTACTGAATACCTACTATGTGCTGGGCACTATAGTAGACACGGCAATACAGCAATGAACAATAGACAAGGTCCCTGGTTTTCAAGGAATGTATATTCTGGTTAGGGACACAGTCCTTTCCTCATTTCCTGAGCAGAATAAAATACAGACAACTCCTCAGACCTTGGACTAAAGAATGGGTGAACTCCAAGAGGCAGCAAACAATCAAATAAGATCATATCAAGACTGGATCACCTGAGTAGCAATGAAAATGCACTCATCAGGAGCCCTGACACCTGGGCTCAGCTAACTTGCTATAAACCTTTGGAAAATAAGTTATTATTTTTGAGTCTTGAATTTGTGGAAAAAGTTAAAGGGTTAGACTAGATAAATGGTTCTCGAAACTTCCTAATGTTGTGGCCCTTTTTGAAAATTTTACCAAAACTGAGTCCTCTCTACTTAAGAGAAATGCACAACTGCACGTACAAACTAACTTTTCAAGATGTTCACTAATTTCAAGGTGTTCCCTATTGCCCTGAAGCTTATCCGATATGCCAGTTTAAGAATCTCTGAACTAGGGGTGAGATCCAAGATGGCCGGTTAGGAGGAGCTCAGGATTGCAGATCCGAGTGAAAGCGCAGAGGGTGAGTGGATGCCGCATTTCCAGACAGATTTTTCCTGCCCAGAGACCAGGAGATTCACAGGCGGAGAAGCCCCACGTGTCGCCAGCGCGGCTGTTTTGGCCGGTGTGGCTGTTTGGGCTGCGCCCTGGTGCAGCGGTTCCCAGTGCAGAGTAAACGAGACAGTGTCCCCTCTTAGCCAGCAAGGGGAGCTGAAACGGGGAGCCAGGCCAGGAGATTCCCGGGCAAAAAAGTGCCACGAATCTCAGAGCCACGGTTTCAGCCGGCACAGCGGCTCCCGGAGCAGAGTAAAAGAGACGGTGTCCCCTCTTAGTCAGCAAGGGGAGCTGAAGCAGGGAGCCAGGCCAGGAGATTCCCAGGCAAAAAAGTGCCACGAATCTCAGAGCCGCGGTTTCAGCCGGCGCAGTGGGTCGCCGCACGGGAAATCACACAGATCCCGGCACCTATTCAACAGGCGACCAGGTCACCTGGTAGAGAGGCGACCGTTCAACTAAAAAACAAAAGGCTCTGAGGCAGGGAGCCAGGTGACCAGGCCCAGCTGGTCCCACCCCCACAAAAACAAAAACAAAAACAAAAAAACAGCAATTGGAAACACTCTGGGTTGAGACTTTCACAGCAAACGCAACTGAACCCGGGAAGGTCCAGCTCTGTGGAGGAGGGGCGTCCACCATTACAGAGGCAGCCTGCAGTTGCCAGGGCAACATGCCATTGCCAAGGCAACCCGCCATTACAGAGACAGTCCATCACTACAGAGGCGGGCCAACATAGCAGAAACAGTTCTAACTACATCCATATAAACAGGACTACAGGGAAGTTCACACGGCAGCTGGGCGGAGCCCACAGCAGCTCATCGAAACCTATGCAGACTGAGAGTGACTAGGCTGCCTCCTTGTGGGCAGAGAAAACAGCAGCAGCACAGTGGAAACTCATAAAGCCCTAACTCTGTGGGACAGAACACCTGGGGAAAAAAAAAGGGGTTTATGAGTTCTGCTGCTGCAGACTTAAACTTACCAAAATCAGAAAGTCAACAACTACAAAGTCGACAGGTGGACAAATCCACAAAGATGGGAAGAAACCAGAGCAAAAAGGATGAAAACACCCAAAACCAGAACACCTCTCCTCCTACAAGGGATCACAACTCCTCACCAGCAAGGGAACAAGACTGGATGGAGAATGAGTGTGATGAAATGACAGAATCAGCCTTCAGAAAGTGGATAATAAGAAACTTCCGTGAGCTAAAAGAACATATTCTAACCCAATGCAAAGAAACTAAGAACCTTGAAAAAAGACTTGACGAAATGCTAACGAGAATGGACAACTTAGAGAGGAATATGAGTGAATTGATGGAGCTGAAAAACACAACACGAGAACTTTGCGAAGCATGCACAAGTTTCAACAGCCAAATTGATCAAGCAGAAGAAAGGATATCAGAGGTCAAAGATCAACTCAATCAAATAAAACGAGAAGGCAAGATTAGAGAAAACAGGGTAAAAAGGAATGAACAAAGTCAACAAGAAATATGGGACTACGTGAAAAGACCTAATCTACGTTTGATAGGTGTACCTGAATGTGACAAAGAGAATGCATCCAAGCTGGAAAATACTCTTCAGGATATTATCCAGGAAAACTTCCCCAACCTAGCAAGGCAGGCCAATATTCAACTCCAGGAAATACAGAGAACACTACAAAGATATTCCTCTAGAAGAGCAACCCCAAGGCACATAATCGTCAGATTCACCAGGGTTGAAATGAAGGAGAAAATACTAAGGGCGGCCAGAGAGAAAGGTCGGGTTACCCACAAAGGGAAGCCCATCAGACTCACAGCAGATCTCTCAGCAGAAACCCTACAAGCCAGAATAGAGTGGGGGCTGATATTCAATATCCTTAAAGAAAAGAACTTTCAACCCAGAATTTCATATCCAGCCAAACTAAGCTTCATAAGTGAAGGAAAAATAAAATCCTTTGTGAACAAGCAAGTACTCAGAGATTTCATCACCACCAGACCGGCTTTACAAGAGCTCCTGAAAGAGGCACTACACATAGAAAAGAACAACCAGTACCAGCCACTCCAAAAACACATGAAATGGTAAAGAGCATCAACACAATGAAGAATCTGCATCAACCAATGGGCAAAACAGCCGGCTAGCATCAAAATGGCAGGATCAAATTCACACATAACAATATTAACCCCAAACGTAAATGGACTAAATGCCCCAATCAAAAGACACAGACTGGCAAATTGGATAAAAAGCCAAAACCCATCGGTGTGCTGTATCCAGGAAACCCATCTCACATGCAAGGATACACAAAGGCTCAAAATAAAGGGATGGAAGAAGATTTACCAAGCAAATGGAGAGCAAAAAAAAGCAGGAGTTGCAATTCTCATCTCTGATAAAATAGACTTTAAAGCAACAAAGATCAAAAGAGACAAAGAAGGACATTACATAATGGTAAAAGGATCAATGCAACAAGAAGAGCTAACGATCCTAAATATATATGCACCTAATACAGGAGCACCCAGATACATAAGGCAAGTTCTTAATGACTTAAAAAGAGACTTAGACTCCCACACAATAATAGTGGGAGACTTCAACACACCATTGTCAATATTAGACAGATCAATGAGACAGAAAATTAACAAGGATATCCAGGACTTGAACTCAGACCTGGACCAAGCAAACCTAATAGACATTTACAGAACTCTCCACCCCAAATCCACAGAATATACATTCTTCTCAGCACCACATCACACCTACTCTAAAATTGATCACATAATTGGAAGTAAATCACTCCTCAGCAAATGCAAAAGAACGGAAACCATAACAAACAGTCTCTCAGACCACAGTGCAATCAAGTTAGAACTCAGAATTCAGAAACCAACCCAGAACCGCACAGCTTCATGGAAACTAAACAACTTTCTCCTGAATGTTGACTGGATAAACAATGAAATGAAGGCAGAAATAAAGATGCTCTTCAAAACCAACGAGAACAAAGACACCACATACCAGAATCTCTAGGACACATTTAAAGCAGTCTCTAGAGGAAAATATATAGCAATAAGTGCCCACATGAGAAGAAAGGAGAGATCTAAAATTGACACCCTATCGTCAAAATTGAAAGAGCTAGAGGAGCAAGATAAAAAAAACTCAAAACCTAGCAGAAGACAAGAAATAACTAAGATCAGAGCAGAATCGAAGGAGATAGAGACACGAAAAACCCTTCAAAAAAATCAATAAATCCAGGAGCAGGTTTTTTGAAAAGATCAACAAAATAGACCACTAGCCAGATTAATAAAAAACAAAAGAGAGAATAACCAAATAGATGCAATAAAAAATGATAAAGGGGATATCACCACAGATTACACAGAAATTCAAACCATCATCAGAGATTATTACAAACAACTCTATGCACATAAATTAGAAAACCTGGAAGAAATGGATAAATTCCTGGACAGTTGCCTCCTCCCAAGCCTAAACCAGGAAGAAGTCGAAACCCTGAATAGACCAATAACAAGGTCTGAAGTCGAGGCAGCAATTAAGAGCCTACCACCCAAAAAAAGCCCAGGTCCAGATGGGTTCACAGCTGAATTCTACCAGACATACAAAGAGGAACTGGTACCATTCCTTCTGAAACTATTTCAAATAATCCAAAAAGAGGGAATCCTTCCCAAATCATTTTATGAGACCAACATCATCCTGATACCAAAACCTGGCAGAGACTCAACAAGAAAAGAAAATTACAGGCCAATATCCATGATGAATATAGATGCAAAAATCTTCAATAAAATACTGGCAAGCCGATTACAACAGCACATCAAAAAGCTTATCCACCATGATCAAGTAGGATTCATCCCGGGGATGCAAGGCTGGTTCAATATACGCAAGTCTATAAACATAATTCACCACATAAACAGAACCAAAGACAAAAACCACATGATTATCTCAATTGATGCAGAGAAGGCCTTCAACAAAATTCAACAGCCCTTTATGCTAAAAACCCTCAATAAACTAGGTATCGACGGAACGTATCTCAAAATAATAAAAGCTATTTATGACAAACCAACAGCCAATATCATACTGAATGGGCAAAAACTGGAAGCATTCCCTTTGAAATCTGGGGCACTAGACAAGGATGCCCTCTCTCACCACTTCTATTCAATATAGTACTGGAAGTTCTAGCCAGAGCAATCAGGCAAGAAAAAGAAATAAAGGGCATTCAATTAGGAAAGGAGGAAGTCGAATTGTCTCTATTTGCAGACGACATGATTGTATATCTAGAAGACCCCATCCTCTTAGCCCAAAATCTCCTGAAACTGATAAGCAACTTCAGCAAAGTCTCAGGATACAAAATCAATGTGCAAAAATCACAAGCATTCCTATACACCAATAACAGACTTAAGGAGAGCCAAATCAAGAACGAACTGCCATTCACAATTGCTACAAAGAGAATAAAATACCTAGGAATACAACTAACAAGGAACGTAAAGGACCTCTTCAAGGAGAACTACAAATCACTGCTCAACGAAATAAGAGAGGACACAAACAGATGGAGAAACATTCCATGTTCATGGTTAGGAAGAATTAATATCGTGAAAATGGCCAAACTGCTCAAAGTAATTTACAGATTCAACGCTATCCCCATCAAGCTACCAATGACCTTCTTCACAGAACTGGAAAAAACCACCTTAAACTTCATATGGAACCAAAAGAGAGCCCGCATAGCCAAGTCAATTCTAAGCAAAAAGAACAAAGCAGGAGGCATCACACTACCAGACATCAAATTATACTACAAGGCTACAGTAATCAAAACAGCATGGTACTGGTATCAAAACAGCATGGTACTGGTACCAAAACAGAGATATAGACCAATGGAACAGAACAGAGGCGTCGGAGGCGACACAACATATCTACAACCATCCAATCTTTGACAAACCTGATAAAAACAAGCAATGGGGAAAGGATTCCCTGTTTAATAAGTGGTGTTGGGAAAACTGGCTAGCCATATGCAGAAAGCAGAAACTCGACCCCTTCCTGACACCTTACACTAAAATTAACTCCAGATGGATTAAAGACTTAAACGTAAGACCTAACACCATAAAAACCCTAGAAGAAAACCTAGGCAAAACCATTCAGGACATAGGCATAGGCAAGGACTTCATGACCAAAACACCAAAAGCATTGGCAACAAAAGCCAAAATAGACAAATGGGACCTAATCAAACTCCACAGCTTCTGCATGGCGAAAGAAACAGTCAATAGAGTGAATTGGCAACCAACAGAATGGGAAAAAATTTTTGCAGCCTACCCATCTGACAAAGGGCTGATACACAGAATTTATAATGAACTAAAACAGATTTACAAGAAAAAAACAAACAAGCCCATTCAAAAATGGGCGAAGGATATGAACAGATACTTTACAAAAGAAGACATACATGAGGCCAACAAGCGTATGAAAAAATGCTCACCATCACTGGTCATTAGAGAAATGCAAATCAAAACTACATTGAGATACCATCTCACGCCAGTTAGAACGGTGATCATTAAAAAATCTGGAGACAACAGATGCTGGAGAGGATGTGGAGAAATAGGAACACTTTTACACTGTTGGTGGGAGTGTAAACTAGTTCAACCATTGTGGAAGACAGTGTGGCGATTCCTCAAGGACCTAGAAATAGAAATTCCATTTGACCCAGCAATCCCATTACTGGGTATATAGCCAAAGGATTATAAATCGTTCTACTATAAGGACACATGCACACGAATATTCACTGCAGCACAGTTTACAATAGCAAAGACCTGGAACCAACCCAAATGCTCATCAATGATAGACTGGACAGGAAAAGTGTGGCACATATACACCATGGAATATTATGCAGCCATCAAAAATGATAAGTTCACGTCCTTTGTAGGGACATGGATGAGCCTGGAAACCATCGTTCTCAGCAAACTGACACAAGAACACAAAATCAAACATCGCATGTTCTCACTCATAGACGGATGTTGAACAATGGGAACACATGGACACAGGGAGGGGAGCACTATACACTGGGGTCTGTCGGGGGGGAGTAGGGGGGACAGCGGAGGGTGGGGGGTTGAGATAGCATGGGGAGAAATGCCACATATAGGTGAAGGGGAGGAAGGCAGCAAATCACACTGCCACGCATGCACCTATGCAACAATCTTGCATGTTTTTCACATGTACCCCAAAACCTAAAATGCAATAAAAAAAAAGAATCTCTGAACTAGGTAATTCACTGAAAAGCCTTCCAGCTCCAAGTTTTCTATGATTCTATTCCATTTTACTTCCTCTAGTCTTCCTAGGATTCCAGTCTACAACTGCCTCAAGATACTAGGGTAACATGTTTTGTTGTTGTTGTTGTTGTTGTTGTTCAAGATACACAGGGAATAACATTTTAAGGGGGAAACCAAGAAAAAGACATATAGCTAGCTGACTGTCCTCCACAGAAGAGCAAAGCATAACAAGATATTATGAAAATTATCTAACAGACATAGGGATACATGTGTGGTAATTTTTACAACATAGCCTCAAAATTATTTGCTACTTCTTCCTCAAGAGGTAAAGGTCTACGTCCCTTTCTCTTGACTCTGAGCTCTGTGACTACCTCACTAACAATATATTTCAGAAGTGATGCTGTGTCAGTTTGCAGGCCCAGGCTTAAGAAACTGGCAGCTTCTTCTTGGCTCTTCCATTAGATGTTTACTAATGGAACTCAGCCTCCATACTGTCCAATGCCCAGGCCACATGTAAGTGTCTCTACTGAAAGTCAACTGCCAGATATAAGTGAAGATACTCATAGATACCGGCCCCAGCTATCAAGTTACCTCCAGCTTATGAGTCTTTGCAGCTGACGCTCTAGACATGGTGGAACAGAAACAAACAAACCCTGCTGCAGTTTGTCCAAGTCCCTGACACACAGAGTCCATGAGCATGACAAAGGCTGTTTTATACCACTATGTTTTGGGATGGTTTCTTACACCACAATAGGTAACTAGGGCATCTTTAAGCTCCGAGGGATCCTGTAATACTTCTTACACAGAGATGGCATGAATTAGACTATTTTTCTAAATTGTATATTGTTAAAGTTACAGTGGGCATTAATTTAAGCCAAAACCAAGATCTAGAAAACCACACTCAAACTCCGATAAGAGTCACTATCCTGCCAGATTATCAAATAAAAAGAGAGTGAAGAGAAATAGCAAGTGAGAGATAGAAAGATGTGACAGTCATTAAAAGTTCTCATGTCATTAAAGTTCTCATTAACAGAAGTACCAGAGTTTAGTTTCCAAGTTCATTCATTGGACAAGTATTTACAGAGTACTCACCAGTGTTAAGCATTGTTCTAGATGCCAGGCACACAGTGGTGAACATAACAGATAAAAATCACTGCCCTTATAGCAGTAACATTCAGTGGAGGGAAAAGAAACAATAAACAGACCAGTAAGTATGTTAAATGGTGTTAAATGCTGAGGAGAAATCTAAAGCAAGGAAGGAGCGCAGGTAGTGTTGCTGGTAGTGCCAATGATGGAAAAGGCTTGCAATTTTAGATACAGGGGTCACAGAAGGACACAGAGGTGACATTTGTGTCAAGACTTCGAGGTGGGGGAATAAGTCAAGTGGGCACACAAGAAAAGAGCATTCCAGGTAGAGCAAATAGTAAGTACAAAGACGCTGAGGCTGGTGTGGCTGGGGATGACTGGGCAAGCAAGAAAGTAGTAAAAGATGAGGTGAGAAAGGAAACTGGAGACCTGATCATATAGGCAAATCCTGGTAAATCCTCCAACAGCACTGATCTTGGAATAAAAAGAACCAGGCTGGGCACAGTGGCTCATATCTGTAATCCTAGCACTTTGGGAGGCCAAGGCAGACAGATTACCTGAGGTCAGGAGTTCAAAACCAGCATGGCCAACATGGTGAAACCCCGTCTATACTAAAAATACAAAAAAATTAGCCAGGCATGGTGGTGGGCACCTGTAATCCCAGCTACTCGGGAGGCTGAGTCAAGAGAAAGAATTGCTTGAACTTGGGAGGCAGAGGTGGCAGCGAGCAGAGGTCGTGCCACTGCACTCCAGCCTGGGCAACAGAGCAAGACTCCATCTCAAAAAAAAAAAAAAAATTCAATGAGAGCAGTAATGTTTTGGTCTGTTTTGTTCACTAATTTGTTATCAGCACCTAAAGGTGCCTACCAGATGTTCAAAACACGTTTGCTGAATGAACAACTGAAGTCTTGGCTCTATCACTTAGCAGCTATTTGACTTATAGCAAGTGATTCCAGTTTTCTGAGGCTCTGTTCTCATCTTTAAGATCAGAATAATCATTTCTCCCTACCTCATAGGATTATAGTAAGAATAAAAAATGGGGAAGTATTTTGCAAACTGCAAAGCAGTATCTATAGGTAAGGTCTTCACATTATTATCGAAAAAGTTAACAAGAGCAGTTATTATTAACAATGACCATTATCTCTCTCTTTCCCTACTAAATTCAACCACTGAACCATTCTCTCCCTCTCTGTGGGCCATGGAACTGGGACAAGGCTAATCTTCCCTTCAGCACGAGGGAGTGAACTTTAAGCACTTGAAGGCTTTTGTAAATGAGTGCCAGTAATTAAGACATAATAGTTACTCCGACCAACTTTTCTTTGAGCCTCTCTGAGAAAAAGAATGAGGCGCAGTTTCCATGTGAAGATTCAACACCCTTTAGTAAAATTCAGTCTGCCAGAGAACATCTTTTTTTTTCTGTCAAAATGCAAGAACAACCAATAAGAACACCTTGACATTTCCCCAGACATCTTGTTCCTCACTTAAACCTACACAAGACTCTGCTGAAAGAAGGTAAAGGCGGAGCATAAGGCATTCTAGGGACTAGAAAAACGTTTTTAGAGATCTACTAATCCAATCATCCCAAACTGAGAATCTACCACCAAACTCGGTTCCAACTGAAGACAGCTTCAGTGTTCTCATCTGCATAGGGGGATAACATCTTCTTAAGGATGTTTCAATTCTGGAATAAAATAATGCAAATGAAGGCATCTGGCATGTGCTAAGCACTCACTAAAACTGGCTGAATCTGGGAATTCTGCATTTATTCAATAAATGTTAAGTGAACGTCTACAATACGCCAGTCAGTACTCTAGGCATTAGGAAAGGGCCATAAGCAAAAATCTTGTTCTTTTGGAGCCAACATCTACCTCCTGTAACTTCCCCGACAGGCCCGCTTCGCTTCTTTGGAACTCCGTCTGGCTTTTATATAACCCCTCCTCCACAGAATATTGTCCTTTGAGATTTTGCAGATCGCTATGGTGTGCCTCCCCTCCTTTCCTCCATCCTAAACAAGCAGCCTTACTTCTTTCAAGGAGTAAGCAAGGATGCGGGAATAAGAGCGACAACTGGACTGGGTGGGGTGAAGGCGGGTACCAGGGCGCCAGGGGTGAAAAAGAAATCACCAGAACCGCTCCGACTCCAGCCCAACGTCAAGACGGGCGGGTCCGACTCAGGTGTGTCACCTGACACCTCTCTCGGGAAGGGCCTCCCTGCCCTCCCCAGGCCCACAGAGGTCCCCGCCGGGCTCCGGGAAACCGGCCCCAGGGGGCGCCCTGGCCAGGGATGGAGGCTGAATGGGCCGGCTCTGGCCCTCACCCTTCAGTCCTCGCCTTTTCTTCCCGGTCACCTCAGAGAGAATTTCCAGCATAGTTCTTGGCGTTTCCAGGCTACCGCTCCCCAGACGCAGGCCCCGCCGCCCCCGAAAACCCCTCACCGAGCGGCCTCACCCACACCGTCCTTCTCTCCACAGCCGTAGCCGGTCTCCCGGCCCCCCAGGCAACCACTGCCTGGCCGCACTCACCTGCGAGCCCAGCCCCGGCCCCTCCATCTCCCCAAGCACCCACAGCGGCTGAGGCTACTAGCAAGAGGCGACTGCCGCCAACACGCCTACCCGCCTTGAGCCGCCTCTTCTCCCACTTCCTGCTGGCGCCCTCACCTCCGCCGCTGCGGTCCCCGCTCGTGCCCTGAGCCGTCAATCGGTCCCGGACAACCAATCACAGCCCTCCCTCGGCTAGGGGCGGGACTTTCTCGCCTCCAGGGAAGCCGGCTGTGAACAGCTCGCCAGAGGCTCCACCCACGGCCCGCCCTTGCCGGTCGTTCCCCCAGCCCCAGCCCAGGACCTAGCGCCACTGCCCCGAGTGCTAAGGAGCCCAGATGTGCGTCCAGGATCAGGATCAGACTGTTATTCCAACGTCAACCACAATCTATTGAGAGCAAATCTGAACTTGGCTACTTAATTGCTAGATGACCTTGTGAAAGTCTCTTATTTTATCTCAATTTTTTCGTCTGTATTGAAATGAGGAAAATAAGGGTACATACTTCATGGAATTATCAGGAGGATTAAATAAGAAAACTCATGTAAAGCCCCTCAGCCAATGCGTCACATATAAAAAGGGATCAATAGATGTTAGCTATTTAAATAAATCTTTTCCACCCCATTTGTGTGATCCTGGGCAAGTCTCCTCTACCGGCTGGGGTTCTGTTTCCTCGTACAAAACAAAACACGAGCTCTACAGCGCAGGCTAGAGGGGGAGTGGGCGAGAGCCTCCCACTTGAACCGCATCTCCCTCCTGTCCCCCACGACCCTTTGTGGAGGGCACTGGAAGAGCTGGCATTTAACCCCTGTCCAGCTTGAAGGTCTATGAAACAAGCATTAGGATGGCTCCTTCTCTTGGGGCACTCCAATGGGGCAGTGGGGCTCTCCTACCTCAGCCCCCAGAAAACACTGGAGTTTTTCTAGCCCAGCACTTAACACAGCTCTTTGTAATGATTCCTTAGACTATCTGTTGCCAAGTGGAACCAGATTAAGACCTTTAGAAGCTAATTTAAAAGCGATCTGAAAACATTATGACTCCTTTATTTTATAAAAATAATATTAAATCATAAAATAAGTATCTAGAAATCCAACAAAGTGCTGGGTTTTCCTATTTAAAAAATACTGCTATGATACAATAACATCATACTAACATCGTAGATGTATTATTACTTTAGTGTCTGGGTCCTTTGGGCACATCAGCCCTGGTTTGTCCCGAAAAGCCCAAGCCCTTTGAGGACAGGAACCATGTCAGATACATCTCTGAACTCCCAGTGTCTAACACAGCACTGGGAATGCTCAGCACAATTTTAATGAATGGATGGATGGATGGATGTACAGGTGTGTCATCAATGCAAGGACAAATGGAGTGACAAATAGAAGTGCAAGCAACTTCCACCGAAAGCCAGAAGAAAAAGCAATTAATTCCGACAGGTTAGGATGAGGCATTGGGTGAGGATTTACAGAGGAAAGAACGTTTGGGTTTGGTCATTTTGCTTAACTAATCACAGTTTTCTTTACTCATCACCTACTATGTGTTGGCACTATGCTATAGTGTTTTCATACATTATGTCTCTTCCATGAGGTGGGTGTTATTTTCCCCATCTCCTGGGAGGCGAAAGTGAGGTTCAGACTATTCCACAAACCCCAAGTCACTCAGCAAGTAAGTAGTAAAGAGAGTATTCAAAATCAGGTTTCTTACTACAACTGTTTTGACTGAAATAGTTTGGTTCTTTCATTTTCAAAGACTAATTTAGAAGACGTTGTCGAACTCGAGGGAGGCTTAAAATCTGTTTCAATGCTTTTGCACTGATATCCTAACACATTGGAAGATTTTGAAGCAACTAAATCTGAACACCCCACTCCTTAGCCAGGCTCCTGGCTTCCCTCTGCTCATGTTTTATGCTGCCAGTGAGCTATTTCAGATTAAGCATATCCATGTCTAATGGCTATATGAAACCAAACCCAGTGATAGCCTCTAACTGCCACGATTACCTCTCATCTTTGAAAATAGCTTTGCTGGTAGACACACCCCACTAATATAGTATGATGGTAGAACCAGGCTCCTGGAGCCGACTGCCTGAGCCGGAATCTCAGCTCCAGCACTTAGTACCTGCATGCCTGTGGGCAAGTTACGAAGTCACTTGTGCTTCAGTTTCCTCCTCTGTAAAAATGAGATAATGACAGTACAGTATTTACTTCACAGTGCTGTCAAGAGAATTAAATGAGCTAATGTATGTAAAGTACTTAGAGGAAGGTCTGGTACATACTAGGCACTATGTATAGGTTAGCTATTATCACCATTGCCATCGTCATCCTAGGGAGTGGGTGTTGGGGTGAGCACTGACTATACCAGATGGGTGCTGTCATGCCAAGGGCCAAGGATAGAGACTCAGCAGGCCTGACTTCTAATTCAAGATTTGCCATCACTTCCTGTGTGTATTAGTTTCCTAGCACTGCCATAACAAAGTACCACAGACTGACTGGCTTAAACAAAAGAAATTTGTTCCACAGTTCTGGAGACTAAAAGTCTGAGATTAAGGTGTTGACAGGGTTGGGTTTTTCTGAGGCTGCTCTCCTTGGCTTGTAGCTGGCCATCTTCTCCCTGTGTCTTCACATGGGCTCCTCCTTTGTGTATAGCCATACCTTAACTTCCTCTTTTTATAAGGACACCAGTTATAGTGGATATGAGCCCACCCTGATGACCCATTTTAACACTATTACCTCTTTAAAGACTCTATTTCCAAATAAAGTTACATTCTGAGGTACTAAGGGTTAGGACTTCAACATATGAATTTAAGGGGGACAAAATTCAGCTCATAACACTGTAAGCCCTTGGGCAAATCACTTCCCCTCTCTAATGACAGTTTATTTGTTTGTAAAATAGAGCTGAGAACAGAGGCTGGAAGCACTAACCTCTACAGCTCCTCTCAGCTCTGATCATGTCTTTTCCCAGCTAAGACTAAGCTACCTTTCCAGTACCCCCAGCACTTTTAGGTCTCTTTTAGGTGACACTATTTCCCCCATTCTACAAACATATATTGAGTTCCTGCTGCGGACCAGGCACCATTCAGCACTGGGGATTCAGTATTGAGCAAAACAGAGAAAACTGTTTTGTGGCTTCCTGGGGCTTACTCTACTGTCTAGCAGTAAGAGACAGACTTTAACAAATGGGCTCACTGACTATTTTTATAGTCAGCCTTGTTGTTCTTAAGTAGATCCTCTTTCCTCCACTCGGCCACCTCTTTCCTACACTCAGCTGCTGGTGCACATTCATTTGTCCCCATCATGTTTTCCACAAGGTCCGGCACACGGTAAAGGCTAAAAAGAAGTGTTGTTGAAATAAATGAAAAAACAAGTGAGTCCAATTGAAAGAAATGGTCTATAAGATTACATTAAAGGCAGCTCAACTCCATAAATCATTCTAAGATGTGCTGATTTCACAATGTTTAACCGCTATTGGACTTAAAAAATTCCATATTAAGGTTTGTTAATCCTCATTGTCACTATATGAGCAGGAACTGACTTTGTTCTGACTAAACTTTTGATTCTGACCTTGCTTCTTCCATACCCGTGGAAAGAACAGGGATAGTTTTTGAACCAGGGACTTGTGGGCGTAACCATTTTGATGGCAGCAACAAAATACCCTTTGGAATGTCCAAAAACCCCACACATCTGTCAGCAAAGGGCTTCTCACAAACACCATGTAGGAAATCCTGATGCTCTGTGGTACCAAGCCAGAGGGGCTGGGTGGGGTGAGTGCTTGCTAGATTTCAGGCAGTGAATGTTTCTTGAGCTCCGAATGTACACCAGGTACAGGCTAAACAATATGAGTAAAGTGGTGGACAGCACAGCCTCTGCTCTTCTGGAGTTCAGTCTGAGGCAGACAAATACTGACAGAGATAGATAATTAGATAAAAAGAAATAGAGATGATGGCAAGTGCTTAAGAAAAGTGCCAAGGATATAATACAGAAACTCACTTTAGCCTGGGGGAATAGGTGGGGTAGAGTCCTCTTCAGAAAGTCATAAAACCAGCTCAGAGGACTCTCCCAACTTCATTCATCCGTGGAGAAACTGAGGGTCAGGGAGGGAAAATGACTTGAACAACGCACCCTCCAAAGTAGCGGTGAAGATAGGGCTAGGACAACATTTTTTATTTTTTTTATGACGAAGTCTCACTCTGTTGCCCAGACTGGAGTGCAGTGGCGCAATCTCAGCTCACTGCAACCTCTGCCTCCCGGGTTCAGGTGATTCTCCTGCATCAGTCTCCTGAGTAGCTGGGACTACAGGCACATGCCACCACACCCAGCTAATTTTTGTATTTTTAGTAGAGACGGGGTTTCACCGTGTTGGGTAGGATGGTCTCAATCTCTTGACCTTGTGATCCACCCTCCTCAGCCTCCCAAAGTGCTGGGATTACAGGCATGAGCCACCGTGCCTGACCTTAGGACAACTCTTCTGACCCCCTATGGCTTTCTCGCCAGCCCTTGGGCAGCCTCAGCTTTCTAACTGTAACCCAACTCACAGATGCTCAGGGATGAGGATTGGAAGATGAATGGGGATTACTTAAGAGTCTTTCTCAATCTTTTGTCTTCTACTCATGAAAAAGCTTCAACAATGAAAAGTTAAAAACTCATTTTATATACAGATCACCAAAATCTAGTAATGAGATATTTCTAGAACTGTAGTTACTATCTGGGTTAGGAGACCATGGTATGCATTTTATATTTTACTTGCCAGATTAACTAGATTTACATGTTGGGGAGTGTGTGTGTGTGTGTGTGTGTGTGTGTGTGTGTACACGTGCATGTGTGTGTATGCAAGAAAGGTGGAGAGAGGGAGAAGGTGAAGCAGGAAGTATTCCTACTACTTTCAGTAGTTAGTATTTTGAGTCTTAGTCATCTCCTTGCAGTGACATATTTAAATATCTATGGAAATTTTTTATGGGTATTTCCAAATTGTGACAGCAACACTCAGAATTGGGCAATAAATCTACCTTGATTCTGATACAGATGTGGCAAGACTCCCTTCTCCACCTTCTATATCCCTCTGCCATAGTTGTGTATTTATTGGTTTATTTACCCATCTCCCCATAGTCTCTGTGCTCACAGCAGACACTTCTCCAGAAAGGCCTCCCTGGACTCCTAAACCAGGTTAGGATATCCTGTTAGGTGCCCCCATAGCACTTTGAAACGCTGCTATGACAGCACCTGTAGAACATTATTACTTTTCTGCATTCAGGTTGAAAACATTTATCTTCTCTTCATACCATAAGCTGTGAGCACAGAACCTGGGCCTGTCTCAGACACAGATGCATTGCCAGTGCGTAGCATGGTACATGGCCCACGGGAGCTGCTCAATATTGTGTTGTTGAATGAGTAAACAACCATATGTCATTCATTTTTATTTGTATTCCTAGCACCTAGCACAGTTCCTAACACAGCCTAAGTGCTCAAAAATGTTGATTTGCATTAAAGAATCTCATTTCTGTCTCTATACAGTTTGCAAAACACTTTTGCCTCCACTGAGATTAAGATGTATAACAGCCTTGTGAAGTAGTCAGAACAGGGATTAGCATCCCACTTTGTAGACATGGCTCAGGAAGCTTAAGCAATTGACTGAGAGTATCAGGCCAGAGAATACTGAAGAGCTAAGGCCAGTAACATTCAATGACAAGGGTGGTGATGTTTTCTTGTCAATATTGCTACTGACAAAAATTGAGTTCAGAGCCCAGGAACTAGCCACAGGTTCAGGGCCTTTCAAAACTTCATACAGCTAGTTTTTCAAAGATATTTTCAAATACACCCACTTGGGGAAATCAAGGTGGGTCACTTTGATGAGTTTTAGAGGCTCACTTTCTGCATTGTCCTAGAAAAAGACTGTACCATTTGGAGCTTCCATGTTCTCATCTATAAAATGGGAAGAGTAGTAATATCCACTTTATAGAGGATTCAATAAAACAATTAAATGAAAAAAATGTATATGATGTGCAGTACATGTAAGTGCTCTACAAATGTTGGCTGTTATAAAGGCAGCTGAGAAAAACTGAAATCTTAGGGAAGACTTGGCCTTAACATTGATCCTCATGATCAATGTAATCCAGAGCCTAGCTCTGGAATATTCATGACTTTACAGGAAATATAATGACCAAGGGTCTGCTTGCCAAAATTTATTTCTAGTTTCAACCAGTGACATTAAATGAATAATTGTTCTTCCATCACCAGCCTGCCCTACACACTAAATTATTTGTGCTCATGAGAAAAGCTGCATTCCTCTCAGCTCTGCTTTCACTGGAGAACAAGCGCTGGTTTAGTGTCTTGTTGACTGCTGCTCTAATTATAGTGACAGAGTGGTGTCCATGGTAATGGACCGAGCCAGCTGGCTGTGTTGCAAGTTGTTCAAGATACAGAAGGTGGCACCATCTGAGGCCAAATTGGTTACCTTTCATCTTAGTTTCTAAATAATTCTGCATTGTGCTTTGTATAAATGGTGAAACATGACAAAATCAGGATTTCCCAAGCTGAAGGCGCTGGGGTCATTCCCATGTGTCTGACTTCAGAACATGTGGGTTGTCATAAGCAAGGGCAGTAGGCATGATGGCAGGAGCGGTGGAACAACGAATAAAATGATAAAGTGGAATTCTGTAGGAAAAGGAGGAGGAGGAGGATTGGATTTACCTCTTGCACAAAATGTCCTGTTATCCGCGGGGCTGTGGTGACTGATATTCTCTACACCCCCACAGCATTCTGGAGTGGTGCTTGTCTTGCTATATTGTAACTGCCTGTTTACTCCTCTGCCTCTGCCTCCAGCTTGTCTGTGAGCTAAGGGTTCTGTCTGTTCATCATTGCATCCCCAGAAACTAGTATAGAACATACACAGGTAGGCACTTTATCAATGCTTGTTGGGTGAGGGGTAAAAATTGTCAGGAAACTCATTCTCAGGACATGGTTGGGTAGGGACAGGGAAGGAAGCTCTAAGGAGGCTAATCAGGGCATAATGCCTCCTAATTTCAGTTAGTCATATGACTCATTTTCAAATTTCACACATCCTGCCCCACTCAGAGTTGGTTCAGGAGCAGGATCGACCACCAGTCACCCTTTCTGTGGGGAGCTGGGGGAGCAAGGGTGGTGCTCATGGCACAGGTGCTGACAGCCATATCAGAAACTCAAATGTCTTGAGGCTGTGGGGGCCACACCTGACCCCAACAGGAAGAGCTCTCAGGCTGGCATGTCCCCAGGATGGGGCAGATTAGAAAGGAGGTTCGAGACATGGTGTCACTAGGGACCTGGATCCAGAGCACCAGAGGCCAGGCCTCCAGCTGCGATCAGAGCTGGGCCACATCACAGATCCACAGAAGGCCTACAGCAAGAACCCACATTTCCCTGGCTCAGATTCGTCCTCTACCAGCCTGATGGGAAGTCACACGTGGAGAAAGAGCTGTGCGAGCAGTGAAGGAAGCACTGGACCAGGCATCGGGAGGCCCAGCTTTCAAGTCTTTACACAGACATGACCAGTTGCCTGACCTCTGGCAAGACAGGGAACCTCTCTGGGTCTTGGTTTCCTCACCTGCAAAATGGAACTTGGGACACAGTAGCTCCTCATATGCCACAGATAAGAGAGAAAGCAGTCCTCAGCGCCAAGGCCAGGTTAGTTTGATCTCAGTTCCAAACATCTATGGACACTTAGAGCAGATTATCCTACTGGACACTTGGACAGAGAGAAACAGTCCTATGTCTTTCCCTTAGCGCAAAGCCTGGGTGTTAGACCCGTGAGCGGGGTAGAGGGAGACAGAAGAAAATGCCTGCAAGATGCCTCTCAGAGCATGGGCACTCTGCCCTCTCATCAGCCCTTCACCTCATGCCCCATACGAGTCCTTTCTTTCACGCAATTCACTTAGAGTCTGAGGCAGAATATTAAAATCAGTAAAAATATTTTCAAACAAGTAGAGTCATCTTAATTGAATAAAAAGTGGAGCATTTTTAAATGATAAACATGAAACTAAAAACTCTGGAAAAGTCTGAGGCAGATTAAAATGCTTAAAGATGCATAAAAATGTGCAAAATGGTCCTATGGTATAGTCATATTATCAACATGTTTTGTTTTGTTGTGTTTTATTTCCAACCAATGTGTCATTTTGGCTTAATTTTTTTTTTTCTTTGAGACAGAGTCTCACTCTGTTGCCCAGACTGGAGTGCAGTGTCATGGTCTCAGCTCACTGCAGCCTTGACCTCCTGGGTTCAAGTGATCCTCCAGCCTCAGCCTCCTGAGTAATTGGGATTACAGGCATGTGCCACCATGTCTGGCTAATTTTTCAACTTTTTGTGAAGATGGGATCTCACTATGTTGCCCAGGCTGGTCTTGAACTCCTGGGATCAAGCAGTCCTCCCATATCAGCCTCCCAAAATGTTGGGACTACAGGTGTGAACCACTGTAACTTAAGCCAGGCTTAAGAAAAAAAAAATAATCGTTTACCATCTAGAATCAATCCAGAATCTTCAGTCAGACTTGCAAGGATTCTAACTTCAGGAAATGGGGTGAGCAGAAAGCAAGGAGTAATTTCATAGTTGTAGGATCTTTAGAAATTGCTACCCAATATGCTTCCTGAGTCAGAGTTCTCTCTCTCCCACGTCCCTTAAAAGCTGTTGTCACTATCTCCTCAAATACCCACAGTGGCAGCATACTTACTACCTTCTATCATACTGGTTATATTGAACGGAACTATACATCGCTGTTATGTTTATAGTCTGTCCTTTTTTCTTTCTTATGGGGCCACAAAAATTCCAGTGAATTCTCTCTTCTACATCACACCCCATTAGATACTTGAATGAATAATGGTACCCCTAAGTGTGTTGTACTCCTGGTTAAACATCCCCAGATCTTTCAATCACCCCTCCATTGGTGTGGAAACAAAGTGGAGGAAATGCTGCTGTTCTGGGAGCCAAACAGAGCCAGCTTTATATCCCAGCTGTTGCCAAGTAGCCTTGGCTAAGTCACACAATCTTTCTGCAATTTTACTACTATTTTGTAAGGCAGTTAAGAAGACTAAATGAGAAAATGTGTGTAAAGCATATGGGATGGTGTCTGCCTTAGAGTGGGTGTTTTGTATAATGATACGTGCCAATATTAGTATGGGACGAGAGACAACTTATTTGCCGTCACTTCAGAATAATTCTACATAGAAAAAAAATGAATGAGATTGAGATATTTGGGAATAAAAAGAAAGCTGAGGCTGGGTAAGAGAGCTTGACAAAGAGGGACTTAAAGTCAAAAAGAGAAGAGACAGCTCATAGGAGGCCAAGATTCTATATAGTGAGAATGAGAATGCCAACTTCATGATGATTGGCATTATGAGGAACAAATTGTTTCATGTATGTGAAAGGACTTTGTAGAATAAATGCTCCCCACTGCTCCCAGAACACCTGATGCTTTAGCACATTATATTAGGACAATTTTTTAATCTATTTCCCCCTAAGATTTAAGTTCACTGTGGTGGGAAAATTTCTTTTTTGTCTGCCCATCTTCCATTGGGGAAGTACCTCTCCCTTATCCCAAGTGGTTCAAGTGGGACTGTCAATTTCAGTACCCTGTTCGCTATGAGCTATAGGGCTGAGTCCCTGAGCCAGGCCTGACCAATCAAGGTGTACCATCATTTTATCCAGGGAGATTGTCAGGGTGGGGTAGCAGGGAGCATGTGGCCAAAACAGGGCCAATTAGAGCCCTTTCATATAACTTGATCTATTGATGCTATAAAAGCCAAGTGTTTTTCTTTTAAACTGTGAATTCTAAGAATATAATCTTGGGACTAAATTATGTTTATTCAACAAGTATTTATTGAGGGCCTAAATATCAGTCAGGGTTCACAGGGTCCAGTCATGAGCATATATACCTCTCTAGATATTTTAAACAGAGGGAATTTAACATAAGAAAGTGCTTACACAGTGTTGGAAGGGATCAGAGAACAAAGAGTAATTTTAAATGGACCCACAGCATAGAAACTGCCGAAAGAAGCTTCCATTCCTAAGGTTGTGGGAACAAAAGAGTAGAGGTGCTTTTCCAAGATCCAGAACCCAGGAGAAGGGGAGGCCTGGGCTGATGCTCTGACCAAAGGTGGCTGGTGTGGAGACTATGGTAGGCACTGTGTGTGCTGATTGGAGAGCTGCTTAGGCTCTGAGGAAGTAGCTCCATTGGTGGGTGCTAGAAGTGCCCAAATCACCTGTTGCTCTCTGTGCCCGTTGGAAGATTGCTAACAGAAGTCAGAAGCAGAAAAAGAGCCTCTTCTCTCTTCCTCCTGTCTTCCAATTTCCCACCAGTGCCTTATTAGGCTTATAAAGAGCCTCACTGGCCTTCCACCTGAAAGCCGGTTGGCAAGAGAATCTAGGGAATGTAATTCGAGTGTCCAAGCCTCCATAAAACCCATAGCAGAACAAAGCAGTGGAAATGAAATTTGAGAGCAATCAGGCAAAAGACAGCCCCATGTTCAATGTGCTTCTTATTCTAGAGATTGGAGGAACAGTAGTAAGCAAGACAGACAAAAATCCACTCTCCAACAACTTGCTTCTAGAGGGGATAAGAGAAAATACAAAAGCAAGCCTAGGCCAGTCATGGTGGCTCATGCCTGTAATCCCAGCACTTTGGGAGGCTGAGGCAGGCGGATCATGAGGTCAGGAGTCTGAGACCAGACTGGCCAACATGGTGAAACCCCATCTCTACTAAAAATACAAAAATAAGCTGGGCATGCTAGTGGGCACCTGTAATCCCAGCTACTCGAGAGGCTGAGGCAGAAGAATCGTCTGAACCCGGGAGGCAGAGGTTGTAGTGAGCCGAGATTGCACCATTACACCTCATCCTGGGTGACAAGGTGAGACTACAACTCAAAAAAAAAAAAAAAAAAAAAAAAGCAAGCCTATAGGCAAGCAAGGTATAAACAAGGATACCAGGCACCACTTGTCTCAGTGCAGGTGCCCTAGAAGCTGAGCACCAGATGAGGATTATTATGCAAACATCTTATTAAGGACGTGCAAAGCAGGTGAGCTTTGTACATCTGCCCTAGTTAGTCCCGGGGTCAGGTGATACACATACTTTGACTGTTGGGAATGTCTTTTTTATGTTTTTTGAAGGCTACAGTATTTTAATTCCCAGGGGTCAGAGATACTCCTGGGAGAAATAGCAGGAATAAAGTATGATTCCTTCATTATCCATTGACAAATTAGAAGGAATTTCTTTAATTAGAAAACTGGATTGGGTCTTGAGAGTTACAGGGCTTGGCTTAAGGACTTAGCAGTGGGGTTTTAGTTTTCATGTTGGCTAACTTATCATGTGACCTTAAAAAAAAAGTCCCCACCTTCTTTGAACTTTACCTATTGGGTATACCAGAGACCTAACCAGGGTAGTAACTAGTTTTACCCAATCCAGTTCTCCCACTTACACCCCACATCCCTGCCCTGGTAAATGGCACTTCCTCTAGAAGCTTCCCCGATCCCTCCAAGAAGTCATGCACTTCCTTTTCTGTCGCCCCTTAGAGTTCTGCATGCTCCTCTATTACATTATTGCATTTTTCTGTAATGAACTCTTTACCTTGTAGGTGGCCAACCATGGCAATTTTCCTGAAAATGAGAGGTATCCTGGGACACCAAACTTTCTCTTTTTTTTTTTTTTTGAGACAAAGTCTCACTCTGGCACCTGGGCTGGAGCGCAGTGGCAGCTAATTTTTTGTATTTTTAGTAGAGACAGGGTTTCTCCGTGTTGGCCAGGCTGATCTCAAACTCCTAAGCTCAGGCAATCCACCCGCCTTAGCCTCCCAAAGTGCTAGGATTACGGCGTGAGCCACCACGCCCAGCTAGGACACTGGACTTTCAATGCTAACACTGAAGCGATATGGTCACCCTATTTTTCTTTGTACCCCAATGAGAGACAAAAATATGGGCTCTTGTCCTACTCAATCTGATGTTTGTTCTTGCACAGTTCTTATAAGAAGCATATGCTTCACTGTGTTTGGAGTTGTTGGGGGGGGTGTCAATAAATATCTTCTTTTCTCTACCCAAGTTCAGAACCCATTAGGATATATACCCACAAAACCCAATTGTTGATTTGATTACATGAGATCCTTCCTAAGCAGTTGCCCTGTACCCACCTGACAGAGACTTCATCAGCTATACTTACCCCAGGACTTGCCAGAACCAGGTTGAACAAGTAGCCATCATTGTTTTCAGGACTTTGCAGTTACTGAAATGTTACCTAGTCTCAAACACAGAATACCCACCCACATGTTGGATACAATATTTCATTTACTTAGGATTGAAGAGTTTGATCATGTTGAGGTTGAGGCAGTAATGATGGTGTGTGATGCTTCAGCTCAAGTGAGGTTCCTTTAGGGTTTCTGTATATAAAGACAAAAGTGATTTGAAGTTATGTTAGACCACAGAAGACTTGGTTCAACCAAAAGACTATTGATGTCCTGCTCATTTCCAGATGTCCAGGTGCCCCAATTCAACTTGAACCTTGCTTCCCATGGGTAATGGGTAGAGTCTAATAAACCAAATAAATACATGCTAAATGGCACTTTTTTCTTATCCAGCCAAGTGTAAAGTGGCTAGATTCTTAATTCCATGCAATAAACACCTGTTATAGATTAACTTGATTAAGTAAAGACACAAGGAAGGCTGGAGATAAGGCCCATGCTGGCTCTGACAAGGTGAGAGAGAGAGAGAGAGAGAGAGAGAGAGTGTGTGTGTGTGTGTGTGTGTGTGTGTGTGTGTGTGTTGAGGGGTGTCCTAGGAGGCAGTAAGGTGAATGGGAAGAGGCATGGGCCCAGGAGTAAAGTTTCTACCACACACTAATTCATTACACACTGCTGAAGTGAGGTTCTCTGAGCCTCAGGCTCTTCATCTGTGAAGTGAGGTGGGGAGGAGTTGGGTTAAATACGTTTTAAAATCTCTTCTAGTTCAAATACAGCACCAAGAACTACTGGCTATCAAGCATGTCTAGACGGGTAAAATTCTTCACTGAAGCTCTTCTGACATTGATTTTTTTCTGACAGCTCCATGTCTTCTGTGACTTCTTGCAACAAGTGTTTTCTACTGAGTAACATGTGTGCAGAATATTTTTTTTCAAGTGGCTCAGTGACTCACAATCTAATATTTGCATTGTGATTATCTTCAACAGCCATCTCCTGAATTCTCAGATATTAACATTCCAAACCTCTCCAAAGCCACATTTCACAGCTCCCAAAACATCCATCCATCCATGAATAAGATTTCATTATTAAGAATGCCATTTTTCATAATGGATTTTCTTTTCTAACTCAGGCTCCATAGGCAATGAGCTGAGATTACATGATTTATTGCTTTCAGTTTGCTGGCCCTGGACTGTTCTGCCTGTGTACTAATTTTATGGCACACTGAACTTCTGCTTCTTTACCAGCTTCCTCCCAGAGGAAGAAAACTGCAGCTCTGACACCCTCAAAATGAAAACAAGCAAATGAACAAACAAAAAACCTCCTCCAGGATGTGGAGGCAAAGTCTTTCTCTTAGAATGAAAGGCTCACATTTGCTCACGATGCTGTTATTCTATCCATGGGCTTTAAAATGGACTGAAGAAAGCATTGGATAAATAACTGTACTGGTAGGACATGGAGCAAACAGATTGATTCTTAATTAGTACTCATGTAGAGTAAATGTCCTCATGTAGCAAACATCTAAGCACATTCTTAGTAAGCATTAGTTTCTACCTAAAACATACTGACTCATAATAGAGGTTTTTCTTATTGTTAATGGAATATATATATGGAAATGCATATTATTTGTTATGTAATGTGTGATATAGTTTAGATATTTGTCCCCACCCAAATCTCATGTTGAACTGTAAGCCCCAGTGCTGGAGATGGGGCCTGGTGGAAGGTGTTTAGGTCATGGGAGCAGATCCTTCATGACTTGATGCTGTCTTCATGGTGGTGAGTGACTTTTCATAAGATCTAGTTATTTACAAATGTATGCACACCGCCCCACACTCCCTTGCTTGCTTCTGTTTTTGCTGTGCAGTGTGCCTTGTGTCATGACTGTAAGCTTCCTGAGGTCTCCCTAGAAGCTGAGCAAATGCCAGCACCGTGCTTCCTGTATAACCTGCAGATAAGCCCATTAAACCTCTTTTCTTTGTAAATTACTCAGTCTTGAGTATTTTTTGTAGCAATGCAAGAACAGCCTAATACAGCATGTGTGTGTATGAGAATGTGTTTTACGGAACTCAGGATTGTGAAAATATGGAAAATTAATATTTACTGAGTATATTAGTTTCTTGTGGCTGCTGTAACAAATGACCACAAATTTAGTGACTTGAAAGAATGGAAATATATTCTTTTACAGTTCTGGAATCTAGAAGTCAGGTATCAGTAGCACGTGGCCAAGATCAAGGTGTCATCAGGGTTGTGCACCCACTGAAAGCTCTGGGGGAACTCTGTTCCTTGTCTTTTCCGACTTTTAGTTAGTAGCTGTCAGTATTCCTTAGCTTATGGATGCATCTCCAAATCTCTCTGATCCATCTTCAAATCAAGTCAGCTTCTCTGTGTGTGAAATTCCTCTCTGCCTCTCTCTTCTATGTGTACACATGATTGTGTTTAGGGCCCACTTGGATAATCCAGGGTCATCTCCCCACCTCAAGACTCTTAATTTAATCACATCCACAAAGACTAATCTCCTTTCTTTTGCCATATTAAAGCAATGCTCACAGATTCCAGGATTAGAAAACATATGTATTTCGGAGGGCCATTTTTCACTCCACCACACTGAGCATTTATTCTGTGCCATTTCCTCACCTTGATCTACATGTGTGTGCCTCCTCCCACAAGCCTTCTGTGAGGAACACGAAGTGAGAAAAAAACCTTGGGCAGAGAATCAGAAAACCTGAGTCCCTTAACTTGCCAGCGTGCGTGCCGTTATCCTCCTTTTCTGTATTTGAGGAAGACATTGCTAATTGGCCACAGCACTAGCTTTTGCTAAACCCCTGGACTTGACCCCAGAATCCTTAATATAGTGTTTCAGAAAGTAATTGTGAATTTAAGCATATTTGACATCCCTATCTTGAACTCTCGGTCTCATTTGTAAATAGGAATAGTTCATGCACATGTATCTCTTAGGGACAGTATAAGGATCAAATGACATAATGGATGGAAAACATTTTATGAATCCTAAAGCAGATGACTAAAAAAGAAGTTATGTTCCCCACAGGGATTCATAGAGAGACTGTCTGGGAGGCCTCTGCTTAGAAAGTTAGAGGGCTTCTATTGCAAGGAGATTGTAAAGGTCAGGTTCAGGGTGGTGAGTGAGCCTAGGTCTGAACTCTATCAAGTTTGTCCAACCCACCTTATTTTGTTGTTGTTGTTGTTGTTGCTGTTTTTCTGTTTTGTTTAGTTTTAGGCTTTTAGCAGCCTGAAGCCATAGTTTTTTGTTTCTGTCTCTAATGATAAGCAGAAAAGAGGGATGAGGAAGGGACTTTAGTGGCTCAACTAGAAACAGAAACTAAGAACCCATGATTGTATTTTCTCCCTTGGACACTCCTGCTAGATGATAATTCTTTCCTTTATTTACCCAATAAAATAACATAAGCAAACACAGTATAAACATTCAGTAAGGATAGCTTAAAAATCACATCACTAAGCATGTGAATTGTGCACTAGTGTCTTGCCTTGCTCATAATAGCCACCCAGTATGTGTCAGCTTGATGTCAGGACTATACACGTGCTAGGCATCCAGGCACCCTCAACTCTGCCTGTTCAATTGTGTATTGATCCTTTGAGGATTATTGAAAACACACTCTTCTAGGAAGTCTTCCCTGAGAGGAAGTGCATTTCCCCAACTGTAAGCCCCAGTGCACTTTACATATGCATTTCAAATGCATGTGCAGGAACAGGGGCAACTTAGCATAGGAACAGGGACCACTCCATCCCTGTCTCCACAGATATTTTATGGACTCTTGCTAAAAAGACTCTAAGTGAATACTGTAAATTCCCCTCCCAGATTTCAAAGTGTCTCCTCTTTTCCTTCCTGCCTTTGAAGTCAGAAGACACTCAATATTTTGGTGCCTGAGATGACTCTTGCTTGGCTGCTTTTACTGGGATCTTGTTCCAGGCTTGCTTCCGCTACAAACCAGCTGTATGATCTTGACATGCTTGAAACTCAGCTTCCTTCTCTGTGAAATAGGAAGGGAGTAGCACACTTGCTCCCTCTGCCTCTGGGAGTTGTAGGCAATGATTAAAAAACACAGGCTTTGTTGCACACAGGTTAGTTCAAATCCCAGCTAATTCACATGCCAACTGTGTGACCTTGGGAAAGCTGGCATATCTCACTGAGCCATTTTTTTTTCACCTGGAAAATAAGAATGCTAATACCTGCTTCCTAGGACTATTCATAGGGATAACACATGTACAATGTTTGGCATAGTACCTCACATCTAATAAGTGCTCAAGGTAACAAGAGTTGTTATTTTAAAGGAATTGCTTTTGTTGAAAGAGATGGTATTGTCAAACTGGAGGCACACCTAGGCAGGACAGAGGGGGCTGGGACCAGACAGGGAGCCCAGCAGCATGTGTAAAAGTTGGTCTAGGAAGGAAGGAGTGTTTGCAGGCTGGAGTTCAAGATCAGACAGGTTGTGTTGGAATGATCATAATGATAACAATCAACATACGTAACAGAATTGTCCTAGGCATTTGCACACACAAACTTATTTAACCCCTCAAACTTATATAAGCAATCCTATTAGTCAGGTAGTATTATCCTCCTTTTACAGATGAGGAAAAGAGGCTCAGAGAGGTCAAATGACTTGCCCAAGGTCACATAAAAGATCAGGGCTTCGAACCCTAGTCTGTCTGTTGTAACTCTTGCTCTTAAGTGCAAGGTAAAAATGGCATGTATAACATTCCTAGAACCATGCTGGATACAGACCAGGTGTTCAACACTTGTTCTTTACCTGCCACTGGTGGAAGGTAAAGAGTATGACTGGTACCATGCCGGGGCAAAGCCACATTCTAACTTCATGGGAGAACCTTGGAGAAGTGGATGTTCCATAGGACCAGTGATAGTGAACATGTTAAAAGTATGACCTTTTGAGTAAGGGGTGAAATATAAAGTGAAGCCATTCCAGTTTATCTGGAATTAGCTAGTAAAACCTTGAGGAGAATAAAAAGCTCCAGGTGTCCCATTTTCTAAGAAGCCAACCATTCCCTACTCCTGCAGGATTGATTGAGAGGGACCAGGCAAGCAGAACCAGCATCATCTCTTATCCTACCATCACCACCCCAGATAAACACAAGATAAGAGGAAGCTTGGGATTGAGGATGGGATTGGCTTTTAGAGAGTGCAATGTTTGAAAAGAGAGTTTAGATTATTTGCTCATCTCCCTATGGGGAAGTGAACAAGGCTTTTGGCTGGGTCATCCTTCTGCAGTGAAGGGAGGGAGACCCCACGTATTGGTTGAGAATGCATTTGGATGCAAGTTACAAAAAGTATGGCCTGAAGTGTTTGAGCTGGTATTGCTGTGTTGGCTCACATTGGGCATGCTCAACTATCCCATCAGGGATGCAGGTTTTTTTGTTTTTGTTCTGCCATCCATGTGTTGGTTTTCATGGGAGAGGGAAAGCCTTGGAGACTTGGGCTTCTGCTCCTATTTCCTACATACACTTCTTGTGTTTCATTGATCAGAACTGGGTCATTTGCCTCTGCTTTGACCAATCCCAGGAAGCCTGGGATTGAGAATGGGGTTGGCTTTTGGAGAGTGCAATGTTTGAAAAGAGAGTTTAGACTTCTTGCTCATCTACCCCTGGGGAAGTGAACAAAGCTCTTGACTGGGTCATCCTTCCACAGTGAACGGAGGGAGACCCTATGTATTGCATCGTGACAAAGGGCACGAGGGTACCGTGATAAGCTTTGATCAATCAAGAGTCATCCTCTAGAGATGTAAGGAACTATCTCGTGAATGACATGGAGTCTCTAGACACTATGGAAATTGAAGAAAGGGAGATGGAAAAGATATTGGGCAGGCGATGGACAGTATCTTCCCCACCTCAAGAGAATCAATGGAAATATTTTATGTCTACGAAATAGGGGAGACTGACATCCTATTCCTTGACTGGACTCTTACTAGGTCTCAGACTTGCTTGCCTACTCTAGTGCTATCACATTTGGAAAAAGGATACTGAAGGGAGCTGGAGAAGGCCAGACCAGTGCAGGAACCACTCCCTCAAATTCCAGATTTTTGAGAGATCAGGAAGATGACTTACACTGATGCACAAGTTTCTGAGGGATAAGGACCAAAGAGGATAGGTAAGATTGGAAGTTGTGTACTTACTGGAGCCCATCACTGATGCAGCAAAAAAACAACTGGCATTCAGAGAATGTAGTGTGAATTGAGACTGCATGATCAAAGAAATTATCATTTGTGGAGGAAGATGCACTTTTGAGAGGCTCTACCCTTTGATTAACACCTCTGTGTCTTGGTCATGGTTTCACGTGGTGTGCATCAATGCTTTTCTATCACAGTTTTAATCACCATCTTGTCAACATTGTACCTTCATATCAGAGAACAATTCTTTTCATTTCCCTCACCTTCTACCCCAGTCTCCAACTGTGTTTCTAGACCCACCTGATGGGGGGGAAAATTTGAGCACTGTGGTTATCAAGAACAAGGCAGAAACCCAAATTGTAATAGCAAGCAAGGACTTGTTGTTAGGAACTAGACAAAACCCAGGTTGTAAGAACAAAATCCAAGGTCAGCTTCTTCCCCACATTAAGGCAGCAATTCCATGCTGAGGGTCAGGCTAGAACATGTATAGCTATAATGTGAGGCCAACTGAGATAAATGCTCTAACAGAGGATAACTCTATTTTATAGATGAAGAAACTGAGGCTCCAAGAAGTTAAATGACTTGCCTGAGGTTATTTATATATAAATGACAGAGCCATCCATCACAACCAGGTCTCTTCAGGTCTTGTCCTTGACCCTCTCTGCCACACCATGCTGCACTGAGATTCCAGGAAAGAAAGAGATAGTCTCACTCCACCCCTTCCCCACTCCCAGTATTTTCTGTCTCTAATGGGTTTACCATTTAAGTAACACTGTTCAGCCCATTTGGCACCTCTATGGGGGGGAGTCTCACCTTACCCTCCAAACTTTTTCCTCTGGAGAGTTCTTATTTCTCACCAGGAAGCTGGCAAGGAGGGCAAAAACCATCAGGTAAGCAGGAAAATTTGGGGGTTCAATTACTGTAGGTATGTAAATTGGGACACATTTTTGGGGGGAATTGGTAGCAATGTGAAACAAAAATCTTAAAAATATGAAAAACTTTTTTGTTTGTTTGTTTGTCTGTTTGTTTGAGACAGGGTCTTGCTCTTTCTCCCAGGCTGAAATGCAGTGGCACAATCTTGGCCCACTGCAACCTCTGCCTCCTGAGTTCAAGTGATTCTCCTGCCTCAGCATCCCAAGTAGCTGGGGTTACAGGCATGCATCACTACACCTGGATAATTTTTGTATTTTTAGTAGAGATAGGGTTTTCATCATGTTGGCCAGGCTGGTCTCAAACTCCTGATCTCAAGTGATCCACCCACCTCGGCCTCCCAAAGTGTTGGGATTACAGATGTGAGCCACTGAGCTGGGCCATAACATGAATAACTTTTAATGCAGCAACTCCACTACTAGACATTTATCCTGAGGAAATAATCCAACAAGTATATAAAAATACAAACAAGCACAAAACAAAACAAAAAGTCTAACAGATCTTAGTTGGAGACTAGGTAAAGATGCCACATTCATAAAATGGAATATATGAAATCATTCAAAGTGATTATGTCAGTTATAGTTATGGTTACATCAATAACAAAATAAACAAAAATGGGCTACATGTAATATACAATCCTATCTTTTGTAAATAAATTATTTTGGGTGTATATGTATTTATATACAGTGTGAACTCTCCTAATTAACCTCCAACCACTTAGGTGACTCACCAGTTGAGTCAACCTTCTCCCTTCCATTTGGAAAGCCTCATGCTTAGGCCCATGGAAGGCTCTGGAGGGAAAGCTGTGAGCTTTTGCACCCACCAACTTTTGCTCCCAGTAGGGAGCTTGTATGCTTAGCAGGAATCAGTTGTAGAGTTCTCTATGAAGTTTTCCTTATGCCAATTTACTTGCCACTGTAATTTCATAGTTAAATATTATATACACTGAAAAAAGGAGATAAGACCAAAAAAAGCTATTGAAAAAACCAAGTTGAATGTTTTGAAGAACTAAACTCAATAGCTATTGTCTTGTGGGTAGGTAAGGTGGCTGAAAATTCAAGGTTCCCCTCTCAGAATGCTTCACAAATGTTTTTAAGTTTTCTTTCTTATTCAAAGAAGCCAAAACAAGAACTTGAAAATGAAATGTTTGATATCTTAATAAGAAATACAAAGGTGAACTCCCTTCAGCCGACTGACAGTCTATATTAAAGAGTATAGTAAAACATTGACATATTTTAAGTTGAAATAAAAGATTTAAAGTATGCATATATTTTATTATTATCATCATTTCTTACTTAAGCTAACTTTTTGCTTAACCTGCTAAATATTGGTCTCTATATGTACAGATACAATATAGTTCTGGAAAAAGGAAAGATACAGTGATGTATCTGGAAGGATATAGTGAGATTCTGGTTGATTTTTACTCTCTTTTCTATATCTTTATAGGCTTTAAAAAGTAAGTGTGTCTATTACTTTCTTAATTAGAAAACACCAAGCCATTGCCACTTGGGGAGGGAGAGCAGAAAGAGAAACTTCAGGATTAAAGGAATGGTGTGCCGATGCTTTAAGGGTGCTCTGGGGAGGCCCTGTCTGTCTTTCCGTGATGACTGGCACTGTTTGGGTTATTTTGTTCACATCCTACTAGTGGTCATGAGTTTGCCTCCTTGGTTCCACCCCATCCTGAGGGTCAGGTGACGTCTGCACATAGACATTGCAACACACTTAATTACTATGGGAAGAGGGTACAGGACTGGAGCAGGTTAACTCTCCAGGGAGGAGAAATAGACACCTCCGAGTTGACAGCACAAGCTGTAGGGACCATGAGTCAGACAGACCACAACGAGGTACAAAACAAAGAGGAACACTTCTGAGTGCCTCTAATTACTCTCATTCCACCGAGGTTGGAGCAAGATGCCAAGGTCTTATGTTTTACAAATATAACTTTCTTTTCATGGAAACTTTAAAATAAGTATTCATTCTTGACTTAACAATAGAAATATTTGTTGAAAACCAACTTTTAACTATAACAAGTAATTCTAAAATTTTAATAAAGCTGTCCAAAGTCTTATGTAAAGAAACAAATGGAAACAAAAATCGGGGTTTTGTTGTTGTTTTTTTAGAAACAGGGTCTTGTCACGTTGCCCAGGCTGGACTCAAACTCTGAGGCAAAAGAGATCTTCCTGTTTCAGCCTACCAAGTAGCTGGGGCTACAGGCTCATGCCACGGTGCCTGGCCAAAAATCACTTCTTGTTCCAACGCCTTTCACTGATACCTTCTGCTTCAATGACAAAAAGGCTGGGGCAATCTGATAGGAAAAAAACAAGAATGAAACAAAAACTCTGATAGGGTCAAAATCTTGGTCTTAGAAAAAGGATTACTAATTCCTCTCCATTCTGGGGACATGGAGTTAGCAGGGGCTCAAAGGGAACATGGGGAGGAGGGCTATAGGGCCACATGGCACTTCAATTCTAGAGGTAGCTTTGGCTTTGTACAGATTTGAATTCAACTTCATCACTTACCAGTGTGTGATTTTTGACAAGCTACTTAACTTTTCCGAGCTAGACTGTAAATATTAAAAAGGTGGTAGGTAACCTTTTGTTTACTTTTGTATTCCTGGGCATAGCACTTGGTATACAGAAGGCACTCAATAAATGCACTGAATAAATGAATACACTTAAGAGACCTAGCACAAGTTAAATATATAATAAATAAGAGCTTCCTTCACCAACTCCATCCCAGTCTACTTTTTAAAGGTTTTGTTTTAAAATAATTTTATCCTCACAGGAAATTATAAAAACAGTATAGAGAAGTCCCATGGATCCATCACCCTACTACCTGCAATGATGACATCTTACACACCTGTACTGCATCACCGATCGATTGGCACAATGCAGTTTCACTAGCTGCTGCATGCACGCATGTGTTTTGTATATCTGCACATGTATAGATTGGTAGAGCCACCACCATAGTCAAGACACAGAACCACGAGGGATCTCTCTGGTGCTGTCCCTTTACCGTCACAGCCCTCTTCCCATTTCCACACCCCTGGCAACCCCTTATCTCGTTTCCATGTCTATCATTTTGTCATTTTGAGACGATCTTATAAATGAAATCTTTTTAATATCTAATTTTTTGATATTGGCTTTTTTCACTCAGCACAATACTGTTAGGATCCATCCAACTTGTTTCATTGTATCAATAATTCATTCCTTTTTTGCTGCTGGGTACCATTCCATGGTATGGATGTACCACAGTTTGTTTAACCTTCACCCACTGGAGGATGCTTGGGTCATTTCCAGTTTTTGGTTATTACAAATAGAGCAGCTATGAACATTCGCATACAGGTTTTTGTGTGGACATAAATCCTCAGGATTTTGATTGATGGGTTTTGCTGCAAAACCAGAATTATGTTTGCACCAACCTAATAGTGCATATATGCTTAACATTTAAAGAAATTGCCAGACAGATTCCAGAGTGATTGTACCATTTTGCATGTCTACCAAAAACATATGCAAGATCCAGCATTCTGCATTCTTGCCAGTATTTGTTTTATTAATATTTTTAATTTTGGCCATTTTGATAGGTGTGTAATATCATCACTAGTTTTCCATAAAAACTAGTAATGTTGAACACCTTTCATGTGTTTATTTTGCCATCTGTATACAGTGGCTGCCGCTATATACAGAAAAACTATAGCCATCTTTTAGTGAAGTGTCCAAGTCTTCTGTTCGTTTTCTAATTAAATTATTTGTCGAATTTAGAGAATTATTTCTTCTGAAAACAAGTCCTTTGTCAGATATGTAATTTGCAAATATTTTCTCTCAGTTGGTACTTTTCATTTCATTCTCTTAACTGACTCACAGAGCAAAGGTTTTTAGAAGTTCAATGAATTCATTTTTTTTCTTTTTGGATTGTACTTTTAGCGCCATATCTAAGAACTCTTTTCCTAACATTAGATCACAAACATTTTCACCTTGTTCTCCTCTAAAGGTTTTATGGTTTTACATTTTACATTTAGATCTGTGATCTATTTTGAGTTCATATACAAAGAGTGAGGGGTAGGTAAAGGTGCATTTTGTTGGCTGTTGATGTTCTGTTCACTGTTTCTGCCAAGTGAGGTAGCACCAGTTTCTATAGGAATCACAGGAGTAAGATAACATACAGGGAGGCAGGATGTCTGTCCAGCCCCTTGCCGGAAACTGATTACCCCCACGTGTGTATCTAGAATGAGCTTCATGCTACGGAAATCAAACATTTCACCAGTGAATCCTTCTTCTGTAATCATATTGTGCAACCAAATACTCTTCATACTGGATCCTCGAGGAAACTCCTACAGCCCCTTGCATCATAGTCTGGAGAGAATCTCTGTTTGAAGCAGGGAGTGAACATGGGAAATTCCTGTTATACATGGCAACATATCATTTAAGGTAGGAAAAGGTGTGTCTTACAGCCTCAGAGACCCTGAGGTGGAAGGGCCCAAAGCAGGAGTCACTTATACAGCCTCTCTGCAAAGAAGAACAATCTTTAATTCAACAAATATATATATTGAGTAGTTACTATGTGTCAGAAACTAGGCAACAAAGATGAGAGTGAACAAAACAGACATGGTCCCTGCCCTCTAGTGGGAGAGGAGGGGTGGCATACGGTAATAATATAGGCACATACAATACTGTATGCCAAAAGCTAGTAATAGGTTGCTGAGGGAATATTCCACAGGGACACATAACCCAGACTTGGGGGAATCCAGGAATGCTTCCCAGAAGAAGTGACACTGAACTTAAGACCTAATAGACAAATAGCAAAGAGCTAAGTGGAGTGGAGTGGGTGGGGTGGGGTAGTGGTAAGAAAATAGTCTTTCAGGCAGGGGGAAACAGCACATGTAGGCTCAGAGGTGAGTGTGAGCATGATGGGCATGGGATCTAGAGTCTACAGTACTGCTGGTGTGTTAGGTGCAAAGGAAAAGGGCACAGGCTAGGCTAGCCAGGTCAGGCCATGAAGGACGCTGAAAGTCACTGTAAGAAATTCATCTACTTCCTAAGGACATCCAGAATCCACTGGAGGCTTTGAGCACGTGTATAACTGATCCAGATTTGTATTTCAGAAATCTCATCCTGGAAGCATAGAGGCAGATTGGTGGGATTCTAGGTGGCAGATTGGTGGGATTATAGGTGGCAGATGATTGGTGGGATTCTAGGTGGCAGATGATTGGTGGGATTCTAGGTGGCAGATGATTGGTGGGATTCTAGGTGGCAGGCTGGAACACTGGTTAGACTGTTGGAGACTGTTGCCAGAGCTGACAGAACCAGAATGGGGGTCATGGAAGTGGAACACGGTTGGTGCATTTACACTGGGGTAGAATCTGAGGCTTAAGGAGGAAGATGGCTCTGAGAAATGGAGTGAGAGAATCACGCAGAGAAACAGAATTGAGGGCCGTGTTGCAGGAACAGTTGTGACTGGAACCTTCACTTGGCCAGCATTCCTTCCTTGTTACTCTTCCAGGTTTGACAGTACTGCTGAGCAGAACTCTGTTTCCTGTAACTTTGCTGCCTTGGTCCAACTTTGGACCTGAGAGACCACATAAAACTGGTCCACTTCTGCTTGTCCAGGCAGACTTCAACAGTCTTAAAGACATAGATCACATTGTCTCAGACATTAAAGGATTTTCTCTTCTCCCAAGCTTTCTTTTCTTCAACTCATGAACTCCAAGTTCCTATAGCCACTTCCTGTTTAGCATGACTTCCTTCTCCCTCCTCTTTCTGATACCCCTTCTACCTCCTACTTTTAATTTAATTATGTGGAATCCAAACTGATTAGAGTCTAGTCAGCTAGAGAACAGTAATCATCCTTCTTGGAGCCTGGAAATTCTATCCCTAGCATCCACACATACTTTTGCTCTTGTTAGGGAACCTGCCTCTCTTCTCTGAATGTTTTAGCCAACCAACATCCCCCACGGTCCCCTGGGAAATGGAGATAGGCCTGATCCCAGAATCTTAGCTGGAGAAACAGGTTTAACAAGGCCCTCCCTGACTCGTCCTCCCAACAGCAGGCGAGCTGGGTCTGGAAGCATGTAACCAAGCAAGAAATGGGGTTTCTGCCTTTTCCCGTCCAGTGAGAAGGCACTAGAAACTATTCACTGATCACTGTTGGATGTGTGGCTTGAAGGGGCAGGTACAGAGGTGGGACACTGGCTCTGTCTTCAATAAGTGTGCAGCCTTGTTGAGAGAGAGGATATAGAAAGGATGGTCACAGAAGGCCCTTTCCAGAGGAAATGAGAACATAGCAAGGCCTTGAAGGACAGAAGGAATATCAACTGGTGAGAAGGTTGGGGATGGTGCACCAGGATGGAAAAGGAAAGCTGCAGAGGTCACAATGTCGAAGGTGGAGCTGGGAAAAGAAAAAAAAGACACTGTGGTCAGAGAAGAGACTCTATATGTGAGCACGGAGAGAAAACGCTGCAAAGGTAGATTGAAACCATATTGGGACACCAGCTTTGGAGGCTGCACTGTCCTATAGGTTGGGAGCCACCAAGAGCTCTTAAACCAGAGAAAAGGATTGAAGCGATAGATGGCTTGGTTTTTGGGTCTAATGAAGCTAGATAGATGAAGTCTACACTCTACACCCTGATCCAGAGCTTCCATAATGTCTAGGTGTCAGAGGCGTTTGAACTAGAGTGACTCTATGTTGAATAGGGGCTGGGTAAAATAAGGTTGAGACCTACTGGGCTGCGTTTCTAGGAGGTTAAGGCATTCATAGTCACAGGATGACGTAGCAGGTAAGCACAGGATACAGCTCATAAAGACCTTGCTGAAAAAAGAGGTTGCAGTAAAGAAGCCAGCCAAAACCCACCAAAACAAAGATGGCGATAAAAGTGGCCTCTGGTTTTCCTCACTACTCGTTATATGCTAATTATAATATATTAGCATGCTAAAAGACACTGCCACCAGCGCCGTGACAGTTTACAAATGCCCTAGCAACGACAGAAAGTTACCCTGTATGGTCTAAAAATGGGGAAAACCTTCAGATCCGGGAATTAGTCACCCCCTTCCCGGAAAACTCATGAATAATCCGCCCCTTGTTTAGCATATAATCAAGAAGTAACAATAAGTATAAGCAGTTGAGTGGCCTCTGCCACTGCTCTGCCTGCGCAGTAGCCATTCTTTATCGCTTTACTTTCTTAAACTTGCTTTCACTTCAAATTCTTTCTTGTGTGAGATCCAAGAACCCTCTCTTGGGGTCTGGATTGAGACCCCTTTCCAGTAACATAGGGAGGCTAAAACCCTTTCAGGAAGTAGTCCAAGGAATCTAGACAGGCACCTGGCTGGCCTCGCATTAGCTCACTTTCAGGCAATCTTTCCAATAGCCCTTCCTAGAGGGATACGGACAGAGAGTATTGAACTATTCAGACGTATGACCTGGGAAGTGTTTTGAGTAGCAACAATAAAAGCTAGAATCTGGGAGCAGAAATGGCAACATAATTTGCGGGACCTCATTTTTTAACAAATCATCAAGAATTTTAAGATGGCAACATTAAGCCAACCACGGGGTCCTTCTAAGCATGGGGCCCCATGCAACATCACAGGTTACATGCCCATGATAATGGCCCTGTCTAGGGGTAAAGATTGGGACAGGTCCTTATCCAAATGTACACGGAGCATCTGCAGGGGGCTGCCACACTCAGTAGGCTCACAGCCTCTGCCCTGGGCAGATGTTAGCCCAACATTCCAGCTCACACCGTCAGCTCATGGCTCTTGACTACATGAAAGGAACAAGAGGCAAGGAACAGGAAAGCTGAGTTCCAGTCCTGGTTTTGCTTTCAAATTGATGTGAGTCACCTAACTTTAGGGCCTTAGTCTCCTCGCCCAGATTAAGCGCTGAGTGAGTATTGTTTCTCTTCCTTTGATAAAAAAAAAAAGGAGGCCCAATTCTGGAATCTCCACCACATGACCTCCTGCTGGAGTATTTGGAGGAAGACACAGGTCTGATGATGGGTCTTTGGTCACAGAAAGCACTCAGTGAAATGTATTTGTAGTTCAAAGCAAACTCCACATACTTTTTTGCACCCCAATACCTTCTTATCTCACTAGAAAAGTAATCATTGGCCATTCTCTGAAGAATTTATTTGAAGAGACTTCAGGTCTTTTCTTAACTACTACTAACCCTTTGTAGGCCCACAGGCAACTGATGCCCTCTCTCTGTGCCTCAATTGGATCAGAAATCTCTGTGTCCCTTTCAGCTCCCATTTCTGCATTTCTTTGAATCTATGAAGTAACTGTTCCAGCATATAGCATCACATGGTATTGGGATGAATTTAGCTGTCTCTATCAATAGACAATAAGCTCACTGAGGTCAAGAATGGTGTGTGATTCACTCTAACTTTCCAGTTCCTGGCACAATACCTCATGCTCAATTAAGAATGAATTGGGGGGCCGGGCGCGGTGGCTCACGCCTGTAATCCCAGCACTTTGGGAGGCCGAGGCGGGTGGATCACGAGGTCAAGAGATCGAGACCATCCTGGTCAACATGGTGAAACCCCGTCTCTACTAAAAATACAAAAAATTAGCCAGGCATGGTGGCGCGTGCCTGTAATCCCAGCTACTCGGGAGGCTGAGGCAGGAGAATTGCCTGAACCCAGGAGGCGGAGGTTGCGGTGAGCCGAGATCGCGCCATTGCACTCCAGCCTGGGTAACAAGAGCGAAACTCCGTTTCAAAAAAAAAAAAAAAGAATGAATTGGACCTATCTCTCAATAGATGGACAGGGTCTCTGGAAGAGACTTAAAACAAATTATCCAAGGAAGCAAACACAGAGATGTCATCAGAAGCAAAGCCCAAGGCAAAGAAGGAGAATCGGGGTAACTTCCTTTCAAGGGGGATTGATCAACATCTGAAATAATACAAAGGCAACAAGAAAATTTAAGGCTGAGAAAAGACAAAAAGGGCTGGGCGCCGTGGCTCACACCTGTAATCCCAGCATTTTGAGAGGCTGAGGTGGGTGGATCACTTGAGGCCAGGAGTTCGAGACCAGCCTGGTCGACACGGTGAAAGCCTGTTTCCACTGAGAACATAAAATATAGCTGGGCACGGTAGCATATACCTGTAATTCTAGCTACTTGGGAAGCTGAGTTAGGAGAATCACTTGAACCAGGAGGTGGAAGTTGCAGTGAGCCAAGATCGTGCACAGATCTCACAAGATGGGCGACAGAGTGGGACTCTGTCTAAAAAAAAAAAAAAAGACAAAATGATTTCACAATGGGGAGGTCATTAATGACCCCTGAGAGAAAGGAAGTTACCAAAACTTAAGGAACAGGTAGATGATGAGGAAGTGGACAACAGGCAAAAGTGACTATTTCAAAAAATTTGGTGTAAAAAATGAAAAAAATGAGAATGATAAGAAGGTAATTGGACACATGGCAAAATCAAAAGAATTATTGTTTATCAATTTGTTTGCTTTAAGAGGAGACCTGTATGCTTATCACAGTACTGTTCACAATAGCAAAGACATGGAATCTACCCAGATGTCCATCAATGGTGGATTGGATAAAGAAAATTTGGTACGTACACACCTGAAATACTATGCAGCCATAAAGAAGAATAACATCATATCCTTTGCGGCAACATGAATGCAGCTGGAGGTCATTATCCTAAGGGAATGATCACAGAAACAGAAATGATCATAAGTTGGCTGTGCCTTCAGTCTTATTTATGTCCTCCTCAGTATAATGCTTTTAATTCTTGGAGGTGTTGAGAGAATTCAATAAAGTAAAGGATATTAAAAAAAAACACATGTTCTCGCTTATAAGTAAGAGCTAAACATTGGGTACACATAAGCACAAATATGGGACCAGTAGACACCGGGGATTCCAAAAGGGGGAAGGGAGAAAGAAAGATAAGGATGAAAAACTACCTATCGGGCATTATGTTTGCTACTTGGGCTATAAGATCACTAGAGGCCCAAACCTCAGCATCATGCAATGTACATATGTAACAGACCTGCACATGTACCCCAAATTGAAAATTTAAATAAATAAAATAAAGTAAAAAAGAAGAGAAGGAGCCCTAAAATATATGTTAACCAAGAGGAAAGATTGAAGAAGAAAAAGGAAGACCATTTTATAGAGGGAGAGAGGAGGCAACTGATGCATTTATGTCCCGGAGGAGTCAAGAGAAAAAGGGACCAAGAGCATAGTTCTTTTCCCCCTCATCTCTGCCACCTATAAATCTGGTAGGCAGATCAGTGGGTGCTGTAGAGGAAATCCAAACATCAGAAAGAAGTTTGGACGGGTGACTCCTGAGGTTCCATGTTACCAATCCTGTGACCGTGGTGTTCATGCAACTTTATTGTGCCAGGTGGTTCACAAGCAGATAACAGCAATGTCAAGAACATCTTTGACATACAGTCTAATGCCTGAAGCTTACCCTACCACATTTCCAAAGAGGAAGTGAGCCCTTTGAGATGTACTCCACCTGTTTGGGAATGTAGTCCAAGGATGGAGAGTGGCATAGTAGCAAAAACACCAGGCTGGAAGTCAGAAGTTCAGATCTAGTCTCTCCTTGTAATCCTTTCTGTGGCCTTGGCCATAACCTTCTTCTCTGGGAGTTGCAATTTTCCTTGGAAACACAGGAGTTTCAATTAGGTGACTGGTTTGTTTCTATATGCACTGACTAAAGTGTTACAGTCATTCTGAAAGAGTTAGCCCTCATCTCTGTGGTTCATGGACAGCTCTGTGCCTAATGTGGCCACTGAGGTGCAAAGCGCAAACCAGGTAATAACTCCTCCTTGGCAATTCTTACTCATGTCACTAGGCAGTTCACAGTATTGGCATCACCTCTGACAGGAAAACCCACATGTTTGTCAGTGACATTCCAGATCCTCCCGTTTGGGCTGTGGCATCAGCATGACCAAATCATGTTTGACAAAGGAAAGCCCATGTCTGGCTGTGTGCTGATGATACTCATGAGATTCAGTATTGCCTTGGGGGACTGATTTCCTGACTGAGTTCCAAGTTCTGAGTGTATAACTTGGTTTGCCCTTTGTCGACCAATTTCCACATAGGATTAAAGGCAGGTAGATGCATCTTTGCCATTAAATAAATCATGACAAATTATCTATTCATTAATTCATGAAAAATGTGTATTGAGCAACTTCTACATACATTAAATGTATATGAGATGGATGGATGGATGATGAATGAATAAATGGAAGGATGGATAAGGGGAAGGATATTTAGTAAATGGATGGATGAGTAGGATGAAGGGATGAGTGGATGAAAGATGGATACACAGATGGATGGATGGATGGATGGATGATGAATGGGTAAAATCATCAGGAGGGAGCTTGACAAAGAACTAAGAGACCCAGGACCTGGTCTGCCACATCATTTATCAGCTAAGCATATAAGCAAAGACTTTTCTAGTTACAAGTGACAGAAACTTAAAGTAGCCAACAGGGAAATAAAAAAGAAATCTATTGACTAATACATCTGAAAAATTATCATGAGTTTATAAAGGTCTCTCTTAGCTCTGGTTTCTTTCGTGTTAGGGTCACCCTTGTATAGTCTTTCCCCATCCAGTGGCCAGATTTACCACCATCAGCTCCGGCCTTACATTCTTCTAGCTTTGCAACCTCCAAAGGAGTGTCTTTCCCCAAGAGTTCTAGAAAAAGTTCTTGAGACGGTTCTCATTGGCCCAGCTTGGGTCATTTGCTCATCCCTGACCAAATTCTGTGGCATAAAGGGTACAGTCCTCTGACTTGCCAGATCTGTCCTGGACCCACCCACAAAGTCCAGAGGCGAGGTCTTGTGCAATGAAATGCATGGACTCAGAGTGAAGACAGGGTGGCACTCCCAGAAGAGAACAGAATGGATGCTGGGCAGCCAAAAACCTCGGAAATCCTCTTGCTGGGTAACTACAAGGCAGTTCCTTTGCCACTTAGAACCTCTCATCTCCCTCCCATGGCTGTCTTCACTGCATAGATTTCCTGTGATGTGAAAGCTCTTTGACAATGTGGGGATCATGCTTTTCACTTGTCCCTTATTCAGCACCCATCTGTGGCTCGTCTTCCTTCTCCAAGCCTTCCCCAGCATTTGTCCTCCAGATTCCTTCCTTTTCTGATTTATGCACTTAACTTTTCAGGCCATGCAACCTGACAACTAATCATTAAGTGTATCTAGAGCAGAAACAGTGCCCAGGCCTTTAACAGGCCCAACAAGAAATACTGCAATGAATAAGACCCGCTCTCTCCACATAGGGAACTCTCAGTTTAGTCAGAGACAAATATCCTTCTTTCATTGTGCCCTAACCGCTTTCTGTGAGTCTAATCTCCAAAACAAAACTACTGGCTCCTCAGGGGCAAGGCCAGGATGCATCTTTCTCTCTGTCACCCACATCCCTCTAGGCCACTTTATCCTAAGAGCACCAACAAGGGAACTAGGGCCCTTAGTGCCCCCATCAGTGAAACAGTTGAAAGTCCTATCCCACTGGTCCCAACCTTCCTGCTAAAGGACCCAGCATCCAGGACAGTCTTCCTCTTTGCTACCTCACAGCACCTGCCTTGCCTTCCACACCACCTCACCTGGGGCCCTCAGTCACCGCATCATTGGGACCTAATTTAGCAATGACCTCCATCTTTGGCTTCTGAAGTCACTGGAGCTGTGTGACCCTGGCTGTCCCTTGGATCTAGACATCTCCAAGCTCAGGAAGGAAAGGCTCCTCCTTTGGCTATTTCAGACCACCTTGCAAGGCCAGAAATAGGGTGGCAGCTTCATGATCCCTTCCTTCAGCCAACAAATATTTTCTGAACACTCACCCTCCTGCGCCCAGCTAGCGTGCTGGGGAAAGAATGGGTAGGAGGTAGGTAGAGTCCTGTCTTCCAGGAACTCATAGACCAGCTGAGAAGACTGTTGTCTCCTCATCTAACCCGAGGGAAGCTTCTCGGACTCCATAGCGACACCTTCTACTCACTCATTGGAACAAGAATGGTAAGAACTTAGTAACATTACCCTAGGTCTTTGATGGAGGGGAGATGGGAGTGAAGGAGAGGAGTGGCCTGCATAATGAGCTATTCAAAATGATCTTTCGATGTCATTTGTCAGTCGGGTTCCTGGACTTAGCATATGTGCCCAGATTTACTCTTTCTCTACCTACTGCTAGGAAAGTATTGGGGCAACCATGGGCCATATGCTGGGCATCTTAGCCTCGGTTTCAGCTATTCATTTAAGGCAGCCTATTAAGGCTCTCTGGGTAGGTTCCTGTGGCCTTTGCTGCTTACACCAATGTGCCCAAATGTGCAGTCTTGCTTAACTTATATCCTTCTCATTATGTAGCACAGGTCTGAATGCTGGTGACTGCTCAAAGGACAGCTGATGATGAATGAGTCTAAAGTGAAATAAAGCCAATGAACCAATGGAATTGAACTGCAACAAACCGAATGACCCTCTCTTAAGCGCTTACAGACAGAAGTTGATTTTTTTAAGTCAGGGTCTTATTCTGTTCCCCAGGCTGCAGTGCAGTGGCATCATCATGGCTCACACAGCCTCCAACTCCTGGACTCAAGTGATCCTTCCACCTTAGCCTCCCAAGTAGCTGGGACTATAAGCACACGCCACCACATCTGGCTAATTTTTTGTTTTCATTTTTGTTTTGTAGAGATGGGGGTCTCACTATGTCCTAGGCAACATCTCTACAAAACAAAAACAAAACAGGAGTTCAAGTTGATCATACGAACTCCTGGGCTCAAGTCATCCTCCTGCCTCAGCCTCCCAAAGTGTTGAGATTACGAGTGTGAGCCACCACGCCTGGCAGAAATTGATTTTTTAAAAAGGAGGAACATTTCCTGACCCATCTGCTCTCAACTAAGTATCCCATGAACTCCTTCCAAAGGTGAGCATTTCTCTGGCACACTTCTGCTCTTCTCTCCTTTAAACTCAGAGGTAAAATTACTCCCAAGATCTCTCCCTTTTTCTCTCCCTGCCACATCTTCTTTCTGACATTAAAATCAGTCTCTGCCTTTCATATCTACACAGGGAGGAGGTGGGGCTCAGCTAATGAACATTTAAGAAGTCCTTTGAGATCTTGGATGAAAGGTACCTTATAAAATACAATTAAAAATAATATGAGTAATTACTAGCTGAGCTAGTCCCTGTAGGATAATTAGAGAGTTTTCCTCTGGCAGATTCTGATTTCATGCAGAAATGCATTAGTTCAAAAGGCAAAACTGATTTGAAATTTCAGGGGCCACTGGTATGCTTCCTCTGTTCTAGCATCATGTCCCTAAGTCTTGCCTAAAATCTGAGGACCTTCTTAGCAGGCCAGAGCTGGAAAAGATCTTTGAGATGATCTTTCCAACCTCTTTGGATTACAGATGAAGCCACTAAGGCCTAGAGAACTGCTGTGCTCAAAGCTGCAGAGTAAGTGTGGGAGAGCCACAGCTCAGGTCCAGTCCCTAGACACCCCAATTCAGGGGTTCCTGTTACTACTCCTAATTTATAATGTACTCTGTCCAGATCTCTGCATACTGCACGGTAGAGTCCTGGAACAAGAGTCACACACAGTTGAACTGAAATCCCAGCTCTGACAGAGATGAAAGCAAAGTAGCTGGCAAGTAAGCCTCAGTTTCCCCGTGTGTGTAATGGGAATAATAACACCTGCCTCATAGGGTTGTCGTGAGGAGTCAATGAGTAATGACACGGAAGCACCCGGCACAGAGCACACGTTCAGTCAAAGCTGCTGGAATGAATGGAGTCTTTGCAGTCCTAGGGCTTGACCTACAGTCCTTGTTTTGCATAGCTATCCATAGCACAATCTGCATTCATGGGGCATGTACGTGCTGCACACTGCGCTAAGCTCTCCGGTACTTTCTGTCATTCAGTCATCACCACATCCCCTCAAGGTCAGCTGTGTGAAGTTGAGCTTCAGGTTGGTTGCCTAACTTGTCCAAGGCCACAGCTGAAAAGGAGGCAGAACTTGGCCCTGTGGTCTCAGCCACCACGCAACACTGTCTTCACTTGTGAGAAGAGGAACGTACCTTGTTCTAACCACGGTGGAGCCCTAAAAGGGTTTTCTGCTGGGATACAGGGGATGAGTCATGGAGGGAGATAGGGAATAGTTGTAGCCTAAGTTGATCCATTGAAGCATTTTTGTTTCCAGTTATAAAAATTAAACTGTTCTCCTGCATACGCTTTACCTATTCTGAGGAGGCTGCATTGATGAAAGTAGTTAATTGATCTTCTCTGAGAAGAGAATGAGGAAATCTCGATTCAGGTCCTGGATCTGCTCCTTAGAAACCATGTGCCTTGCTTGAGTCCCTCAACCTTCCATCTCCCCAAGTCTTGTGTTCCTCATCTATGTAATGCCTTATCTTTCACATGGAGTCTTCAGAGGCTCAAATGGGAGTAACGTGGAAGTGCCCTGTCAGTTGCAACTTCTGTACAAATGGGAATCATTACCCGTACCATTCATAGTTTAGAAGATTTTCAGCCTGAAAATGGGGGTAGCCGGAAGCCCCAGGCTGGCCTACAAACCACCACACTTCGCAGGCTGGGCGCAAAACAGATCACTTGTCTTCGAAAGACAGTTCAGAGCATTTACAGCTCTGAGCTCAAATTATTTGGTTGGAAGAGGGCATTTTAGGGGAACAGCCCTTTGAAATTTAATTGTAAATTAATGGGTTTCACTTGTTTCAGGTTTCAAATTTTTTCTGGGCTGAGACCCAAGATTGGAATCTGATGTGTCACATTCTTTTATTCTGTGTGTTTAGAAGAAAACAGGCCCCTGTGAAAGGCCACTGGGTGAGGCTGGCAAAAGAGGAAGGAGCTGATCCAAGAGTTGTTAATCACTCCCCAACGATTTCCTCATCAACCAAGTCTTTACCAAGGACTCCCTAGAAACTCTAATAACCAGGAATGTATTCTTCTGAACTACCCTGTTTAAAATGGATCCCTGAGTCATCCTCTACAGGGATGTCCAGGGCTGACCAAGAGAATGATAGTGCCTAAGGCTATCAGATCCTAAAGAAACTCAGAAGTTGCTCTCTGCAGCCACTCCAGGGAGAGGTTTCCTTGGACCTTCTGAAGAAATGGTCATCTCACACCCCCAACGATGGGGAACTCACTCCCTCTCATTGTCAGACACTTGCTGGAAGCTGCTCCAGATCTCCAGCCTCAATTTATCTCTGTGTAACTTACTCACACCCAAGACTCACTGCTCAAGGGTCTGACCTGTGGAGCCACAGGGCCATGAATAGCCCTCTCCACCATCACTGGTAATGCATCAACCCTGAGACAATCCTTCCCAAGACTAAGTCCTCCATGTTAAAGGGATGGACGTAACTGAAAATACACAGCTTGAGGCATCAGAAGGCTTGAATTCAAATCTTAGCTTAACAGCTCATAAGCTGTGTGACTTTGGGAAATTTACTTAACATCTCTGATCCTTAGTGTACTTATCTTTAAAACAAATACCTTTGGGGATTGTTGTGAGGATCTAACATACAAAGGAAGAGGAACCTAAGGCCAGAAGCGAAGTCAGACCCAAGTGAATACATGGGAAAAAACTATCACACGCTCTGGGGAATTCCATAGAGTCTGGTGGCCTAGACCTGTTACACACAGAACTTTACTAGGAATGGAGGGGTGACCCTGTACTAATCCTTGTATCTATGCAGTGCAGGGAGTCAAATTGGAGAGCCCTCTGCTTAAAGCCAGGACTCAGAATGAGCTATACTCTCCGAGAAAAATGATTGATGAAAAATGAAACAAACAAAACGTAAAACCTGCACAGTATAACTAAGCAGCAAAGAAACACATCTGTGTCAACCTTGATTTAGGGTAGTTGGGGGAGAAAATAGTGCCCTGAGATTTCAGTGCTACCGGCTGACGATTGCATAATTGGGAGTCTGAAATGACACTAATTTACACATGGTCTCAAAACCCTCAAGATGATCAGTTGAATTTAAGTGGAACTTGAAAAAGAAAAAAAAATAAAGTGGACTCTGGTCTGTTATCAGTGTGTCCTGATGCCTGACAGAAGCAACCAGAAACCTTTCCTGCAGGAATGCACCCTCAAGCCAAGCCTTACAGAATTATCATACGATTCCAAAAACTAGGGGCTCACAATCAAAATGACGTGTGCAAGGAAACAGACGGCCATGAGTCAGCGGCAGCAGGAATAGCAAATCATAGAACCAGACCCACAAAGACTTCAGATATTGGGATAAATACAGACCATAGAACAATTATGTTTAATATGTTTAAAGAAACATAAGAAAGAATAAAAACTGAGTCAAGAATAAGAGAATATAAAAATGACAAGGCAGATTTGAAAAATAATCAAAGTGCCTACTAATGATGAATACATATCTCAAGCTTCCTCTGTGAAAGCCAACACACTTTCTATTAGACAAAAATTTAGAAAATGTCCAGTCCACTCCCAGCTATTAAATGCATCCTGTGCTAGCAGCAGGAAACAGTCATAAATATTCTTCCAGAATCATCCTTTTACCCAACCCATTCCTTCTTGTGCTACTTTTCCTAGCTCTGGGATTTCCCGGATTTCTTTCCCAGCTCCAGGCACCAACTGCTGGCCCTCTTCCTTATCTAGGTGATACATTCAGACACTCAGCTCCCCTTTCAACTCCACATTTCATGGGGCACCTTCACTCCAAGTATGAGGGGTTCTCAAATATGACTGTGTGAGCAGCAATTATTATAAACATGCCACGTGCCACCACCATCATCTGCATGCTTCTTTTCAAAATCCCTTTTACGTCCATGGGAGCACAGTCATCCTCACAAATGGAGAAGACAGGCTCACAGAGTTACAATCATTCAGCTAGAAATCGACAAAGCCAAGATTCAAAAGAAGACTCACACCCACATCTTCTGGCGTGGCCCAGTGCTCTTTCCACTAATTCAAGCTACCTCCAATTAGAGCAATGATTAATAAGCAACCAGCACTGTCTGTTCTTTATTATTACCTACGTTAAATCTTCACCTGTCTTCATCAAATTGAACTGAAACCTCAGAGTTACCCAGTTGGTTGAGAAATCTTTGGGTCATTGCCAAGTGCAGTCTTAGGATCAAGGAAATGTTAATTTATGTCCCAATTGTTTGGAGATCCCTGGCTACAGTTAGTGGAGACAAAAGTACAGGTTCTTTCGGGCACACACACACACACACTTGATGCCAGCCCAAGAAAGCAGCTAGCCTAAGCATAGCACAGGATGGAGAGGTCCCATCGGGGAACAGAGTCCCTATGATTCTTCCCCTGTCTCAGGGTAACACCTGAAGTTCCACAGAAAAACATGTTATAAACTCTCACAAAAAACATTGAAAACCTAAAAAACATGAGAGCATGTGTACCCAGCTAGGTAAAGTGTGCAATGTGAATCTAGTTTCTGTTCATTTTACTCCTGGGGAGATATTCTAGACAAAACTGGAAAAGGAATTTTGTGGGCGCCCTCTTGTGGGGAGGCCTAGCACTGCAGGGCCACCCCCAACCACCCACCCATGCCCTCAGAGCTGCTGAATGAGACAAACAAGGGGCCGCCTGCCCATGGAATTTACATTCTAGTGGAAGCAGATGGGAAAAACCCCAAGCAGATAAATGAACAAGATCTTTCCAGATCATGAAAGTAAAAAAGCATAAAATAGGGTAATGTAATAGAATGAGTAGAGGAGGATATGGGTCAGGGTACAGGTTGTGTTAAAGAAAGGCCAGCTGGGGCAAGGGAGAGGAGTTGGCTGAGCTGAGCCCCAAGTGTCGAGAAGTTACCAACCACAGGAAGGTCAAAGCAACCATCCCAGGCAGTGCCAAGGCCTCGAGGTAGGAATGAGTTCGGGGTGTCAAGCAGAGAGAAGCCAGTGTGGCAAGTGGCAAAAGCAAAGAGTAGTATTCCAGTGAGTGAGGATGGAGGGTGAGGCATCTCTGGGAGCGCACATTTCATCCAAGTGGGAAAACAGAGTCTGTTTCACACTTTCAGGAAACTTGATTCTCACTCCTGCACCTGCCTCCCACAGTTAGTTATTCAGCAAGTCCAGCCGGCTCTGCCTCAAACCATCCACTTCCCTCATCTCCACGGCCACCCCAGCCCAAGTTATCACCCTCTTCTGCAATAGTTTCCTAGTGAATCTCCTTGCCCCTTGCAAGGCATTCTCCTCTCCGCAGAAAAGTGATCTGTTTAATGTAAATGAAAAATTAGGGCTGGGCGTGGTGGCTCACGCCTGTAATCCCAGCACTTTGGGAGGCTGAGGTGGGTGGACCACCTCAGGTCAAGAGTTCAAGACCAACCTGACCAACATGGAGAAACCCTGTCTACTAAAAATACAAAAATTGGTTGGGCATGGTGGCATATACCTGTAATCCTAGCAACTCAGGAGGCTGAGGCAGGAGAATTGCTTGAACCCAGAAGGCGGAGGTTGCGGTGAGCCGAGATTGCGCCATTGCACTCCAGCCTAGGCAACAAGAGCGAAACATCATCTCAAAAAAGGAAAATCGGATAGTGTCTCATCCTTGCTTAGAACTCTTTAATGGCTTTGCACTTAGAATAAACCTACTTTTAGGTCTGACTTCTCCCTCCCTCCCTCTGCTCCAGCCATAGTAAACTCTAATCTCTTTCCTGCCTCAGTACATTTGCACTCACAGTTCCCTATACCAGGAATGCTTTTTCCTTGGTTCTTGACAAATCTGTTTTTTTTTTTCATCGTCCTGGACTCAGCTTAAACTTCTCAGGGAATCCTTCATTGACCACTCTATCCAAAGAGCCCCCAAGTGAGTCTCCATCACCTTGTCTTACTGATTTCCTTCATGGCTATGATAATGTTTATGATAATGTTTAATTATTCCATTTATTCATTATTTTCTTGCTTTTCTTCTTTTTTCATACTGGATCTAAGGTCCATGAGGGCAGGGACCATTACCCTTTTTCACCGCTGGATCCTCAGTACCTGCAGAGTTCCTGGCATTTGCATAATATTTGAAGAATTAATGAATAAGTCCTAGGAGGTGGAAGCCAAGATGGAATCTAGGAATTATCTACACCAATAGCCCTCAAATTCTGTTTATAGCACAGAAGCTGTTTAGAATGGAATCTTACGCAGAACCTAAGAATGAAGCAAGAATGAGCCCTGCCCTCCTGGCTGTCTCTGACACCAAGATCCCCGACTGAGCCAACGATGCTGGCAGTTCTTGAGAAACACCTCCCAGGTGGCTGAGTCCTCATGAATTTCCCCTCAGCCCATGTTTCTCTGGCTTCCTCTGTTCTACAAATGAGAAGAGAGGCAGAATGGAAAACGACATTTTAAATTGTCATCAGCAATTTAGAGAGGGGGTAGAGTTAAGTGTATTAGAGAAAATTTTCATGAGGGAATGTATTTGGGAACACTCCTGGGGTGTGAGTGAGCACTTGGTGTCTAGTTTAGAGCACCTATGTGGGCTCAGGCACATTTGGGAGAATTTCTGGAAGCCCTGTGTGCCCTGAGGAGGAAGCAGAGACCAATCACTCTCCTGCCACCCTTTTCGTTCCCCAGAACATTGATGTGCCCCCTTCAGATGCCAGGCAGCACAACTCAGTGGGCACAAAAAGAGGGTGAGTCGGCAGGGGCCTGGTGTCCAGGTGTCCTAGGAAGGTCCTTAGCTGTGCTCACTTCATTTATGCCCCAGTTCAGATACTCTCAACTTACCTTTTTACCTTGGCCATTGCTGTGGCAACCAACTGCATGCAATTGTAGCCTGACAGCTGTCCAGAATGTCTCTTGATTTCTAATGGGTACTTATCAGCTGTGTGATCGTGGGCAAGTTACGTAACTTCTCTCAATTTCATCATCTGAAAAAGGGGGATGATAATGATTCCACTTCATATGATTGTACCAAAGAGTAAACGAGTTAATAAACGTAAAGTGCTTACAACAGTGCCTGGCAGAAAACAAGTGCTATCAAAAAGATCAACATTGTTATAATAACTATTATCATTGTTGTTACTCTAGCGAGGGCTGAGCACCAGAAGAGGGAGATGGGACTTCCTAGCTCTGAGTCTGCTAAGTTGGAGCCTGACTTGCCATGGATGGGAATTGACTTCAGTCCTCAGGCCTGTGGGGTGGGGGGCAGGAGGACAGGAGCTACCATTTATTGAAAGCACAGAATAGAAGAATTCTCAACTTACCTTATGGAGAAGATACTCTTGTTATCAAAGTGGTGGCATTTGTCTGGGGCAATAGCCAAGGTTCATTGCCTCACGCCAAGGAAATTGAGGACCTGGACACACACACGGGTGAGTTTAAGAGCAGTGGTTTAACAGGCAAAAGGAGAGAAGAGAAAAACTCTCTTTCCTGCAGAGAGGGGCTCCAGAGTGGGTCTTCGGGTGGCATGGTGAAATGCACGGTGCGGTGGGGGGGAAGGTTTATAGACAAGCTTGAGGAGGCGGTGTCTGATTTACATAGGACACAAAAGACTGGTCGAACCAGTGTGTCATTTGCATAGCATGCAAAGAAGTTGGCCGTCCCACTCTAATCTTTTATTATGCAGATGGCGATTCTACCTGGCTGGCACCATGTTGCCTGCTTTTTACTGCACAGAAGGGAAGAGGGAACCTCCACGTTGAATATACCTTGCCTCCAGATATCCCTTTTCTATTGGCACAGCTGCCGGTATTTACTATGCAAGCTTTTTAGCTTGCTTATCTATGCTTGCAGCTTGATTTTTCACAGTGCTTTTTGTTAGAAAAGAAATTATTTAGGGGCTGCTTTTTACAAAAAGGAAACCTTCCGAAGACTCTCTTACCCTCACTATCTGCCTAAATAATGTCTTTCTAGCTCCTGTATCACTATCACCTTTTTAGAGATGAGGAAACCAAGGCTTAAAGGGGTTACAGGAGTCGCCTGAGGTCACATAGCCTGGAGGGTCTGAACCAGGGTCCCCCTAGGCCCAGTGAGTGTGGGTCTGGTCCCTGTCAGCACCCTGGGAAAAGAAGAAAAGGGAAGGGCATATCCCTGTGGTTCCCAGAATATCCTGGGGAAGAAGGAAACTGAACAGGTGTACCTCTCATCCCTTTGTGCCTGCGGGGAAAATGCTGCAGGCAATATCCTATCAGGGCACTGAGGGGAAGGCGGGGCTCTGAGCACTGCTTCCCTGACCTACATCCCCCAGACTGGGCTCTGGGTGAGGTAGGTGGGGATGGGAATCTGTTGGGAAGAGCACAGGACCAGGAGTCAGGAGCTGAATTTCAGACCTCGCCCAGTGTGCCAGTTCCAGCACCTAAAACAAGGCCTATCAAGTAACCAAGAGTGTTCAATATTTATGGAAGAAATTGATGAGTTAATCAATGAATGAATAACACAGGCCATGCTCTCAGGGACTTTTCAGCCTCGAGGAGAAAAGGAGAGAGGTGCAGAGTAGCACGTGCTTGGTCAAGCATATGGACACAGCGCAGTGGCTACAGAGCTCAGATGAGGGGAGCACCCTAGGAGCTGGAGTACACCCCAAAAGGGGAGCCTTTTGGGGCCTAACAGGTAAAGGGGACTCCAGAAGGCAGAGAGGAGGGAGGAGAGCAGAACACAGAGGCCTGCAGAGCATGGGCTTGGAGGCCGAGCAGTTTAACACTCGAGAGGGATGTGAGAGACGGCTCGCACTGTTCCGGTCCTTATATTCTGGAACACATCCTGCTCTGACAAGCCCTTCCCTTCACTCCCAAGCAAAGTCTGGGGCCAGCCCAGCCTTCAGGGAGTCACCCTCAGCCTCCTGAGCTATGGGCCTTCACTGGACCCAAGTCTACGCCCAGAGCTCCACCCTCTGCCCTTCTCCACAGCCGCCCAACCTCCACCGTGGGGTTGGACACACCCTGCCCACCCCTGGCAGCAGGTCCCCACAGCCCCTCCCTGGCCCGCCCTGGCCAAACACTAGCAGAGGGAAGCCCAGGAAAACCAGACGGGCAGGCCTTGCCAGGTGGCAGCCGGGCCTGAAGGAACCTGGGGAGAAGAGGGTGACATGGAGGTCACTGGGGCTCCCTGAAAATCAGAAAGACATGGAGGTCAGTTGCTGTTACTGAGACCTAATGGGCAGCAAGTCTTACTCTTTTGTTTCCCAATAAATGAGAGAATTATACCAGAGGTAGTGAACCTTTTCATCTCCATGGGGCTTTCCAGTCTCCAGCCCATGTTCACACTCTAACAGAGAAGCAGGAACAGAAGCGAACCTGGGGCATCCCTCCCTCCATCGCAAAGCAGCAGGTGCAAGCACCGTGGTCTTCGCACAGTGCCTCCATCTGCTGTCCCCAGGCTACTGCCCTGCCCCAAAGCCTAATGTGGCAGATGTGTGCTGAGTAGTTTCAGACCCTGCTGGACTTGGGGACTGGGATTTTAGAAGCAAGCTTCAGAGACCCTGTGGAAGACCAGGAAAGTCATGAAATAATAAAGATGGTGCTGACGATGACAGAGCAGACATTCTGACATCACAGGGCTTTAAGCACGTGCTAAGCACGCACATGTGTACCTTGAATACCTCACAACAGCCATCTCACTGATGAGGAAGCCGAGGATTGACTAGTGAGGTTAAGCAATGTGACAGTAAGATTAAATTAGTAATCCTAACTAGGATTCGTAGACTCAGTAGATCCAGCATTTCAGTGGTTGATTTGATAGACACTCACAGGAGCTGCTGTATGTGCTGCTATCCACAAATGCTCAGGTTGCAAAAATTACATGGGTCCCCTTCATTGTTCTACTTTAAATTGGGGTGGATAATCTTGGCTACTCGGGAGGCTGAGGTGGGAGGATGTCTTGAGCCCAGGAGTTTGGGGATGTGAGCTATGATCCTGCCACTGCACTTCACCCTGGGTGCAGAAGGAAACTTTGTCAAAATAAAAAAGAAGGAAGGAAGGAAGGAAGTGAGGGAGGGAGGGAGGGAGGGAAGCAGGGAAAAACGAAAAGAAAAGAAAAAAATGGAGGTGGGTGAGTAGAAAGTGGGTAGAGACCTGTTCCCAAACTTCACAGGGCATTTATCTCACTTGGATTCATCCTCCTCTCCCCTCTCTGTCCTCACCCTCCTTCCCCATTCCCTCTTGCACACAGGCACATGCACCACGCACAAATACGTATCTGCCTGAGATCCCAGATTTTTTCCAGCGACATCGTTGACATGAGCCCTCTGCTGGCCAGTCAACGTCTACCTGATACTAACAAAGCAATGGTCGTTGACTACCACCTAGTGGCATAATGTGGTAATGTTACATTTCTTTTCTACCCCTTCTTAATCTGATAGGATATTAAATACTTCAGTAACCAGAAGCCAAAATGTTAAGACCTTGCTTTTTGTGCTTCTATCTTTAGAATGCTTCAAAGAATTCATCACTAAAGTATATAACAGTAAGATACTGGCAAAGTTGAAGCTCTAAATTTAACTTGAAACTTGGCAGTGAAATTTGAACTAGAATAAGAGGTACTATTTATCAAGCATCTGTAAGCTAGGTATTGTACCAATTGCTTTACGTTGTTTAATTTACAATTTAATTTGCTACTTCTATGAGGCATATCTTATACTTATTTAACAGATTTCAAAATTGGGGCTCTGAGAGGTAAAATGGCTTATCAATATCAAACAGTTATTCTGCAGAAGACTCAGGACTAACCAATACCTTCATTTATGAAGCATGCAAAAGTTAACCAAATGATCCTCAAAACACCCTTGCAGAACTACAGGCTTAGCCCTATCTTAGGAATGAGGAATAGAGATCCAGGAAAGTTAAGGAACTTCTTAAAGGTCACACAATGAGTATTGCAAAAAGTGAAGTGTCAGCCTTCACTCCCCAGGAAGTGGAGTCTTGGCTATGCTGCATCTTGCTCCCCAGGACCAAGACAACAGCTGTGCTCTGCCATTTTGGGGTCCTTGCTGCCATTGTACCTGGCATCACAGAATCTAAAATACAACCCCACCAACCCCAGCATCTAGAGTCACCATTACATCGTTTCTCATTCCCTGACGCCTGAGTTGCCATCAAGCCCTGTTGGCTCAGGTTCCTGAATTGCAGCCATATTCTACTCCCTGGGTCCAAACCTCCAGAGCACTCTTCTCCTGAGTCAGACTAGTTCTTTTCCCCGGCCCCCAGAAGTAGAATTGCAGCTACAACCCAGCCCCCCTGAGCCCAAACTGCTAATGGGTGCCTCAGAGTCCCGGATCATGGCTCTCTGAACAACCTGCATCCAACCCTAAACACAGAGAGCAAACCTGCACCACAAGACCCAGGTGCCACAGTGTTTGTGATACCCTGAGCGTAGGACCTGAGCCCCACAAATGCTCTAAGCACCTTCACCTGGAACCTAGTACCACTGCAGCTGCTTGTAGATCATGTCAGACCTGACACCAGGAAGGATTCTCTCAGCTAAGTCTCCACACTGTGAGGGAAATAAGAATAAGAGGACCCCCAAAAGCCCTCACCATGAAGACTTTAACAACCTCCATCACTACTGCCACTGCCGCAAACTTCTACAACTTAAGCCACTGAGGCACCCACAGTTACTGCCAACAGGGAACACAGCTGAGGAAGCTGCATAGAGATTACATCACTCAACTTACCCAAAAACAGAGTTGTCCTTACCTACCAGCATGCTAAGAGCAAACTGCAGGTGAAAGTCTTTCTCCACAAAGACCATTCTAGAAAGTTTGGAAAAGGTAAAGATTCCATCAGATGCACAGACACAAGAAACATCATACAGAGACAGAAGAAACATAAAGCAGCAAGGAAATACGACACCACTAAAGGAACACAGTAACTCTCTAGCAAAAAACCCCACTGAAAATGAAATTCTAAAAATTCTGGAAAAGGAGTTCAAAATAATGATGTTAAGGAAACTCAATGACATACAAAAAATACACATAGACAATTTAACAAAGTCAGGAAAACAATTCATGATATGAATGAGAAATTTAACATAGAGGTAGATATTATTTTAAAAAATTAAACCCTGAAGCTGAGGAATTCAATGAATAAAATAAATAATACAATAGAGAGATCGAACAGTAGACCTGATAGAGCAGAAAAAAAGAATCTCTAAATTTAAAAATAGATCATTTGAAATTATCCAGTCAGATTTAAAAAAAAAAAAAAAGAATAAAAAATAGCAAATAAAGCCTCTAAGACTTATGGGACACCATTAAATGAACATATATTCATAGTATCATGCTGGAAACACTGGATAGCTACATGCAGAAGAAGAAAACCAGATTCCTCTCTCTCTCTCTCTCTCCCCCCACCCCCCTCTCTCTCGACGGAGTTTCACTCTTGTTGCCAGGCTGGAGCACAGTGATGCGATCTTGGCTCACTGCAAACTCCACCTCCCGGGTTCAAGCGATTCTCCTGCCTCAGCCTCCCGGGTAGCTGGGATTACAGGCATGTGCCACCATGTCCAACTAATTTTGTGTTTTTAGTAGAGACAGGGTTTCACCATGTTGGTCAGGCTGATCTTGAACTCCTGACCTCATGATCCACCCACCTCGTCCTCCCAAAGTGCTGAGATTACAGGCATGAGCCACCGCGCCTGGCCAATCCCTATCTCTTGCATATAAAAGTTCAACTTCGAATAAATTGATGACTTAAATATAAGACCTGAAACTATGAAAATATTGGAAGAAAACAAAACCATTGCATCAGGACATTGGTGTGGGCAAAGACTGTGAAGAGGACGTCAAAAGCACATGGATCAAAAGCAAAAGTAGACAAATAGGATTCTATCAAGCTAAAAAAGTTCCTGCACAGTGAAGGAAACAATCATCAGAGTGAAGAGACAACTAGCAGAATGGGAGAAAATATTTGCAAACTATTCAACAAGGGATTACTATCTGGACTATACAGGGAGCAAGGAACTCAAACAACTCAAAAGCAAAAACCAACCAAACAAAAAACCCCACCAACAATCCAATTTTAAAATGCACAAATGAGCTAAATTGGTGTCTCTTAAAATAATACATAGAAATAGACAACGGGTATATGAAACAAATGCTCAAAATCACGAATCATAGGGAAATGCAAATCAAAACAATAATGAGATATTATCTTAATATAGGTAGAAGGATTGTTATCAAAAAGACAAAAAAAAATACATGCTGATGGGGATGCAGAGAAAGGGAACTCTCATACACAGCTGGTGGGAATGCAAGTTAGTGCAGCCATTATGGAAAATAGTATGGCACTTTCTCAGAAAGCTACGAATTGAACTACCACATGATCCAGCAATCCCACCACTGGATATATATCCGAAGAGAAGGAAATCAGCATGTTGACGAGTTGTCTGCACTCCCATGCTTATTGCAGCACTATTCACAATAGCCAAGATAGGGACTCAACTTGTGTTCATCAACAGATGAATGGATAAAGACAATGTGGTACATATACACAATGGGGTGCTATTCAGCCGCACAAAAAAGAATGAATCTTGTCATTTGCAGCAACATAGATGACTCTGGAGGACATTATGTTAAGTGGAATAATTCAGGCACAGAAGGACAGATACCACATGTTCTCACACATGTGAAAGCTAAAAAATTTGATCTCATAGAAGTAGACAGTAGAATAGAAGTTACTAGAAGCTTGGAAGGATAGAGAGGTGAATAGCCTAATATTGGTTAACAGATACAAAATTACAGCTAGACAGGAGGAATAAGTTCTAGAGTTCTATGGCATTGTAGGGTGATTATAATTAATGACAATTTACTGTATATTTTTAAATTGCTAGAAGAGTATATTTCGAATAGGCTCAACATAAAGAAATGATAAATGTTTGTGGTGATGGATATATTACTGAACCCAGTTTGATCATTATACATTGTATACATATACTGTAATCCATAAATACGTACAATTATTAAGAGTCTGTTAAAAATAATAACAAAAACAAAAAGAAGGTTAAATGTCAAATTTTATATTTGAATCATGAGCATCATTTACTCAAGTGTGACCTTCAGGAGGTCACGTTACTATTTGTTTCTGGTGGACAGCTAACCACCTCTGACACAATAACATTTTTTTCTCGACTTTATTTAATAAAAAGTTCCTCCTTTACCCACTTGTCTTCCTTCATAGCTCTATTATGGCAAAGTTTAGTATCTGGGTGGATCTGTTTCTGGGCTCTCCTCTAATCTACTGACGAATTTGTCCTTTAGTCTGTACCATATGGTCTTAAAACTATAGCTTCATAATAGAGTGTAGGTATTTCTCCTTATGCTCTTTTATCAGAATCGTATTGTCTCTACTTGGTGTTTCTTTTTAAATTTAAAAATCAGCCTGCCAAAATTTCACATAAATCCTATTGAGACTTTTATTGGTGTTGCATTAAATATTCAATTTCAAAATTGTAGAAAATTTATATCTTTACAATGTTAAACTTTTCTTTTCATAAACATATATTATCCCTTCATTTGTTTAGGCATTTTTTAATATAATTCAAAAAATTTTAAATTATTTTTAAAGTTATATATATATAAAATTTTAGATTTATTCCTAAGTACATTTTTGATATTATAAATGGTACCTTTTTAAATTGTTTTAATATTCTATATTAATATAGAAAATGTAATTAACTTTTTATAACAAATCAATTAACTTAATCTTATAGCCATATATTAACATAAATACTTTATCTCTGTTTTGGCATTTGTTTGATTAATCTTTTTATTCCTTTACTTCTAATCCTTTTGTAACCTTCTATTTTAAATTTATATCTTATAAACAGCATGTAGTTGGGTTTTAAAACCCAGCCCACCCAGCACTTTGGGAGGCCGAGGCAGGTGGATCACGAGGTCAAGAGATCGAGACCATCCTGGTCAACATGGTGAAACCCCGTCTCTACTAATACAAAAAATTAGCTGGGCACGGTGGCGCGTGCCTGTAATCCCAGCTACTCAGGAGGCTGAGGCAGGAGAATTGCCTGAACCCAGGAGGCAGAGGTTGCAGTGAGCCGAGATCGTGCCATTGCACTCCAGCCTGGGTAACAAGAGCGAAACTCCGTCTTTTAAAAAAAAAAAGTTACTATGAACATTCATGTACAAATTTTTGTGTAAACATATGTTTTCACTTCTCTTGGGTATATACTAATGAGTATGTAGTACTGTGTGCCCCCGTCCTAAATTATTTATATGCATTAAATTATTAATCCTCACAGCAAACCTATAAACTAATAATGTTATCCCCATTTTACAAAGGAGGAAACAAACACAACAGAGTTACAAAATTTGGCTAAGGTCCCATAGGAGAAATGCCACATAGCCTGGTCTTGTGTTCTTCACCGTTATGTAATATTTTAAGAGACTAAAGCATTACATTATCCAAAAAATATTAAATGATGATAATTTTAAAATTTAAGAAACTCCATAAATCCCAAACATGATTCAAAAAAGAGGCACTAGATATATTTTGGTAAGAATGTGCCATAGCAGGGAAAAATAAAAGCTCTTAGAGGAAAAAAAAGGCAAATCACCAGAAGCGAATGGCAACTTGACTGATGACCACAACAGTAACCATACTGATGACCACAACAGTAACATTGGCAGTCAGAAGGTGGAGCTTCAATGTGCTGGAAGAAAGTAACTACCAGCCTACAATGCCGTGCCTGGAAAAACCATCCTTAGAAGATGAGGGTGAAACAATGACATCTCAGACAGAGAAAAGGAGGCATTTACCATGCAGAGATTCTCACAAAAGGAACTCCTGAAGAATGTGTTTTGAGAAATGGAAGATATGAGATGTAAAATAAGAGGATGAGAAAAAGCATTGGTGATTATGTGGATAAACCTGAATGAACACGTACTATTTAAAACAATAATAAGTGTTTCATTTGTTGGAGGAAAACAGAATCAAAGTAAAATAATAGAGCACAGTAGGTTAGATGGTAACAGAGGTTAAAGCTTTGTAAGGTCCTGGTGTTGCTCATGAGGAGAGCAGATTTCTGGGGACAAGCACACGGTTTGCCCACTGCACCAGAGTTTAATACAAGAGAATCCTGAGTCTCAGAACTCTCCTCAATCATTACACATTCCCTCGGTGAGCTTACCCAGCTGCTCTGGAATGCAATGGGGAACAATCTTGTGTGGTGTTCATCGCTGTGTCTTCATTGCCTGAAACGGTACCTGGCACATCATAGGAAAATAAAAAACAGTGTTGAATGAATGAATAATTTCTTCTAATTGTTTTGTTTTAAATGCTTCAAAATTGTTACTTATAGCTCAATTTGGCTGCAGCATAGGCACATGAAAGGAAGTCATAGGAGATAAGGCTGAAAATCTTGGTTGGCTCTAGATGATCTAAAAATAATCTAGCTAATACATATCATGATGTAGAGGGAGAAACGTGATATATGGTGCATGTGGTGTGCTAATTCCCCTATATTTTATAAGCAGACTCAATATATCCAGTTGTTAACATTGATAAATCAAAAATTAAAATGTTATTTTACTATGCAAAGCTTTTTATAAATAAAAGAATGGAAACTGTATGCGGCGATTGCTTTTGGGGAATGAGACTTGAAGAGACTTCACATTTCATTTTATACACTTTAGTGTCATTTGAAATAAACCCAATTTTAAAAGATTAAGTAAGCCAGGGCCTTGAATGCCAAGCAGAACAGGGCAGACTGACCTTAACTATGAAAGCTTACGTTGCTTGATCGGTCTGCTTCCTGCAGAGGCGCATTGTGGGCAATGAAAGACTTCAGGATGGTGATTCCTTGCGGGGAGTGGGGCCGGAGAGGGTAGGGGAGAAACCAAGATAAGTGATTGGAGTCAGGGCAAATGCTGAGAAACATCTCATGTGGTTTCATGTGTCACCCTTTTATTTGCCAGTACCCTCTGCACAGGAAATCACAGGGCTGTTGAGCATCTTGATAAGCTTCACTCAGTCATCAGGTTTCACTCCAGCTCCTGCAGGCATCACCCCATCCTCAGCTGTTTGGCAGTCCCAGGAGAAAGCACTTCCTTCTCAACTCACCAACTCCAGTAGAAAGAATGGTGTTAAGGTAAGAGTTTGTTCAAGAACCATCTTCTTTCAAAGGCAATTTTGGTGTTTACCTTAGTCCGCATCCTGCTGAATTAATCGGGAAAAGAAGACAGGAAGCTCCTATGAGGGAGCTTTGGATGCTGGCAGCTTAGCTGGTGGGAGATCTGAATGAGGTCAAGCAGGTTCATTTTACTTCTGTTCTATCTACCTATATTCTCCCCTTCTCTTCAACCATTCAAATCTACAACTATGGAGAGAAAGATTTTGCTAATTTTAATTTAAGGAGAGGGTAGAGTGAAGGCATTGCTTCTCTAAGATAAATTACTAGTAATAACCTCAGGTTGCACTGATTTTATTTTTATTCAAACTTTTTTTTTCTTCATATCTGTCATTGTCCCAGCAGAAAACACAGATCACACACTCTAAAGGGATAGTTAAGAAAAGTTTAATGAAGAGACTATTTACAAAGGTGTGACCAGTGATTAAGGGAATATCTAAAGAATAATGATGTCCTCAAGGCAAGTGATAGTGGAAGGCTGTTACCATTGCTGGGTCTGAAGGGATAAGGAGAAAGAGAAGTTCTGAGAACTCAGAATGTGCTGTAGCAGTTGCTGAAACTGTAACTGTAGCTGCGGCTACAGGAAAGGGCCACCAGACAGGGCTATGTCCTTAGGTAGAATAGCACTGCCACTGCCAACTCACAGCCCTTCAGGGAGCAGGGAGACAGCCAGGAAACTTTTTAAAAACCACCGTCCAATCTCCTGTCAATGTGCACCTTTTGGAGTCAGAGTGAAAGGCAGCCCATTGATGAACCACAGAGATGTCTCCTCCCAGGATGCAAAGGCGAGTAGAGAAGGGTGGACCTGAGATCCTAATGGCAAATAGGAAAAGTCCATTTCTTCCTATAGCCTCTTCGCAGTTTGTATTTCCTGGGACTTTCTCTATTAATGTGATTGAATCAATTCCTCATTCTATCACCTCCCAGTTTTTTTGATTGTTTGCCCTTCCCATGTAGTGTCACTTCTTTGGACTAGTCTCACTATCACCATAAAGACCTTGAGAATGGAACGTGGTTGGGGAAAAGGATATGTGCACAGGTATAAGTAATTTAAGTTTATGAATTTGACTCCTCGAAAAAGAAACGTATTATGGTAGTGGCAATCAAAAAGAATGTTTACTAGACTTGGGCTGGTGACTCCAAGATATCAAACATCAAGGCTCCTTCCAGTTTGTATCTTCCCATCCCTAAAGAGGTACCCTCACCCTTGTGGTCCTACTTGGCTCCCACACACATCAGCATTCCAGCCTGGGAGAAGAGAAAGAAAGAAGGAGTACAGAAGAAGCTGGTCATATAACTTTCTCTCACCTTCCATGACCATTACATATGGTCACGTGGTGCCATCAGCATAAAAGGAAGCTGAGGAATGGGCCTTTTTCTGATCTAAGACTCAGAATTATTATGTGTGAGGAAAAAAGAATGACTTTGGGGGCAACTAGCAGTCTCGATAGCTCCTGATTCTTTTTTAGCATCTGTGCTCATGTGGAGATTTTTCTCAAGACTGCCTCACAAATAGTGAATGATGTAGGCACGGAACAGAAATAAACCTAGGACAGGGCCCCAGGAGACTGGAGCTGGTATTGGACTTGCTTTTCGCCATGTGATTCAGGAAACTCTTTTGTACCTTTTAAGTCTGTCTTTCTTCCTTTGTTAAATGAGCATATTACAATAGATGACCTCCAGGGGACGTGTGTTGGAGGCTGGGGATATAATAGTGAACAACCACAACAAAAATGACGCAGGTCTAAGCATCACGAAATGTTGAGTTTAATGAGGGAGATAAAAGAAAAAAACAGACATTCACTTAAAAATACAGCTGCAAACTGTGTTCAGTGCCATGAATAAAAAGGCCAACCTGCCCTGAGAGAGGACATCAGAAGTGGTTTTCCTCCATATCCTCATCAGGCCAGCCAGGACTACAGGAACTAAGGTAGCAAGTGATGGATGCATTCAGCTTTTGATGCCCATTCTGCACCCCCACAGAGGACACTTTCTCTTTTCACTTGTAGGCCTCCAGCCCATGAGAGTTTTCTGCAGAGTGGAGTGATTGACAGCTGTTTTTCTGAAGCAAGAAAGAGCTCTTGCATTCAGTTGCTTCTTCTCAGTTGGCTTCTATTCACATCTCTTCTCTTTGATTAATTTCTCTTCCTTACTGTTTCTTAAAGTTGCTTAATCTAGGCTTGAAAAAAACCACAATTTTACATTCCATTTTGGATTTGATATGAGCATTACTTGCTTTTCTCCTTCCTTCGTGTGTAGTTGGCATTGAACCCTTGCAATGGGGCTGCAAGGCTGGTTAAGAACAAGCACTCTGACACAGTCCTGTGAGTTCAAACACAGGCCCTCCCACTTGTTTGGGAGACCTGGAGCATATTACTCAATATATTTGTGCTTTAATCTCCTTATCTGTAAAATGCGACTAATAATAGTACTGACCTCACTGGGTTCTGAAGAGGATTTAGGATGACTATACCTGAGAAGCACTCAGCCAGCTGCTGTCGTCCACCCCAGTGTCGGTCAGTGCTCTTTCCCAAGCGGAATCACATAAGCACCTGCCTTTTCCCCCAAAGCCCTGCACAGTGTAGACATGGTTCTTTTTTCTAATTTCCCACTCCTTTCCCCAAACAATCCTTTTCACAAATGCTTTAATTCATAAAGCAAACTCAAAATCATCTGGGGGAAAGACTGGGTTCCCTTTAGATGTATTCATACCTCAGTGCCCTCTAGTCACTGCTAGACTAGACACTCTCAATTACTACCTATCTCTCCTTTTCCCAAATTGCCTTGTTTTCCTCCAAAATGCAGAGAAATTCAGATAAACCCTGAATCCTCTCCTTAAACTGGAAGTTTAAACTCTTTGGGTGCTGAGCAAAAGCAGTATACTAGCCCTTCCTGGGTTGAAGATATGACAGTGGCCATTATTCACTATCTGTGCAGGCAGAAGCAATCCCTTCAAATACACCAGAGCTTTCCCAGAAGGAAACATGAGGAATAACGTTTTCTTCATTTCTTTACATGTGTGTTTTTTAGTGACTAATTTCATTTTAAAATGTTGGTGTTCCATTTAGCCCAAATTTTCAACTACTCTTGGTTCCCCATGCATTCATTCATTCATTCATTCATTCATATGTGGTACAAATTTCTTGACTCTCCACTATGTCCTCACATTGAGCAAGGCACTGAGGACACAGAAATGGATAAGAGAAAAATTCTTCCTGTTTTCATAAAATTGACCCACTGAGCCATTTCTAGCCTGACAGGCCTGGCCATTCTCAGACCTATAGCAAGAAGTCACATTCCCTGTGACCCTAAATCATGATCTCCATTCTAACTGTTGATGGAACCCCCTCAGTCATTAAGGGTGGTCATGGGTCATGGCCTGGGTCGTTTCTTCTGGCCTCTGAGAGGAAATCTGTACGCCGGCATAAAAAGAATGCTGAACTCAGATCCTGTCTCTTGCTGTCCCACATATTCTGCCTAGACTTTTCTCCTCCTGCTCCAGGAGACATGACATAGCCTAGGACAGTGAGTGAGGGCGTTTGCGTCTTAGAATATTCCCATGTCAGTGGAGAATTTATGTTGTAATAGAAAGAACCCAGGATTAAGAGTCAGCAAGAAATGAGTTTGAATCCAGGTGCTAGGACTCCCTGGCCTTTAATAAATTACTTAATCTCTTCAAGCCTCTATTCCCTCTCGTAAGACAAGGGCAGTATTTCCCACATAATAGGCTGGTCATGAGAATCAGTGAACACGCAGCAGGTGCTCAAGTCTTGTTTTTGTTCCCAGGGGCACCAGTGGAGGTTTTTTGAGCATGGATCCAACCATCCCGGCCTGGGGAACCGAAAGTACAACAATGAATGGAGATGACCAAGGCCTTCCCCTGCTTTGTGGCAAGGAGACCCTGATCCCGGTCTTGCTGATCCTCTTCATTGGCCTGGTCGGTCTGGTGGGAAACGCGGTTGTGCTCTGGCTCCTGGGCTTCCGCATGCGGAGGAACGCCTTCTCCATCTACGTCCTCAGCCTGGCCGGGGCCGACTTCCTCTGCCTCTGCTTGCAGATTATAGATTGCCTGGTGTACCTCAGTGACTTCTTCCATTCCATCTACATCTATTTCCCTAGCTTCTTCACCACTATGATGACCTGTGCCTACCTTGCAGGCCTGAACATACTGAGCGCCATCAGCACCGAGCGCTGCCTGTCCGTCCTGTGTCCCATCTGGTACCGCTGCCGCCGCCCCAGACACCTGTCAACAGTCACGTGTGCCCTGCTCTGGGCCCTGTCCCTGCTGCTGAGCATCCTGGAAGGGACGTTCTGTGGCTTCTTATTTAGTGATGGTCACTCTGGTTGGTGTCAGATATTTGATTTCATCACTGCAGCGTGGCTGATTTTTTTATTTGTGGTTCTCTGCGGGTCCAGCCTGGCCCTGCTGGTCAGAATCCTCTGTGGATCCCGGAAGATACCGCTGACCAGGCTGTACGTGACCATCCTGCTCACAGTGCTCGTCTTCCTCCTCTGTGGTCTGCCGTTCGGCATTCAGTGGTTCCTAATCTTATGGATCTGGAAGAATCTTGATGTCTTTTTATGTCATATTCATCCAGTTTCCATTGTCCTGTCCTCTCTTAACAGCAGTGCCAACCCCATCATTTACTTCTTCGTGGGCTCCTTTAGGCAGCAGTGGAGGCTGCGGCAGCCGACCCTCAAGCTGGCTCTCCAGAGGGCTCTGCAGGACACTGCTGAGGTGGATCACAGTGAAGGAAGCTTCCGCCAGGACACCCTGGAGATGTCGGGAAGCAGTCTGGTTTAGAGATGAACAGCCTCTGCTTCCATCAGCCAGCTGCTATTGTTCACCCCAGAGTGAGTCAGTGCTCCTTTCCAAGTGAAATTCACATTCACATAAGCATCTGCCTTTTCCCCCAAAGCCCCCCAAAGATATATGTGTCTTTGAGAGGCAACTTTGCCCCTGTCTGTCTGATTTGCTAAACCATCTCAGCCTTGATCTTAAAACAATTAGAATAGTCCTTGTGGGGATGAAGTGAGACAGTGCCTATGAAACAAACTGAGTGCAGTGCCTCTGGAACTGTCTTACTCACAGGCTTCCATCACATCCCCATGAGAGCTTTGCCAACTCTGGGGTCCAGGACTGTTCTCACTTTTCATGAATCCCACCTTTTGCAGAAGGCTGGAAGCAGTGCAGAAAAGGTCTACATTTCTTTGGTCACGCTGCACTTGACAGGGACTCAAAAAATGTTATATTTTTAATAAGTTTCTTTTTCTCTTCCATATAATTCCTGTCTCAATAAAATTAGAAGAATTAAATTTAAATCTAGCTCCAAAAGAGTAGCCATCTTTCATTTTAGCAGGCCTCAGAATATCCCCCTAGCTTAATAGATCTTTGTTGAATAAAAGGCTTAATGAATGAATGAACTGGTTAATTTTTAAGTTAAACCTCTGAAAAGTCTCCATTTACCATATTTGAGTCACTGTCTAAATTTATTGCTTTGACTACTTTTGAATTTTGCAAACATGAAATTAAGCTTTATAATTAGCTAAATCAATGTCAATGCATATTTAAAGTTTGAGGTAGACTGTCTTCCTGTGGTTTTCTTTCACACGCCATCCATTAAAATCCCAGCTACACGCCTTCTCACTCCTTCCCCTTTGCCTTTGCCCTAATCCTCCCTCTCTGCGGGCTCTCTAATTTGCCCTGGAAGGTTTCCAATGATCTTACTAGACTCTGTGTTCTTGGAGGACAGGCTCTATGTCAGATTTACCTTTTATTCCAAAGAGCTCAGAGCATTCATTGTATTAATTAAATTGCACCTGTTTTAAAAAGTTATGTGTTGCACAAAATAAAATGCTAATTGAAAATGCTGCATCTTCTAATAATTTTTTTATTATTTTTAACTGAGGTTCAAGAGAATCACATGCACAGATCATAAATGTACAGTTCAATGAGTTTTGTTAAATGAATACATCTATGTGACTCAAACTTTATTCAAGACATGAAATATTTTCATCATCTCTGAAAGTTTGCCTGTGCTCCTCCCAATCATTCCTCCTGCCCCCAGAAGCAACCATTGTTTCTATTTCAATCAACAAATATTAGTTTTGCCTGACCTTTAACTGTACCTTTTCAAAATCATAATATGTGTATTTTTTGTTTCTAGCTCTTGCACTCAACATAGTATTTTGATGATTTATCCATGTCATTGCATTGCATATATCAGTAGTTTGTTCCTTTCATAAAGCTAGTACTATTTAATTGTGTGAGTGTACTATGGTTTAACTGTTTTCATATTGACAGATATATGTGTCATGCATTATGAATTTTTTGGCTATTATAAATAAAGCTGCTGTGAACATTCTTATTCAAGTCTTTTCGTAGATATATGTTTTCATTTCTCCTATACAGACAACCGGGAATGAAATTGCAGGATCGTGGAAAGACGTATGCTTAACTCTATAAGAAATTACCAAGCTATTTTCTAAAGTGGTTGTACCATTTCAGATTCTGACCAGCAATGTACGAGAGTTCCAGTTGCTCCACATGCTCCCAACAAACATTGTATTGCCAGTCTTTGAATTTTAGTCATTGTAATGAGTGTTAAGTGGTAACTCATTGTGTTTTAATTTGCATTTCCACAATGACTTATTAAATTGAGCACCTTTTTATGTGCTTTTTGACTACTCTTTTTTTTTGCAGTGTTTGCTTAAGTTTTGCCCATTTTTATTAAGTATTTGTCTTTTTCATTAAGTATTTGTCCTTTTCATTGTAAATTTGTATACATTTTTCCATATGCTGAATGATTCCTTTGGTAGTTATATATATTATATTTGTCCAGTTTATGGTTTGCCTCTTCATTTTTATGTATTTATTTATTTTTAATTAACAATTACATATATTTATGGGGCACAATGTGATATTTTAATCAATGTATACCTTGTAGAAAGACTAAATCAAGCTAATTAAGAAATCCATCCCTTACCAACTTATTCGTGTGTGTATAATGTGAATGTTAAAAATCTATTCTTTAAACCAAACACTGCACATTCTCACTTATAAGTGGGAGCTGAACAATGAGAACACATGAACATAGGGAGGGGAAGAACATACACTGGGGCCTGTCAGAGCATGGGGTGAAGGGAGGAAGAGCATTAGGAAGACTAGCTAATGCATGCCAGGCTTAATACCTAGGTGATATGTTGGTAAGTGGAGTAAACCACCATGACACACATTTACCAATATAACAAACCTGCACATCCTCCACATGTACCCAGAACTTAAAATACAAATAAAAATAAATTTTAAAATCTATTCTTTGTTTGTTTGTTTTGAGACAGAGTCTCACTCTGTCACCCAGGTTGGAATGCAGTGGCACAATCTTGGCTCACTGCAACTTCTGCCTGCTGGGTTCAAGCAATTCTCATGCTTCAGCCTCCAAGTAGCTGGGATTGCAGGTATGCATCACTATGCCTGGCTAATTTTTTTCTTTATTTTTAGTAAAGATGAAGTTTCACCATGTTGACCCAGCTGGTCTTGACCTCTTGGCCTCAAGTGATCCACCCACTTCAGCCTCCCGAAGTGCTTGGATTACAGGTATAAGCCACCACACATAGACAAATCTCTTCTTTAAAAAAAAAAAACTTTTATTTTAAGTTCGGGGGATACATGTGAAGGTTTGTGACATAGGTAAACTCATGTCATGGGGGCCTAGTGTACAGATTATTTCATCACCAAGGTATTAAGCTCAGTACTCAATAGCTATCCTTTTTCTCCTTTTCCTCCTTCCGCCCAATGCCCTCAAGCAGATCCCAGTGTCTGTTGTTCTTCTTTGCATTGTGAGTTCTATATATGTATATAATACAACATTAATATATAATAAAATTATTAATATATATCATAATAAAACAGTTTAATGTAATATCTAATAAAAGAACTGAAGCAAGTTGTTGGTTCTGGAGACTAGGATTCACTAAGACTTTCATCTTTTGAATGAATTAGCAGCATTTGCAATGACCTGAGTGAGATTTAAGACTATTATCCTAAGTGAAGTAACTCAGGAATGGAAAACCAAATATTGTATGTTCTCTCTGATATGTGGGAGCTAGGCTATGAGGACGAAAAAGCACAAGAACGATACGATGGACTCTGGGGACTTGCGGGGAAGGGTGGGAGAGGGAACGGATAAAAGACAATGTGGTGCAGTGTATGTTGCTCAGGTAACGGGTGCACCAGGATCTCACAAATCTCTATTAAAGAACTTACTCATGTAACCAAATACCACCTGTACCCCAATAACTTACGGAAAGATAAACCAAAAGACTTTTACCTTTTATTTGACACATATCTGTGTCAATTGGAAAGAAAATGAAAACCAGCATAGAGAGACTTCCTCTTTCTTGCTGCCAGATTATAGATTCCCTGCTGAAACTCATCAGCTCCTTCCACCCCATCTCCACCTCCAACCCCTACTTCTATATCACTATGATAACCTGTTTCTACATTATGAGTCTATGCATGCTCAGTGCCATTAGCACCAAGGCACTGCAGTCCGTACTGTGGTGCATCTGGCATACTGCTACCACCACCTGAGACAGAAGCCAGCTGTCATATGTGTCATCTTGGTCTTGTCCCTGCTGCTAAGCATCCTTGAAAGGAACTATTGTAGCTTCTTTTTGGGCACTCTAATTTCATTTGGTGTCAGGCACTTTATTTCATTACCATGTAGCTGATATTCTTATTCTCTCTGGGTCCAGCCTGTCCCTACGGGTCAGACTCTGTTTGGCTGCAGGCTCTATATGACAACCTGCTTCTGGTCCCAGTCTTCCACTTCTGCAGCCTACCTGCTGGTATTCAATTGTGTCGGGTTATGGGTTCAAATTGACTACAATTCATTCTTTTGCCTTGATTGCATTGTGTTTATCTTGACCTGCTAGCAGCTGCACCAACCCTATTATTTGCTTTCTTTGTTGGCTCCTTTAGGCAGTATCAGTATGGGAAGACCCTCAAGCTGCTTCTCCAGAGGGCTCTGCAGGACACTGCTGGGGTAGATGAAAGTGGAGGCAGACTCGTTCAGGAAACCTTAAAGCTGTCAGGAAGCAGACTGAGGCAGTGAGGAAAAGCCTCTACCTTGGTCCATCAGATGTGACTTTGACAGTAAACTAAACGCTGCCGTGCCAGACTTGACAATTACCTGCTCCTCTCTCACCCTCATGCTCCCAAAGTGCCTCAGTTATTCTTCAGTGTCTTCAAATAGATATATTTAACATGGCTTTTCTAGTCTTTCTCAGATAAATCATTAGTCCCAAAGTAGAATATCTGTATCTCTCTCTATGATACAAAGAAAGTTCTTATATTATCTTCTCTGGATCTTTTCTTATTCGACACTTTTTACTTTTTCCAGTCTACTTAAATTTTAATTATTTTGGATACATAATTGTTGCACATATATATGGGGCATATGTGTTATTTTAATAGAAACATACAATATGCTATGATCAAACAGGGTAATTAGGGCATCCATCACCTCAAGCATTTAACTTTTTGTGTTAGGAACATTCCAATTCCACTCAATTATTTTGAAAAATACAATAAAATCTTGTTAACTATAGTCACCCTACTGTGCTACCAAACACGAGATCTTATTCTTTCTACCATATGTTTATACCCATTAACCATCCCCTCTTCATCCCCCACTCCCCACTACCCCTCCCAGCCTCTGGTAATCATCAATCTACTCCCTCTCCCACCCTGCTGCCTCCTGCTGCGACTGATAGCATGCTCATGTCCCAGATGGATCCCTACTTCATGTTGTCCCTGTGAGGCATGCAGCCCTCTTCTCTCTGGGATCTGGAAGTAATAAATGACCTCTGTTATTGTATGTGTTTCGCTGAGTCGCCTCCTCTGTCTCACTAACCAATACACTTGAACCTAACTTCTTTCCTGGTCAGGACTGTCCTAGAAAGTGGCTATTGTGGAAAAAATAAACTGGGCACAGATAGTACAAAAGCCACAAGGGTGTCTGCCAGTACAGACAAGTTTCCTGTGAGAGGAATACCTGGGTGTGGGTCAGACATTTAGACATTAGGCCCTCTACCAGGATAAAGAAGCATTACTTGAAAGGCATACTAAACAGCCATGACCACATTCCCTGAGCCCCATTAAGGCAGGAGTAGAGTTCATTGCCACTCTTTTCAGAGTTTTCAAGGCTAGGTTAAAAAGAAAAAAAAAATACAATATCAGGTTTCCTGACTCCAGATTTGATATTCTTCCAGGTCCAGTACTCTGTTGACTCTGTATCCTATACGTACACCCTTGACTTCCAAATGCTGTAGTAGGGCTTGGCTACAGGTGAGGGCTTCCTACAGGAGGGAAGAAGCAGAAAGACAGTGTTTGCAGCCCATGCAGTATGCGTGGTGTTTTAATGCAATGTCACCAGTTCAAACTAAGAACTATTGTGAGTCAGCCCCGGGAATATATCATCAATTGTACAGCTGCGGCTGAAGATGTTGTCCATCATGAAGAATCCTGTAATGCAAGGCCAAAATGAGAGAGGGGAAGATGGCTCGTTTTATAGTAAATACCACATTTTTCTCCTTCCATAAAAATTTAACTCTTAATCTTTTTATACCCTGATACAGATGATGTCTTCAGAGTTGGGTAATCAATCTTAAAATACGAATTTTAAAAAGAATTTTTAAGGTAAGATTTTTAAAATAAATTAGAAACTTTATTTTAAAATTCTACATGTCATACAGCACCACTTTTGAAATATATTTTTGATAATATCTTCATATTTAGATAAAATTGGATTGTTAACTTCAAGTTATCAAAATTGGATTAACTTCCAGTATCTTCTTATTTAGATAAAATTAATTGGATTGTTAACTTCCATTATTCTGATGAGCATAGTAATGCCCATCAATTTCAGAATCTTTGAAGATCCACAGAGAGAGAAGCAAAGCAAGGCTAGAGCATTAGTCGTATCTGTAGTTTTATTTATTCATTTTTAAAGAGAAATTGGTGACAAATATGACACATTCGTATATATACTTGATTTTTAGGGTGGGTTTGTGAATGTTTATTATATATTTTCTGGCCTAAGTACCCAGTTTATAGGCTTCTCCAGCATCACCCTGTCCTTATTCTTGATGACTCCAATGTCCTTGCAGATGGCAATCCATCCTAATTATTCCACCTCCTAAACACCTCCTTCTTTTAATCTTGTCACCTACCCCATTCTAACCATCCAGACTTAGATCTTCCAATCACTGACAATGGTATCACCTCCACAATCTCGGTTTCAAATTTGCACTGCCTGCCCCTCACCTCTAATCTGTATAACTTATTTTCCCTAATGCCTCAACTCTTGCACACCATCTCACCCTCCAGTATCTTTATCCAACATGACTCATTGACCACGGCGTCCTCAGTGTCACCGTTGCTAAGTTTAGATTTCATAACCTATTTTTGTAATCACTACCTTGCGCATACCCTCCACCTCCTTGCCACACTCTCCTCTGCCAACTTGCCATACAAAACTTCATCTGGTTAAATGCATCTCTCACTCCCTCCATGCTTGTTCCTAGAGAGCTAAGTGTGACTAGTATGTGTGTTAACGTCTTTACATCTCACAAGGGGAATCAATTTATCTGGTTGTTAACACAGATAAATGTTAAACCGAGTAATAAAAATTTACTGTTCACAACTATATTCATAATTAATGAAAGATTTAAGAACAAAAACTCTAACGAGATGTTGCTTCTAGAGAACAGGATTTAGGAAGATTTTGGCCTTGTATTTGATGGTTTTGGTGTGTGTCCCTGCTCAAATCTCATGTTAAATTGTAATCCTCAGTGTTGGAGGAGAGGTCTGGTGGGCAGTGATTGGATCATGGGAGCAGATTTTCCCTTTGGAGCTGTTCTCTTGATAGTGAGTTATCACAAGATCTGGTTGTTTAAAAGTGTGTAGCACCTAGCCCTCCTCTCTTCCTCCTGCTCTGGCCATTAAGAAGTGCCTGCTTCCCCTTCTGCCATTATTGAAAGTGTCCTGAAGCTTTCTCAATCATGCTTCCTGTACAGCCTGGGGAACTGTAAACCAATTAAACCTCTTTTCTTTATAAATTACTTCCCTCAGGTAGTTCTGTATGGTAGTGCAAGAACAGATTAATAAAACTTCTGTGCTAAATGCTGTTAATAACCCAGATTTAGCCTTAGTCCCTGTTCCAAAGAGACCAGTGCAGACTCCATTTGAAAATTAATATGAATGTGTGGTCTAACTTGTGTAGGAGCTAGCCAAAGAAAGATACTCATCTCTCTTTTACCTACCATTGAACTCAAACCAAAAAAGCTGCAGGTATTGCTCAAAAATGCTTCAAGGTGAACCAGTAATCCGAGGACATTTGGAGCAAAGGATTATTGGTCAAGACATGCAATAAATTGCCTAAGATTAGGAGGAAAAGCTGAGGGAACATTCCTTGGGAAATTAGGACATTCAAAAGCACTCAGGTTTACAGAGAAATTTCAAAAGTCATGTGCACGTTCAGGGCAAGATTCATGCTCAGAAAACATCTGAGAAGACCATAAGCTTTCACTTCCATCTGAATCCATAGGCTCAGTGTGAGTCTTGTTAAAGGTTGAAGGAGAACCAACACAGAAGCACTCTGCAAAAATTAGAAGAGGTATTCATTTCGCAGGGTTGGGTTGGAGGAGACGTTACTTTCTTTTGTTCCTGTTCTGTTCTTTTTTTTTAACCTCCTACATTCAAGGAAATTTCTGTCATTTAAGATTATCTGAAATACAAGCTAAAGGTACAGCAAGACTATTTATTTTTGCCCGGTCTATATTCCTTGTGTGTGTTCACTGAACTGCATTCTTTCAGTGAACACACACAGGAATATAGTCTATGCAGAAATAAATGTAAAAATCACTGAACAAATGAACTACTGCATCCTTCAAAATAAAGAAGCCCAGTAAACCATAAGAAGGGAAGACTCATCTTTTTCTCAATTACCACAATTATTCAAATGCTCAAATTTCAACATTTGGTAACCATTAGAATAATAGTTAATTCAGGCAAGAAGAATCAATGCATGATAAAACTAGTGGGTTAAAATGGGGGTGAGGAATGAAATTTATTATAGTCTCGAAGTACTTCCTTACGAAAGTCCTACTACTTACAAAGTAGGGGTGGAGGGAAGTAACAATAGTGGAGAAACGTGGCAGAACCATTTTATCAAGTGACGAAGTTAATGCCACCAACATTGGGACAAATTCACATCATGTAGCATGCAATGAGAACTCAGCATCATTTTTGTGGTATTCTAGCCAAAATGTATAACCTGGGTCTAATCTTGAGGACATATTGGACAAAATCAAATTGAGGGACATTCTACAAAATGGCTGGTCTATAACTTTCAACAAAATATCAAGGACATGAAAATTAAAGAAAAGCTGATGAGCTGCTGCAAATTGAAGACCACAGAGACATGGAAAGTGAATGCAACATGTGATTCTGGACTAGATCTTTAAGTTATAAAGGACATTCTTGAAATCTGAATGGAGTTTCTGAGAGAAAGGTGTACAAGATTTCTTAGCACTATTCTTGTACCTTTTCTGTAACTTTGAAATAGTTTCAAAACAAAAAAGTTTAAAATAATCTACATTTTATTTTTGAGAAAGAAAAGCTAAGTCCACTTAAGGAAGGGCCCTGAAATACCACTGTGTGTATAATAGTGATTCCTCTAGTCCTTCCCTGCAGAGATCTATTGCCAGTATTTTGGTTACTATAGTGCCAGCATTTGGATAAAGGAGACTACCCAGATCTAATGAGGGCTGTTATTTCTCATCTGAGTTGACACAGAAATCAAGGGACACAAAGCACCATCATCATCCCCTGTTAGTGAAGTGGCACGTGGAATCAAGAAGCAAATGAAGTCTTGCACCAGGTCTATTTGAGCCCATGGGTCCACAAATCAACTGGTGGCCATCTCTCCAGTTCTGAAATATATCATTGGTATGGACTTACTTAGCAGTCAGCAAAAGCTTCATATTGGTTCCTTGACCTATGAAATGAAAACTACCATAGTGTGAAAGATTAAGTGGAAGCCCCTGAAATTATAACCTCTTCTAGTCAAAATAGTAAATTAAAAAAAAATGCATTCCAGGAGTATTGACTGAGATTGGCACTACCCCAGCAATTTAAATGATACACCAGTGTTTGTCTCAATGACATGCTATTTTATTTCACTGATCTGACCCTTGTAAAAGGCAAATGGATATTGCAGATGACAGTAGTCTACTGACAACTATGAAGTTGTAGTAACAACCACAGCTGCTGTGCCATGTCTGGCATCTTTGCTAAAACATAGCAACATGACCTTGGGTATATGACATTGCTTTTGATCTGACAAATGCATTACTTAAAAATACATCAGGAAGGAGGTTCAGAAGCAGTTTGCTTCAGATTACTTTTACTTTGAGATCTTCTTCAAAGTAAAAGACAAGATATTGTACCTTGTACCCTATACCACCAAGAAAAAAATTCAATGTTTGGTCAGCCTCTTTGGAGTTTGAAGGCAGAATAGTTCACACTGGAAGTTACTGAGATGACTCATTTATTGAGTGATGTACAAGGATGCCAGTTCTGAGGGGAACCCGAAGGAAGAAAATGCCCTGTAGCAGGTTTAGTCTGCAGTACAAGCAACTCTGTCACTTGAGCCATATGACCCAAACATCCCATGGTACTAGAAGCATCTGGGGTAGAGAAAGAAAATATATGGAGCACTCATAAATGGCTGGCAGGAATGCAAAATGGTGCAACCACTGTGGAAACGTTTGCCAGTTCCTCAAAACAGCAAACATAGAGTTACCATATGACACAGCAATTTCACACCTAAGCAGATACCCAAGAGAACTATCTGAAATATGAAAATACATGTCTACACAAAAACTTGTGCAGAAATGTTCATAGCAGCATTATCCATAATAGACAAAACTGGAAGCAAACTAAATGTATATCGACTAATGAATGGATAAACAAAATGTGTGTAAAAATAATGAGATATTAATACATGCTACAACATAAATAAACCTTGAGAGCATTTTTCTCAGTGAAAGATGCCAGACACCACATATTACATGATCCCAATTATATGAAATGCCCAAAGTAGACATATCCACAGGGACAGAAAGTAAATTAGTGGTTGCCTGGGGCTGAGTCAGAATAAGGGGAAGAGGAGCAGGAATTGGAAATAATTGCTAAAGTGTTAAAAGTTTCTTTTGAGAATGATGAAAATGTTCTAAAATGAAAGCGTGATGATATTTACACAACTCCATGAATATCCTAAAAACCATGGAACTGTACTCTTCATATCACACATTAATGGCCACTACGGAGCATCCACTGCAGAAGAGGCAGGAAACAATCACGTGAATAGAATCCAGTAGATGTCAACTAGATGCTGTTGGTGCCCCTCCCCCAGAGATTCCCTTTTTCCAGTTTGGTACGCTTATTCCCAGATGCCAGCTGAATTCCTGCTAACGGCTTATATTTGCAGCTTCACCAGTGAATTGTCCTTGGGTGATTGGAGAGACTTCACGTTACTCACAACCCAGGCTGCCTCGAGCCAATGACTCACCAATATGTGGAGTATACAGAAACCCGGCTCCCCTGACTCAAGCTGGACAAATCTACAGTGAGGTCTATACCAGAGCCTCCTGCAGGAGCCAGCTGAAGCTAGACTTTTCTGAAACCATATTCTTGCCCAGTTTTTGTCCTCTTCCCTGTCCTCCTTTCTCCACTCCTTTACAGGCTTCCCCTGAGGGCACTCCTTAATAAGTCACATGCACATGAATTCTCACTTTGGTATCTGCTTCCGGAGAACCTGACCTGAAATTACAAAAGTGATGTCAACGTTGACATTGACACAAAGTTTAAGTGAAGTTTAAATTGAAGTAATAAACATTTGAAAGTCATCCTCTAGATTAGTGTTTCCCAGATCTACCTGTGACTGAAATCACATAGCAGTTTTTAAGTGCCATTTCCCAGATCCTATCTTAGATCTCCTTAACCAAAACTCCAGCAGTGTGACTTAGGAGGCTCCTCTTTTTATTTTATTTTTCCAAGTTCTGATCTTTCTGATGATCAAGGCTTTGGAATCCATTGATTAGACAAGTAAGTCACATTGGCTTGTTTAAATATACTTCTTTTTTTTTAAACAAACATTTTATTTTATTAATATTTAGCAGCTGAATCACAGTGATGAACTTATATATATGCAAAAATAAATTTTGAGGTCCCTGCTAATATTACAAGTCTATGATTCAGTTATCTATTTATCACAAATCAGTATTTCTTAACTGAAATGATCTTCATTGTAAGCCAATCTTAGAACAATGATTAATTACAAATATAATTTAATGTGTTTTTTTCCTGAAATTCTAACATAAAGTTTTCTGCATATGGTACATCTTTAGTTGATTACATTTTATAGAATGGCACTAATTATTTTTAGTACAAAAGATATATGTGTTACCTCATTAGTCAGAATAGACTAGGTTATGCTGTGGCAAAAACCAGCACCAAAATCTCAGTGACTTAACACAGTAAATGTTTATTTCCTATTCGTACAAAGTACATAGCATGACTGGGAACCTCTCCAGTTGTCCTTCAGGTCCACTGCTTAGCAGTGCAGGCAGCTTCTCTCTTGAGGTATATCCATCTCAACATGAGGCTTTGAGTCCACTGTTTCTAGAAATATTTGCACTGGAAATTAAATGCTTTGGCCCTGAGGCAAATTTGATTACTTCTATTTATCACACAGGCCACAGCCTAGTGACAAGAATTAGTCATATTACACTTCCTCCTTGCTCCAAAAGTACAAGAGCAAGGAAAGGTAATTCTACTGTATGCCCAGAATGAAAGGATGACTGCACGCTGGGGAGACTAGCAATGTCAACAGTTATTAAATATGATGTGGAAGATTCATGAAAGTAGAAAAAAGATAAATATATATACACATGCACACACACACATCACCACTGCTGTTAGTATTTCGTTTATTTCCTTTGAATCATTGAAAATACAAGTTCTTTTGAATAATGTTTATTTCTTTCTTTTTCAGTTATGCATTCTCACTGTAGAACATTTTTAAATACATCAGTGTATACAAAAGAAAATTAGCTATCCTTGCAATCTCACCTCCAAAAGGTAACCACATATAATTTTCAATCAAAAGTGGAATCACACTGTTTACACTTACATGTATAATGCTTGTTCTTCTTATCAATATTTATAAGATCAATTTTTAATTCAAATTTGCTAATGACCATTAATTGTGATTTCATGCAAGTCACTTCTCTCTGGGTCTGTTATTCCATCTCTAAAAGAAAGATATAGAAGATACTATCTCTAAGATGTCTTCCTGGTGATTTATGAATAACAACACCTGATTCCTGTACTTGTTCCTCTCCCACTATCCTCTCTTTCACAAGCTACTCTCAGAACCTTTTGGACCTTGGAAAATACAGACTGAATCAACTTCTCCTGACCCTGACTCCACTTTCAGGACCCAGAACAGCTCCCAGTGGTTGGGTTTCTACCTGTCAAGGTACTGTCAAGAGGCCCCTATTGCTTTCACTGTGATGTGTAAATATCCTTAGGTCCCTGAATCCCTGGCCAAAATCACTGTGGGGGTCCCAGGACCTGGCTTACTTGGATTCAGAGTTGTAGAGAAGTTACCCTGTGATGCTATCTCGCTCTCTAAATATCTGGCAGTTTCCTTGTAAAATGTTAGGGCTAGAAGGAGCTGCAAGAGCATCCAGTCATTCCTGCCCTCTTCTATTTTACACATGGGGAAACTAAGGCCCAGAGAAAAATAAATCACTTGCCCATGGTCAAATGACTACCTAGTGTCAGAGTCATAATTAAAACCAAGGAGATTATTTTACTGAGTATTTCATTGTTTGGTTGGGAGTTGTCTTTAAAAGTGAACTTTTTGGATTCAAGACAACTTAAACTACCAGTGACTAGGACTTGTCCTTTAGAAAAGGTTGATACCTTTGAGAGAGGCAGAAAGAAAGAGAGAAGGGGTAAGGGAGGCAGGAAGTAAAATAAGAGTTTTCTGATGGTCTTGTTTCCAGGCAGCCTCTCTTGCTGTTCTGTCTTCTTAGAAACTGCAGCTATGCTGTATTGTTTGAAGAATCATTTTATTCAAAGATTAACAATACCCCTCCCAACAATAGGAAATTTTCTCAAGGACTGAGGTAAATCATAATTGAAGGACAAAAGAGTCAAGGGTGAGCAATCCCTCAATAACCATCTGCAGAACAACTCATTTCTCAAGTATAGACTTGGAGAGCCCTGGAAGCCAGAACTAGAAGAGACCTTGGAATTACCACATTCATATTCCTCACTATACAAATGAGAAATGCATAGTTCAGAAGGGGAAGTGATAGGATCATAACTCACATGCTTACAGGGTGCAGGGAAATGAAACAAGCTGGACCCAGGTAAGAGATACTTTAGATACGTTACATGAAATGTGTGACTTTCCCCTTTAAGAAAAAGATCTGAACAAACAGTTGATAAATGGCAAATAACACATGCCCATAGTAATGGGGATAATAGCAAGGACTGTGGCAACCTAGACAAGCCCTGCCTCAAGGAGGCAACTGCTCTCCATCTCTATTTGGTCACTGTCATTTAGGGATATGAGCCTGAGGTTGCCAAATATTCTGTTATTTTTTAAAATATGAGATGCTCTAATGTATTAAAAATGACAAAAACTAATTTGAATTAATTTCAGGCCAAACAGAACCCATCTGGAGTCTGAATTCAGCCTCAGGTTTCTGGTTTGTGCCTTATAGCCTAAAAGAGTGAGATGTTGGCAAGGGAACCTCTGGGAAGCCCTGAACTCTGATTTCAGTTCAGTCATCCACTTGGTTTCTGACCTTCCTGAAATCATTTCTTATATATTTTTAAAATATGCACTTAAAACTATATACTTAAAAATAGAGCTGCAAACTGTGTTCACTTCCATGAATAAAAAGCATAAGGTGCCCTGAAGGAGCACGATGAGGTTGTGGTTTTCCTCCGTATACTTATCAGGTCAATCAGAGCTGGAAGAACTAAGAAACCACGTGATAGATGCAATCACTCCTTGATGTCCAGAGGTTCCTGCTTATAATAATAATAATAGTACTTACTTCATATGACTAATCTGAGGATTAAAATAGGTCCTATCAATTAACTCTTCAACCAACTGCTGCTGGCACCCAATTGACAGTCCTTGCTTTACTCCTGAAATGTGTATGAGCATCTCTCTCTTCATCCAAAGTTGTGGGTAAAGTGGAAATAAGCAGTATTTTAAAGTTTCTTCCCTGATCCAACTATGTGCTGCTTACAAGATCATTGCTTTAGCTTCAAGCACACACAAAGACTGAAAGTAAAGGAATGGAAAATGATATTCCACATAAATGGGAAACAAAAGACAGTAGAGGTAGCTGTATGTAGATTAGATAAAATATAGATTGTCATAAACTGCCATAACTGATGAAGAAGGTTATTATATAATGATAAAAAGGTCAATACATCAAGATGGTATAACAATTGTAAATATAGATGCACCCAACACAGGAACACCATTAATAGAATAGAAAGGAGAAGCAGAGAGCAATATAATGATAATAGGGAACTTCAATACCCCACTTTCAATAATGTATAGATCATCCAGATAGAAAAACCAATAAGGAAATAGCAGATGAAAAATGCTATAGACCAAACAGTCCTAGGAAATATACACAGAACGTTCCATCCAAAGGCAGTCAAGCTCACATGGAATGTTACGTGGTAGGCTATAAAAAAGGTCTTAAAATATAATTTCTGACCACAATTGTATGAAACAAGAAATCAAAGAGAGGACAAAACTTGGAAAATTCACAAGTATATGTGGAAATTTAACAGCAAATTCCTGAAAACCAATGGGTTAAAAAAGATCTCAGAAAGAAACAAAAAAAATACCTTGAAAGAAGAGAAAATGAAGACATTTCAAAATGAGACAAATGAAAATGAAAACACAATATACCAAACTTAATAGATGGAGCAAAAGCAATTCAAAGAAGAAAGTTTATAGTGATTAACACCAACATTAAGATAAAAGATGTTAAATAACTAAAGGGTACCAGACTTAATACCTGCATGATGAAATAATCTGCAGTACAACCCCCATGACACAAGTTAACAAACCTGCACATGTACTCCTGAATTCAGAATAAAAATTTTAAAAATAATAAAGGAAAAAAAAGATTTTAGATAAAAAACCTAACTTTACATCTCAAGGAAGTAGGAAAAGAAAAACAAAAGCCCAAAATCAGCAGAAAGGGGGAAATAATCAATACCGGAGAAAATAGTAAACTAAATAAGGAATAGAAAAATAATAGAAGAGATCAATAAACAAGAGTTGGTTTATTGAAAAGACAAACAAAATCGACCACCTGTAGCTACACTAAGAAAAAACGAGAGAAGACTCAAATAAAGATCACAAATGAAAGCAGAAACCTTAAAACTAATACCACAGTAATACTAATGATCATAAGAGACTACTATAAACAGTTTTACACCAAGCTGAATTATATAGAAAAATACATTCCTAGAAATATACAACCACCAAGACTGAATCATAAAGAAATAGAAAATCTTCACAAAAAATTATTCAAAATGGGTCATAAACATAAATATAAAAATGCAAAAGTATAAAACCCCTAGAAGATAAGATAGGAGAAAATCTAGATGATCTTGGGTATGATGATGACTTTTTAGATACAACACCAAAGAAATAATATAGAAAATAAATAATAAGATGGACCTTACTAAAATTTAAAAATCTGTTCTGCAGAAGATAACATCAAGATGACAAGAAGACAAGTAACCAACTTGGAGTAAATTTTGTATGACAGAGCTGACAAAGGACAGTTATCTAAAATATATTTTTTAAATCTCTTAAAATTCAACAAAAAGGAAACAGGGAGGCAGAATGGATTAAAGCTCTGGACAGAGCAGCATGTGAAGTCTCACATTGTGAAGTTTAGCTTCAGATCAATGGCAAGAACAAACCAGGAATCCCAAGAGGACCCATAGACCGTTTGAAGGAAGCAGACTGCTCCTGAAGGACCTGGGAGACCCAAATACTGTGAGTGCCCCAACTGCGGAAGTAGGAAAGGGAGACTTTCCTCTCCCCAACACATGCCCCCACTGAAGAAGCAGAAGGTCTGTTCGCAGGAGAAGTTTCCAACTTTATCTGGAGCTGAGTCAATTTGGAGAGCTGAGTGAAATACAGATGTAGAGAAAGCAGCAGAAAGGCACTGGGAGCTTGCTGGGTCCCCTAGCAGGCCACTCCTGCCTGGCACCACAGGTATCCATCCAGAGGGTGGCCAGAGGAGCAGGAGGTAAAACTCCACAGGGAGAAAGAAATCTCTAGCTGAATTTTGTAACTATTTGAACAGGGTGAGAAGCCTCCTGGCCAGAACTTGGGGGAGGGTGCAAATCCAGTGTTCAGACTCCATAGGTGAGGGTAGAACCAAGCCCTTTTCATTTGCAGCTGGGGGGCAGATATCCTGGAGCATATTTTCAAGCCCATCTCACCCTCTGCCTGGAATGGATTCAGGGATATTGGAAGGGGGCATAGTGGGAGTGAGACCAGCCCTTTGGTTTGCGTGGGAGCTGGGTGAGGCCTGTGACAGCTGATTTTTCCCCACTTCCCTGACAACCTGCATGACTCAGCAGAGGCAGCCTTAATTCTCTTAGGTACACAACTCCAGCGACCTGGGAATCTCACCCCCATCCCCTACAGCAGCCACAGCAAGATCCACCCAAAGAGAGTCTGAACTCAGGCATGCCTAACCCTGCCCCCAACTGATGGTCTTTCTCTGCCTGTCCTGGCAGCCAAAGACAAAAGACATAATCTCTTGGGAGCTCTATGGCCCCATCCACCACCTGAGAAACCCTAATACTTATCCAGGTGATCCCCACGGAAAACTTGTATCCTCCCTAAACTACTGCAGTTGATACTCTTGAAAGCATCACCTGGCTGAAGGCCAACCACACAAACCATTACAGCAACTCATAAAAGAACAACCCTGCCTGAAGAAAGGAGAAAATATCAGATAACTCCACAACTTGTAACATCCTGACTAACCGGAGGTCCTGAATCTGTCCATGTGGCAACTTTACTGCCAGCACAACCAGCATTTGGGGAGAAAAAAAAAAAACAACACCCTAAATAAAACTACAACCAAGGTCTCACACAAAGTCCACCTCACCCCCCTACTACCTCCACCAGAGCTGGTTCTGGTATCCATGGCTGAGAGACCCAAAAATAGATCACATCACAGGATACTTTGCAGACACTCCCCAGTACCAGCCCAGAGCCTAATAGCTCCCCTAGATGGCTAGACTCAAAAGAGAAATAACAGTCATAGCAGTCTGACACTCAGGAAGCTCCATCCCTGGGGGAATCGGCAGAGCGCCATATCAAGGGAACACTCCACGGGACAAAAGAATCTGAAGAGCAGTCCTTGAGCCCCAGATTTTCCCTCTGACATAGTCTACCCAAATCAGAAAAACAATTCTGATAGCACAACTAAACAAGGTTAACATCCCCCCAAAATCACACTAGCTCACCAGCAATGGATCCAAACCAAGAAAAGGTCTCTGAATTGCCAAAAAATAAAAATAAAAGAATTCAGGAGGACGATTATTAAGCTACTCAAGGAGGCACCAGAGACAGGTGAATATTAACTCAAAGAAGTTTTTTAAATGTTACAGGATATGAACAGAAAAAAATCCCCCAAGAAATGGCATAAATTTAGAAAATCACAACTTCTGGAAATGAAGGACACAGTTAGAGAAACACAAAATACACTGGAAAATCTCAACAATAGAATCAAACAAGTAGAAGAAAGAACTTCAAAGCTGGAAAACAAGGCTTTCAAATTAACCCAATATGACAAAGGCAAATAAGAAAGAATTTTTAAAAATGAAAAAACCTCCAAGAAATTTGGGATTATGTTAAACAACCAAACCTAAGAATAATTGGAGTTCCCAATATGTTAATGACCAAACATAAGAATAATTTGTGTTCCTGAAGAAGAATAAAAATCTAAAAGTTTGGAAAACATATTTGAGGGAATGATCAAGGAAAATTTCCTTGGCCTTGCTACAGATCTAGACGTCCAAATACAAGAAGTGCAAAGAACACCCATGAAATTCATCACAAAAAGATGATCACCTAGGCACATATTCATCATGTTATAGAAAGTCAAGATAAAAGAAAGAACCTTAAGAGCTGTGTGGCAAAAGTTAACCTATAAAGGAAAATTTATCAAATTAATCACAGATTTCTCAGCAGAAACCCTACAAGCTAAAAGGGATTGAAGCCCTATCTTTAGCATCCTTAAAAACAATTACCAGGCAGGAATATTGTATCCAATGAAACTAAGCTTCATAAATGAAGGAAAGGCAGAGTCTGTTACAGACTAACAAATACTGAGAGATTTTGCCACTACCAAGCCAGCACTACAAGAGCTGCTGAAGGAAGCTCTAAATCTGGAAATAAAACCTTAAAATACACCAAAATACAACCTTCTTCAAGATTAAATCTCACAGGACCTATAAAACAATTACACAATTAAAAAAATAAGCTAGTCAGGGCAACAATTAGCATGATGAATAGATTAGCACCTCACATCTTAATACTAACACTGAATGTAAATGACTCCGCTTAAAACATACAGAATGGCAGAATGGATAACAATTCATCAACCAACTATCTGCTGTCTTCAAGAAACTTACCTCACGCATAAGACTCACATAAACCTATGATAAGGGTGGAAAAAGTCCACTCAAATGGAAGCTAAAAGTGAGCATAAAAGAATAAAAATATTCTTATATTGGACAAAATAGACAAGGAACAACAGTTAAAAAAGACAAAGGTATAATATAATAATAAAAGGTCTAGTCCAACAGGAAAATATCACAATCCTAAACATGTATGCACCTAACACTGGAGCTCCCAAGTTTATGAAACAGTTACCACTAGACTTAAGAAATGTGATAGATGGTAACACAATAATAATAGTGTGGGACCTCAATACGTCACTGATAGTACTAGACAGGTCATCAAGACAAAAAGTCAGCAAAGAAAAAAAGGATTTAAACTATAGCCTAGAACAAATGGACTTAACATTGAGATTCACATAATGTTCTTCCCAACAACTGCAGAATATACATTCTATTCATCAGCACATGGAACATTCTCCAACATAGACCCAGATGATAGGCTACAAAACAAGTATCAACAAATTTAAGAAAATCAAAATTACAGCAAGTACTCTCTCAGACCACGGTGGAATAAAATTGGAAATCAACTCCAAAAGGAAATCAACTTCAAAACCATGCAAATACTGGAAATTAAATAACCTCCTCCTGAATGATCATTGGAACAAAAAGGTGGAAATTTAAAAATTCTATGAACTGAATGATCATAATGACACAACCTATTAAAACCTCTGGGATAAAGCAAAAGTGGTGCTAAAGGGAAAGTTCATAGCATTAAATACACACATCAAATGTCTGAAAGAGCACAAATAGACAATCTAAGGTCACATCTCAGGGAACTAGAGAAGCAAGACCAAACTAACCCCAAACCCAGCAGAAGAAAAGAAATAACAAAGATCAGAGCAGAACTAAATGACACTGAAACAAACAAACAAAAAACAAAAGATAAAAAGATGGTTCTTTGAAAACGTAAACAAAATTGGTCACCAATGAGCTTTACCAAGGGAAAAACAGAGAAGATCCAAATAAGATCAATTAGAAATGAAACGGGAGATATTACAACCAATACCACAGAAATACAAAAGATCATTCAAGGCTGCTGTGATCACCTTTATGTGCACAAACCAGAAAACCTAGAGGATATACATAAATTCCTGGACAAATACAAACCAACTAGATTAAACCAGGAAGAAACAGAAACTCTGAACAGACCAATAAAAAGCAGTGAGATTGAAATAAAAATTTTTAAAAATTGCCAACAAAAAATGTACAGGAAGAGATGTACCCACAGCTGAATTCTATCGGACATTCAAAGAAGAATTGGTACCAATCCTACTGAAACAATTCCAATATATAGAGAAACAGGGAATCTTGCCTAAAGCATTCTATGAAGCCAGTGTCACCCTAATACAAAAACCAGGAAAACCCTGGTAGGAACTAATTATTATGCCTACTTTAAGGATGAAGAAACTGAGGCATAGATGACACAAATTATTCATTCAAAGTCACTCCACGGGCAAGCTGAGATGGAAATGATGATGAGTACTGTTCTGCCTGGGGCCAGGGCCAGGGCCTTCCACTTGGGGGCAGCACTGCAAAGGCCACTGCATGTCTGGAAACTGCAAGCTGTGCAGTGCAGTGCAGTTTTGCTGTGTGAAAACCAGGAAATGACATAACAAAAAAAGAAAACTACAGACTAGTATCCCTGACGAATGTAGATAAAAAAATCCCCAACAAAATGCTAGCTAACTCAATCCAGCAGCATATGAAAAAGATAATCTACCATTATCAAATAGGTTTCATACCAGGGATGCAGGGATGGGTTAACATACACAAGTCAATAAACGTGATACATAAGATAAACAGAAAACAGAATTAAAAACAAAAATCTCATGATCCTGGCAATAGACACTGAGAAAGCATTTGACAAAATCTAGCATCTCTTTATGATTAAAACCTTCAGCAAAATCGGCATAGAAGGGACTTACCTTAAAGTAATAAAAGCCATTTATGACAAACCCACAGCCAACATTATACTGAATGTAGAAAAGTTGAAAACATTCTCCCAGAGAGCTGGAACAAGACAAGGATGCCCACTTTCACCACTTCTATTCAACACAGTAGTGGAAGTTTTATCCAGAGCAATCAGACAAGAGAAAGAAATCAAGGGCATCCAAATTGGTAAAGAGGAAGTCAAATTGTCCCTGTTCACCAATGATATGATTGTATACCTAGAAAACCCTAAAGACTCATCCAGAAAACTCCTAGAATTGATACATAAATTCAGTAAAGTTTCAGGATACAAAATCATTGTACACAAATCAGTAGCACTGCTATACACCAATAGTGACCAAGCTGAGAATCAAATCAGGAACTCAAACCCTTTTACAATAGATGTAAAAGAAAAATTACTTAGGAATATACCTACCCAAGCAGGTGATAGACCTCTATCAGGAAAACTACAAGATGCTGCCAAAATCATAGATGACAAAAACAAACAGAAATACATCCCATACTCATGAATGGGTAGATCAATATTGTGAAAATGACCATACTGCCAAAAGCCATCTACAAATTCAATGCAATTTCACCAAAATACCATCATCATTCTTCACAGAACTAGAAAAAACAATTCTAAAATTCATATGAATTTTTAAAATTTTTTTAATTAAAAAAAGACCTGCATAGCCAAAGCAACACTAAGCAAAAAAAGAAAAAAATCTGGAGGCATCACATTACCCACCTTCAGACTATAATACAAGGCTAAAGTTACCAAAACAGCATGACACTGGCATAAAACTAGGCACAGAGATCAATGGAAAAGAATAGAGAATCCTGAAATAACACCAAATACTTACAGCCAGCTGATTTTTGACAAAGCAAACAAAAACATAAAGTGGGGAAAGGACACCTTTTTAACAAATGGTGCTGAGATAATTGGCAAGCCACAAGTATAGAAGAATGAAACTAGATTTTGTCTCTCACCTTATACAAAAATCAACTCAAGATGGATCAAAGACTTAAATATAAGACCTAAAAACATAAAAATTCTAGAAGAGGCCGGGCGCGGTGGCTCAAGCCTGTAATCCCAGCACTTTGGGAGGCCGAGGCGGGTGGATCACGAGGTCAAGAGATCGAGACCGTCCTGGTCAACATGGTGAAACCCCGTCTCTACTAATACAAAAAATTAGCTGGGCATGGTGGCGCGTGCCTGCAATCCCAGCTACTCAGGAGGCTGAGGCAGGAGAATTGCCTGAACCCAGGAGGCGGAGGTTGCGGTGAGCTGTGATCGCGCCATTGCACTCCAGCCTGGGTAACGAGCGAAACTCCGCCTCAAAAAAAAAAAAAAAAAATTCTAGAAGATAACTTCAGAAAACCCCTTCTAGACATTTGCTTAGGCAAAGACTTCATGACTAAGAACCCAAAAGTAAATGCAACAAAAACAAAACTAAATTGGACTTAATTAAACTAACAAGCCTTTGCACAGCAAAAGAAATCCTCAGCAGAGCAAACAGACAAACCACAGAGTGGGAGAAAATCTTCACAAACTATGCATCTGACAAAGGACAAATATCCAGAATCTATAAGGAACTCAAACAAATCAGTAAAAAGAAAACAAACCATCCCATCAAAAAGTGGATTAAGGACATGAATAGGCAATTCTCAAAAGAAGATATACAAATGGCCAACAAACATAGGAAAAAATTATGGCATTTGCAGCAACCTAGATGGAATTGGAGACCGTTATTCTAAGTGAAGTAACTCAGGAATGGAAAACCAAACATCATATGTTCTCACTTGTAAGTGAGAGCTAAGCTGTGAGGACACAAAGGCATAGAATAATATAATGAACTTTGAAGACTTGGGGTGAAGGATAGAAAAGAGGTGAAGGATAAAAGACAACACATTGGGTACATGTACACTGCTCGGGTGATGGGTGCACCAAAATCTCAGAAATCACCACTAAAGAACTTGTCCATGTAACCAAACACCACCCGTTTCCCCAAAATACCATTGAAATAAAAATAATAATAATAAATGATTTAATTTCACAAAACTTTAAAAAAAGTCTTACTGTTCAGAGTTGATAAAAAAAAGAAGTAAGAATGAAAAGTGTAGCAAGTGGAAGCCTCTAGACAATGGGATTCTAGATTTTCACCTTGCATACCCTTTTCTAGTATTTGGAAAGAAAGCATACACATGAATATATTACCACCGTAATAAAGAAAACACCAAAAAAATGGTGTCAGGACATTGTCACCCTTGAATGATCCCATTTTTATTTTAAAGTCTCATAATGGAAGTTCATATTGCTTAATGTGATACCTAGGCTTGTAATGGAAGTTCACATTGCTTAATGTAATACCTAGGCCCTTAATTGATTTTTAAAATCAGGATAGCAATCATTTACAGGAAGTTGAACAAGATGGGATGTGATGGGAGAAGCTTACATGTTTTGGAAAGGGACAGAGGCCAAGAATCATCTCAGTTAGGATTTGTGTCTCAAATACCTCTGGCCTCTGATTTGTCCATGCTCCTCATACAGGAAATAAGAAGTCTGTCCAGTATCTTCATAAGCCTGGATTGCTCACCAGCATTCAATCCAGCTCCTGTAGGCATCTCCTGAATTAAGCAACACAAAAAGTGTCCTCTGAAGTCACTGAATCCCAGAAAGGCTCTCCACCTTTAGCACAAAGGAGGTCTGCACCTCTGGACAAAAGAGAAAAAGATAAGGGTAAATACCAAGAACTGTCTTCTTCCATAGTTAGTTACGGTTTTAGGTACAAGATCACATTCCAGTGTTTCTACCTTGGTGCTACATGCAAGGGATCATGAGCTTGTTTCAGGAAAAGAGGGGAGACATGAAGCATCCTTCTGGAAACCAAGTACTACCAGCCCAGTCTGTGTGAATTCCAAATAGGGTCCACCCTTCTGATTTATCTCCCCACATCACCTCCTTTATTCCAACATTCAATCTGCCCTCATGGAGAGAATGCTGCCTCTAACATTCATTTAGTGAGCAATGGGACATACAGGCATTGCTTTACAGAGTTGAACTGCTGTAGAAGCAGGTTTTGTTGTTTTACTTACTTTTCAAGATCTTTCTTCCTTATCTATCTGGAAAGTTTCAAGGAGGACATGAATGGTTCAAACTGAAATGACTGAGGAGTGTTTCATGAGGGAACTATTTACAAAGATATGCAGGGTTAAGGAAAAGAGACAATGCCTGGATCAGCACTCTAAGCAGCAATACCTAGGGGAGCACTACTTCCTCCCCTAGGCTGAAAGGGACAGGAAGGAACAGTTACCATTGACACCATAGCCATAGCTGTAGCCATAGGGGTGGGAGAACACGAGCGGGCAGGTGGAGGAGCCCAACACGGCCAACACACAGCCACACAGGCTAATATGGTTTGGCTCTGTGAACCCACCCAAATCTCATGTTGATTGTAATTCCCAATGTTTAAGAGAGGGCCTGGTGGAAGGTGATTAGATCATGGGGACAATTTTGCATGAATAGTTTATTAACACCATCCACCTTTGGTATTGCTGTTGTGATGGTGAGTGAGTTATCATGAAATCCAGTTGTTTAAAAGCATGTGACACCTTCTTCCTCTCTCTCTTGCTCTTGTTCTCATGGTGTGAGTTGCCTCACTCCGGAGCCCTTTGCCTTTCACTATAATTGGAAGCTTCCTGAGACCTCCCCAGAAGCAGAAGCCGCTATGCTTCCTGTACGGCCTGCAGAGCCATGAGCCAATTAAACCTGTTTTCTTCGTAAGTTTTCCAGTCTCAGGTATTTCTTTACAGCAATTCGAAAATGAACTAATACACAGGCAGAGAGCCAGGAGGTGGAAATCCCATGTCACTTTTCTGCTGTCTTCCAGTATCCTACCAGTGTGTCCCAGTGTCTCAATTCCACCAGAAACAAGAATTAAAAAGAATCCCACTGATGTGGTACATAGAAGCCACTCTCTTGAGGTGTCAAACAGGATAGAGAAGAATGGAAAGCAAATCCTCATGGCAACTAGGACTATCGTTCTCACATTCTTACATCCTCCTACTTCCTGTGGCTTTTTCTGTCTCAAGGTGATTGATTCCTGTCTAATTTGGCTCCGTCAAGCTACTTTAATGTTTGGCATGTCTTTCTCTACTGTCACTGCTATGCAGAAATGTTTGCATTCATCAAAAATGCATAGAAAATAAAATGTAATTTTAAAAAGAAAAGACATATTTCTTTGGCTAGAATATAAGTTTGGCTGCTCTTATAAAGACACAAAGTAGAAATATCTTAAAAAGAAAGTACAGTTGTGCCTCTAGCTCACTACACTAGGTTCTGAAACTGCAGATTCAGCATACCATAGGTGGAAATTATTTTAAAAAGAAAGGTATGGTGGAGTCGTATACGTACTGAACAGGTACAAACTTGTTTTTCCTTGTCATTACTTCCGCAATAATACAGTAAAAGAAGAATTTACATAGCATTTGTATTTTGTCAGTCATTCTAAGTAACTTAGAAATGATTTAATGTATCTGGGAGAAAGTGCGTAAGTTGTATACAAATATTGTATCATTTTGTATAAATAAATTGAGCATCTGCAGATTTTGGTGTGTGCTGGGGTTCCAGAAATAATCCTCTGTGAATAACCAAAGATGACCATCTTTGAGATCCGAGCTGGAAGCTCCAAGGCATCATATATCAGAATTCAAAAATTGCAACTCCCAGTGCCTACAGAGTTGCCCTCATTCTTGTGATCCTACCTGGTTCCCAGGCACATCAGCATTCCAGCATGTTGGAAAAGGATGAAAGAAAGGGGAGGCTTTGATCCTACTGTTGATCCCCTGAGTCAGGACTTGCTTATATCACTTTGGTGTATCTTCCATTGAACAACACCTGGTCATATAACGGCACCAGCATCAAGGAAAACTGGCATGTGGGTCCTTGTACTGCTTTTACACTCAGAATTGTCAAGTGACCAAAGAGGAAAATGAATATTGGGGCAACATAGCAGTCTCTTCAGACCCTGACTGTCTTTGATTCTGTGCTCACATCAAGATTTTTCAAGAACTCCTCAGAAATAATGAATGATGGGGTAAAGAACAGTTCAGAAGTCTCATGCATGGCTCCAGGGACCAGGGGCTGGTATTGAACCTGCTCTTCACGTTGTGGTCTCAGGAAAACCCTTTAATTCTGTAGGCCGTGGCTTCATCTTGTGTTATATGATGATAATAACATAAATGGTCTTCAAGGAACGCATGCTAAATGTTGGTGATGCTACAATGAAAAAGATAAGACATGATATAGTCCTTAGGGAGCTTCAGGTTTCATGAGGAAGACAAACATATCACACCCTAAATATAGAGGGACGAAGTGTTTAGTGCTCCAAGTGTGGATAACAGAGGTTCTCCTTTTCCTCTCATTTCATTTTCGGGGCCAATCAGGGCTGTGGCAGCTTGTCTCTCTACTAGAGCTCATGATGGACACATTCACTCCTGATGCTCCTCTGTACTCCCAGCAGAAGGTGCATATCCTTTCTTCCTGGAAGCCTCTGACCCTTGTGCATTCTCGGGATTCCAGAGTTAAGGTGGCCTCTACTAGGCAAAAAGGAACTCCTGAATTTATTCCTAAATAGCTTTCACTCACTTCTATTTTGTTCCTTATTTGATTTGCTTCTCATTCTCTATCTGAAGTTTGTTTAGGTTAGTTTTTTTGGAGGGTTTTTTTTTTTCACTCCACAATTTTGACTGCCAACTTGGATTTTACTTGAGAATCACTCCTCTGCTTTACCCCCTTTAACATGTATAATTGACACAGGGTGGTGCTGGGTCTAAAGGGCTGGTCAAAGACTGGAGTCAGTTCTCTGGGCTCAAATTCATACTATATAAGTCCCAGGACAAATGATTCACTCTTTTTGTGCTCCAATGCATTATCTGCCATATGAGAATAATACTAATTCTTACCTCCTAGGCTCTTCAGATGATTAAAAGAGACAATACCTTATAAACTCTCAGCTGCTGTTATTCTCCCAGATTAGAACTACTCCTCATTCTCCAGTTGAAATCTGCATGAATATACTTATACTGTTTATACTCCAAGCCCTACACTATCCCTATTTCCTTCGTGAACTCCTGTAATACAAATATTTTCATCAACAGAGAAACAAACCAAAGATCTTCTGAAAGAGAGAAGGAAATAGGTTTGCATTGTGTATACACAGCAGAGCACTGAGTAGTCCCCCATAGATGTTCCCACACTTCAATTACCTCCTTCAGTGGCACTCAGACCTCGCCCGCACTTACTCTTTCCTCTGCTCTATTGCTGAGCAATCCAGCTCAGACCTACACCCTACCCAAACATTGTGTACAAAAATGCTTCTAGGTGTTCAGCAAAGCCACACTGAGACCTCATTTCAAAGGCATATCAGTGGTCAAATTCAGGTTTGAGTCACACATCAATCATTCTTCTCAACACAGTTAGAGCTGACCACAAATAGAATTCTGATGAATTAAATTCTCTTCATCTAATTACACATGTGTGTTCTAATGCCCTACATTGTGCTTTCATTTTTATTTTCCATTTCACCCAAATCTACCATTACCACTAGGTTCCTCATACATGCATTCATTCATTAAGTGAATATTGATGAAGAGCACAGTGTGCTGCTCACAGAGCTAGGCACTGGGAGTATAAAATGTAAAATGTGGTCCTGTCTGCAATGATAGACACACTGAGTTATTTCTCACCCACCAGGCCCAGCCATTTTCACACTTATCCTAGTGAAAGTCCCATTCTTCTCTGGCTCATAATGCATGGTCTTCTTTCCTGTCCATGGATGAGCAGTCCTAGTCATGAGGGTGTCACAACCACCTCTTAGTGTATCTCAATTCCTCCACCTGAGAGAAAATGTCAGGCCCAGGCTAGAGTAATGTTCAGGTCCACAGCCCTGGCCAGGTGAGTGGGGTGTTTTGATCATAACGTTATTCCCATGTAAGTACATAACATGCGTGGCAGGCAGCAGAGAGAGGTCAGGCTTCAGAATCAATAAGAACTGGATTTCAAACTGGATTTGAGGGGACCCTCAACTTTTGATAGGTGATTTATTATCTGTGAGCCTCTGTGTCTCTCCTCTTTAAAATGAGGACACTCCTTGCAACGAGCAGACCCTGATCCTCACCGTGCTGACATGCATCATCTCCGTTGTCGGGCTGACAGGAAACGCAGTTGTGCTCTGGCTCCTGGGCTTCCGCATGCGCAGGAACGCCTTCTCCACCTACATCCTCAACCTGGCCGCGGCCGACTTCCTCTTCCTCAGCAGCCACGTTATATATTCCCTGTTAAGCTTCATCAATATCATTCATCCCATTTCTAAATTTGTGTATCCTGTGATGATGCTTTCCTACTTTACAGGCCTGAGCATCCTGAGCGCCATCTGCACCGAGCGCTGCGTGTCCGTCCTGTGGCCCATCTGGTACCGCTGCCGCCGCCCCGCACACCTGTCAGCGGTCGTGTGTGTCCTGCTCTCGGTCCCTGTCCCTGCTGAGGAGCATCCTGGAGTGGATGTTCTGTGGCTTCCTGTTAGTGATGCTGATTTTGTTTGGTGTCAAACATCAGATTTCATCACAGTCGCGTGGCTGATTTTTTTATTTGTGGTTCTCTGTGGGTTCAGCCTGGTCCTGCTGGTCAGAATCCTCTGTGGATCCCGGAAGATGCCGCTGACCAGGCTGTACGTGACCATCCTGCTCACAGTGCTGGTCTTCCACCTCTGCGGCCTGCCCCTTGGTATTCAGTGGTTCGTGTCTACTGTGGTCCACCTGGATTTTGATGTCTTATTTTGTCATGTTCATCTAGTTTCCATTTTCCTGTCATCTCTTAACAGCAGTGCCAACCCCATCATTTACTTCTTTGTGGGTTTCTGTAGGCAGCATCAAAATTGGAAGACCCTGAAGCTGGTTCTCCAGAGGGCTCTGCAGGACACGCCTGAGGTGGGTGAAGGTGGAGGGCGGCTTCCTGAGGAAACTCTGGAGCTGTCAGGAAGCAGATTGGGCAGTGAGAGACAGCCTCTGCCCTGTCAGTCAGACGGGACTTGAGAGCAACACTGCCCTGCCACCCTTGACAATTCTATGCGTTTTTCTTAGCGTTATGCCTCAGAAATGTCTCAGTGGTTCCTCAAGGTCTTCAATAGATGTTTATCTAACCTGACAGTCCCAGTTTTCACCCATGGAAAGCATTAGTCTGACAGTACAATGTTTACCTAAATATTCTCCTTGATATTACCAGTACATTTTTCCTGTTATCTTACCCTGAATCTTTCCTCCTGAACACTTTTTCTGCAGTTTTCATTGTAATGAAAGGAGTTCCCGGCCAAAACCCTAAACTCATCTTTATGCTTGTTTCCTACCTGATAGTATCAAAAAGGAAGATTCCTTATTAACCTCTCAGACTATGTTCCCCTGAAAACCATGTTCCCTTCTACAACTGGAGGCATTACTGCAGTTGGAAGCTCGATTCTGAATAACTGAGTTCTGGTGTCTCTACATTCTATTGAATTCTCAGATATACAGTAAAATAATATCCTTAGAGATAGACTCTCTTTTCATAAAAACAGCCTTAGAAATTGATTTTATGAAAAGTCCTCTGCTGTCATTTGTCCACAGCATGGTCACGTGTTGGCCTTCGTTTCTGATAAAGACAACCATGGCCCTTCCCCTTGAGAATGGGTAAGTGCTTATTTAGCTCTTCCTGGACTAATAGACCAGTGAGAGTCCATAAACATGCCCCACCAGTTCCATTTTGGTCATTGGAAACCTCAATATTGGTTTCAAAGTGGAAACTATCTTGAAAACCATATATTATTCACTTACAGATTCTTTCTGTTGTACTAGAATTCTTTATACTTTCAGGTTTTGTACAAGTTGTTCTGGCTGTATTTTCAGTTACTTTTATGGCAGTTAACATGAAAAGCAAGACTGAAAACATCTGACCTTTTCATGCTAATGTCAATTATAGTATCTTTATAATAACTTACAGTTGGCACAGAAATACATGCTGTGACATAGATGAACTCAGAAACATTGTGCTCAGCGAAACAAGCCAGATACCAAATAACGATATTGTAAGTTAAAATTTTATGAGGTATCCAAACTAGGAAGTTCATGAACATGGAAAATGAATTAGGAGGATCCTGTTGCTGGATGATGGAGAGAATGTGTAGCCATCATTTAATGAGCACAGAATTTCTGGGTGGAATAATGAAAAGTTCTTAAGGGACAGTTGTAACAGTCATGACTTATTGTGAATATACTTAATGAAATGGAATTTTACAACTAAAATAGTGTTGTAAAATGTATGTTATGTAAATTTTACAATAATTAAAAACATTTAATTATACAAACTGGTTCAGTAAAAAATTCAGGACTATTCTCCACTAGTGGTTGTCCCTTCCACAGATAGGCAGACAGAAGAGACCCCCCAAGAAAACATGTGACATCACAGCAGGCTCTGCGCTGCTCACAGACAATGAGGCTGCCCCTCAGACTCACCCCCACTGAGGGGAGCTGACACATGGGATTTGAGTATAAAGGAGACAGTGCAAAGTAACTACGGAAGCAATAAAGAAGTCTATATTCTTCCGGTTGTCCAGTCAAATTGATCGATGGCTCCTATCACAGTGTTCACAATGTTGAACTCAGGTCCCCTGAGTCCAGGTCCATTGCTCTTCCAGGCCCAAAACTCTGATGCTGAATCCTATCTGTCCACCTTCAATTTCCAAATGCTGTAGTAGGACGTGGCTGTAGGTGAGGGTTTCCTACAGGTCAGAGGAAGCAGGAAGACAGTGTTTGCAGCCAATGCTCCAGGCAAGGAGCTTTGATGTGATGTCTTTAGTTCAGTATGAGGGTTATTGGGAGAGTCCACTCCGGGAGTCTGTGATGTCAATTGTACAGTTTTGGCCAAAAATGTTGCCTATCATGAGGAATTCTGTAAAGAATTTTCCCTGGCAATTGAATCAGATAATGTTGGTCCTCACCTGGGAAACTGCTTGTTTGGGTTTTAGTAACATTCTTTTTCTTTTGATGGAAGAAAACTTCAACTTTGTGAAAGCTTATATTCAGTCCAGGAAGCCCATTCTGAACCTACTGGGCCTCATACATTGCTCTACAATGAAACTTACAACAGTGTACTTGAATTACTTTTCCTCACGTCTTTCCCTTGAACTGCTCTCTCAACTACTTAAGAGCAAAGAACATGTCTTTATATTTCTAGTGCAACACAGTAGGTGGTGAATTTAGAAGAGTCTCTATAACTATTTTTCTCAGGCATCTCCCAGCTAAAAATCACAGGTTTGTCCAGAATCTTGCAAAGGCTGGCTCAGTCACCAGGTCTCACTGGAACTCCTACAGGCACCTCCGACTTAGCAGAATGTCCTCTGCAGTTAGTCCTTCTGAGAACAGCTGTTCCCTTTCATTGCAGGTGTGCTCACTGCCTCTGGGAAGAAGAATGGAGGGGATGCAGGAGTCTGCTCATGAGCTGCCTTCTTTCCAAGGCCAATGATACCATTTCCTCTTGGTTTCATAAGGAGGAAGAGCATGCAGGACATCCAGGAGTGTTCTCCAGAAAGTGAGAAATGACATGAAAGCCTCTCTTGGCACTTTTTAAGAGCTGCCATTTATGGCTATATTTTAGGCATGAATTCAACAAATATTGAATCATAATTCATCAGGCATTGTGCTCTAAATCTACATAAAAGCAAACACTTTTCAAATAAGTCCCTCACTAATACACTCTATCTCTATAACCAATCCTTTCCCCTTCATGAGGAAAATTGGTTGACTGGTGCCAAGCAAATGCTGAGCCTTCAGGGCCATTCACTGATGCTCTTGTACACCTGGGTTCAAAGGCACTGAGTCAGCCTCACAAGAACCAATTGGATCTGTTTTCTGTCCTGCTTTTGCCAATTAGGCTTGTCAATATAATTACCTAATTTATCAAAATACAGCACAAGTCAATAAAATACAAGTATGAAAGAAGTGTAGTTTCCATAAAGAGTAATGTGAATGATTAAATGGACAATAAAAGCAGATTCCAAGATTATTGTTAGTTTAATAGGTGTGTCTGACAACTCTAAAATTAAACAAAAATGAACAATATTGAACAGTTTCCTAAGACAGAATGCTATGCATCAGATGCTAAGATCTACACTTAAACTAATCCAAACTGCAAATCATAGACAATGATTGCTAGATATGCTTTCAGCAACACAGTAGAATTCTATTTGCTGAACCCTACACATAGGATTGTCCTATAGACTAGCTCTATTACAGTGAATGAATTCTATGCAAAATTGAAATATTCATATTACATATACATCCTTTTTTATAAATATGGATTAACAGACATTTTTAATTAACCTATCTACTTACACTCCTGAATATATCCCTCAGTAGGCTTTTCATAGCAATATCTCTCACTTTTCCTACTGTTTAGTGTATAAATACATAAGGAGCATCTTCTATTCTCTAGCTTGCGTTCCAGACACTTGGGAGTCCAAGGAAACATACCCACATTCCCAGAGCTCACAGCCTGTGAAGGAAGGACACTAGTGCAGGAAAGACTGCCTCCCAATGTGACACATGCTATCCAAGCGTTGTGTTTGTGGCTCAGGGTGCTCACAGGAGAGGGTATCTAAAAATTATCTTGCTGCCATCCTGAAGAGGAATGCCACACCCAAGCACCCAGGTGAAGCAGGACAATACAATTACAACAAATTAAAATGTTCACCTGGTGGCTGCTAATGCAAGATAACAATCTCAGCAACAGTTCTATAATTGATGACATCACAAAACTAATAGGCTAAGTCTTACAACAGCCCTCAGCATATAGTCTAACATAACACCAATGAACGATTCCTGAAAGCATTTTCTAGAGACCCTGCAGTTGCTTAAGTCACAGGCATTGCAGAACTACCTACTAACGTTACCTAGCGTTCCTGTGGAAGAAGCCCTTGCCTCCAGGCAAACACAACTCGGCATCTAGAATTTCCCAGGTACAGAGGGAAGCAGAATGTGCAAGTGCTAGAATGGAAAGAGCACTGGACCGGGTTTCAGAGATTTGAGATTCTCAAGCTGACTGCATGGCCAACTTGGGTCACAGGCAAAGCAAGCAGAGAGTGAGGTTATGGGATTGCCCCAGTCTGAAACTGTGCTAGCTGTGCATTTGTGCTCAGGTATCTTTTTTCAGAACATGTGGGTAAAGTGTGACTTTACCACAACTATGACTGAAGATAACTAGTGTTGTGATCCAGGCCGCCTGAGATATTCATGTCACTACACAGTGACTATAATCACAATAAGCATATGTTCTTCAGATCTTTGTGGCAGTGACCTAGAATTCGAATAGGCTGCTGTGATGCTTGTTCTGTGTGACAGTGTGGTATCAGTTGGGCACCACTGTTGTCAGTGTACCAATGCTGGCTATAGTTATAGATGGCATTTGTTTGCTGTTATATAGCAGTGACAGAAGAGTATAGAAGAAGAAATCTCCATGCTCATGCCCATCATATTGGTCCAATTGTTCCAAAATCTTGCAGGATGCAAACACAATGAAGGAGAGCAGAGACACAGTAGATCTCATTCCTAAGTGTGTAAGTAGAAGTCAGTGGATCATGGAAGGCTTTGTGTAATAGGTAGAATTTTAACTGATGACTATAACTGACCCAGCATTATTATTATAATTATACCCTCTGTAAATTTTGTCAGTAGCCTAAATTTTGGTATTGGGCAAGGAGAGGTAAATAGGATCTGGACAGATGGAAATAGGAGAGGAGATAATTACACTGACATTGTTAATAAAAGCATAGAGCATTTTAGGGAATGGTGAATAATTTATTCATGAGTTTTATTCCTTGTGTCACCCCATGTATTTGGTCATGATAGCAAGATCCCTCTTAAGTAGAATCATGAGGCTAGAGTGCTCTGAATAATGAGCATTATCTTTCGTGGACTTGAAGTGATAGGGTTTTGGTCTTAGTTTTGTGACATTTGTATGAGTGAACTCTACAATAATGTAAAGTCCAGAGAGGGTCAGGCAGGTCTGGCCAACAGGACAAGGCACAAAATCAGTGCCATGCTTTCCTTACCCTCCTCAAGTGGATATGTCTAGCCCTCAAGGCTCAGAAGGCATCGATTTAAAAAAAAAAGAAAGAAAGAAAAAGTGTAGGGTTTAGAGGAGAAGAGAGAAGCAATGGAATGCAGTCCCTTCTCTGAAGCAGCATTTTTATCTGCAAAAGGCCCATATTGGGAGTAGGGGAGATAGTTAATATTTGAATGAAATTCAACATTGTAATTGTCACATAAAAATTTAAATCTAAACTCAGCATAGCCTTGATATGGATGTCCAAAAATTCCTATTCAAATTCTGTGTCACTTAGCACCCCTTTTGTAATATCATATCTCTAGTGTCTTGACATTTAGTTTAATATTCCTGTTATAACATCTTGCTACACATGTGACAGAATAATATACAGGAAACTCAGGCATTCTGAAGTTGAAGAAAATTGTCATTCCCATTCCAGGTGTGCAGGCACCCTTGCCTTCTAATCAAAGACATGTGCAATTATTGGTGAGAGTAAAGATGTAAGATTAAGCCTTAAGTCGTATCTGTAAAACATATGTATTCATTTTAAGAGTTATTTGAAACATACAATAAAATGTAATATGTGTTTAATTCTGTGCTGGGTGTATGAATGCTATTTATGTTACCTTCCAGCCTATGTGCCTGGTTTACAAACTTCCTTCCAGCATACCCCATGTTCTCATTCTTGGTGACTTCAATATCCATAAATGTAGTTCATACAATGAAGAGGCATTTCAGTTGTTTGTAAGTTTTCATTCTGAACTAATTGTAGACTATCAAGAAGTTACAAAACAGTTCAGAGAGTTCCCGTATGCCCATCACCCAACCTGCAGCAATACCAACATGTTAAGTAAATATACCATCAAAACTAGGAAATTGACATTGCTACCATGTCATTATCTACACTGCAAATCTTATCAGATTTCACAGAATATCTACAGTACAATCTTACCAAGTTTTACAAGTGTTTGCATGCACTCATTTTTGGAGTGAGATATTCCTGTATGTTTCATTCCATAACATTTTGTCACAGGTGTAGATTCATATAACCAGAATGATCTTGAATAATGAAATGTTTCTTCACCACAGAAGAATTACCTTGGGCTCCTCCTACTGTGACACCCCCAGTATGCTTCTTCTCAAATCCCTCTAATCACTGATCTATTCTTCATCTCTATAATTTTGTCATTTCAAAAGTGTTACATAAATGGAATCATACAGTGTCTAATCTTTTGACTTTGGCTTTTTTCATTCAGGATAATGTCCTCAAGATTCACCCAACATATTGCAAGTATCAATAGCTTATAGCTGATTATTTTTAAACTACTGAGTAGTGTTCCATTGTATGATCGTACTGTGCTTTGTTTCACTATTCATAAGTGAAAGGATATTGCTTTTTTTTTCTAATGTGGTAGTTATAAATAAAACAACTAAAAATATATGTGTACAGATATTTAAGTGAACAAAGTTTTCTAGGATAAATTTAATGGATAAATTGCTGGGTTGTATGAAAATGCAAAAGGATTTCCCAGAGTAGCTCTACTATTTTACTTTCTCATTGTATGAGAGATCCAATTCCTTCAAATCTCAGCCAATCTTTGAAACTATCAGTATTTCATATTTTAGCTATATTAAGAGAGTAAAGTGGTATCTCACTGTAATTTTTATTTATAGCCCTAAACATGAGTGATGCTGAACATCTTTTTATGTGTTTATTTACCGTGCACATATCTCCTTGCTGAAGCATCTATTCGTCTTTTGCCCTGATTGAATCCAGCCCGCCACTAACTCCATTACTGTCCGCATAGAACTTGGTGAAGCTGGAGCACAACACACACCCATGCCTAGCAGTTTCAGTGTACTTTTATGACCTTGAACCTGAGATGTCCACTTACATATTCTTTTTTTTTTTTTTTAGAAAGAAAGAAAAAAAAGAATGAAGAAGAGGAAGAAAAAGGAAGAGAAAGAGAGAGAGAGAGAATGGGAGTATTGCTTTCTTGCCCAGGCTAGAATGCAATTTAGTAATGGGTATTGAAAACCTCTTTTATACCAATAATTATACTTAATGATGTAGACAGGAAGGAATAAGGGAAGAAAATAACAAACAAGCAGCCAACCAATATTTCATTTAAACCTATGAAATGCTGTGCGATTACTGAGGAGTGATTTACTTCCAATTATATAGTCACTTTTGGAATAGGTGTGAGGTGGTAATGTATGTTTTGTGTATTTGAAGTGGAGAGTTCTGTAAATGTTTATTAAGTTTACTTGTACGGGATCTGAGTTCAAGTCCTGGATGTCCTTGTTAATTTTCTGTCCTGTTGATCTATAGTATCGTTAGCTCTTCTTGTTACATTGATCCTTTTGCCATTATGTAATGTCCTTCTTTGCCTCTTTTGATCTTTGTTGCTTTAAAGTCTACTTTATCAGAGGCGAGAATTGCATCTCCTGCTTTTTGTTTATTTGTTTATTTTTACTCTCTGTTTGGTTGGTAAATCTTCCTCCTTCTCTTTGTTTTGAGTCTTTGTGTATTGTTGCATGTGAGATGGGTCTGGATGCAGCATACCGATGGGTTTTGGCTTTTTATCCAATTAGAATATATATAAGTTTAATACTGGCATTTGATGCTAGCTGGCTGTTTTGCCCATTAGTTGGTGTACATTTTTCATTGTGTTAATGCTCTTTGCTTTTTGATATATTTTTGGAAAGGCTGATATTGGTTGTTCCTTTATATGTATAGTGCTTCTTTCAGAAGCTCTTGTAAAGCAGGCCTGGTGGTGGTGAAGTCTCTAAGTACTTGTTTGTTCGCAAAAGATTTAATTTTTCCTTCGCTCATAAAGCTTAGTTTGGCTGGATATGAAATTCTGGGTTGAAAGTTCTTTTCTTTAAGGATATTAAATATTGGTCCCCACTCTTTTCTGGCTTGCAGGGTTTCTGCTGAGAGATCTGCTGTAAGTCTGATAGGTTTCCCTTTATGGGTAACCTGACCTTTCTCTCTGGCTGCCCTTAGTATTTTCTCCTTCATTTCAACCCTAATAAATCTGGCAATTATGTGCCTTGGGGTTGGTCTTCTTGAAGAATATCTTTGTGGTGGTCTCTGTATTACCTGGAGTTGAATATTACCCTGCCTTGCTAGATTGGGAAAGTTTTCCTGAATGATATCCTGAAGAGTATTTTCCAACTTGGATTCATTCTCTTCGTCACATTCAGGTACACCTATCAAACGTAAATTAGCTCTTTTCACATAGTCCCATATTTCCTGGAGACTTTGCTCATTCCTTTTTATCCTTTTTTCTCCAATCTTGTCTTCTTGTTTCATTTCACTGAGCTGGTCCTCGACTTCTGATATCCTTTCTTCTACTTGATCAAATCGACTGTTTAAACTTGTGCATACTTCGCGAAGTTCTCATGTTGTGTTTTTCAGCTCCATCAATTCACTTATATTCCTCTCTAAATTGTCCATTCTCGTTAGCATTTCGTCAAACCTTTTTTCAAGGTTCTTAGTTTCTTTGCATTGGGTTAGAACAAGTTCTTCTAATTCACAGAAGTTTCTTATCACCCACATTTTGAAACCTGCTTCTGTTATTGGAACACACTTGTTCTCCATTAAGCCTTGTTCCGTTACTGATGAGGAATTGCGATCCCCTGTAGAGGGAGAGGCATTCTGATTTTGAGTATTCTCTGCCTTTTTAGGCTGCTTTCTTCCCTTCATTATATATTTATCCCTCTGTTGTCTTTGTAATTACTGACTTTCTAACTAGGTCTCTGAGCGGACGTCCAACTTTTGATTCCCAGCTCCGAAATCTGAGCAATCCACTGCGCCGGCTAAAACAGCAGTGTTAAGATTGATGGTGCTTTTCTGCCCGGGAATCTCCGGACTCTGCACCAAGTACTGCTGCGCTAAGGCGCCAGCAAAACCGCCACGCCGGCCACAAGAGTCGCCCTGGCGACCCATGGGGCTCCTCCGCTGGGAATCTCCTGGTCCGTGAGCAACAAATATTCGTCTGAAAGTGTGGCATCCTCTCGTTCTCTGCGCTTTCACTGGGAGCTACGTGCCCGAGCTGCTAGTGATCAGCCATCTTGGATCTCTCCCTCCACTTACATATTCTAAACAGTTATGTAACATTTCCATAATTGCCTCTCACTCTCCAAAGGAAAATCTTCACACCATTGTCTCTCTCCTGAAACCGTCTACTCTTTATTTTTTAAAATCATTGTCAGGTGATGCTCTTCTGAGAATTACTCAATCTCCCCAGAGTGAACCTACCTGTCCATCTGCCTCTAAGCACATCTCTCTACATTTTCTCTCATACCAGGAAATGAACTCTGCAAATTCCTGTTTGAAACTACCCTGTCCATTTGTGCAGTTTCCCCTGTTCCCTCCCCAAAAGCATTTTATAGCATTATTGCTTCTCCCTCCTGCATCTTCAATGTTTCCTTCTCTAATGGATCCTTCCATTGCAATTGAAACGCCCCATCCTATCCTTGGCTTAAAACATCATCCAAGCCCCCATTCATCTCCATTCACAATCTGATTCTCTTCTTTCCTTTAGAAAAAAAAAATCTTCCAAATAGTTTTCTGTACTCATTATTTTCATTTCCTCACCCTTCCTCATATCTTCCCATATCTCTATCTCCCTCTCTTAGCTAGATGATTAAGTTTATTTTATGTTAGAAAATTTGTTTGTGACATAGTAATAAAGTTAGAGCTTTCAAAAATATTCTTTAAATACATACGCTGAAAACTGTCATTCCCATTTTAGGTCCTCAGGTATGCTTAAATATTTGTGAATTAATACGAAATTATTCATGAGTATAATAGGATATGTATTTAACAAATAATCTAATAATTTATATATACATATAAATCAATATGTATTTAACAAATACATATCCTATTATACTCATGAATAATTTTGTATTAATTCACAAATATTTAATAATAAAACAACTATATATTTTTTGTCATAAAATATATATATTGGTCTGCATTCTTCTTTAAATTAACAAATTCTGGAGGCCCTTTTATATTAAATTTGTTGCTCTTTCTGTGCAGCTGCAGAGTATTCTATTGCATAGGTAGACCATAATTTATACAGTATTGATGACCATTTTGGCTGTTACCAGTCTTTAACTGTAAATAACACTGCATTCATTATCTTACTATATAGATCTCTTGAACATGCACAAATATATTTCTAAGATAAATCCCTAGATGAGAAATTACAGGGAGAAAAGGATGATACTTTATACATGCTTACATATGTGGAAAATTGCCTTCACTGGAAGTTGTTTCATCTGCATCCCCAGCAGAAATGAGCGAGGGTGCCTGATCCTACTCCATCCTCATACTGTATGCTATAAAACTTCATGGCCTTTCGTATTTTGGTAAGTAAAATATAACTCTCTAATTTTAATTGACAAGTCTTTTATTATGAGTTGCGTTTCTCCTCTTCGCATATGTTTAGAAGCCATTTTTATTTTCTAGAAATTGTGAATCATAACTTAAAGTTATTTTCTTATTAGCTTTTTGAATTTTGAATTATTAATATCATTTCAGAAAAAACTTTTTATCAATAGAGAAAATATATCCTTTGGCTATAACATACATTACCAAGAAATCTCCCAGTTTATTTCTTTAATTTTATTAATTTATCGTTTTTTGAGACAGAGTCTCGCTCTGTCACTCAGGCTGGAGTGCAGAGTTTCAATCTTGGCTCAGAGCAACTTTGCCTATTGGGTTCAATCAATTCTCTTGCTCAGCCGCTTGAGTAGCTGGGATTACATGCGTGTGCCATGACACTCGGCTAATTTTTGTATTTTTAGTAGAGACCAGGTTTCACCATATTGGCCTGGCTGGTCTCGTACTCTTGACCTCAGGTGATCCTCCTGCCTCAGCCTCCCGAAGTGCTGGGATTTCAAGGGTGAGCCACCATGCCTGGCAACAGTTTGTTTATATTTTGCTTATGATGGTTCATGTCATGCTAAAAATAGCCTTTAGGGTTTGTTTGGTTTTGGTTTTTGGTTTTTGGGTTTTTTTGACAAGGTCTGGCTCTATCAGCCAGGCTGGAGTACAGTGGTGTGATGTCGGCTCACTGTGACCTACATGGCCTGGGCTCAAGCTCCCACCCTAAAGTCCTGAGTAGCTGGGACTACAGACATGTGCTACCACACATGACTAATTTTTGTATTTTTTGTAGATACAGGTTTTCACCCTGTTGCCCAGGATGGTCTGGAATTTGTGAGCTCAAGCGATCCACCCACCTTGGCCGGGATTATAGGAGTGGGCCATCAAAACTGGCGTTTTGTCTTTATTAATATTTTCTTTAATGTATTCTGAATTGTATTCTATAATTGAAAGTCTTTTTCCACTTTGATTTAAAACTATTTTGCTATGTCTCCTCCAGGTAGTTGTATTTTCATTATAAAATTTTAAGCAGTGTATTTGGATTTATCCTCAAATCATATGTAAAATATAATTCCACTTTATTTTATTTCACACAGCAATTCAGTTGTCCCAATCCCATTCATTGAATAGTACCTGTTTTACACAATATCATAATATACAATCTTTATCATATATAGGCATACGCTGAAGATATTGCAAGTCTGCTTCTACCACTGCAATAAAGCAAATATTACAATAAAGTGAATCACATGAATTTTTGGTCCCAATACTTTTAAAAGTTATGCTTACACTATACTGTAGTCTATTGAGTGTGTAATGGCATTATGTCTAAAGCAATCTACATGCATTATTTAAAAATACTTTTTTACTAGGAAATGGTAACCATCATCAGAACCTTTACCAAGCCAAACATTTTGCTGCTGGAGGCTCTTGCCTGATGTTGATGACTGCTGACTAATCATGGTGGTGGCTGCTGAATGTAAGACAGGTTGTGCCAGTATCTTAAAACAAGACATCTCTACTAATACAAAAAATTAGCTGGGCATGGTGGTGCGTGCCTGTAATCCCAGCTACTCAGGAGGCTGAGGCAGGAGAATTGCCTGAACCCAGGAGGTGGAGGTTGCGGTGAGCCGAGATCGGGCCATTGCACTCCAGCCTGGGTAACAAGAGCATTTGTTACCGTCTCAAAAAAAAAAAAAAAACAAGACAACAATGAAGTTTGCCACGTCAATTGACTAATTCTTTTATGAAAGATTTTAATGTAGCAAGCAATGCTGTTTGATTGCATTTTATACACAGTAGAACTTCTTTTAAAACGGGAATCAATCCTCTCAAACTGTGCCATTGTTTTTCTCAAGGAAGTTGAACAACATGGAATGCAATGGGAGAGGCTTATATGAATTGAATATGGGAGAGAGGCCAATAATCATCTCAGGTAGGGTTTATGTCTCAAATATCTCTGGCCTTATGTCTCAAATATCTCTGGCCACTGATTTGTCCATAGTCCTCATCCAGGAAGTAACAAGGCTTTCCAGCATCTTCATAAGCCTGGATTGTTCACCAGCTTTCATTCCAGCTCCCAGAGGCATCTCCTGAATTAAGCAACACAGAAGGATTCTCTGAAGACACAGAATCCCAGAAAGTCTCTCCACTTTTAGCACAAGGGAAATCTTCACCTCTGGACAAAAGAAAAAAAGATAAGGGTAAGTATCAAGAACTGTCTTTTCCATAGTCAGTTATGGTTTTTGCTATAAGATCGTTTCTGTGTTTCCACCTAGGTGCTACAGGCAGGGGATCATGAGCTTGTTTCAGGAAAACATAGGAGACATGAAATTTCCTTCCGGAAACAGTACTGCCAACCCAGACTGTGTGAGCTGCAATTGGGGTTGGGTCCCCACTTCTGTTTAATCTCCCCATATCTCTTCCTTTATTCCAATCACTGAATCTGTCCTCATGGAAAGAATGCTGCCTCTTAACATTCATTTAAAGAGAAAGGGACATGCAGGCATTGCTTCCCAGAGGTGAACTGCTGTAGAAGCATATTTTGTTGTTTTACTTACTTTTCTAAATTATTCTTCCTTGCCTGTCTGAAAAGGTTCAAGGAAGAAATAGATGGTGTAAACTGAGATGACTGAGGAGTCTTTCATGAGGGAACTATTTACAAAGATGTGCTGGGTTAAGAGAAAGAGACAATGCCTGGCTCATCACCCTAAGCAGCAATACCTAGGGGAGCACTACTTCCTCTCCTAGGCTGAAAGGGACAGGAAGAAGCAGTTACCATTGACACCATAGCCATAGCTATAGCCATAGGGGTGGGAGAATGAAAGCAGGCAGGTAGAGAAGCCCTGCATGGCCAACACACAGCCACACAGGCTGATATGCTTTGGATCTGTGTCTCCACCCAAATCTCATGTTGATTGTAATTCCCATTGTTAGAGGGAGGGCCCGGTGAGAGGTGGTTAGATCAGGGGGATGGTTTCTCATGAATGGCTTAACACCATCCCCCTTTGGTATTGTTGTCATGATAGTGAGTGACTTTTCATGAAATCCAGTTTTTTAAAAGCATGAAGCACCTCTTCCCTCTCTCTGTTGCTCTTGCTCTCATCGTATGAGATGCCTCACTCCGCCTTTGCCTTTCACCACAACTGGAAGCTTCCTGAGGCCTCCCTAGAAGCAGAAGCTGCTATGCTTCCTGTACAGCCTGCAGAGCCATGAGCCAATTAAACCTGTTTTCTTCATGAATTTCCCAGTCTCAGGTATTTATAGCAATTCAAGAGTGAACTAATACACATGCAGAGAGACAGGAGGTGGAAATCCCATGTCACTCTCTTGCTGGTGTGTCCCAGTGTCTCAATTCCACCAGACACTAGAATTAAAAAGAATTCCACTGATGTGGTACATAGAAGTCATTCTCTTGGGTTGTCAAATAGGATAGAGAAGAATGGAAAGCAAATCCTCATGGCAAATGAAACTATCTCTCTCACCTTCTTATATCCTCCTAATTCCTGGGGCATTCTCTGTCTAAAGGTGATTGATTCCAGTCTCATTTCAGCTCTCTCAGACTACTTTAGAGAACATATTTCTTTTGTTAAGAATATAAGTTTAGCTGCTCTCATAAAGACACGAAGTAGAAATATTTTAGCAAGAAAGTACAGTTGTGCCTCTGGGTCACTAGGTTCTGAATCTGCAGATTCAACAAACTACAGGTGAAAAGTATTTTCATAAGGGTAAGGCAGAGTTGTGTATGTGCTGAACAGGTACAGACTCTTTTTTCCCTGTCATTACTTCTGAAAAAATACAGTAAAACAAGAATTTAAATAGTATTTGCATTTTGTCAGTTATTCTAAGTAACTTAGTAGTCATTTAATATATCTGGGAGAAAGTACATAGATTGTATGAATAGGGGCTTGTTTCCTAGAACCCCAGTACACACCAAAATCTATAGATGCTCAATTACCTTGTACAAGACAATGTGATATTGTATACAAATGAAGTTTCCCTCTAGAAACTGAGTATTTCGGTATTGTATTCAAATATCACATCATCCTGTATAAGGTAATTGAGCATCTGTACATTTTGGTGTGGGCTGGGGTCCGAGAAACAAGCCTATGTAAATACCCAGAAATGACTGACTGTTTGAGATCTGTGCTGGAAGTTCCAAGACATCACACATCAGAATTCCAAAAACTGCTACTCCCCAGTCCCTAGAGAGTTGCCCTCATCCTTGTGATCCTACATGGTTCCCAGCCACATCAGTATTCCAGTGTGATGGAAAAGATTGAAGGAAAGGAGAGGCTTTGCACCTTCTATTGATCCTATGAGCCATGACTTGCTTACATGACTTTTGTGCATGTTCCATTGAACAGCACCTGGTCATACAATGTCATTCAGCATCAAGGAAAACTGGCATGTGGGTCCTTGTGCTGATTTTGAACTCTCAGAATTGTTATATGACCAAAGAGGAAAATGAATACTGGGGCAACGTAGCAGTCTCTTCATCAAGATATTTTAGGAACTCTCAAAAATAATGAATGATGGGACAGAGAACAGTACAGAAGTCTCATGCAGGCCTCCAGGGGCCAGGGGCTGGTATTGGACCTTCTGTTTGTGTTGTGATCTCAGGAAAACCCTTTAATTCTCCAGGCATTGGCTTCATCTTATGTTGTATGAAGATAATACCATAGATGGTCTTTAAGAAACATATGCCACTTTGGGAGGCCTAGGCGGGCAGATCACGAGGTCAAGAGATCGAGACCATCCTGGCCAACATGGTGAAACCCCGTCTCTACTAAAAATACAAAAATTAGCTGGGCGTGGTGGCGTGCACCTGTAGTCCCAGCTACTTGGGAGGCCGAAGCAGGAGAATTGCTTGAACCCAGGAGGTGGAGGTTGCAGTGAGCCGAGATTGCACCACTGCACTCCAGCCTGGAGCCTGGCGACAGAGTAAAACTCTGCCTCAAAAAAAAAAAAAAAAGAAACATATGCCAAAATTTGGTGATACCACAGTGAAAAGACAGGCATGACTTAGTCATTATGAAGTTTCAGGTTTCATAAGGAAGAAAAACATATCATATCCTAAATATAGATGGACAAAGTGTTTAGTGCCCTGAATGTGGGTAACAGAGATTCTCCTTTTCCTCCCATTTTCTTTTCGGGCCAATCAGGGCTGTGGCAGTTTGTCTCTCTAAGAGAGTTCATGATGGATGCATTCACTCCTGATGCTCCTCTGTATTCCCAGAGAAGGGTGTGTCTTCTTACCACCTGGAGTCCTTCTGCCCCTATTCATCCTCAGGATTCCAGAGAAAACGTGGCCTCTGATAGGCAAAAAGAAACTCCTAAATTTATTCCTAAATGGTGTTCACTCACCTCTATTTTGTTCCCAATTTGATTTGCTTCTCTTTCTCTATCTGAAGATTATTTAGGTTAGTTTTTTTTTTCAATCCACAATTTTGACTGCCAACTTGAATTTAACTTGAGAATCACTCCTCTGCTTTACCCCTTCTAACATGTATAATTGGCACAAAGTGGTGCTGGGTCTAGAGGGCTGTTCCAAGGCTGGAGTCAGCCCTGCTGGGCTAAAATTCATACTATATCAGCCCCAGAACAAGTAATCGACTCTTTTTGTGCTCCAATGCATTATCTGCCATATGGGAATTATACTCATTCTTACCTCCTAGGCTCTTCAGATGATTAAAAGAGACAATACCATATAAACTCTCAATCAGCTGCTGTTATTCTCCCAGATAAGACCTAGTCTTCATTCTCCAGTTGAAATCTACGTGAATATCTCTCTTTATACTCCAAGTCGGATACCATCTCCTATTTCTCCTCATGGGCTCTTCTTGTACAAATATTTGCATCAACAAAGAAACAAACTGACGATCTCCTGAAAGAAAGAATGAAATAGATTTACATTGTGTATATCCAGCAGAACACTTAGTAGTGCCCTGTAGATATTCCCACACTTCAATTACCTCCTTCAGTGGCACTCAGACCTCACCTGCACTTACTCCTTCCTCTGCTATATTGCTGAGCATTCAGATCAGACCCACACTCCATCCAAACATTGTGTACAAAAATGCTTCTAGGGGTTCAGCAAAACCACATTGAGTCCTCATTTCAAAGGCACATCGGTGGTCAATTTCAGGTTTGGGACACACATCAATAATTCTTTTTTACACAGCTAGAGCTGTCCACAAATAGAATTCTGATGAATGAAACTTTCTGTATTTAATTACACATGTGTGTTCTAATGCCCTACGTTGTGCTTTTATTTTTATTTTCCATTTCACCCAAATCTACCATTACCATTAGGCTCCTCATGCATGCATTCATTCATTAATGAATATTTATAAAGAGCACAGTGTGCTGCTCATAAAAATAGGCACTGGGAGTATAAAATGTAAAATGTGGTCCTGTCTGCAATGATAGACACACTGAGTTATTTCTCACCCACCAGGCCCAGCCATTTTCACACTTATCCTAGTGAAGTTCCCATTCTTCTCTGGCTCATAATGCATGGTCTTCTTTCCTGTCCATGGATGAGCAGTCCTAGTCATGAGGGTGTCACAACCACGTCTTTGTGTATCTGAATTCCTCTACCTAAGAGAAAATTTCAGGCCTAATATAATAATCAGGTCCACAGTTCTGGCCAGGTGAGTGGGGGTGTTTTGATTATAACGTTATTCCCGTATCAGTACAAAACTTGTGTGGCCATAGAGAGGTCAGACTTTAGAATCAATAAGAACTGATTTCAAACTGGATTTGAGGACCCCCAGCTTTTAATAGGTGAGCATTCTCTGCGAGCCTGTTTCTCTCTCTTTAAAGTGAGGACAGTAAGTCCCACATGGGAGGGTGGAGGGGAGAATCAGAGATCATACAGCTGGTCATCACATCTGGTTTGTGTTCCCAGGGGCACCAGACTGGGGTTTCTGAGCATGGATCCCACCATCCCAGCCTTGGGTACAGAACTGACACCAATGAATGGACATACGGAGCCTCCTTGCTACAAGCGTCCCTTGATCCTCACCGTGCTGACGTGCATCATCTCCCTTGTTGGGCTGACAGGAAACGCAGTTGTGCTCTGGCTCCTGGGCTTCCGCATGCGCAGGAACGCCTTCTCCACCTACATCCTCAACCTGGCCGCGGCAGACTTCCTCTTCCTCAGCAGCCACGTTATATATTCCCTGTTAAACTTCATCAATATCGTTCATCCCATTTCTAAATTCGTCTATCCTGTGATGATGCTTTCCTACTTTACAGGCCTGAGCATCCTGAGCGCCATCTGCACCGAGCGCTGCGTGTCCGTCCTGTGGCCCATCTGGTACCGCTGCCGCCGCCCCGCACACCTGTCAGCGGTCGTGTGCGTCCTGCTCTGGGCCCTGTCCCTGCTAAGGAGCATCCTGGAGTGGATGTTCTGTGACTTCCTATTTAGTGATGATGATTTTGTTTTGTGTCAAACATCAGATTTCATCACAGTCGCGTGGCTGATTTTTTTATTTGTGGTTCTCTGTGGGTCCAGCCTGGCCCTGCTGGTCAGAATCCGCTGTGGATCCCGGAAGATGCCGTTGACCAGGCTGTACGTGACCATCCTGCTCACAGTGCTGGTCTTCCTCCTCTGCGGCCTGCCCCTCGGCATTGTGTTTTTCCTATTTTTATGGATCCATGTGGATTCGGTTGTGTTACGTTGTTATGTTCGTCCAGTTTCCGTTTTCCTGTCCTCTCTTAACAGCAGTGCCAACCCCATCATTTACTTCTTCGTAGGCTCCTTTAGGCAGCGTCAAAATTGGAAGACCCTGAAGCTGGTTCTCCAGAGGGCTCTGCAGGACACGCCTGAGGTGGATGAAGGTGGAGGGCGGCTTCCTGAGGAAACTCTGGAGTTGTCGGGAAGCAGATTGGGCAGTGAGAGACAGCCTCTGCCCTGTCAGTCAGACGGGACTTGAGAGCAACACTGCCCTGCCACAATTCTATACATTTTTCTTAGCTTTCTACCTTAGAAATGTCTCAGTAGTAACTCAACGCCTTCAAATAGATGCTTATCTAACCTGACAGTTCCAGTTTTCACCCATGGAAAGTATTAACATACAGTACAATGTTTAGATTCTCTTTGATATTACCAGTACATTTTTTCCTGTTTTCTTACACCGAATCTTTCTTACTGAACACTTTTTCTGCAATTTTCATTGTAATAAAAGGAGTTCCTGTCCAAAACCTTAAAACTCTTCTTCATAGTCATTTCCTACCTGATTATAACGAGAAGGAAAATTCCTGATTAATACCTCACACTATTGTCCCCTGAAAATCACGTTCCCTTCTATGACGGGAGGCATTACTGCAGTTGGAAGCTCGATTCTGAGTAAGTGAGTTCTGCTGTCTCTATGATCCACTAAATTCTCATATATAGAGCAAAATAATGTCCTTAGCGACAAAATCTCCCTTCATAAACACAGTCTAGGAAATTGGTTTTATGAGAAGTCCTCTGCTGTCATTTGTTCATGGCATGGTGACACGTTGCCCTTGGTTTCTAGTAAAGACAACCATGGCCATTCCCCTGGAGAACTGGTAAGTGCTTATTTAGCTCTTCCTGGACTAATGGACCAGTGAGGAGCCCATAAATATGCCCCACCAGTTCCATTTTGACCATTGGAAACCTCAATATTGGTTTCAAAGTGGAAATTATCTCAAAAACCATTTCTTTTTGGTTACACATTGTTTCAGCTGCAGGAATAGCCATTAACATGAGAAGCAACACTGAAAACATCTGAACTTTCTATACTAATGTCAATTATAGTATGTGGGTAATAACTAACAGTTGGTATAGAATTATAATACATGCTGTGACATAGAGATGAAACCAGAGATACTGTGCTAAGGAATATAAGCCCGACCAAAGAACAACATTGCAAGTTCAAATATGAGTATTGCAACTAGGAAATTCATGAATGCAGAAAATAAATTAGAAGGATCCTGGTGCTGGATGATGGAGAGAATGAGTAGCCGTTATTGAATGAGACAGAATTTCTGTGTGAAATAATGAAGAGTTCTTAAAGAGGACAGTGGTAACAGTTACAAATTATTTTTGAACATACTTAATGACACTGAACTGTACACTTTAAATGGTTATAGTTGTAAAATATATGTTATGTAAATTTTACCACAATTAAAAACTTTTAATTATAAAAACAGGATCAGTACAAAATTCAGGACTATTCTCCACCAGTGGTTGTCCCTTCCACAGATAACTCAGGCAGACAGAAGAGACCCCCCAAGAGAAGATGTGATATCACAGTAGTCTCTGTGCTACTCATAGACAGTGAGGCTGCCCCTCAGATTCACCCTCACTGAGGGGAGCTGACACATGCGATTTGAGTATGCAGGAGGCACTGCAAAGTAGCTATGAAAGCAATAAAGAAGTCTATACTCTGGCTGGGCGCCCTGTCTCATGCCTGTAACCCCAGCACATTGGGAGGCCAAGGTGGGCGGATCACGAGGTCAGGAGTTCGAGACCAGCCTGACAAAGACGGCGAAACACTGTCTCTACTAAAAACACAAAAATTAGCTGGGTATGGTGGTGTGTGCCTGAGATTCCAGCTACTCAGGAGGCTGAGGCCGGAGAATCACTTGAACCCAGGAGGCAGAGGTTGTGGTGAGCCAAGATTGCACCACTGCACTCCAGGCTGGGTGATGGAGTGACAGAGTGAGATTCCATCTAAAAAAAAAAAAAAAAGACATATATGAGGCCAACAAACATATGAAAAAATGCTCATCATCACTGGTCATTAGAGAAATGCAAATCAAAACTACATTGAGATACCATCTCACTCCATTTAGAATGGTAATCATTAAAAAATCTGAACACAGCAGATGCTGGAGAGGATGTGGAGAAATAGGAACACTTTTACACTGTTTGTGGGAGTGTAAATTAGTTCAACCATTGTGGAAGACAGTGTGGCAATTCCTCAAGGACCTAGAAATAGAAATTCCATTTGACCCAGCAATCCTGTTACTGGGTATATATCCAAAGGATTATAAATCGTTCTATTATAAGGACACATGCACACGAATGTTCACTGCAGCACTTTTACAATAGCAAAGACTTGGAACCAACCCAATGCCCATTGATGATAGACTGTACAGGGAAAATGTGGCACATATACACCATGGAATATTATGCAGCCATAAAAGACGATTAATTCGTGTCCTTTGTAGGGAGATAGATGAACCTGGAAACCATCATTCTCGGCAAACTGACCCAAGAACAGAAAATCAAACACTGCATGTTCTCACTCATAGGAGGGTGTTGAACAATGAGAACACATGGTCAGAGGGAGGGGAGCATCACACACTGGGGTCTATAGGGGGGAACTAGGGGAGGGACAGCGGGGGTGGGGAGTTGGGGAGAGATAACATGGGGAGAAATGCCAGATATAGGTGATGGGGATGGAGGCAGCAAACCACATTGCCATGTATGTACCTATGCAACAATCCTGCATGTTCTCCACATGTACCCCAAAACCTAAAATGCAATAAAATATATATATATATATAAGTCTATACTCTTTCCATAGTCTAACCAAATTTATTGGTGGTGCCTATCACACTGTTCACAATGTTGAACTCAAGTCCCCAGAGTTCAGATCCTTTGCTCTTCCAGGCCCAGCACTCTGCTGATGCTGATCCAATCTGTCCACTCTCAGTTTCCAAATGGGTAGGATGTGGCTGTAGGTGAGGGTTTCCTATAGATCGGAGGAAGCAGGAAGGCAGTGTTTGCAGCCAATACTTCAGGTCAGGAGTTTTGATGTGATGTCTTTCATTCACACTGAGAGTTTTTGGGAGAGTCCACTCTGGGAGTCTGTGACATCAATTGTACTGTTTTGGCTAAAGATGTTGTCGATCATGAGGAGTTCTGTTGAGAATTTTCGCCTGGCAATTGAATCAAATAATTTTGTTCCTTACTTGAAAAACTTCTTATTTTGATGTCAGTGGCATTCTTTCTCTTTTGACAGAGGAAAACTTCAACTTCATGAGAGCTTAGATTCTGTCCCTGAAGCCCAATCTGAACTCACTTGAACTCACACGTTGCTCAATCTCAGCACTCATAACAGTGTACTTGAATTACTTTTCCTCACATCTTTCTCTTCAACTGCACTCCGAGGTCTTTTAGAATAGGGATCATGTCTTTGAATTTCTAGTGCAACAGATTAGATGTGGAATTTAGAAGATGTTTGGTAAATATTTTTCTTAAGTAGCTCCCACCTGAAAATCACAGAGTCATCGAGCATCTTGCAAAGCTGGCTCAGTCACCAGGTCTCACTGGAACTCCTATAGGCACCTCCCACTTAACAGAGTGTCTGCTGCAGTTCGTCATTCTGAGAACAGCTGTTCCCTTTCATTGCAGGTGTGCTCACTACCTCTGGGAAGAAGAATAGAGGGGATGCAGGAATCTGCTCCTGAGCTGCCTTCTTTCCAAAGTCAATGATATTATTTAATCTTGGTTTCATAAGGAAGAAGAGCATGGAGGACATCCAGGAGTGTTCTCCAGAAAATGAAAAAATGCATGAAAGTCTCTCTTGGTACTCGGGAGTTGCAATTCATGACTATATTTTAGGCATGAATTCAACAAACATTCAATCATAATTCATCAGGCACTGTGCTAATTCTACATAAAAGCAGACACCTTTCAAATAAGTCTCTCACTAATACATTCTATCTCTATAACCAATCCCTTCCTCTTCAGGGAGAAAATATACACTGATTTTGAGCAAATACTGAGCCTTCGTGGCCATTTACTGATGCTCCTGTACACCTGGGCACAAGGGCACTGAGTCATCAGCCTCACAAGAACGAATTGGATCTGTTTCCTATCCTGCTTTTGCCAATTAGGCTTCTCGATATAATTACCTAATTTATCAAAATGCAGCACAGATCAATGAAAAAGGAGTATGAAAGAAGAATTGCAGTTTCCCTAAAAACTAATCGGAATGCTTAAATGAACAATGAAAGCATGTTCCAAAATTACTGTTAGCTCTGTAGGTGTGAGTCTTCCAATGCCACAGATTAACACAAAAATGAGCAATATTGAATGATTTACTAAGACAGAATGCTATGCGTCTGATGCTAAGATCTACCCTTAAACTAATTCAAACTGCAAATCACTGACAATGATTGATAGATATGCTTTCAACCAGACAGAGTAGAATTCTATTTGCTGAACCCCACACAAACAAATGTTCCACAGTCTTGTTCTATTATAGTGAATGAATTATAGGTAAAATTGAAATATTCATGTTACAAATGAATCCATTTTTATAAATACTGATTAACAGACATTTTCAATTAATCTATCCACTTACATTCCCAAATATATCATTAAGGGAGCTTTTCATAGCAATATCTCTCACTTTTTCTACTGTTTAGTGTATAAATACATACCAAGTGTCTTCTATTCTCTAGCTTGCGTTCCAGACACTTGGGAGTCCAAGGAAACATATCCACATTCCCAGAGCTCACAGCCTGTGAAGGGCACTAGTGCAGGAAAGACTGCCTCCCAATGTGACACACGCTGTCCAAGCATTGTGTTTGTGGCTCAAGGGTGCTCACAGGAAAGGGTATCTAAAAATTCCAAGTTATCTTGCTGCCATCCTGAAGAGGAATGCCACACCCAAGCACCCAGGCAAAGCAGGAAAACATTGTTTTTATAATTTAGAGAATGCTCACCGGGTGGCTACTCATGCAAGCCAACAATCTCAGCAACAGTTTTATTATTGATGACATCACAAAACTAATAGGCTGAATCTTTCAACAACCCTCAGTCTATAGTCCAAACACCAACGCAAAATTTATGAAAAGATTTTCTAGAGACCCTGAAGGTTCTTAGGTCACAAGCATTGCAGAACTACCTACTACCATTACCCAGTGTTCTAGCAGAAGGAGCCCTTGCCTCCAGGCAAACACAATTCAGCATCTAGAAATCCCAGGATACATAGGGAAGCAGAATATGCAAGTGCTAGAATGGGAAGAACACCAGTTTAGAACACTGGTTTCAGGGATTTGGGATTCTCAAGCTGACTGCATGGCCAACATGGATCACATGCTCATTCCATGCAAACCAAGCAGAGAGTGAGGTTATGGGATTGCCGCAGTCTGTGCCAATGTGCATTTGTGCTTATATATCCTTTTTCAGAATATGTGGGTTAAGTGTGACTTTACCATAACCATGGACTGAAGATAGCCAGTGTTGTGATCCTGCAGCCTGAGAAATTCACGTGACTACACAATGACTATAATCACAATAAGCATATGTTCTTTTCATCTATGTGGCAGCCACCTAGAATCTGAAGAGACGACTGTAATGCTTGTTTTTTATAATGGTGTGGTATTAGTTGGGCACCATTATTGTGAATGTACCAGTGCTGGCTATAGATACAGAAGACATTTGCTTGCTGTTATCTAGCAGTGACAGAAGAGTATAGAAGAAGAATGCTCATGCCCATCATATTGGTCCAATTGTTCTGAAACCTTGCAGGATGCAAACACAAGGAAGAAGAGCAGAGACACAGCAGATCTCATTCCTAAGTGTGTAGGTAGAAGTGAGTGGATCATGGAAGGCTTCGTGTAATAGGTAGAATTTTAACTGATGACTACAACTGACACAGCATTATTATTATAATTATACCCTCTGTAAATTTTGCCAGTCACCTAAATTTTTGTATTGGGCAAGGAGAGGTAAATAGGATCTGGACAGATGGAAATGGGACAAGAGATAATTTACAGCAGTGTTAATAAAAGCATAGAGTATTTTAGGGAATGGTGAATAATTTATTCATGAGTTTTATTCCTTGTGCCACCCCATGCATTTGGTCATGGTGGCAAGATCCCTCTTAAGTAGAATCACAAGGCTGGAGTGCTCTGAATAATGAGCATTATCTTTTGTGGCCTTGAAGTGATAGGGATAATGTTAGTTTTGTGATATTCGTAGGCGTGAACACCACAATAACGTAAAGTACAGAGAGAGCCAGGCAGGTCAGGCCAACATGACAAGACACAAAGTCAATGCCCTGTTCTACTTATCCTCCTCATAAGGATATGTCCAGCTCTCCGGGGTCAGAAGACTGGATTAAAAAAAAAATGTGTGGGGTTTAGGGGAGAAGAAAGAAGCAATGGAATGCAGCCCCTTCTCTGGAGCATTTTTATCTGCAAAAGACCCACATTGGGAGTAGGGGAGATAGATAATCTTTGAATTAAATTCACCATTGTAATTGTCACATAAAAATTTAAATCTAAACTGTTCATAGCCTTAATATGGATGTCCAAGAATTCCTATTCAAATTCTATGTCACCTAGCGCCTCTTTGTAATATAATATCTATAGAGACTTGACATTTAGTTTAATACTCTTGTTTTAAATCCTGGCAAACATGAGAGAACAATACATATCAACCTCAGATGTTCTGAAGTTGAAGAAATTTGTCATTTCCATTTCAGGTGTGCAGGCACCCTTGCCTTCTTATCAAAGACATGTACAATTATTGGTGAGGGTAGAAATGCAGGATTCAGTCTTGAGTTGTATCTATAAAATTATATGTATTCATTTTTAAGAGTTATTGGAAACAAATATGATAAAAATGTAATATGTGCTTAATTTTGTGTTGGGTTGGTGAATGCAAATTAAATTGCCTTCTAGCCCATGTGTCCGATTTACAAACTTCCTTCTAGCATACCCTACGTCCTCATTCTTGGTGACTTTAATATCCATGGAGTTACTCCACACAATGAACCAGCCTTTCAGTTGTTTTTAAGTTTTTATTCAGAATTAATTGTAGACTATGAAGAAGTTACAAAACAGTATAGAGTTCCTGTATGCCCATCACCCAACCTATAGCAATACTGACTTTTTAATTGAATGAATTATCAAAACCAGGAAACTGACATTAGTATCATCTAATTATCTGCACTACAGATCTTTTCAGATCTCTCCAAATATCTACAGTACAATCTTACCAAATTTTACCAGTGTTTGCATGCACTCATTTTTGGAGTGAGCTATTTCTCTATGTTTCATTCTGTAACATTTTATCGCATGTGTAGATTCAATATACCCAGAATGGCATTGAATATAGAAGTGTTTCTTCACCACAGAAGAATTCCCTTGGGTTCCTCCTACTGTCACACACACAATATGCTTCTTCCCAAATCCCTCTAATCGCTGATCTTTTCTTCATCTGAATAATTTTGTCATTTCAAAAGTGTTACATAAATGGAATCATACAGTATCTAATCATTTGACTTTGGCTTTTTTCATTCAGCATAATATCTTCAAGATTCACACACGTTTTTGCAAGTAAGAATAAGTTATTGCTGATTTTTTTATACTACTGACTAGCGTTCCATTGTATGGATGTACTATGCTTTGTTTCATTATTCCTAAGTGGAAAGATATTGCTACTTTTTCTAATGTGACATTTAAAAATAAAGCAGCTATAAACATATGCATACAGATTATTTTTATTTTTACTTTAAGTTCTGGGATACATGTGCAGAACGTACAAGTTTCTTACACAAGTGTACACGTTCCATGGTGGTTTGCTGCACCTATTAACTCATCATCTAGGTTTTAAATCCCACATGCGTTAGGTATTTGTCAAAATCATCTCCTTCCCCTTGTCTCCCACCTGCCGACAGGCCCCAGTGTGTGATGTTCCCCTCCCTGTTCCATGTGTTCTCATTGTTCAACTCCCACTTATGAGTGAGAACATGTGGTGTTAATTTTCTATTCCTGTTGGTTTGCTGCAAATTATGGCTTCCAGCTTCATCCATGTCCCTCCAAAGGACTGAACCCACTCTCTTTTATGGCTACGTAGTATTCCATAGTGTATATGTGCCACATTTTCTTTCTCCAATTTATTAAATAGGAAATCCTTTCTCCATTGCTTGTTTTTGTCAGGTTTCTCAAAGATCAGGTGGTTGTAGATGTCTGGTGTTATTCTGAGGACTCTTTTCTAGTCCACTGGTCCATATATCTGTTTTGTTACCATGACCATGCTGTTTTGGTTACTGTAGCCTTGTAGTATAGTTTAAAGTCAGGTACTAAAATGCCTCCAACTTTGTCCTTTTTGCTTAGGATTGTCTTGGCTATACAAGCTATTTTTCTGTTTCATATGAAATTTAAAGTGTTTTTTTTTAATTCTATGAAGAAAGTCAATGGTGGCTTTATGGGAATAGCATTGAATCTATAAATTACTTTGGACAGTAAGGCCATTTTTACAATGTTGATTCTTCCTATCCATTAGCATGAAATTTTTTCTTTTGTTTGTGTCCTCTCCTCTTTCTTTGAGCAGTGGTTTGTAGTTCTCCTTGAAGAGGTCCTTCATGTCTCTTGTAAGTTGCATCCCTAGGTATTTTATTCTCTTTGTAGCAATTGTGAATGGTAGTTCATCATGATTTAGCTATCTGCTTGACTATTATTGATGTATAGGAATGCTGGTGATTATTGCATGTTGACTTTGTATCCTGAGACTTTGCTGAAGTTGCTTATCGGCTTAAGGAATTTTGAGGCTGAGATGATGGGGTTTTCTAAATCTACAATAGTGTTATCTGCAAACAGAGACAATATGACTTCCTCTCTTCCTATTTGAATACCTTTAATTGTTTTGTCTTGCCTGATTTCCCTGGCCAGATCTTCCAATATTATGTTGAATAGGAGTGTCAGGAGAGGACATCCTTGTCTCTTGCCACTGTTCAAAGGGATTGCTTCTAGCTTTTGCCCATTCAGTATGATGTTGGCTACGGGTATGCCATAAATAGCTCTTATTATCTTGCAATACATTCCATCAACACCTAGTTTATTGAGAGTTTTTAGCATGAAGAGATGTCGGATTTTACCAAAGGCCTTTTCTATATCTATTGAGATAATCATGTGGCTTTTGTCATTGGGTCTGTTTATGTGATGGGTTACATTTATTGATTTCCAAATGTTGAAGCAGCCTTGCATCTCAGGGATGAAGCCGACTTGATCGTGTTGGATAAGACTTCGATGTGCTGCTGGATTCAGTTTTGCACATGAGAGGGGTTGAATACAACACACCTATGGGTCTTGACACTTTATCCAATTTGCCAGTCTGTGTCTTTTAATTGGGACATTTAGCCCATTTATATTTAAGGTTAATATTGTTATGTGTAAATTTGATAATGTCTTCATGATGCTAGCTGGTTATTTTGCACATTAGTGGATGCAGTTTCTTCATGGTGTCATAGGTCTTTATATTTAAGCGTGTTTTTGCAGTGGCTGGTACTGGTTTTTCCTTTTCATATTTAGCGCATCCCCCAGGAGCTCTTGTAAGGCAGGCCTGGTGATGACAAAATCTCTCAGCATTTGCCTGTCAGGAAAGGGTTTTATTTCTTCTTTGCCTATGGAGCTTAAGCAAAGAAGTTTGGCTGGATGTGAAATTCTGAGTTGGGGTGGCTGGCATGATGGCCAAATAGGAACAGCTCCAGCCGGCAGCTCCCAGCAAGATCAGCACAGAATGCGGGTGATTTCTGCATTTCCATCTGAGGCACCCAGCTCATCTCATTGGGACTGGTTAGATAGCGGATGCAGCCCACAGGAGGACGAACTAAAGCAAGGTGTGATGCCGCCTCACCCTGGAAGTGCAAGGGGTTGGGGAATTCCATCTTCTAGCCAAGGGAAGCCATGAGAGACCGTGCCATGAGGAACAGTGCTCTCAGCCCAAATACTTTGCTTTTCCCACAGCCTTCACAACCTGCAGACCAGGAGACTCCCTTGGGTGCCTACACCACCAGGGCCCTGGGTTTCAAGCATAAAACTGGGCATCCATTTAAGCAGACACTGAGCTAGCTGCAGGAGTTTGTTTCTTTTTTTTAATGCCCCAGTGGCACCTGAAATGCCAGTGAGGCAGAACTGTTCACTCCCCTAAGAAGGGAGCTGAAGCCAGGGAGTCAGGTGGTCTAGCTCAGTGGATCCCACCCCCAGGGAGCCCAGCAAGCTAAGGTCCACTGGCTTAGAATTCTTGCTGCCAGCACAGCTGTCAGAAGTTGACCTGGGACACTTGAGCTTGGTGGGGGGAGGGGCATCCGTGATTACTAAGACTTGAGTAGGCAGTTTTTCCCTCACAGTGTGAACAAAGCCACCTGGGAATTCTGACTGGGCAGAGCCCACTGCAGCTCAGCAAAGCCACTGTAGCCAGACTGCCTCTTTAGATTCCTCCTCTCTGGACAGGGCATCCTTGACCAGTGATTATGATTTTGGGCAAGGTACTTCTCTCTGGGTGTCAGTTACTCCATCACTAAAATAGGTATATTAGAAAAGATCATCTCTAGAATGCCTTCCAGCCCTGGTGATTGTGGATATATGCAACTTCTGATCCTTGTACATGTTTCTCTGTCTCTTTTCCTCTTTCCCATAGGCCATGCTCAGGACCATTTGCACTTTGAGAATAAAAACCTTGAACCAGATTTCTTTGGAGTCCACTTGCAGGACCCAGAACAACTCCTAGCGGTATGGCTCCTGTCTGTCAAGGTGATGTCCAGAAACCTTAGCTGCTTTCACTGTGATGTACAAATCTCCCTGGGGCCCTGAGTCTCTGGCCAAAATCATTGTTACATATTCTTGCCATACCACAGTACTATTACTGTGAATTGATGAATCTTAGAATCTCTGGTTAGAAAAGAATATTGGAGGCCGTCTTTCCCAATAAAAGGTATGCTCCTAAAACAAGGACTTTGTTTTGTTTAAAACTGTATACTTGTCACTCTGAAAAGTTTCTGGAGCATAGTAAGTACTCAACAAATATTTGCTTGTTTGAATAAGTGAATCTAACCTTACCCCTTCATTTTATAGAAATCTTAAAAAGGACCCATGCAGAATCTGCTTCTACAAGTCTAGCAATTGAGAGCTGATTGTTCCTAAAATCACCCATTCCATCGTTTCACTGAGAAGCCGGTATAACTAGAGGAGGGCAGTGTTGAACTCCATATATCCTCTACCCCAGCACCAAGTCAAGAACTGAGGGGCAGGGGTGGCATGCCAAATGAGCAAAAGTCATCTCTGAAAGGGAAAATGCAAGACTCAGACACAATAGCCTTCCAAGTTGTAGACTGCATTTTACCTTATAGTATATCTAGGTCCATTCTTATCCTCACCTGTGGGTTAGACAGAAGCAGGATTTATTAAATTCGGTATGTAATGGCCAAGGCGTTTTGCAATTTTTACATATATCACCAGAGGGCGCACTTGTTGTTTAAATCATCACATACCTGCTTCCAGGGACTTGCAGAATCTGAGATGCGGGACTTGAATAATAAATAATCAGACATTTAGGTCCTGTCACTGGCCCTTTCTACAACAAAGTTATGATACCAATAGAAATATTACCGAACAAAGCCAATTCTCAGGGAACATCACAACTAGTAAGAACGGTGAAGAGGAAGCCCTCCTTTACCACTTACTAGAAAGCCAGCAGAGAGCCAAAGGCCACAGACGTGGAGCTGAGTATTATGAGTATTATGGCTTCTCGATGAAGGGGTCCCAGGGCCTTGCTCACCCAGACTCAGAGTCATAGAGAAGTTACCTGCAGGCGCTACCTCACTCTCTACATCTCTGGCAGTCTCCTTATGAACTGTCAGGGCTAGAAGAAGCTTCAAGGTTATCAGCCATTCCTCCACTCTTCTATTTTACACATGGGGAAACTGAGGCCCAGAGAAAACTTAATAATTACTTGCCCAACATCAAATGACTATCTAGTCGCAAAGTCTGGAATTAAACCCGGGATATTATTTCACCATTTAATTGTTTGGCTTGTTGATACCCTTTGGGTTCAGGACAACCTAAACTCTATTGATGACTAAGACTCGTCTTTGTAGAAGGGGTTATTTATTGAGTGTGATATCTTCACTCAAAAGAGGGAGAAGGGGTGGGATATGGAGGGAGGAAGGAAGGGAGGCAGGGAGGGAGGGAAGGAGGGAAGAAGGAAAGGAAGGAGGGAGGAAGGGAGGGAGGGAGGGAAAATATGAGTGTTTTCTGATGGCCTTGTATCCAGGCAGCTTCTGTTGCTGCTCTGTCTTCCTAGCAACTGCAGCTATGCCGCATTGTTTGAAGTATTCATTTTGTTCAAAGATGAAGGATAAACTCCCAAAACAAAGGACATTTTTTCTAAGGACTGAGATAAATTATAATTCAAGGACAAAAGAGTCAAGGGTGAGCAATCCCTCAAAAACCATCTGCAGAACAATTAAGCATTGTCAATAGCACAACTCATTTCTGAAGTGCAGACTCAGAGAGCCTTGGAAGCCAGAACTAGAGAGGTCCTTGGAATCATCATACGCAGATTACTCACTTTGCAAATAAAGAATGCATGGTTCAGAGGGGAAGGGACAAGATCATAACTTAAATGCTTGCAAGAGCCAAGGAAATTAAGCAAGCCAGAGTCAGATAGGAGATACTTTCGATATATTACAGGAAATGTGTGACTTTCTCCTTTAAGAAAAATAACAGAGCAAACATTTGACAAATGGCAAATGGCACATGCCCTCAGTGATGGAGACAAGAATGGGCACTGTGGCAACCTGGGCTTGCTCTGCCTCAGAGGAGCAACTGCTATCCAGCTCCATTTGGTCACTGTCATGTAGAGATGTGAGCCTGAAGTTGCCAGATTTTCTGTTATTTTTTAAAATATGAGATTTATACTTCAAATGCCCCAATTTTTTCTATGGTGGCCACCAATTTGAATTCATTGCAGGCCAAACAGGGCCCAACTAGAGTCTGGATTCAGCCCCATGTTTGTAATCTGTGTCTTCTGGCTCAGGGAACTATGGGATGACAGGGAAGGGGCCCTCTAGGAAACCCTGGACTTGGGTTTCAGCTCAGTCATCCACTTGGCTTGTGACCTCCAGAAGCCTCTTCTCTCTGGCTTCTGTTTTCTCACCTCTACTGTGGGAGGGATGAAGCAGGGGATCTGTATGGTTTGATCTAACAGTCTCTGAGTTTCTGACATCCTCTGCAGATGGAGACTCTAAATTAGCCAGGTACTGTGGGAAAATAATAAGATCTAGAGACAAAAGGTCCAGCAAACTCCTTTATCTCTCCATGTCCCTATCCTACTGTAACTTCAAACTCCACATTTCTAAAACCGAGCTGATCTTATTGTCTCCCCAAATGGCTCCTCTGCTAGTCTTCCTGCAGCAGATGGCGCCACCCCCCACCCAGTCGCCAAACTCAAAAACCTTGCTTTCATCCTCAACTTCTCCCTCCCCCTCTACCGTCATCCAGTCAGTAAGTCCTGCGGATTCCATTTCTTACCTCTACTCTCTTCACTTCATCTCCTGCACCATCCTCCTAAGCCAGGCAACCGTGACTTTTCACTGGAATCACTGCATCAGCCCCTGACTCTCCCTCTCTTCATTCTTAGCCCCCTCCAGTCCATTCTTCATGTTGCAGTCAAAGTTGCCTTTTTAACATTATGAGAAAAATATATCTTCATGTGGAATGTAAGGGGTGCAAGTGCAATTTTGTTATATGGCTCTATGGCGTAGTGGCGGTGAAGTCTGGGCTTCTAGAGTATCCATCGCCCGAATAATGTACACTGTACTTACTAAGTAATTTCACATCCTCCACCTTCTCCCACCCCCTTCACCCTTTCAAGTGTCCAGTGTCTATCACTCCACACTCAACATCCATGTGTACACATTATTTAGCTCCCACTTACAAATGAGAACATGTGGTATTTGTCTTTCTGTTTCTGAGTTGTTTCACTTAAGATAATGGCCCCCATTCAGTTCTATTCATTTTGCTGCAAAATAACTAAAGTGGACCCCTATCTCTCACCATATATAAACATTAATTCAAAATGGATAAAAACCTGTAATCCCAGTGCTTTGGGGGACCAAGGTAAGAGGATCACTTGAGCTCAGGAGTTCAAGACCAGCTTAAACAACATAGCAAGACCTCATCTCTACAAAAAAAAAAAATCAAATAAAATAACAGTTAGCTGAGTATAGTGGTGCACACCTGCATCCTAGCTACTTGGGAGGCTGAGGCAGGAGGATTGCTTGAGCTCAAGCATCTAAGGCTGCAGTGAGCTGTGATTGCACCGCTGTACTCCAGCCTGAGTGATACAGTGAGACCCTGTCTCTTAAAAAAAGAATTAAAGACTTAAATGTAAGACCTGAAACTATTAAAATACTAGAAGAGACCCTAGGAAAACTCTCCCTTCTGGGCATTGGTCTGGGCAAAGAGCTGTCTTTACAAAACACAGGTTTCCAGCTTACTATCTTTCGGTGGTTGCCCTCAAGATAAAATCCAGACTCCTTAGCATGAATCTTTGTTTTTTCTGGCCTTTGCTCATACTCTAGCCTTTTCTCTTACCAGTCCCCTGGAGATGGTGAACTTCTGGAGAGAAGAAATACAGCTTATTCACTAGCGAGTTCCCAGAACCTAGCACAGTATCTGGCCCCTGAAAGCCACACACCATTTGACAAATGAATGAAATGAATGAATGATTGAGTGAATCTATGAATCTAAGGACTCTACCATTTACTAGGTACGTGACCCTGGAGTGCACATGCTCACTTTCTCTACCTGTAAGAGACCCGGTAAGGAGCAACTTAGACAAGAGGTATTATGAGCCTTAGAACTTGTAGAAGTAGAATTAAACATTAGTTGCTACATACCCTCTCTGTGCTTCAGTTTCCTGACTCAGTACCTATCTCAGTACCTGCCTCATAGCCATAAAGGATGAATTACATGAGTCCACATGTTTTGAACAGCACCTGGCATATAGTAAGTAGTTACTAAACAAATAAATGTTTATTTGTAATGATGGTAATGATGACAGTGATGACTGATCTTTACAACCCTCTGAGATGCCAGGTGTAGTGCACATTTGCTCCTTTGGGGCTGCTTTTTTGGTAACGGCCTCTTGATTTCCTTTTGGATGACGCCTCAGGTGAAGTTTCGATATGACATCAACTAGGATGTGCCCTCCCTAGTCAATGGGGTGAGGCCACAATTGGAACTCAGCCAACATTCTGAGTGGTAGGAAGGGAGAAGAAAAGTTAGCTTCTCATACCTCCTTGTGGTGACATCTGGATGTGACTGTGGAGATGTTCCTAACCCTGCAAACTTCTGGAGCTTCCAGACATCTGCCTTTCCAAACCTGGTTCTTCAGCCTCCTGTTTCATTCATGAGCCTCCCTGTGGCCTACCAATAAATTCCCCTTTGCCTACATCAGCCAAGGGTCCTTTCTGTGGCTTGTTGCCAGAGATCCCTGACCATGCTCCAGGGTCAGGAGACTGTTCAGTCATTAACTCACTGTGTGACCCCAGACAAGGGTTTCTCCTCCCCGTGCCTCAGTATCCCCCTCCTAAAGTTGGGGTCCTTGGTCAGGCTAGTTGTTTCCAACCCTGGCCAATCAACAGAATCATCTGGGGAACTTACTTTACTTTAACATTGAGCCTCACCTTGATCCCGCTGAATTAAATTTTTCAGAGGAAGGAGCTTCAAAATCCATACTTTTTTGTGGGGGAAAATGAGTCTCACTCTATCACCCAAGCTGGAGTGCAGTGGCTCAATCTTGGTTCACTGCAACCTCTGCCTCCTAAGCTCAAGCAATTCTCGTGTCTCAGCCTGCCAAGTAGCTGGGATTACAGGCACCTGCCACGACGCCCGGCTGATTATTTGGATTTTTAGTAGAGATGGGTTTCACCATGTTGGCCAGGATGGTCTCAAACTCGTGACCTCAAGTGATCCACCCGCCTCAGCCTCCCAAAGTGCTGGAATTACAGATGTGAGCCACTGTGCCCAGCCCAGAATCCATACTTTTTAATAGTTCACCCAGATGATTCTGAGATACAGCTGGGAAGCACGGGGCTCCTCTCCTACTCCATCACTCACTCTGTTATCCTGCTATGCCTAGAAGAGGAAGTTCTGCCCAAGAAACCCTTCCCCTACTCTGAGTGGGTCATTACCTCTTATAATTCGAGTCTCTGTTCAGATGGTATCTCCTCCAAAAGACCTTCTCCAAACACCCAATTGAAAGTGGCAGCTCTCCACCTTCACTCTCCATCACCCACCTTCTTTTTGTTTTCTTCATTGTACTTACCGTTGTCTGAAATTATCCTTTTACCTGTTATTTTAACCTGGTTTATTGCCAGTGTGTTCCCACCAGAATGTGAGTTCCATGATAGCAGGGAAGCTGACTGTCTTGTTCTCTACTACATAACCAGTTTTCGAAACAGTACCGGCTCAGAGTAGGCTCTCAATAAAATATCTGTTAAATAATTTGCTTTGCAAGATCTCAGAACCATGACCACAGAGAAAACAAAGCTATGATTCTCACTCCTCCTGAACAAGTGTTTCTAATGTTTCTTCCTGGGATCAGCAGCCAGGTGACCTTGTCCTTCACCTTGAGCTGACAGACTGGTATCTGTAGCCCCCAGGGGCTTGTCCCAGATCTGTGGCCAGCCCCTACAGAAAGATCAAACCACACTGCACCAGCCCCCAACACACACACACAAACACACACACACACACACACACACACACACACACACACACACACCAGCAAATGGTCTCAGCTAAGGTTCTCCTTTGAGACACCTTGCTGATGTCCTTGCTTTTTACTCTTCAGGCTTGCAGCCAGGAAATACAACTCTGGAGATGCACTCTTAGGAGCACCAGGATGTCATCTCTCTTTAAATCAGTTGTTTCACAAAAAAGTTCTGCTCTTTATTTTCCCATCTCCATCCCCATAGCATCTGCTCTAAATCCCAAGTCCTTGAGATATGGCACTTGGGCACTATTCCTAGACACCTAAAAGGATTACCTTTGCTGATTTAAGAAAGGGGATAATATACAGCTTTTGCTGAGAGATCCCACCACAATTAGGTTCATGAATTTCCATTTGCTCATTTGCTCTAACGATGACACTAAGGTCCCTGGCTGCATAAACCCTAAAGGTGTAGCATCAGAAAAACCTCCTGAAGACTTGCTCTTACAGATAAGTGCTAAAACTAGCTCCCATTTTTTATGGAAGTGAGTAGGGAAAAAGGAGAAAAGAAAGAAGGAGGGAAGGGAAAGAAAGTATGAGTTTTCAAAAAAAGAAAGTGATGTAATTTGCTACTTCAGATATACTAATCTGTTTCTTCCCCTCTGAGATAATTATTTCAGCATTCAACAAAAATTTATTGAGTATCTACTATGTACCAGGCATTGTCCTGGACACTTAAGATATATCATCAATGAGCCAAACACATGAAAATGCCTGCCCTGTGGACCTTGTACTCCAATGGAAAAAAACGGATATTTAAAGGGTGAACATATGAAATAGATAAACTCCCTAATCTATAGCTCATAAACAAATGTATCAATATAGAATATCATATATGTCACAAGAAATACGTAAAATATGAGATAGATATATATTATAACATAGTTTTTTTTATTGTACTTTAGGTTCTGGGGTACATGTGCAGATCATGCAAGATTGTTGCATAGGTACACACATGGCAATGTGGTTTGCTGTCTCCATCCCCCCATCACCTACATCTGGCATTTCTCCCCATGTTATCCCTCCCCGACCTCCCCACTCCCCGCTGTCCCTCCCTTGGCCCCCCCAACAGACCCCAGTGTGTGATGCTCCCCTCCCTGTGTCCATGTGTTCTCATTGTTCAAAACCTGCCTGTGAGTGAGAAAATGAGGTATTTGATTTTCTGTTCTTGTGTCAATTTGCTGAGAATGATGGTTTCCATGTTCATCCATGTCCCTACAAAGGACACAAACTCATCATTTTTTATGGCTGCATAGTATTCCTTGGTATATATGTGCCAAATTTTCCTTGTCCAGTCTATCATCAATGGGCATTTGGGTTGGTTCCAAGTCTTTGCTATTGTAAACAGTGTCGCTATGAACATACATGTGCATGTGTCTTTATAATAGAATGATTTATAATCCTTTGGATATATACCCAGTAATGGGATTGCTGGGTCAAATGGAATTTCTATTTCTAGGTCCTTGAGGAATCACCACACTGTCTTCCACAATGGTTGAACTAATTTATAGTCCCACCAGCAGTGTAAAAGTGTTCCTATTTCTCCACATCCTCTCCAGCATCTGTTGTCTCCAGATTTTTTAATGATTGCCATTCTAACTGGTGTGAGGTGGTATCTCAATGTGGTTTTGATTTGCATTTCTCTAACAGTGATGATGAGCATTTTTTCATATTTTGTTGGCCTTATATATGTCTTCTTTTGAAAAGTGTCTGTTCATATCCTTCTCCTACTTTTGGATGGGTTTGTTTTTTTTCTTGTAAATCTGTTTTAGTTCTTTGTAGATTCTGGATATTAGCCCTTTGTCAGATGGGTAGAAAATGCAAAAAATTTTTCCAATTCTGTTGGTTGCCAGTTCACTCTAATGACTGTTTCTTTTGCTGTACAGAAGCTATGGAGTTTAATTAGATCCCATTCGTCTATTTTGGCTTTTGTTGTTGTTGCTTTTGGTGTTTTAGTCATGAAGTCCTTGCCTATGCCTATGTCCTGAATGGATTTGCCTAGGTTTTCTTCTAGGGTTTTTATGGTGTTAGGTCTTATGTTTAAGTTTTCGATCCATCTGGAGTTAATTTCATATAACATAGTTTATAAAGAATTTATCCAGTACTTTAAAAGGTAAAATGTGTCATTATAAAAGAAAAGATAAGGAGAGACTGGGACTCCTGAAGGGAGCAGGCAGAGGAAGGCTATGACGTATTAGGCAGAGGTCAGGGGAGGCCTCCCTGAGAAAATGACACTGGAGCAAAACCTTGAAGGATATAAGGGCATTCGTTCTATGTAGCAGATTGCTTCTTCTTGGCAACCCAAGATGATCAGAACCAAATTTGAGGTTCGAGCACAGTACTCTAGAGGCCCCTGTGGTCTGTGTATTTGTAGTCCTTTGTCCCTTGGAGAGGCAGGATAGGACAGTGGTTAAGGGCATCGGTTTCACTGTCAACCTGGATTCAAATACTGCCTCTACCACTTACCAGCTCCATGACTTAGGGCATCATATTTCATTTCTCTAAGCCTCAGAGAAATGCCTTCCTGTGTTTCAAGATGAAGACAATGATAGTACTTACCTCACATGGCTCTTTGAAGGGTTAAATTAAATAATGTACACAAATTCTTTTGCACACAGAAATAAACTCGATAAAAACCAGCTGTGATTATTGAGCCTTGGTCGTGTCACTCAGCATTTATTTACATTTTCCTTGGTCCTGATTCTTTATCTTCATTGATATTTTAACATTGTTTTATGGATCCTGCTCCTGTGGTAAGCTACTTCAAATCCTTCATGGATTGCAATAAGTTATAAATAAGTAAGCAAATAAATAAAAACCTTGATAGGGGACATTTTCACTGAAGCAAAGCATTTCATTACCAAGACAGTGAATTGCAAGTGAGGCCAAAAGCAGGAAGGATGGACTCTAATCTCTAACAGTCCATCAAGAACCACTAGTAAAACATTCTCTGGTTTCTCGATCATCTTTTTCTCCCCGTCTCCTCTTTCTTAAATCCCTCTTCTTCCCTCCATCAAGAGAGGGTAAAGTCACACAAAATAACCCAAGAAGCCTCCTAGGTCATCACAACCTCACAACTATTTCATTGCCATGGGCCTCATAGAACTCTTCTTCCTCATCAGAGAAGAGAAAGGAGATCAAAGAGGTCACTTTCCATGGATTGACAGGGTGCTGGTTAAGTGAACAGAGTCAGACATAAGCTAGAATCTTGTTTAGTGAGCTCTGTGACCTTGGGAAGGCCCCTGGACCTTTCTGTGCCTCCTCTTCCTCCTTGGTAATAGCAGTCCCTTCTAAGATGCTTTGGCAGATCAAAGGAAAGAATGCAGGGAAGCAACGTGGACAGCTGATTTTCAAAGCCCTCGATAAATGCGAGATTTCCTTCCTGAACTGCAACCTGGGGTAACGCTCTTCAATAAGAGGGTGTGTAGGGTGGAAACAGGGTGAGGAGACTGGTTTAGGTGCACCCCTATCCAATAGAAACGCAATACAAGAAACAAAAGGAGAAAGATCTTTGTGTTGTTGTCCTGCTACTTTCCAGAGGTATCGTCACACTTCTTCCTTGCCATAGCCCTTTGAGATGGGCATTATTATACACATGCGACAGCTGGGGATGGGCTTTGAACCCAGAGCACATAGCTAGGAATGTTTACAAGGCAGCTCTAGCTTTCCAAAGTTGCCTTTACAATGGGCAGGGACAGCCATTAACCTCCACCACAGGACATCAGAGGCAACATTGACAGGAAGCTGTGAGGTCCCAGCCCACTAGAGTTCCATGGCTCTGTGACCCCTGAGCTGGGGACATCAAGAGTCTGCGCCAGGCTGATGCTGCTGAAGCTCTCTAAGCCTTACTTCCTCCCTTGCCTTCCATCAGCCCAAAGGGCTTTTATGTTAAGGCATCCCTGCTTCTGTGACCATGGGCTATGGAACTGGCTAGATCTGAATTTGAAACACTCACTTCTTAAGTGATCGTAAGAAACTGACTTATGCTTCTGCTTCCTCTTCTGAAATTGGGAATGTCAAAAGGCCCACCTCCCACAGATGCCATAAAGATTCAATAGAGCAGTGCCTTGAGAAAACACAAAACAGTACCTAGCACATACTAAAGTGCCCGTGTATAGTAGCTGCTATTGCTACATGGATGCAGCCTGGAGAAATCAGACTCATGCTGAACCATGGTGATGATACTCTGGGGGTGGGGAGCAGGTCCTGGCACACAGGCTGACCTATCTACGCACACTTCCATACAACTCAAGCAGTATGGCCTTTTTACCCAACATATAATCCTCCCCCATTCCACAGGAAACTCCGTGAGGGCAACACAGGGACCTAGCTGGGTCTAGGTCTCTAGGCCTTTTCCCAGGAGAAAAAAAAAAAAAAAGACCAATCAAGGCCCAGCCTAGGGCCTCCCGGTCAGTGCCCTTGATCCACAAACATGTACTGATAGGCCCTCCTGTGCTGGGAACTGGGGAGAAGGAAGACACCCCGCCCGACTTTCCAGGAGTTCAAAGTGCACCTGGAGAAAAATACAAAGAACCACTACCACAGTAGACAGAAAGTAATGAAGGCTGAGTGTCCCTGAGAATATCGGGAGAAGCAGGTGATATTTAAGCTGGACCTAAAAATTAGTCAAGACATGGAAGGATGGCATTTCAGACTGAACAGACAATGTGAACAAAGGCCTAGAGATGGGAAAACGCAGGGTTTGTTGAAAGAAGAGTTGTGAGGTGAGGCTGAAGGACTGGAATGGGAGGGGACTGAGGTGGGAGCTGGCAATGAGGCCAGTGAGCCTCAGGGGCAGGGAACAGAAATAAAAGTCATAGCTGCCATGGAGAAAATGAGAAGGGAGGGCCAGCAACTTTTAAACAGAATAGTCACAGCACGTCTCTTAGAAGTGACACGTTGAGGCTGGGTGCAGTGGCTCATGCCTGTAATCCCAGCACTTTGAGAGGCTGAGGTGGGCAGATCACCAGGTCAGGAGTTCAAGACCAGCCTGGCCAACATGGTGAAACCCCGTCTCTACTAAAAATACAAAAATTAGCTGGGCATGGTGGTGGGCACCTGTAATTCCAGCTACTCGGGAGGCTGACACAGGAGAATCACTTGAACCTGGGAGGCAGAGGTTGCAGTGAGCCAAGGGGGCAACCATTGCACTCCAGCCTGGGCAACGGAGCAAGGCTCCATCTGAGAAAAAAAGAAGAAGAAGAAGAAATGACACATTGAGGAGGTAAAGGAGTAACCATGTGACTGTCAGGGGGAAGAATTTCCAGGCAGACAGACCAGCAGTGCAAAGGTCCTGAGGCCACAGGGCTGCCAGGCCGGTTATGCATTTAAAAGGCCAGTGTTACTGGAGCGTGGGAGAAGGGAGAGGGTGGTAGAAAGAGAGGTTAAAGAGTTAAAAGGGAGCCAGCTCCTGAAGGGCCTTGCAGGTCATGATAGGCCTTTAGCTTTCCTTTGGATGAAATGGAGTGCTAGTGCAGGATTTCCAGTAAAGGAAGGACGTGCTCTGACTTAAAGGATCGCTCTGACTGCTATGTGGAGAATCAGCTGCAAGGGGCCAAGGGTGGAAGCTGGGAGACCAGTAAAGAGGCAATTACGGAAATCCCAGAGGAAAGGGAGGATGGTGGCTGGAACCAGGGCGGTAGCTTTGTGGTGGCTCGCCTCTGATTCCCAGTGTAAAAATGGACTTTAGGATCCCTGCCCTGTGTGCAACCCGCAGCCTCAAGCCCGCCCCCATGGGGATGGAAAGTCGGGAACCTCCGGCCAGCGCGGTAGCAGCGTGGAGAATACGGGATTGTGGGGGGATTGTGTGGGATTGTGGGGCTCATGGGCAGCTACCTGCGCGTCCGGGTCCCTGGTGCCCACGAGAAAACCAAGACAGGTGCGTGCCCCGCGCCGCACGTCAGGAGGGCAAGAATCCGTGGAGGGAGGGGCTGTCCACTCACTCTCGCTCCCCAGAGGCTGAACAGGGAGAATCAGGAAGAGGGATGCCGCCTCGGAGTCCTAGAACCGGTCCTGGGCACCCGGCATTTTGTGCGCGCCGATATGCGACCGCTCCGCTGCAGGTGTTGGTATCACGCGGGGTGAGCCACAGCATGCCCCAGTGAGCCGACCCCCGCCCAACTCTGCTCCCTTTGTCTCGCTGGCCCCTAATCCCTCTGTCTGCCTGTCTGTCCTGTCCCAGGTTCAGCGCGCACGGCCCTGCTGGGGTCCCTCTGGCTGTCGCCGTAGCCGCGCGGCCCCACCCGGGGCTCCCCAGAGGAGAAAAATCATGAATGAAATGGATGCGATACTCCCACTCCTCCACCCTCCCCGTCCAGGCAACCTTGGCGTTGGGGAGACGCCTGCTGGGACTCCGCGCAGAGTTGCTCGGAAGAAGGAGGCACCTGAGATGGGGTCAGGGGTTAAGGGTCTGGGATCCGGCCCCCTTCGGGCCCCAGGAGCAGCCGGATCTCCCGGTTCCCCGCCCCGCCAGCCCCGCCAGCCCTGCGCAATTCCCGGGAAGCGGCGCAAGCCCGCCCGGGGGCGGGGCGGAGCCGGGGCTGCGGGGTGCCAAATCCACCCGGCGGCTGCGCCGGCGACTCCGCAGCTGAAGCGCATTTGGTGAGGCGGTCGGGCAAGGGAGCGCGCACGGAGCGCGGGACGGAGCGCCGGGCGGACGGACCTAAGGACGGACGCCCCCGCACACGCAGACGCACTGAGCTCGGCGCGGCCCCCGTCGCACACACACTGGCACAGACACAGGCAGGGACACACGCAGACACACGCACACTCGCGCGCGCACATCCTCCCGCCAGCCTGCCCGCCCGCTCATCTGCGCTCGGAGCCCGCTCTGGCCGGTAAGTGCGGCGCCTCGGTCGGCGCCTTTGTGTGCGGAGCTGGAAGGTGGAGGGCGCGGGTCCCTCCTGAGGCGACCCCGCAGCTGACACCTTCTCCAGCCCTCCGGGCCGAGGAGCCGGCGCCCGCCCCCGCCACGCCCCCGTGGGGCTCCGGGCGCCCCCAGATTGGGGGAGGGGTCCACCAAACAGAGGAGGGGGCTCGGAGCTTGGTAACCGGGATGGAGCGGCAGCCACTCCCCACGAAGCCGGTGCGCGGTTCCGGGGAGGAATTGGAATAGTGGTTTGGGATCTGAGCCCCTGCGGCCGGCGGAGGCTGGTGCGCGGCTCTGGGCTGCATCGCCTCTCCAGAGCCTGAAGCCCCTGAGGGAGGTTGGACATCGCCGGTAGCCTGCTGATCTCTAAACCGCGGCTCCCAGCCTTCCCATCGCTTTGCCTCCACCGACCCTTTAGCTTTAGCCTCCCGCGTCCCACCCTCCCCCGGAATAAAAGCTTAGCGCGCTCCCTTCCCCCAGCATGCCGCTTGTTTCTGGATGAGGCACAGGCTCCTGCAAAACCAGAGATTGCCCGGGTCAGAGCCTTGGGAGGGCTTGCCTTATCAAGGATCACAGGGCTTAGAAGGTCAGGGCGAGATGAATCTTGGGAACTTATTCAAACCCTTCATTTTACAGATAGGGAAACTGAGGCCCAGTAAGGTGGCTTTACCAAGGTCACCTGAGAGTTAGTGTGGTGAAGCTTGCATTAGAATTTAGGGTCCCTGGGTTTCATATTCATGGCCCCCTCCTACACAACTAGATCCTACCCCCATTGAAGCCCCAGAACCCCAGAATTCACCTGAGTGTACCACGAAAGTCTAATTCCAGACCTGCCCCACTTGGAGAGGCAGGTGCCATTCATTTGCTACCATCCCTACTGTGCCACAAAAAAAAAAAAAGGGAGAGGGGAGGAGGATTGAATTTGCTTCATTCAATCTCAAAGGAGAGCTCTCATGTCTCTTATGCAAACACTCAAACACTCCGGATTTGGGATTCCTTTTGGGGGAATGAAGAAGCCCTGGACCTGAGATCACATTCCCAGGTGTTAGTCCTGATCCACCCAGGACACACTGAGCCTGAGTATCCTCAGTTAGACTAGGTGATGTGGCATCCCAGGATTTGTCCTCTTCTCTACTATGTCCTGACTGCATGCCCTCCCAGTCACCCTTCCCTCCCCTTTAAGAGCCCAGGTCTTCTACTTCAACCAGGCCCCTTTCATCATCTCTTTGCGGAGGTCCCCACCTCTTTCTCCTTGGGGCTTGTTAAGGGCAGTCTCTTGGTGCTGCTGACAAAGCTTCTGGGGAAGCTTGAGTTACAGTCACCCCAGGTTCGGGTGGTTTCTCAGCACAAGGCTCCCTCAAGGGCAGCCGGCTGTCCCCAGAGCTGAGCCTGATGCTGAGAGGGTGCCCCGAGAGGTGTGTTGAAGGAGTACAAGCATAGATGGATGGTGAAGGGATGGAGTCAAGTCACCTTGGAGGAGACTCGGGATAGAATAGTTGGCAAGGAGGGCAGTGTTCAGTCTCTAGGGACCTGATGTTCTGGTCTCAAGAACTTCCTTTTTAAAATTATTTTATTTCCATTGGGCTTTTGGGGAACAGGTGGTATTCGGTTACATGAGAAGTTCTTTAGTGGTGATTTGTGAGAATTTGGTGCACCCATCACCCAAGCAGTATACACTGAACCCAATTTGTAGTCTTTTATCCCTCACCCCTCCCTCCTTTTCCCCAGTCCCCAAAGTCCATTGTGTCGTTCTTATGCCTTTGCATCCTCATAGCTTAGCTCCCACTAATGAGTGAGAACATACGATGTTTGGTTTTCAATTCCTGAGTTACTTCACTTAGAATCATAGTCTCCAATTCCATCCAGAACTTCCTTTTTGAGTGGGGTGAGCAGATAATCATGGAGCTGAGCCAGGGTGGCCAATTAGCGGAACTTCAGGGGCTGCTACTGACAATGTAGTCCATATAGATGGCGTTGTGCTCCAAGAAGCACTGTTTACACAGACTTCATAATGAATGGTGGCCCTGGGGTTTTGCCATGTAGAAGTTTCTACCTTGAGAGTGAAGAGATCTGGATTCCAGGCCCAGTGTCTTCCTTACTGGCTGTACAATGTTGGTATATAACCCTCTGGGGTCTCAATTTCTCCATCCAAAAAATAACATCGTTGCATTGATGATGTTATGAACTATGTGGCAGTGGGGCGGGGGGACCGCTTATTTATATAACTGCTATGGGCTTCTTTTGCTCTGTGAAGGAATAATTTCTGACTCAAGGATAATGTATGTAGAGTACTTAGTACAGTGCCTGGCATGTAGAAAATGCTCAGGAATTGGTAGCTAGTAATTCCACTAGGACCCAGCTTTGTGGATGTACCTATACTTTTTCCTTTCTTCACATCATCCAAGCACATGGGATTCTTAAGGCCTCAAAGTACTCCCCCCTCAAAAAAATCCTTTCCTCACTGACCTATTCCTGGACTTAGGGCTCAACCAGCATAAAACATCCATGAAAACTCCCTGGGAGGAGCAACTGTTTATTCAAAGTATTATATGTTAGCATGATAGAATTTCATAATTAATTTGTATATAGTGTCAAAAGCTTTTCCTATACTCTGTCACTTACTCCTCGTAACACATCCATGACATCAACAGTGTTATCCCCATTTTACAGATAGAGAAATTAAGACTTGGATTTTCACTTATCTAAGGGTGCATACCGTGAAAGTCTCAGATCCAGAGAGCTAGGCCTCCGGCTCAGATGATCTGACTCCAGATTCTGAACTCTTTCTTCTGTGTCATATTGTCTGTTCTTTCCCAAGACTTGCCCTAAAAAAGAGGCAGGTAACCCCTTAAAAACAGTTGAGAAGAAAGAGGAATTTTCTTCTCCTCACAGGTCAGGAATAGCTTCTTGGGGAAGCCAAGTAGCATTCAAACTGGGTCTGAATGATTTGTACTTAGAAGAAAGGAAGAAAACTATTTCAAGGAGTGGAAACAGCATAAGCAGAGGATGGACAGGTAAGGGAGACTTCTAGGATATATACAGAAACTGCAAAGCAGTTTATTCCCACTGGAGCAAAAAGAACAAAAGAAGAGTCTTGAGAAAGAAGGTTGGGTAAGGGGATGGAGGTGATGGAGAGGTCACTGACTGCCATGCTAAGGGGTTGGCAGTTTTTAGTTTTTGAGTGAGGGAGAAACATGATCAAACCTTAACATGTGAAACTCACTCAGGCTACCCCATGGAGAACAGATTGGATGAGGAGAGCCTGCTGGCCGGAAGCCCGGCTAGGAAATGATGACAATGGTTTAGGTGAGATACAGAGAGTATGGACTGGGGGTGGTTGTAAGAATGGTTCAAAAAAGGAGTTGATGCGAGAGGCCACAGTGTCACTAAAATTGGTAACTGATTGGATGTAGGCACTAGCAGGAGGGAAGAATAAGTGATGGCAGGGCTTTGAGACCAAATGGCCAAAGATGCCATTCACAGACAGAGCCCATCAGGAGGAGGAGTGGGAGGCTTAGGAGTAGGGGCTGTGAATCTACCAGGGACTATCATGATTCCTCCTGAAAAGCTGGTTCATCAAGCACCCTAAACTATCAAGAACCGGTTCATCTAGTCATTTATTCTCTAAATACTTATAAACATCTGTTACATGCCAGGTTGCTCTAGCCCCTAGGGATACATTGCTAAAAAGACAAACTTCCAGCCCAGGCTCTACCAGGGGAGACAGAAAATAAAACATAAGCAAAGATAAAATTGTTCAGGTGCTGAGCAGTGAGTGCTTTGGAGAAAAATAAAGTAGGATGAGGGATGACTGGGAGGAAGAGTAGAGGAAGAGACTTGCCTTAAAATAGAATTGTCTTTTAGGAAGTGATATTTGAACAAAGACCTGAATGAAGAGACCTGGGGAATAGCATTCTAAAAAGAGGAGACCACAGGTGCAAAGGCCCTGGGGTAACCATAGCTTGGTGTCTTCAAGGAACCTGAAGTGTAGCTGTAACAGATAGACAAAAGGGGAAAGTAATAAGGGAAAAGGTGAGAGAGTGGGCAGAGCCAATCTTGTAAGAGCCTATAGACCTCAGGAAGTTGCATGACGTTAATGAATCTAAGAGAATACATGTCCTGTTCACCTTATATTCTTTGTGCCTAGCAAACCAAGCCTGTCCCTCCACAGTAAATAGTTGTTGAATGAATGAATGAATGTTGGAAATGACCATTTATGTATGAGACTGCATGTCTTGGACTTATATGAACCAATAAATAAAGATGTTATGCCATAGTAACGGTATAGTACGCTGTACTGTGATGAAAATAATAAAGCTCAGATAACTTGAATCCTGTATTGTCACTCAAGTATGAAAATTTAAGTAAAATCTGCATATTTTATTCAATACAGCTTGATATTGTAAACATTGCTGTTGACTAAGACTAAATAGTAAAACATACCTGAAAGAACTGTAAAACAATGAAAAAGATAATGTTTTTGATCTTCCTTCATCCTCCTCCCAGCACAAATACACATCCTTCTGGCTTCATTTCAAATTTTCTCTTGCACTCTCAACCGTTTCCTTCGTAGAGGTTTTAAAGAAACTTTTCTCTAACACAAAGACCCGTATTTGCAGGACAAGATGTTATCATCTCCAGTAAATTGACAGATTCCCAAAAAGAGAAGGCAGTGGGGAGGGAGAAATTATTTATAGACATATAAATGCTTCAGGCACCTAATTAATTGTTAAATGGATCTACAAGTAAAGATGGGAAAACTGGCTAGGCCACGTGAAGGGCTAGGTGACATGCAGGCTCAGGCTTAGAATCACAGGCTCTCCGGACCCCCTGGTCCAGATTCCATCTGAAGCCACAGGTCTGTCACCTGTCACCTCTAGAAGGTAAAAACTCGGGTCATCTCAAGGGAAAAAAAAAAACAAAAAACTATAAACTCTTTTTGCTTTTAAGCAGTGTTATCACCAAAAGACTCTTCCTTATCTTAGGGAATTATGGAAAATAAGATTTCTTTAACATCTCTATCTTTTCCACATCTGGTTAGATGTGAAACGAGCATCGTGGCCACCAGTGTCTGGTAAAACTTAGAAGTTTCCAAACTCTTAGACAGAGAAAAGCTTTTCCCTTTTCCCATTGTGCTGCAGCACATGGAACAGAAGCCTGTCTCCTTCCTGGGTCCCCGTTGAAGCAAGTGACTCAAGTTTCTATACCTGGGGTGTAGCATGTTGGATGGGGAGGGGATCCCCTTACACCAGATGCAGGAGATCCACTGTTTGCAGATTTGTAAGGAGGCAAGCATCTTGGGAATTCCTAACTTTGGGGTAATGTAAGGGATAGACTGTTCACAGTCAGATTTCCTGGTTAGTCACATAGCAAAATAAAGACCCTAAATTGCCCTCCTTTTTTGTGGTGAGGTGGTTGGTTGCAGTCATTAGACACATCAAGTCCCCATGTGTCTTTCTGAAGAGTCAACATGAAACACCCCCTTGCCTCCCATTCTTCTGGAAGCCATCTGGGAGGGATTTATGGGCCTCAGTGGTGGCAGCATATGGGCATCTGGAGTCAATGTTGAAGATTCTCGCAAAACTAACAATGTGTATATTTCATCATCTGCCTAAAGGTGTTGTCTGGCATAAATAATAAATTACAGTTGTGAAAATAGCCATATTCCATGCTAGAGAACAAATGTAAGATGAACGATCATTTTATATGCCCCATCCTATGTTTTCTGTAGATCTCTATTTTATAATAGTTGAAATTAGTCCACATACGGTTTTATAGCCTGCATTTTTCACTTAACGTTTTGTCATGACTTCTCTGTTCATACTTGATTGTCTTCTTATCCTCAATGGCTTGCCCCTACTGTATTTAACTGTCTTTATTGTTGCACGTAGTCAGTAATGAGCATCTCCAGACACATAGCTTTTCCATCTCAGAGTCTCAAGGCATCCATTTGAAGCACCCTCAAGAGATAGGATGGGATCGAGGTGGTTAAAGAGGGGTGCAGGGAACAAAACATGTCTTGGTCCTGGGGTCTGGAGTAGAAAAAGAACAGGGAGCTTGGCGCAGTGGCTCACACCTGTAATCTGAGCACTTTGGGAGGCTGAGGCGAGGGGATCACAGGAGTTCAAGACCAGCCTGGCCAACACGGTGAAACCCTGTCTCTAGTAAAAATATAAAAATTAGCCAGGCATGGTAGCGCACACCTGTAGTCCCACCTACTCAAGAAGCTGAGGCACAAGAATTGCTTGAACCTGGGAGGTGGAGGTTGCAGTGAGCCAAGATCATGCTGCTGCACTCCAGCCTGGACAACAGAGCAAGACCCTGTCTCAAAAAAAAAGAAAAAGAACTGGGAACCCCAGAGCTGGAACCAAGCAGGGGATGGAGAGGAAGATAGATCATGAGCCAGGGGGTCAAAGTCAAAGTCACAGAGCACTAGGGGTGGCAGAGGGGCGTGCAGCTCTGTCTGATTTCAGGGGGAAGTCTGTCCTCCAGTGTTCTGTTTGTTTGGCATGGGAGGCTTTTATTAAATTGTGGTAAAATACACATAACACAAAATTTACTATTTTAACCAACTTTAAGAGTATAATTTTGTAGCATTAAGTATATTCACAGTGTTACACAACCATCACCACTGTCCATCTCCAGAACTTTTGCATCTTCCCAAGCTGGATCACTATGCTCATTAAATACTAATTCCTCATTCCCATCTCCCCCAGCCCCTAGTGATCTCTGTTCTGCTTTCTGTCTCCATGAATTCACCTAGTCCAGGTGCCTCATGTAAGTGGTGTCAGGTTTGTCTTTTTTGTGTGTCGCTTCTTTACTTAGCCTGATGTTTTCAAGGGTCACCTATGTTGTATCATATATAAGAATCTCATTTCTTTTCAAAGCTGAATATATTCCATTGTATGGGTATCTCGCATTGTTTATCCATTTATCTGTTTCCGCCTTTTGGCTATTGTGAATAATATGGCTATGAACACTTGTGTGCAAGGATCTGTTTGAACCCCCACTTTCAACTCTGGGGTGTATACCTAGCAATGGAATTGCTGGATCATATGATCATTCTGTGTTTAACTTTCTGAGAGGTGCAGGGTGCATTTTTTTAAAAGGATTTTTGTGTGCCCAGTATGATGAAGACCACTGAGTGAAGTCTTAGGAGTAGGGAGTCCAGGAAGAAGCTGTTAATTTAAAAACTGAGTGTTGTTTGGGTTCTGGATAGCCCTGGAGGTAACAGAAGAGGGAAGAGGGAACAGAATACAAATGAGTCCGACTCCATTTCTGAGGAATTGTTGTGATTTAGAGGCATTGTGGGTGGAAAAAGAAAGCTCTCAGGAGAGATCTTAGTGGGTGGAATTCATTCAAGCATGCAAGTATTTACTGTACTGAGCATTGTGGTGGACGTAAGACCCTCAGCAATCAACCTGACCACAGGGACCCTGCCCACAAGGAGCTTAACATCTAGTGGAGGTGCTAGAGGAGTCACCTGGCAACAGTGGTCTGTACTGATGCATTCTAGGCTCATCATAAGCGCTCGCTCTTACTGAGTGCTTACTACATTATCTCAATCTTGGTTAACAGTTCAGTGAAGAGGTTTTCTATTTATCCTCAATTTGCAGGTGAGGAAACAGAGAGCTTGAGTAACTCCGTTTCAGGTACACACAACAAGTAAGTGTCAGAGCCAGAATTCAAACCTAGGCAGTAACTGTGTTCTGTAGGGCTGTGGGAACACAGGAGAGACACCTGCCAGGGGTGGAGGTCAGAGAAGGCTTTCTGAAGGGAGGGGTCAGGTGAGTATTTTCATGCAAGTCCTCTGTGTTCTTCTTTAGCCTGTGATGTAAGACAGTGCTTTTCTGTAGTAGCCGCAGTAGCGTTCAGCCTTGCTTCCAGTGACTCCAGACTCTCAGGGAGCCCCCTCTCATTGAGACTCCACTTCAGAAGAAGATGATCACTTTTATCATCCTTGATGCTTATTGTGAGGCAGGGAGGCTGGGGGTGAGGCATTGCCTTTTCCCACTGCCATCTGCTGCCTCTGATACTTCCCTAGCTGGTCAGCATCTGAGGTGCCTCAGAGGGACCTCCTGGAACCCCTCCGGGGCAGCATCAGGCCAGTGAGCTAGAGTTAAGCAAATACGAGGCCTAGGAGTGGCAGCGAAGATCCTATGTCCACCTTCTGGGCCACATCACTGTCCCAGATACTCCCACCACCACCAAAGCCCTGTCTTACCAAAATACAGATGTAGCCAGGTCTCTCCGGTGTTTCTATCCTTCTGCGGCTCCCCATGGCTTGCAGCAGTATTTCTCAACGGGGACCTACCAGCCTTTGGGTGGGAGAGTTCTTTGCTGTGAAAGCATCCCTGGCCCCGTCTCCTGTGTGTTTGCCTGTAGCACCCTTCAGTCATTATAACAACCAAAAATGCTCACACACGTTCTTGAGGTTTATTTTACAAGCAGTCAAATGTACAGATCATAAGTGTTCAGTGCATTTTGACAACTGCATGAGCGCATATAACTATCACAAAAATCAAGACTCAGAAGATTTCCATTACCCCCGGAAGTTCAGCAATAACAATTGTTCCCATTTCTATCACTGTAGTTGGGTTTTGTATGTTGCTAATCATCATATAAGTGGAATCATACAGTATGTGCTCTTTTGTGTCATGAAATAGTTTTTGAGAAGCCAGATGCAGTGGCTTACACCTGTAACCCCAGCATTTTGGGAGGCCGAGGTGGGCAGATCACCTGAGGTCAGGAGTTTGAGACCAGCCTGGCCAACATGGCGAAACCCCATCTCTACTAAACATAAAAAAATTAGCTGGGTGTGGTGGTTCATGCCTACAGTCCCAACTGCTCAGGAGGCTGAGGCAGGAGAATTGCTGGAACCTGGGAGGCGGAGGTTGCAGTGAGCTGAGATCATGCCGCTGCAGTCCAACATGGGTAACAGAGCGAGACTCCATCTCCAAAAAAAAAAAGAAATAGTTTTGAGATCCATCCATGTTGTCAGGTTTTCCCTGCTAACCCCGACACACACAGATTAAATGCCAACTAGAATGGCAATACCTGCCTCTGTCACCCTGAGAAAAAATGGCCTGTGAGTCAAAGTTAGTGTGTCTTAGGCTGATGCATGAAGCCCTCTGCCGTGTGACAAGAGTCCCTCTTCTGTCCACTCTGTGGCCACACTGAAGTGCCTCCTCTGCCTGGTGTACCTTGTGCTTTCGCCTCTCTGGGCCTTTGCCCTGCAGTGCTCGCTGCCTGGAATGCCCTCTCCTATCTGGTGAACTCCTGCTTGACCTTCAGCTCTCTTCTGTGCAGCTTCCCAGACTCCATCTTTGTGCCCTCCTGAGTACTCCCATAAGACAGCCTCAGTGGCCCTTAATGCATTTCTCACTCTATTCGCTAGGCTGAAAGCTGGGTGGAGGGCAGGGACTGGCTCTAAGTTATCTGCGTGTCCCCCAAGGCTGAGTACAGAGTCTGATATTAAAGAAATTGATATAAGATTATAGAAAGATTATCTCAGAGACAAACCGGGTTGAAAATGCAAAATGTATTCTGAACTGCCCTCTGGAGCTAATAAAAGAAAGGTGGGGCCGGTCGCAGTGGTTCACACCTGTAATCCCAGCACCAGGTTGAGGCGGGCAGATCACTTGAGGTCAGGAGTTCAAGGCCACCCTGGCTAATATAGTGAAACCCAGTCTGTACTAAAAACACAAAAATTAGCTGAGCGTGGTGGCAGGCACCTGTAGTCCCAGCTACTTGGGAGGCTGAGGCAGGAGAATCACTTGAACCTGGGAGGCGGAGGTTGCAGTGAGCTGAGATCGTGCCATTGCACTCCAGCCAGGGCAACAGAGGGAGACTCCTTCTCAAAAAACAAAGGTGGTCAAAAAAGACAGTCTAATCTCTGGCTACAGATGATAAATGTAAACTGAAACTTCCTGCCCGTAAGGCAGAGACCTCCATCCCCTCCTCAGAGGACTTAGTATCATGGGAAGTGACATGGATGAGTACAGAGTAGCGCAGCTCAGGGAGTCAAGGGAAGGGGAGTCAATCATGGAAGGCTGCCTAGAGGAGGTGAGTTCCAAAGGTTTTCAAAGAGTTGTTAGTGTCGAGCCTAGGAGTTGCGTAATCAGAGTGTGAGAGCCCTAAAGCATGATTCAAGGCCACCTGGATCATGGGCCTGATCTGTCCTCTCATGACCCTGGTACTGAGTCTCATGCAGTTGCCCTTCCCTCCTCCTTCACTCCTTTCCACTCATGCTTCTTTTTCTCCCACTTGGTCTTTCCTTCCCATCTTCCTTCCTAATCTAAGTGTAAAGGAAAGAGCTCGGTGTGCATTCCCCTGCCTTCCATCTTTTCTCCTCTGCACTGGGCTTTCTGTCGTGGGGGATAAAGGCGTTCTATCCCTTGCCCTTCTCAGCCTGGGAAGCTTACAGAAGCCAAAGTTATGGACAAGAGAGGCAAGGAGCAGCCCAGGACAGGGTGTGGCTCATTACCAGTTTCCAAGTCACAAAAAATGCTGGGGGAAGGATTCAGCCAGAGGAGAGCTCAACACACCCTAGACTGACTCGGGAGGTTTCCCGGAGGAGGCCTGGGCTGAGGTGGGCCTTGGAAGGGCAGGAAACCACAGCACAACGAGGAGGAGCAGGGAGGCCTTTCCTGGCCAGGCCTGAACACAGAAAGGTTAAATCAGTCTGGGGACAGGGGGCCTGGTGAGAAGCTGGAGCCCACAGCAGAATGTGGCAGGAGCTAGGGGCCCCTCTAGGAGCTGAGAGACTAAGGCAGAGAAGCAGGAGGGAGCAAGGCTGGGGCAGGCGGATGTCGTGGCAGAGGAGGAGTTGGGAAACCCTGTGAAGTGGAGTTTCCAGTTCTTTTACCCACCCTTTCCTAGGGCTCTGGGTCTGCCTGGGGACCTGGAAACAGCCTGGAGCTCTCCAGAGGGCAGAGGAGATTCTCCTGGCAAGGCCCCTCTCATCCTCCAGCTGCTGTTGCCTGCATTGTTCTCATTAGCTCCAGGAACACCTGACAGAGCCTGAGGAAATAGGAAGCAGACCCTTGTAGCCAATGACACTGCCTGGTACAAAGAGCAGGAGTGTCTCCCGTGGGAGGTTGGCTTGGAGCGAGACAGGAAGTGAAGCTTTGAGCCAGGTCAGCAGGAATATGGAGGAGGAGGCCTGCCCCAGGACTGCCTGCCCCAGGAGTGCCTGCCCCAGGAGTGCTCTCTATGTACGGTCCTCACTTCCCAGGCTTCATCACAACCCTGCAGCTCTCATCGCTGCCACGTTAAATGGGAGGAAATTGAGGCTCAGAAAGGTTAGGACACCAGCCCAAGGCCCCATGGGGAAAAAGTGGCAGAGCACAGCATTTCAGCCAGGTCTCTCTGCCTCTGAATTCATCCTTTCTCCGGAGCCCCACAGTTCCCTTACAATGTGTGATGTCAGAGTGGTCCATCTGTCATGCTTTGAGGAATTCAGCCCGTGACTGAGGACCACTGTTGACAGCCTGCCCTGGGCCCAGGTTTCCAGCTGTCCACTGGCACAGGGCAGGAAGAGGATCAGCCATCCTCGGCCCAGGACCAGGCCCCGTCCTGTGTTCTCCATTGTCCACCTCAGCAGGACCAGGGAGACCACGTACCTGCTCTCGTGTCAGTCCCTCACCTCTCTTAAGTGCCCGTAGCTCCTGCAGAGTGAGCTCATGATGTCTTCACCGGGTTGTCTCAAAGGGCTAATGAAGTAAGGTACTGAGAAGCATGTGGCACACAGTAGGTATGCAGCTGCTATTTATTAAATTTGAATTCAAGAGGTCAGGCTCCTTTTAACCTCGACTCCTGGTCCCAGCTGGATATTTTTTCCTAGCTCCCACTCTATTTTTTTTCCTGGCAAAAGAACCTCAAATCCAGCTAATGTTTCCAAACCCAGCCTCTCTGTATCTTCCCCTCCTGACCCTGCTTCTGACTCAGTTTGTCTGACTCTTCCACCAAACCCAAAGATGCTGAGATCTTCCCAGGTTGCGATGACCTGAGCCAGGCCTGAGCACAGAAGGGTTAAATCGGGCTCGGGGGCAGGGGCCCTAATGAGAAGCTGGAGCCCACAGCAGGGTGTGGCAGGAGCTAGGGGCCCCTCTTGTTGCAGGTGGGAGCAGACTGAGCTTTGAACTTTAGCTCTTCCCTCAGTGAGTACATCCAGGCCTGTGAGAAGGAGCCTTGTAAGCAATGAGGAGCAGAGCGGATGCCAGAAGGGATCATCATGGACCATCGGAGCAGGGCACAGCTACACTGGCAGCCCAGGCCCAGGCGGCATCAGGGAAGTCTAAGGATGAAACCAGAGGCATGAAATAATGTGTGATTGGGGTGAGTGTGTAACCACACAGGCTAGGCCAGAATTCTAGTTCCAAGGATTCTATTAGACCATTCTTGCATTGCTGTAAAGAAATGCAGCAATTTCTTTATAGCAATGCAGGAGACTGAGTAATTTTTGAAGAAAAGAGGTTTAATTGGCTCGTGGCCAGGCTGTACAGGAAGCATGACACTGGCTTCTACTTGGATTCTAGGGGGGCCTCAGGAAGCTGACAATCAGGTAGAAGGCAAAGAGGACGCAGGCACATCACACAGCGAAAGCAGGAACAAGAGAGTGAGTTGGGGGAGGTGCCACACACTTTTAAACGACCAGATGTTGTCAGAACTCACTATCATCAGGACAGCACAAGCCATGCCGGATCGACCTCCGTGACCCACCAGGCCCCACCTCCAACACTGGGGATTACAGTTCACCATGAGATCTGGGTGGGGACAGACAGCCAAGCTATATCACAGAGGGAAGTGGGAGAGCTGCAAGAGTGGACAAGGCCTAATCCTAGAGGGCAGAGACTCTGCCTACCAGGGCAGAAGGCCAGTTGCTGGGTTTGGGTCAGTGTCCAAGCCAGGTAAGCAACAGTGAGATTGAGTTAAAACTCTAAACAGTAATACTGGCTAACACAGAGCATGCAGTGTGCCATGTGCTTGTCCGAGAGCTCTAGGTTTACTCCTCACAACTGCATTCTGAGTTAGGTCCTCCTGGTGGTCTATTTTAAAGATGAGGAAACTGAGGCAGATTGAGCAAACCTCCGGACCTCTGCTAAGGCTGGCCGCATGACTCTTCACATTCGTAACTTGAAATCAGCCATGGTGGGAGCATTTATACCATGAACATTGGCAGAGGGCACAAATCAGGGCTTTGCTTTTCTCTTATCTTTCGTTTGCTTGCTTGTTTGATTTAAGAGACAGGGTCTAGCACTGTCACCTAGGCTGGAATGCAGTGGTGCAATCATAGCTCACTGCAACCTTGAAGTCCTGGGCTCAAGTGATCCTCCTGCCACAGCCCGCTGAGTAGCTGGGACTATAGGTGTGTACCCCCTTGCTCAGCTCACACTTTATTTTTTTGGTGAGATGGGATCCCACTATGTTGCCCAGACGTCTTGAGCTCATGGCCTCAAGCGATCCTCTTGCTTCAAACTCCTAAAGTGCTGGAATTACAGGTGTGAGCCACCATACCTGGCCTACATTATTCTTTTTTAATTCCTGCATAATATTCTGAATAGTTTATTTCATCTTGCTCCCAGTGATACAGCAGTAAAGAGACAGTCAAGAACCACTTTACCAGCACACCACAAGATTCATCCCAGAGCCTTCGTGAGCCTCATCCATGGGAGAAGAAATGCTATATTAACTGGGAAACAGGCAAAGCCTGAAACGCAAGAGGATGACAATTAACATTTTTAGGAGCTTCCTGGGCCTGTTCTACACATTTTCCATGCATCTCATGTAAAGATTTTGTGTGAAGATCAACATTTATTCAGTCTCCATCATAACCCTCTGAAGTGTAGACACACTTATCCCTGCTTCGTAGATGAAGAAACTGAGGCACAGAGAAGTCAAAGTCTTGCCCAAGATCAGGCTGCCAGTGGGGGAGCCTTGATTCATACTCGGGCAGTCCAGAGCCAAAGCCTATGTGTTTACTACTTTTATGGTGGTGTTTGTTTGTTTTCGCTCAGGCTGGAGTGCAGTGGCACGACGTCAGCTCACAGCAATTTCCACTTCCTGGGTTCAAGTGATTCTCCTACCTCAGCCTCCCAAGTAGCTAGGATTACAGTCACCTGCCACCACGCCCAGCTAATTTTGTGTTTTTAGTGGAGATGAGGTTTCACCATGTTGGCCAGGCTGGTCTCAAACTTCTGACCTCAAGTGATCTGTCCACCTCATTCTCCCAAAGTGCTGCCCACCTCGGCCTCCCAGGCATGAGCCACCATGACTGGCCTTTTATGGTGTTTTTCATGAGCCATTTGTAAATGCTCAAACTCTACCCCACTTTTTTTTTAAAACATTTGCCTGGTTCTAGATACAGTACTAGACATGGGAAACAGAAAATTCCCATATCAGAGGCTGTAAACCTAGTGATAAATAAAGCCTGGATTGAGATAAACTGAGTTTGAAGCCTGGTTCTGCCACATACCAACTGTATGACCTTGAGCAGGTGACTTAGTCTCTCCTAGTCCCCCACGTGTAGGTAGAGGATGACTATTTACCTCCTAGGGTTATAGTGAGAAGTGAATGATGTCATACATGTGCTGTGCTTGGCATGGGATCCAGCACACAATAAGTTTGCAATAAAAGGAAGCTGCGGTGATCATAGACTACAGGTTTATGTCTGGGTAGCTCCGTGTGAGGCAGGGAGACTGGCATCAACAGAAAACGACCGTATGGGGAGGTAGGAACAGAAGGCGGAGTACCCAGTTCTTCCTAAGGGAGTCGGAGATGGTTCTATTGAGGTGGTGATGTTTGAACAGAGTCTTAAAAGGCAAATAAGAGTTTTCCAAGCAGAGAAAGGAAAAGGGGCCTTTTCCAGTGGAGGGAAAAGTGCATCCCAAGGCATTATAGGTAGGAGCGAGCAACTAACTGAACGGAAATACCAGAACACACCCAGGAGAGGTGTGATCACGCCTTCTCGTTTGTGATTGCCTGTTTTCTCCCTGTAAATTAAACTGCATACCTAGGAGCAGGTGCAGGGAGAGGGAGCAGAATGGGGTGTTTTCAGAGTCTTGGAGAACAGAGGATCAGACCAGATGCCCTCTGAACTCCAAAATTCAGCCATTTGGTCATCTTTTGGGCTCCCAACCACTGCACCATTTATTATCAGGTAGGACCATCCACAGCATCAAATCACAGCTGAACCTGGACTCTGTCAATAATTGGCTCAGGCCAGATCCGCCCTCCATGCTTGAAGATTGTGCTCTGTGGACGAAGGCCTGTTTCCCTGATGCTGTGAGTGTCCTCTGCTGGTTCACTGCCACTCCACCCTCTGCCTCATTAAACCCTGACAGGCCTGGAATTGAAACCTGACCTCTAAGGAAAGACCCTTAGAGGTCATCTCATTCAGGCCCTTTGGTTTTCATTGGGGCTGCTGAGATTCAGATAAGGGAAATGACTGGTCACACAGTAGCCTGGGACTAGAGCCCAGGGCTGCTGGACCCTGGGCCAGTGAGCGTATGTGTCATGGCACTGATGGAACACAGCTGCCACCATCACAGGCTCCCCACCCAAGCCAGCCTCCCAAGGCCTGCTCCCTGGGTTGCCATTTCAAGTGGAGAAAGTTGAGGTCGTGGTCCAGCGCAGGACTTCCAGTCATTCTTCTAGGGAGAATGGCAACGAGCCCCTTCAGGGACCCAAGCAGGAACATGGACACAGGCACAGGGATCTCCCTCTTGTTCCTTCACTCATTTGCTTGGGCCACTTCACCCCCTGAGCCTTAGTTTTCTCATCTGTAAAAATGGAGATCATCACATGTTACTCACATAGATTTATGGTGAGGATTTCTTAACGTATAGAAAGCAACTGCTGTGATGTGCGGTCTCTTCCTGTTGTATTTGCAGAATATTGTTTTTGTCAAAAACTAAAAAGTGAAAGAGGGGTTAGGAATATGGACAGTGGGGGAAGCTCTGTGATGACTAGTTGTGTGGCCTTGAGCGGGTCACTTCACTTTTCTGAATATCCATTTCCTCCTCTAGAAAATGCAGGGAATGCTAGTCCGTGCCTCCAGGGGCCGCTGTGAGGATTGAATTTGCTAACACGTGCAAGGCACTTGGAGCAGTGCCTGGCCTGTGTGGTCCACGTGCTCTAGTGATAGCTGCCCATTCTGTTGTGAAGATGTCATTGTTACCCTCTTCATCCATCAGGGGCTATCTAAGATGTTCCTGGACAGGTGGCCCTAAGATTGCTTCTACCCTGTTTCCTGCCTCCTTCCTCACTCTGATCACTTCCCCCTGTTCCCTTCCATCCTCACCAACCTGACCACGAAATTTTAAAAGTGTAGATTTTAAAAGAAAGCCAGCATGGCCCTGAGAAGAGGCTGCGAGGGTCCACGGAGCCGGAGCTGAATCACTGTGAGTTCCTGACCCTCTACCCCAAAGACGTAGTTAGGACAGAATGTGTGGGCGTCAGCCATGAGCCCCTGGTCTCTCTCGATGCTGTCTGCGCAGCTAGCCCATGCTACTTTAGTCCCAGCAGGGTGGCCAAAGCCAGCAAAGAGTCTGTGAGTGTTTCTCCTGCTCCCGTCCCACCCAATCTAGGAATTTGGCAGGATGGGGCTCCTCAAATCTCCCTCTAGCGCTCTCCTCCTCAGAGTACAGGGGGAAACTGGTAAACTCAGTTCATACTGGACCTTTGGACCAGACCACAGACACCTGCAGTCCCAACAACGCCTTTCTGTTGTCAGCAAGGGAGGGCACATGGTCCTGGGATGCCTCTCTTGTCCAAAGGCTGCCCTAGACAACTTGGCAATGTTCAAAGCCCTTTGCCCTTTCCAGAAGCTAGGTTCCCAGCCCTTTCCTGGGAGTTTATACGCGGTCTACACCTGCTTCCCCACCACCACCCTCATTTCTCTTCCCTGCCATGCCTTTGTCGGTTGTTCGCATAGTTCCCCAGCACCTGCTGTTTATCAGTCACCGTGCTAGTCAACATTCACCTTTCTCTCATTCACTGGCAATCTTCACCGCAATCCTGTGTGGAAGGTATTGTCATCCGTGTTAGACACATGAGAAAAAGGTAAGGCTTGGAGTGATAAAGACACTTTTCCAGAGCCACACAGTTTGACTAGAGCAGAGTGAAAACCTGTCCTCAGGGAAGGCTTCCTAGAGCAATTCAAGATTAAACTGGAGCTTAAAGTCTGAGTTGGATTTTAAGGAGGGGTGCAAAGAGGTGATGGCCTTCCAAGCAGGAGAGACAGCCTAAGCCAAGGGGCAAAGGGAGGGCTATGCTTCATGGTCAAGGGGGTGATGAGGAGGCAGTTACGGTCTGAAATCAGAGTGACTGGAGCAGGTCCCCAGCAAGGGGGCAGTCCCCAGCTGCAGTCCCGGGTCAGGACGGCCCAACTCTTACCTAATCGTCATGCCCACCTTTTAGCTGGTCTCCTGCCTCCCAAGCCAAGAATCTATTCTTAGAGCTGGTTGATTTTTTAAATCCTTAATATCAGGTATGGAAGAAATGTCTCATTGTGTTTCTTAAATGAAATTAGCCCAGACTCAGAGCTTCTCAGCATCCCTACCTGATAGGAAATTCAATCCCAGTCATCACTGGAGGGACCCCAACCCACTGCTGTGACCACCACACCAGGGATGTTTCAAGGAAACCACACTGGTTATAGCTGAGACACCTTCTGTGTAGAAAGAAATTTAGTCTAAAAGGGGAGTGTGGAAAGGGGTGTGGCATGGGATGGACAATCTACTGAATCGCTCCCTTGTAATTTTTTCCCTTATTGTGCCTTCTGTGGGGAGGGTGCCATGTGGGGTGCAGCGGAAGCCCTGGAGGCTGAGATCCAGCCCTCTCTATGCACTCAGCACCACCCACGCAAACACCAGGCACCAGTCATAGAACTGATGGGCTCTGTCACCTTCCCAGGCCCCGAAGTCCTCTCCCCTTCCTACATCCCCACCTCCCTGACCAAGAGACACCTCTCCCCGCAGGTGCTCAAGCTTTTACAGAACAAAGACTGGAAGGATAGCTCCTCCAGGAACTTGGCCTTCGGTCCTGCAGCCAAGCTGCCTCTCCCAAGGGAGAGGTCTACCTTACCTCTCTGGAAAGAAAGGGAGGGATAAAGAAAAAAATTACAAGTGAGCAATTCAGTGGATTGTCCCATCCCCTTTCCATACTCCCTTTTTAGGCTAAATTTCTTTCTAGCCCTTGAATATGCCCTGCTTTGTGTCAATTCCAGGCCCATCCACATGCCCTCCTTCTACCTGGAGCACCCCACCCCCTCCTGTCTCATCCCACAGCCTCTCACCCCCACTCCTCTTTCACGTCTCATCAGAGACAGCCCTTCCTGGGAACCGAACCTCTCCTGAGTCCTCTGCCTCCTTAGGGGTCTGGCTGGCACTCCCAGGGCACCCTGCTCGCCTCCCCTCACACAGGTCACTTGCCTTTTCTTCTTACCTACATCCGCCATGAGATGTTTGTCATTCTTTGTATTCCCGGGTCCCACACGTAGCCTGAACATAGTAGGTGTTTAGCAAATGGGTTGAACAAATGAATGTTCCAGTCCCTGAATCAGACTCAAATGAAAAATGGACAACTGTCGCCCAAGCCCCTCAGCAGGCTGGGCCTACCCTGCAGTTTTCATCTTCGCTTCCCTGGGGTCTCTGCCATGCCCACGCCCCACTTCTCCCACTCAGAGAAGAGCAGGGATAGAAGGGAAGTCATTTGTCTGGGCACATCCCAAGCAGAGAACACTCAGACCCTGTGTTTAGGATCCAGAAAACTCCAAGTTTGCAGTCTGCTCAGACGCGAGGACAGATGGCTGGACAGTGGACAGCTGGGCAAGGAGGGTAGGCAGCTTGGCAGGACGGAAATAGCAGTGAACTAAGCATTGGGAGTCCTGGGCTCAGAGCCTATTCATTCCACGAGTTTGCTGCACGCATCAGTCTGGGTTCTTTGGTTGCCAGCAACAGAAGAGGACTCTGAGTAACTTGGGCAGAAAAGGTATTTATTAGAAGGCTTTGGGGTATGATACTAATAGCAGCTAACTGAGCTCTGGTTCTGGGCTGTCTGTGTGGCAAGGGGCAAGCAGGGCACCAGGGGAGGAGAAAGGTGACTCGCAAAAGGAAATCAGGAATTTAACTACCTGAAAACAATTGTTGACACACTGTGTGACCTGAGACTAGTCACTTAATCTCTCTTTGTCCCCGTTTTCCCATCTGGATGATCTGAAGCTGCCCTCTCTCCTCCATTTATATCTCCAGCTTGCTTTTTGCTGAGAAAGCTTCCTGCCCTGGAAGATGGCACCCTTCCCCTTCCAGACACCTTGGGAATGAATTATGAGGGAGCCAGGTGAGTGAGTGTTTATGTGGTTCCCCTGTACCCCGCCACTAAGGAGGCCAAGTCGTCTCCATCTGGATCCTCTGGGGCACATGAGGTGCTCAGCCTGATCATTCCTTTTCCATGAAGCCAGCATGTCCTCTGCCCCTGCCTGCTGAACGTGCTGATAAAAATCTGGATGGCATTATAGGCCTCTTCCTGGATATAGTTTGGCCATCTTTAACTAGGAGGCTCCTAGCTGGAGTCTGCCCTCCTAGAGCCGATAAAGCTACCTGGGACCCTGCCACTACCCTAGATGTGGCCTTTAACGTGTACATCAACAGGCTCAGGCCCTGTGCTAAACACCTGGGATGTAGAGGTGGTTGAGGGGGTGAGGATGCTCCAAAGTCAGAAGCTGGTGGGGGAGGCAGGTGCATAAACAGCTAACTATAGCAGCAGAACAAAGTAAGAGACAAAGGGATATATGAACCAGGTGTGTGGGGGAGCCCAGAAGTGGGAGGGCGCAGTTCTCCCTGAGAGATCAGGGAGTGCTCCGTGGAAGGCATACCACCTGAGCCGCACCTTGGAGAACAAGTAAGATTTGACAAAAGGGGAAAGGGTCTTCCAGGCTGAGGGAACAGCACAAACAAGGCTCAACGGGAGGAACCGACAGGTTTGATTCGGCAAATACAGATGTCGGGTGGGGTTGGAGCTTTACGAGGGTGGTGTGGGCGCCACATTAGCAGTGAGGGGTGTTTGCAGCATACCAGGAGCACAAAGCCCAGGAGAGAGGGCTGGGCTTGGCTCAGCCTACACCCAAGAATCAGGCTCAGGCTCTCTGACTGGCTCAGCAAACCTGCCAGCTCTTTCTCTGTATGAGTCCTGGGCAAAGCTGCGACTTCACGTTAGGAGACTCCAGGGTGTCTCCTAATAGCACCTCCCATCCCCCCTCCACCCCCTAGGCAGAGGGGAGGTGCCTCTGTTAGAACACTTCACCCAGCCTGCAGCCGCATCCGTTCTGTGTCTTCTGCACTGGCTGTGAGCTTCTGGAAGATGAGGTGGGTGGTCTAGGCTGGGTCTCCAGCACCCAGCACTGGTGGCATAGCTGCACGGCACATTACCTTCACACATACGAACAAGCAAAGGAAGGTGACGACATTCAAGTTACAATGGGCTTAGAGTCTAGGCACCTTATTCTCATAAGCGAGGCCTCAGACCCAGAGTGCAGAAAGGACTGCCCAAAACCACAAGTGTGATGGGAGGAGAGTGGAAACAGAACAGTTTGGTTCATAGGAGCACTATTCACAAATAGCCAAAAGGTGGAAACAGCCCAAATGTTCAACTGATGAACAGATAGATAAAATGTCATCCATCCTATAGTAGAATATTATTCAGCCATAAAAAGGAATGAAGTACTGATGCGTGCTTCGGACTTGGATGAACCTAGAAAACGTTATGCTAAGTGAAAGAAGCAAACACAAAAGGCTACATGTCTTATGATTCCATTTATACGAAATATCCAGAATAGGCAAAGCCATAGAGACAGAAAGCAGATACGCGGTTGCCAGGGGCTGGGGGGAGGAGGACAGGGAGTGACTCCTTAATGAGTACAGGATTTTCTTTTGGGGTGACAAAAATATTCTGGAAGCAGATCATTATGATGGTTGCACAACATTATGAATGTATTAAATGCCACTGAAGTGTACTCTTTAAAATGGTCAAAATGTTGAATTTTGTGCTATGGGAATTTTAGCACAGTAAAAAGAGTAGTTTCAGACCAGTTCAGACACTACCAGCTGAGTCTAAAGTCCATTCCTTAAACATAAGCTGCTGCTCCCCCACTTCCTGTTATAGGCGTCCCCAGCCAGGCCAGGTGTGAAAGAGCCAGCATCACTCTCAGTGCAGGGAAGCCACCTGGTCAAGTGGAAGAGGGCTTCCCCCGCCCCCGGGGAGGCAGGATTCCTTGCTTCTGGGTTGCTTCTTGCCCACATGCCTCTACTGAGGCCTAGCCCCCATCTGCTGCTCCATCCCACTGACCAGCCTACTTCAGATCGCACCAGATGTTCCCTACATCTTGAGCTTCCATGCCTTGCTCTATTTGCTCTACTCAAGAAATCCTTTTCCCTTGCAACACTTCATCCACCTAAAAACATATTTTAAAAACCAGCTCCTGTCTCCCCCTTGGAGAAGACTTCCTCTACCCTTTGCCCCTCCCCACAAATGAGCAGAGCCTTCCCAAAAGTGGTCACATGCGTACCTTAGTTAAAGCAGGTATCAGGGTACAGTCGTGTCTGCATGTCTGTCTCTCTGAGAAGACTGGGAGCCTGCAAGGAGGGGCCTGGATTATTCATCACTGTATTCGTAAGGCAGCTCTGGGCCTTGCTCACAGAAAGTGCACGCCTGTTGAATGAGACAATGACTTTGGGAAGCTGCTTTCACTCTGGGATGTCCTCCATCAGTGAAGCGGGGGCAGGCTGGGTGATTTCCAAGTCCCTTCATCCCTGGTGCTCTCTGGTTATAAAGGAAGCAGTGGTGGGGGCAGCCCAGCAAATGGCTGCTCTTGTCATAGGCCAGTCTTCTGTTCCTGTTGCCTGGCTGATAGAAGTGGGGAAGGAGAGAGAAGGAGCCTAAGCAATCCAATACAAGCAGCTATTTCTGCTCTTGGTAGGGAGGGAGGAAGGCAGCACCCAGAGACTGGGTTCTCCATCCAGCCTGAATGGCCATCTATTTTCTCTGGAAAGCTAATGAAACCCTCCTCTGGACAGTCTAGACATGCAGGTTTTGGCTGGGGTTGCCTGGAGTCCTTCGACCTCAGGGAAGAGCAGCAGGCTCTTGCTCCATTTTCCTTTGCAGTCAAGAGGTGCTACTCGTTCTGCTTTTCTGATTATGAAATTAGTCATTTTCTAGGAAGCTTATTTATAGAGTCCACTGCACACATGCAGCACTGAGCTATTCTGAACACAGCTTGGGGCCTGAGAGGCTTAAGGTGTGAAAGCAGGTGTGAGTCACACATTGGTCCCCTCCCAGACGTATCTGGATACTATGCCTTTCTGTACCCAGCCAGGGGTCTGCCCTCAGGGGCTGCCATCCGGCTGAGTGCTCTTTAGGGAAAGGAAAGAACAAGTTTAGGATTGGAAGGTTGGGGGTGGGTGCTCTCAGACACAGTCCCTGTGGCCACCACCAGCTCAATATGAAATGTGGGGCAAGTCGGAGCCCACCCTCTGCCTCAGTTTCTCCTCTGTAAAATGAGAGGCCTTCCAGATCTGTGATTCTCTGACTTCTGTGGACGATAGCTGTAGAGGAGAGCTCCAAGCTACTTAACAAAGACCCGCCCACAAAGCAGCTCAGATCATGGCTGTGTTTGAGGTTCCTAATGTTTTCTCAAGAACGTCAGGTCAACATTCACTTATTCCATACGTGTGTATTTATTGAACACCCTACTATGAACCAGGCACTGTGCAAGGCTTTGAAGATACGATGGTAAATAAAACAGAAATAGTGGACCCTGCCTTCATGAAACCTACAGTTTAATGATGGAGACAGATGTTGAATAATGGCATAAATTAAAATGACATTTCTAACTGTCAGGTACATACCATGAGCAAAAGGTACTAAGAAGTAGAGCTGGAGAACCTCTCTAGGTAGAGAGAAAAGCATGTGCAAGGCACGGTGAAGGAAAGAGCCTTCCCAGTGTGGCTGGAGTGCAGAGGTCAAGGGGTAAGGCTGGAGGGATCAACAGGGACCAGACCACCCAACATCTAGTGGACTATGCCAAAGGATTTTTAGCTTTGTTCTAAGTACAATAAGGATGCCATGAGAATATTTTTTCGAGAAATGTTATGTGATAAATGTTGAGTTTTGAGGAACTGATTCTAGCTCCTCTATTCAGAGAAGAGTTCATCATGCCACTTTCCATTGCCTGGGGCAGAGGGGACTTCCACATCCAGTTGTGCAGGTGCTAAACTGCACAGCCTATCTGTGCCATAAGCATTGGAACCATGTGGAGAATGTTTTGGAGGCCAGCCTGAGTGGATGCCAGCAACCAGTTAAAATATTGCCACAGCAATCTAGACAACAGATGACGGTAGCTGGGACCACGATGGGGAGGGAGAAAGGCGGGGGGACTCCAGAGACATTTAAAGAAAGCACTTAAAGTCAGACGTTTACGTCGAAGGTAGTGACCCCCTCTCTGCAGGAGTGCTGGGCTCTAGGACTTGTGATTCCCCGAGACCCTGGCAACTGGGTTGAGGAAAAAAAATGAAGTAATACAATGCTAGTTGAAAAAGAAGCTATCACAGAGAGAAGGGCCACCCTGAACCTGTCCTCTCTGCACTTAATTATTTAAAATCCGGAGTTGGGCCTGAAATAGGCCCCAGGGCCAGTCCAAGAAGCAGGATAGGAGGACAGGCAGGCAGAGAAGCAGCTGAGCCTCTGGACTTCCTGGAAGTATGCTAGCAAGGCTATGTCAACGGTTCTTTTGGTTGCCAGTTTCAGAAATCATATCCCATTGGCATAAACTAAAATGTGGGGATTTATTGGAAGGATCCTTGGCCATCTTATGGTCTTGATAGACATATTGTCCAATCAAGACTCAGTACAGATGCTAACAAAGCAGCTCTCAGGCCCTCAGCAGCAGGTGTTTGCAGGTCTTCTCTCCAGGGCACTGTGGCTACCATGATTCAGCACCAGCAAAATGCACCAGAATGCATTTTCAGTGTGCAAGGGAGAAGATTTGATTGACTCAGCCTGATTTGTGTGTCCAGACTTGGATCAGTCATCAGCTACTGCCAAGGGTCAGAGACATGAAGAATAGGCAAGGCCACTGGAGCCCACGCTGCATTGCAGGCCATTCCCAGGGTAGGGGAACCCCTGTGAGCCAAGTGGTTGCCCTTAAAATATGTCTACTCTCAAGATGCTTCATGGGGTCTAGCTGATCTCCAGCATCCCTTTTCCAGCTTACTGGGTAAAGGAGCAAAACCAGACACCCATACTGTCCTATAAGGTGCCCTGATAGGCTAGAAAGAGGGTTTTCTGATTTCAGAAAGGAAACATTTAGACTATGCAAAACATGTATATAACTACTTTTTCTAGCTATTTCTGGAGAAGAGTTCTGCATGCCACTTTCCACTGCCTGAAGTAGAGGGGATTTGCACATCTTGGAGAGCCGGACACAGGATTGTGGGTTACTCAGAGCCCTCTTCCTGTTCACCCATGGTTCACAGCCGCAGGAAATAGGACACACAGTGGCATAGCAGCAAGTGCATGAGCCTGGAATCCTAGGCCATAATTTCAAACTCTTCTCTATTCTGCTTAGCTGTGTGACTTTGGGCAAGTTACTTAACCTCTCTGAGCCTGTTTAATGATCCCTCATTCGTGGGCTCATGGTGAGGATTTAATGTGGTGAAGTTTGCAAAGTGTTTGCATATAGTAAATCTTCCTTCCATGGTAGAGATGATGATGGTGATGATGATGATGATGGTTGTGATGATACTGCTGCCACTGATTCCACAAGGAAGACACCTGCAAAATTCTGCTCCTGCCTCTGCAGCTTGACCCCTCAATATGCTGGCATTTTCCACAGGTCCCTTTGATGGGGTGGGGTTATTCAGAGGGATACAGAATACAGGAGAGGAAGGTTTCTTATCTTTGCTCAGGGTTTTTGTCTTGATCCTGGCTCACCAGCATCATCTCACCTTTTCCATCCTGCTGCAGGAGTGAGAGAGAGAACCAAGCTGCTGATGACTCCAAGGGAGGGGCCCTGGACATGTGCTGCAGTGAGAGGCTACCGGGTGAGTCTTCCCAGCACCCAGATCCTCCCAGAGCTCAGAGTGGAGAGAGAATACCCCAGCTGATGCTGGGGCTGGAGTAAAGCCTAGCTAGCTGTGAACCTGCATGAGAAGAACCATGCAGCTGCTCCATAGGTCTTTGTTTAAATGGGGGCTTGTTTTTCTAATCCCTGATGCATTCTGGCCTGTTATCATTTGGAGCTGCTCAAGGCTCACATGGAGGGAAGAGCAAGCAACTGAGGGTGTGCTAGGAAGTGAAGAGAAGGATGAAGAGCTGGGGAGTCCAGGGCTCCTAGGGATTGACCAGTGACCATTCATTGCTGGGCTGACTTCAAGAGGTAAGGGTAGGAAACAAAACCTGAAGGCAGCATGAGCCAAGGCTGGGGTGGCAGAGGTGGGAAACTACCTGACGTCCCTGTTGAGAAGCCCAGCTTGAGGGTGAAGCTGTGCTGCTCAAGTCCAGTTGACCACACTTGCAGGCCATTGCGGCTACCGTGGAGATTATTACCAAGGCGCTCTTGCCCACAGGGTGGCAGCTTGTCCCAGTTGTAACCCCATGACCCACGCCATGATAAACAGCCTCAGAAGGAAGAAAAAGTTGGGGGAGATATTTAATTTTTTTATAAAATTTTTATTGTGGGCCGGGCACGTGGCTCACACCTATAATCCCAGAACTTTGGGAGGCCAAGGCAGGCAGATCACAAGGTCAAGAGATAAGAGACTATCCTGGCCAACATGGTAAAACCCCCCTTACTAAAAATACAAAAATTAGTTTGGCGTGGTGGTGCGCACCTGTAGTCCCAGCTACTTGGGAAGCTGAGGCAGGAGAATCGCTTGAACCTGGGAGGCAGAGGTTGCAGTGAGCCAGGATCGTGCCTCTGCACTCCAGCCTGGCAACAGAGCAAGACTACATCACAAAAAAAAAAAAAAAAAATAGGCGGTATTTTATTCACACCACACTCAGTGTCCCAACTCCTGAGGAAGCCCTTTGGTGCAGTTCATACCTTAACCAGTAGGGGGTGCCATTGCTCAAAACACTTTGGTCAGCCTGCTGAGATGGTCTAAGACGGACACCATCTGTCTTGAAGAGAATTCTCTGAAAAGATGTGAGAATTCTCTGAAAAGATGTGAGAACCCTCCGAATATCTGAATGGCTGTCTTATGGAGAGGACAGCAGATCTATTCTGTGTATTTTAGGATGACGTAATCCCAACACATTGAAATTAAAGACATGCCTGTTGGCCCATAGAACTCTCTCTGACTCTAAAAGCAGTTCAGTCATAGATCTCGATAATTCCAGAGGAAGAAACGAGTGTTCCATCACAGGAGGCGTTCAAGTACTGGCTAGATAGACATTGGAGAGGAAATTTCCACAATGGGTGGGAGGTCCAGATGACATCAGAAGTCCCCTTCAACTATTAAACAGTTCTGTGATTCAGATATGAGTCATAGAATTCGGAGATGACTCTACAATCAGGGATGGCCCCACTGGCTAGAAGAAAGCCGCAGAAAATAGGACAGGATGAATGGGAGTCCAGAGAGTGGCATGGTGTGGAGGAAGAAAGAGCATTTGAGTCCCCCTGTTCTGCTTCAGGCTGTGTGTTTATGCACAAGTCACTTAACCTTGCTGGGGCGCCAGTCCCTCATCTGCAAATAGAAACAATAGCGATATGAATATTTATCCTCACAAGGGTCCTGTGGGGAATAAATAAATAACCACTCGGTCATTCACTCAAGTACTTCCTGAGCACCTACTAGGTCTCAGGTTCTGTACTTGGTGCTAGAGATATAGTGGTAAATAAAACAGACAGAGTCTCTGCTGTACTGAAAGGTCATGGACAAGTTCTGCTTTGAGCTGCTTCTGCAAAATGAATGAAGCCACAGTAGAGATGCTACAGTAATAAGCATAATATATTGAATCCCAATATTCTCTCCTATACTTCCCCCAAAGCCAGCAACCAGTGTAGAATAGAAGAGGAGCATTGGTCATGTCATATCCTAGGAAATCTTACAGATGAGAGGACCAAGGCCCAGGGAGCTTAGGCAGTCTCCAAGGTCACTTAGCTGGTAGAGGGAGGATTCACTCCAGGCAGTCTCTCTCAGTAGCCCGCGTCCTCACCACTACCTTGTTCTGCCTCTGTTGTCACTATGGAGCCACTGTCATCTTCTGACACCCTGTGGACCGAGGCAAAAAGAGTTAAGGTGTGTTTGTGCCAGGTGCGAGTTTAAAGGAGGTAGACAATGTCACTGTGCCTGTCCCCATCTGTGTCCTTCCTCTGGGAAGTCCTGCTTGCAGAGGCTGAGCAAGTTGTGTGACCCTCGAGATTCACACAAGGCCATCCTGATAGGGGACTGCAGTGATTATTTGCCTCCTCCATGGGGCCGTGAGCTCTCTGAAGGCAAGCACCTCCCTATTTCATCTCTGCATCCTCCATGTCCAGCAGGCATTCACTCATTTCTTCATTCTGTCACTACTGATTGAGCACCTACATGTGCTGGGCACTGTCGCAAGCACTAGAGATTGAGCAGAGATCCAAACTGAAAAAATTTCCCACCCTCACAGGACAGTATTATGTGCTGGTCAAGAGCAGGGACTCTGGACCCCAGCTTGGTTCCACCACTTACCAGTGGGATGATCATGGGCAAGTACTGAATCTTTCTGGGCCTCTCCTTCACAATATAGCAAGAACAATATTCACTACTGTGTAGAGTTGTTAGAGGATTCAGTGAGTTAACAGAAAGCTTAGAACAGGCTTGTAGCGAGTACTGTACACACAATTGCTATTAAGGAAAAAATAGACAACAAAAAAATAAGTAAAAGTTATGCCACATAGTGTGGCCAATAGTGGTAAGTGCTATGAAGACAATTAAAGCCAAGAAGAGCGGGTGGGAAAGAGCTGGGGGGGCGGGGGTTTGGCATTGTGAATAGCGTAAACCCAGAGCCTGGTGTAGAGTAGGCTTCCGCTAATGTTTGTCAAGACCCTGACCTGTACTGCAACTGGGACGCGAAAGGAAATGGAGGTGTACAGGCCAAGAGAGGTAGAGTGCTGGGCCTTTAGAGGAAGCCTGTAAGCACTGCAGGCAATTGCATAATGATGGTGTAAAAATCCAGCCCTCCAGTGTTCCCTCCCCTCCTGGCTGTCTTGCCCAGAGGTGAGGCAGAGTGAGGGCCAGCCATGCCTGGTGACTTGTTTATTCCCACAGCCACCTCCAGTTGGGAAGCGACATGGCCAACACTCCCAGCCACCACGGCCACCCAGATCTGAACCAACAGGGGCAGGTCATACAGTCCCCTCAGAGCTTTCTGGGGTGGAAACATCTTCAGGCATCACCAACACCCCCTGGCAGGCGCCCTCACTGCCCCTGCCCGCTGCCCAAGGGCCAGGCATGCTGCCTCACAGCCCCTGGGACACCCCTACATGTGCGCTGGCACACTTGTGTTTGTGCTCACTTGTCATGGCCACATGCTCCCCTGTGCACATGCATGTACCCACGCACAGTCACCCGGGCACGTGGCCTGCCTGTCTCACACAGCCCTGCAGGGGCGGACGCACACCTCCAGGTTCGCACACCTGCACATCTTCCTCTTGCACACTCACTTCTCTCAGCTCCATCCCTCCACCCCGCAGCTTCCACTCTGCATGCTTCCTGGAGATGTGCTTGCTCTCTTGTTCCCTCCTTAGGTGACTTTCTCTCTCTCCTGCACTGTACCCCTTCTTCACACACACTCTCGAAAATGACTAGGCAGACTCCTCCCCTTCCTCTCCATTCTCTGTCCTCTTCCCAGACTCGCAGTCATGCACAGCTCCCAGGTACTGTGGGGGCACCGAGTGTCTACCCCACTGCCTTCCCCAGCCCCGTGCACATGCACACACAGGGATTTTTCTTCTCCCTCATGCACACACCCTTTTTCATGTGGTCACCCTCCTTTTCTCTTTCACTCTTCCTTTCTTGCTCACCTCATTTGCTCACAGTCACCCAAACACATTGGTACATCAAACTCACACTCTCCCTTCTTCTATGTGTGGGTGTTCATATTTGCACTGCTGATGCTGGGGCCTCCACTCCTTCCCCCAACCAGCACCAGTACAGGCCCAGCCCAGTATAGTCCTAGCTCCCAGCAGCTGCCTCAGAGGTACAGGGTAGAGGAAAGAGGTAGATAAAGCAACAGTAGGTGCTAGTGGGGGCCGGTACATGAAATACAGCAACATCGCCAGGCGTTGCTCTCAGCGTCTTTATCATGCAGACTCGTGGGCAGGCCTGCAGGGACGGAGGTCAGACTACCAATAAGGCCCCTCACCATTTACCACCCCTGCTCTGTCCTGCTCCGCAAGGGCTTTCACTTGCGTGCACGTGGGCACATCCATCTGTATGTCCACGCTTGGTCCACACTCTACCTAATAGCTTCTCCTTGGCCACCTCTTCAACCTGAAGATGTATAAACAGGAGACAGTGTCTACCCTCAAAGGGATGTACCTGGGCAAGAGACCCATGCAGGCTTCAAGCCATTTGGGCAGGGAATCCTGAAGTCCTAGTAGCTAGATAGAGTATATAGCCTGGGAAGGGGGAAGGGACACCAGCTGGGGAGACACTCCAGGTGAGGTATCTCCTGAGCCCTGTGGACTTCTCTTCTTCTGGGGAGTGGCACGGCCAGAAGGGATGGCACACAGGGCCTAGGTCTAAGGACGTTGCTGCTCTTGGGAACGAGGTACTCCTGGAGCCTTCCTGTAGGCATGAGCCTTCCTGGAGCTGTGACAGTCCCTAACACCCTGAGACTTCAGTGTGTCATGATTAGCTGGCTTGATGCAGGATTGTGAGTATGCTGAAGGTCTGAGTAGGCCATTGCACTCTTGGTAGGAACAACTGGCCTCTTGGGCTGGTGGTTCTGAGACCCACTCTCCACCTTAAATCCTGATGTTTTGCAGCCTGTCCCCAACCCAGCCCTAGGCACTCTGCTCTGTATCACTGTGGGTATTAAGTGGACCCTCCTCTGAGGCCAAGGATAAGGTCTAGGTCTCAGCAAGAGGCCATTGCCCATCCTGAGTGCCACTCTTTAAAGTAAAGGAGCTAAAGGCCTGAATCAAGGAAAGCTTTGTCACCCTAATCCTGCAGCACCTATCTCTGACCACCAGGAAGGAATAAGTCGTAGCTTTCACAGTCTTCCTACCACGCCACAGATGAGGTCTTGCACCAGGAGCCAACAAGGCCAGTTGAAAAGGCAGTCTGGGCCAGGCCTGGTGGCTTACACCTGTAATCCCAGCACTTTGGGAGGCCTAGGCGGGCAGATCACGAGGTCAGGAGTTCCAGACCAGCCTGGCCAACATGGTGAAACCCTGTCTCTACTGAAAATACAAAAACTTAGCCGGCCGTGGTGCCATGTGCCTGTAATCCCAGCTACTTGGGACACTGAAGCAGGAAAATTGCTTGAACCCAGGAGGCAGAGGTTGCAGTGAGCCGAGATCGCACCACTGCACTCCAGCCTGGGCAATAGAGCAAGACTCGGTCTCAAGAAAGAAAAAAAAAATGCAGCCTGATTCTTTTATCCACTCAAATTTGCTGAGCACCTACTCCATGCTGCATGCTTGCCAGGCTCTGGTGATACAGTGACAAGCAAGACAAACATGGTCCCTCCTCCTAGGGTGCCACGGAAGAGTGCAGCCATTATGCAGCCCTTTCTTGGTGGGTCAGGGGAGATTGCCTCAAAAAAGTGGCCTAGAACATGAATAGGGTCTCGGTTCATGTCCTCAGGAGCCTGCTATGTAGAGCATTTTAAGAAGCATGTTTACCTTGTCCCTGATAGGCTTGCCCCTGTTCTCACAGAGCCCCGCAGACTGGTGCTTAATACTGGTTCAGGCTGTTCTGTGAGCAGGTGCGGGAGCCCAGATGGACAAATCTCAAGAAGACGGAGCTGGCTGTAGTAGCACTGCTGAGATGTCACTGGTAGCTGTCAACACTCAGTAGTAGAGGTTCTGTTGATTTTTATTTCTTTGTTAAATAAGAACTGTTTCTATCCTGGTGACGGAAAATAGAGGATCATTCTCCATTCCATACTACCTGAGGGAGGGATAAAACCGCTTGCATTAGTTATATTTTGCTCCATAACAAATTACCCCAAAAACTCTGCAACTTAAAACAACATTTCTTATCCCCCACAGTTTCTAAGTCAGGAATCCAGGAATGACTTCACCACGTGGCTCTGGCCTGATCTCTCACAACATCTCAAGGTGTTGACCAGAGCTGCAATAATCCCAAACTCGACTGTGGCTGAAGAATCCACTTCTAAACTCACTCACAGGTGATTGGCAGGCTCTAGTTCCTGGCAGCATCTTGGTGCTATTTTCATTCAAGACTTTAAATACATTTAGAGATATTTATTGTGATTGATGGTACAGTGAGTTTTTCACTTGAGTCTTCAGAATAGATAAAGTAAAACGAAACACCATTTGGATGTGCTAAGAACACTAATGGGGCAGTATTCTATAATGATGCCATTGTATTGAAAAAGAAGTACCAACCCAGGTGCGCACTGATCAGCAATAGTAGAGGCTAACTATTCTCAGACACTAGGATGGAGCCCATCTAGCTAGGCCTTGGGGTGCTATGGCCAGGCAGACCTGGGTTCAAATCCCGGCTCACCTGTTGACCAGCAGCATGACCTGAGGTAAATTATTTAACTGCTGTGAGTTCCAAATTCCTCACTCTAAAATGAGGGTGGTAATATGATGAGATCTTCACAGAGATTTTGTGAGGATTAAATGAGTTCATGGACATAAAGTGCTTATCACACAGTGCTCTATGAGTGGTAGCTAATAGTGACGGTGATGATTGTTCCAGGATACGGAATTTGAACAGAAAAACCTTTGCATCTTTATGTCCTGTGCTTGGAGCTTGGGCGTCAGGTCCGGGCCCATCCTACAGCAGTGGAGTGGGGAGTGTAGCCGGTGGTCCTTTCTTGACTCCCCACCACAGGTCTGGGCTCTCACTGAACCAGCACGCCACAGGCAGGAGTGTTTTCTGTTGGCATAGTCAAGGGGCCAGGGTTGGTGAGGAGAGTGATCCTCCATTTTCCTTCACCAGGATAGAAACAGTTCTCATATTCTAGGGAATTGTCTGAATGTGTGATGACACTAAAAAGAGAGCCTTTGCAACTGAAGGAAGGAATGTGTCTGGTCCAGTCCCCTGAATCTTCAAAGGCTGTTGCCAAAGCCCTTTCAGACAAATGGGCATCCATCGGACTCCTAAGATATGCAGTGACAGATGCCATTCTCTTTCTCTTTGGTCTGGCTCAGTAACAGATCACCCCAGCTCTCAGGAAGTTCTTTATATCTGAAAAAAAATTCATCCTTCCATTTAAACTCATTTCTTCTTTTCAGATCTCAGCATCTGTTTTGGTTGTCTGCTGCTGCCTGGCTATCTCAAAACTTATTGGCTTGAAGCAACAACCGTTTTATGTGCTCATGACTTGGAGGGTCATGCAGGGCTTAGCTGGGTGGCTCTTCCATTCCATGTGGCATCAGCTGAGGTCACTCATTCAGCTGTATACATCTCATTTTGTGCTGGGATAGAACGTCCAAGAAAGCGGCCAGGTGCAGTGGCTCATGCCTGTAATCCCAGCACTGTGGGAGGCCAAGGCGGACAGATCACTTGAGGTCAGGAATTCGAGACCAGCCTCACTAACATGGTGAAACACCGTCTCTACTAAATACAAAAAATTAGCCAGGCGTGGTGGCGCATTCCTGTAGTTCCAGCTACTTGGGAGGCTGAGGCAGGAGAATCACTTGAACCCGGGAGGCAGAGGTTGCAATGAGCCGAGATTGTGCCATTGCACTCCAGCCTGGGCAACAAGAGTGGCAAAACTCCATCTCAAAAAAAAAAAAAAGAATGTCCGAGAAAGCTTTTCTTATACCTCAGCACCCCTACCTTGGGCTTCCTCACAGCATGATGGTCTCATGGTAGTTGGACTTCTTATGTGGCAGCTGATTACCAAGAAGAAGCACTCTAAGAGCAGCAAAAACAGAAGCTTCAGATCTCTTAAGGCCCGTCCCCAGAAGTTACACCGTGTCACTTCGCTACATTTTGTTGATCAAAGCCAGTCACAGGGGCAGCCTGGATTCAAGGGATGGGAAGTAAATGGCACCTCTTGAAAGGAGGAGTGCAGAGACTCTGTGGCCCTCCTTCATCCACTAGCACATCCTCTTTGTAAGTTTTCACATGCCTCCTCATACCATCTTCTTCCTCTCCTAAAGCCTCCTGCCCTCGGCCTTCATCCCATGTCCCATTCTTTTCCCCAACCTTCCACTCTTTGAGCTACTCACCCTTTGTAGCTTAAATCTTTGGTTCTTTTGCTCTTCTCCCTGCCACTTCAAAGAACACAGCCGTGTGCAGTCCCACCCCTAACATTTATAAGGCTATGTATGTTATGTCTAGATAGTCAGCTGTTAGGAAGGAAGCTGATAAGCTTTGAAAGGAAGTATGTTGCCCTTCTACCTCAACAAACATTCATTTGTAGGGAGTTTGAAAGCCAGGTTCAAATGGAGAATTCTGAGTTCTGCACCAAAATATGGGATCTAGGAAGAGCCCGTCTCCAGCCCACCCCAACTCTGTCCAGCACCCAAGGACACTCATGAGCATTTGTGTGGATGGGATGCATACCCCAGCCCACACATCCGAGCTCCAAACACACCTTCCGCAAACAGTCACCTTAGCCAGTTCTAGGAATACACACAACACAGTGTACTCTCATAAAGCAGTCAGAAAAGAGGGCCACTGGGCCCAGGAATCAGACTGAGAACTGTTTGACCAGGGAACCTGGGATATTGAATATGTAATCTTAGAGGGAGAATGTCCCTTTGGCTCCATGGACTCCTCACCTGTGAGGAGGAGCATACCTGCTAGAGGATTGGAGCAGAGCCCTCCAAAGTGTGAGATCAGGACGAGGGACATTTTCCTGGGTGTAAGGACAGTGCTGAGTGTGTCTGCTGTTATACTGGGCATTGCCTTTCACTGATGGGCTTGGACAAGCCCCTGTACTGCTCCATTCCTCCCGTGAGGCATCTCCACTGTGAAATGAGAAAAGCAATTTTTTCATGGTAGTTGTAAGAATTCAGTGAGACAATGGATGTGAATGGGGGGTTGTAAACCATCAAGTGTTATTCACAGCTCATTTTTATGGTTTCTTGTTGTTGAATTCAGAAGCCCTGGATGTGAATGAATTTGGACTCTGCCCTTTTTCAGCTTGGATCTTGCATGAATTACTTTACATCTCTAAACTTTGGAAATTCATACCCACACATACATATGAAAATGATGTGTGGGACAGGTGGGGATGTTTATTAGGACCTTGGTGCTGTTTCTTTTCAATTCCAAGTGGTTAAAACCTGAAGGATGGGCTGGGTGCAGTGACTCACCTGTAATTCCAGCATTTTGTGAGGCTGCGGTGGGTGGGTCACATGAGGTCAGGAGTTCAAGATCAGCCTGGCCAACATGGTGAAATCCCATCTCTACTGAAAATACAAAAACCAGCCAGGCATGGTGGCATGTGCCTGTAATCCCAGCTACTCAGGAGGCTGAGGTACAAAAATTGCTTGAACCCGGGAGGCAGAAGTTGCAGTTAGCAGAGATCACATCACTGCACTCCAGCCTGTGTGACGGAGTGAGAATCTGTCTAAGAAAAAAAAAACAAACCTGAAGGATGTAAGGGAGCAGAGAGAGTCATCAGCAAAGGGGGAACTAGGCTGTCCGAACCAGACATAAGCCAGATGTCAGCTGGGGTAACGTCGCCTTTTAAAATACAGTTGAGAAGCCTGCCAAGAATTTCCCATTGCACACCATTTTCCTAAACAAAACAAGGCTTTGCATAGAGTATCCCTCTTCTGAGAACCAGTCACTAGCCTGCCCCCTTTCAGCCCTACTGGAGCTGTGGCTGATGTGACTATTAGATATTGAAAAAGATCATCTTAGGCCGGGCGCGGTGGCTCATGCCTGTAATCCCAGCACTTTGGGAGGTCGAGGCGGGCAGATCACCTGAGGTTGGGAGTTCAAGACCAGCCTGACCAACATGGAGAAACTTCCTCTCTACTAAAATGCAAAGTTAGTGAGGTGTGGTGGCATACGCCTGTAATCTCAGAACCTGGGAGACAGAGGTTGTGGTGAGCCAAGATGACACCACTGCACTCCAGCCTGGGCAACAGGAGCAAAACTCCATCTCAAAAAAAAAAAAGAAAAGAAAAAGATCATCTTTTTTCCCACACCCCTGTTGAACATCACTTAGCTTGAGACAAACCCCTTATTAATCACAAACAAGACCATTTGGAATTGTGCGTTTGTCCTCTACTCAGCCCAGTGCCACCCTCTGCCAGCCCGAGTAGCCGCCCAGTGGGTCCCGGCATCTGGCAGGAGGGCAATCCCTTGGCCATACCCAGCCTCTTAGGCCTGTCTCTCCTCAATGGGAATACAGCCTGCTATGAAAGTCCATATCACCTGAGAGAGGGATAAAACCGCTTGCATTAGTTATATTTTGCTACATAACAAATTACCCCAAAAACTCTGCAACTTAAAACATTTCTTATCCCCCACAGTTTCTAAGTCAGGAATCCAGGAATGACTTCACCACGTGGCTCTGGCCTGATCTCTCACAACATCTCAAGGTGTTGACCAGAGCTGCAATAATCCCAAACTCGACTGTGGCTGAAGAATCCACTTCTAAACTCACTCACAGGTGATTGGCAGGCTCTAGTTGCTTGCAGCCTCTTGGCCAGAGGTCTCAGTGCCTCGCCACACAGGCCACTCCATGGGCTGCCTCAGCAGCCACACTGCAGGGCAGCTGGTTTCCTGCAGAGTGAGTGATCTCAGAGAAAGCACATGAGGGAGCAGGAGAGTGCCCAAGATGGAAGTCACAATCGCTTAGGACCCAATCCTAGAAGTGCCATGCCTTCACTTCTGCGGTGTGCTGTTGGCCATGAAGAGTCACCCTGGTACCGTGTAAGAGGGACTGCACAAGGATGTGAAGACCAGGAGGCAGGGTTCATTGAGGGCCACCTTGGAGGCCGTCTGCCATATTGCCTAAAAGTTGAATCCTTGTTATCCAAAGAGGCATAGTCTTGGGATATGCCTACTACAAAATGATACACAGAGGAAAAGGACACCCACAAAGAGAAAAATACATCAAAAGGAAGCCAGCGCCTTTCTCAGTGAGGCAAGAGTATGGATGACTCGGTTTTTCTTTATGCTTTTATTATAGGGGGAGTTCTTCATATTTTCTAAAATCATTAAGAAAAAATAATTGGCCACTCCAAAATAATAATTAATCCTTGCCAAGCAAGAGTGATAGCTGGTGAGAGAGGGGGCCCTCTGAGTTGAGTCACTACCCTCTGGGTTGATGGTTGATTGTCAGATGGAAACCTGGTGCTTACCCAACCCCAGGGATTTTAATGGAGCTGGTTATTCTTGGAGACAGCTACCAAGGCATGGAATTCCCCTCTCCCTGTAGAAAGCCAAGAAAATGACTCACAGGTCATGTTGGTGAACCAGCTCAGAGGAGAGGAGATTCAGGGGTCTCCTTGACAGTCGGCTGTGCTGCAGCTCAGTCCATGAGTCTTTTTCTCCCTTTGGAAATGTTGATTCCCACACGGCTAGGGTCTCTCTCTCTCTCTCTCTCTCTCTCTCTCTCTCTCTCTCTCTGTGTGTGTGTGTGTGTGTGTGTGTGTGTCACTCTCTCTCCAGCTCTCCCAGTTCCAGGATGCAGACAGGATGAAGGCTGTAATTTCTGTTCATTCTTTCTCCCATTGGACCTTGGCTCAACTTCCAACTCAGTGGTTTGTTTTGGGTTTACTTGGAGAGGAAAAGGTGGTTCTTGAGAGTTTCTAGAGCATCGTCCATCAGACTCCTCAGTGCATGGTCCTGTTATCTCCAGGAGCCATACAGGCTCTCTCTTTAGTTTTATTCACTTATTTACTTCCTTTTATGCCCCACTGCCATGGCCCCTCTCTCTATAGATAACGGGTTTAATTCGTGTGTTTTGTTTCTACGTGTCCTTGCAGAATGGCTGACGTTTATTGTGTCTATATTTTTAATTGTGCCTATTGTACTATGTTAATTCTTGTTCTTTTTACTCCACGCTGTGTTTCTAAGTTCCCCCACAGTGCCATGGGTACTCTGATCCTTTGCTCCTAAGGGCTGCACAGCATTCCCCAAGATGTCCCTGAACACTTGGCCACCAGCCCCCCCAGCCACGGGCTTGCAGATTCTCTACTCCCCCTCCCCCACCACAGGTAGCGCAGGAGGGAATACTGGCTTACATGTTCGCTTGAGGACTGTGTGAGGATTTATTTGACATTTGCACCCTAGAGTGCTGACTACGTGGACTCTTCTAGCCTTACCGTCCTATAACATCACTTCTGCCACCTTCACTCCATCAGGGCAATCAGCCAGAGAGGGGACATAGATGCCACCTATTGATGGGAGAAATGGTGAAGAATTACAGACATATTTTAAGACCACAACAGGAATTAAGTTACAGAGAGGTTAAAGAACTTGCCTAAGTCATGGAGCTGATAAATGCATCCTAGAGCAGAACCACCAGTTTCCAGACTTTTCTGCTTCCATACTGGTTCCAGCAGAGGATCTGGAAGAAGAGAAAACTAGAAGGTGTGGGTAGAGCCTGGGGAGGTAAGCAGGGGTCAGAGCATCTTGATCCTTTGTCATTAGCCACGGCAAAGGCAGGGATTTTGGTCTTTATCCTAAGAACAAAGGGAAGCTATTGAATTAAACTAAAACAAGGGGTTCAGATTTTTTTTTGAGTAGCAGTGGATCTTTAGAGGTAGAAGGACCCCTAAAAGACCCCTAGTCCCACTCTTTGAATTTATAGGACACTTGGAAGCCCCCCTGAGGTAGTGAGATAGATGCCCAAGATCATACAGCCAGCTAGTTTAGGCCCCCGACACCCTAAGAACGTGGTGTGAGCCTATTAAGTTGCAAACGCCATCTGATGGTGGCAGCCTCTGGAGGCTTGGGATTCGTCCACCCTGGTGTCCTGGGGGTAGAAGAGTTCACCTCCTGTCACCTGGACTTTTCTAGACCTCTGAGGGCATTTAATAGGACCCTTCAAAGAATCCCAAGCCAGGACCCGGCCTTCCACTGCCATGGGGCCTCAAGTCTTAGGCCTTCCAGATATCCACAGGCAATCCCTATTGACTTCATATGCTAGCTTAATGAGAGAGCTGAACTAGAGTCTTAAAGATGAGCATGGCAGTCCTGGTTTTGCCTCTGGTTCTCTGGACCTCATCAGTTTTCTCATCTTTGAAATGAGAGGATGGAGCAAGATGCTCTCTCAAGTCCGTCCCTTCCTCCCCAAGTGTTTGTGCTTAAGTCTCAGGCACTGGGGACCTCTGGTACCTCACTTCCCCAGGGCCTCTGCTGTCAGTTCTTTCAGTTCTCAGCATGGGCAGCTGATGGGAGAAGCACACCCTCAGAGTTTCATTGACCCTTTTCACCCTCATACTTCTGGGCCTCCACGCCAAAGAGGCTCAGAGAACTGAGCCTTTGTTTGCAGCAACAAAGATGTTTGCAATTTCACATAGAACCGTTTTATTGTATCATATCCAAAGAGTACTTGAGTTGTGTTTTGTTTTGAAAGCTCAATAGCGTTCTGGACTTAATTAGCTGGCAGTGACAAAGCTCCCCCATCCCCAGTCCATGCCCACTCCATCCACCGACCCCAGTTGCCGGCCAACAGCCTCAAAGCCTCTGCCCACATCCAGGTGGGGCACCCGTCTTCCTCCTGGGGGACTCACCAGGCAGATGAAAGGGAAATCTTTACTGCTGCCTCTCCCTCATGCTTCTCTTTCCTCATCATCTCTAGATTCTGGCTACCATTTATTGAGTATTCATCATGTCCCAGGCAGCAGATTAAGCATTTTGCACATTTTAATTTATGGCATCCTGAACGTCCTATGAAGCAACTTTATTTTGTTGTTGTTTTTTTTAAGATGGAATTTTGCTCTTGTCACCCAGGCTAGAGTGCAATGGCATGCTCTCTGGCTTACTGCAAACTCTGCCTCCCAGGTTCAACTGATTCTCCTGCCTAAGCCTCCGGAGTAGCTGGGACTACAGGCACGCACCACCATGCCCAGCTAATTTTTGTATTTTTAGTAGAGACGTGGTTTCACCATGTTGGCCGGGCTGGTCTCGAACTCCTGACCTCACATAATCTGCCCACCTTGGCCTCCCAAAGTGCTGGGATTACAGGTGTGAGCCATCGCGCTCGGTCACTACGTGGACTCTTCTAGCCTCACAGTCCCATAACATCATTTCTGCCACCTTCACTACATCAGGGCAATCAGCCAGAGAGGGGACACAGATGCCACCTATTGATAGGGGAAATGGTGAAGAACTACAGACATATTTTAAAACCACAGCAGGAATTAAGTTACAGAGAGGTTAAAGAACTTGCCTAAGTCATGTAGCTGATAAATGGTGAGCACTCATGTGTTAGTCTGGAATCGTCTTACCTCAAATTTGATTCCTTTTCTCACCCCCATCCTGCCTGCCTGGGGAATGTAGAGAGGAACAAGACTTGGGCCCTGCCTTCAGCCGGCTTACCATCTGAGATGGACTTGCTGCCAGCCCAAGCCCTTATTATCTTCTACCTCCTCCTGTGGATTTCTTGGTCACGTTGCTCACTGATCAGCAGGACTAACAGAGTGGAGGGGCTGCAGGGAGCCAGTACGCATTCCCAGAACTCCACATCCACCATCCGTTTGTGTTTGCCTTTGCTGGGAGAAGCTAGAAATATTTCCCACCAGGGCTTCTCTCACTAGGAGTCCTATTGGTCAGTGTTGAGGTTGAAACATAGAACAACTTGAAGGCAGGAGATCATCTTGGTCAAGGGCCAGGCATAGAGCAGGTGCATGGTAAGTGTTTGCCGTGTTTCAGGGGCTCTCCTCTTCAGCACCGTATACCCTCTAACACCTAGTTTGCCTGCTACACACCCCCAAAAGGTAGCAGAAAATGGAGGGCCACCACCAGCCTCTCCTAGTGAGTACAGAGACCACAGCAGTGCCCAGTAAGTCCAGGCTCTTCCTCTCAGGCCCACAGGAGTGCTGAGGGTGTGATACTGCGATGGCAAAAGTGGCTGATTGGGCCTATTCCTTCTAGACTGTTCCACCACTCCGTCCTTCTCAGTTCCTCTAGCAGTGTCTCCTTTGATTCTGGACCTATCCAAGCAAAACTTCAAAATAGGCCTGGTAGGCAAACCTGCTCCACACATCCCCCTTGTGGGTTTACAGACCCTTCTGTGGAATAAAAGAAAAATCATAGACTGTGGAGACCCACCAACCTGGGTTTAAGTCACAGTTTTGTTGCTGCCTGGCTCTGTGATCCCAGGCAAGTCACTTAACCTCTCTGTGCCTCAGTGGCTCCCCATGCAAAACATAGACAATCATGTCAACCTGCAGCACTGCTGTGAGTATTGAACAGCATAAGACTGACAATGTGCCTGGCTCCACGCTGGCAGGATAGGAGCATAACGGGGGGCAAATCCTCCCTGTGGATTCACCCCTCCACAGGGGAGAGCTGTTGGGAAAATGCCTAAGGTCACCCCTACTGCTCCCACACCCCCCTCCATCCCCACAGTGAGATAGGAGCAACAATCCTATGAACAAGAAGTCAGTATCTACCGGTGGCATTTTGGACACAGTGACAGGCCATGGAGCCCAGCACCATCACCCAGGTGGTTGAGGGTTGAGGGTGCTGGAGACTTGTTAACAGTGATGTGGTGTGGGAGGCAGAATGCCTGGTCCTAGGCATAGGGTGTTAGCCTCATCTAGTGTGCGGCTAATAGCATGGGCTCTGGAAGCAGATTGCCTGGGTTCTAGTCTTCCACCCATTTGTTAGCAGACCTTGGCCAAGTGACTTAACTTCCCTATGCCCCAGTTTCCTCATGTGTAAAATGGAGGTAAGAGCAGCGCCTACCTTCTGGGATTGTTGTGAGGATGAAATGTGTTAATACATGTAGAGCACTTGGAGCAGCACCCAGCACACAGTAAGTCTTCAACATCCAGGCTCTGCCTTTGGCTGGCTGTTGACCTTGGGCAAGACACTTCCCCTCTCTGGGCCTCTTTCTCCATCTGAGAAGTTAATGGGCTGACCCACACCCAGATATCCCTCAGGGCCCATCAGGCTCCGACAGTGAGGAGTTCAGGAAGTCCAGGCAGGTCTGAGTGTCATGTTCTTTTGAGCAGGGCTCCCTGTGACTGCTGGCCACATTGGGAAGGGAAGAAAAGCTAACTGGGACAGAGCTTCCTAATTCATGTAAACAGGAACAGGCTGAGCCAGCCTTCCACTCCAGTTCCGGTGGGCTGGCAGCCTGGGAGCTCAAAGAATGAGTCACTGACAGGAGCAGCCACAGTTCTGGAGCTCAGGCGGTGCCAGCTCCAGGGCACAGAGTAGCTGCAGAGTTCGGTGGTGGGATTTGGGAGCTGGGTGACAGGAGAGGGGTCACAGTGTTTCCTTGTGCCCCAGGTGAAATCTGAAGGCCATTTGCCTGCATGCCATACCCAGGATCCTACAGCTTTGGCCTGCGATACTGAGCTTTGCCTTCCAGGGCATCTTTCCCTCCCTCCATACCACATGTATACTTTGAGGCTTCACCAGCTGGGGACCAGGCACAAAATCTGCACCATCACCCACCCCCATGCAGCTGATTAAGGTTCAGGGTTCCACCCCACACCCGCCCCAGACACAGGAGCTCCCTACCTTGCTGCAGTGACCCTTTTCTGAGAAGCGGCATGGCAAAATGGAAACATCACTTGATGCTGGGAAGCCCTGGGTTTGAATCTCAGATCTGCACTTACTTGGGCAAGACACTTAACCTCTCTACGCCTTGATTTTTCTGGCCTGGAGAATCCCTTCATCCTGTGCAAGAGGCGAGCCCATGATGTTAAATCACTTGTCAGCAAGCTGCCTCTGAGTCAGGGTTTCATGCGTGGCAAAGCAGCTACCTCGCTGTGAACTATTGAAAAGCCAGCCCTTGACACAAGCAGCCGCCTCTCACTGACAAAACAGGGCTGGTGATGATCATGTCTACCTCATAGGGCTGCCGAAAGAAGCAAATGCAGTTGCGTGTGCAGCAGCACTTTGGGAACTGCACAGAGCCAGCCCGGTGAGGTGGTATTATTCCCAGAACAAGGCAGTGAGTAAAGGAGAGAGCAGGAAAATGATATGAGCTGACGTCATCTCTAGAAGCAGGACAGAGCCCAAAAGAACAAATGGGCGTAGGACCACAGCGGTCGGTGTACGCGGGAGCTGTTTTCTTCACTGCTGTATCCCCAGAGCCTAGCCCAGTGCTTGGTAAAGTAGGCACACAGTAAATGCTTTTCTGAATTGCATGACGTTGAATCTCTGTGTTTCCAGTGCTTGACGTATTATAATTGGTGCTCAATAAATGTGTGTTGGACTCATGCACAAATCAACAGAGACTAAAACCAGAGTGGCAGGCTCCTAGCCCAGTTTTCCATCTTTGAAACTAACACCGCTTTCCATCACAGACACCCACTGCCCACCCCTGAGATCCGGGGTTCTTAATCTGAGGTCCATGCCTCTCCCCAAAAATTATGTGCAGAATTTAGTGTATGTTTGAAATATATCTTGCTGGATTAAAAAAGTCAGATTTCTACCCAGAAAATCATCTAAATAAACCCTGCTCTGAAAGATGTACATCTACCAGGTGCCCAGTAAATACCCATCAGTTGGATGCATCTGGTCCCCAGGGCTGCCAGGTGAACAGTAGTTTAAAAAAATTTTTTTTATTGTACTTCAGGTTTTGGGGTACATGTGCAGATCATGCAGGACTGTTGCATAGGTACACTGTCTCTGAGATACACATTTAGGCCCTAGAGCCTGCAGTTTTTCCTACCACCTCCATAATGTGCAAGGCAGGTAACCGGTCTTTCATATGCAAAAGTGATGATCACACATTATCCAAGGGACCTGCCTTCTGAGTGGCTCTTTGGCTGCTAGGTGGGTCTCATAGAGCCACGAATACTCTGTCAATCTCTTGTATCCCAGCGTATGCATTTAGATGTGACAGGTGGGAATCAAGGCCTGAAACCTGAGAATCCTAACTAGGCTTCATGATACCAACTCAGAACTTTGATCTTTTTGAAAAAAATATTTTTCTCACTACAAACACATCTGTGCATGTGTCTGTGTATGTATACACACACATATATATTTACCTATTAGAGCAAATTAAGATATGTAAATGAAATCACCTCTAATCTCACCCCAAACCAAAGAACTGGTGTTACTACCTGACTTTAATCTTCCCATTTACTGTGTGCCAAGCATTCACTGCCCCATGCTGTAAGATCTCTATCTCATGTTAACCTCTAATCTCACATCGGGCATTTGCTATCTTTTTACAGACGTATTTATACTTTCTTAATTTTTAAGGCCAGTGAGATCATACTGATTTGTAGCCTTGCCTTTCTTAGTCCACACCATCAACATTTTTTCCCATGTTATCAAATATTCATCAGCAGAGTCATTTATAATGGCTACATGATGTTTTATTGCAGTCAAGTTCCATGCTTCTCAGACTGGGGTGCATGTACCCCTGAGGGCAAAGCCACAGGATAAATGTCACACATCCTCCTGAAGCAAAATTTGTGATTCGAAGCTTTAGGAGAGGGAAATGAAACCCATTCTTTTCATATCAAAATGAGTACAAATCTATTGTAATGTAGAATGTAGAACAACCGTATGTCTTAAACAATGCAGACTGAGTGTGGTGGTTGACACCTGTAATCCCAGCACTTTGGGAGGCCAAGGTGGGCGAGTCACCTGAAATCAGGAGTTTGAGACCAGCCTGGCCAACATGGTGAAACCCTATCTCTGCTAAAAACACAAAAATTGGCCAGGTGCAGTAACTCATGCCTGTAGTCCCAGCTACTCAGGAGGCTGAGGCAGGAGAATTGCTTGAACCCGGAAGGCAGAGGTTGCAGTGAGCCGAGATCGCACCACTGCACTCCAGCCTGGGCAACAGAGAAAGACTAGATCTCAAAAAAAATAAAAAATGCAGCAAAGTCCAAGATCATGTTATTCCCCATAGGCCCATGTTCCTTCTCCTCTGAGGTCTGCAGAAACATCTAAGAAGTGCTGAATTCTAGATCAAGTGCTTCTTTTTACAGATAAGGAAACTGACACCCAGGGAAAATAAGGTATTGCCCAAGGTCTACAATATGTACTCTGCAGAACCAAGGCACTGAAGCCAGGAGACCCCTGGGTCTGTCCCTTTCCACCCTTCCATATGTGGCATCACCTGTCAACTGTGTGTGGGCAGAGACCTTGCCCCTTGAGAAATCAACCCTCTGCTTATCAACGGTAGGAACTCTTGCCTTCCACGTGATAGGGAAGGTGTCTTTTAGCAGCAGCTTTTCCTTTCTCATCTTGCTCCCAGGAACTGAGCTGACTGCTCAGGTGGTCAGTAGCTATAACCTCCATGGACAAAGGTAGATGCCTTCCCATGACCCTCTTAGACTCCATTGTCACTTAGATTTATTGCTTAATGCACTGTATTATAAACATGTCTCTACTGGTCTGTTTTAGCCACAAGACTGGAGCCTTCTGAAGGCAAGAATTATGTGTGAGCATTATAATCTGCCATTTATTGGGGACTTACTAAATGCTGAACACTATGCTAGGTGTTTCATCTGTAGTATCTAAAACAGCTTTTCAAAGTATGTATGATTATCTCCATTTATCAGGGAAAAAAACTGAGTAAAAGAGTATCATTTACCCATCAGCGTTCACTCATTTAGTAAACATGTACTGTAGCCTTACACACCAGGACTTGTGCTACATACCTTAGACATCAGGGTGAACGAAGCTGATACTGCTCTACCCTCGTGGAACTTCTTGGTGGGTAGAGGAGATGATATTCAAAAATTATTTTACAACCCATGGCAAGTGTAATGTAGCCTGGAGCCTATCTGACTGCCTTGGATTGAACCCACCTCCACCCTTACCAGCTAGGCGACCTTGGACAGCTCTGTTAACCTCTCTGCACCTTGTCTTCCTCTTCTGCAAAATGGGGATAATAGTAGTAGAAACTCCATTGAGGTACTGTGAAGAATAAAGAAATCAACCCCGGGCCAAGCACCGTGGCTCACGCCTGTAATCCCAGCACTTTGGGAGGCCGAGGCTGGCAGATCACCTGAGGTCTGGAGTTCGAGACCAGCCTGACCAACATGGAGAAACCCCAACTCTACTAAAAATACAAAATTAGCCAGGCATGGTGGCTCATGCCTGTAATCCCATCTACCTGGGAAGCTGAGGCAGGGGAATCGCTTGAACCCGGGAGGTGGAGGTTGCGGTGAGCCGAGATCGTGCCATTGCACTCCAGCCTGGGCAACAAGAGTGAAACTTCATCTCAAAAAAAAAAAAAGAAAGAAAGAAATTAACCCCTGTAAAGCATGCAGAGAAGGGCCCCTGCACATTCCGGGCATATCGCTGCTGGTGGTGATATGAAGGAGAGGCATGGGGTGCTTGTGTGTGTTAGGGCAGGACCTACTTCAGGGGACATCTGATTGGGATCTAGAAGATGAATAGGAGTTACCTTGGCAAAGTGTGTGGGAGGCAGGGGAGGGGAGCAGGGTGTTGGAGGGATGTTCCAGGCAGAGGGAATAGTGTGTCACAGCATAGGGGGCAGGCTTACCTGAGGAACTGCAAGGAGTGCAGCTGAAAGGGGCCTGTCTGGGAAGAGGGGCCTGCGCTACAAATACAGCTCCAGGACCTGGGCTCTCTACACCACAGTCTTTATCTAGGCCACGGACGATGTTCAGGAAGTGTTTGTCAAGTGAGCGAGCCACTCACGGACAAACAGCTATGTTGGGCTCACGTGGTTCTGTTGTCACCCTAGCCCCCTGTCCCATTACACCATGACATGTGGACAGCCCCTTCCCAGCTATCAAACTGTACACATCCATGTTTTTGTCCCTCTCTTCTTGACAGTAAACTAAATCCTGTGAATTTGGGTGTAGACCTCCTTTGGTGCTGCTGCTTTTTTTTGGTGCAGCTGGAATCCCCATGCTCTAGCCAGGGGCTCAGATCTAAGCCAAGGGTATTCAGGCTCTTTAGTAGTAGAACTCTACCTTGAAATAATCTGAGCAGAAATCCAGTATATGGCACAGGGACAGGCAGAGCTTCTGCCCTTGAGAAGCAGACATGGGGCCTCAGCCCCGTGCACCTGAGAAAACATGAGGGCTCTGTAAAGCACAGTTCGAAAAATAAGATTTAAACCTGAACCCCATTTTCAGGTGGGGAAACTTAAGACTCAGAAAGGGAGTGACTCTCTGGAGGTCACACCAGCTGGGGACAGACCCAGAACTGGCCCCAGATATCTGGTATCAATTCTGCTACACCAAGATTTCCCTGCATTTCTCCCTAACTTCCCCCAGCCCCTCTCAGTGTGCAGGGAGCCTTGAGGTGGTCTGGGGACACGTGGCTGTGGTCTTGTCAAGAGTCTGGCCTCCAGTCCCAGTTAGGGCATGGCCCACAAGAAACAAAAATCCACAGGGCAGGCGTGGGTGGGTTGCTCAGGGTCACAGCCTGGTTATGCCCTTCTTTTTTTTTTTTTTTTTTTTTTTGGTGCTGCTGCTTCTCTTTTAATTGAGTGTGAGGTGGTTGTTTTTTGTTTCCTTAAGAAATGGAAAAGACTGAAGCTGCATAAATACAACTATATTAACTCCCTGAAAAACCTCCTGCCATTTTAACTCTGTTACTGGAGAAATAAAAGAGAAATAATTTGTCCACCCACACTTAGCTCTTTCTGACGAAGGTAGGTGAATGTTGCTTTGCTAATCGAGGGTGACTGCTGGAAGTGGAGCCACGCTGACTGATCCCAGATTGAGAGGCAGCCACAGCCGCCCCAAAAGGAACGGCCCGCCTGGGCGGCAAAGCCCTGCTCCTGGACAGGGCCAGAGTCATCGCCTGCACGTCCCATCTTCCACAGGTCTCCCCCAGCCGGTAGTGATGGAGGCGCCGGACAAGGTCGAAAGGCTCCAGGACTCACCAAGAGAGATGCCGCCACCCCCCTCCTCCCTCGCCGCCGCCCTCAGATCCAGCTCAGAAGCCACCACCTCGAGGCGCCGGGAGCCACTCCCTCACTGTCAGGAGCAGCCTGTGCCTGTTTGCTGCCTCGCAGTTCCTGGTAAGGATGGCACAGGCCTCACGAGGGCCTGGAGAGAGGGCGGGCAGAGGGCCAGCCTCCCACTTCCTCCCCAGGATGGCCACCTGGAAGGCAGGAGGATGAGGGGCCTCCCTGGTGTTCCTTAGGGCTGGGATGAGGGCAAGGCTGGAATTCTGAGCTACCACTTCAGCAGCTGAAGCCTCACACCCTGCCACCCTAACCTGAGAATCCGGGACATAGGGCTTCCCCGGTACTTGACCTCCCAGCCCTGCAGGGTTCTCCCAAGAACGCCTGTCTGTGGAGGCCTTTCTGGGAGACTTCCCTTTTGATGTGTGTATTTGTGAGGTACCCTCTGGAAAGGGCTTTCTCTTGGTTCCCTTCAGTCAGCTTTTCTTCAAGGAGAGTCCTGAGGCCTCCCCTGGGCACACGGCACCGGGGCCCTGCTCTCAGCTGCCCAGTCTGGACCTTAGAGGTTCAGGAGCCTCCATGCAGGGCCGGGTTGAGGCTGCAGGTGAGCTCTGCTGGGGGAACACAGGGCAAGGGGACCGGCACCATATTCAGCCTGCTCCCCTGTGCCCCAGCTTGCCTGCGGGGTGCTCTGGCTCAGCGGCTATGGCCACATCTGGTCACAGAACGCCACAAACCTCGTCTCCTCTTTGCTAATGCTCCTGACACAGCTGGGACCCACGGTGAGTAAGCTTTGGGGAGTCCTGGGATAGGAGGGATCTATTGGGGGCCTCCAGTCTCACCCTCTCCAACCTCTGGATGGGCTTCTCTGAGTTCAGAGGATACTTCCAAGCCCCTGAAGCTCTTCTGCCTGCTCCCCACCCCAGACCTGGAACACGATTTTCAGATTGTTGGTTTTGTCGTCATTGCGAGAGCTGAGAACTCTGCCCCCACCACCACTCTGACCTGTTTGTCTGATGTTCCCCAGGCCTGGCTTGGCTCTGGGACCTGGGGAGTCCCCAGTCTGCTGCTCGTCTCTCTGTCCGTGGGCCTCGTCCTCATTACCACCCTGGTAAGGCACCTCCTGACCCCAACCTCAAGGCTGTCCTCCTCTGACCTTGAGGCCTGGATTTCCACCAGCTCCCATCTGACCTCCAGGCTGGACGTTCTCAGTGGGGCAAGGAGGGATACCTGCCTCTTTGCACAAGTGTGCCAACCTAGGGCAAAAGCCTCATTCTTTCTGAAAATTGGATTGCAGTATCTGGTCTATGGAAAGGGGATGAGAAAGGGAGAAGACTGGTGTAGGAACCCCCAGCTCTCCCTGAGAAGGCCTGAAGCCACAAGAAACAGCTGGCTGGGAGAGGGAGGGGCAGGAAGGGAGAGTGGGCATAGGGCCTCCCATCCAGGCCAGGGGCAGTGGCTTGTGGACAGCTCCCAGGAGAACAGGGCTGCTCTAGACACACTGGAAGCAGGGGGGTCGATCCCGTGGGTACTCCAGGAACATGGGGTGGGGGGCAGCCAGTGTGGTCCCAGATCTGTGATACTGTACACCCCAACTAGGTGTGGCACCTCCTGAGGACACCCCCAGAGCCACCCACTCCACTGCCCCCTGAAGACAGGCGCCAGTCAGTGAGCCGCCAGCCCTCCTTCACCTACTCTGAGTGGATGGAGGAGAAAGTTGAAGATGACTTCCTGGACCTGGACCCGGTGCCTGAGACTCCTGTGTTTGATTGTGTGATGGACATCAAGCCTGAGGCTGACCCCGCCTCGCTCACCGTCAAGTCCATGGGTCTGCAGGAGAGGTGGGAGGGGTGGAGGAGGGGTGGGCTCCACGGGCTCTCGAGCTCTTAGCTCCTGATCAGAAGAGTGGATGTCTGACTCTGACTCCCAGTGCCCAGGGCAGAGCTGGCCTCATAGCTTAGCCAGTGTAGACACGTGCTCTCCAGGTCATTCATAGAGATCAAAGTGCGCCAAGATGAATGCTGAGAAATACTGTTACTGCCCATGCACACATAGGTGTACGCATGTTCATACACACTCTCCCGTGCTCAAGCAAGTTTGGGTTTTTTTCTTTGCTGCAGGACTTGTCAGGGCCTTTAACATGCTTGTGTTCATTGTAAATCAGCAAGGGGTCAGTACCATGGCATTTCCCAAGGTCACTTGACCACAGAACTCTTTTTCTTTTTTTTTTAATTTTGGATTGAGGTAGCACATGTGCAGTGTTGTTCCCTGAGCATACTGCATGATGCCGAGGTTTAGGGTACAAATGATCCCATCACCCAGGTACTGAGCATAGTACCTGGTACTGACCCACGTGATATCATGGAAAGAACACTGGGTGTGGAGTCAGGAAAGCTAGCTTTGTGTTTCAGCTGCCTTACTGGGAGAGCCTGGGTAACTCATGGTCCTCCATGGGAACTCAGTTTCCCCTTCTGTGTAACGAGGGCCCATCCCATCCAGTGGTCTGAGACACTGAGTGTAGTAGAGTTTGCCCAGTATAGACATCCTTGCGGCCACTGTGCTGCTCGTGGGACTCCTCCTTCCTGGCAGCTAAGGGTCCTGGCCTCTCATGGACAGTACGTCCTTGACTCACTGGCAGCATCGTCCCAGGGCTGCTGGGCCATCCTGGAGAGGGTCTGGAGCCATCCTCTTGGACCCAAGCCCTGCTTCTGTGCTCCAGGCAGATATCCCCTCTCTGAGCTTCCTGGGGATCACAGGGTGAACTGCCTCCAATGGTGATGGAGGAGAGTCCAGGGTAAGGCCATGTTGAGGTGGCTTTGGATGGAATTTTAGAACTGGAGCCCCAAACCCCCACTAAGTTAGCGTCTCCATTGCAGGAGGCGGGAAATAGGGAGTCAGACCAATGCCTCGGGGCTGAGATTCGTGCTTCTTTGACAGGGGGTCTTGTCACACTCACACTCCTCTTCCTCGAGCCAACCGTGTTCCCAGCTGATCTCTCCCTCCCTCATTTTCCCACCCCTGAAGCCCCCAGCTCATGCCCACCCCTCTGCCTCTGAGACTCACTCTCCCTTTCCTGGTCCTTCAGGAGGGGCTCCAATGTCTCATTGACCCTGGACATGTGCACTCCGGGCTGCAACGAGGAGGGCTTTGGCTATCTCATGTCCCCACGGGAGGAGTCAGCTCGCGAGTACCTGCTCAGCGCCTCCCGCGTCCTCCAAGCAGAAGAGCTTCACGAAAAGGCCCTGGACCCTTTCCTGCTGCAGGCAGAATTCTTTGTGAGTTTCCTTGAGCCAGCCGCCCCACTGTGTGCAGACCCATGTCAATCATCCACCGATCCAGGTGGTGGAGTGTGGTGCCTGGAACTCAGCATCTGCTGTAGATTAGTATCACTTTATGATCAGCTCTCCCACCATCTTGGGCAAGCTGCTTTCCCTCTGTGCTTCAGTTTCCTCATCTGGAAAATGGGGATAAAAACAATAGGGTTGTTGCAAAGATTAAAGAGACTAAGAGCATGTGCAGAGCACCCAGCCAGGTGATGCAGGTACAGTGGCAGTGCTAAGTCTTTATTGCCCACTGCTGTGCTTTGAAAGCCATAGAGAACCTTCACTTTTGACTCCTGTTTCCCACTCTCCTCCTGCCAAGCATTGTTCTTCTGCCTTTGAAATCACTCCGGTCACCTCCCTTCCTTACCCACGCTGAGGCTCTAGCTTAGGTCCTAATCACCTCCCCGCTGACTTCTGTCCCGGCCTGAGGCTGACCCCGCCTCGCTCACTGTCCTTTGGACTTTGAGGGGCTCAATAAATGGCACCCCTGTTTACCCGCCTGAGTGCTCAGCCAGTTAAGAGCTAAGACATAGGAGGTCACAATGTCACCTTTATTGTCAATAACACACAGATTGGAAATGAGGCTTAGCAGGGTATAGCAAGAGTGAGCCTCCCAATACTGAGACCTGGAATTAGACGCATTTTCCACCCACCACAGGGGTGCCGGCACATCTCCCTGAGGGCACCCCTATAATTCTTTCCTGGCAGGAGGGCCCTGAGAGAAGGAGAAAGGAAGGGGCTGAGGCCCAAAAGCTCCGTTCCTCAACCAAATTCACCAAACAGGTAACTCCCCACTTCTGTGAGCAGGAATGGGCGAGAGGCCGAGAGTATCTGGGGCAAGTTCCTCCTGATAGAAGCCAGAGGGGTAAGGAAGCAGGTGCCTCCTCCCTCTCAGCTCCCTTCCTTTGGCCTCTGCCCTGGGCCTGTCTGGACCAGGTAGCTCCCCCCGTGAGAAGACCTCCATCACTGTCTGTTCTGCTGCTCCAAGTTCTCCAGAACTTGGCACCACCTGCATACACCATCAGCGCACCTCACCTGGTGTGGCCCCAGCCTCCTTTCCCAGCCCATGCCCCATGCCCCACCCCTACAGGGACTGTCCACTTCAAACTGGGCCAGCCCCGCCTATGTCTTTCTCCTGCCATGCCTTAACTCACATCATCACCCACTCCAGATGCCTCTAGAAAGCCTTCCTCGGCCACCCCAGCCTCAGCTCCCACTCTGAGCCCCCACTGCCATCATCTCCCCTTCAAGAAAGAATTACATCCTCTACCTCATTTCCTGTTCACTGGGTCATTGTCGAGGAAGGAGCGTGGCCTGAGCACCCGCTCTGGGGGCAGTTTTGTACGTGTTGTATTTTTCTTTTGATTCTCAAAACTCTGAAAAGTGTTATGATCCTCATTTTACAAAGGCCATACTTAATGTGTCCAAAAATAATGAACAGTGTGAAGCTGGGTGCAGTCAGGGGGCTAAGCTGGTGGACAGACTGGAAGGAAATGCAGAGGCAAGGGGTATGGGGAGTCATCCGGAGGGTGGCAGGAGGAGACAGACTCAAAGGTGAACTTTAAAGGGTGAGAACAACTTGGAGAGATGGGGGTAGGAGAAACCAGTACCCCCAGGAGGCAGAATGTCACAAGCTCAGACCCAGAGACAGGACTGAGAACAGCAGATGAACAACAGGAGAGAAACAGGCATAGCTGGAAGTAAAGAGAGGCCAGATTTGAGAAGCCCTCACATGCCAGGAGAGAAGTTCAGACTCAGAGCTCTGGACACAGACAGTGGTTGGGAGGTGCAGATACTCCTGGGATCTCAGAAGGAGGCTTCTCTCCTGCTGGAGAATCAGGGAGGGCTTCTCAGAGGAGGTGGTATATGAGATGAGGATGGGGTGGGTATTATCACAGAGTGAGCAGCATGAACCGAGGTCCCGAGATAGGGATGCCCAGGGGAGGAATGCTTCCCAGGGAGCGTGGAAGAAGGCAGCAATTGGCCAGGTTGCTTTTTGTTTTATTCTTCATTCATCAGCTATTTATTGACTGTCTACTGTCTGCCAGGCTGCCCCTCCATAAACAATAGTTATTACAATATTTCTTAAGCACTCGGCATGAGCCAGGCCCTGTTCTGAATGCTTTGTGAGCACTAACTCTCTTAATGGTAAATGTTTGTTGAATGAATGCATGCACTCAAGCCAGCCCCTGGGTTAGGAGTTGGGGGTACAGCAGCCCCTGGATTCAAACATGTGTGTGGACCCATAGCTGCTCAACACCCCATGTCTTCCTTCCGCAGGAAATCCCCATGAACTTTGTGGATCCAAAAGAGTACGACATCCCTGGGCTGGTGCGGAAGAACCGGTACAAAACCATACTTCCCAGTGAGTACTCGCTGCCCCGGGGGGATGGGGGCGGGCTCAGCTTCACCTGGGGACCCCCTCACCCATAGCTGGGCCCCCAGGGCTGAGGGGATACTCATTACTGGAGGAGAAGAGGCAGTGGGCTGGGGGTGCTGGCTGAAGGGAAATACTACCCCCGTGAGGGCAGAGGCAAGTTCATTTCCTCACACAGCACTCTGGTCCTTTGCCCTGCCTGGCCACATGTTGTGCTGGGCCCTGTAGAAACCCAGAGAGAAAGGGTGGTGATGACAGCAGCTCCTAGCCACGGTGTGGTATCTGAAAGGTCACCTTCCACATCCTTTATCTTTTCAGAGTGGGCAGATTTTAAGGAAAGGAAATTAAGGCTTAGCGAGGTTAAGTGGCTCATCCGCAGTCCCACAGCTGGGAAGTGCAGAGCTGAATTTCAGACCTGGGCCTCTGTGATCCCAGGGTCAGGCTCTCTGTCTACACTGTGTGGAGTGTGGTCGGATTATAAGCCCTCTAACAGGGAGATCCACTCCCACGGGCGAAAGAGTTGTCTCTGTCAGGAAGTGAGCTCCCTGTTACTCAGTGTATTCAAGTGAGGCTACATGAGCAGTCCCCTCGAAGGTCTAAAAGGGGTTTTCCTCCTTTGGGGGCAGTTAGATCAAGTGACCTGATCCTCCTCTTTCAGCCCTGGGGTATCATTTTCAGATAACTTTTATGAAGAAGCCTCAATGAGCCTGCCACCCGTGTCAAGTTCTGACCCCAGGCCCCAGGGCTAGCTTGGGGGTTGACTTGTTGAAAGTGAATCCCCATAAACTTATTCCATTCAGTTTGTGGAGTCGCAAGGCTTTTAAAAAGCAGTTTTGCCATCAGCATCTCCAACAACATGTAAGATGTCATGACTTATTTTTAACTTTTAAAATATCGACTCGTAGTTGCTATGGTTACGAAGTCTCTAGGTAGTTCCAGTTAAACAAAGCGCCATTTAAGGCCAGGATGCATTATTCAGGGCTGCTCACCTCTTCCCTCATCTTGCCCTCCCCCGTTTCCAGCCCTACCTGGAGGGAGGAACTTGAGTGCCCTAGAACCTTGGGCTTTGCTGGCCGCTCAGAATGGCCACTCGGGGAAGGTGGGAGCAGACCAGGACTCCATGCAGTCCCCACTGCATTCTGAGAGGCTCGAACTGCCTCCAACCATGCCCTGACCCTCCAGGCTCCCGAGCCCAATAGAGAATCTTGTCTGTGTCCAGCAAGAATTGACCCTGTCCTCTCAGAGACTGGGTTGCGGGGCAGAGGGCAGGTGAGGCTTAGCAGAGGCTGCCTCTCAGATCCAGGGCCCCCTGCGGTTTGTTCTCTCATTCACTGGACACACATTTCCTCGGCTCCTGTCCCAGGGACTAAAGATTTAGATGTAAACAGGACACAGACTCTGTGCGCAAGGAGCTTCCAGCCTATGGGGGAGCCAGGTCCATGCACACTTAGAGTCAGAGTGACCAGTAACCAACAGGCAGCATTGAGAACAAGATGCTGGGAGCAATTTCTGTCCCCTTCTCCGCTGTGTCCCAAGCATCAAAACAGTGCTGCCTGCTACATGGTAGACGTTCTGCACCTATTTGGATTGTTTTAATTTTTGTAGAGATGGAGGTCTGGCTCTGTTGACCAGGCTGGTCTCGAACTTCTGGCTTCAAGCTGTCCTTGCCTGCCTCGGCCTCCCAAAGTGCTGGGATTATAGGCTTGAGCCACCATGCCCAGTTCTGCACCTATTTGAATTAATTAATTAGTTAATAATATCTCTCAAATCAACATCCTGCTATCCAGCCTCACTGCCAAATGATGTTTTGGGGGTTAGGGCTTTCATGTTGCCCAATTCCAGGGGACACTATTTACATAGACTATATTGGCATAAGTGCCCCTGGAGCCATGCCAGGCTGGACAACCCTGTGATCCTTGACACTTCTTAGTTGGATCATCGTGGTAAAACTCTAACGGGTCTGCTGGCTTCCACAGTCTCCTCTCCATCTTCCATTGCCACCAAAATGATGCAAAACAGAAATCTAATTGTGTTGTTCTCTGCCTTAAACGCCATCAATGTCACCCTTGTAATCCTCAGGTTTAAGTCCAGCTTTTTTATTCTTTTTCTTTTTTTTTTTTTTTTTGAGACAGAGTCTCACTCCGTTGCCCAGGCTGGAGTACAGTAGCATGATCTCCACTCACTGCAACCTCTGCCTCCCAGGTTCAAGCAATTTCCAGCTAATTTTTGTACTTTTAGTAGAAACAGAGTTTCACCATGTTTGGCCAGGCTGGTCTCAAACTCCTGACCTCAAGTGATCCGCCTACCTCAGCCTCTCAAAGTGCTGGGATTACAGGCATGAGCCACCCCACCCGGCATAAGTCCAGCTTTCTAGGCCTGGTTTATATGACCCTTTGTCAGCTGGTTCCTCGCCAGCCTCACCTCTCACCACTCCCTGCCCTGTGCACGTGAATCTGACAGAACAGCATTGCCTGCAGATGGCCCGTACAGAGCTTCCTGCCCTTCTCTGCTGCAGGTCCCCCAGAAGCCCCCCTCCCGCTTACCCTCACTCCTCTCCATCCCTACCACCCTCTAATCCCACTTCAAAAGAACTGCCTCCAAATCACCTGCCAAAACCTCAGGCAGTGGGGTTGGGCTAAAGAGGCGAGGCTTGTGCCCTGTACCTCCCCTGTTTCTCCTACCTGGTTGGGATCCTTCTTTTTATCCTTTAACTTGCGGAACTTGTAATAATGGCAGTAATACCAGCAACTGATGCTGTGTGCTGGCCAAGTTACTGGTGTAAGGACTCTAGTTGTTAAGGTTAATTCCTTTAACATTTACAAGATAAACATGGTCCTTGTGGAATGACCATCGGCAGGTTACAGATAAGGCCCAGGGAGATGGTTGTCCATGTTGACACTTGTCCATGTTGACACTGCTAGCAAGGCAGAATCAGGATTTGAACCTAGCCTCTCCAGCTCTCTTCATGACTCCCTATACTGCCTTTGAGAGCCTCCTAACGTGCACACTAGAAATGCCTTTAGTCCAGTCCTTCATGTTACAGGGAAACTGAGTCCTGGACAAGTAGGCTGATAACAAAACTAAACCGGAACCCAGGACTCTGGGCCCCCAGCCAGCTTCTTTGCTTACTCCATACAACCTCAGTCTCGGCCTCTGTAGGCTGAGAGAATAGTCAATACGGGGAGGCTGTAGCTGGAACAAAACAAAATCTACTCCAGGAAGAAGAGCAGGGTTGGGGCTGGGCACAGCGGCTCATGCCTGTAATCCCAGACATTGAGAGGCCAAGGCAGGAGGATCATTTGAGCCAGGAATTGGAGACCAGCCTAGTCAACATAGCAAGACCTCATCCCCATTAAAAAAAAAATTGTTTAATTTAGCCAGGTGCAATGGCACATGGCTATAGTCCTACTGACTCAGGAGGTTGAAAGGAGGATCACTCGAGCCCAGGAGTTTGAGGCAGCAGTGAGCCATGATTGTACCACTGCAGTCCAGCCTGAGTGACAGAGAGAGACCCTTTTACTATAGGATTTGACATGTAAATAAATTGAAAAAAAAAAAAAAAAACTTTTTGCACATGTGCACATGAGGCTAAGCCCCTACAATCTCATTTCAGATAGGGAGACTATCGTTTCCATCTTAATAGCCTCCCTCAACTTTCTAACCCCGAATTGTAACAGCCCTTTCTATTTACAAAGCACTTTACAGTTTATACAGAACGTTCACATCTGTTTTCTCATTTATCTTCCCAACAACCGAAGGACGTAGGCATCTTTGCCTCCATTTGAAAGATAGGAAAACTGAGGCTTAAAAGGCTATGTGTTTTACAAGCCTGCACAGCAAGCCAATGACAGTGTGTACTCAAGCTGGCTGTCTCTTGCTGTCCAAGATCTTTAGAGGAATTTCACTAGGTAATTCCATTCTTGGCTTAGCTTTCTCCTCTTCAGAAGATGCCGTGAGTACAGGGCAGCTTAAGGCGCACAGACTAAGGAAGGTACTGATCCTACAGAGGTAGAGACCCAGGACCCCTCTCTCTTTCCACCCTCCTCCTCATCCTGAGTCCTCACCTGCAAAATGAACCATGAATGGGTCAGTTGGTTTTGCCACTGGGCAAGGGAAGGAAGAACTGCTCAGGTCCCAGAAGAAATGTGGGTATCCTGGAATAGGCTAGAGAAGGGGGGCCCTGCACCAGAGGGCCCAGCTTCCAGCCTTACCTGTCTCCCACCACCCCAGACCCTCACAGCAGAGTGTGTCTGACGTCACCAGACCCTGACGACCCTCTGAGTTCCTACATTAATGCCAACTACATCCGGGTACGTATTCCCATCCTGATGGCCTCTTGCTGAAGGGAAGGCCTGAGTTGATGGGATCCATCCTCCAGCCTTGTCCCTGTGCCAGTCTGGCTCCTGCCAGTTCCTGGGAAGAGCCCAAGTGTGTGGACGGGGTCCCGGGAGCACTGTCTCTGACCCTGACAGCCTGGACTTGGCTGGCCGCAGGGCTATGGTGGGGAGGAGAAGGTGTACATCGCCACTCAGGGACCCATCGTCAGCACGGTCGCCGACTTCTGGCACATGGTGTGGCAGGAGCACACGCCCATCATTGTCATGATCACCAACATCGAGGAGATGAACGAGGTAGGGACCCCTGGCCCCATTCCGCGTGTCTGCTACATTGCGCCCTACACTAAGTGTCTTGTTCTGAAATTAATCTTTATGACAATCTCATGAGGTCGGCAGTGTTCACTCCAATGAGGAGATGCGAGGCTTGGTGAGGTTAAGTCATTTGCTCAGGGCCTCACAGATAGAGGCATGCCTGGAGGTGGCCTCTCCACCTCCGGTGCCCGTGACCTTAAACACAGCACTCTGCTGCCTCCCAACCTGCCAGGACAGGCATTGGCTACTCCTGTGCCCATAAGGGCCCATTTAACCAAATCTCCATAAAAGGTCCCATTTAACCGAATCTCCATCCTTCATATAGGTAGCACTTCTGTTTTCCAGAGGAAGAAACTAAGGCTCAGGAAAGGGAAGTAGCTTATGAGTCTGCAGCTGAGATTTGAACCCAGCACCCTGTAGCAGCAACCCTGTTGCCCTTGTATATCTCTCCGCTGGCCCCGGAGGGTGTTGGGGAGAGTGTGGGAAGGGAACAGGATTGCATGGCAGCCTGGTCTGGGCCCCTGCAGAAATGCACCGAGTATTGGCCGGAGGAGCAGGTGGTGTACGACGGTGTTGAGATCACTGTGCAGAAAGTCATTCACACTGAGGATTACCGGCTCCGACTCATCTCCCTCAAGGTGAGGCCTGGGGCAGGGCTGGGTGAGGCTGAGGGTGAGTGTAGGGGATTAACTGGGGACTCCACAGAGAACAGGTCCCCAAAGTCCACTGTAACTGACATAAAAGCCAGTGTCACTCCTAGATTTTCTAGTAATTACAGATGAGTAAGAGGTGAATGGACTTGGGGGCCAGAGGTAGAACCAAACCCCTTGCATCTCCTGGTCCTTAGTTGCATTTCATGCTGTTGGGCTCTCTCTCTACCCTGTCATTCATAATGCCTTCTAGCTATGCTTCAGACGTTCCCAAGGCCAGGATTGTCTGGATGAGGGGATTTCAGCAGCCTCCAGCACTGTCTTTATAATTGAGGGTTCATCATGACTTTTTGAGATCCTGCCTAGAAATCTCTCTTCACCTGGGATGCTGGGCTTCTGGCCTGTGCCCAATCTGTCCACAAGAGGGCAGGCACTCTTTGCTGCCTTGGGGTTGTACAGGGAGGCTGTGGTTACAGAAAACAGCAAGAAAAAGGAAGATACACAAAATATGAGCAATACAAAACAGCCCAGAAGAGTAGGGGAAGGTATCCTCCCACCCTGAAGTTGTGCTTCATCCAGGATCAGCATAATAGAGGAGACTATTCCTTTGGAATTGGGATTAGTGGATTCTGTTTGTGAGAAATGATAAGACCCATGTTTAGGGAAGGCTGTAATAACCCCAAAGGCTGGAAGAGGTGAGCCAGGCACCAGAAAGCTGGTGCCGTATCCAGGAGCAACCAAGGAAGTTCATTGATGCTGACAGCCACAGGGGCTACTGAGCACAAGACCTGAGACTTGGCCCTCTGAGCTGCCCCCTCTCCCACTGGACAGGGGCTAGGGAGGGTGCTGAGAGCATCTCAGCCCCCAGAGAGCAGTGCCCCTCACCCCCAAGCAGCTCTAAGATCCAGGACTTGTTGGAGGGCATGAAGGGTCAGGAAACAAAGAGCAGAGGCAGTGGTGGCTGTCACAGCCAGGTAACCCAGGACCTGAGAAACTGGCGTCCTGGGTAGAAATTCCCCAGAAAGCTCCACTCACTGCCAACCTGTGAGCACCCGCCCCTCATGGGGGCTGGGCTGAAGGAACTGGGGGCGGGTGGTGTATAAAAAAATAATAATACGCTTTCTCAGCTTGGAAAGTCGTAGTAAAAAAAATAAAAATAAAAACAAAATAATAATAAAGAAATTCCCCAAAAAGACAGGCTGAGATGAGGCAGGGGGATGCCATGGGGATGGTGAGGGAAGAACCAGGGCATCCTGGAGTTTGAGGGAGTTTACTTTTGTCCATAAACCATTACAAGCACCTGGCCTGAGCTTGGTTCTGGGTTGGGTACTGTAAACAAACAGCTACCCAAAGCCTGGACTCTCTCCTTGAGAAGCATGTATAAGATGGTAAGTACTGAGCTAGAGATAGGTATATAGGATATAGGATATGTATATCGTGTGTATGTATAATCATATATGTATAGAGGAAGGACCCTCTGCCAGCTAATGTGCTCAGGGAGGGCTTCCCGTAAGTGGTGGTGCTGAATGGGGCCTTGAAGGGTAAGTAAGCAACAAGTGAGGAGAGCATTCCCAGCAAAGAGAAAAATAGAAGGGCATGGAAGATGGAACACTTGTGTGCATGTGTGTGTGCACGTGTTTGCGTGTGCTGCTGAGAGTTTACCTACAAACCTTTCGGAGTGCGGGAGCATTGAGTACAAGTATGCAGGGGAAGGAGATGTATCTGGAAGGGCAGGCCCTGTAGCAGGTATCTTACTTGCCAGGCAAAGGACTAAGGAGAGTGTGTCTTATTCTGAGAGCCGTGAGAGATACTGAAGGATGCTGTGGTCTTCTCAGGCTGCTATAACAAAATACCGTAGACCAGGTAGCTTACAAACAACAGGTTTATTTTTCATAGTTCTGGAGGCTGAGAAGTCCAGGATCAAGGCACCATGACCCTGGTGAGGGCCCGTGTCCAGGGTCATGTCCTCACATGGCAGGAGTGAAAGCTCATTGGGGCCCCTTTTATAAGGACACCGATCCCATTCATGAGGGCTCTGCTCTCATGGCTTAATCACCTCACAAAGGCTCTCCCTTCCAATACCACTACGTTGGGGATTTTGTTTCAACATGTGAACTTAGGGAGACACACATTCAGTCCAAAGCCATGGGTTTTGAGCAGGAGAGCAGCACGTCCAGATGCGTGTTGTACACAGACTATTTGGACTCTGTGGATCTGGGATAGTCGGGGATGAGGGAGAAATCTCACACACTCGAGCAATGATAAAGGTCAAGGTGGCATTAAAGCGGGGAGTGTGAAGAGGTGGTAAAACTTGCAGCACTAATTGCAGCACTAAGAATAGAGGCGAGTCGGGCAGGCGAAGCACAGCAAGAGAAGAGTCCCAGGGCTAGGCTATGTGACAAACAGACGACTCGGGGGCCATTTATTAAGATAAGGAACCTGGAGACAGTAATAAATTAGAGAAGGGGCTCTTGGACCCTCTTGGATGATCCTGGAGTTGTTGGAGCAGAACCAAAGGCAAGATCCATGTCAACGCTGCTGACCAACCCCCACAACTGAGTGGGCTTTGGGCCATACGGCCTAGATGGAAAGGTTAAGGGGTCCCACTCTGTGTGCTTCTTGTGTTCTTCCACCTCCCATCCTATCTCTATCTCTGGGCTGGTTTGTGGGCTGAAAGAGTTCACACATACCAGGGGTGGGCCTCTGTCTCCTCGACAGAGTGGGACTGAGGAGCGAGGCCTGAAGCATTACTGGTTCACATCCTGGCCCGACCAGAAGACCCCAGACCGGGCACCCCCACTCCTGCACCTGGTGCGGGAGGTGGAGGAGGCAGCCCAACAGGAGGGGCCCCACTGTGCCCCCATCATCGTCCACTGCAGGTGGGTCCTCCCAGCCAGCCACTGGAGTGGGGCAGCCCACCAACCCGCTGGACTGCCCTGCCCCTCACCCCACTGGTCCCCTCGGCCCTCAGTGCAGGGATTGGGAGGACCGGCTGCTTCATTGCCACCAGCATCTGCTGCCAGCAGCTGCGGCAGGAGGGTGTGGTGGACATCCTGAAGACCACGTGCCAGCTCCGTCAGGACAGGTCAGTCCACGGGCAGGGGTGGGGACACACAAGGGAGCTAGAGCCCCAAGTGGATGAAGGGAGAGACCCACATGTGCATGGGGGATGGGGGCAGACGGGAAACACCGGCATGGACTGATGGGCAGACAAGGAGTAGCGAGTGCAGCTGGGTAGAGGGGCAGGGTCCAGATAGTGGGGGAGGGGGGCGCGGATGAGGAGAGAAGAGAAGCAGAGCTGGTGGGCAGAAGGACAGAGGCTGAAAGTGGCGGGACGTGTCCTCTGTGTCCCTGATAGGAAGGGGCAGAGGGTAATGGTTGGCAAGGGTTGGTCTCTCCAAGATGCGCAGGGCCAAGGCCCCTAGCAGGCCTGGCAAGTGATTGCTACTCCGTAGCTTTTGAGACACCCTCCCGCAGCCCATCCCTCCACGACCCTCCCTGCCACCACTGTGCATCTCTGCCGGGCAGGGGCGGCATGATTCAGACATGCGAGCAGTACCAGTTTGTGCACCACGTCATGAGCCTCTATGAAAAGCAGCTGTCCCGCCAGTCCCCAGAATGACTGCGCTTCTCCTGCAAGGTTCTCTGGGCACTGCCCAGCCTGAGTCTCGGCCCTCACCCAGGGCCCCGCCTCGGGTCCTGGGCCTGCTCCCCGCTTCCTCCCCTTCAGTCGGCTCCCTCTGTCCTCTGTCAGCCTGGCCTGGCCCCTACCCTCCAGCATCACTCTTCCTACTGTACATATTGGGGAGTAGGGGACAGGGTCGGGGAGGGACATGCCAGGCCAGGCCTGGGGCCCCAGGGCCTGACCCACACCATGCAGACCCGGGGCCCCAGTTTTTAACGATGGTTCCATCAATACCTGATCCAGAACGTTTCCATGCCACGTGTCCTGCTGCAGTGTGTTCTGTCTGTCCATCCGTCTCTGCTGTCTGTACCGGACACTGTGTCTCCTCGGCCAGGAAGGGGTAATGAGCTCCAGCCCCTAAGCAACCTGGGCGGAGGTGCCTGCCTCAGCCCCACCTGCACTTCTCCCAAAAGGCAGATGACCGGGAGTTAGGCATGGGGAGTGCCAGAGGGTTACCAGAGAGCTTTCAGCTGAGGGAGAGGTCTCTAGGTTGGAGCGGCCATCACAGCCAGGGTGGCTTCTGGGTATCAGATGCCCTCAGGAGGCAGTGCCCAGCCTGTGAGGCACTGGTGAGGAAGCAGGCAGATGGGGCATGGGGAACCCAGAGGATCTGAGCCCTGTGCGGGAGGGGAGGGGAGCTCAAGGTTTGGATGGGGACTCAGCCCCAGATCTGTGTGAGACATGTTTCTGCGTCACTGTGGGAAAGCCTTCCTAGAAGTCTCACTGCGTGTCGCTCTGCGTGTGTTCCCATGTCCATGCGTGTGTTGAGAGCCCATCAGGAGGGCATGCATGACTCTTTGGCAACATGTGTTATCTTGGAGCCACATGTTTTTATTGCTGACTTTATTTATCCCACGGCAGACAAGAGACATTTGGTGTCTTTTTATAATTCGCTCGTGGTCATTGAATAGAGCAATAAACGGAGCATTTTGAGCAAAACTAACCTCCTGGGTGTGTGTGATTTGCCTCTCCCCTCCACTGCCTGCCTCCCCATACCTGGGTCTTTGTGCCCCTCCCCAGCATGGACACACAGAGAGCTTGGCCCTTCTGCTCACTGGAGCCCCTTGTGGAGACTTCGAGTATGAAGCGAGTCCACGTGCGTAAAGCCAAACTACGTCCATTCTGCAGGATTCTCACACAGCCTCAGCCCCGGCCCTGACAGATGCTCTGGGCCATGGGGAGCCTCAAGGACAGATGTGGAAGGCTTCCAGGGAAGGCACAGTGGCTGGCAGGGTCATCAGTTCCAACAGATGTGCCAGAGAGCCCAAGGCTAGGTCAAGGAGACATTCAGGTCCCACCCAGGCCCCTCCCTGTTGGCCAAACACTTATCCCATGTTAGCGCCACAGGTCCCAACAGCAGCTGCAGCCCAGTCATTTCCCTTGTAAGGCCTGGGCTCAGAGTAGCTCCTCCCAAGGGGCCCAGGGAATCTGCGTGTGGGCTCAGATCCTGAGCCATCCTGGACACTCCTGTTCTATTCTTGTCCCCTGCCCCCGCTGGGATGGAGCAAAAGTAGCCACGATGCCACTGCTGGCAGGTGGGGATCACCCCAGGGCAGAAGGAGGGGTCCAGGGCAAGGGTGCTGACCAAGAAAAAGTCCTCACAAGATGCCAGAACCTTGGGTGGGATCCAGGGTCCAGGCATGCAGGATGTGCTACAGATGATGAGAAAATAACAGGGTGGCTGAAGCAGCCCAGATGGAGATCCTTGAGAAGAGGCAACCGTACTCTCCAGTCACCCTCAAGCAGAGACCTCCCCACAACCCCCAGAGGATAGGCCCTCCTACTCGCCTACCCAGATTAGGGAGATTGGGCTGTTGAAGTGGGAAGAGGAAGGAAAGCTAACATTTCCCTGTCCTTCCCCAGGGTGGCCTTGAAAAGATATTCAGGCTGTGTATGAACCACACATAAGAGTGCAACATGAATGGCACCCCCCTGGATTTGTGTAGCAAAGCAGCAGATCCCAGAGGCCCTCCCCAGTTCACCCTGTCCCAGTCCCTGGAAAAAATACGGACCTGTTGCTTTGCTCCCTGAGCCCTGCTGGATTATGCATGCACACGTACCTGAGTGTGTGCCTGTGCACACACACCACCCTGAGCACCCCAGCTCAGAGAGGTCCCACCCAGCAGCAGTGAGAGCCAAAACCTGTACCACAAGGGAACAGAAAAGGCGCCGCTGGACTGCCACCCTCAGCCTCCTTCCCGCCTGGTCTTCAGTATTTCCCCCAGCCTGGAGCCAGCTTTGCTTCCCGCCTCCCTTCTCCACCACCCTCCCCCTACAACCAAGCAGTGTGCCATCTAGCTGAGACAGCTGCAGAGCCTGAGTAGGAAATCACCCCCAGGGGGCCAGACATTTAAGAAACTGATGACACTGGTAGCCTCACTGTTGGGGCAAAGGAAGAAGGAGACAGGCCACCTACAGTCCAGGCGCTCGCTGAGCCTCCAAAGCCGTGGACACAGCGTTGGAGAGTTGAGAGGGACTGGTCAGTGCTGAAGGTAAGGCTCCCCTCCTCTCTCAGGAAGGGACAAAGCTGACCACCTTCTGAGCCCAGAGGGGAATAAGGGTAGAGAGCAGGAACAGGGACAGGGGAGTAGTTTCAGAACCCAAAGGTAGAAGCAGCCCAGGCAGAGATAAATTAGGAGGTGGAGGGAGGGAATAGAGTTTAACCCCAAACTACCTGGTTCAAAGAAGGCTTTGGAGCCCTCCAGGAGGCCACTGGACTGGGTCAAGAGCTAGGAGTCTAGTCTGAGTGACCTTGGGCAGGTCATTTCTTCAGACATCAGTTTCCTCATATACAAAAGAGGGCTTTAGGCTGGGTGTGGTGGCTCACATCTGTAATCCCAGCACTTTGGGAGGCCAAGGCAGGTGGATCACCTGAGGTCAGGAGTTCGAGACCAGCCTGACCAACATAGAGAAACCCCATCTCTACTAAAAATGAAAAGTTAGCCAGGCATGGTGGCTCATGCCTGTAATTCCAGCTACTTCGGAGACTGAGGCAGGAGAATTGCTTGAACCTGGGAGGCAGAGGTTTCGGTAAGCCAAGATTGCGCCATTGCACTCCAGTCTGGGCAACAAGAGCAAAACTCTCTCTCGAGAAAAAAAAATAGGGCTTTAAAAACTGCAATGCTGGCCAGATGTGGTGGCTCATGCCTGTAATCCCAGCACTTTGGGAGGCCAAGGCAGGCAGATCATTTGAGGTCAGGAGTTGAAGACCAGCCTGGCCAACATAGTGAAACCCTGTCTCTACTGAAAATGCAAAAATTAGCTGGGCGTGGTGGCACGCTCCTGTATTCCCAGCTGCTGGGAAGGCTGAGGCAGGAGAATCACTTGAATTCAGGAGAAGGAGGTTGCAGTGAGCTGAGATCACACGAAAAAATCACAACGCTGGTTAAATAAAACATGGAGGGACATCCATTCGTTGAGATAACATGGTGCTCTGAACAGATAAGAGGAAACTCTATGATCTGGTATGGAAAAAATCTCCAAGACACATTAAGTAAAAAAAAGAAAGGGTCATTATAATGTATAAGAGGCTACCTTATGCGTTTTTTAAAAAAGGAAAATGACAAGAATATATGAGTTTTCCTATTTGCATGTTGGAGGTCTAGAAGGAGCCTAGAGACTGGTTACCTATTGCAGTGGAGAGGGCTGTAAGATAGACGCAGGAGTGGGAGGGAGCCTCTTCATATGGATTTTTATGTTATTTTATTCTTTAGCTTTGTGATTGCATTACCAGTTCAAAGAAAAATGTAAGAAATAAAAACGAAGCCTTTGCCTTTACCATGTTGCAAACACAAGCAGAACTGTAACAATGTTTTCTCGTCTGTTTTAGCATTCCTCCAGTGCTGGGGTCCCCAGGACCCAGGAATAAGAGCCACAGCTTCCTGCTGGGGTCCCCATGACCCAGGAATAAGAGCCACAGCTTCCTTCTAAGGCCCACTCCAGGTCTGACTGCATTCCCTCCTGATGAAACATCCAACACTGCCTCCTTAGTGCCATGTAGCTATCAATAGGTATCCTCAATTCCCTCCAGGCCTTACTTGGTTGGCTGGGTAAGTCTAAGCCCTATAACCTCTCCCTCTGAGACCCTGGAATAGTTTGGAGTTACTCAGTGAGAGGACAGGCCTATTGGGACTGGTAACTAACCAGGAAAAGGGAGCAAGGAAATGAAGAAAAGAGAGCCTGACTGTTCTCCTGGCCCTCTCCTGTGTGCTTCCATCTCCTCTTACATCTGAACACACACATAACATCTCTGAATCTCCCTCCTACTCCCTGTCTTGTCCTTCATGGCCTCATCCTCTCCCCAGTCTCACAGGTGAGTGCCCACGCCTGCTGTCACCATGACAACCATTCACAGCCAGCAGATGCTGCAGGAGCACGTGTCCATGGAGTTCTCCAGCTCCACCACCCACGTGCAGACCTTCTCCCAGACAACCAAGATCGTGGGAGGCAAGTGGAATGGGGGCAGGGAAGGGATCGGGAAGGGCAGCTATTCTTTCTCCACACCCATCCCTTGGGTGGCCCCAGATTTTGCCAGTAATGGGCCCCTCAGGAGCCCACAATACCAACAGCAGCCCCCTCCCAACCTGTGCTTCTAATCTGGGCTTTGTTAAAGCTTCAGCCAGCTTGATGTTCACCACAGATCAGATCTCCAGGAAAACAGCTTAGAAAAAAATCAATCGTGGATGTGTGTGAATGATTGATAAACTCTTAATTGCTGAAGGAGATCAGAGCCATAGGTGAACGGATTGTATCTCCAAAGGTAGAATTTCAGGCTTGGGGGAAGTTAGGAAGGTAGCCACCTTATCTACATATCAGTAATGCTGACCCTGCTCCACTTAAGAAATAGGAGACGGGGCTACCAGTGGAGAGAGAAGGTGAACACATAAACAACAAGGTGACCTAAGCTTCCAGGCTCTTAGCCCTCTGGGGCCAGACTTGGAGGAGGGCAGAACCAAGGGGAAGCTTAGAAATGGTCTCAGAGCTGAACAGAGTGTTTTAGTCATGTCTCTGGTGGAAAGAGATTAAAAGGTGGCCAGGGGCCAAGACATTGGATACCCCTTCTCACAGTCATTGCCCCTCCCTCAAAGCCTCAAAGGGATAGAGTCCCTCAAAGTCCTCTGTGCACAGAGGTCAAGTCCAGACAAACACTCTGTACCAACCAATCCCTGCTGGCCAGTGAGGCAGAGCAAGTGGAACAGCTAGGACTCAAGGCCTGTGGTCTAGATCAGAAGTTGCAAACTCAAGTGATTTACAGCAGTGATTCTCTGCCCTGGCTGCACATCAGAGTCACCTCAGTGCAGGGGGTGTGAGGGGGGCAAAAATATGGCAGTACCTGAGTCTCACCTCAGACCATTAAATCGGGTATGGCTTGTAAAGTTCTCCAGGGATTATAATGTGCAGCCAAAGCTGTAGACCATTGACCAACAGGGTCCAGGCAAGGAACATAAATGTGGGGAAAAGCCTGCAGTAAACTAGAGACTGTATACCCCATCTAAAGGTGCAGCCACGACTCACCTCCCACTGAATGTTGCCAAACGGGAATACAAGTTCAGTGTTAAGAATCCAGAAATCTGAATTTTTATGTGAAATCTTTCTATTTCAGATGTAGGGCTACTTTTTTGTTTAAACATTGTGGAGGTCACATAAAAGACATCTGCAGCCCAGGTGTCCCCTGCACTCTGCCTGTTTGAGACCTCTGGTTACTATTTAAAAGGAAGCCATGAGAGCTTCTTAACATATTTTTTCCCTCTGTCAGATTTGTGAGGTAATAAAGACACCTACTTCATGGGATGCTGTGAAGATTAAATAAAATCATCTCTGATATGTGCCTAGCACAGTTCCTGACTCAAGGAATGTGTTCTGTGATTCAGAGCAATCGTTATGAATTGATAAACTCACCAGCCAAGATTTTCTGTAGTTTTATACTGCAAAAACAGTTTTCTGTTTTCCAAATATAAAATTATATTTCCACATTGAAGATGTGCTTTCAGATAAGGATATTCCCATATATAGCCCCACTGGAGTGGGAATGTGTCCTGTTCCTCACTCATGAATCACCACTCCCAAGGCAATGAACGCTGAACCCACAGAATGGCAGGGAGAAAATCTAGAGCAGAGCTCAGCCAAGCTACAGACCTCCCAGGCAGAAGGAGGCCTAGCCCCTCTTAATGCTACTGGAGGACCAGGACCTCCAGGAGAGAAGCCTAAGAGACCAAGAAAATTCCAAAAGAGAAGCCTCCTTTAAAAAAAAAAAAAAAAAAAAAATTAAGACTCAGGGCTGTGGCCCCACAAAGTTAACAGGCCACTGAGGTGTGGGAAAGGAGTTCGCGTCCCCTAGTGGTTAAAATTTGCCATAACACGATGGCCCATTGACCCACCCTGCTTTCTCCCCATGTAGCTGGTCCTGCTCCCACTTCCCTAAATGGCCTTTATTCCCATGCTTCACCGTCCCCTCAAGAAAGCTCAGTCCTCCATTCGCCAGCTGGGCTTCTACCTGGAGCCTATTCTGACCTCTCTCCTGCCCCCACAGAGGAGGTCGTGAGGAGGAAGTCCTCGAGCACAGTGGAGTTCTTCAGCTTAGTGACCCGGAGCTCCAACATCCCTGCGGGCGAGAGCGTCCCTGAGTTCGTGGAGAAGCCTCACCCGGTCGCCGCGCCCGAGGGTATGTGGCTGCCCGTGGCTCCCCGGGGCCCCAGCGCTTCGCTTTCTAATCGAATGCGCCCACCCTCCCTCCCATCCCAACGACCTCCAATGCTAAACCCTGGCAGAGCCTGGCCGAGGGTTCCTCCCCTGCTCGGGGCCAGGCCCGGGTGTCTGGGAGGAGGCAGGGAGCCGGCAGACGGTGGCAGGGGGTCTAGCCTGTGGTTAAGAGACGAAAACATGTCCTGTGCTCATCGCAGGGGACAAAGCCGTGTTCCGAGCCCGGGTGCAGGGGAACCCCAAACCCCACATCTCCTGGAAGAGGGAGAGCGGCATCCCCATCAAGGAGTCCGCCAAGATATTCTACGACAGCATTAACAAGGAACACGTGCTGAAGGTGCGGGGGCGGAGCCCGAGTCCAGCTACAGAGAAAGCAAGAGACGTGGACCCCAGGGCGGGCAGCCAGTCTTCTCACCGCGGAGAGCTTTAACCGCGGCCATAGAACTGGGCAGTGGGAAAAGCAGCTGTCATTGCCCAAGAGGCGCGGCAGGATAAGAGAGGCCGAGTCACCGCGGTATTGCCCGAAGGAGCAGGACACCCAATTACTCCCGGGGCGAGCCGAGCAAGGGCAGAGCCGGAACGAGACGCAGGGGTGGCGGAGGCGGTGGGGGGGGGGTGGCGGAGGCGGTGGGGGGGCGGGGGTGGGGGCCAATGGAAGCAAAGAGGAGTGTCCACAAGACGAGTGAGCCAAAAGGAACGTGGGACCAAGACGGTGGCCGTGGCCGCGGAGGGGGGGACCATAGTGGGTGTGGAGTTGCCGAGGGACTGATTGTAGAGTAGGGGTGAGGGTCAGGGTCTCTGGGCTGTTAGCTCTTAGCTGAACCCTCCAGAAAAGTTTCCCCTAGGACCGATCATCCTTAGGTCTAACCAGCTTTTGGGTCACTTTCTGAGAGCTAGGCCTGAACAGCTGCAACCTCTGGCTCCAGGCCCTTGGAGGAAAGGGAGGGATGGGTCACTGGGAGATCTAGGCCTATAATTACTTCTGATCCTATAATCACTCGGGTCCTGACCCGATTTCCCATTGTGAAAGGCAAAGAGCCTCCTTTTTTCCCCACAGACAGTAGTCTCCTCCCAAAGACCCATCATCACTGGACCCTCAGCCCCCCACAGCACACAGGAGCTGCCCCAGGTCCCCCTACTGGCCACCTCTTACACAAGCTCATCATTCAGCAGACAGTTTCTGAGAGCCTAGCAGACTTCTGCCAGCACCATCCAGACGGGCACCAAGTCAACCTTACTCACCACTCTTCCTTCTGGGGCTCAGCCCAGTGCCAGTACAGAGAAGTAAATTGTATTAAATGAAGACTCAGCCAGATGATGCCAGAAACTGCAGATAGAGTTACAAGGCAGGGAGCTTCTGGGAGCGCACAGCCAAGGGGGAAAGTCTGATGAAGAAGCAGACAGTTTTATTGCTCTGGAATCAGGCTACAAACATGCATGCTCACACTGACTGCTAGCTGGTACCTCCAAATCATACAGGCTTCTCAATCCTCCACACGTATGCCCAACACTCAGCTCCTATTCTCCCCTCAAAAAAAAGAAAAAGCCCTCCTTCCTTCTCTTACAGTAAGTCTCCCTGTGGTTCCTTCTCCCTCCCCCACTAATGGCCGGACTTTGATCCAGCTAGAGCCACTGACCTCTGATGACTCTGACAACTACAAGTGTATTGCAAGCAATGACCATGCAGATGCCATCTACACCGTGTCTCTGCTGGTAACAGAAGGTGAGTCGGCCCCTTCCTCCTGGCCTTTCTTCTTAGGGACCAGACTCCCCCTGTCTGAACCTGTCCCTCTGTCTATTCTCAGGTCAAGAGAAAATGGACTTCAAAAAGATGCTGAAGAAGAGGTGAGGCTGGCGGGTCCCTCTACCCAAGATATTGTCTCCTCATCCAGGCTGAACCTCTCAACAGGGCCCTGAGTTCCAAGAATCCATGGAGTAGGGAGGAGTTTCTCAAGGTTGGAAGAGGCATTGTGTACAAGCTTAGTCCCTTCCTCCTTCTCCTAGGGCACCCCCTGCTCCCAAGAAGAAGCAGAAGAAGGTGGCAGATGAGAAAGAGATGCTGGAGATTTTGTCCAAGGTGCCCAAGAAAGACTTTGAGAGGGTCTGCATGGAGTATGGTTTCACCGACTTTCGGGGGCTGCTCAAGAAGCTCAAAGAGATGAAGAAGAAAGTAGAGGTGGAGGTGAGTGCCCTGCAGGGGGCAGGAGCTGCAGGCCAGGGGCAGGGCCTCACTCAAAGTGCTAGTGCCTGTGTATTTCACAGCAGCAAGGTCTCCCCAACCCTACACACACATACTCAGAGGCAGACTCTACTGTGAAAGCAACAAGGGAGATCAAGTCACCTTCCTTCTACTTCTCCTGTCTTCACCGCTCCCTAATATACTTGAATGGACTTTGGAGTCAGACAGACCTAGATTCAAATCCCAGTTCTAGGCCAGGCACAGTGGCTTACACCTGTAATCCCAGCACTCTGAGAGGCCGAGACAGGCGGATCATCTGAGGTCAGGAGTTCAAGACCAGCCTGGCCAACATGGTGAAACTCCTGTTTCTACTAAAAATACCAAAAAAAATTAGCTGGGTGTGGTGGCATGCACCTGTAGTCCCAGCTACTCAGGAGGCTGAGGCAGGAGAATTGCTTGAACCCAGGAGGCGGAGGGTGCAGTGAGCCAAGATCACGCCGTCGCACTCCAGCCTGGGTGGCAGAGCGAGACTCCATCTCGAAACAAACAAATCCCAGTTCTACTGCCTTATTAGCTGTGTGAACTTGGGCATCTCTCTGAGCTTCAGTTTCCTCATCTACAAAATGAAAATTACACTTTCTTCTTTCATTTGTTTTTGTGTTGTTGCTGTCATTCATTGGTTCACTCAACCAACTCATTAAGCATCTACCCTGGAATTAGGGAATCTATGTAATAGGCCCAGGTACATAGTGACTACTCCATGAATGATGGTTCTTTACTCATCCCCCATAATATTCCTATCCTTCTAAATCTTTCCATTGATCAATGGAGCAGTCCAGGGTGTTATCTAATGAGCCTAGTCATTTCTCCCCACACCCTTAAGAGTTTCCCCAGGATTGAGGACACAGCCTGGACAGGCTCTGGGTACCACTGACACTTGTAATTTTATTATCATAATCTCTCAGGCCATCCGGATTCTGAAGCCCCTGGAAGACCAAGAGGCCAAGATTGACACGACGGTGGTCTTTGACTGCATCATGGAGCTGAAAGACCCCAATGTCAAGATGATATGGATCAAGGTGGGGGATGCCTAGCCAGGGTCCACCTTGGCGATCTCTCTTCCTCTCTACCCCTTTCTCTCATTATCCATAAGCCATAGCTTCTCTTCCATCCCATCAAGAAGATGCCTCCTGGTATGGTTGAAAGAGGCTGGAGTTGGGCTCTACTCTTAGCTGTTTCACCACTTTGTTGTGTGATGTAAGACAGTCACATTCCTCTCTCTATGCCTCAGTCTACTTGAAAGGCTAGATTAGATAGTCTTGAAGGTCACTGAAAAGCTGTGCCTCTAAGGGAAAACAGCTAATGAACTCATGCATATTAAGAGTTGGGGCCTGTGAGGAGGCCTGTGGGGAGGCAGAGATCTTGGATTCTACCAAGCCAGATGATGAGGCTATAGAGATCATAGGGACCTCTGTGTGTCTTTAGAGGGTTGGACACGCACCCCCCAATTCAGGCTGGCTTTGGGGAATGGAGATCTCTGGAAGCCTCCTCCTAAAGCCCTTCATCAGCTTTCCTACCTGTTCCATGAGACAGGGTACTGAGCCACTGAGGATCCAGTACTCCCTGGGCAAGTACGATGTGAAGCAGATGGGCACCAAGTACATGCTGGTTATTACCAACGTGAACATGAATGATGCTGGCATCTACAGCCTATCCGTGGGCGATAAGCGGATGAGTGCAGAGCTCACAGTGCTGGGTATGAGTGGGGGCATGCAAGGGCACAAGGGGGATATGTCAGGTTGGAAGAGAAGAATGACCAGGGATGGGGTCCATGGCGATATTGGAGACAGGACTATGGGACTATGAGGAAAGGATTGTGGGGATGGAAGTCAATGGAGGGAGGAGGCATGAGATGTAAGGGAGAAGATTATGAGCTAAGTGCCATGGGGCTGTATGGCATAGTGATTAAGAGCATAGACTCTGGGCCAGGCACGGTGGCTCACACCTGTAATCCCAGCACTTTGGGAGGTCAAGGCGGGAGAATCACTTGACACCAAAAGTTCAAGACCAACCTGGGCAATATAATGAAACCCCATCTCTAAATAAATAAATAAATAAATAATTGGACAGGTATGGTGACATGCACCTGTAGTCCTAGCTGCCCGGCAGGCAGAGGCTGCAGTGAGCCATGATCCTGTACTGTACTTTAACCTGGGTGATGAAGCAAGACCCTGTCTCAAAGATAAGCTTAAAAACAGAACACAGATTCTGGAGCTAAACTACTAGAATTCAAATCCCAGTTTCTGCCACTTATGAGCTATGTGATTTAGGTCAAGTTATTTAACTTCTCTTTGATTCAGTTTCCCCATCTACAAATGGGGAATAATAGAATCTACCTATGTGATAATTGGATTAATTAATATGGCCAGAATGGTGCCTGGAACATACCTAAAACCACATAAGTGCTTTCAAAATTGCTGTTACCATTACTGGGAAGAAGACCATATGAACATCATGGGAGGGGACTCCAGACAAGAAGGGCTCAAAAACAAAACCAAAGGAAGGGTGCTTTCCCCCAACCATGGGCTATAGGAGGCCAATGACATGTGAGGGCCCTCTTCACCATTCCACCCTTCGGGAGGGACCAGCCTAATGACTACCCCTCCTACTGCTTGCTCCAGACGAGCCACTGAAGTTCCTGGGAGAGATGAAGCCTCTGAAGGTGACAGAGCGCCAGACAGCTGTGTTTGAGATCCGCCTCTCCAAGAAAGAGCCCAACTTCGTGTGGAAGTTCAATGGGAAGGAGCTGAAGAGGGATGACAAGTATGAAATCACAGTGTCCGAGGATGGTCTGACCCACACGCTTAAGATTAAGGATGCCAGACTCAGTGACGGCGGCGAGTTCTCTGCCGAGGCGGGGAAACTGGTGCAGAAGGCCCAGCTCACTATTGACCGTGAGTGGTTGGCAAGACCCTAAGGGGTGGGCTTTATGCACAGCAACCTCCATGCAGGCAGTCATCATTTATATATCCATCTAGCCATCCATCTCCTCGTTTCAAAGCCCTGTGATAGGTACTGGAAAGATAGAGGGTTCCCCTCTCTGTTAACCCCTAGTCTAATAGGGGAGGCAGGTATGAAATCAAATTAGAATAGCAGTTATTACTCCAAGAGTCAAGACACACTGGAGTATTATTATCATATGAGATCATGGACCAAGAAAATATTAGCCTATGCCTCTAATGTCATATATTACAGCACATCTGTGTGGCTCTTGACTACGTACATTCTGCTACCACAACTAGTTTGGAAATTCGCACATAATGGTAGGTACACCAATGAGCATGTCACACATCTGAACCGCACCTGGAATCTGTACCACATGGAATCATTGCTGTGATGGAGGGAGACACAAAGGCTATAGAAAACCAAAGAAAAGGCATCACCTGGCAACGTCGGAAATAATGAAATGATGTCTGAACTTTGCCAAGAACTAAAAGGAGTTCAGCTTTCGGAGAAGGAGGGAAGGTAGAGAGCATCCCCAGCAGAGGCAATAGCACGTACAAATGTCCAGACGTTAGAGAGAGTGCAGGTATGGCTGGAGCTTCCAGGGGGCATTAGAGATCTTGACTGCAGCACTGTGAAAGTTCTCACCACATTTTACATGTAAGGACACTGAGACTCAGAGAGGTAAATGAGTTTGCATATAGTCAACTAGCAAGTCAGGGCCATAGCTGGGACTCTCCCTGTCAAGTACTTCTGTGAGTCACATATTACACACAAACATTCAACATCACAAGTTCTTGTGTTTTCTGAGGCCAGAAAGAGGGACAGGGCTCATGGCTCTGTAGCTGCAGAAAAAGGATGTCGTGGTTTGGGAGTAGGCCCAAGTGTTTGTCTGTCCACAGGCATCCCCATCAAGTTTGTGAGCAACCTCAAAAATGTACGTGTGAAAGAGAGGAGCCGCGCATGTCTGGAGTGTGAGCTGACATCCAAGGACGTGACACTCCGCTGGAAGAAGGATGGGCAGCTGCTGACACGCGGCGCTAAATACAACATGAACCACGAGGGCAAGCGGGCAGAGCTGATCATTGAGGATGCACAGCTCAGTGATGGTGGCGAGTACACCGTGGTGGCCATGCAGGATGGAGACCCAACTGAATACTGCAGTACTGCCACCGTCACTGTGGAGGGTAACACCTGCCCTATCAATCCCCACTGATCAGTCCCCCTGACCCTGGCATTCCCTTACAGCGGACATCAGTTGCCCCCCTCCCACTAACTCCAACCCTCCCGCAGACCATGACCAACTTGTCTCCCCACTGTGACCACCCTCACCTCCTAAATTCTGACCAGCTCTGACCTCCCATGCCCTGAACATCCATACCTCCTAGACACTGATCATCCCCTATCTTCCAGACTCTATCCCAGATTTCCTGACTTCATCCTTCACTTTCAGACTCTAATCATCCCCAGCAACCCTTATATCCCAGACTTCTTGATCCCGACCATCTCCTACTCCCTAACCATAAACCATTTTCCACAGACCCTAGCCACCCTAAATCCCCAAAGACCCTACGTATCCCACGGACTAGCATAACCACAACTAAACATCCCAACTCCACTAACCATTGGCATCTCCACCATCTATTTCGCTCTTCAACCTGGCATCCTAAGTCCCTGGTGAGCACCCTCCACTAATCAACTCCCCATTAGCCAACTCCCTGTCTTCCTGGTCACCATTTCCCATGCCACTGACCTTTCTCCACCCGCTCCCACCTATTGCTCCAGTTGCCCTCACTGCCCATCCTCCAATCACCTATTGACCACATTGGCAAGCCACCTGCCCATCATAAATTATTTTGATTGATGCAGCACCCCTGACCAGTCCCATGACCATTGCCACCAGACCTTTTCCCAGAAGTTCCTCCCACCCCAACACCCTGAGCCAGTCCCTTGCCCACCTTTCTCCCCAGAGCGCCTGGCCACAGTGAAGAGCGGGATGTCCGATGTGCACGCAGCCACTGGGAGCCCGGCTGAGTTGTGTGTAGTGCTGAACGATGAGAAGGTGGAGGGTGTGTGGCTGAAGGATGGCAAGGAGGTCTGAAGCAGGGGCCAGGGAAGGGGGTGAAGGAGGTAGACCCGGCCTGTGCTCACACTCACGCCCACACCTGGGCCCTCAGATTACGGACTTGCCGGGAGTGCAGATTGTGAAGCAGGGTGCAGTGCACAAGCTCATCTTCCCCAGTATGGGCCCTGAGCACGAGGGAAAGTACACATTCCGGGCCAAGGGCGCAGAGAGTGAAGGCTCTGTATTCATCGCAGGTACGGTCCTGCCCAAGGTAGGCAAAGCTCAATCATGCCTGACCCACCTACAAGCTCATAGCTTCTCCCCCGCCCCATGGCTCCTCCATGCCAATGCTCAAGCCCTCCCTGCCGCCTGCCCCACAGATCCTCCTACCATCGACCCGTCAGTACTGGAGGCACTGGCCGCACACCCCGTCACCGTGAAGGTAGGCCACACGGCCCACATCAAGGTCCCCTTCCGGGGAAAACCGCTGCCCAAAGTGACATGGTACAAGGATGGCATGGAGGTAACAGAGGAGGAACGCGTGTCCATGGAGCGCGGGGAAGACCAGGCACTGCTCACCATCTCCAACTGTGTGCGTGAAGACAGTGGCCTCGTCCTGCTCAAGCTCAAGAATGACCACGGCTCAGCTACGGCCACTCTGCACCTCAGTGTGCTGGGTAAGGGCAGAGTTGGGCCAGGCTGAGCTGAGCTGAGGGCACCTGCTGTCCAGATTCAGGGTGGAAGGCAGGCTGAGGAGGAGGCCAGACATAGAGTTGAAGTTTGGGCTGGGAATGGGCCTAGAAGGCTGGCCTTGCAGCCAAAGCCTACTTTCTAACTTCCCAACTAGCTCTTGGCTGAGTGAACCTCTCTAAGCCTCAGCTTCTTACCTGGAATAAGGTGATCTTTTTATCTAGTGTCCATTTCTAGTGAATTTAAAGGGCACAGCCAAGAACACAGGACATAATATACCTTCAGATATGTTACTTAAGTACTGTTACTGACTTGAAGATGACAATTTGGTAGGAGGTAAGGTGGAAATGAGATGAAAGAGAGGTGGGACTGGCCAGGCATGGTGGCTTACATCTATAATCCCAGCCCTTTGGGGGTTCAAGGCAATGGTTCACTTAAGGTCAGGAGTTCGAGACCAGCCTGACCAACATGGCAAAACCTGGTCTCTACTAAAAATGCAAAAATTGGCCAAGCGTAGTGGCACACACCTGTAATTCCAGCTACTCAGGAGGCTAAGGCACAAGAATCATTTGAACCTGGGAGGCAGAGGTTGCAATGAGCCAGGTTTGGACCACTGTACTCCAGCCTAGGTGACAGAGCAAGATTCTGTCTCAAACAAAAACAAAAACATGACTGGGCACAGTGGCTCACACCTGTAATCCCAACACTTTGGGAAACCAAGGCAGGCAGATCATGAGGTCAAGAGATCGAGACCATCCTGGCCAACATGGTGAAACCCCGTCTCTACTAAAAAATACAAAAAAATTAGCCGGGCATGGTGGTGCGCACCTGTAGTCCCAGCCACTAGGAGGCTAAGGCAGGAGAATCACTTGAACCAGGAGAATCAGGAGGCAAAGGTTGCAGTGAGCCGAGATCGCACCACTGCACTCCAGCAACCTGTGGGTGACAGAGAGAGACTCCATCTCAAAACAAAAACAAAAACAAAAAAAGAAACAACAAAAAAGAAGAGAGGTGGGATTCAGGGATGGAGGTGAACTTGACTGGGAACAGTAGTGAGTTTGAAAGTGAAATAGGGTGAGGTGGGAGGTCAGATAGGGCTGGGGATAAAATAAGGTGGGAAAGATGGAATGGGGATTTCCAATGGGATTAGGAATTGGTATGAACATGGAGATATAAGGAAAGAGATGAGGAGCTGGCCTGAGTGTACTTACATTCAACACGTCACATACATACTATCACCACCTCCTCCACCTGCATTTCCAATGAGCTGTGGGATGGGAAGGTTTGAGTTTCAATTCAATTCAGCAGCAAGACTGAGCTGTGTTCTCACTGCTGGGTACACAGAGATGAAGTATCCCCAACAGTTTCTCAATTCAAAAGGGGTGAAACTGGTAGACAGACTATAATTATAACATAAGGTAAATGGTGGTACTAGAAAGCACTGGTATTCTCAAAGCCCGGAAGATGACGAGAACTTGTCTGGAAGGGGACAGGGGGATCAGCTAAGGGTAGGGGCCCCTAAGTTCTCTAGTCTACCCATTGCTAGACAGATGGGAGATTCAGGGGAGCAAGGCTCAAACTCTTTGGGCAAGTCTTAGAAAGAGGGGTGAGGGGCACAGGGAGGGGCAGGGTATCCAAAAAGCTCATAATCCAGCTATGCCCTAGTCTGGCCAGACCTTTGGTGAGTGGGAGGAGGCCCTTCTGATCCTTTGTTCCAAAGTCCCATTCTGAAGTTGTTCTCTGTCCTCAGACCGTCCGAAGCCTCCACAGGGCCGGGTGGAGTTCCTGGAGCTCTCGGGTAGTTGTGTACACATGAAGTGGAAGGCCCCGAAGGACAATGGTGGACGACCTGTGACACAGTTCATAGTGGAAAGGAGGGCAGTTGGCAAGAAGTCCTGGATTAAGATAGGCGAGGTGGATGGCAAAGTCACCAACTTCTCCACCAACAAGGTGGAAGAGGGAAAAGCCTACCAGTTCCGCATCCTGGCAGTCAATTCGGAAGGTGTGAGCGACCCACTGGAGACAGAAGAAGTGTTTGCAGGAAATCCCATAGGTCAGTGAGATAGCCTGGTGCTCAGTGGGGAACCCAGGGGTCAGCATGGGGGCCTTTGGCCAGGAAGGAACACTGATCTGTGGGAAATTCCACAGGATCATCTCTCTAGCTGTCTCATGAGACACACTGATTCCAGAGTAAAAACAGAACATCATTTTGGGCAGGAATTCTCAACTTTGTCCAGTCATATCACATGCACAACACACTCCCATGGGTATACCCAGAACATACACAACTTCAGGGAACTGACTCCACTTCTTTCTCTATCCCATAAGTCATCCCAGAATCCAAGTAAGCAAGAGGCTGCTTTAGGGATAACCTTGAAACCATTCCAACTGTTTTCCCCACAGAAAACCCTTGACAACATTGGCATTTTAATTACAATTGCAGGCTGGACACAGTGTCTCACACCTGTAATCCCAGAACTTTGGGAGGCCAAGGGGGGCGGATCACCTGTGGTCAGGAGTTCAAGACCAGCCTGGCCAACATGGTGAAACCCTGTCTCTGCTAAAAATACAAAAATTAGCCAGGCGTGGTGGTAGGCACCTATAATCCCAGCTACTCAGGAGGCTGAGGCAGGAGAATCGCTTGAACCCAGGTGGCAGAGGTTGCAATGAGCCAAGACCATGCCACTGTACTCCAGCCTGAGCAATAGAGTGAGACTCCTTCTCAAAAATAATAATAATTATTATTATTATTATTGCAAATTAATTACTTCCTACACCTCTCCAAACTGATCTCCATATCTCCTTGTCAGGACAGTAGATTGAGAAGGATGGGATTGTTGGTCACACCATGGGAAAGTTTAAGTCACTGATTCTGAATGTTGGCTACGCATTAGAATCACTTGGTTTCCTTAATAATGCTAATACTTGCCCTTCACCCCAGGCATAGAATATGGGTAGGTGGGACCCAGGCACTAGTTGTTGGTGGTGGGTTTTTTCATTTTTGTTTTTGTTTTTACTTCCCACTTGATGTTAATGCGCAAGCAAAGTTAAGAATCATTTGCGCTAGGCATGGTGGCTCATGCCTGTAATCCCAGCACTTTGGAAGGCCGAGGCAGGAGGATCACTTGAGCCCAGTTCAAGATCATCCTGGGCAACACAGTGAGACCTTGTCTCTAAAAAAGAAAAAAGAATCTCTGGCTTGAGTTTTTTTAAGCAGGGGAGGCAGAGGTCAGCATGAGGTGGGCAACTGTCTACATGCTCCCCTCCTAACTTTCACGCTCCCACTGTCCCCCACAGGGCCTCCTGGTTTTGCCTCCCAGCCTCAAGTGACTGATGTGACTAAAGAGGCCGTGACCATCACATGGAATGCCCCTACCCAGGATGGGGGAGCCCCAGTGCTTGGCTACATTGTAGAACGAAGGAAGAAAGGCAGCAACCTGTGGGTGCCAGTCAACAGGGACCCCATCCAAGGTGAGGTCCTTGGGATAGAGGCCCAGAAGGGACCAAAGGAGGTCTTGCTGAGTGGACCCATTAACTACTGACACAGTCCCTCCTCCAACTCTTCTGGAAGTTTTAACAACATCCCATGACCTCCTCTTCTATGTCTCTCACTCTTGTTCTCACCCCGTGGATGCCTCTGGCCTCATGACCCCTCATCTTCCCATTTCAGGCACCAAGTGCACTGTGGATGGTCTCCTGGAGGACACAGAATATGAATTCCGAGTTATAGCTGTAAATAAGGCAGGCCCTGGACAGCCCAGTGTGCCATCCAGCTCAGTAGTGGCCAAGGATCCTGTTAGTGAGTATGGGGCTGCCAGGTCCTTACACATAATGGAATTAGCCCATTCAAGGTGGAGAAAGAATTTCTTCCCTGGGAAAGTATGACAGGAGAGATCACACAGTCTCCACTCTCTGGAAACTACCAGCCTCATAGAGCGACAAGATTCACACAACAAAAGAAAGCCAGCAAATAAAGATTGATAGTCAGGGACAGTGAGGAGGTGGGGTGCAAAGCTATTTTTAAACTTCGTGTATTTCTGGTTAGGTGAGGTAGCAGAGGCATGCTGAGGGCTGAGTAAGGGTATGGGGCAGATGGTTGGAGAACGTTGCATTTAGGAAGCAAAGTGGGGGTACTGCCTGAAAGTGGATGTGGTGGAGATGGCTAGGTTAAAGGCTGAATTAAAGTTTTGAATATAGAAGTTTTGAATGTGTGGGGTATGTTGAACTTAAGGGGTACTGAGTTCAAGGATGGAAGTGTTGAAACAGTAAGATAACTGAATTTGAATTTGGAGGTTGAGTGTGTAAGGTTAGGTACTGAGGGTGTTAACCGAGGGATCTGGAGCTGGAAGTAATGAAAGATGTGGTTCAGGAGTATTGAGTGTGGGAAGTGGCCATGGCATTGAGTGGAAATGAGTTGGGGGGCGCTGACTACATGTCTGTTCTACCCCAGAACCCCCAGGCCTTGTCCAGGACCTGCATGTATCCGATTCCTCCAACTCCAGCATTTCCCTGGCCTGGCGGGAGCCTGCAGAGGGAGACCCACCCTCTGGCTACATCCTTGAGATGAGGGCTGAAGACACCAAGGAATGGTCCAAGTGCACAAAGATCCCCATCTCAGGCACCTGCTACACGGTGGGAGGACTCACCGAGAGGCAGAAATACTTCTTCCGTATCCGGGCCGTGAATGAGGCTGGTGTTGGGGAGCCTGTGGAGCTAGACAAGGGGGTCCGTGCCATGCCACCACCAGGTGAGGACACAGAGAGGGCTGGGGATTCATGTCCGACATTGTACCTCCAAACCTTCTCCTCTGGGGCCTCATCCCACAGGAAAACTGGATGATGCTATGATCATGAAAAAGTCATCCATACTTGTTATGCCTGGACAAAGTTAGGGGTAACTTCAGGGGCACCCCTACCAAAGCAATCATTGTGTGCCAAACAGCATCCACTGTGTGTCAAAGTATAACCACCCAATGGGTTCTTCCTGCCCACTGCACAGGCAAAACCAGTTCACTGAGACCACAGCATTGCAACAAAGAGTTTAATGGACACAAGGTCAGCCATGCCATGTGAGAGACGGAGTTATTACCCAAATCGACTCCCCGAAAATTCAGAGGCCAGGGAGTCTGCTTCTCAGTGGGGCCACAGGACCAGTGGGGTGGGGGGTGGTCAGGTCCAGGTGGAGCCATCAGTCATCAGAAATGCAAAAACCTGAAAAGACATCTCATAAACTAATCTGAGGTTCTACAATAGTGATGTTATTTGCAGGAGTAATTGGGGAGTTGCAAATATTGTAATCTCTGGAATAATGGCTGATAATCTTTTCTGTCTACACCTTAGCAGAATTCAGGCTCCTCACATCCTCCTAACCTGGTGGCCTTTCATTGGCTTTGCAAAGGTGATTTAGTTTGGGGGAAGGATTGTTATCATCTAAACTATAAACTAAATGTCTCTCCCAAAATTAGCTTGGACGGAGACCAGGAATGATTACAGGCAGTTTGGAGGTTAAAGGCAAGATGGGGGTTGGTTAGATCAGATCTCGTTCACTGTCATAATTTTCTCACTGTTACAGTTGTTGCAAAGGCAGTTTCAAAAGATGTTAGGGATATAGAAACAAGACACAGGACTTGCCTTCCAGGGTCTTGCGTACTAGCAGAAGGAGACAGATGAGGAAACAAATAAATGCTTCACAGTGTTGTAGAGCAACTAGATGTCTGTATGGCCTGTAGTGGGGGCATAAAAGAGGAGAGGTTGAGAAAGGCTTTGATGAGGAGGCTTAAAGCTGAGTCTTGCTGAAAGAGAGATCCATGCCCCCACTTCTGTCTCCTCCATCTCAGCTGCGCCCAAGTTTGACCTCAGTGCCCGGCTGAAAAGTCACATGGTGGTTCGTGCTGGAACAGCCCTCTGCATCCATGCAGCTTTCTCTGTGAGTTGTCCCTGACCCTGACCGCTATACACTCTCCACATGACCAAGATGGCCATTGTAGCCACCACAGTCTCTGACTCTGACTCTGCCCCTCACCAGACCCCTAATGCAAGAGCCAGGTGGAAACTCCTCAACAAGAGGAGGGCCTGCCCCCAAATATCACCTGCATGACCAATTGTGCCATCTCCTGTCACTACTCAGGGCTCACCACCACCCGACGTGATTTGGCAGAAAGATGGCATCCCCACCAAGGGCCGAGAAACAATTACCAAGAGCAAAAACTACTCCCAGTTCCTCATCAATAGCACCAAGCGCTCTGACTCCGGGGTGTACCGCATCTTGCTCCAGAATGAGTTTGGAGAAGCACACTATGACATCCATGTGCGCGTGGCAGGTATGGAGAGAAGGCAGAGGCCTCCAGGAGCCATCACTGAACACTTCTCCAAAGTACACCTCCCCAGTGCTGCTTGAGTTCCTACCACAGGAAAGTCATGCCTTAGGGCCATGAAGATTTCTTTGACACCGCAGAGCAAGACTTTATCCTACAGAGTATGGTCAGCAGAGAGAGTAGAAATGGGTGAGGGGCAGGAGGGCCAAATGGAGATGAGCCCATTAAAAATTAGGGTGACTGCTTAGAGAGAACTGGAAGCTTTAAAATAAAGCTCTAACCCCCCAGGGAGGAATGGTTTCACTTTTACTGAACAGTAACTACATGCCAGGCTCTTTACCCACTATTTTTATGAAATAGTCATTGTTAGCCCTATTTTGCAATTGAGGAAAGAGGTCTCAGATAAGTAACTTACCCCAGGTCACAGGGCTAGTAAATGGCAGAGCAGCACTTCAGAAATAGTTTTCCAACTCCAAGACACCAGCTGCCTGAAACTTGCCACATCTCATCTTCCATCAGACTTGGCAGATAAGTGGGGTGGGGACACAATACTTCAGGCCCCTCAAGGTCGCTGACAGATCTTCCAACTCTTCCAGATTTCCCTCGGCCCCCCACAAACCTACAGCTGTTTGAGGAAGTCCCCAACACAGTGACTCTGACCTGGAACCACAGCCCAGATGTGCAGGAGGACGGTGAGGCTCACTACATCATCATGAAGCGGGATGCAAGCACCGCCACCTGGTACACGGCTGCCGAGCGTGTCTTCAGCAACAAGTACACAGTGACCGGGCTGCTCCCAGGCAGGAAGTACTACTTCAGAGTGGTGGCTCGGAATGAAATCGGTGACAGTGAGCCACTTGACTCCAAGGACACCTGGCTCATCAATAAGGACCCGAGTGAGTCTGGGACTTGCAGTTAGGATTAAGTCTGGGTACCCTGACGGTGGGGATGACATAAGGGTCCCAAAGGGTACCCAAGAGGCAAGATAAAATCTGAAAACCATTGCGATACAAGGGTTAATATCTGAGACGCTTAGGAGAGAAGGAGGTGTTGGCTTTCTTCGGGGTACTTAGGGGTGAGACTAAAGTAGAGGTGGGGAGGTACCTTTGGGGCCAGAAACGACGGTGGAGGGGCTGCGGAGGGGCTTAGAACGCTAAGGGGGGTGAGAACTCTGGGAAGCCTGGAGGATCTCTGCGATCCCTGGAGGTTAGGGGTTAAGGGTGGGGGCCGCGTCAGGAAACTCGAACTGACAAGCTAAAGGGATACGAGGGGAGACTGTGGACGCTGAAATGACGTAGGGGAAGCTTGGAGGCGGAGTTAAAGGCTGGGGTAACGGCTGGGAATACCCGGGTCCAGGAAGCTGGAGCTGGAATGACATCTCTGCCCGGGGGGGGGGGGGGGGGGGGGGGTGTGTGGAAAAGCGTAGCTTGGGTGGCAGAACCCTGGAGTGGCTGGGGACAGGGCCGGGGAGCCGGGGGACAGGCCTGGGGGCGGGTGGGGAGCCCTTAGGAACCAGTGTAACATCGAGCCCCCAGAGTTGGTGGCGCTGGGAATCTGGCCTAGGTCCTCGGCGTTTCGTGTAAACTGAACTCTAAGACGTCGGTGGCGGGTGGAGGCCTAGCGCGCTCACGACCTGCCCCGCCCCGCCTGCGCAGTTGAGGACCTGAGCGCCAAGCTCAAACCCTACGAGAAGAAGGACTGGCGCCATGCGCCTCGCTTCCTGACGCCCCTCAAGCCACACACGGTGCTCCGCGGCCAAGACTGCACCATGACCTGCGCCTTCCTTGGGAACCCACGGCCCACGGTGACCCTCTACAAGGGCGACGTCAACATCACAGCCAACTCCAAGTTCTGGTACAACTCCACCAGCGGCGTGTGCACCCTCGTCATCCCCACCTGCACGCTCAAGGACAGCGGCGATTACAGCGTGCTGGTGGAGAACGAGCTGGGCAAGGACCGCAGCAGCTGCACGCTCACCGTCTATGGTGAGGGCACCGTGGGGCCTGGCCTCGGGGAGGGGGAGAGGCGCAAAAGCCTGGCCTTGTGGGCCATTAGTCAACTCTTTATTTGGCTGGCACCGTTTTTTAATCTGACTGCCAACAGGTGGTGCAAACATTCTTAATTGGCCACAGTTCTTAGCGCTCTCCCATCCTTTCGATGTCATTTGTTATATGCCTGGCCCCTGCAGACATGAGGGTTCTCAATCCCTAGATAAGATGTGGTTTGCAACTCTTGGTGAACCTAGACCTGCCTTCAAAAAAAAGATATTGCTGATCAGGACTAAACCAGACTCACCAATCACGATCTCTCTGGCAGGGTTCTGAAAAGAATATATATGTTTACAAAATTTTGCAGGTGATTCTGATATGCAATCAATATTAAAATTGGTCTAGGATAAGGACAGGTGGGGGGCACAAATAAGGGAAGAACGAAGGGAACTTTCTCTTCTTTTTTTTTTGGTTGTTGTTTGTTTGGTTTTGGTTTTTTGTATTTTTTTGAGACAGAGTCTCTGGCTCTGTTGCCCCAGCTGGAGTGCAATGGCGCGGTCTCTGCTCACTACGACCTCCGCCTCCCAGGTTCAAGTGCTTCTCCTGCCTCAGCCTCCTGAGCAGCTGGGATTACAGACATGTGCCACCATGCTTGGCTAATTTTTGTATTTTTAGTAGAGACGGGGTTTCACCATGTTGGTCAGGCTGGTCTTCAACTCCGGACCTTGTGATCTGCCTGCCTCGGCTTCCCAAAGTGCTGGGATTACAGACATGAGCCATCATGCCCTGCCTTTTTTTTGTTTTTGTTTTTTGTTTTGAGACAGAGTTTTGATCTTACTCAGGCTGGAGTGCAGTGGTGCAATCTCTGCTCACTGCAACTTCTGCCTCCCAGGGAACCCTCCATTTTGTACATGCATGCCGTGTTTCTACTCATGTGTGCACACGTAGGGGGAAAGCATTTTATTCACTCCCAATCTGTTGTCTTCATAGCCACACAGCTAGCAGTAAAGCTGGCCTGCCTTGCTTTCTGTTGCTTAAATTTCCCCCAGCTTTCCTCTCATAGTAAAATCCCAAACCAACAAGGATTCCCCCTCCCCCACCTCTCACTTCATCCTCTGCTACTCCTGAATTTTCCATGACACTCCATTGCTGTGGTCTCCATGGTTACAGACCTTTTTTTTTTTTTTTTTTTTGAGACAGAGTCTTGCTCTATTGCCCAGGCTGGAGTGCAGTGGGTCGTTCTCAGCTCACTGCAACCTCTGCCTCCCCGGGTTCAAGTGATTCTCCTGCCTCAGCCTCCTGAGTAGCTGGGATTACAGGCATATGCCAACATGCCCGGCTAACTTTTGTATTTTTAGTAGAGACAGGGTTTCACCATGTTGGTCAGGCTGGTCTCGAACTCCTGACCTCAAGTGATCCGCCCGCCTCAGCCCCCAAAGTGCTAGGATTACAGGCGTGATCCACCACGTCCAGCCGTACAGACCTTTTTTATCCAGTTATAGATACCTTTCTTTGGGGGAAAGGACCTTGTCCTGTTGCTCTCTCGAGTGCTTAGCTAAGTGTCTGGCACTGAGACCATGATATCTCTAGAGAGGCTGCCGAGCTGTGTAACAGAACTAGGCCAGGGAAGGCACTATGGGCACTGTCCAGCTTTCATTCCACAGCTAAAGAGATCCCTGACAACTCAACTCTGGTTGTAAGCACAGCATGTGGGCCCAGTGCCCTGGCTCTACCACTGACCAGCAGTGTAACTTTGACAAGCTACTTCATTGAGCCTGTTTTCTCAGGCTGTGAGGTCTAAATAGGACTGTGAGGCTTAAATGAGATAGTACAGAACTGCCTGGCACAATGTCTGGCAAATATTAAGTGCTAGATAAATGGCAGCTCTTGCCCCTTCACACTCTGCCAACCCAGAATTAAGGGTCCCAGGGTCCAGCTCCTAGTTTCCTGTATAGGAAGACCAGCAGTTTGGAATTTCCCTTAGCCCCAGCATCATTAATATAATGAATACTTGCTTTGCTCTTTCAGACAAAGATGATAAGTCAATTGTAGCATCCATCACCGAGAGTCTGCAGAAGAAATCAAAGCACCTTATGTGAGCTCCAGCCCAGCCCAGGCATCAGGAGACCATTATGATGTGGAGCTTCTTGGCCTGTCCTCTGCATGGACTGGTGTAGGAAGCCCAGTTTACTGTCTGGTGCTTGTCAGTGTAAACATTCAGTGAAGGGATGGGACAATAAACTAAACTCACCTTTCCTGTTCCTCAGGGTGGTATACAGCAGGGACCAAGGGGGATGGATGTGATTGCATGATGGGGAATCCAGACCCGGACCCCTGAAAGCCTGGTCCAAACCCACCCACGGGGCAGTAATCAGCCCCCTTGTGGCTGGGCCTGGACTTCCCTTCCGCTCCTCCACATCCACACGGCACCTTCCTTCTCCCCTCAGAGCTTGGGGGCAAGTCCTGCCGACTTCATCCTTCTCTCCATCCTGCTCCCTCCCATTTCTTCACACTAGGTAGGTTTGTGTTCAAAGTTCAGAATTTTGAAATGATCAAGATCTTGCCTCTTTAGTGTCTAGGGTTCAGAGCTAGAAGGGATTGATCATCCAGCTTACTAAGTTTCAAACTTACATTTTTCAGTGGAATCCTTCCAAAAACAAAGCAAACAAACCTACAACCTAAGAAGCTACTAGACTTGAAATAAGCATAGGAGGTCTTGAGCCTGCCTTCCCCCATTCCTTTGCTACTCCCTCACCAGGAATCTCTGTAAAAACTAATTTGGAAATCACTGATTCATCCAACCACCCATATGAGACTTGAGTCTCCTAAATCACGTCCCCACAAATGTGCAACACCTCTACTAATGGCATATCCACCACTACCCAAGGCTTCCCTTTCTACTTCTGGGTTAGAGCATTGCCTGTTAAGTTGCAAATGCTCCTGGAGTAGGGTGATGCATTATTCTGCCAGGGCTTTACATCTAATGAATGAATCAGCCAATCTAATCCCATTGCTTCCAGCTGTTCAACTAAGCCCAGAGTCCAAGACGAGGGAGATGCTTGAAGGGAATCTGGATCATTTTGGAGCAGGCAGCAGGTCTCAGGTGGGGAGGGGAGGAGGTGGGCAGCAATAGAGGACACAGGGTAACTAAAGGTCACCAAGGGTGCTGGGCATCTGTGCACAGGGGAGTACATCAAGGCCAAATTTGGACAGTGGCAAATACTACCCATCCCCATCCTCCTAAACCACATCCTCACCCACACCAGGGAAGTGAGACACACTCCAACCAGCACAGCGTCACCAGAGCCAGGGAGCCAGCCTGGCACCAAGATGCACTGCCCAGGACTGTGACTAGGCTGTGAGGACAGCAGAGACCCTGGCACCATGTCCCCACACCCTCTCCAAGATAGGCACGTGCCACACAGGCAGACAAGCAGGGCAGCCAATGGCTCTTGATTTTTATTTTTTTTCACATGGGCAGCAGAAGATGGAGTTGTCCCATCCTTGCTCTCCTTGCATTGAATGTGCCTTGGGTCTTAAAACCCCGGAGTATCATCGGAGCCCCCTCCTCTTGCTCCTAGTGTAGGAGAGGCAAGGAGGAAAGCATTGTGTGTGTGTTGGAAGGGAGGGGTCCCAGCTCCCTGAGCCAGGCTCAGCACCCCTCAGCAGCTCCCTGAGGCCCTCTCTCTGTGAGACATTTGACAGCAGGACAGAGACATATGGTAGATAAAGACAAGGGCAGACTGGGAGACAGACCCCACACACACACACACACACACACACACAGAGGCTGGCCCCTTCCTTTGGCATGGTTCACCCTAGCCTTGGGGATAGGATCTAAGGGTGGTGTATGGGACCTGAGCTTTGGGCTTGCCTGAGAGAGAGATGGGGCCACTTGAATTCTTGAGACCCCAAGCTCTGAGATCAAAGTTCTCTCTCCTGCCTAGCCTGGACCCACATGTCTTCACATCCCCACCCACCACTTGGAGATAGAGATTGTTCAAGTAACAAGGATAGAAAAGGGAAAAGAAAGGGAGGCTCCACTCTCATTCAATCTCCCCAACTAGGGGCCTGTGAAAGGGGCTCCTGGGTCTGAGTCTTCTCAGTACAGATTCTCCCATTTCCCTCAACTCTGTGCAGATGAGAAAGTGGAGGAGTGGGTGAACCCAGCACTGCCATTGGTCCTAGGCATAACACATGGCGTCAGACTCTTCCGCCTAGTAGGGGAAGGGGGGTGTCAAGAAGCTGAGCACCATCACCTTCCAGGGGGGCTTTTTAAAGTCCTGATAGCATAGAGGTGTGGAGAGGTCTACTTCTGGCTCCAGTCAAGGGTTAGGCTGGCTCTTTTAGCTCTCAGCATTGTCCTGGACCACAAGTTCTGCTAGGGAGATCCTTTTCCAGCTTCCCCCCTCCAAAAATTGCAAATTCCCCAGGCAGTACCTGCTGCCCCAGGCTGGCACTGCAGCCATCTTGATCCAGCTCCTGTAGGTGCCCAGGATCTGGGCCCCAGCCCCAGGAGGAGAGAGGGGTGACCAGACCCTGGCACCTCAGTTGGCCTTGCTCAGTCTATAGTCTTCCACAGGCTCCCGGCTTTCGACAGCTGACAAGGCGATGAGCATCTGGGCCGCATAGTAGGTGGACATGATGACTGCCCGAGAGTAGGGCACAGGAAAACAGAATTTGTTGAGGGCGATGGTCATGTCTGAGATGATAAAGAACAGTGCGCCACTGCCAGCTGCCAGCTCAGTCCAACGCCAGTCTGCCCCGGCCAGCTGCAGCCCTGCTATAGCTCGCCAGCCCATGAAGCCGATAAGGGCCACATAGACCCCCACCAGGTAGGTGAAGGCACCTGAGAGGCACGGGTAGAGGAGGGCATAGCACAGGCCCGACAGCACTGCCATCACCAGACCTGTCCGAAGAGCCAATGGCCGCATGCCAAAGGCTGAGGCGTACAACATGTGGGTCACAGCAAACATCAGCAGACCTGGGGGTAAGAGGGGCAAAGGCAGCTGAGGGCAAGCTTGATGAAGAATGAGTAATGGGGCGAGAGTGGGGATGGAGATAGGGAAGTGGAGTGTTTGGGATAACCCAGCATCTTTGCTTTGGGATAACAGAGATAGGAAGGTCTAAAGTTAAAGACCACCACACCAGTCCCCTGAAGGACTCTGGAACTCATCACTAGATACCCTGTGGAGGTCATCTGCTAACAGGGACCCTCACAGTCCCTCACCTTAGAAACCCTCAGGTTCCCCCTACTCTGGTTCAAAAACTCCCTCTTCCAAATCTTTGCCCACAGCCCAGGACCCTCTATCCCCCAGCCCCAGGACTCCTCCCAGGCCACTATGATGGCCACTGACCATGCACGAAGTATCCTTGGTCCTGCCAGATGAGGAAGGCATCACCTATAGCAGAGAAGACAAGCCCCACAAAGATGCGGGTGGCACTGGGGTGGGTCAGCAGGAATCCCAGGCCATGGGCCAGAAGAAAGAGCCAGAGGCAGAAGATGGGCAGGCACTTGATGAGGGCGCTGACCCACGATGGGCTAGATGAGGGCAGCCAGAGCACAAAATACACGCAGGTAGCCTTGAAGAATGGCACCAGTTTGGGTCCTTCACTCTTCACCTGGAGGACACAGGACAGCGGCAGCACTCAGAACTTGGGGACTTATAGCCAGCACCCTCAGCCTAGGTATCTGCCCCAGAGACACTCCCACCCCCACCTCACTTCCACCCCCAACCTGGGAAGACTGACACAGAGAAACCCAGCCTGGCCTGCTCCTACCAGCCAGCAGGGTGTGGCCAAACCCATCACTGCCCTGAGGCTCAGTATATTAGGAGGGGAAAGGGCTCCACTGTTGGTGCCATCTGCCTCCACTCTTGGCCCTGAGGCTGGGCTGGAATAGTCACTCACTAGGCAGCAAACGGACTTTAGAATAATGTCCCCTTCGCAGCCTGCCCCCTCTTTCTCCCTCCTCAGGGCCCCTTCAACCCCTCTCTGTGCCAGCAACCGTCCCCAGCTGTCTGGAATGGAGTGAAGTCAGTGAGAAACCACAGAGACGCCCGACTGGCCAACTCGTGATCCTCAGCATGAGGCCAGGGCACAGCCTTAGGGCCCTGGCAACACCAGGTGTGTGCCAGGAATGTGGAAGGGCAGGCAGTGCCAACCACCTTAGCCTCCACAGCCTCTCTCCTCAACCAATCTGTTCCTCAGCCTCCACTCAACCTGCCCCAGACTAAAGGTGGCATCAAAGGCAAGAAGAGCTATGTTAGGGATGCTGGCAAGACAAATGGACCCATGAGTTGGGAGCAAGAAAACTGTCCTTTAAACACCAAAGATTTCAAGGATTGGGAGAAGAGAGGGTGTGTGTCAGTCAGCCTCACTTCCCAGAGAACAAGAGCAACTCAAGGCACACCAGAAACAGGCAGGAAGCGGGGAGGGGTTCTCTTCCCAGCTTCTGATCTGGAGCCAGCAGACAGGCTGGGAGATGGGGAACTGAGAGGGGGGAAGTTAGGGCAGCTGACTCAGTCTCAGCCGGATTAGCAGAGGGCAGCTAAAGAAAGGTTGTACCCAAGGCCACTACAGGCAGAGTCCAAGCTGGGGGAGGGGGCTGCTGCGATGTTCTGAATCTGTGATCCTTGACACTCCTTTCCTTGGGCTGCTAACAGATTCCCTGAGGGTGATATGGAACAGTTGGGGTTTCTTGTACACCCACACTCTGCCCAAAGTGACTGTGTCTGTCGCTAGGTGAGCTGTCCAGCACAGGACTCAGGAAACACTCGGACTCCCAGACCACCAGGTACACAGGACTGATCAGACTGTGATGAGGAGGATTGGGAAGAGGAAAATGGGTGGGTCCTGGGTCCAAGCCTTTCCTTGTTCTGCCAGAGGTAAGAGCAGGAAGAAGAGATGACTTCCACTTCCCATGGAAATTAAGGCTGGTCAGGGTAGGGGCATGGTCAGAGGTGGAGGCTGGAGGGGATGCCCAGACCCACAATGCCCAGCAACCACCTGCCAGCCCTTGGGAGCATCAACCTCCACTCCATGCCCTCGCCCAGCCCCATATTTTCTAGAAGGATATGCCGACAGTAGCTGGGGAGACCCTGACAGATACGGAGAACCCAGCAGTAGAATAAGGAGGATGGGGAGACGAAACAAAAGATTCAAGTTGAGAAAGTCTGAAAAGGAGAGGGTGTCATGGAGAATGCCTCCTCTTCCCCCAGCGCTTTATCAGCGCTCCTTAAACTCAGGGGCGTCCACCGACTTGTTTATGAAATGAGGAGGGTCAGGAAACAAACTTAGGATAGCATTCCCAGGAGGTCCTTGTCACCCTCCAGCCTCCCCCCACCCTCTCCCACGCCTCCCTGTGGTCCGCCTGCAGAGCCCTGAGGCCGGCAGCGGTCCCCTCCCTCTCCTGGGCCCCGACCCCGCCGACCCGCGCCAAATACGCGGAGATCAACAAAGTCACGCTTCCGAGTCACGTGGCCACTGTTTTCCTCCCTCACGCGGGCGGGCTGGGGGCGCGCGAGGAGGGGCGCCGCGGGTCTGAGGAGTGGGGGGCCGTGACAGCGCCCGCCTCCCGCCGGGGGACGCCGGCCGCTGCGGGACCCCCGCCCCGCCTCGGCCCCCAGCAGCTCGGCCTGCTGAAGCCCGGTGGCCAGGCCGGTGGGCTCCGGCCGCGCCGGACACTGGCTCGCTTCCTCGCTCACTCACCACAGTGACCGGGGACACCATGGCGGCGGCGGAGGCGGCGGCTGGCACCCCGCTCCGGGCTGCAGCGGCCAGGACGCGCCTGCGGCCAGGTGAGCCGGCAACGTCTCTACAAAGCCGGGAGGGACGGACAATACCTCCAGAGCGCCGGGCGCCCGGGTTCTGTCAGCGAGCCCCATGACGTCACTGCAGCCACGGCCAATGAGCGGGCGGGAGCCTGCGGGGCGGGGCCCGGCTGGCGGCGCCGGCCAGGCCCCCGGCTGCAGCTCGGAGAAATGAGGCATCTCCCAGGGGTCAGGAGGCGGGGGCCCCCACGCCCCGCCCCGCTCGGGAGGCCGTGCCAAGGCGTCCACGGAACACGAACGTGACCGCAACCCCGGTGCCTGGGTGAGGACTGAGCCTGGCTCAGAGACAAACACACTGATGTCCTGGACGCATAGCCACAGACATTTTCTCATAACCCAGGAGCAAAAGGCAGACAGATTCCCTTAATCCTTTAAACATGCAGTCCACCCCGATACAATTGCAATTAGACCCACAATCTTCACTGTGTACCAACACACATCCAAATGATCAGCAAACGCACAACCTTCAACTTGAAAAGCAGCAATGGGTCTATGCAGCTGCCACAGAGCCATAATCGTAGCATATATACTCACACATACAGAATCACAATTACTCTTAAGCACTCAACAAGTACACAGATGCAAAACCAACAACCACAAATTGACACATATCCTCCACATAAGAATAGAGACATATACAGGAGAGCAGCAGCTCATCCCATGATCCTATATAGAAACACAGATAATTGCCCATAGGCACACATCTCTTACAACTCAGAGACAACTGCCACACATACAAGAGACCACCAAGAAAGACAGGCAGACCTGAGCAAACTCAAGGACCCAAAGGAGCATGAGCTAAAAATACCTCCCAAGTGGACTTAGTGTTGATTTTACATAGACTAAAGGAATACAATCTCATTCAGAGCCGTGCATGTTCAGAATCATTGGAATTACATGGATAGACAGGTAAGTGGTCAGATGGACTGAAATCTAGTCCCAGTTTTGTCACTTCCATGCTGTTAGGTTGGGTGAATCACTTCCCCTCTCTGGTCTTGATTTCCTCACTTAGAAGATGAGCACATGATTTCTAAGGTTCCACCCAACTCTGACATGTGTAGGATGAGAAAGAAGAGACACTGCTGGTTTTAGAAAATTTAAGTCTAGTGGTCCTGGAGACAGAGATTTCAGCTATATCACAAAGGATGGGCGAGTTGTCTGTGATCTGCTGTCGAAGGGCAGTAGCTGTGTGTCAGGCTTTGGGAATTGGTGGGAAGGGGGTGACCAGCCCTAATTAGCAGCCATAAAGGAGTTTCAAACATCCTGGCATGGTGGCACAGGCCCTTGTGCTGGTCCTGAGCCTTGTGCTGTTTGGGCAGAGACCCGCGCGGGCTGAAGTCGATGAGCCCCTCTCACAATTGGTCTCTTCTTTTTTCTTCTGAGTCCTACTCAATTTTCCCTAAAGTCTGTGCTGTTGACCCAACACCCACTCAGAGGGGTGATAGTCCTCTTCTGAGAATTGGCAACCAGAAATTCAGAGCCCCGTGCAACAAGAGTGAGAGTCAAGGCTTGGAACAGGGATCACCCAGATCTTTCCCCATCCCCTCTAGTCCCCTTCTGCATAAACTTCGAAGGGTCACTGATCTCTGCCTACTCCACTTTCTTTCCAATTAGGGACTTCAGGGAGACCACCTTACCAGAATGAAGGATTAGAACTGCTGCCCCAGGGCTTTGTCACTCACTCACACACACACATACACACACAGTCCTACAAAGTGTGCTTCCTAGAGAGATCACTGATCTGAGAGACAGAAATGCCATACTTAGTCCTAGCGCTCCTTCTCCGTGACTCACTACTGTGGTTATATGATTGAGCACATCATTCCATCTTTGGAGTTTCAGTTTCCTCATGAATAAAATGGAGGAAATGGGCTAGGAAAAGGTGCAAACATTCCAATTTTCCAGCCAAACCCTCTAACCTCACCTAAGGGATATTCTCAAACAGAAAGTTACAAAGTCAGGGCGTTTTTCATTTCTCTAGACTTTAGTTTGCCTGTCTATAAAAATGAGAAGATGGACTGTATCAGTGGTTCTCAACAAGTGGTACCTATCAAAATTACTTGAAAAGCTTTTAAAAACATAGATGCCCTTGCCCCACCCAAGACCTACTAATTAGTGGCACCAATTTTAAGAAGCTTGCACACACAAATACCTAACTATACAAAACATGAGACTTAGAACTCCCATCTACAGGTTTCGACTCAGTGCTTGATTACCCGGTAGGCAAACTAATCATATACACATTGCTCACAAAGCAGAGGCATCTCCTCTCCATGCTGGTTTCTCTCAATTTGCCCTCCCACCACCTAGATTCATTCTTGGCTCTTCTCTACCCTGTCCTGGGAGCCTGAGCTCTATGGACTGTATCTGCAGGGATTACCAGGCTCTGGCTTCTGGTTGCGTTCAGCCAGTGAAAGTCAGAGGCAGGAGAGGTGAGCATGGATGAGGCCCGCTGGACCAGGCTGAGATTCTGGCTGTGGCCATGCTCCTCCGTGGCTACAGCTCCAGGCGCCCTCCCTATACTATACTTCAGGCCAAGGGTGGCAACAGTTTCCTGCTATTGCTAGTCTTTTTTTTTTTTTTGAGACAAGGTCTTGCTCTGTCACCAACGCTGGCGTGCAGTGGCGCAATCTATGCTCACTGCAACCTCCTGGGTTGAAGTGATTCTCCTGCCTCAGCTTCCCTAGTAGCTGGGAATAGAGGCATGTGCCATCACACCCAGCTAATTTTGTATTTTCAGTAGAGATGGGGTTTCACTATGTTGGTCAGGCTGGTCTTGAACTCCTGACCTCAGATGATCCACCCGCCTTGGCCTCCCAAAGTTCTGGGATTGCAGGCATGAGCCACTGCACCCAGCGCTGTTGCTAGTCTTTAGGTGCCTCCTTACCCATGGCTAGTTTCATCTCTGCAAATAGTCATTAAATTCTCTTCAGTTAAATTGAGTTTGCCAGCACCCTAACTGATACAGGCGCACACAAAGCAGAGGCACCACCCTCTCCTGAAAGAGAAAGAGCTTTTCTTGACCTCATTCACATGGGTGAGACTTCTTGTTTCAAAAATAGTTTTTTATTTACTATTCAGTATTTTTATTTTGAATTGCATATTGCAGGAGGCAGAAAGTGGGATAGGGCTGCCTGAAAATCGGCATTTCTTCCTTTTTGTAGGAAATTGTAGGAATTGGTAATTTTTCCTTTCCAACCTATTAGCGTGGTCCTTTTCACACAGCTTTGTAATTTTCCCTGTGCTTGTTTGTGAGCCCGCTCACTCACTCTTTCATCCAACAAGTGTTTACAGTGCACCTAATATGTGCTAGCCACTGCATTAGGTGCTGGGTGTAAAATATTGAGTAAAATACATTCTCTATCCTTATGGAGGTCACAGTCCATTTCAGACAGGCAAGTAACAATTATGCAATGTGGCAGCTGACATAATGAAGTATAAAGGTGTCACAGGTGGCATTAAAAAAAAAATCAAGGCTGGGCGTGGTGGCTCACTCCTGTAATTCCAGCACTCTGGGAGGCTGAGGCGGGCAGATAAACTGAGGTCAAGAGTTCAACCAGCCTTCAACATGGTGAAACCCCATCTCTATTAAAAATACAAAAATTAGCTGGGTGTGGTGGTGCGTGCCCATAGTCCCAGCTATTCGGAAGACTGAGGCAGGAGAATCAATTGAACCTGGGAAGCAGAGGTTGCAGTGAGCCAAGACCGTGCCACTGTGCTCCAGCCAGGGTAACAGAGTGAGACTCAGTCTCAAAAAAAAAAAAAAATCAGAATTATAAATTGCACCTGGAGCAATTGCAGAAGCTGTGGTTAAATCTAGAAGAATGAGTTAGCCTTTATTGAGCAGACTCCAATGGAGATGACATTCTAGGCAGAGGGAATTGCATGTGTACCTAAAAGCACAAGAGACACACTGAATTCAGGGAAATACCTGTAGTACTGGGGTGAGCTGGGGAGTGAGAAGGTAAAATTGAAGAAGCATGAGCCAACTCTGGTCTTGAAGGTTCTACTCAGCCGGGCACAGCGGCTCATGTCTGTAATCCCCGCACTTTGGGAGGCCAAGGCGGGCAGATCACCTGAAGTCAGGGGTTCAAGACCAGCCTGGCCAACATGATGAAACCCCATCTCTCCTAAAAATACAAAAAATTAGCTAGGTGTGGTGGTAGGCACCTGCATTCCCAGCTACTCAGGAGGCTGAGGCAGGAGAATTGCTTGAACCCAGGAGGCAGAGGTTGCAGTGAGCCAAGATTGTGCCACTGCACTCCAGAGTGGGCAACGAGAGCAAAACTCCATCTCAAAATAAATAATAAATAAAAATAAAAATGAAGGTTCTACTAAGAAGTTTAGACTTGACATAGTAGATGACACTAAACCAATTGTCCTCTGTTCCTTAGCATCTGTAATTGTGTCCTGCTGTCACCCACCAGAGACATGGGAAATGCACAGAAATGATGACCCATCATCATTCTGGGCTTGCCTTGCTTCCCCCCATGGAGCTTCTTCTCACCCAGTGGCCTCCTTCATCTCTCACCCCTGTTGTTTTGCCACGGGATATTTTTCCTGTTTGTCCTGCTTGAAATCGTAATCCAGCCCTAAACTGGTTATCTTATTCCTGACCTGATGCTGGATCTCAGCTAATTTCTTTTCTGTTCTAGGACTCCAGAGCACTTATAACCAACTCTCAGGGTCACCACACCTACGTGATTCTACTCCCACCCCTCCATAGATATGGTGAAGAAATCAGAGATGTTAAGGAGGGTGTGACAGGGTCATCAGGATGATGAAATCAGGATGTTCTGATAACAGTGTGAGGGCGTCAGTTGCTGAGTCGTTAGGAGTGAGCTGAATGTGTGTCAGCCAAGTAGAGAATGTTCGGGTGGAACTGGATACAAAACTAGGGCTCAGGCTCACAGGGAAGATTTGGAAGTCTTAACCATACTGAAAGTCTGTGGATATGATTAACCAGAGAGGAGCCTTGAGGGAGTAGAGAAGAGGACTAGAACAAGCACTTGGGGACAAACATTTGACATAATGGCAGAAAAAGTAGAAGAAGGAAGAAGACAAACACACAACTAACAGATATGCTGAGAATGTCTGGCATGTGCTGCATCCCACACTGCACAAGGGTTCAAAGGCCTAAGAGGGAACGATGGGGGATAAAGAAAAACACAAAGACAGACATAGAAAAAGCTGGGCCAGGTGTTCTAAGACAGCCCCTACCTGTCTCAGAGTACCATAGTTTATATGTTCACAAATCACATAGCAGAGGGAGGGTGCAGTTACCCAGAACAGCCTGTGGTTATAATTCTCATACTTCAGTTAACTTACTTCAGCCAACAACTATCTTGCAGCAAGGTCAGTGAAAGCTGGTTATCTTTCTCTACGTCCATCTGCTCTTCTCCGAGACATACACATTCCCCTATTACGGTTTTGCTTCTCTGGAGTTCACCCAAAGTTCACAGCAGCCTTGCTGCTGTTCCCCCCAGAGCGGGTGGGCTACTCGGGCTCTCAACAAGAATGTATCTGGCACACCCAGATATACCTAGTTTCAAGTATACCAGCAGGACCCAGAGACGTATATGTTCACAGATGATCTGTGGGTTTTGTGGTTTGGTTCCCTCCCCCTAGAACAAGTGGCAGGTGTTTGTTCTGCTTCCCCATTGTGGTGGTCCAGAAGCTTTGAAGATAAATGACCATGACCCATCACCATTACTGACCGTGTGCCCCATGGCCCAGGGTCTATGGAAGGCTCCACACACCAAACCCCAGCCCAGGCATTCCTCCAGGTCCCTCCTGCCCTTTCTGCTTATAGGAGTCAGCAGCCTAGAATCCTAGGCTGATTCCTAGTGCCACTCATCCTCTAACTACATCCATTCTAGAAGGCCTCTGTCATGCCAGAACCCACTTGGGTCAGGGAGGCTAGTCCTGGAGGTGGTCAATGATGCAGAGTCTGCTCCTGGAGGCACTTAAGAAAAGGACAAAGATTTTAGCAGAACTTCTCTTCCAGACCCTCAATGAGGGTTAAATAGTGATGCTGTCCTGAGATAATATGTGCCTAAGGACATTCTGGGCTAACTGGTTAGCCTCTGGGCTTGGAGCCAGACAAACGTGGGTTTAAGGCTCTTCATCTACCATGTGGCTTTGGCAAATTGTTTAACCTCTCTGAGTTTCAATTTCCTTTTCCATAAAATAGCAAACCTGGCCAGGGTGGTGTGAAAGGAAGTTTGTTGATGCATATACCATATCCAGCATAGCTCCTTACCCACAAGATACTTACTCTTCTTTCCTTTGCTTTGCCTGTTTGTTACTGGAAAGAGATCCCAATCCAGACCCCAAAAGAGGGTTCATGGACCTTATGGAAGAAAGAATTTTGGGCAAGTCCATTGAGTAAAGTGAAAGCAAGTTTATTAAGAAAGTAAAGAAATAGGCCAAGCACGGGATTATATGCCTGTAATCCCAGTACTTTGGGAGGCCAAGGGTGGGCAGATCCCTTGAGGTTGGGAGTTGGAAACCAGCCTGGCCAACATGGTGAAACTACATCTCTACTAAAAATACAAAACATTAGCCGGGCTTGGTGGTGCATGCCTATAGTCCCAGCTACTTGGGAGGTTGAGGCAGGAGAATCACTTGAAAAGAATCACTTGAAAAAAAAAGAAAGAAGTATCTGGGAATTGGGCAGGAAAATGGCCTTCTAGAAAAAATAAAAAAATAAAAAAACTAGAAGATGCCACCCATCAAGCCCCAGGACTCTGAATTAATAATTCTCTCCTCAACATCAAAGCCTGAGGATGAGTCTTGGGATAACAGGGCAAACCAGATCACCCTATCTCTTTATCTTGGAGACCTCATCATCCCAGACACTCATCTCCCCTGCCCAGACTTTTCCTCTAGTTAGCCTCACTCAGTTTTAATAATTAATTCACGTAACTAGGCCAGGCGCAGTAGCTCATGCCTGTAATCCCAGGACTTTGGGAAGCCAAGGTGGGTGGATCACCTGAAGTAAGGAGTTCGAGACCAGCCTGACCAACATGGCAACCGCCCCCTCCACTAAAAACACAAATTAACCAGGTGTGATGGTGCATGCCTGTAATCCCAGCTACTCAGGAGGCTGAGGCAGGAGAATCACTGAGGCAGAGGTTGCAGTGAGCCAAGATGGCGCCATTGCACTCCAGCTTGAGCAACAAGAGCAAAACTCCATCTCAAAAAAAAAAATACAATTCATGTAACTGGTATTTATCACCCACTTACAACAGGCCAGGGTGTCTTTGAGACACAGACATGAACTAAGACCTTCCCTGTCCTCATGGAGCTCACCAGCTGGCAGGAGAGGCTGACACAATGACCTGGCCTCAGCTTCCCTCCTCCACTCTGCCTCCCTCTCCTCTGATCTCACAAGACCAGAAAAATGGGCAGGGACAGTGAGAGCTTGCTGGGCCTTCGAGGAGATTCCTCCCAACAGACCAGAAGTGGAGCAAAGGACAATGAGTCTGAGGCACCCTGTCTAGCAGTTGGGAGAGTTATTTGTGTTACCTCGGCAATCTCCCAACCCTTTCCTTGGCTTCCTGCCTTCCATTCAGACAAGAGGGGTCTTTGGTAGTGTATAACATTCATGTATTACAATAGGGTTTAAACAACAAACAAAAAAGCTGAAATTGTGACCATATTCCTTTCCCTGCCCCAAGCCCTGATGCTCCCAGCCTGAAGGTGTGGATGTAGAGCAGTTCCCTATCCCTCTAGAAGTGAGAAATCGACCATTCTGCTTATTACTACATGCACACACACGCAGCCCCTGCAACAAGCACCTAAATCTCCATTGTACTGGGAAATATAAGTGACCTCCACCTCCTGCAGGAGAGCCAACCAAGCAAATGCTCACACTGTGGAAGTGAGACTGCATTGAAAGCAATCATAGGCCTGGCATGGTGGCTGGCACCCATAATCCCAGCACTTTGGGAGGCTGAGGTGGGTGGATCACCTGAGGTCAAGGGTTCGAGACCAACCTGGCCAACAAGGCAAAACCCCATCTCTACTAAAAATACAAACATTAGCCAGGCATGGTGGCGGGTGCCTGTAATCCCAGCTACTCGGGAGGCTGAGGCAGGAGAATCGTTTGAACCTGGGAGGCAGAGGTTGCAGTGAGCAGAGATCACACCACTGCACTCCAGTCTGGGCAACAGAGCAAGACTCGGTCTCAAAAAAAAAAAAAAGAAAGAAAGAAAGTAGTCATAACCACATTTTGGGATTTCCAAAACCAGTCAATTAATTCTTTTTTCTTTTTTAAGAGATGGAGTCTCGCTATGTTGCCCTGGCTTGTGTCAAACTCCCGGCCTCAAGCAATCCTCCCACCTCAGTCTCTCAAGCCTCTGGGATTACAGTCACGAGCCACCATGCCCACATTGAACCAGCTTGTTTTTTTTTTTTTTTTCTGTTTTGTTTTGTTTTGATTTTTAATTAAGATAGGGTCTTGTTACCAGCAGCAAATCCAGACGGGTCTGCAGCAACCGCAATTCTTGCCTCCTCCAGTGGGAGTGAAAGTTTATTAAAAAGCTTTAGAGCAGGATGGAAAGGAAGTGAAGTACACATGGGAAAGGGCCAAGCAGGAGACGAAAGATCAAGTGCACCATTTGATCTGTTGACTTGGGTTTGTTTTTTTTAATAATAATTATTATTATCATAATTGAGCTGGAGTCTTGCTCTGTCACCCAGGCTGGAGTGCAGTGGCGTAATCTCGGCTCACTGCAACCTCCGCCTCCCAGATTCAAGTGATTCTCCTGCCTCAGCCTTCCAAGTAGCTGGGACTACAGGCACGTGCACTACGCCCAGCTAATTATTATATTTTTAGTAGAGACAGGGTTTCATCATGTTGGCCAGGCTGGTCTCAGACTCTTGACCTCAGGTGATCTACTTGGCTAGGCCTCCCAAAGTGCTAGGATTACAGGCGTGAGCCACTGCAAACCAGCTTGGAGTTTTATACATTGCTTATTTCTGGGGTCTTGCAGTTTACCTCTCCCCCAGTTCTTCCCTTGGGGTAAGCTGTCCGCATGTGCAGAGGCCTGCTAGCACTTGGGAGGGGAGCATACGCAGCGTGTTTACTGGAGTTGTACACATGCTCATTTGAGCCGTTCTTCCCTTATCATCTAGCATTCGTAGAGGAAAGTCATATACCAGTTAAACTCTGCCATTTCGCCTCTTAATTCGCATGCTTGAGCCCACTCACCCAACTCCTGAAATCTTATTGAGAAGCTGCTGATCACCAGTTTCAGGTATTCCGCCTTTCCCTGGTGCTGATTGTGACCAATTATTGTTTTAAAGAGACAGTTAACAACTGCCTGACCACCACCTGATGGTCACCTGACATTCCTGGTATGTGTATGGCAGGTGTATAGTGAGGAGCCCTCTCCTGCCCTGCTCATGCCTGACTAGCTACCTAAGACAACAGTCTCACTCTGTTACCCAGGCTAGTCTTGACCTCCTGAGCTCAAGTGATCCTCCCGCCTCAGCCTCCCAAAGTGCTGGGATTGCAGGCATAAGCCACCAAACCCAGACTTGAATCAAATTTTTAAAAACTTTGAGGCTGGGCACAGTGGCTCATGCCTGTAATCCCAGCACTCTGGGAGGCTGAGGTGGGCAGATCACAAGGTCAGGAGTTCGAGACCAGCCTGATCAACATAGCAAAACCCCATCTCTACTAAAAATACAAAAAAAATTGGCCAGGCATGGTGGCACACACCTGTAATCCCAGCTACTCCGGAAGCTGAGACAGGAGAATTGCTTGAACCCGGGAGGTGGAGATTGCAGTGAACTGAGATTGCGCCATGGCACTTCATTCAGCCTGGCGGCAGAGCGAGACTCCATCACAAAAAAAACAATTTTTTTTTGATGCCAACCAAGTGTGGTGGCTCACATCTGTAATCCCAGCATTTTAAGAGGCCAAGGCAGGCAGATCACCTGAGATCAGGAGTTCTAGACCAGACTGATGCATATGGTGAAACCTCGGCCCTACTTAAAAAAAAAAAAAAATTAGCCAGTGTGGCAGCATGCACCTGTGTCTCAGCAACTCAGGAGGCTGAGACAGGAGAATTGCTTGAACCTGGGAGGTGGAGGTTGCACAGAGCCAAGATCATACCACTGCACTCCAGCCTGGGCGACAGAGCCAGACTCTGTCTCAAAAAATAAAGATAAAAACTTTGATGCCAAACTAGGTTTCCCAATTTTTTTATTTTACCAAGTACAGGCATTAAAAAAGAAAACAATTCACTACCATCATCTCATCACTTTATAAAAGAAAAGACATTTTAACCATAAAAATGAAGAAAATAATCTCAGAACTGAGGTCAATCATTTAGTGAAAAGAGTTGTATTACTTTTATTTTTCCTATTTCTCTTAGGCCTGGTGAAGGTACTACCAGGGACCAGCACTAGTTTGTTGGTGGGCATTTGGGGACAGTGAACACAGGGCAGGTAGCAGAGAGGCATTGGCTATGACAGGTATGGGAGGCAACCTGGGGCCATGGAAACAGCTCTGGAGGCCAGCCACTTCTGGTTAGACTCTCAGCACTGCAATTTCTCCTGAGCAAGTGACAGAATCTTTCTGAGCCTCAACTTCCTTTGAAATCAGGAGACAAGTAGTTCCCTCAGAGAGTTTTTGTGGGAATTAAATGAGAAAAGTATATAAGGCACCTAAATACAAGGCACCTGACAATAAATATTGAATAAATAGTGCTTTCCTTTCTTTGAGGAAACAAACAGAGCGGGCTTTTAACTGCCCCGAATGACTTTGGGATGATCTTTTCTTTTTTTTTTTTTTTTTTTTTTTTTGAGACGGAGTTTCGCTCTTGATACCCAGGCTGGAGCGCAATGGCGTGATCTCGGCTCACCGCAATCTCTGCCTCCTGGGTTCAGGCAATTCTCCTGCCTCAGCCTCCTGAGTAGCTGGGATTACAGGCACGCGCCACCGTGCCCAGCTAATTTTTTTGTATTAGTAGAGACGGGGTTTCACCATGTTGACCAGGATGGTCTCGATCTCTTGACCTCGTGATCCACCCGCCTCGGCCTCCCAAAGTGCTGGGATTACAGGTGGGATGATCTTTTCTGAAGATAAGTGGGGCTTCTCAATGTTCACAAATTGGAATGCATCAAAATCACTGGGAAGCTTGTTAAACATATTACGTGACCAAACTTCACCTAACAAGTTCTGATTCCAGGGCTTTAGGGTGGCGTCCTGACATCTGTATTTTAATAAGCTCTTGAAGTGATTCATATGCACACCAAAGTCCATGAACCTTTGTACTAATAACTAATTGATTAAGCCATTCATAGCATAAGTATGTGCTAGGTACTGGCCAGAAGCAAAGAAAAAAACAATTTATTTATTTATTTTTTATTTGGAGACAGAGTCTTACTCTGTCTCCCAGACTGGAGTGCAATGGCACAATCTTGGCTCACTTGAACCTCCGTCTCCCAGGTTCAAGCAATTCTCCTGCCTCAGCCTCCCAGTAGCTGGAAATACAGGCACATGCCACCACGCCCGGCTAATTTATGTGTTTTCAGTAGATATGTGGTTTCACCATGTTGGCCAGACTGGTCTTGAAATCCTGACCTCAAGTGATCCACCCACCTCGGCCTCCCAAAGTGCTGGGATTACAGGCATAAGCCACTGCTCCAGGACAAGAAAACAATTTATCTTTTGATATGCCAATGCCTACTACAGGGTCTTGCACATGTGAGCATTTATTTAAAAGTTAACAAATAACAGCCTTTAAGGAGGTGCGTCTTTATGGGGGAGACAGACATAAATCAATAAATACATAGATAGATTGGGCACCAAGAAAGGATATCTGAAGGGAACTAATGCTGCCTTCAGAGAGACATGTCTGAGAAGGCTTCCTAGGGAAGGGACATCTGACAGCTTAAAAGTTAGGCAGGGTTAAAAAAAAAAAAAAAGGGCGGGGCATGGTGGCTGGTGCCTGTAGTCCCAGTTACTCAGGAGGCTGAAGTGGGAGGATCGCTTGAGACCAGGAGTTCTGGGCTGTAGTGCACTATGCCGACTGGGTATCCACACTGAGTTCGGCATCAATATGGTGACCTCCCGGGAGCAGGAGACCACCAGGGTGCCTAAGGAGGGATGAACTTGCCAAGGTCAGAAATGGAGCACGTCAAAACTCCGGTGCTGATCAGTAGTGGGATTGCGCCTGTGAATAGCCACCGCGCTCCAGCCTGGGCAACATAGCAAGACCCCGTCTCTTAAAAAAAAAAAGGGGGGGGGCAGGGTTTACCAGCCAGAATATCACATGTGTGCAAAGATGCAGAGGAGTGACAGAAAATGACTAGATGTGTCTGGAGCTTAGGGTTCCAGGGAGAATGGTGGGCCAGAAAGCAGGAAGAGGTGTGTGTTTGAGGACCAGATGGTGGTGGACCTGCTCTGCTAGGGTTTCAACTTTGTGGTGAAGTTCATGGGAACCATAGAGATTTTCAGATAGGGGGTGAATTATCAGATTTTCATTGTAGAAAGATTATTCCAGCAGCAATCAATGTGGAGAATGGGGGGACATAGTCAGTAGTGGAGGCAAGGAGAACAATTAGGAAGCTGTTCCGACAGTCCACAAGAAGGATGCAGAAGATCTGACTGCAGTAGTGGCAGCGGAGTGTGGAAGGGAGGCATGAAGACCCATTCAAAAGATTTTTAAGCAGTTCCTTCCAGTATCAGGATTCTGTCATCCCAGTGTGGCCCTTTTCAAAACTTAGGGGAAACATTTTTTGCCTTATAGGCTATTATAAAGAAACTTTTTGATTATGAAAGTGACATAGGCTAGGTGTGGTGGCTCACGCCTGTAATCTCAGCACTTTGGGTGGCGATGCGGGTGAATAACCTGAGGTCAGGAGTTTGAGACCAGCCTGGCCAACGTGGTGAAACGCTGTCTCTACCAAAAACACACACACAAAAAAAATTAGGCAGACGTGGTGGCGGGCATTGTAATCCCAGCTACTTGGGAGGCTGAGTCAGGAGAATTGCTTGAACCCAGGAGACAGAGGTTGCAGTGAGCCAAGACTGCAACATTGCACTCCAGCCTGGGCAACAAGAGTGAAACACCACCTCAAAAAAAAAAAGCAACATATATTTTCATTATGAGAATTTTAGAAAACGTAATAGGCCGGGGGCGGTGGCTCACGCCTGTAATCCTAGCACTTTGGGAAGCCGAGGTGGGTGGATCACGAGGTCAAGAGATCGAGACCATCCTGGTCAACATGGTGAAACCCCGTCTCTACTAAAAATACAAAAAATTAGCCGGGCAGGGTGGCGCGTGCCTGTAATCCCAGCTACTCAGGAGGCTGAGGCAGGAGAATTGCCTGAACCCAGGAAGCGGAGGTTGCGGTGAGCCGAGATCGCGCCATTGCACTCCAGCCTGGGTAACAAGAGCAAAACTCCGTCTCAAAAAAAAAAACGTAATAAAGCGGAAGGGTGATGTGATTTCGGCCTCGCTGGCCTCGCTATGTCTGCCATTTTCAATTGTCAGAGTCTATTGACTGTAATCTTGCTGCGTATATGTACCTTTGCTTATATTTGATCCTTGGCACCCAGCCTCCTGGACAGAAATAAAACTGGATTGTTGGGTATATTTGGGAAGTGTGCCAGAATTGGTGAACAAAGAGTCCTTATGTTGCAGTATGCTGTATAGTAATGGCCTTCAGCCTCCTCTTCATACAGTAGCTGGGGAAAATGTCAGAATATAATTGCCATCAGATTTCATTGTGAACAAGGACTTACTGCAGAAAATAATGGAAAGGATGGTTAACTCTTTTATCTCCGAACATTGAATGAGATAAATTTCTAGATGCTGTTCTCTATTTTTATGTTATTGGACCAATGTTCTATATAAATAATTAAGAGGTAACCATTTAATAGTCTGTAACAATCAACCTCAGTACTGTCACTACAATATTACATTCTGCAAATGTCATTCTGTTGTGTCAGATACCAAATTTTAGTGAGGTATCTCTAAGGCACATAGCAGAAAACAAATTACTCACGTTCCTTTCACTGTGATTTGGAAACGATTTAATCTTTATAGAATGAGACCCTTTTTGGACTCGCTTTTTTATTAAAATGGCTCAATTTGTGTTGATAAGGAAAAAAAGAAAACATAATAAAGCATAAATAATATAATAGAAATCACTGGCTGGGTACGGTGGCTCGGCCTTAAATTTTTATTTCACGTGTTTTTCTTGGCCCTTTGGCACTTTCTATTTATACAAAGTTCTAATGTATTGCAGCAAATTATGTAATAGTTAACATCAACATATCAATGTTTCATAAAGCCCATAAGCAATAAGACAACTGAGGCTGTTGGGAAATACCTGAGGAAGAAGGTTGCAGATGGCAAGATTTGTTTGGACGTGGCAACCAAGCTTCCTAAGCCGTGACCTTAGAAAGTGGTATGAGTAGCTGGGCACGGTGGCTCATGCCTGAAATCCCAACACTTTGGGAGGCTGAGGTGGGCGGATGACTTGAGATCAGGAGTTCAACACCAGCCTGGCCAACATGGTGAGACTCCCTCCCATCTCTACTAAAAATACAAAAATTAGCCAGACATGGTGGCTTGCTCTTATAATCCCAGCTACTCAGGAGGCTGAGGCAGGGAATCACTTGAACTGGGGAGGCAGAGGTTGCAGTGAGCCGAGGTCGAGCACTTGCACTCCAGCTTGGACAACAGAGTGAGACTCCATCTCAAAAAAAAAATAAATAAATAGTGCTCGCATGTAACCAGAGGGGAAGAGTGAGCTCTTTTGGTGATCACATTGTCCTTGCTGCCTTAGGCTGAGGTTGCAGTTAATTAAATTTCAAAATATTTTCTTTCATCCCGTATTTCACAGTTTTCTGGATCTAAATTCAGGACTTGCAATTCTTCCTATGTGTTTTATCTGCTATCTTCCTGACCAGGGAGAGCTTTGTGGATCCAGATGATTCGGGCAATAAATTCTGCAGGTCCTGTCAATCCCCTCTGCTGTGGACTGAATTATGCTCCCCAAAAATTTATATGTTGAAGCCTTACCCCTAGTGTGATAGTATTTGAAGCTGGGGCCTATGGGAGGAGGTTAGGATTAGATGAGGTTATGAGTGTGGGTGCTCATGTTGGATTAGTGCCCTTATAATAAGAGACGCCAGAGAATTGCTTTTGATTTCTCACTCCCCTGGCCCCAAACCATGTGAGAAAGCAAGCCTCACCAGAATTCAACCATGCTGACACCATGATCTTAGACTTCCAGCCTCCAGAACTGTGAGAAAATAATGTCTGTTTTTTGTTGTGTTGTGTTCCATTGTATTGTGTTGTGTTTGAGACAGAGTCTTGCTCTGTAGCCTAGGCTGGAATGCAGTGGCACAATCTTGGCTCACTGCAACCTCCACCTCCTGGGTCCCGATTCAAGCAAGTATCCTGCCTCAGCCTCCCAAGTAGCTGGGATTACAGGCACAGGCCACCACGCCCAGCTAATTTTTTGTATTTTTAGTAGAGATGGGGTTTCACCATGTTGGCCAGGCTGGTCTCAAACTCCTGACCTCAGGTGATTCGCCCTCCTCAGCCTCCCAAAGTTCTGGGATTACAGGTGTGAGCCACTGCACCCTGCCTAAGAAATCACTTTTTACTGTGATGCATAATTTACTGGAGATATGAACTGCTCACTCAGAGTCACACATTGTTTTGAGCAGGTACTCACAACACTTGAGCTCACCACAACAGCAACAGGAAATGGTTAGGAAATTATTATAGTAGTATAATATACACTACTGTTATTGTATACAGTTTTAATACTGCACCTTTACATTTATATACATTTCTCTTAACTTAAAATGGTGCCATGTGCTGTCTGTGTATGTGTGTGTACATTTTTATGAACTTTAACTTTTTATAATAGATTTGTATATATTTTATGGTAGTAAATGATAAAATAGATTAATACCTACATGTATTTTATGTATTCATGACATACCTCATTTTTTCTTATTTTGATATTTATTTCCAGCTACATAGTTCATTTGTGTTTTTATTTTATTTTTAATTTTTATTTTTTAATTTTTATTATTTTGTTTTATTTTATTTTGAGATGGAGTCTCGCTCTGTCACTCAGTCTGGAGTGCAGTGGCACAATCTTGGCTCACTGCAACCTCTACCTCCCAGGTTCAAGCAATTCTTCTGCCTCAGCCTCCTAAGTAGCTGGGACTGCAGGCATGCACCACCACGCCCAGATAATTTTTGTATTTTTAGTAGAGATGGGGTTTCACCATGTTGACCAAGCTGGTCTCGAACTCCTGATCCCAGGTGATCTGCCTGCCTCTGCCTCCCAAAGTGCCAGTATTACAACCATGAGCCACCACGCCCAGCTGCTCTGTATTCTTAAATTGTCACAAATCTCAAAAATTTATTTCAATATATTTATGGGGAAAAAAGCCCACATAAAAGTGGACCTGCACAGTTTAAACTCATGTTGTTCAAGGGTCAACTATATTTTGTTATCACAGCCAGAGACTGGGCCAATTAAGGCACCTTCTTTAACCCATTATCTCATAACTGCATTATCCTCAATTCTCACTTTCTTGTCATATAGTAGCATCACCAAGTCACATGGTTACTCACCTTCCAGTGCCTTTGCATTTGCTCCACAAGCTGCCGTAGGTCCCACCTGACCTCCAACCCCCACACCTCCTACAGATTTGAATATGCCCTCCTCTGGGCCCTGCATTCCCCATTAATCAAGATATGAAAGACAGAGAGAGACACTAATATTTAATAAAGCAGTTAAAACCATAGGCCCTAAGGCTAGAATGTCACAGTTCTATCCTCTGTTAATTCCCTGACTTCATGCAAGTAATTCAATCTACCAGTGCTTCAGTTTCCTTATCTGGAAAACAAGGTCATTACATGAGTTAGTCTATCCAAAGTACTTGGAACAGTGTCTAGCACATTACAAGCATTCAATAATTGTTTATTTATTTATTTTAGTCAGGGTCCCACTCTGTCACCAGGCTGGAGTGCAGTAGTGCAATCTCGGCTCACTGCAACCGCCACCTCCCAGGTTCAAGTGAGTCCCCTGCCTCGGCCTCCCAAGTAGCTGGGACTACAGGCATGCACCACCACCCCCAACTAATTTTGTATTTTTAGCAGAGACGGGGTTTCACCATGTTGGCCAGGATAGTCTCGATCTCCTGACTTTATGATCCGCCCGCCTCAGCCTCCCACTCCTGGGATTATCAGGAGTGAGCCACTGTGCCCAGCACAAACACTCAGTAATTGTTGCCGTAATTAATACTCTGTCCCAGGCACAATGCTAAGTGCTTCATATGTAGTATCTTATGTAATTCTGATTGCCATCTCCTATTACATATAAGCAACATCCCTGGCCACTCTATCATTTTATCTTATTTTATTGTTTTGGTTTGTTTGTTTTTTGTTGTGAGACAGGGTCTCACTCTGTTGTCCAGGCTGGAATGCAGTGGTGCCATCATGGCTCACTGCAGCTTCTACCTCTCCAGCTGAGGCGACCCTCTTGCCTCAGCCTCCCAAGTAGCTGGGACCACAGTTGCACACCACCACACCAGCTAATTTTTTATTTTTAGTAGAGACAGGGTCTCGCTACATTGCCCAGGCTGGTCTTGAACTCCTGGGCTCAAGAGATCCTCCTGCCTCGGTTGGGATTACGGGCGTGAGCCACCGTACCCAGCCATCTTATTTGATTGTCTTTATAGTGCCTACTACCATTCCCATATAACACCATTTATTAGTTTTTTTGTTTATTGTGTCTCCCTAACAACCCTGCATGCCTGAAAGCTCTTAGAGATGAGGGACTTTGTCTTGTTCACCACAAAATTCCAGTGCCTAGTATATACTCAATAAATACTTTTGAATACATGTATCATCAAATGAATGCAAAGGAGAGATGAGGCCAGGCACGGTGGCTCATGCCTGAAATCCCAGTACTTTGGGAGGCTGAGGTGGGCGTATTACTTGAGGTCAGGAGTTCAAGATCAGCCTGGAAAACATGGTGAAACCCCCTCTCTACTAAAAATACAAAAATTAGCCAGGCATGATGGTGCAAGCCTGTAGTCCCAGTTACTCAGGAGGCTGATGACAGGAGAATTGCTTGAACCCAGGAGGCAAAGGTTGTGATAAGCCGAGATCAAGCCACGGCACTCCAGACTGGGCCACAAAGCGAGACTCTATCTCAAAAAAAATAAATAAAACAAGCGGTGAACTTGCTAGGCCAAGGTCACACAGCAAGTAAGTGACAGAATCAGGATTTGACATCAGGTCTAGATGGTTCTAAAAATCAATACTTTTTTTACTTCTGCTTCCCCAGAGCAGCCACAGTTGGGATGAAAAAGCTGTGGTGGGCAGGGAGAGGGGGTGGATAACATTCAGCTCCCTAAGCCAGAGCTTCCCCTCTCTCCTCTCCCTGGTCAAGTGACATCACAGCTGGCAGAGTCCACGTTGATATCCAAGATGCTTTCAGGACTAGCAACCCAGCTCCAATTGCATTTAGAACCTCCTATGTCTCCACATCTAAGGAAGAGTAAATTTGTCTGATAAATCCCTGGGAGTTACATCATTGATTAAAAGCTACATGCATTTCTTCTTTTGATATTAATCCAAAGAGGACACACCAGTCTCTATTCACACAGTATTTCTCACACTTTCACAACACAGTATTAGTAATCTTTTTTGATAGTTTAATTTTTGCCAATCTGAGAGATGCAGCTGGAGACTGCAATATTCTAAATGTCCCCAAATTGCTGCTGGGGAAAACTTCTTAGGTGACAGTAAAACCTAAGATCAGTGCTTGAGATGGTTTGCAGATCTTGTACACCATGAATCAGCTGACATTACCCAGATCGATAAACTGGCTCATCTGGTCTTGTGGCCCCCACCCAGGAACTGACTCAGTGCAACAGGACAGCTTCAGCTCCCTATGATTTCATCTCCCACCTGACCAATTACCATTCCCCACTTCCTGAGCCTCTACCCACCAAATTATGCTTTAAAACTCCGATCCCTGAATTTTTGTGACCAGTCTCTGCTCTACATAGTATTTTCTCACACTTTCACAACACAGTATTAGCAATCTTTTTTGATATTTTAATTTTTGCCAATCTGAGAGATGGAAAAGAACTCATTTTCTTTTAGATTAATTCAGTTATGAGTGGGACTCTGCATCTTCTCTTGCTTGTTAGCGATGTATAAGCTGTTCTTTTTCTGTGAGCTGCCTGTTTGGTCTTTTGCTAATTTGATGTGAGATTCTGCAAGAGGACCTAGAGCAGCCCCTAAGCCCCATTCCTGTCTGCTCTTCTCTCCCCACCATCAGCCCCTCCCCCTGTTCTGCTCGGTTCTCTACTGCCGCCTAGTGACAGGGGTTAGTCTTACCACAGGCCTCCCAGATGCAACTATTGACTGTCCCTCCCTGACGATAAACTTCTGCTGAAATCATGCCCTTGATTCCTAGGTAGGATTGCCAGGTTTAGTTAATAAGAATGCAGGACCTCTCGTTAAGTTTGAATTTCAAATAAAAAATAATTTTTTAGTTGTGATATGCTTTCATCCAGATTTAACTGAGTGTCCTGTAATTTGTCTGGCAATCCTATTTCAAGGCTTCCCATTAAATTCCAGTCCCCACTCTCCACCATGCCTTACTGGCTCTCATTTTCAGCAAGTTTCATTCTGCTACATTCCTCCCCAGTGTTTTCCTAAATGGCAGCTTTAGGCGGTACATGAATCACTGTTGTTAAGACCTTGTCTCTGGCTCAATCCTGGAGCTGAATCCTAGCTCCAACCACTTTGCTAATTTCTTTTAAAACTGTCTAGTCAGAACTTAATCATTTTATTGCATATGTTTTTACAGTTGCCTTCTATTTATGTCAAGTTATAGTGAATTACCAGATTTCTTTTAAAAATAGACTTAATCTTTAAAAACATGAAGAAAAGCCATTGAATAGTACAGATGGTAAGTGGAAATGGCAAAAGTCCTAAGGCAGCTTCTGAAATGATTAAAGGTTAAGAAATACTGTCCTGTTCCCATCCTGGGAGTCAACACAGATCAGCACGGTGCTAACTGAAACAATGTGCTCCTTTTTGTGGCCCTGGTTTCAGGAGGGACATTCATAAGTTAGAGGGTGCCTAGAGGAGGAGGGAAAGCTCAAGGATGTGGAACTGTTTCATTTGGGAGCTGTGGCAGGGTAACGACCCAATGGGTTTTCCTTGCCTGCACCAAGCAAAGCAGATGTATCAAGACAGGGGAATTAAAATACAGAAGGAGATTAATTCATGCAGAACTGGCTGTACAGGAGGCCAGAGTTTTATTTATTTTATTTTATTTTATTTTATTTTTTGAGATGGAGTTTCACTCTTGTTGCCCAGGCTGGAGTGCAATGGTTCGATCTCGGCTCACCGAAACCTCTGCCTCCCAGGTTCAAGCGATTCTCCTAGGATTACAGGCAACCATGCCCGTAATAACAAATAACCCATTACAGGATTATTTGCCACCATGCCCGGCCTCAGAATTTTATTATTTCTCAAATTAGTCTCCCCAAAATTTCAGGGATTGGAGATTTTAAGGATAATTTCGTGGGTAGAGGCTCTGGAAGTGGGGAATGCTAATTGGTCAGGTGGGAGATGAAATCCTAGGGAGCTAAAACTGTCCTCCTGCACTGAGTCAGTTCCTGGATGGGGGCTACAAGACCGGATGAGCCAGTTTATCGATCTGGTTGGTGTCAGCTGATCCATCAAGTACAGGATCTGCAAACTATCTCAAGCACTGACCTTGGGTTTTACTGTCACCTAAAATATTATCCCCAGGAGCAATTTGGGGAGGTTTAGAATCTTGCAGCCTCCAGCTACATAACTCCAAAGCCATAATTTCTAATCTTCTGAATAATTTGTTAGTCCTGCAAAGGCCATCTAATCACCAGGCAGGAAGAGGGTTTATTTTGGGAAAGGACTGTTATTGTCTTTGTCTTAATCTATAAACTGAATTCCTCCCAAAGTTAGTTCAGCCTGTGCCCAGATACGAACAAGGACGGCTTGGAGGTTAAAAGCAAGATGGAGTCAGTTAGGTCAGGTCTCCTTCACTGTCATAATTTTCTCAGTTACAATTTGTACAAAGGCAGTTTCAGCGGTGAGACTGTCAGAGACATATTTTGAACCAGAGCAACTCCACCTTGAATAGGGCTGGGCTGCATTCCCAGGGTATTAGGCATTGTTAGTCGCAGGAGGAGATAGGAGGTTGGCACAAGATACAGGTCACAAAAACCTTGCTAATAAAACAGGATGCCGTAAAGAAACTGGCCAACACCCACTAAAACCAAGATGGCTATGAAAATGACCCCTGGTCATTCTGACTGCTCATAATACACAAATCGTAATATGTTAGCATGCTAAAAGACATTCCCACCAGAGCCAAGACAGTTTACAAATGCCATGGCAACATTCGGAAGTTACCCTATGTAGTTTAAAGGGAGGAGGAACCCTCAGTTCCCAGAAATCCCTGCCCCATTCCCAGAAAATCCATGAATAATTCATCCCTTGTTTAGCATATAATCGAGAAGTAACTCTAAGTATACTCAGTTGATCAGTCTATGCCACTGTTCTGCCAAAGAGGAGCCAATCTTTTATTCCTTTACTTTCTTGATAAATTTGCTTTCTCTTTACTCCGTGGACTCACCCTGAATTCTTTCTTGCACAAGGTCCAAGAACCCTCTCTAGGGGTCTGGATTGGGACCGCTTTCCGGTAACAAGAAGACCTAAGTGGGACAGGGAGATGTCTATATATGGTGATGGAGAAGGATATAGGAAGTAAAGAAGACAGAAGAGGGGACAGCCCAGAGCAGGTGGCTTCAGAGCACAGCTCCTGGAGCAAAGAAAGGATGAAAAGCAGAGGGAGGTTTTTGACCCAAAAGATGTTACGAATTTTTCAGTGGATAGAAAAGGAAACTTTCTGCCAGTTGTAGTGTCTCATGTCTATAATCCTAGCACTTTAGGAGGCTGAGGCAGGAGGATCTCTTGAGCCCAGGAGTTTGAGATTAGCTTGTACAACATAGTAAGATCCTGACTCTACTAAAAATAAAAAAATATATATGTCAAACACGGTGGCTCACACTTGTAAATCCCAGCACTTTGGGAGGCCAAGGCAAGTGGATCGCCCAAGGTCAAGAGTTCGAGATCAGCCTGGACAACATGGTGAAACCCCACCTCTACTAAAATTACAAAACTTAGCCAGGTGTGGTGGTGTCAACCTATAGTCCCAACTACTCGAGAGGCTGAGGCAGGAGAATTACTTGAACCCGGGATGCAGAGGTTGCAGTGAGCTGAGATCATGCCACTACACTCCAGCCTGGGCAATACAGCAAGACTCTGTCTCAAAAAAAAAAGAAAAGAAAAGAAAAGAAAAAAAATGGCTGGGCACAATATCTCATGCCCATAATCACAGCACTTTGGGCGGCCAAGGGGCAGGTGTATCACCTGATGTCAGGAGTTCAAGACCAGCCTGGCCAACATGGTGAAACCCCGTCTCTACTAAAAATACAAAAATTAGCTGGCAATAATGGCGGGTTCCTAATCCCAGCTAAGTCAAGAGATTCAGGTGGGAGAATCGCTTGAACCCAGGAGGCAGAGGTTGCACTGAGCCAAGATTGCACCACTGCACTCCAGCCTGGGCCACAAGAGCAAAAATCCGGCCGGGCATAGTGGCTCACACCTGTAATCCAAGCACTTTGGAGGCCAAGGCGGGCGGATCACCTGAGGTCGGGAGTTCAAGACCAGCCTGACCAACATGGTGAAACCCCGTCTTAAAAAAAAAAAAATCAAAAATCCATCTCAAAAAAAAAAAAGAAATGATCATGAACCAGGAAAAATTCACCAAACTGCAGGCACAAGTGCGCATTGGTGGGAAAGGAACTGCTCGCAGAAAGAGAAGGTGGTTCATAGAACAGCCACAGCAGATGATAAAAACTTCAGTTCTCCTTAAAGAAGTTAGGGGTAAACAATATCTCTGGTATCGAAGAGGTGAATATGTTTACAACCAAGGAACAGTGATCCACTTTCACAACCCTAAAGTTCAGGCATCTCTGGCAGTGAACACTTTCACCGTCACAGGCCATGCTGAGGCAAAGCAGTTGACAGAAATGCTACCTAGCATCTGAAACCAGCCTAGTGCAGACAGTCTGACTAGTTTCAGGAGACTGGCTGAGGCTCTGCCCAAACAATCTGTGGATGGAAAAGCACCACTTGCTACTGGAGAGGATGATGGCGAAGAAGTTCCAGATCTTGTGGAGAAGTGTGATGAGGCTTCCAAGAATGAGGCAAACTGAACTGAGTTCAACTTCTGAAGATAAAACTTAAAGAAGCTGCTGGGAGCTGCTATTTTATATTATGATTGCTTTTTTAAGAAAATTTTGTTTATGGATCTGACAAAATCTAGATCTCTAATATTTTGCACTCTTTTCAGTTTTTGCTTACACACAATTCATTCTTTTTTTAAAAAAAAAAAAAAAAGATGGGATTTCACCATGATGGCCAGGCTGGTCTTGAACTCTTGACCTCAGGTGATCCACCCACCTCAGCCTCTAAAGTGCTAGGATTACAGGCGTGAGCCACCATGCCGGGCCTCACAATTCATTCTTTGCAGCTAATTAAGCCGAAGAAGACTGGGAATCAACTTTGAAGCAAAGGTTAATAAAGTTCTTAGCCTAGTTAAAAAAAAAAAAAAAGACCATAAGAAATACAGATGAACCCCACAAACATAATATTGAGCAAAAGAAGTCAAAAAAGACATATACTGTCTGATTCCATTTATGTAAAATTCAAAACTAGACAAAACAAATCTATGCTGTTAGAAATCAATACAGTGCTTTCCCTTGGGGTAAGGGTAATGACCAGAAAGAAGCTTCTGTGGGTATTGCTAATGCTCTCTTTTGTGATCTGCCTACTGAAGTGTATTGACTTTGTGAAAATTCATCTGTAGACTTTCAATTTGTTCATTTTCTAGTATGTTCGTTATACTCCAATTAAATGATTTCTTAAAAGTCAAAAATGGCAAGGAATAATACCCACAATCTTACAGTTATAAATAACTACTGTTGTCATTTTGGAGTGGATTCATCTGGGCAATTTCTACACATATATACACATAAAAATAGACCAGGTGCAGTGGCTCACGCCCGTAGTCCCAGCACTTTGAGAGGCCAAGGCAGACAGATCACCTGAGGTCAGGAGTTTTGAGACCAGCCTGGCCAACACGGTGAACTCTCTGTCTCTACTAAAAATACAAAAATGAGCCAGGTGTGGTGGTGCACACCTATAATTCCAGCTACTCGGGAGGCTGAGGCAGGAAAATCTCTTGAACCTGGGAGGCAGAGGTTGCAGTGAGCTGAGATCACACCATTGCACTCCAGCCTGGGCAACAGAGTGAGACTCCATCTCCATTGTCTATTATGTGTTTCACCTATCACCTAATTTTTTTTTTTTTTTTGAGATGGAGTTTAGCTCTTATTACCCAGGCTGGAGTGCAATGGCGCGATCTCGGCTCACTGCAACCTCCACCTCCTGGGTTCAGGCAATTCTCCTGCCTCAGCCTCCTGAGTAGCTGGGATTACAGGCATGCGCCACCGTGCCCAGCTAATTTTTTGTATTTTTATTAGAGACGGGGTTTCACCATGTTGACCAGGATGGTCTCGATCTCTTGACCTCGTGATCCACCCGCCTTGGCCTCCCAAAGTGCTGGGATTACAGGTTTGAGCCACCGCACCTGGCTAATTTTTTTACTTATTAATACAAATCTTAAACACTGTTTCATGTACAACATTATTCTTAGTGGTCATAGAGTATCACATGTGCAAACCACAGTTAATTTAATAAACTGTCTATAGCCTAACATTTAAGCTCTGTTTGCTGAATAAAGAATACTTGGCAACAAGTATTTTAAATTCATTTTTATACTAGTTTTCCATTATTTTATCCTTGCATTTTTGCTGGGAACTTCTTTTTTTTAATACCTCACTTGTTCTTTCCTCTTCATCCCCTTTCTCCTTGCTAATTCGATCATGCTCAAACATACCTAAATATCTATAAGGGTTTAACTCTTGTTCACTTTACAAAAATAGAATCAGCCAGACACAGTGGCTCATGCCTGCAATCATAGCTCTTTGGGAGGCCAAGGCAGGAGGATAGCTTGAGGCCAGGAGTTCCAGCAACCTGGGCAACTCGGTGAGATCACATCTCTATACTAAATAGAGAAATTGGCCAGGTGTGGTAGTACACACCTGTAGTCCTAACTACTCAGGAGGCTGAGGTAGGAGAATTGCTTGAGCTCAGGAATTTGAAGTTATAGTGAGCTATGATCTCGCCACTGCACTCCAGCCTGGGTGATAGAGTGAGATCTTGTCTCTTGAAAAAAAAAATCATATGCTTTCCTCTGAAGTTTGCTGTTTTCATCTTTCCAAGGCTCATAGAAACCCCTTTAGAGCACTTGACATGACTCTAACATATATAAATATAAATATATATATATACACACACACACACAAACACACGTATATAGAGATGGAGTCTCCTTGTGTCAGCCAGCTGTAATGCAGTGGTGTCATCTCGGCTCAATGAAACCTCCACCTTCCAGGTTCAACTGATTCTCCTGCCTCAGCCTCCCAAGTGGCTGGGATTACAAGCATGTGCCACCATGCCCAGCTAATTTTTGTATTTTTAGTAGAGACGGGGTTTCACCATGTTGGCCAGGATGGTCTCGATATCTTGACCTCATGATCCGCCTGCCTTGGCCTCCCAAAGTGCTGGGATTACAGGTGTGAGCCACTGCGCCCAGCCTCTAACATATATTTTAAGTAGCTGCCACAATATCCAATAGGATGAGTACACCATGGTTTTAGTCATCTTTCTCCTGTTGAGAACACCGAAGTTATTTATAGGGCTTAAACATTACAAAAAATCCTGCAATAAATGTCATTGTGCGTACAACTTTATTGCCTCTTCCAAATTCATCCTTTTTGATTGGTCTGTAAATAACAGTTCTGGGCCCTTTATATGTTTTTCCTTTGCAAGTGATGCTGAAGCATTGTCAGTAGAGGGCGCTAGAGACATTAAAGAAGGAGAGTCTGCTGCTTCCTGGTTCCTGTGTGCTTCCTTAGCCGTCTCCATGCTGTCAACTTGGTGTCTTAGTCCTCTGGCTCCTGCAATGCATGGCAGTTCGGGAACCAGCAGCAGCAGCTTCCTCCCAGTACCTTCCCCCAGGTAGTTTTTGTGGTTTTTGTTGTTATTGCTGTTGCTGCTGTTGTTGTTTTAAGATGGAGTCTCTCTCTGTCACCCAGGCTGGAGGGCAGTGCAGCAATGTAGACTCACTGCAACCTTCACCTCCTGGGTTCAAGCGGTTCTCCTGCCTCAGCCTCCTGAGTAGCTGGGATTACAGGTGCTAACCACCACACGCAGCTAATTTTTGCATTTTTAGTAGACAGGGGTTTCACCTTGTTGGTCAGGCTGGTGTCAAACTCCTAACCTCGTGATCCCCACCCCCCTCCTCACCTCAGCCTCTCAAAGTGTTGAGATTACAGGCTTGAGCCACAGTGCCTGGCATCAGTGTATTTCTCAAATGTATTTGATTCCGGTCTAACGCCTCCCTAAAATGCATAAAATCAAGCTGTACCCCAGCCACCTTGGGCACATGTTCTGAGGAGCTCCTGAGGGTTCTGTCACAGTCAATGGTCACTCATATTTGGCTCAGAATTGTGGGGTACAACCCTACTAGGGTCGTGGGGTGTCTCCAATTGCTGTGTTGAGGCGCCGGATCTGAGAAAGAAGAAGACAAGACACCAAAGGACTGAAAAAGACAGTTGGGTTGTGGGGGGCAATGCCACTTACAAGCGGAGACAGGCAAGGAGCAGGGTAGTGAAGTCATCTTAAGGATAGTGATAGGGTCAAGACAAATCACCTGAGCAATAAACAAGGGGTCCGCCCCCATTAGGTCACCTAGGCTAAGAAGTGGGCAGTGCACAGCAAAGGACCACCCCCATTAGGTCACCAAGGCAAGGAGGCGGGCCGTGGGCAGTGAAGAAGGTGAAGTGTGCAACATCTCTTATCTAGGGACAGGCTACTTCTAAGGAATTCTATAGGAGGATGCTTTGAGTCAGTACAGCAGCAACAGAGCTGACAGGGTCTACAGCCACCTGCTGGCAGCTTTTAATGATTTCTATAGGAGGATGCTTTGAGTCAGCACAGTAGCTAGAGAGTTGACAGGTTAAACAGTCACCAAGGCGAGATTATACTGGAGGGGTTTTAAGCCCTCACGCTCACGGAATTGCAGGATACTGAATGCTGCTGCCTGGGCCAGATTCTTGTCCGGGTATAACTGTTTTTCCCTTAAATCATACTCTGCACCGTGTCTGCTCTAGACATTCCTCCGACTATAAACTAAGATGTAATTTTACATATATATATATATGGAAATAACTGAGTAGTAAGATATTCTTCAGGCACTAATTGTTCCGACTATAAACTAATATGTGATTATATATAAAGGATTATATAAAAGGAAATAACTGAGTAGTAACACTATAAACTAAGATATTCTTCAGGCACTAATTGTGCTGGGGGTCTGCTTAGCTCTCCTTCCTCGGTGCCCAGCAAGGGGGTTACCCACAAGAATAAATCTCTTCAAATATTTTAGAGTTTGACCCTTTTTGTTGACATACTTAGTAAAAAATAAAATAAGTTTTCCCGGAGTCAAGCCATAAAGAAAAAGTTTTTAAACATGGAGGATTAGGTCAGGCGAAGTGGCTCATTCCTGTAATCTCAGAACTTTGGGAGGCCAAGGTGGGTGGATTACCTGAGATCAGGAGTTCGAGACCAGCCTGGCCAACATGGTGAAACCCTGTCTCTACTTAAAACACAAAAATTAGCTGGCCATGGTGGCACGCACCTGTAGTCTCAGCTATTCGGGAGGTTGAGGTAGGAGAATAGCTTGAACCTGGAAGGTGGAGGAGGTTGCACTGAGCCAAGATCGAGCCACTGCACTCCAGCCTGGTGACAGAATGAGACTCTGTCTCAAAAAAAAAAAGGAATTAAAACATTTTTTTATTCCTTAAAAAGGATTGTACACCCTAGGCATTATGTCTGCTATGTTTGAGTGATATGTTGTTCCTGCCTGATTTAGGCTTGGATGGAATGGTTTCTTTGACTTAATCAATTGGGAAATGACGATTAGATTACATTAATTAGGTTATAGCCCTGGGGTTGGTCGTGCTACCCTAGAGTTTGGGAGTGGGGTCCATCCCACCCAGATGGAATTTCTGCCATATGATGGGAGAGGCAGTGGGATGGATGCCAAAGAAATAATACTGCAGATGTGAACAATTTAAAGAAGAAAAAAGCCCAACAAATTATCAATTAGCATATGAAAAGATGCTAGCTAGTAATCAAGCATATGCAAATTAAGACAATGAGATACTTTTCACCCATGAAATGAGCAAAAATTTAAGTTTGATAATATCCAGATATAATGAGGTATAGAGAAAAGGGTGCTCCAATATATTGTTGGTGGGAATCTAAATTGGTATGCCCTTTTTGGAGGACAACTTTGTAGTCGCTGTTAAAATTTTAAATGTACATGCTTTCATCCCCCAATTTCTAAGTATCTAAATTAGAAATCCAATTTCTAAGTATCTAAATATCTAACATATGGAAACATGATCAGTATTTGCACAAAAAAGCATGTGCAAGGATATTTGATAACAAACATTTCTTTTTTTTTCTCTTTTTTTTTGAGACGGAGTTTCGCTCTTGTTACCCAGGCTGGAGTGCAATGGCGCGATCTCAGCTCACCGCAACCTCCGCCTCCTGGGTTCAGGCAGTTTTCCTGCCTCAGCCTCCCGAGTAGCTGGGACTACAGGCATGTGCCACCATGCCCAGCTAATTTTTTTGTATTTTTAGTAGAGACGAGGTTTCACCAGGTTTTTTTTTTTTTTTTTTTTTTTCCTGAGACGGAGTCTCTCTCTGTCACCCAGGCTGTAGTGCAGTGGCACGACCTCGGCCCACTGCAGTCTCCGCCTCCTGGGTTCAAGTGATTCTCCTGCCTCAGCCTCCCGAGTAGCTTGGATTACGGGCACGCGCCACCACGCCCAGCTAATTTGTTTGTATTTTTAGTAGAGACCGGGTTTCACCATGTTGGCCAGGATGGTCTCGATCTCTTGACCTCATGATCCACCCGCCTCAGCCTCCCAAAGTGCTGGGATTATAGGCATGAGCCACCACGCCCGGCCAATAACAAACATTTCTAAGCAGGCTTACAATTCATTAATAGTCCTGTGGTTAAATAAAGCATGTTAAATACATACTATGGGCCAGGCACAGTGGCTCACGACTGCAATCCCAGCATTTTGGGAGGTCAAGGCAGGTGGATCATTTGAGGTCAGGAGTTTGAGACCAGCCTGACCAACATGGTGAAACCTCATCTCTACTAATAATACAAAAATTAGCCGGGCGCGCTGGTGGCCGCCTGTAATCCCAGCTACTCAGGAGGCTGAGGCAGAAGAATTGCTTGAACCCAGTAGGGTGAGGTTCCAGTGAGCCAAGATCATGCCACTGCACTTCAGCATAGGTGACAGAGCCAGACTTCATCTCAAAAAAAATAAAGTAATATGGAATATGATGCAGTAGTTATACAAAACAAAGTAGATCAATTTGTAGTGACATGAAAAGAGCTATAAGACATATTTTAAATTGAAACAAAACAAAACCCAAGTTACATATTGTCTCAATCTGCTATGTGCCATAACAAAATACCACAGTCCAGTAGCTTAAACAACAAAAATTTATTTTCTCACAGTTCTGGAGGCTACAAGTCTAAGATTAAAGTGTCAGCATGGTTGGTTTCTTCTGAGACACAAATTGCTGTTTTCTCGCTGTGTCCTCACATGGCCTCTTCGCGGGGCATGTATATCTCAGGTGTCTCTTCCTTTTCCAATAAGGGCTCCAGTTCTATTGGATCAGGGCCCCACCCCAATTACCTCATTTAACCTTAATTACCTCATTTTTTTTTTTTTAAGATGGAGTCTGGCTCTGTCGCCCAGAGTACAGTGGCCTGATCTCCGCTCATTGCAACCTCCACCTCCCAGATTCAAGTAATTCTGCCTCAGCCTCCTGAGTAGCTGGAACTACAGGTGTGTGCCACCATGCCCTGCTAATTTTTGTATTTTTAGTAGAGACAGGGTTTCACCATGTTGGCCAGGCTGGTCTCAAACTCCTGACCTCCAGTGATCTACCTGCCTCAGCCTCCCAAAATGCTGGAATTACAGGCATGAGCCACCTCACTCAGCCTTAAGTACCTCTTTTTTTTTTTTTTTTTTTTTTGAGACTGAGTCTTGCTCTGTTGCCAGGCTGGAGTGCAGTGGCACAGTCTTGGCTCACTGCAACCTCCACCTCCTGGGTTCAAGCGATTCTTCTGCCTCAGCCTCCCGAGTAGCTGGGACCACAGGCATGTGCCACCACGCCCGGCTAATTTTTGTATTTTTAGTAGAGACGGGGTTCACCATGGCCAGGATGGTCTCGATCTCTTGACCTCGTGATCTGCCCGCCTCGGCCTCCCAAAGTGCTGGGATTACAGGCGTGAGACACCGCGCCCGGCCCGATTTAAGTATCTCTTTAAAGGCCCTGTCTCCAAATATATTCACATTGGGGGTTAGGGTTAGGGTTTTAATACGTGAATTTGGGGGTGACACAATTCAGCCCACAGTACAGATATGTATGTATGTGTGTGTCTCATTTATATAAATAAAACAAGGACACAAACCAAGTTATATGTTTCAAATATACATATTCTAGATTTATATTGATATGCTAATATTATATGTTCTATGTATCCTACACATATATAGCACATTTATATATGTATGTTATATATTGTACATTAGGCATAATTGTATGTATGCAAACATCTCAAGCACACTCAGCAACTTGATATGCTAATATGCTCTAGGGAGGAGGGTGAGATTGAGTGAGGCTGATGGGGGCGCTTTATGTTATTTTTTTGTTTGAAAAATTTTTTACATCAAACCTTATATACAAATACTGTGCCATACATCAAAAAGTACAAAACAGAAACTTGCATAAGGACACACAGCCCTTCCAAGCCAGAGACTGGACCTGCAATTGTCAAAGACACAGTTCATTCCATTCTTTCCTGTTCACACTGAGTTTACCTTTTTTCCAACAGCCCCTACCCACCACCCTGGTTATTGTATATCTCTCACTTTTTCTTCATCACCAAGTATCTTGAAATATCACACTCATCTGTCCTTCCTCACGCCCAGAGTCTCACTCTGTTGCCCAGGCTGGAGTGCAGTTGTGTGATCTCGGCTCACTGCAACCTCCATCTCCCAGAATCAAATGATTTTGCTGCCTCAACCTACCGAGTAGCGGGGACTACAGGCGCCCACCACCATGCCCGGCTAATTTTTATATTTTTGTAGAGATAGGGTTTCACCATGTTGGCCAGGCTGGTCTAGAACTCCTGACCTCAGGAGATCCACCCACCTTGGCCTCCCAAAGTGTTGGGATTACAGGCATAAGCCACCTTGCCTGGCCTTCACTTACTTTTCTGACATTTCCTACCATTTTTCTAAATATACCCACTACATGTTTTTCAACCCTTTAATATGGTTTTCACACACTCTACTAATGTTTTAGCTGGAATTCCAACACGTCTAGAGTTGCCAGATGAATGCAAAACACCTAAAGTTGAATTTCACATAAACAACAAATGATTTTTGGTGTATATGCTTCCAATTTAACTGGATAGGCCGGGCACGGTGGCTCATGCCTGTAATCCCAGTAACTTGGGAATCCAAGGAAGGCAGATTGCTTGAGCTCAGGAGTTCGAGACCAGTCTGGGCAATGTGGCAAAACCTCGTCTCAACAAAAAATACAAAATTTAACCAGATGTGGTTGTATACACCTGTGGTCCCAGTTACTTGGGAGGCTGACTTGGTTACTTGGGTCCCAGTTACTTGGGAGGATGGCTTGAGCCCAGGTTGACGTTGCAGTGAGCCATGATTGCACCACTGCACTCCAGCTAGAATGACAGACCAAGACCCTAACTGGATGTCCGTATTTTTATTTGCTAAATCTGGCAAAGCTATTCCCCATACTTTGTATCCCTAATACAGTTAGCACTTTCTGTTTTACGTAATTGTTACCTGTGTTCACACAAGAATTAAAAGTTCTGCAGGCAGCTGGGCATGGTGGTTCACCTGAGGTCGGGAGTTCAAGACCAGTCTGACCAACATGGAGAAACCCCATTTCTACTAAAAATAGAAAATTAGCTGGGCATAGTGGTGCATTCCTGTAATCCCAGCTACTCGGGAGGCTGAGGCAGGAGAATCGCTTGAACCTGTGAAGCAGAGGCTGTGGTGAGCCGAGATTGGGCCATTGCACTCCAACCTGGGCAGCAAGAGCAAAACTCTGCCTCAAAAAAAAAAAAAAAAAATTCTGCAGGCAGGCAGAATATAAGTGTCTTTCTTTGTATCATCCATAAGGTTGGACACACAGTAGTAGTATTTGTTGAACTCAATGATATAATGTTCTATAAGGATACAGGAAAATTGCTCCTCTCATTCCTTACCTCATTCCCACCTCCAGCAGTTGTTCTTGATTTTGACTAACTAGGTATTAGTTACCTAATCCAAGCCCTTTTAAATTAGAACTCCAGGTGCATAGACTTGTACCAGTTCAAATGGGCTAACTGAAACGTAGAGTCTAGTGTGGGTAATCTCCTAAGGGTTCTAGCCTTGGCTCTCCCATTGACTAATGGTATTAGTCCAGTCATTTCATCTTTTCAAGCTTCAGCTTTTCATCTATAAAATAGTAACAAGAAATGCCTTATAGGCGCTCATGATTAAATCCAATAATCCATGTCAAGCACTTAGCATATAGTAATAACTTTTTTTAAGCATATAGTAATATCTCAATGTATGCTAAGTATTAGGATATTGAATCTCTTAGGAGCTTTCCACTTATCAGTTCGGTTAATTTGGTCAAAAAATGTTTGTTCTTTGGGGGGCTAAGGCGGGCGGATCACGAGGTCAAAAGATCAAGACCAACCTGGCCAACCTGGTGAAAGCCCGTCTCTAAAAAAAAAAAAATGTTTGTTGCAGTTTTTATGTGCATTAGCAGGGAACTGTGCTGGTGATGGAAATAGCGATGGGTAAAATAAGCTTGTGCCTGTTCTCAAAGCTCTATCTAGCACATATATAGCCAATAGTTTAAAAAAATGAACAAATATATAATTACAAACTGTAAAATGTTCCATGAAGGGAAATACTGGGGGCTGTAAGAATTTATAAAAAGGGCCCTGAGATAGCTCAGGAAGAGCTTCCTTGAGAAATGATAGATGGCATTAATTGAACACTCACCATATGCCAGTGTATTCATTTGCTAGGGCTGCCAATAACAAAGTACTACAGACTCGATGCCCTAAACAACAGCAATTTATCGTCTCACAATTCTGGAGGCTAGAATTCCACGATCAAGCTGTTGGTACTTGAAGTCTCTCTTCTTGGTTTGTAGATGGCTGTCTTCTCCCTGTGTCTTCACATGGTCTTCTCTCTATACCTGTGTCCATATTTCCTCTTATTAGGACGCCAATAGCATTGGATTAAGGCCCACCCTTAATCCAATTCTACTAACAGTACAAAAACTAGCAGGGCATGGTGGCAGGCGCCTGTAATCCCAGCTATTCAGGAGGCTGAGGCAGGAGAACCACTTGAACTTGGGAGGCGGAGGTTGCAGTGAGCCCAGATCACGCCACTGCACTCCAGCTTAGGCAACAAGAGTGAGACTCTGTCTCAAAAAAAAAAAGAGAAAAGGGCCAAGCTGATGATGCTGGAGAAGTGGGCCACAGCAAATCATAGCAATCCTTACAGGCCACCCTTAAGGTTAGGATTTTGGTCTTTATCCTAAGAACAATGGGAAGCCACTGAAGGATCACACTACCTGCTCAATAGAGTACCAACTAAAAAACATTCAGAGACCTTACTGTTTTTTTACAGAAGAGGAACCTAAGAGTTGTCACTTAAATATTTGCAGAGTTGGCCTCCTCCAAGTGTGAACTACTTAAAAAAGGGGTATATACTTGAAAGGTACAAAAATGGCCGGGCACAGTGGCTCAGGCCTAGAATCCCAGCACTATGGGAGGCTGAAGCAGGCGGATCATCTGAGGTTGGGAGTTCAAGACCAGCCTGGCCAGCATGGTGAAACCCCATTTCTTTCTTTTTTTATTTAAGTCCCAAGAGAAGTGAAACCCCATTTCTACTAAAAATACAAAAATTAGCCAGGTGTGGCAGGCACCTATAATCCCAACTACTAAGGAAGCTGAGGCAGGAGAACTGCTTGAACCCGTGAGGCAGAGGATGCAGTGAGCCAAGATCGCGCCCTTGCACTCCAACCTGAGCAACAAAGTGAGACTCTGTCTCAAAAAAAAAAAAGTAGCCAGGTGTGGTGGCACAAGCCTGTAATTCCAACTACTCTGGAGGCTGAGGCAGGAGAATCACTTGAACCCAAGAAGTGGAGGTTGTGGTGAGCCAAGATTGTGTCACTGCACTCCAGCCTGGGTGACAGAGTGAGACTGTTTTTTAAAAAAAAAAGTAAAAAAGAAAGGTAAATTTGTGAGCTCTATGCTATGCTGGACTCCCCAAAGGGAATAGGAAAGTTGAGAATTTCAATTACGCCCTTGGACAAAGGTTTAATCTTGGTCTGTTGCTTGGGCTGCCTGAAATGGAGAAATTCCAATTCGGCAGGCATTGTCAACCTGAAAAAATCAAAAGGATCAGAATCCAGTTTAAAAGAGTTATTGAAATGCAAAGCTGAGGATAGCCATCCGGGAAACACAGAATCCAAAGGAATGGGGTCAGTGCTCCGAAGCTGAAAAGTTAAGGTCTATTTACATAGATAGAAAGCAAAGAAATTTAACAGGAGTACAAATTTCCATACAAGGCTGGTTTATGAGTTACAGCAATCTGATTAGTTACAGCTGCCCCCTCATCTTTTTTTTTTTTTCCAATTTAAAGAGTGTATTTAACATTCCATCCTAGATAGTAGGCTAGTCGTGAGGTCTCTGTGTAAGAGAAGAGGGAAGTTCATCTGTAATGAAGATCAGTAGTTAAGAGGGAAGGGGTCTTCTCTGGCTTCCTTGTTTGTTTTTCAGATGGAGTTTCGCTCTTGTTGCCCAGGCTGGAGTGCAATGTCACGATCTTGGCTCACTGCAACCTCCATTCTCTGGCATCCTCTAGTCTTTTACATTTTACAAAACAATGTAGGAAATAAAGGCTAAGCTATAATCAGAGAAACAAAGACAGCTGCCTGTTATGTGGCTCAGGTTCCATAAAGACATTCACTTAAGGTGTAAAATAATTTAAAGTTCCAACAGCTTTGATTTTGAATTACTTTCACAGTATTAAAGCATCAAAGAGTAAGACCCAGTAGCTTTGCCTAGCATGTTTTAACAGCTTTATTGACATATTTGCATACAGTATCATCCACCAGTGTTTTTTTTTTTTTAACAACATAATGGGTTTATATTTAATATAGTACTTCTCATCAGGAGGATGTTACTCAATTATTATAAAGTTTTTCTTTTTTTTTCTTTGCCAAATTCCAAATAGTCAAGCAACTGGGAAGTTTTTCACTTAATAAATCTCTTTTCCATGTCAATGTCTTTTTTTTTTAACATTTTTCTGCATTTCAGTATTAGATACACTGAACACATTTTTCTAAACATTTTTCCCCCAGCAATAAAAGTTTCCCTTTTTGGCTGACTCTCTGATATCTAAATACAATATTAACGTGGGAGACAACAAAACAAAAATATAATAAAAAGATGGACAAAAGAGTCCTCAACGATTCAGGAGGCAGTGATATAACCAAACAGTGGTGATTTCCTAAGATTCTGGGCAAGAACTTCCTTCTTCCTATTTCATATGCTTTGAGAATTCTAAAACTATGAAATATTACTTATGTAAATTTCAGCCATCTTTCTTCTTTAACCTCCTTTCTAACTAGCAGATACAAATTATAGGCTGCATTTCTCTGTCCATTATTTGTTGTAAAGAAAACATTTTTTTTTCGGCCAGGTGCAGAGGCTCACACCTTAATCCCAGCACTTTGGGAGGCCGATGCGGGCAGATCACAAGGTCAAGAGATCAAGACCATCCTGGCCAACATGGTGAAACTCCGTCTCTACTAAAAATACAAAAATTAGCTGGGCATGGTGGCATGCGCCCGTAGTCCCAGCTACTCGGGAGGCTGAGGCAGGAGAATCACCTGAACCCGGGAGGTGGAGGTTGCAGTGAGCAGAGATTGCACCACTGCACTCCAGCCTGGTGACAGCAAGACTCTGTCTCAAAAAAAAAAAAAAGAAAAGAAAACTTTTTTTTTTTTCAATTTAATTATGCTTGTTCCCATTTCATGGAAGCAATGAAAAATATAAAACTCTCTTATTTACTGATTCTTGGAAACTTTCGGACACCAATGCTCAGGTTTAGCATCTATAGAACAAAGGTGAGGTTTGATTCAGTAGGCCTTTCAAAGTCACATCTGTCCATTTCCTGCATATACCCACAAGCAAACACAAATGCCTGTAATGCTGAGAACCACACCTAACAGAGTGATTGCATCACCGGCTTCTCTTCGATAACAGGCAGCACCAAAAGCAGTGATATGAGGACAACTGTGTTGAAACTGAGGTCTTGATGTTGGAATCTTGAGGGCTGAAGGTTCCAAAGAAATGGTATATATAGAATTCTATCTGATTTGAAATTTTCCCTTCCTGGAGCTCCGGATGCTGAGATTACGAAGTTCCACGTAACACTACCTTCGAGGAAGCAGCCATTACAGGAATCCATTCACCCGTCTTAAGTGTACGATTTTTAGTACATGTATAGTGCAACCATCCCCACAATCCAGTTTGGAGGCATTTCCATCCCACTGAATAGATCTTGAATACCTGTTTGCTATTAATCTCCTGGCCGGTTCCCACTTCTAGACCCACGTTTGTCTATTTCAAGTGTTTTTACTAAGTCTAAATGGCCTTACATATCCAAGATAACTCTCCAAAGAAGTCTGGACTAGGATCGCAATGACTATGAATATGAGGAATATGTTCCATCAGTACACCAAAGTATGTCAAGGCTGGGTCTGTATGTGAAAAATTCCTTAATTCATTGCCTGGGCAAAAACACAGGTTGGCTGCCCTACGCAAAACTTATTTTCTAAACAGGGCAAAAGCAGCAAGCGCGTGCCCCCATCCCTGGCACGCGTGCATCTGAGTAGGAGGTGAGCGCACAGCAGGTGCCAGAATTTGATGAGTAATGTGCATCCGAGACAGGACCACAGCGCTGCCGTGTGCGCCTGCGCAGCTTCACGAGCGTCTAGACACCGGTAGCCGAACCCCTGGCTCGAGACCTGTCTGTTAAGCTGTTGTGGCGCCGCCGTTTTGGATCTACGCGCCCACCCGTGACACCCAGAGAACCCAGGCCTGGCAAGTAAACCCTCGACCTTCTCACTTTCCCTACCCAGAGCTCACAAGGAGCACCAAGATGACGAGGCAACGCAGCGCGCACGGGCCAACAGGGAAGCTGCTCTCCACTTAGCCACACCCCTTTGGTCGCTAAAGAGCCTAGTCCCTGCCCCTTGGGCCGACGCCAGCAGCCACGTATCACGTTTGTACGAATCTCGGCCTAAAAGCGGAAGTTACGCAGGGACTCGCGAGCTCCATGGCGGCCCTGAAAGGATATAGGCCGTGGAGGGAAGGGGGCGGGCAGACGGCATAGGAAGGCGCCGGAAGTGGTCTCGTAGAGGTGGGGTGGGAGTGGGACTGCCGAGGCAGTGCACTTGGCTGTAGCTGGGCGCCTCGGTTAGGTGTGCTGTCAGTCCTTTCCGAGTGCCTGGCCTTAGTCTCTCCCGCCTCGGCCCACCATGGACTTCAGAGAAATTCTCCTAATAGCTTCCAAGGGACAAGGTGTCAACAATGTGCCGGTAAGTAGCAGCTGGGGCTTCAATGTAGGGGATCCCAGTCTTCCAAGTTCTGAATGTGTGTGGCCCATGGAACTTCTAGGCAGCCGCCCATCGGTTCCGGGAGGGGAAAGACCAGGACGCCTTATTTCCTTTTTCTGGGCTTATACTCTTGGGAACTCGGGGAGGGGAAAGGGCTTGAACGAGATGCAGGAGCTTTCCTGTGAATGGGTTTCGCCGGCTTATTTACCCCTGCATCAGGGACTTTGCGGTTTGGGTGTTTTAGTTAGAATTGCGTGAAAGCGGTGAGTGAGCCGTGCCTGGCATGCAGTAGATTCTAGCGCTGGTAGTTTTTGGCTTCGGCGTAAACTTCAGCCCAGAGGTTGGGAAAGAAGCATGTATGGAAGGGAGTTAGAGGCTTTGGGGTACTTGGCCTGATAGCCTTTTGGCTGGCTTCTCATCGATCTTCAGGTCAAACATTTAGTGATTTCTTTAAAGAATTCTCTGACTCGGCCCCACCCACTCAGCCACCGAGGTGATTAAATTATCACCTCCCAGGGGATGGGTATCTTTTGTTTGGGAAAGAGAAGTTTAGCAGATTCCACGAAATCCTTGGCCAACAGAACAGGTGAGCTAGTTTCAACTTCCGTTTACTTGTAGCTTTCCAGATTTCAGTCTTTGTTTAAAATAGGTCCTATTTGCTCAGTAGATGTTTGTCAGTTCGCTTACAGTCGCAAGAGCGGTGTAAGACTTAAATGCTAAAGTGGTGGAGAGCGCCTGGTTTCTGGGGTTGTGGCTGTTTTGCATAAGCTAATCATTTCCAGATCGTCAAATGGTACCCACAGCACAGCTGTAAACCGACGAGTTGCATTGTGATGCCTGCGGTTTAAGGAGGGAGGTGTAGAACTAAAACGACTGTCAAAGTCAATTCAGCTAGAATTTATTGAGCTCCCAAGAAGTGCTCTTCATTTCCTAGATTTTCGTATATTGCAATATTCGTTTTTTAACTCTTCTGCCGCTTTTGTCTTCTGAGTGCAGTTCATTCTTTTATCCCTTTGAAAATATTGATCTGAAAAAAGTCTGTATGTTTATAAATACATGTATACACACACACAGCCATCCCCTATCCCAAGCACTCTGAATAATCATTCCTCTAAGCCATGAGTTATGAGTTATAAGCTTTGCATGTTGAAGGTATTGACTCAAACCTTTGAAACCCAGATCAATAGATATACTTTGATCTGTAAATTTTCCAGATGAATTAATATTGGGTCTAGTAACCATTCGTCTTTGGATAATTTGGTCAATATTTCATTCTAGATCTTACTGAATTTCAGTAGAGGTCAAAGATAGTACTAACTTTGATGCCCAGGACTGTTCTATGGAAGAAACAAAACTAAGTCATTTATTCTAAAAGCCAGTAGCTGCTGGGAGAGAAGCAGACAGATATTCCTAGAGCAGAAAATTTCAAAATATGTATATATTTTATAATATATGCATTATCTATCTATCTATGATTGGAATAACAGAGGAATCAAAAAGGGAAAAAAGTAAATTAAAATTTAATAGATGGCCGGGCACAGTGGCTCAAGCCTGTAATCCCGGCACTTCGGGAGGCCAAGGTGGGTGGATCACCTGAGGTCAGGAGTTCGAGACCAGCCTGACCAATATGATAAAACCCTGTCCCTACTAAAAATACAAAAGTTAGCCAGGTGTGGTGGCATGTGCCTGTAATGCCAGCTACTCGTAAGGCTGAGACAGGAGAATTGCTGAAACCCAGGAGGCGGAGGTTGCAGTGAGCCGGGATCCTGCCATTGCACTCCAGCCTGGGCAACGAGCAAAACTCCATCTCAAAAAAAATTAATAGATAATATAGATATATATTACATATATTTTATGTATCATGCTTTTCTCTGACCCCTCCCCACCAAAGCTAGTAAGCCCAGAAGTTTTAGTTAGCAGCATTATAATTCTTATCTTTTTATATGGAATTAAAGTCACAAAAGAAACTATTGAGGAGTAGAATAAGACTGTAGTTACTTTTCTTTTTTTTTTTTTTAAGATGGAGTCTCACTCTGTCAGCCAGACTGGAGGCTGGAGTGCAGTGGCACGATCTCAGCTCACTGCAACCTCCACCTCCCGGGTTCAGGCAATTCTCCTGCCTCAGCCTCCTGAGTAGCTGGGACTACGGGCACACGCCACCACATCCAGCTAACTTGTATTTTTAGTAGAGATGGGCTTTCACCATGTTGGCCAGGCTGGTCTCAAACTGCTGACCTCAAGTGATTCACCCACCTGGACCTCCTAAAGTGCTGGAATAACAGGTGTGAGCCACCACACCCAGCCAGATTTCATCCATGATCTTGCTTTAACTTGATTTATCTAACAGTTCTGTTTACTTTTTCTTTATCAGCTTAAAGTAATTTGGACACTTTCAAACATAAGGAATATTTACGCATCTCCAATATGCCCATACCCCATATTTAGCATATTAACATTTGCCCATATTTATTTCATCTTTTTGTAAATAAAGCTTTTTTCTTTTTTTGCCATCCATTTTAAAAGAAAGCTTTTTTCATCCTTTTGTTTGTTTGTTTGTTTTTTTATTTTGAGATGGAGTCTCACTCTGTTGCCCAGGCTGGAGTGCAAGTGGCAAAATCTTGGCTCACTGCAGCCTCCACCTCCCATGTTCAAGCTGTTCTGCCTCAGCCTCCGGAGTAGCTGGGAATACAGGCGTGTGTGTGTGCCACCAGGCCCAGTTAATTTTTTTGTATTTTCAGTAGAGACGGGGCTGGTATCAAACTCCTGGCCTCAAGTGATCAGCCTACCTCGGCCTCCCAAAGTGCTGGGAGTACAGGTATGAGCCACTGCCAGGCCTGTCTTGAAATGTTTCTTGACTTGGATGGTGGCTTACAGGGATACTTGCTTTGTAATAATTTGTTACATTGTACTCTATGTCTATGATATTTCACAATTTTAAAAGCAAATAGAGAATTAGAAACTATAATATCAATTAACAGCTTTATTTCTGGCTGGGCATTGTGGCTCACACCTGTAATCCCAGCACTTTGGGATACCAAGGCCGGTGGATCACCTAAGGTCAGGAGACCAGCCTGGCCAACGTGGTGAAACCACATCTCTACTAAAAATACAAAAATCAGTGGGGCATGGTGGTGCATGCCTGTAATCCTAGCTATTTGGGAAACTGAGGCAGGAGAATCACTTGAACCCTTGAGGCGGAGGTTACAGTAAGACAGAGGTAGCAGTGAGTGGAGATCATGGCACTGCACTCCAGCCGGAGCAACAGAGCGAGACTCTGTCTTAAAAAAAAAAAAAAAGAATAAAAGAGACAGCTACACCCCTCCCTGCCCTATATACGCCCTGCTGATATAAACTTAATTGATTGATTAATTGATCTGAGAACCACAGAGGCTTTGCAGTAATTAACAACTAGACTGCATCTCTCTGTTGATTGATTGATTTTTCCCTGTTAGCCACCTTCTCCTCCTACCTTCATTTGGAACCTCTGAGAGCTAATGCTCAAAATTTAAGTCTTCAGAGTTCTTAGGTCAGAGCTTTGCTATGGTAAGGAAATCCAGTGACTAGCAACCATTAGAGTAAAATCCAAAACCGGTACAGCCACTTCAGACCTTCAGACCTTTTTTTTTTTTTTTTTTTTTTGAGAGGGAATCTTGCTTTGTAACCAGACTGGAAGGCTGGAGTGCAGTGGCGAAATCTCTGCCTCCCGGGTTCAAGCGATTCTCCTGCCTCAGCCTCCTGAGTAGCTGGGATTACAGGCGCGTACCGCTACACCCAAATTTTTGTACTTTTAGTAGAGACAGTGTTTCACCATGTTGGACAGGATGGTTTTCATCTCCTGACTTCGTGATCTGCCTACCTCAGCCTCCCAAAGTGCTGGGATTACAGGTGTGAGCCACTGCGCCTGGCTAGAGCTCTTATCTTTTAAAGGTACCTATCGTATCTGGCTTGAGAAGCTATGAGTATTTCCCTAATCATCATTTTTTTGTTTCTTTTTAACAGAAATTGTTTTTATGTTAAAGGTAGAATGGCATCAGACCCAGAAATATTAGGCACACTATTATTTCCCAGTGGAAAACTGAAATAAATAATGACTGCTGATCAAGGTGATGAAACCAGTTGTTCTCACTGTTTATATATACAGAAGAAAAGATATTTTTGGTAAACTTGAACTTTTTCTCCCTGGGTTCTAGTAGGAAAAACAAAGTAGTTGTCTTGTTTTGGTACAATAGTAGAGCTTGGGATGTGGATTCTTACAGGTTTCACATGGCTATAATTTTTGTTGTTGTTGTTGTTTGAGACAAAGTCTCTGTTGCCCAGGCTGGAGTGCAGTGATGCAATCTTGGCTCACTGCAACCTCCACCACCCTAGTTCAAGTGATTCTCTGGCCTCAGCCTCCTGAGTGCTGGGACTGCAGCTGTGCGCCACCAGGCCCGGCTAATTTTTGTATTTTTAGTAGAGATGGGTTTTTGCCATGTTGGCCAGGCTGGTCTCAACCTCCTAGCCTCAAGTGATCTGCCCGCCTCGGCCTCCCAAAATGTTGGAATTACAGGCGCGAGCCACCACACCTGGCCATCACATAGCTATAATTGATGGCTTATAAAGCATAAGACAAGGTATGTGGTCTTTCTCCCAGTCAGACTGTGAAAAACAACCCAGAAAAGATACTGAAGCTCTGGTGTGACCGCCCCCAAACCAAAAGGTAAAGGGCAAACCTTCATGTGGTACCAGGTATTCCAGAATTTGGGGGTTTGCCTGTAGCCCCTTAAGGATAAGAACCACAGGTGCTGAAAGTTAGAGCCCAGGAGAGTAACTAGGACAGCAAATTCAGATGTCATCAGGGGTCAGGTAGATAATGTAAATTCTTGAAATAGTCTGGATAAAAAACGATAGGTGCGAAGCTCCCTGTATTTAAAAGAAGCCAATGATTTGCAACATTTTCTTTTAAAGAACAGTGTGGGCCAACAACAAAGTTTTTGTAGAAGACTTTTTTCTGCAGGTAACATTTGCTCTATAACGGATTGTAACTGGGTTGCTCCCCACCCTTGGATCTGTTAACCTTAATAATGAGGTCCTGGCAATATGATATTGAGCTTATTTGAGTGCTGTTTGAGGGTGGCTTCCTGGGGAGACGCAGACTCCACAGAGCAGACAGATAATCCTACAGCAGAACATTTCAAAATATGTATTTCAAGATGCATCCTCTCTGTGCCAGATAGTCCTGCCATATTAAGTAGAATATAATGTAACCCAGCATGCAGCTTTTTTTTTCTTAAACATGATTCTCCTATGGGATAGGGGGAGCTGTCTTTTAAAATATTCCGGTACCACATCTTTTGATACCAGGATCTGATTGCAACCCCCTTTGGAAAGGTCTTGCCAGCTCAATATTAAGAAGATTTGTGATCATATACCCAAGATAACGGAAGACATACATCCACATAAAAACTTGTACACAAATGCTCACAGCAGCATTATTCATAATAGCCAAATGAAGTGCTCCAAAATGGAGAGATTTGAGGATCTTTTATATAGGCAAGGTCTGAGGAAACAAGACTCTCTCTCTTAAAAAAAAGAAGTAAGGTGTGTTGTAGTCAGAACATTTGGGGCTGAGTTAGGAGATCTGGATTCTAATTCAGACTCTGCTATAAATTGTGTGATTGCCAGTAAATACACAGATGTCTCTGTTCAGGGCCATTTCTAACATAGAGGTTGGACTAGAGACTCCTTGAGACATCTATCTGATATAACATTTTATAACCAGGTATGTTTTTATAAACGCAGTAACAGTAAAATTTACATCTAACTCCATGGCAATTATGAATAGCATCTTTTGAGGCATGTTACTAATTTTTACCCTCTTAGCCACCCAGCTAAATAGTTCTAATGGAACCATTGGTTTTCCAGGCCTACTTTCGTTCCCTGACTCTGATGTTCTGAGAAAAATTTTTAAAATTGGTGATTATTAAAATTAAGGATGTGGCATTCTTTGAATATTCCTAACTCCTAATTCTAACCAGTTATAAATCTCTTATGTAAAGCCATCAGAAAATTTATATTTTCTACAATTAAAACAATATGTTATCTCCTGAGTAAAGAACAGCTCTCATGGAGGGATTGACTTTTTTTTTTTTTTTTTGAGACGAAGTTTCACTCTTGTTGCCCAGGCTGCTAGACTGGAGTACAATAGTGAGATCTTGGCTCAGCACAACCTCCACCTCCCAGGTTCAAGCGATTCTCCCGCCTCAGCCTCCTGAGTAACTGGTATTACAGGCATGCGTCACTGTGCCTGGCTAATTTTATATGTTTAGTAGAGACAGGGTTTCTTCGTGTTGGTCAGGCTGGTTTCGAACTCCCGACCTCAGGTGATCCGCCTACCTTGGCCTCCCAAAGTGCTGGGATTCCAGGCATGAGCCACCACACCCGGCCAGGGATTGACTGTTGATTCCAACATAACATACAGTATTTTGTGTACACTTATTTCTAGACTGACATCTCCTTATTTTCTTAATGTGACCGAGGTGATACAGTTTCAATGCAAGGAACAGATATGATTTAAAGTAACTTAATATTTTCTAAATCTGTTGGCTTCAGAATTACAAATCTTGGCAAAAACCTCTGATGTTGTATTTAAATGACAAGCATCACTGTGGTGGATCATTCATTGGGGTGTAGCAGAATGACTGAGTTGGCTTGCAGTGTAATAAAATGAATATGCTTAGGATAAAAGAAACTCTTGTCCAGCTGCTTTTCATGAAGCTCAAACAATGAAGCAGCCTGGTGCCTTGAATCAGATTCAGAATTGATGGGTGCATCTTGATGTGCTGCTGCTAGAACTAAAGATGATCATCTGATGCAGGGGTGGGGGGGTACCAAATAGTTCTTCTGGCTTGTTAAGTAGTATAAAATGTAATCCAGCCTGAAGATTTTTTTTTTTTTTTTTTTTTTTTTAATGATTCTCCACTGGGCTACTCCTGTGTGGGACTGGGGAGCTGTCTCTTAAAATATTCCCCATTACAACACATCTTTTGATACCAGGGTCTGATTGCAACCCCCTTTTGAAAGGTCTTGCCTGCTCAATGATAGATAAAAAGATGTGTGGTCATATACCTAAGAGAAAGGAAAATGTGCATCCACATAAAAACTTGTACACAAATGTTCACAGCAGCATTATTCATAATAGCCAAAAAGTAGGGACAGTCTGAATATTCAGCTGATGAATATAAAAATAATAGATGGTATATCTATACAATGGAATATTGTTCAGCCACAAAAGGAAGGAAATACTGATACATGCTACAACATGAACCTTGAAAACATGCTATGTGAAAGAAACCAGATACAAAAGGCCACTGTATCTGTCAGTGTTCTCCACAGAACCAGTAAGATTCATTTCAGGAAATTGATTATGGGGGCCTGACAATCATGGCTCACTGCAGCCTCTACCTGCTGGACTCAGGCCATCCTCCTACATCAGCCGTGTAGCTAGTACTACAGGCGTGTATCATCATGTCTGGCTAAGTTTTGTATTTGTAGAGATGGGGTCTCAGTATATTGACCAGTCTAGTCTTGAACTCTTGGGCTCAATTAATCTTCCCACCTCAGCCTCCCAAAGTCTTGGGATTACAGACATGGAGCCATCATGCCCGGCCACTGAAAGATGTTTATAAAGATGATCTATGGTGACCCAGTCTTTTTTTTTTTTTTTGAGACAGTCTTGCTCTGTTGCCAGACTGGAGTGCAGTGGCGTGATCTCGGCTCACTGCAACCTCTGCCTCCCTGGTTCAAGCAATTCTCCTGCCTCAGTCTCCCAAGTAGCTGGGACTACAGGCACGCACCACCATGCCCGGCTAATTTTTGTATTTTTAGTAGAGACGGAGTTTCACCATATTGGCCAGGATGGTCTTGATCTCTTGACCTTGTGATACGCCTGTCTCGGCCTCCCTAAGTGCTGGGATTACAGGCATGAGCCACCACGCCTGGCTGGTGACCCAGTCTTTTTTTACGTTGTGAACCTAAACTTTTCCTAAGAGTGTTTTAATATTTTATTGGTACCTGTGCTGTTGAGTGCTTTTTTTTTGAGACAGGGTCTTACTCTGTTGCTCAGGCTGGAGTGCAGTAGCACAACCACGGCTCACTGTAGCCTCCATCTCCCTGGCTGAGACAATCCTTCTGCCTCAGCCTCCCGAGTAGCTGGGACCACAGAGGTGTGCCCCTGTGCCCAGCTAATTTTTAAATTGTTTGGAGTGACAGGGTCGCCCAGTGTTGCCCAGGCTGGTCTTGAACTCCTGTGCTCAAGCGATCCTCTCGCCTTAGCCTCCCAAAGTGCTGGGATTACAGGTGTGAGCCACTATGCCTGGACTGAGTACATTTTTGAGCTACAGAGAATATAAGAAATCGACTATCACTCAGTTCATGTAAACAAGATTAAGCCTCATTAAAGCAGTGCTGACCTTGCCTTACTACTGGCTTTTTAAGTTGTTTCCTAGAAGATCAACAAAATAGACATTTTATAGATTTATTGAATTTCTTCTGCATCATAAGGACAGGACAACAAGTATGGCAAAGTTGTTGGGTTAAATGTGAGGCCAGCTTAAGTAGCCTTTACAATTAGAGGTGTTTAAAAAAGGGCAGAATTTGAAATTGGCATATAAATTGATGAGAATAGGTGTATACTTCGAAAAAAAGCTATAAGTACTCTTTGTAATTCTTTTCTTCTTTTCTAGTTTTTTTTTGTAATTCTTTTCAAAGCAAATCAGTTCCTGAACACCACCTTCCTTGTTTTTCTGCCTTTCCTGTATTAGTGTTCCCTAAGTCAGTGTTTCTCCCCCCTCCCCACCAACTGAGTTTCACTCTTCTCACCCAGGCTGGAGTGCACTGGAGCAATCTTGGCTCCCAGGTTCAAGCATTTCAGCCTCCCAAGTAGCTGAAATTGCAGGTGCCTGCTACCACGTCCAGCTCATTTTTGTATTTTTAGTAGAGATGGGGTTTCACCATGTTGGCCAGGCTGGTCTCGAACTCCTGATCTCAGGTGATCTACCCACCTCAGCCTTCCAAAGTGCTAGAATTACAGACATGAGTCACCACGCCCAGACTAAGTCATTGTGTCAGTGTGTTTTTTTTTTTTTTAGGTGGAGTCTTGCTTTCTCGTCAGGCTGGAGTGCTGTGGCACGATCTTGGCTCACTGCAACCTCAGACTCCCTGGTTCAAGTGATTCTCTTGCATCAGCTTCCTGAGTAGCTGGGATTACAGGCACGCACCACTGCGCCCGGCTGATTTTTGTATTTTTAGTAGAAAGAGGTTTCACCATGTTGGCCAGGCTGGGTCTCGAACTCCTAACCTTGTGATCCACCCACCTCGGCCTCCCAAAGTGCTGGGATTACAGGCGTGAACCACCGCGCCCAGCAAGTCAGTGTTTCTTAAAAAAAGTACATATAGGGCCTGGATGTAAATGGTATACAAATATATCATTTAAAATATTTTTACATTTTTACAAAATTTTTTATTTTAATACTATGTATTTTTATATGAATTGGAAAAATATAACTAGTTGTTCAAGTCAGTCATTTTATGGATATTATTGCTGAGGTAAAGCTATAATAACAGATCATGATGTTAGGTCTATGTTTTTTGGTTTTTTTTTTTTTTTTTTTGAGACCAAGTCTCACTCTGTTGCCCAAGCTGGAGTGCAGTGGCATGATCTCGGCTCACTGCAACCTCTGCCTCCCGGGTTCAAGCGATTCTTGTGCCTCAGCCTCCCAAGGAGCTGGGACAACAAGTATGAGTCACCATGCCTGGCTAATTTTTGTATTTTTAGTGGAGATGGGGTTTTACCAGAGTTCAAGGCCAGGCTGGTCTCAAACTCCTGACCTCAGGCGATCCACCTGCCTCGGCCTCCCAAACTGCTGGGATCACTGACGTGAGGCACTGTACCCAGCCAGGTCTGTATATTTTTTTAAATTAGTAAATAATAGTAGGGGTAGTATACCACAAAGACAAAAATCATAAAGGTAGAATGCAAATGACTGAAGCTTGGTAAACACTGCATTAAACTATGCCCTATTGGCTATTGGCTAGGCGTGGTAGCTTATGCCTGTAATCCCAGCATTTTGGGAGGCTGAGGCGGGTGGATTGCGAGGTCAGGAGTTCAAGACCAGCCTGGCCAATTCAGTGAAACCCCATCTCTACTAAAAATACAAAAGTTGCCAGGCATGGTGGCGCACACCTGTGGTCCCAGCTACTCAGGACGCTGAGGCAGAAGAATTGCTTGAACCCAGGAGGTGGAGGTTGCAGTAAGCCAAGATAGTGCCACTGTACTCCAGCCTGGCAACAGAGCAAGACTCCATCTCAAAAGGAAAAAAAATAAAACTGTGCCCCATTGACTCTGTTTACCAGTATCCAGTCAAGAGCAGCTTTTTGGTTCGTCATATCCCATTTTCTAATTCTTGCAGTCCCAGGTTAAGACAAAAGTTATCTATCCCAAAGTCATGTTAGATAGTGCTCAGTGCTAGGTTATCTAGACAGCAAACCAGTCCTGTTTTAAATAAGTAATGCCAATATTTGTATTTGCATTTTTCTTGGGGAAAACCTTATGTGGAACTTTGATTTGGCAGGCAACTCTATGAGGTATATAATGGACAGGGAAAGGAAAAGAAATGTTTTGGTTTTTTTTAAGAGATGAGTTCTTACCATGTTGCCTAGGCTGGCCTCTTAACTCCTGGGCTCAAGTGATCCTCCTGCCTCACCCTCCCAAAGTGCTGGGATTACTGGCGTGAGCCACTGCACCTGGCCAGGAAAATTTTAAGTGTTGGTGAAAAAGAAAATCCACCTTCCTCTGCTTCCAAATCCCTAATGGGGTGGAGTGGAGTGTGTGCATGCCTCCGCTTATGAGTTTTTGTATACCTTAACTTTGAATCCTATTCATGGTACCCTTTCCACAATGAAAATGTAAGCTCCTTGTGATTAAGACCTGTGTTTGTGGTTCTTTTCTTATAAACTAGGGCAATTATATATATATATATATGTATAGTTAGGTTAGCAGTATTCTCTTTCTCTTCTTCCTTTCCTTCTCCCTTTTTTCCTTTAAATATTGAGCCCTTGTCCACTAAGGAAAGAGTCTAAAATTAAATTTACAAAGATATGGACTATTTAAAGGATCTCACTGGGACCTAGCCAAGGTGACTGGGAAAGAAATATGGATGCTGTCTTGGGATTTCTCTCTATCAGGGATATGTCACTTCTCAGCATTACTATCATGCAAGATTTTCTGGTTGGATTAGAGCCTGCTTCCTTGGCCAGCTGTATCATTGGTAGTCTAATTTGGTTGGAACTTCCAGCCTGTTTCAAGGTATGTCGTATTTGACAGCCTTATAGTAAGCACATATCTTTTGGCTTTCCTCCAAGAATTTCATAAATATTTGGGAATACTTTTTTGATTTCTAAGTTGTTCCTAAGTTGTCTCCATTTGTTCTTGGACATGTTTCTTTTTCTGCTAGCCACAGCAACAGGTACATTAGATGAGAATGGCATCTGCCTAACAAAAAAGAGGACACTTTAAAAATCTCATTTCCTGGATTTAATGTGGAATGGTCCTAGAAGTGAATCATCCCTGGTCTGAATTTATTTTAGCTCTGTGTTTATCATATTTCTCTCATAATAGGTACTTATAAAGTGGAAATATTTTTCCTTTTGTAGTTCAAATTAACATAACTTGAGTTTAGTAATTTCTTGATGTAGTTACATAAAAACTGAGGTCCAAAGACTTCATCTGTGCCAGGATAATGTAAGCATTTTTTGAGTGTTACAGAAACCTGTCTAAAAGAGAGTTTGTGAGGCAAATTAACATTTAGTGAACATAAGAGCTACAGCTAAAAGTTACTGAGAATTGGGCCCTTCTTGCATAGATTTTTTGAAATGCTTTTTGCTATGGTTTGCCCCTAGCCTTTGTGTATGGTCAAAGTAAAACCTCAGTGTTTCCACTTTCTAAGAAAAATAACATGTAGCTTTAAGTCCCTACTAGAAAATCACCTGGGGTAGAGTAGTAAGGAGAGAAAATAGTTGTGAGGAGTATTATTTTCTGTTTGTTTGAAAAGTTGGACTTTGAAATCTTCATTCTAAGGAAGACAGAATTTCACTCTGTAGCCCAGGCTGGAGTGTAGTGGCGCAGTCTCGTCTCACCACAACCTCTGCCTCCCACGTTCAAGCGATTCTCCTGCCTCAGCCTCCTGAGTAGCTGGGATTACAGACATGCACCACCATGCCCAGCTAATTTTGTGTTTTTAGTAGAGATGGGGTTTCTCCATGTTGGTCAGGCTGGTCTCAAACTCCCGACCTCAGGTGATCCACATCGCCTCAGCCTCCCAAAGTGCTGGGATTACAGGTGTGAGCCACTGTGCCCAACCAGGAAGGCTATTTTTTAAAATCAGAATTTTATTCATTTACTTATTTATTTTTGAAACAGAGTTTTGCTCTGTCATCCAGGCTGTAGTACAGTGGCGTGAGCTCAGCTCACTGCACCTCTGCCTCCTGTGTTCAAACCATTCTCCTGCCTCAGCCTCCTGAGTAGCTGGGATTACAGGCATGCACCACCACGCCTGGCTAATTTTTGTATTTTTGGTAGGGACAGAGTCACTATGTTGGCCAGGGTGGTCGCCAACTGCCCACCACAGGCAATCGCCTGCCTTGGCCTCCCAAAGTGCTGGGATTACAGGCGTGAGCCCTCCGTGCCCGGCCTAAATCAGGATTTTTTTTTTTTTTTTTTTTTTTTGAGACAGAGTCTCACTCTGTCGCTGGGCTGGAGTACAGTGTGTAGTAGCACAATCTCAGCTCTCTGCAATCTCCGCCTCCCAGGTTCAAGTGATTCTCTTGCCTCAGGCTCCTGAGTAGCTGGGATTACAGGTGTCTGCCACTATGCCCAGCTAATGTTTTGTATTTTTAGTAGAGATGGGGTTTCACCATGTTGGCCAGGCATTCCTGACCTGACTCAAACTCCTGACCTTGTAATTCGCTCGCCTTGGCCTCCTAAAGTGCTGGGATTACAGGCATGAGCCACTGCACCTAGCCACTATCAGAATTTTAAAACACAAATAATCCATTCTTCGAAGTGGTGATTTCATTTAGTTATCTAGTCCAGGTACTTTTTTTGGAAAATAGCCTGAAAACAGTGTTTCTGTGAATTGTTAATTTATGCATTATGCGTTATTTTGGGGTGTTACATAGAATATAATAGAATATGTAACATCCCAAATTGTACTCAAAAATAGCCATACATAATAAATATTTAGTCTGAAATTTTATAGCTAAGCTTTACTATGAGTTATATGATCTTTCAATTATTCAGAATAGGTTTCACAGTTAACATTTATACCTCTTATTACCTGGCACAGTGCCTTATACCTAATAATACATTTTAAAAGTTATAAATTGCTTATAACTTTTACTGTTTTTATTTTTAGAAAAGGTATAGTTTGGCAGTGGGGCCTCCAAAAAAAGACCCAAAAGTTAAAGGTGTCCAATCAGCAGCTGTACAAGCTTTTCTTAAAAGGAAAGAAGAGGAGCTCAGACAAAAAGGTATGTATCTATAGCCTTATTCTCAATTTTAAAGTCTTCCATCTTCACATCCAGTTTGTACTAAACCAGTGGCTATTTATAAAAACATAACAGGCCAACAGATTTGGGAGGGGGTGCGTGTGTGCGTGTGTGTGTGTTTGTGTGTCCAGGTTAACTGACTGTGTGTGTATTCATGGCTATACATATCTTATCTTGATCATTGGTATAAAAGTTTTCTTTTTTCTCCCCTTGAAGTAACAGCTTTTTAGGGGTTAGTAACCATGTCTTCTAATTGGACATAGTAAGTCCCCAATAAGAACTCCAGTCTTTCTTTAATTTAACCTTGGTTCTGAAAGTGTTTCTACTCATTTTGTATTAACAGAATACTATCTAAAAGGCTAAAATAGAGATAAGTTTTAAAGCCTTTATCTTGAATAGTTCTACTTAATGCAAATACAAAGAAACTGATTCAGTATGTTTAAGTGTTCACTGAATTATAATTAATAACAACTGCTAAGTGGATACTGATGTTCCCTTAACTTGGTAATGTATTCAGTTTGCAGTATTTTCTTTTCTTCTTTTTTTTTTTACTTTTTTTTTTTAGAGATGGGGTTTCTCCATGTTGGTCAGGCTGGTCTCGAACTCCCGACCTCATAGTCCGCCCACCTCAGCCTCCCAAAGTGCTGGGATTACAGGCATGAGCCACTGTGCCCATCCGAAGTATTTTCTATATTTAAAGCTGAAAACCAAGACTCTCACTTGCTTAGTCATATAGAAAAACCCATATGTCTCCTACTCATTATGTAAAAAATGACTCAATTGATACTTGTTCAAATGACTTCCTCATTTAATTCCTAGATGTCTTCAAACTGTAACCTGAACATTGTGTTTTCACTTGAGCATACTGGAGTCTTAAAATAATTTATTTTTGTTTTGTCCCTTTTAGCCTTAGAGGAGAAAAGGAGAAAAGAAGAACTAGTGAAAAAGCGAATTGAGCTCAAACATGACAAGAAAGCAAGAGCTATGGCCAAGAGGACAAAGGATAATTTCCATGGTTATGATGGGATCCCTATTGAGGAAAAGTCAAAGAAGAGGCAGGCGACGGAAAGCCGTACCAGCCAAGGAACCGACCGAGAGTATGAAATGGAAGAAGAGAATGAATTCCTTGAATACAATCATGTAGAGTCAGAGCAGGAGTATGAGGAAGAGCAAGAACCTCCCAAAGTTGAGAGCAAACCAAAGGTCCCCCTTAAAAGTGCCCCACCACCCATGAACTTCACTGATTTACTCAGACTGGCTGAGAAAAAGCAGTTTGAACCAGTGGAAATCAAGGTAGTGAAGAAATCAGAAGAGCGACCTATGACTGCAGAAGAACTTAGGGAGCGAGAATTCCTTGAACGAAAGCATAGGAGAAAAAAACTTGAGACAGATGCTAAACTACCTCCAACTGTGTCCAAAAAGACACCCTCTCAGAAAGAAAGTGTGGGCACAAAACTTAGCAAAGGTTCTGGAGACAGGCATCCTTCTTCCAAAGGAATGCCCCTTCCTCATGCCGAGAAGAAATCAAGACCCAGCATGGCCAATGAGAAGCACTTAGCTTTGTCTTCATCCAAATCCATGCCAGAAGAGAGGATCAAGGCAGGATCTGGCAATAGCTCCCAACCCTTACTTCGTGAGGTTCATGACAGACCTGTTTTCAATGGAGCTGGAAAGCCTCATTCCAGCGCCTGTTCACCAAGTATCCCAAAGACTTCTGCTAGCAGGACTCAGAAATCTGCTATGGAGCACAAAGCCAAAAAATCTCCGTCTCATCCTAGCCATTCCAGGCCTGGGCCCATGGTCACCCCACACAATAAGGCTAAGAGTCCAGGTGTCAAGCAGCCAGGCAGCAGCTCTAGCTCAGCCCCTGGGCAGCCCAGCACAGGGGTTGCTCGGCCCACAATTAGTTCTGGCCCTGTGCGCAGGCGCCAGAATGGCAGCTCCAGCTCAGGACCTGAGCGATCAATCAGTGGGTCCAAGAAGCCAACCAATGGCTCACATCCCTCTGGGCGGACAGTCACTGGTACATGTGGCCCTGGACAACCTGCAAGCAGCTCAAGTGGCCCTGGGCGACCTATCAGTGGTTCAGGTAGTTCTGCAAGACCGTTGGGCAGCTCTCGTGGCCCTGGGCGGCCTATGAGCAGTCCACATGAACGTCGACAACCAGTGAGTGGCTCAGGCCCCCCTGGGCGGTCAGTCAGTGGCCTGGGGAGATCCATAAGTAGCTCAATTCCAGTTGGACGGACTGTCAGTAGTTCAGTCCCAGGAAGACCAGTGAGTAGCTTGGGACCTGGGCGAACAGTTAGTAGCTCAGGTCCCACCATAAAGCCTAAGTGTACTGTTGTCTCAGAAACAATTTCTTCCAAGAATATCATTAGCCGGTCCAGCAATGGACAGATGAATGGAATGAAGCCTCCCCTATCTGGCTACAGATCTGCCCAAGGTAAAATTTCCCCTCACCCTGAAGAGTATGTATTTGTCATAAGGGAATTGGAAAGAGTTTTTATATTATCAGGGACTCTGTGAACCCTTCATGTGCTGCCCTTTAATGTACTGTAGTGTTGATAGAATCCTGATGTTTTATCTGCCCTATGGTTTAGAGTTCCTTATTTTTTTTGTTTTTGAGACAGGGTCTTGCTCTGTTGCCCAGACACAGTCATAGGCTCAAGCTATTCTCCCACCTTAGCTTCCAAAGTAGCTGGGACTATAGGTGTATGCCACCATGGCCAGTTAACTTTTTATTTTTTATAGAGATTGGGTCTCAGTATGTTACCTACACTTGTTTCAAACTCCTGGGCTCAAGGCATCATCCTTCCTTAGCTTCCCAAAGTGCTGGGATTATAGGCATGAATCACCATTTCCTGCCAAGAGTTCCTTTAATGATCATGACTTGGAAAGGTCTTTAAAAAGAGACTTGTCTAGGATCTCTATGTTCACCCTTGAAACGTCCCCAAGTGTGATAAACTTAGCTTTGTGATTTGTGAACATTCAGGGTGAATGTACATGACTTATATATGCTACAGTGGATGAAGTAATGTACTTTTTCCTGAGGACTAAAGATATCTGTCTTCAAGGATCAGAGTGTCATTGTCAGCTTATTCAGCAGATATTTCTTGGGCACCCATTATGTGCCAGGAACTGTTTTTAGACTGTCCTTGTGTTTCTGCTCGTTATAATGGCTAGTATCAAGGTCCTAAACACTGATCCTTCAGGAATCTACTGTCCCAAGGTACAGGATCATTGGTGGCACCTGCTAGTTGCTAGGTCATAGTTGTTTCATGCTAATAGGCATTTATTAAAGCACTCATTAGGCACCATGGAGAATATAAAAGGGAACCAATGATTGAATTACTTGTTTTAAATTTCCTAGTTCAGCTAGACCATTGATTCTTTTTTGTTGTCGTTTTTGAGAGGGAGTCTCGCTCTGTCACCCAGGCTGGAGTGCAGTGGCACGATCTCCACTCACTGCAACCTCTACCTCCAGGGTTCAAGCAATTCTCCTGCCTCAGCCTCCTGAGTACTGGGATTTGTACAGGCACGCGCCACCACACCCAACTAATTTTTCTATTTTTAGTACAGACAGGGTTTCATCATGTTGGTCAGACTGGTCTTGAACTCCTGACCTCGCGATCCACCCGCCTTGACCTCCCAAAGTGCTGGGATTACAAGTGTGAACCACCGCGCCTGGCCATCCATTGGTTCTTTAGGAGGGCAATTTTGCCCTCAAGGGGACTTTTGGCAATCATCACAACTAGGGATGGGGGAATGCTACTGGCATCTACTGGATAGAGGCCAGGGATGCTGCTGACAGACAATGTGCAGGATAGCCCCCCGACAACAAATAATAATGTCACTGAATTAAGTTTGAGAAACTAAGCTAGGATACAAGCCATGCAAATTAAAAACAACTGTAGGCCGGGCGCGGTGGCTCAAGCCTGTAATCCCAGCACTTTGGGAGGCCGAGGCGGGTGGATCATGAGGTCAAGAGATCGAGACCATCCTGGTCAACATGGTGAAACCCTGTCTCTACTAAAAATACAAAAAATTAGCCAGGCATGGTGGCCCATGCCTGTAATCCCAGCTACTCAGGAGGCTGAGGCAGGAGAATTGCCTGAACCCAGGAGGCAGACATTGCGGTGAGCCGAGATCGCGCCATTGCACTCCAGCCTGGGTAACAAGAGCGAAACTCCGTCTCAAAAAAATAAATAAATAAATAAAAACAACTGTAGATGAACAGAAGAAGTATCTGTAATCAAAAACTAGAAAGTAGTTATTCCCAGATGCTGGACTGTTGATCAATGCCTGTCTTTTGCATTTTTTATGAGTCTTTTAGCAAAATGACAAAAATAAGGATAATGTAGTGAGTTTTTCCTACAGTCATACTTACTCAGTTTGAACAATATAATTCTGAGAATCGTGATCAACTTTAAATTTTTTTTTTTTTTTTTTTTTCTTTTTTTTTGAGACGGAGTTTCGCTCGTTACCCAGGCTGGAGTGCAATAGCGCGATCTCGGCTCACCGCAACCTCCGCCTCCTGGGTTCAGGCAATTCTCCTGCCTCAGCCTCCTGAGTAGCTGGGATTACAGGCACGCACCACCATGCCCAGCTAATTTTTTGTATTAGTAGAGACGGGGTTTCACCATGTTGACCAGGATGGTCTCGATCTCTTGACCTCGTGATCCACCCGCCTCGGCCTCCCAAAGTGCTGGGATTACAGGCTTGAGCCACCGCGCCCGGCCAACTTTAAATTTTTAAATGAAGTTGTGGTTATAGTAGATGGTAGTTACTACTTTTGGTGTTTTGGCAAAAGTTAATGATTCTATGGAGGTTTGTAAATTGCATTTTTAGAAATTTTACTGATCCTGGGCTGGGCACAGTGGCTCACACCTGTAATCCCAGCACTTTGGGAGGCCAGGGCAGGCAGATCATGAGGTCAGGAGATCGAGACCATCCTGGCTAACACGGTGAAACCCCATTTCTACTAAAAGTACAAAAAAATTAGCCAGGTGTGGTGGCATGCACCTGTCTGTCATGGCATGACTCCCAGCTACTCAGGAGGCTAAGGCAGGAGAATCACTTGAACCCAGGAGGTGAAGGTTTCAGTGAGCCAGGATCATGCCACTGCTCCAGCCTGGGTGACAGAGTGAGACTCTGTCTCCAAAAAAAAAGAAATTTTACTGATCTTGACCAGGCATGATGGCTCACACCTGTAATCCCAGCACTTTGGGAGGCCGAGGCGGGTTGATTACCTGAGGTCGGGAGTTCCAGACCAGCCTGACCAACATGGAGAAACCCTCTCTACTGAAAATACAAAATCAGCCGGCCATGATGGCACATGACTGTAATCCCAGCTACTTGGGAGGCTGAGGCAGAAGAATCGCTTGAACCTGGGAGGCAGAGGCAGAGGTTGCATTGAGCCTAGATCACACCATTTGTACTCCAGATGGCAACAAGAGCGAAACTCGTCTCAAAAAAAAAAGAAAAAAATTTATTCATCTTATAAATTCAGAAATATTGGCACTACTAAGCTAGAAAATTTAACAAGACATTTCTAGTAAGCCCTGGGATAAAACAGGAGTTCTATTCCTTCTGGATACCATGACACAGCAAGGATGATGACTCCGTGCTAAGGGCCAGCCTGCTTGCTCTGGTTTTTAAGGACACCATCTTAATGATAGCTCACAATTTCAGTTTACATAGAACTCCATTGGAACTATTTTAAGTTTTAACATCCTTATAAATAATGGTTTCTTAGGTCCTCAAAGGCTTCCCTTCCCTACTGGTTACAAAAGGCAGCGAGACTATGAAGAGGAAGATGACGATGATGAATATGACTCTGAAATGGAAGATTTTATCGAAGATGAAGGAGAGCCTCAGGAAGAAATATCCAAGCACATTAGAGAAATCTTTGGTTATGACCGAAAAAAGTAAGACTAAAGATAACTTTGATATACTTTTTTTATTTTGAATAATTCATGTCATGGTAGTAATAAACTAATAGTTGAGGCACTGAATACAATTCTTAATTAGGAACCCTTGGGTGATTATTATTTTAAATAAATTTTTAGCACTAAATATTTTATATTTAATTCAAAGTAGTTTATGTAGTTATTTGCATGAAGACCAAAAAATAACCTTTTTAAATTGTTATCGTTTGTTTAGTGAGAATGAAGCAGTTTAGTGTAGTAGAAGCAGATTGGCTCTTGAAAGAACAAGCCTTGTGTTCTTGGTCAGTCTGTTAACCAATCTGCTTCAGTTTCCTCTGGTCTAAAGTCTTTTCCTACCTCATGATGGTGATGAAGCTCAAATTAGATTATTATATATAAAATAATTTTCATATATACTGTAGTTTCCAATTTTAATATAAATTATCAAGTAAATGTAGGTGAGTGAGTTGAGGAAACATTGTAGGTTTGGTACCTTCATGAACATTAGCTTCAGAATAGTTCTCCTCTGAGGGTAATAAGGGCTTATCTAAAACTTGTCTTTACTTAAGAAACCTACCTCAATCCATCCTCCACTCCTGTCACTCGCTGCCAAGCAAGGAGTAATTCTAAATATGTGCCTGATTTAGTTTTAAAGGAGGTATTGATTTTTTAAATGAGAGGATGTAGTTTTTCAGAAAATTAAAGTTTTGTTCTCTTTTTATCATTTTGATTTCCTCTTACCAGATACAAAGATGAAAGTGATTATGCCTTACGTTACATGGAAAGTAGTTGGAAAGAGCAGCAGAAGGAAGAAGCAAAGAGGTAAACGTAAAATTTAACACACTTGTGCTAAAAATTTCCTTCTGCTTATTGCTACAGTTGCACCATTGGGAACTGGGGCTTTGGGCCACAGAATTCTGGATTCCTCTCCTGTTACTAGCTGTAGGGCCTTAAGACAAATTCCTTAGCAGTTCTGTTTTTACACTGGTTTTTGTTTTTATGGTTTGTTGTTTTTTTTGAGACGGTTTTGCTCTGACACCCAGGATGGAGTGCAGTGGCGTGATCTCAGTTCACTGCAACCTCCACCTCCAGTTTAAGCAGTTTCTCCTGCCTCAGCCTCCTGAGTAGCTGGGATTACAGGCGCCCACCACCATGCCCAGCTAATTTTATTTATTTATTTTTTGGAGAGACAGGGTTTCACCATGTTGGTCAGGCTGGTTTTGAACCCCTGACTTCAGATGGTCCTCCCGCCTCAGCCTCCCAGGGATTACAGGCGTGGGCTACTGCGCCCGGCTGGTTTTTTTTTTTTTTTTTTTTTTTTTTTTTTTTTTTTTTTTTGAGACGGAGTTTTTGCTGTTGTTACCCAGGCTGGAGTGCAATGGCGTGATCTCGGCTCACCGCAACCTCCGCCTCCTGGGTTCAGGCAATTCTCCTGCCTCAGCCTCCTGAGTAGCTGGAATTACAGGCACGCACCACTGTGCCCAGCTAATTTTTTGTATTTTTAGTAGAGACGAGGTTTCACCATGTTGACCCGGATGGTCTCGATCTCTTGACCTCGTGATCCACTGCGCCCGGCCTTTGTTTTTTTGTTTTTTAACAGAGATGGGGTTTCACTGTGTTGACCAGGCTAGTCTCAAATTCCTGGCCTCAAGTGATCCTCCCATCTCAGCCTCCCCAAGTGCTGAGATTACAGGCATGAGCCACTGCACTAGACTGTCACTGTTTGTTTTGTTTTTAAGAGACGGGGTCTTGCTTTATTATCCAGGCTGGTCCCAAAGTCCTGGGCTCAAGCAATCCTCCTGCCCTGGGTTCCCAAAGTGTTGGGATTATAGGTGTAAGCCACCACGCCCAGCCTATTCTCTTTTGTAAAATGAGAATATACTGTTTTACTCATTTAAGTATTATGAGGATTAAGACATGTGTACAAGGTGCCTAGTACAGTGCCCCACATGTGTAGGTACACAGTAAATGTTAGATGGTTCCCCTAATCCTGTTGTAGCTACTTCTTGCTGTTCTTTCTGCATCAGACACATCTCAGTCTTGGTAACCTGTAACATTGCTGACCTCAGGGATGTAGGTATATTCGATGTCCTCTGATTTCTGTTTGATAATATTCTCCATTAGGAGTAAAAAGTAATTACTTTGTTTATAGTATTTTGTTTGTTTGTTTGTTTTGAGACAGGGTCTTGTTCTGTCACCCAGGCTGGAGTGCAATGGCGTGATCTTGGCTCACTGCAACCTCTGCCTCCTGGGTTCAAGCAATTTTCCTGCCTCAGCCTCCCAAGTAGCTAGGATTACAGGCATGTGCCACCACACCCAGCTAATTTTTGTATTTTTAGTAGAGATGGGGTTTCATCATGTTGACCAGACTGTTTTTTTGTTTATTTGTTTGTTTGTTTTTAAGAGACAAGGTCTTGCTCTGTGGCCCAGGCTGGAATACGGTGGCACAGTCTCCTCTCACTGCAACCTCTGCCTCCTGGGTTCAAGCAATTCGTCTGCCTCAGCTTCCCAAGTAGCTGGGATTACAGGTGTGTGCCACCACACTCAGCTAATTTTTGTATTTTTTAGTAGAGACAGGGTTTCACTATATGTTGGCCAGGCTGGTTTCGAACTCCTGACCTCAGGTGATCCGCCTGCCTCAGCCTCCCAAAGTGTTGGGACTACAGGCCTGAGCTACCGTGCCTGGCCATAGTATTGATTATTATAGGTAAATAATTCACCTCAGTGTCAAGCCAGAGGATACTAAATCTTTTTCTCTCTCTTGCCCTTCCTCCCATCAACTAGATAAAATTTCAAACTAAAGTGTTGGAAAAGAACAAAAATAGAATGTTAGTTAATGAATAAATACTTCTTGCTGTTTATTTTTAAAAGCTTTTGAGATAAACTTTTATTATTTTAATGGAAATATAAAGTTTTGGGGGTGAGTTCTTTTTCCCAGTACAATTTGGTTCTGTGGCCCCTGGTAAAAAAAAAATCCCTACTAGTTTGTTTTCAGTGATAAAGGCTTGAGGCATTTTGAGAGCATCAGCACAATCCATGTGAGCTCCCAGTTGGAAATTTCATTCTTTTTAAGGAACGTGATCATCTCATGTATATTGATAAATACTCTTTAAAAATTCTTTGGCAGCTTAAGACTAGGTATGCAAGAGGACTTAGAGGAAATGAGACGTGAAGAAGAAGAAATGCAACGTCGAAGGGCCAAGAAGCTGAAGAGGCGTTAGCAGCTGCTTTTATTTTTGTGAAATTCTCTGCTGCAAGGATTTCCTGCCTTCAGACTGAAGCCCCCTTATCATTTTAGATTTATACTTTGGTACTCAAGGAGAAGGAATGCATACTGTTATTTGCAGGCTGTCATTTGAGCGTAAAATATTTTCAGATATTTTCCAGGGTGAAATCTGTAATGCAGATGATACAATGCCCACTTGTGCTCTTATGAAGTTAACTGTTCACAGATGCCAGCCTTGATCCTGATGAGCTATGCACTCTAATGTGGGGCCACTCACCAGTCAGCCAATCTTTTATTGTTCCTTTGCTACTTTGAAAGGAAAAAAAAGGTTGTCTCTTGACTTCTGTAATTCTTCTGCTAATCTGTGAGTAGGGCACTGCCCTGCTCCCAATCAAACTTAGTCTTTTTATTAGAAACCTGGACCTTCCATGAATGTTGCCAGCAATAAAGTGACTTGTCCTAATCTATGGATTGAGAACTTGAAAATGTAGAGTAGGATTTATAACTATCTTATGGATGTCATCCTGTGACTTTGAAGTACAAAGTAGAATAAATTATATTCTGTATTATTCATGGATTGGATGCTGAGCATTCTTACTCATTAATTTAGGTGGTTAGGAATTAATGAAAACATTTTCAAGTTAAAATACAGGTTATAACAGTGTAATATTCTTTTCTAAGTTTTCCTTTCAGTTATATTGGCTTTAGTGTAAGATAGACAAGGTCACTGTGCTGATTGATTTTTTTATCTAAAAAAAAAATCATTTTTATATTGAAGAAAAAATATTTTATTCAAACATGAAATTTGAAAGAGTAATAGTTTATAAAATAAGGAAGTAACGTGAGGTTCCCCACTCCCCTCCCCCATCATAAAGATATTTTGAAATCCCAAGGTGCCCCCATACCTCTTGACATTAATGACTTTTCATTTTTAACTTGAATTTGTTAGCAAATATTAAAGGCAGAAAACCAAAAACTAAATTTATGGTTATCAAGAGCACCACCTTCTGTTTTTGCCCATATTGCACTTTGATTTCAAACTATGCACTGTGAAGAGATTTTTCCCCCGGGGTAGGAAGGGATGTTCCCTGTTATCAGTATTTTACTGAGCTGTGGAAATTCATTTTTACCCTTTTAAAGTCATAAATATAGACTTGATATCCCTTAAGCTTCAAGTCCAAGCAGTTCCAGTCAGGCTGACTTAGGATGAGGCTGGAAGGAAGCCAAGTCTCAAGAACTGTCTGCAACAGAAAATGAGAGATGATGCTAGAGAGCATTTATCCTTGACCGTAAGTACGAAGGCTTGGGGGAAGTAAGACATCAGCTTGTATGACAGTTCTACAATAAATGTTCTGGCTATCTTAAGCCATTGTATGGTGGGGATTAGGAAGTAAGAGGGATTGTCCTGCAGCAGGCCCTTATACTTCAGCGGGCCAAATGTTTTGGTTTATTCCTTTTTATCCATAAAGTCTTTATTCTTCAAGTTTGGGTATTACAGATTACCATCATTAGCCTTCCTTAATGGGACCATATGAGGCAGTCTTTTAAGACTGACTCGTTTTGAATTGAGTTTCAAACTTTCAAAATGCAAAGATTTAATTTTTAAATTGAATCCCATGAAAGGTGTCTTCATCACTAGGAATAACACCCTTTGTAACTATGTATAGAACTATCACACTGGTAGCAGAAAATCCTATTGATTTCATCTCACCCATCTCAAATACCTTCAGTGAAATTGATTTAAGGGTAGTGTGATGTCCCATGTAATAAAATAGGCTTAGAACATCAGTTCCTCTGCTGCCATTTATGTGTTTTTATTCCCCCTTCAAAAATTTTTTCTTGGATATATATTTTTTTCAACATTCAGACTCTGAAATCTGTCATTACAATCAAGTGCTTGTCACAGCTGAAAGATTTTTGGTGGCTTAAAGTGTACTAGCAGTAAATTTATGATATGGTACAGTTATTTGTACAGAAAGGTACCATTGTGTTAGAATACATTTCCAGAACTTAGTAGGAAGAATCAGGTTTTAACTTTACGTGTCTGTTACTTCTGAGTGCATTTCTATAATACAAATGTTGATGTGCATCAACATTATAAAAGAGCACTTCTGTGGCTCAATTAAAAGGAAAAAAAAGGTTAAGTCTTTTAAATTTTGGCCTTGCTTCCAAATCCTGTCTTCCATGTTATTCTTCTGCACTTCCTGACCATTCTTACAAAAAGCTCACAAACCTTTGAAGAAACTGGAGTAAGCTGTTATTTCATTAAGGTTTACAAATTAAATGCTTGATTTTTAATGTAGTCTCTACTGTTTTGATTTTCAGATTTTCTTAATTCAACATTTGAAGATGTGCCTTTTGGGTAATGTTAATCACGAATGTAGTAATATTTCATGATTGTAATAATGTTACATGATCATGGGTACAGCATTCTCTAACAAATGATGTGAAAGGAAAGGAGTTTTCATAAAACTCATGGCTCTGATTGCACAGTCCCACTTGCTTTTGACATTGCTGTGTCAACGCAAAGGGCACTTCTTTTAAGGCTACTTTCAGAACTTTATATTTTCTCTAAACTATAAATGCAGTTATGTCCAGTTGGAGGCCAGGGTACCACATGTCACAGGCAGCCTTACGTGTGTGCCATGAAAAGGTTCAAAGACTGTTAACAAAAAAGTCTGGCTGGGTGTGGTGGCTCACACCTATAATCCCAGCACTTTGGGAGGCCGAGGCGGGCGGATCACTTGACACCAGGAGTTTGAGACCAGCCTGGCCAACATGATAAGACCCCGTCTCCACTAAAAATACAAAAAAGTAGCCAGGCATGGTGGCACGTGCCTGTAATCCCAGCTACTGGGGAGGCTGAGGTGGGAGAATCGCTTGAACCTAGGAGGTGGAGGTTGCAGTGAGCCGAGATAGCACCACTGCACTCCAACCTGGGTAACAGAGCAAGACTCCGTCTCAAAAAAAAAAAAAAAGTCTGTGGGAACTCTCAAATTTTCATTTTTAATGTAATCCCCAAGATTTTCTCCAATAAATAAATTATTGTTTTATAACTTAAAAGCAGCTATTAGTAAATTTCTGAGATATAGCCAGAGACCAAAACATGTTTGGAGAGAGAATAAATATATGAAGAGAGACTGGTTGTTTTATTTTCAATGTGCTGAATATATTAGACTACTATTTATTTTTTGAGTGGATGTGATTATTCAGGCATTTAGTGTATGATTAAGAGTGAGATAGAGATTTCTTTGGCATTATTAAATCCATCCTGTCTTTTACATAATGGACAAATCAAGTTAAAATTTTAGATAGCTTAGCTTGTTTTCTGGTGCTGTTTGACCTGCAAGAGAATATACTTTTGCATATACAGGTGAAAGTTTTGCAATTTATGTATACAAGAAATTGTAGGCATTAAAAATATTTTATTGATATTTTTGCTGGTTTGCATTTATTGATCAAAACTTTGAGATATTTATCTCATCACCCTGAACATTTTTCCAGCTAGAAACCTCGGTAAACTCGTCACACTTCAGAGATAGGGTTTGCCTCTTGCACACACTCCTCTGCTTACGCTCCCTTACCCATTCATGCCTGCATGATGATGATAGTGCTTCTCTCCCCCTACCAGCTTAGAGAACTGTTCTGCTCTCAGACACCCATGTTAAGAGAACTGTTAGATGGTCAGAGCAACGGAATCTAGTTTAGTGGGTCAAGCTTTGGAAGTTTACTCAAATGGAGGGAGGACACAGAGCTGGGTATATGGTTTCTCTTGTCAAAATGAGCAGCGTCCTATCTCTTATAACAGCTTGAGATGCCTGAGAAGAGGAGTCCTTAGAAATGTATATGAGGCAGGCTGGGCACAGTGGCTCACATCTGTAATCTCAGCACTTTGGGAGGCGGAGGCAGATGGACCACTTGAGGCCAGGAGTTCAAAAGCAGTCTGGCCAACATGGCAAAACCCCGTCTCTACTAAAAATACAAAAATGTGGTGTATGCTGCAATCCCAGCCACTCGGGGCTAAGGCATGAGAATCGCTTGAATCTGGGAGGTGGAGTTGTAGTGAGCCGAGATTGTGCCACTGCACTCTGTCCTGGGTGACAGAACAAGACTGTTTAAGTATGAGGCAAATGAGCACAGCCAGAGGACATAGGTACTTAACTCACTGGAATGGGTTGAGTCTAAATCATGTAAAAAAATAGAAGATGCTAGTATCCTAGATTCAGAAATTACTAAAGTTTTGCTTACAGATTTTGAATTTATTTTCTTTCCATTAAAAAAAGGGTAATACATTCATTGCAAAGAGCTACTTACAAATAGTTAAGCAAACATCCCAAATAACAAAATGTTTTCTATGTAAACAAAAGATCTACTTTGCTGGAAAAGATACACTTCTCTTGAATATTGGAACTGTATAAGTCATCCTCAGAATGGGTACAGTTCCATACTGTTTTTAAAGTATTTACTCCTGTTAAGTCTCTCTCAGGCTCCTATCTTTTCAGTAGTCATGAAAAAGAAAAAGAATTATTAGGCAACTTCCTGGGTTTTCTTTTTTCTTCACTTGTTTTTAATATGGAGTCTTGCTCTGTCACCCAGGCTGGAGTGCAGTGGTGTGATCTTGGCTCACTGCAACCTCTGCCTCCCTGGTTCAAGCAATTCTCCCGCCTCAGCTTCCTGAGTAGCTGAGAGTACAGGTGCCTGCTACCATGCCCGGCTAATTTTTTTTGTAGTTTTACTAGAGATGGGATTTTACCATATTGGCTAGACTGGTCTAGAACTCCTGGCCTCAAGTGATCCGCCCACCTTAGCCTCCCAAAGTGCTGGAATTACAGGTGTGAGCCACCACGCCCGGCCTAACTTACTGGGTTTTCAGGTGAGGGAGATATTTAAACAGCAAGATCTTAAGATATCCCAGAGTCTCTTGTTTGGCTTTTTTCCTTGGCACATGAAAATGCGAAGGGAGAAGCCCTAGATCTTAATCTTGATTCTGCAGCCCAGGGCTGTGTGTGTTGGTAAAATAGATATGACCCTCAACTTCATTTTTGCCATTTTGTAAGATGAGGCTAATACTCAGCTTCAGAAGATTACTTTAAGGATTAAGATAATTATACTTTAGTATCTAACCCCAATATTAAAAATGAGTTTCTGTCCCCACATGGTATAAGCTTCGGGTTCTTTTTTTTTCTTTTGAGACTGAGTCTCATTCTGTCAGCAGGCTGGGGTGCAGTGGCCTAATCTCAGCTCACTGCAACCTGCCTCAGCCTTCCGAGTAGCTGGGACTACGTGCCACCACACCATGCCCTGGCTAATTTCTTGTATTTTTAGTAGAGGTGGGGATCACCTGACCCTAAATGGTCCACCTGCCTTGGCTTCCCAAAGTGCTGGGATTACGGGCGAGAGCGCCACTGTGCCCAGCCGAACTAGGTATCTTAATGCCAGTCTTAGAGACCGTGTAGCAAAAGGACCCACCTGTATCCCATCTACTCAACTGTCTCTGTTACAAGCTAACAGAATACTAAGTCTTCATTCATCTTAAAAAGTGTGATAACTTCTTAACATAAAATATGACAAAATAATGTGCAATTACTTTATTTGAAACCAACAACAGGAACTATACAGCTGGTCAGGTGAGCTTCAGAGCTGCATTACTTCACCAGGATCATCCTTGCTTACTTCCACTGGGGTCTGTGGGGGAAAAAAAGTGTGTCATGTGGGTCTAGTGGTTGCTAGTGTGGGGCTGAGGTTTTTGGCCTCCAAGCCAAGGACAGCAGGGGAGGCCACCTCCAATTCTGTCTCACCTCTGAGAGGTGCTGATCCTGGCTGCAAGGGGACATCAGCATTGGGGAGTGATAAGAGGCAGAGAAAAGACAGAAGTTCGAAGGTCTAACAGAAGGAGAGAGGAAAGAGACATCTGCCACCAGAACCCTTTTACAAATTAGTGGTTATTTGTGGGAAAGCGAAGTTTGGATTTCTGAAGTGGACTGATACCTAGGAAATGGCATCAAAGACTGGGCATAGAAAATGTCCATAAGGACAACAGAGACAAGGTTTCCCAACTTCAGAAAATTTTGACTCTGGGCCTTAAAGATCATGTGAAAGAAAATGGGAACTCTCCCAACTCTGAATGTGAATAATAATACAAGTAGAAGCTACAGTAACTTAAAAAAAATAAAAATATTTGTTTCTAATATTACTAAAGTTGGATTTTCATGCTTAGTTTGTTTCTAGGGGTGGGAATACATTTCAAAGTAGGAATAGAGAACAAGGTTGAAGGTATACTTACCCCTCCTGGGGGATATTTATATCCCCTCCACATGGTTCCTGCAATGAGAAGCATCCATAAAACAACAATCATCGTGAGTCTTCTTTCTTAGCTGGTGGTGTGCCCAAGAAGAAACAAGTACTTCTGGAAAGTGCAGTGTTCTATTCCCTGAGTCTTAGGAATTGGGCTTTCTTAGACACCAGATGGTGGTTGGCCCAGCATGGCAGCTCCTCACTAAGGAGCTTTGTGGCCTAGTCTGAACTGAAGTGGTTCCTCATGGCCATTTAGCAGGGCAGAGCTCAGACACCAATTATGACATCAACTCCTGCGACCTTGGCAACCCAGTCAGCAGGAGCAGCTATGGGATGGTTGGCCAGGATGCCAGGTGCATTGGGCTAAAGAAAATTTATCAAAAGGGCCCTGTGCTCTGGTATATCTGTGATTTGGACCTAGCTGGCATCACACTCATTAACTCATTACCTGCCAAAATGTTTAACTATTGGCTTTGTGCAATCAGATGCTATGCAAAAGTAAAAAAAAGCCTGGATTCATTAAGAGAATTAGCTGGCTAGGTATGCCATGAGCAATTAACTTCATATGCTATTGTTAGGCTGTTCAAAAAAAGAAATCTTGCATTTTATAAAATGGCAGTTAAACTCTCATCATGTAGGGTGAGCCTATTTACAACTTTCCTGAGAAGGAAAGAGCAGGAAAATGGGCTTGTCTGTTTTACTCATTTTGCAGCTGGAGAAACTGAGGCATAGAATAGTTTAAGTGGTCTGGTAAGGACTGCCACCAAGTTCTGACTACTTTGGGCTAATGCATTCACAGAAATCCTGGGGTAGATGGAGATTTAAAAAAAAACCCAACCATCGTGTTCTGCTCTTATACCTGGGGCTGGGGCTGGGGCTGGGGCTGAACACCCCTAAATTCTGGGTAGTTTCCAAAAAAACCTTCTGCTCCTGTAATCAGTATATTATTAAAATTCTCCTGGCCGGGATTGGTGGCTCACACCTGTAATCCCAGCACTTTGGGAGGCCAAGGCAGGTGTATCACAAGGTCAGGAGTTCGAGACCAGCCTGACCAACATGGTGAAACCCCATCTCTACTAAAAATACAAAAAATATTAGCCGAGCATGGTGGCACACACCTGTAATGCCAGCTACTCAGGAGGCTGAGGCAGGAGAATCACTTGAACCCTGGAGGTGGAGGTTACATAGCCAAGATCATGCCACTACACTCCAGCCTGGGCAACGGACCAAGACTCTGTCTCAAAAAAACAAAACAAAACAAAAATAAAAACCTCTCTGAGTTAAGTTTCTTGAACAACAGGAACAGCTCTAAGAAACAGGTCTGAATGAAATGGGGTGAAATGTAAGAAACCCAGGAGATGGTCTGCTAAAAGGGGTAATGCCATTGGTGTTTCCTTTAGGCAGGCTGGTCCAGTGGAATGAGTATGAGAGGCTATTAAGTCCAGAGACCAGAAGGTGGGATGTGAAGGTGTGCTTGCATCCCACCTTCACCAGCGAGCTAACTTGTGTGGCCTTGGGTAAATAGTGGAGGTCACTGTCCCCAGTAAATCTTTGTTGACTGGCTCATTATTTGTTTGTTGTTAAGTTCGTGTTTTACTAAATGCTAATTTTTGAGCTTTGCATTAAATGCTTTACATTAATTTTCAAATATAATCTTCACAAAAATAGTGCCAAAGGGACATTAAAAATGCTGGTCCTGGCAAGGCATGGTGGCTCATGCCTGCAATCCCAGCCCTCTGGGAGGCTGAGGTGGGAGGAACACTTGAGTCCTGGAGTTCAAGACTAGCCTGGGCAACATAGACCCTATCTCCACACACACACACACACACACACAATTAGCCAGGCTTGGTGGCATGTGCCTGAGTACCAGCTACTCAGGAAGCTGAGGTGGGAGGACTGCTTGCACCTCACTCCAGCCTGGGAGACAGAGCAAGACCTGTCTCAGAAAAAAAAAAAAAAGAATGCTATTAATAGTATATTATGGTGTTGTGAGGAGAAAAAATAATAGATGGCAACAGTCTTCAAAAACAACACCTATGAGACATGGTTATTAGCAACTTTGGCCTGCTGTCCTCAGCAGTACTCACCAAGTCATTTCCCTTTCCACAGTTCATTATATTTTCCAGAGGAATAGCCACTCTCCACTGATATTTCAGGATACACCAAGTATTCTGGAAAGGGAGGAATCCAGCCCACCAGACCTGACCACCCACTTACTTGCAGCCGATTTTCATCTAAAGCCCACCTCCTCAGCTGTGTCTTGCTCTCCTGAACAGGTCACCTCTCCTTCCACTTCAGAGTTAGAGGCTGAATCAGAAAGAAAATTCAAGGACAGAGATGGCTCTACTCATTGGCCCAGTAGGTAACTGCCTCTGTCTGGTGACTAGAAGCGCTGCTAAAAGGTTCCACCAATCCCTACTGCTCCCCTTCCTACCACCAACCACTGATCCACTTGCCCTGAAATCCACAAGTCAAATATGGTCTCCAGCAGACCCCTTGAAAATTCCACAGTGCCTTGAAACAAGTGCAGCTATATATGCAAGGGAGGGGGAAAAAAGACTTAAAAGGATGTCTCTAGTGGGATGGGAAGTACCTGGGAAACTAACTTTGTTCCCATCATATTCTGACTTCCAGTTAGCAATGAGACCTCAACTATCTTTCCCATTTGGTCAGAAAACCAAGAAAGGAAGATGAGCCAGCAGCAGGACTGACCACTAGGGATTTATAGGCCGAGCCGTTACCATTAACTCTGGAAACGTGCCCATGTAACATGCAAGTCCAACAAAAAGCATCCAGCCAAGCACAGTCATGATCAAAAGGAAAACAATTTCTAAGATACAATTGCACAGTGAAAGACTATTCACCAAGATCTTGGCAAAGGAGTGTGTTCATGAAACCTTCAGTTGGTAGAGGTCTCGCATGTCTGTTCGAGTCCTTGGCTCCAAAGGATCCACAACTCCCTAGTGGAGAAGCTGAAGTCTAGTAGGGCATTGTGACATCACTGGTCATATGGACCAGACTCAAAACACACCAGAGACACTGCCTCCAGACCAGTAGCTGAGCAGCAACACTATGAAGTATCATTGTTAACCCCATTTCACTAATGAGAAAACTGAGGCTTACACCAGAGCCTAAGTGATGCACACTATGGCACAGAGCTGATGCTCCAGATCAGGGCAAGACGTAGGACTCAGCCACCTGTTGGGCAGCTGGGCTCTTTACACTAGAGGCAGAGATTTGGAAAAGTGTTTTGCTGCTAGGTCTATGACATGTGAATGAAGCAAAACTGAATTATAGACAAATGAGACAGATGTCTCTATTTCTGTCCCTGCAAAACCTCCCCTCCCCATCTCAAAGGCATCCTCAGCACGATGGTATACCCACATCTTCAACACCTTGGGTTAGGTCCTTCCATTGGTTCTCTTTTCTTGGCCATCATGAAGCCACATGTACCCCTGTCCTTTCCTCAAAAAAGTCCTCTAGCTGATACTGTGGCTCCTTCCTGGTCTTATTTCTTTTTTTTTTTTTTTTTTTTTTTTTTTTTTTTGATCTGTGGTTTTCTTTTTAATTATCTTATGATCACACATCATTTTTAAATTTGTGTATATCTCCTCTACTTTAATCCTTTTAAGTTGGCAAAAGCACCATTCCCAATCACAAATACACAGCAGTTGTACAGTTTTGTTTCTGAATGGCTGTTTAAAGACAATCCTAAATTATAACTTAGTTTGACTTAGATTGTAAAGAATGCAAGAGTGAAGTTTAATTGGCTACTATTTTAAAAGCACGTGACCTTATAGATCATCTATAAAATGCGTGAAGTGTTAATTTTTGATATTACACATAAACCACACAAAATGCCTTTCAATAAGTAAAAGGAACCATTTTAAATACAGGGAATTTTAATTAGATTGGCATAGTTAAGGCCAAAAATATAGCCATTGTTACCCATTTATCTTCAACCCTTGCCTTTAAGAGGCAAATGAACACAAAACACAGGTGAATCTTGCTTGGTTCTGAGACAGTGAAGGAATTTCCCCCATATTTAAATATATTCACATAACCAGTTATATAAATCTAAATATAAAACCAATCTCCAGTAAGTTTGAAGATGGCACTCACCATCTTTGTGAAAAGTTTAACATTACTAACGAAGTCTAATCATATCTTTAGAAGGGGTAAACAGTGATAGAATTTACTAAATTGGAATTATTATTAAAATCCAAAAACTGAACATATTCATTTAACCACAAGCCAGTCTTAGTTTTAAATCAGGACTGCCCAACAAAATATTCTGTCAGTCATTCATGATGTAAAGTCTGGTGTATGAGATCTATTAAAGTATGGTACACATAAAAAAGTCATGAGACATTTGTTTCATAATAAATAAGGCAGTGGCCAATTATTACTCATTAGTAGCTTTTTTGAGATAAGCTATTAAGTCTTCCCTTTCTCCCTTCTTCTTAATGCCGACAAAGATCATTTTTGTTCCAGGGATATACTTCTTGGGATTCTCCAAATATTCCATCAGTGTATCCTCTCCCCAGATGATGCCTTTGTTCTTATTGGCTTCAGTGTAAGTGAATCCAGAGGCCTGACCTGTCTTCCGCCCAAAGAGACCATGGAGATTAGGCCCAGTCTTGTGCTTGCCTCCCTTTTCCACGGTGTGACATTGGGAACATTTCTGAATAAAAATCCTCTTGCCTTTCTCAACATCACCCATATTTAATTCTTTTTCGTCGTTAGCGCAACAAAGGTTACCGCTCAGAAGCCGGACGTCCCACTCTCTTCCTGGTCTTATTTCTTAATTTCCTTTTATGACCAAACTTCCTAAATAAGTGGTCCACATTCAAAGCTTCTTCCAGTCTACACCCCTCTTCCATGTATTACATTCTGACTCCTAGCCCGCCCCACTATTAGACGCTCTCTCAGAGGTAACCAGAGATCTTTTTTGCTTTTCTGTTATAACATCATGGACATTTAATGTATTTTTCATCTCTAGAATTTTTTTTTTTTTTGAGGTGGAGTCTTGCTCTGTTAGTTCAAGTGATTCTCCTGCCTCAGCCTCCCTAATAGCTGGAATTACAGGTGCCCACCACCACACCTGGCTAATTTTTGTATTTTTAGTAGAGTTGGGGTTTCACTGTGTTGGCCAGGCTGGTCTCGAACTCCTGGCTTCAGGTGATGCACCAGCCTCAGCCTCCTAAAGTGCTGGGATTACAGGTGTGAGCCACCACGCCTGGCCTGTTATACTTCCTGTTTCTTTAAATGTCTTACAACTTTTGATTAGATGTTGAACATGGTAAATTTTACAGTGTTGAGTGCTGGATTTTGTTGTATTCGACAGTGTTAAATTTTATTCTAAGGTAGACTTAAGTTACTTGAGATCAGTTTGATTCTTCTGAGGCTTGTTTTAAGCTTTTTTTTTTTTTTTTTTTTTTTTTTGAGACGGAGTTTCGCTCTTGTTACCCAGGCTGGAGTGCAATGGCGCGATCTCGGCTCACCACAACCTCCGCCTCCTGGGTTCAGGCAATTCTCCTGCCTCAGCCTCCTGAGTAGCTGGGATTACAGGCACGCACCACCGTGCCCAGCTAATTTTTTGTATTTTTAGTAGAGACGGGGTTTCACCATGTTGACCAGGATGGTCTCGATCTCTTGACCTTGTGGTCCACCCGCCTCGACCTCCCAAAGTGCTGGGATTACAGGCGTGAGCCACCGCGCCCGGCTTTGTTTTAAACTTTATGATAGGCCAGGAACAGCCTTTACTCTAGGGTTAATATCCCCACTGCTAAGCTATGACTACTTTCTCTGAGCACCTTCTCTGAGGCCAATTGTATTAGATCTTTTTTTTTTTTTTTTTTTGAGATGGAGTTTTGCTCTGTTGCCCAGGCTGGAGTGCAATGGTGTAATCTCGGCTCACCACAACCTCCGCCTCCGGTGTTCAAGTGATTCTCCTTGCCTCAGCCTCCTGAGTAGCTGAGATTACAGGCATGTGCCACTACGCCTGGCTAATTTTGTATTTTTAGTAGAGACAGGGTTTCTCTATGTTGGTCAGGATGGTCTCGGACCCCCAACCTCAGGTGTTCTGCCTGCCTTGGCCTCCCAAAGTATTGGGATTACAGGCATAAGCCACTGCGCCTAGCCTAGATCTTTCAAATCTGTGGAATGTTCCACAATTCCCTGCCCTTCAGGAACTCCAAGCAGTGTTCGGCCTACTGCTTTTGGGTGGATCTTTTCCAGGCCTCATGGAGTATTTTGTTTTTTTTCTTTTGAGAGAGTCTCGCTCTGTTGCCCAGGCTGGAGTGCAGTGGCACAATCTCGGCTCACTGCAACCTCTGCCTCGCAGGTTCAAGGGATTCTCCTGCCTCAGCCCCCGAGTAGCTGGGATTACAGGCATGAGTCACAATGCCCAGTCAATTTTTGTATTTTTAGTAGAAACAGGGTTTCGCCATATTGGCCAGGCTGGTCTCAAACTCCTGACCTCAGGTAATCCACCTGCCTCAGCCTCCCAAAGTGCTGGGATTACAGGCATGAGCCATCACACCTGGAAGAGTTTTATCCCATATATGTGCAGATAGAACTCAGTCAAAGACTCATAAGGGCCCCTGTAGAAACCTACAGAGCTTTCTCCATGGAGCTTCCTCTTCTTAGTACTCCATCCTGCAAATTCTTGATGCTGGCCTCTGCTGTACTTTGCTATCTTTCTCTTCAACTCTGAAACTCTGTTGGGTAATCCCTCTCTTTGTGACAGTCTGGAAACTACCTCCTGGCTGGAGCAATTCTAGGACTCACCTTCATTGGTTTCCTTTCTCTCAAAGTACATAGTTTTGTTCTGTCTCTTGTATAAGATCTGAAAACAATTATTTCATGTTTTGTGCAATTTTCTATTTATGAAGAGAAGTAATTTCTGTAGCAGTTGATCCTTGATAGGCAGAAGTGACTGTTCTTTTTGGAGACAGTCTCACTCTGTTGTCAAGGCTGGAGTGCCCTGGTACAGTCACAGATCACTGCAGCCTTGAACTCCTGGGCTCAAGCGATCCTTCCACCTCAGCCTCCCAAGTAGCTGGGTCTACAGGTGTGTACCACCATGCCTGGCTAATTTTTCTTTTTCTTTTGTAAAGGCAGGGTCTTGCTATGTTGACCAGGCAGGTCTCAAACTCCTGGGCTCAAATGAGCCTTTTGTCTCAGCCTCCTAAAATGCTGAGATTACAGGCATGAGCCACTATGCCTAGTCTAAGTTATTCTTTTTAATTTTTGCATAATATTCTAGTTTATTTCATCTTGATCCCAATGATACAGTAGGTCAGGTCCAGTCAGGAGACAGAAAACACAGTAATTTGAAAATTTTAATAAAGAGAATTATCAACTAGGAGCAAGTGATTGACTATAGAAGGGGTAGGAAGTGTTATATATAATAATCTATAATAGACTATTATACATATAATAGTCATATAATAGTCTAGGAATGCCACTGCGCCCGGTCTTCCTCGACTATTAATCACAAAGTGTCATCACAATTTCACACACAGTGAGAGGCAGTATAATACATAGATTAGGAAGACAGTCTTTGACATCATCTTCTGCAGTAATTTAACCTTAGTCTTTGATTTCCCTATGTGTAAAAGGGAGACAATTATACGCATATCCTCTATTTCACATTTACACTCTTTTGAAATAAGTTTGTTAAAATCGGTATGTATGTTTAATTTTGTAGTCTTCTTCTCCCCCCAAAAACTATCACTAATACACCTCTTATTCAACAGAATCTCAGAAACAAGGAAATAGGTAATATAATACTAAACCTCAGTTTTCTTATCAGTAAAATTGAGGTAATAATTTCATCTAGGTTATAGGGTCTTATGAAGATCAACAGAGATAAAGCACATAAAACTCTTAGCAATGTACCTTCCACAAAGGAAATGCTGCGCGTGCGCGCGCACACACACACACACTCACTCACATTCTTTCTGGCATAAAGTGTGCATAGTGACTAGACCAGAAGAGAACTGATGGTTTGGTTGGAAGTCCTCTTCCATAAAAAGCTCTTTTTTATGTTCTTTTTTTTGAGACAGAATCTCTCTCCGTCAACTTTGCTGGAGTGCAGTGGCACAATCTTGGCTCACTGCAACCTCTGCCCCCCCCAGGTTCAAGCAATTCTCCTGCCTCAGACTCCTGAGTAGTTGGGATTATAGGTGTGCACCACCATGCCCGGCTAATTTTTTTTTTTTTTGAGACAGAGTCTCGCTCTGTCACTAGGCACCAGGTTGGAGTGCAGTGGCACAATCTCAGCTCACTGCAACATCTGCCTCCCAGGTTCAAGCAATTCTGCTGCGTTAGCCTCCCGAGTAGCTGGGACTACAGGCATGTGCCACCATGCCCAGCTAATTGTTATATTTTATTAGAGACAGGGTTTCACTATGTTGGCCAGGATGGTCTCGATCTCTTGACCTTGTGATCCACCCACCTCGACCTCCCAAAGTGCTGGGATTATAGGCGTGAGCCACCGCGCCCGGCCTAATTTTTGTATTTTTAGTAGAGATGGAGTTTCATCCTGTGGGTCAGGCTGGTTTGGAACTCCTGACTTTGTGATCCGCGCGCCTCAGCCTCCTAAAGTGCTTGGATTATGGGCGTGAGCCACCCCGCCTGGCCAAAGGGCTCTTTCATAAAAGATGGAAGAGGCCAGGGGCGGTGGCTCACACCTGTAATCTCAGCACTTTGGGAGGTCAAGGCAGGTGGACCACCTGAGGTTGGGAGTTTGAGACTAGCCTGACCAACGCAGAGAAACCCCATCTCTACTAAAAATACAAAATTAACCAGCTGTGGTGGTGTGTGCCTGTAATCCCAGCTACTTGAGAGGCTAAAGCAGGAGAATCACTTCAACCCAGGAGGCAGAGGTTGTGGTGAGCTGAGATCGCACCATTGCACTCCAGCCAGGGCAACAAGAGTGAAACTCTGTCTCAAAAAAAAAAAAAAAACGCAGAATCTTGCCCTGGTCTTGCTGCTGAATTGGTATCTTTTCCTTATACAATGGATTTCTGGCAGGATCTATTAGAACTTGGAGCCCCTGGCAGTTCTGTTTCAAGGTTGGTTAGATCTGGCTGAGATACACTTAACAGGCTTTCTATCCTTTAACTTTCTCTGTAATCTTCCTCCTACCTTGTCTTCTGACTTCTACTCTTGCCCCAAACTACTGCCTCTTCACAATACCACAGAGTTATTAATACTTTTTTAAAGCTCAGTCAGATCATGTCACTCTTCTGTTCAAAACCTCCCAGTGGCTTTCTCTTTCTCTCAGATTTAAAGCCTGAGAAAGGAAGAGGCAGGCCCTGACATCTGAAAGATGGTCTGACACAGCTAGACTTCAGGGTTGTGAGAAGCTGGCCTGGTGCTCACAGCTTGGCCCAGTTATTCTAATGTGGGACATAATCTCACAGAACACCAATATCAGACAAGGTCAGAGTATAAAAAAGTGAGACACAACAAGGCCATTTCATAATTTTGTCTAAGCAGAGACAAGAGAGCAAAGTCACTGTGCAAGCCATGGAAAACCAAACGTCCTCTGCTATTACGAGTGACTGCTGCTTCTTTACCAAGTATAGCTTTATCCTCACTTTCATCTGTCCATCTTACAGACAATATTTATTCAGGTACCTAGTTACAGAAATGTCCCTGCTTTCTGATATCACCCAATCCAGGGTGAAGCCTGACTTTCCTGGCCCTCCCACAAATTGCCCAAATCCTTTAATAGGTTCTGTCACTCTCGCCAAGCTGTCCCACTGGTTCTCCACAGCACCTGCTTCCTCACTGCAAGAACTATTAATAATGAACTATTAAGAACTATTAAATAAGTTTAAGTACAGGTGTGTGTAAGACCGGTTGCCTCGCTGGGAGCCGAATGGACACGCCCTTCTCTCTCCGCGCCTGAAAACTACGTTACCATTCTGAGCGCATTACTCAGTATTTGCCCTCTCTACACGGGCTCCCCGTACCCGTTTCCGCATTCCAATCTCAGCCCTGCACCCGCCAAAATTTTGAAAAAGCCCGCCAAAGACCTGCCCTATGGCAAGCTTGCCCCGTAAGTCCTCGACCAGCCCCTCGTCCGTGCCCAGTCCCTTCATATCCGATGAAATTACCTCCTCTTTGTTTCCCTGCAGTCGATCAGCTACCTCCACTCCCTATAAAACCCCACGTCCCAAGAAGAGAATCGCGACTTCTTTGGCCCCTTTCCAGGACCATAGAACCTCGCCCGGGAGCTGAATAAATTGGCTTTTAATTTCCTTACTCCGGTCTCTGTTTCCTCTTTTAACTCATGAGAAATCTTACAGTGTGTTTAAGTACAGGTGTGTTCCTGATGGTCTCTGGCTGGAGGGCACTGATAGGCCAGAGTCCTTACAATTGTCTACAAAGCCCCACAGTTGTTCCTGGACTTTCATCATGTATCAGAATCATCTGGAAGACTTGTTAAAATGGATTGCTGGTCCCCAACCCCAGAGTTTGTGATTGAATAAATCTGGGGTGAGATCTTAAGGTCTTAGAATCTTCATTTCTTTCTTTTTTTTTTTTTTTTTTGAGACAGAGTTTCGCTTTTGTTGCCCAGGCTGGAGTGCAATGGCACAATCTCGGCTCACTGCAACCTCCACTTCCTGGGTTCAAGTGATTCTCCTGCCTCAGCCTACTGAGTAGCTGGATTACAGGCATACACCACAACACCCGGCTAATTTTGTATTTTTAGTAGAGACAGGGTTTCTCCATGTTGGTCAAGATGGTCTCGAACTCCCAACCTCAGGTGATCCACCCGCCTCAGCCTCCCACAGTGCTGAGATTACAGGCGTGAGCCACCACGCCAGGCCAGAATCTTCATTTCTAACAAGTTTCAGATGAGGCTGAGTCTGGGGATCACACTAGAAGACTCACTTCCCTAAACCATTTGTTCCTCTCTTATTTCCTTGACTTAGCCTCCTTGTCTCTACTCCCATCTTATTTCATTCTACTCCAGCCGCACTGGCCTCCTTGGGCACATGCCTGTCTTAGGCCTTTGCTTTGTCTGCACTCCGATTCAGAACACTTACTCCCTCACCCCTCAGTGGGACCTACGCAAACTCCTTACACTTTTAAGAATTTATTCTCGGCCGGGCGCGGTGGCTCATGCCTGTAATCCCAGCACTTTGGGAGGCCGAGGCGGGTGGATCACGAGGTCAAGAGATCAAGACCATCCTGGTCAACATGGTGAAACCCTGTCTCTACTAAAAATACAAAAAATTAGCTGGGCATGGTGGCACGTGCCTGTAATCCCAGCTACTCAGGAGGCTGAGGCAGGAGAATTGCCTGAACCCAGGAGGCGGAGGTTGTGGTGAGCCAAGATCGCGCCATTGCACTCCAGCCTGGGTAACGAGCAAAACTCCATCTTAAAAAAAAAAAAAAAAAGAATTTATTCTCCACAACACGTAATGAACCTTCTGGCATGCTGAATAATTTACTTATTATATTTATTGTTTTGCTTTCCCTCTGCTAATAAAGGAATGACAGCCTTAAGACAGCAGCTATCTTTGTCTATTTTGTTTGCTGCTGCTGTATCCTGAGACTTTGTAAAATAGCTAGCAAGTAGTAGATGCTCAACAAAAGCTTTTTGAATGTTCCCTCCAGCTTTTCAGTTTCTTCTACAGAGTCACGGCAGCCCCTCCCTTCAGATATTCCTGTAAATACAATCTCCCTTCTACATGCTCAACCACTTGACAATTAAAATATCCAGCTCCTGAGACTTTTCGCTTCAGTGGCTCAAGCCAGGGATACAAGGCAGGTAAGTCAGTTAGGGGTCAAAGAGACCAACCAACGCCAGAAAATTACTGTACCCTGTATCTCTTCTTTGCCCACCTTCTCCAGATGACCTTATCCACCCATCTCCCTCCTCTCTTGTTTTCCAATTCTTTTGTTCACCTGGCTTTTTCTTGTTTTCCTTTCTACTCCCTGAAATTTTGCTTCTGAAGTTCCATTGCCGCTTCCTTCCTAAATTCAAACGCAATTTTCGGTCTTGCTCTTTCCTGATACTCTGCGGAATTTAACACATCTGTCTGGAAACTCTTCAAGAACACCGTGCGTTGCTTCCACCTCCTTTAGTGATTCTACTTCGGTCCTTCCTAGTCTTCTCTTCATAAATGTCCCCAAGTTTCCTTCCAGGAAGATGGGTCATGGTTTCCTTAGCGCCAACGCGTTTCCGTCCGTGCCCTCGTCACTTGCCCACTCCGGGGTCACGAAGGAGGGGCCGCCGGACTCCCGGCGCAGCACTGCCTGAGCCCTGGGCTTTGAATGTGGGTGGAATTTCCAGTCTGGGAAGGGGCGGGGCCTTGGACCGCCGGGAAGTTTGTTCCTCGGCGGCTTCCGTCCTGCAGCAAATCCGGAAGAAGGTTCAGGGGCTGGGGTCGTGGGATCTGGCTCTGGACCGTGCTGGAGATGGAGTTCGACTGCGAGGGCCTGAGACGGCTGCTTGGCAAGGTGCGGGCAGTCCGCTGGGCCAGGTCTGGGTCCTCGGGGTCTTGGGGGGTGTCTCCGCCTTTGGCCAGTTTGCCTCCGTTTTGCGTTTCGCGGCTTGTAGTGAGGCTTGGAGCGGGGATGGCTGGTGTGAAACGGGCTATAGGCAGAGGCGCCAGGGAGGGTTGAAGCTGCTTGGATTCCAACTTCTCCCGCAACTCGGGGGTTTCCCAACCTCCACCTGGTGCGAGTCCTCCTTATACCCCCAGCTTCACTGATCTCAAGCAGCACCCAGCACACGCCTGTAACCACGCCTTTCTCTCTGCTGAAATGGCCTTTTTTCTTTTTTCTTGAATTGCAAAGCTCATCCTTTTTAAGACCCAACTCAGTCACTCCCTGGAAGATTGAATCAACCTTCTGCTTTCAAAGATATCGATTATCACATTGTGGGGTAATTATGTATTTACAAACCTTACTCTTGCTTTGAGCCCCTTTGACTGCAGAGACTGTGCTTTTGTATTCCTTTCATCTAGCCACTATGCTAGACAACAACATAGGTACTCAATAACTGCAGTGAATGAAAGACCTGAGTGTATTTAGGGATGAAGACAGCTTGAAGGCCCTGGAGAGATCTTATAGTTGAGGAGTAGGCGGGCCGACCTAGAAATCTGACCTATATTTCCACGGCCTGACTAGCCTGAGTCTCCGGTGTACAATCTGAGGAAATCCCCACCAATTTTCTAGTTAAGAAAACTAGTTTTCACCAGTTTCCTAGTTAAGTAATTTATTTATTTATTTATTTTAACAGAGTCTTGCTCTGTCGCCCAGGCTGGGGTGCTGTGGTGAGATCTCAGCTCACTGCACCTCTGCCTCCCAGGTTCAAGCGATTCTCGTGCCTCAGCCTCCCAAGTAGCTGGGATTACAGGCGCACGCCACCATGCCTGGCTAATTTTTGTATTTTAGTAGAGGTGGGGTCTCACTGTGTTGGCCAGGCTGGGCTGGAACTCCTGACCTCAAGTGATCCACCCTCCTCAGTCTCCCAGAATAGTAATTCTTGATGCTTCGTAAGATTTCCTCGTGCGGAAACCATAGTTTATGCCATTTTTGTTGTACTTGCTTCTTTCCTTGTTAGGGCAGTTAGCATAGTCTTGGGAGGTTTTGAAGCCCCAAGATTGAAATTGTTTATGTAAGTGACTTGATTGAATTTATCTACTGCTACAGGTGCAGATCTTGTAGGAAGAGAAGTATCATCATGCTTAGGATATCTACCCTTTCTGTGGCCTCTTCAGAGGACATGAAATTAAAAGAACCATTCAAGTTTTAATGTGTAGAGGATGATGGATTGCTCGATGGGAAGAATTGTTCAAGTTGTTTTTTTTTTTTTTTTTTACAGCCCCTCCCTTCCCTGAATTGTTCAAGTTAAGACTCAAGCATACAGCCTATTTCTGGTGGAACTGGAAAGAAAGAAAAGACAAGACAAGTTTTCTCAAGGGTGAGAGTAGAATAGAAGAGGATTTTTTTTTTCCATCAGTGCATAGCATAGCGTCTGGCACATAGGTAGCTTATTAATAAGTACCTGTTGGCTGTATAAATTAAGGAAACTCATCGGAAACAAGTCAGTCCAGCAAATATTTGGGATTCCCTGACCTTTCATTGCAGTAGGCAAATAATACAGTCGTTTAATATCCAGAAATAATTTTAGGGCTGGGCACGGTTACTCATGTATGTAGTACCAGCTACTTGAGAGACTGAGGCAGGAGGATAGCTTGAGCCCAGGAGTTTGAGTATGCAGAGAGCCATGATTGTGCCACTGCGTGCCAGCCTGGGAGACAGAAGGAGAGACCCTGTCTCTAAAAAATAAAAATAAGTTTAAGGCCAGGTGCTACAGCTCACGCCTGTAATTCCAGCACTTTGGGAGGTTGAGGTGGTTGTATAACCTGAGGTCAGGAGTTTGAGATCAGCCTGGCTAACATGGTGAAACCCCATCTCCACTAAAAATGCAAAAAAATTAGCCAGATGTGGTGGCATGTGCCTGTAATCCCAGCTACTCGGGAGGCTGAGGCAGGAGAATCTCTTGATCCTGGGAGGCGGAGGTTGTGGTGAGCTGAGATCACACCACTGCACTCCAGCCTGGGCAACAGAGCGAGACTCTGTCTCAAAAAAAACCAAACCAAACCAAAACAAAGTCAATAAATAGAGAATTGGGCAAAAGACATAAATAAGTATTTTTTCGAAACAGGAACAAAATCACTACATTTCAATTGTCAGTAGTCACATGTGGTTTGTGGCTATCATATTGGACAGTGTACTTATAGATTATTTCCATTATGGCAGAAAGCTTAAGCTTTGTCAGACAGTTCTGTATCATAAGTGGGTGGGTCAATTCACCAGTACTTACCATTCTTCAAAAAGTGTGTGCTTTCTTTCTTTTTTTTTTTTTTAAGAGACAGAGTCTTGCTCTGTCTCCCAGGCTGGAGTGCAGTGGTACCATCATAACTTAGCGTAGTCTCAAACTCATGGGCTCAAGTGATCCTCCTGCCTCAGCCTCTGGAGTAGCTAGCACCACAGACAATATCACCACATCTGACCTATTTTTATTTTTGTAGAGACAAAGTCTTGCCCAGGCTGGTCTCAAACTCCTGGCCTCAAGTGATCCTCCGTCCTCGACTGTCCAGAGGGCTGGGATTACAGATATGAGCCACCATGCCCAGCCACATATGTATAGTCCTTCATTTGTATTAAGTGTTACATTTAGAGAAATTACCTAGTTCCCTAATTCCTGTTTTCTGCTCCTCAAGCTGAGTTACTTTGGAGAGGCAACTTAACCTGGATTTGCGCACTCATAAAATGGCAATACTGGACTTGATCTATAAGATTCCTTCCTGCTAAAAATTTATTTTAATAAATGATACCAGGCCAGGTGCAGTGGCTCATGCCTATAATCCCAGCACTTTGGGAGACCCAGGTGGGCAGATCACCTGAACCCGGGAGTTTGAGACCAGCCTGACCAACATAGAGAACCTGTCTCTAAAAAATACAAAATTAGCCAGGTGTCATTGCAGGCTCCTCTAATCCCTGTCACTCGGGAGGCTGAGGCAGGAGAATCGCTTGAACCTGGGAGATGGAGGTTGTGGTGAGCCGAGATTGTGCCATTGCACTCCAGCCTGGGCAACAAGAGCAAAAATCAGTCTCACAAAAAAAATTACACTGAGAAGATACACTGTTTAATATGTAGTGAAAATAAGTCTGGGTGTGGTGGCTCATACCTGTAATCCTAGCACTTTGGGAGGGTGGAGCAGGCAGATCCCTTGAGCATAGGAGTTCAAGACCAGCCTCGGCAGCATGGTGAAACCTCATCTTTACAAAAAGTACTAAAAATTATCCGGGCATGGTGGTGCACACCTGATTGTGCTACTGCACTCCAGCCTGGGTGACAGAGCGAGACCCTGTCTCAAAAAAAAAAAAAAAAAGTTAATATTTTCTTTTTTTTTTTGAGACAGAGCCTTGCTCTGTCACCCAGGCTGAGTGCAGTGGTGCAATCTCGGCTTGCTGCAACCTCCGCCTCCCAGGTTCAAGTGATTCTCCTGCCTCAGCCTCCCAAGGAGCTGGGACTACAGGCACATGCCACCACGCCTGACTAATTTTTTATGTTTTAGTAGAGATGGGGTTTCACCGTGTTAGTCAGGATGGTCTCAATCTCTTAACCTCATGATCTGCCTGCCTCGGCTTCCCAAAGTGCTGGGATTACAGGTGTGAGCCACCATGCCCAGCCTCAAAAGTTAATATTTTCTTTGAGACAGATGAAGTCCTTTTTGGCAAAGGGGGTGTCAAAACAGCAAATATTTAATAGTGACATTTGGGTTTTTAAATCCCGAGAAGAGTGCTTTTGCTGCCTTTCACAAACTTGTATAGGAGTTTTGCAATTAAATCAATTCTAGTGTAGCCTTATATAGCTATTAATAATCATGTTCTCCAGTAATTTTTTTTTTTTTTTTTTTTTGAGACGGAGTTTCGCTCTTGTTACCCAGACTGGAGTGCAATAGTGCAATCTCAGCTCACCACAACCTCCGTCTCCTGGGTTCAGGCAATTTTCCTGCCTCAGCCTCCTGAGTAGCTGGGATTGCAGGCACGCGCCACCATGCCCAGCTAATTTTTTGTATTTTTAGTAGAGATGGAGTTTCACCATGTTGACCAGGATGGTCTCGGTCTCTTGACTTCATGATCCACCTGCCTCAGCCTCCCAAAGTGCTGGGATTACAGGCGTGAGCCACCGCACCCGGCCCTAATTTTTTCTTTTTTTTGAGACAGAGTTTCTCTCTTGTTACCCAGTCTGTAGTGCAATGGCGCCATCTTGGCTCACAGCAACCTCCGCCTCCCAGGTTCAAGTGATTCTCCTGCCTCAGCCTCCCAAGTAGCTAGGATTATAGGCACATGCCACCATGCCTGGCTAATTTTATATTTTTAGTAGAGATGGGGTTTCTCCATGTTAGTCAGACTGGTCTTGAACTCCCAACCTCAGGTGATCTGCCTGCCTTGGCCTCCCAAAGTGCTGGGATCACAGGCATGGGCCACTGCGCCCAGCGTTCTACAATGATTTTAAGGATGTAGAAAATAGTGGAAAATGAAACAAATTATATCTGTTGATAATATATATATATTCCAGGTGACAACAGTGCAGCCATTTGTACATTTGTTTAGTGTTTGGAGTTGGAGTGACTTCATCCAGTTTTGTTTACACTGAATCGGGGCACTGAATCTAGGACTCACTTTGCCCAACAGACTAAACAAGTCTGTTTTAGTTAATACTGATCATTTGTTAGTTTTGATGCTCAGTGCTGTGGATCATAATTACTTTCTATGTCTACCCTACTCATATAAAGCTGTCTGTTTGCTAACTCCCATCTAAAAAACATAATTCTATCAAAGACACACCCTGACTAAGTACTATGAAGAGATAGAACAATGAGTAAAAGACAATTCCTGCCTTCAGGTTGTTCCTGCCCTCAAGTTGTTTGTAGTCAGACTTCTCTTCTAGCAAATTCTTCTCCATCCTAGAATGACCTTTCTTTCCCCTAATTTTCTTTTTTCTTTTCTTTTCTTTTTTTGAGACAGAGTCTCACTCTGTCGCTGGAGTGCAGATGTACAATCTTGGCTCACTGCAACATCCAGGGTTCAAGTGATTCTTCTGCCTCAGCTTCCAGAGTAGCTGGGATTACAGGTGCATGCCACCACACCTAATTTTTGTATTTTCAGTTGAGATGGGATTTCACCATGTTGGTCTCAAACTCCTGACCTCAAGTGATTTGCCTGTCTTGGCCTCCCAAAGTGCTGGGATTACAGTTGTGAGCTACCACTCCTGGCTTAATCCCTAAATGTCTATACCATTCTAGACTCTAGGCTGAAATGTAGATTGAGCTTCTCCAGAGGCCTTTCGGTAACTTAGATGTTCTTTGTGTCAATTTGTAGTTTGCTGCCTGTACTTACTGTTGTATACATATTTTGTTTATAATCTCCCTTTTACATATGTTAATTGTAAGAGTTTCATATATACCTGTTGAAGTTGGTAGCCAGTAGAGCTATATCTTTTTTGCAGGTGAAAAACTTAAGGTTCTGAGAGAGGAAACAGGATCCATTAGCAGTCCTTTTCCATTTTCTCCCAAACTCCCACAATCCTAGGTATCCACTAGTCTACTTTGTGTTTCTGTGTATTTGTCAGTTCTGAATATTGCATATGCATGCAGTTATAAAATATGTGGCCTTTGTGTCTCATTTCTTTTATTAAAAAAAAATTTTTTTCTAGGAAGCACAGCCTCTGGCCAAGACCAGAGACAGGCATTTCCTTTGTCTAATTTCTTACATAGTGTTTTTAAGGTTCATCCATGTTGTAGCATGTATTAGCACTTCATTCCTTTTTGTGTTTGAATATTTCATTTTATGGATGTGTTGCATTTTATTTATCCATTCATTAGTTAATGGACATTTGGATTGTTTTCACTTTTTGGCTATTATTAATAATGCTGCTATGAACAATTGTGTACAAGTTTTTGTGTAGATACCTGTTTTCATTTTTCTTGGGTGTATACCTAGAAATGGAATTGCTCAGTCATGTGGTAACGCTGACTCTGTGTTTAATCTTTTGAAGAACTACCAGGGTGTTTCCCAAAGCAGCTGCATCATTTTACCACTGGCAGTGGTGTATGTGTGAGAGTTCTGATTTCTTTACGTCCTCTCCAACGCTTGTTATTTTCTCCTTTTGATTATAGCCTGTCTTTTGATTATAGTATGAATCCATCAGCTGTTTTGTTCTTTTTCCTGATTGTTTTGGTTATTCTGGGTCCCTTGAATTTCCATCTGAATTTTAGAATCTGCAAATTTTTGCACGCGCACACACACACACACGCACACACCAGCTGGGATTTTGATAGGGATTGTGTTGAATCTGTTGAGGAATGTTGCCATCTTAACAATACTGTCTTCAAATCCATAAACAAGGGATGCTTTCCATTTACTTTGGTCCATTTTATTTTTTTCAACAATGTTATGCAGTTTTCAGAGTCTAAGTTTGGTACCTTGTTAAATTTATTCCTGATCAGCACGGGAGTTTTGACCTGCTCCGTTTCCGACCTGGACCGGTTCACCCCTCCTTAGGCAACCTGGTGGTCCCCCGCTCCCGGGAGTTCACCATATTGATGCCGAACTTAGTGCGGACACCCAATCGGCATAGTGCACTACAGCCCAGAACTCCTGGACTCAAAGAGATCCTCCAGCCTCAGCCTCCCGAAGAGCTGGGACTACAGGCACGCGCCACTGCGCCCGGCTAAATTTATTCCTAAATATTTTATTCTTTTTGATACCATTGTAAAAGGAATTGTTTTCTCAAATCCATTTTCAGAATGGTAAACTCTTAATATACTTCTGTTCTTTCATTTAAAACTAACCACTAGTCTAGTGTAAGAGGTAAGTATTGTTTCTTTTTGCAGGTGAGAAAATAGGCTTAAAGAATTTAAATGATTTTGTCCACAAGACAACCAAGTTAGTATCTCTGAGAAGACATCTGGATAAATGAAGAGGCAGTTACACACCTGACTGTAAAACCTTGTGTGCTTTTGTTTTCCAATTGAAACCCAGGATGCAGTGCCAGGAAGGTGGGAGGGGAAGTTAAGGTATCTCAAGTGAATGAGTTATGCCAAAAAGACAGTTGGATCTTGAATAGTGGTAAGAGGGGTGATTCTTTCTGCCTCATCTCTTAAGCCTTCTGGAGGTATTTGGAGGCAGTTTGATTTAGACATTCAAGACCCTGGTCCTGGATTTGAGCTCTGGCTTCACTATTTAACTTGCTGACTCAGCAAGTTACTTTGATTCGCTAGCTTTCATTTCTTCTCCTGCTTCTGTAGAGCAATTGTAAAGCCCTCCCTATGTTGTAGGGTTTTTGTTTTTTTAAAAAAATTAAATCAAATACTGTACATGTTTGTAAAGCTCAGAGCCCAGGGCCTAGCACGTGGTAAATTGTCAGTTAAATGTTAACTGCAATTGTTCTTTTGCTCAGAGCTTTATTCTTACTCCATGTTTATTTTTCTCTTTTCAGTACAAGTTCAGGGACCTAACTGTGGAAGAACTAAAGAATGTAAATATGTTTTTCCCGCATTTCAGATATTCCATGGACACCTATGGTAAGAATCATATTTTCTAGTTTAAATGCTGCATTATTGAAACTACTAATTTTTGGCCCTAAAGAGCTGCAAAATTGTAATTTCTCATTTTTATCTTCTGATTTTCAGCTATACTTTGTGACCTGCAATTTCTGAGAAAGCTTAAATTAATACAATATATCTTGTATTAGTTTTCTATTACTGCTGTAACAAACTACCACAAACTTAGTGGCTTTAAAAAACACATTAACTATGTTACAATCCTGTAGGCAAGAAGTCCAACACAAATTTCTGTAGCTTAGAAGCTGAACTGGAGTTTGACTTGGCTAAAATCTAGGTGTCAGCTGCCTTTGTCTCTGGAGGCTCCGAGGGATAATCTGTTTCCTTGAGTTTCAGTTTCTAGAGGTCACCCACATTCCTAGGCTCTTGGTCTCCTTTCTCCATCTTCAAAGCCAGCAGTGTTGGATGTCTCTAGCCATTCTTCTATAGGCAAATTGCCCTCTGATCACAGCTGGGAAAGATTGTCTGCTTTTAAGTACCAATGTGATTAGATTAGATGCATCCCAGTAATACAGGGTAATCTCTTCATCTCAGACTCCTTAATTTTTTTTAAAGGCTAGTCAAGTGATCAGAATCTTTAATTATGTCTCAGAAGTCCCTTTGCCAAGTAAGGTGGCATGTCATGGGTTCCAAGGGTTGGATATGGACATCTTTGGAGGACCTTTATTCTGCCTATCATATATATGGTTGATTCTAAATTATTAACAAAGTTTTAGTTATCCTGTTCAATTAATAGTAAGAATCTGGTTATCTAAGGAAGCTTTTACTTTATTATCTTTCTTTTTTTTTTTTTTTTTTTGAGATGGAGTCTTTCTCTGTCACCCAGGCTAGAGTGCAGTGGCATGATCTCGGCTCACTACTAAAAATACAAAAATTAGCCGAGTGTGGTAGCAGGCGCCTGTAATCTCAGCTGCTTGAGATGCCACTGCAGCCTCTGCCTCCTGGGTTCAGGTGATTCTCCTGCCTCAGCCTCCCGAGTAGCTTAGATTACAGGCGCCTTTCACCACACCTGGCTAATTTTTGTATTTTTAGTAGAGATGGGGTTTCTCCATCTTGGCCAGGCTAATCTTGAACTCCTGACCTTGTGATCTACCTTCCTTGGCCTCCCAAAGTGCTGGGATTACAGGCGTGAGCCACTGCACCTGGCCCATAGTACTTATTAAGAGTTTTCTCATTCTCTCATTTGATCCTTATGAGAACTGTGTAAAGTAGTCGTATTATCTTTATTTTATAGATGATGAAACTGAAGATCAAAGATGATTAAAGTCACCAAAAGTCACATTTGTCTAAGCAGGGAAGGTGGTCCCAGAACTTAGGGTTTCAGTATCAAAGTCCTGTATTCTTTCAGCTACCTCACTGCTTTCTAAGTAAACAACATCTAGTCATTTCCTCTTGTTGACAGATTTACCAATTCCTAGATTATGTTTAGACATTGTGTGTGTATTTGTGTGTGTACTTATGAGCAAAACATGTGCATACTTACATGCTTTACTACAGTTCTTTCTATTTCTGATTGCACATTTTGGGGCTTTTTTCTTCCAGTTTTTAAAGATAGTTCCCAGAAAGACCTGCTGAATTTTACCGGCACTATTCCTGTGATGTATCAGGGTAAGTGTGGAAGTTGAGAAAATATGGAAGTTTTCTAAAAGAGGAGTTCATTTGATAACTGACATTTGTTTATGCCATAACATTCTCAAAGTATTCTTAGAGATACATGACCTATGTAGAACCTTACTGGATCTGTTCCAGTCAAGGAAGGCCTATATTCATGTCAGCCAGTTAAGTTCAGTTCAACAGTTACTTATTGTCAACTGTGTGCCCCCTACTCTGGTAGGTTCCAGGGTACAAAGGAAAGCAAAACGTACATAGGCCTGCCCTTGGGGAGATTCATCTCTGTTTTCCATAGCAAAGTGTAGGGGTCCCACCTTTTTCTTCATTATTTCTATATTTTCTTCCCCTTCTTTCCTCTCTGTGTGATACAGCATTATCTCCACTCCATAGGTGAAACTGAATCTTAGCCTTGTCTGATTTACCTAAGATCATATAGCTAAACTCAAACTCCAATAGGAAAATTTTACAACACAGAGGCCATTAAAGCTCAAAGAAAGGAACACATTTTAGAGTGACCTAATAGTTTAAAATAGCTAAGTGTTTGCCCAAAAATAAAGGAAAAAAAAATCACTGACTTTTCTTATTCTTAACTCTTCCCATTTATCCAGACCTACTTCTGTGTTCAACAAGGAGTAACCTTTCAGATAAGAATTGCAAGAGGTTGCTTATATAGTATGATTTTAAGAATACCAATGAATCTTTGGTTCCAAATATTTCTCTGAAATGGTGCCTGAAATTTCACCATTAGAAATTCACTGTTCTTGCTGGATGTGGTGGCTCATGCCTGTAATCCCAGCACTTTAGGAGGCCAAGATGAGCGGATCACTTGAGGTCAGAAGTTCGAGACCAGCCTGGCCAACATGGTGAAACCCCATCTCTACTAAAAATACAAAAATTAACCAGGCCTGATGGCATGTGCCTGTAATCCCAGCTGCTCAGAAGGCTGAGGCAGGAAAATCTCTTGAACCCGGAAAGCAGAGGTCGCAGTAAGCTGACATCATGCTACTGTACTCCAGCCTGGGTGACAGAGTGAGCCTCAGTCTCAAAAATAAAAAAAAAAGTTCACTGTTCTTTTGAAATACAAATAATCCTAGGAAGAATAACATCCAAAATCACTAATATACAGTGATGTGCTTATAGGGCATTTGCTTATTTGGTATTTGTTGAATAGTTGAGTTAGTTTGATTATTGACTGAAGGGCTTAGGAATAACTGGCTTACTGGGGCATGTGAGAAGATACACTGAAAAGAGGGCTGAGAAAGATCTGGAAGCCAAATAGGGAGAGAACAGCGTAACTTGCTATCTCTTAAAGAATTCAGCATTGTACAATGAGAGTACATTGCCCAAAAAACACTAGGAAGCTGCATTTGGGAGAACTTCTTTCACAGTATGTGCTTCTTTATGATAGCTCTTGGATTATCACAAACCCTCTTAATTCCCCCATTCTTCGCCCCCAGCAATGACTTGCTGCTAGAGATGCACTCATGCTTTGTTCTGCTTCTGTGTATGTCCCACCATGATACCTCCTTTTGCACTAGCAGGCACTCAGGAAATGTGTAGTAATTCATTTTGTTTTTATGCATAGGAGAATGGATGGGTATGAAAGCAGCTAGCCATGGGCTCCATGCAGAGATTGCAGAGTGAGGTAGGCAGAACAGGCATAGAGTTGATTTTTCTCTTCTTTCCTTGCTCTTCCCTGCCAAGTTTTCAGACGTTCCTGGCTGTTCCTGGCTGCGTAGAGAATTTTACTCAGACCTGTTCCCCTTAAGTTGTATTCTGAATTTATCTTGGTTAGATGTTGAAAAGAAAGGTAAGAGAAGGGTATTAGGGAAAGGAGGAAAGGAGAGGAAGAGGGAAGGAAACTGATTAAGGTGATTCATTCTGAGACATAAAGGCCAATTCTTACCCAGCCCAGTGTTTTGAAGGGTAGTTGCATATTAACAGAGGAAGTTGTGAATTTAAATGAATTATTGCTTAGTATCATTTCAGTTTCTAATAGAGTAGGGAGGTAACATGAGGGCAGAAAGGTTATCTTAATACCATTGGTAAAATCCCACCCAATGTCAGTAAGCCTGTCCTGTAGTCATTGAGTTATGTCATTGATTCTTAAGATGGGGTCTTCCTTAGGTGCCCCTCCCCAACTTTTTTTCCTGCATTACACTTTTCTTTTCCTTTGCTTTGGAATTATATCAACTTAATGTGAATGCACACTAGTTATTTCCTACTGATCAGAAGGTCGAAATGTATATTATCTTTCTCATCTATAAACTGGGCCAATACTAGAGCCCACCTCAGTAAGGCTTAAATGAGTTACAGTAAGTAAAGCTCTTGGCATAGTGCCTGGCATATAGTAGATACTCAATAAATGTGGCCATTATTATTTGTCTGCCTTTATTACTCTCTTTTAGTTAACTAGTTTTATTAGTGTAATGATTATACATGCTTATGCTGAAAAAGCATTTAAACATTTGGGAAGGGAATGAGGTTAAGCCTATATCTAACCTCCCATCCACATGAAACTTCTGTTAATATTACCTTATGTATACCTGTAGAAATTTTTGGTGTTACTTCTTATTCAGCCAACATTGTGTTAAGTCATAATTATACTTCATACAGTCATTTTTTTAGAGATGTATATAATCTTTTTTTTTCTTTTAAGTGAGAGAGCGTTGCTCTGTTGCCTAGGTTAGAGTACAGTGATGTGATCATAGCTAATTGTAACCTCAAATTCCTGGGCTCAGGTATTCTTCTGGCCTCAGCCTCCTGAGTAGCTAGTACTACAGATGTGCGCTACCACACCAGGGTCTTTATATGTTGTCCAGGCTGGTCTTGTACTCCTGGACTCAAGCTATCCTCCCATTTTGGCATCCCAATGTATCATCTTAAGATCACACCTATCTAAACTTTGTTTACATCCAAAGTTAAGTTATGTTCTTATAATTCCTTTATATTCAAGGACTTTGTATTAGGAGTTCAGACTCTTCAGTGCTGAATTACTAAAAGCTAGATGTGTAGGGTAGGAGTCAAAGTATTTGCTGATGGGAAAGGGAGAAGGAAGAAGAGACTAGCGAACACCAGTGGTGAAGTCTTACCAGTTAGACACAGGAATCTGAGTCACCAGGTGCTTTGCCAGTCATGGGCCATTAAAATGCATGACTACTGCTGGGGAGAGGCATTGGAGGCAGCAGATTCTTGATCAACCAGGGGAATACCTTCAGTAGACTTTTTTTTTTTTGAGAGAGCACCTTACTCTGTCACTCTGGCTGGAGTGCAATGACACAATCTCAGCTCACTGCAACCTCCACCTTCTGGGTTCAAGTGATTCTCGTGCCTCAGCCTCCTACCCAAGTACCTGGGATTACAGGTGCTCGCCACCACGCCTGGCTAATTTTTTGTTTTTTAGTAGAGACGGGGTTTCACCATGTTGGTCAGGCTGGTCTTGAACTCCTGACCTCAAGTGATCCGCCTGCCTTGGCCTCCCAAAATGCTGAGATTTACAGGGGTGAGCCACTACACGCTACCTTCAGTAGACATATCCTTCCTTTTCTTTAATGTATAGTGATTAATGCAGGAAGTGGCTCCATCAGGATTTGGGCTGGCACTCCAATTATATTAGTAAAAGTTTTTAAAAATTTTGATTTTTCTTTTTTTTTAATAGAGACAGGGTGGATGATTTGGCCATTGTTTTAATTAAACTTACTTAAGTGTTATACCAGTGCTCTAATAGGAACATATTTCCAGTGTGAGTATGGATGAAATGTGGGAAATAGGCCTTACTTTACATTAATCCTTTATATGTAAACCTGACTAGACTATTCATTTTTTTTTTCTTTCTTTTTTCTTAGAGACAGGGTCTCACTCTGTTACCCAGGCAGGAGTGCAGTGGTACAATCATGGCTCACTGCAAACTTGACCTCCTGGGCTCAAGTCATCTGCCCACCTCAGCCTCCCCAGTAGCTGGGATTATAGATGTGTGCCACCATACCCAGCTAATTTTAAAATTTTTTATAGAGCAGGGTTTCTCCATGTTGCCCAGGCTGGTCTCAAACTCCTAGACTTACGTGATTTGCTCATCTCAGCTCCCCAAAGTGCTGGGATTACAGGCTTTAGCCACCTCACCCAGCCTAGTCATTTCTTAAAATGCCACCTAGCAGCCAGGTGCAGTGGCTCACGCCTGTAATCTTTGGGAGACCAAGGCAGGCGGATCACGAGGTTAGGAGATTGAGACCATCCTGGCCAACATGGTGAAACCCCATCTCTACTAAAAATACAAAAACTAGCCAGATTTGGTGGCGTGTGCCTGTAATCCCACCTACTCAGGAGGCTGAGGCACGAGAATCGCTTGAACCCAGGAGGCGGAGGTTGCAGTTGGCCAAGATCGTGCCACTGCACTCCAACCTGGCGACAGAGTGAGACTCCGTCTCAAAAAAAAAAATGCTACCTAGCTATATCATAAACATAATGTGTGTGCTTCATTATCATTTGAAGATATGTTTCTTTTGTTTTAAATAGGTAATACATATAACATACCAATTCGTTTCTGGATTTTGGATTCTCACCCTTTTGCTCCCCCTATTTGCTTCCTGAAGCCAACTGCAAATATGGGAATCTCAGTCGGAAAACACGTGGATGCTCAAGGCAGAATATATTTGCCCTATCTCCAAAACTGGAGCCATGTAAGATCAGTTTGGATTTTCTTCAGAAAGCTTTTTTTTGGAATATTTATCATTGATTCTGCTGGTACAAATAAGTATGATGTGCATTTTCTTTCAGTGATATTCTTCATGTGGTCTTTGGAAGTAATTTGAAATTGAGCTCTCTAGGGTTACCCAAGTGCCAGAACCCTGATGAAAACTGCCTATACGAAGCTGTTCCCTCCAGGTTTTGAAGCCAACTGTTGTTTGCTCTCTGTCTTTTAATAGTCGTTTCCCACTTGAGAAAGTACAGGAAGAGCTACTAGCAAGTGATTGGGGCATTATTTCCAAGTCCCTTCCTATAAAAGATTTTTATGTAATATATATATTTATTTGTAGTTTTGCCTATTTTTGACTTTCATATAAGTTGAATCATACTGCATGAAATTTTTATGACATGCTTTCTTTTTTGTTCTTTGGTTTTTTTCTAAGACAGAGTCTTGCTCTGTTGCCAGGCTGGAGAGCAGTGGTGTGATCTTAGCTCACTGCAACCTCCACCTCCCAGGTTCAGGTGATTCTCCTGCCTCGGCCTCCCGAGTAGCTGGGATTATAGGTGTGTGTCACCACACCCAGCTAATTTTTTGTATTTTTAGTAGAGACGGGGTTTCACCATGTTAGCCAGGCTGGTCTCAAACTCCTGACCTCAGGTGATCCACCTGCCTCAACCTCCCAAAGTTCTGGGATTACAGGTGTGAGCCACCGTGCCCTGATGACATGCTTTGTTTTAATCAATATGAAGTTTTAAAAATTCATCCACGTTGATCTATATAACTAGTATTTGTTTTATATCCTCATGTTATATAATTTTGTATTCTGCATTTTTCATTGACCATTATATTGAGCATTTCTCCATGTTAAACTGTTTTCAAAATATGTGGTTTTTTTAATGGTTGCCTGATGATCCAGCATAAGGATATTACTTACTGTATTTACAAATCACCCTATTATAAGATATTTCATGATGAACATCTTCAAGCGAAAATGTTTATATATATCTAACGTATCTTTGATAGTTTCCTAATGATAAGTCTCTTAGAATAGAATTATTGGATCAAAGGTTTTCAGTATTTTTAAGATTTTCTTATATATTACCAAATTGGCCTCCAAAAAGGTAGACAAAATGATACATTTCTATAATCAGTAGAAATCAGTGTAGGATAGTACCTATTTTACAGTACCTTTTGTCTAATAGAAGTTATTATCCTTAAAACAAACCTTTGCTTATCTCTATACATTGATTTAGACAGATGTATAGTATTCTCTCATTTTTGTAAATAATTAAAAATTTTATAAAAGGATAATTTATAATATGTTTATATGTACCCAGAAAGCTCATAGGGCTGGAGAACAGGAGTATGCTGGAGTCGAGTGAGGTTGGAGTAAAGAATGCCTTAGGATTATCACTTCTTATTTTATTAGACAGCTCATAAAAAAGTGTGTAATTGTGGATGCCTTTTACTTTGTTTTATGGTTTTCTATATTATTTATATAGAAAGCATTTGAAAAGAAGAAAAAAGAAATAGAAAAACAAAGGACACACTTCAGATTATCAGTAGTAGGAGTTGACATTTTACCTTATGAACATTTATGTTATTTGCATTACCTTATGATTTAAATAAGTTTGCTAGTTAAATGTGATGAATGGGGCATAATAAAAATTTGTCAGTTGGAAGGACAAAAATGGATCGTACTCTTAATTTCCAGTTACTTGGTTAGTTGAGAAATTGAAATCATTTTCATTTACTTATCAATCATGTTTCTTCCTTTTTGAATTGTCTGTTTATCTCCTTCATCCATTGTTACATCCTTCTTTTTTTTTTTTTTTTTTTTTTTTTGAGACGGAGTTTTCGCTCTTGTTACCCAGGCTGGAGTGCAATGGCGCGATCTCGGCTCACCGCAACCTCCGCCTCCTGGGTTCAGGCAATTCTCCTGCCTCAGCCTCCTGAGTAGCTGGGATTACAGGCACGCGCCACCATGCCCAGCTAATTTTTTTGTATTAGTAGAGACGGGGTTTCACAATGTTGACCAGGATGGTCTCGATCTCTTGACCTCGTGATCCACCCGCCTCGGCCTCCCACATCCTTCTTTAAACAAAACAAAACTATCCTCAAGCAGTATTTTGACATCTGTGCCATGTTGCAGGAATTCATGTATCCTGTTTCTTCTCTCTGATTTTCACTGGCTTCTCTTTTTATAATTTTGTTTAGTAAATGGTCAGGGATAGTCTTTTTTTTTTTTTTTTTTTTTTTTTCTGAGACAGTGTCTCGCTCTGTTGCCCAGGCTGGAACGCAGTGGCATGATCTCAGCTCACTGCAACCTCCACCTCCCTAGTTCAAGCAATTCCCCTGACTCAGCCACCTGAGTAGCTGGGATTACAAGTGCATTCCACCACACTCGGCTAATTTTTGTTTTTTTTTAGTAGAGACTAGGTTTCACCATCTTGGCCAGGCTGGTCTTGAACTCCTGATCTCTTGATCCACCTGCTTTGGCCTCCCAGAGTGCTGGGATTACAGGCGTGAGCCACCATGCCCAGCTGGGATAGTCTTATAATCTAGTGAAGGTTGTGCTTAATTTTAGTTTAGACAGTACTGATTTTAATTTACTGTGCTGAGCCTCTTTATTATAAACTAAAACTAGTCTTTTTTTTGAGACAGGGTCATGCTCTGTCACCCACACTGGAGTGCAGAAGAAGCACAGTCATAGCTCACTGCAACCTCAAATTCCTGGGCTCAAGTGATTTTCCCACCTCAGCCTTCTGAGTAGCTGGGACTACAATCATGGTCCACCATGCCCTGCTAATTTTTAAATTTTTTGTACAGACAGGATCTCTCTATGTTGCCCAGGCTGGAATTGAACTCCTGGGATCAAGGCATCCTCCCGCCTCAGCCTGCCAAAGTGATGGGATTAAAGATGTGAGCCTCAGTGCCCAGACTTAAAACTAGTCTTAAAAAGACATTACATTATTTAAATTGCCCTATTTAAAAGTACTGCAGCACCTTTAGATTCCACATGCAGTTGGAATTATAATTATGTAGCATAATTATATAGAACTTTGGAGCTAGAAGGAATCTAGAGGTCATCTAGGCCAGGGATCGCAATTTCCCCAAGATTCAGAGGTCCGTGTTAGGCCTACAGAATTTGTTTGAGCACAGTTGGTTTTGTTTTACCTTGTTTTGTTTTGTTATTAATATGAATTTGGATGCCTGTAGGCATGCTCTTTCCAACTTGCCACAATACCCATCTCTCCCAGTTTTCTTATACTTAGCAGTTTTACATATTTGATGTTATCTGCTTGGTCCCCAAAGGTATTTGAATTCTTTGCCCTAATGCCTTCATCTTTTTACTTTATAAATAGTGAAACATAGACTCTGAAAAAGTAAGCACTTTTTAAGTGAGCATACTACTAAATATTCTAAGAATAATAATAAACATCTGTTTTACACTCACGGTGTTTAGTTTGCATTCATTAGCTCATTTATTGCTCATAACAACCATTTGGAATTTATTATTCACATTGTGTTACTGATCACACTGAAGCTCAGAAAGGCTCATGAATTTCATCAAGATCACTTAACTAGTTACATTGAAAGAAAATAGTACCAGATTAGATAGTATTGTAACAGTGTTAATTTTCTGATTTGATAATAGTTATGTAGGATAATGTCTTTTTCTTTTAGGAAATATACACTAAAGTACTTGGGGTAACAGTACATCATGTTTGCAGTTTACTTGTTCAGTTTGTTTGGAAAAACTAGAGAGAGCTAAACAAGCAAATGTGATAAAATGTTAACATTTGAGTAATCTGGGCGAAGAGTATATGTACTAGTTTTGTAACTTTTCTGTAAGTCTGAAATTATTTCAAAATGAAAAGTTAAAAAAAAAGAGAGACAGTTCCCAAACCTAGGTATTAGGCTATTACGCATATTCATGCTATTTTTCTACTTTTGGGAGATGTTGAATTAGCATTTCTTCTTCCTTTATTTTTCGGTTAAAAGTACTCAATTTTTCAGTGAAAAGCATTACAGCAGTTAAAAGTATTATATAATTTGTATGATGGCTTTCAAAAAATGAGAACATGATTGAATACTTCTTTTTGACTACCTCAATAAGAGTGTGTAGGTTAAAGAAGTTTTTTTGTTTGTTTTGTTTTGAGATGAAGTCTCACTCTGTTGCCCAAGCTGGAGTGTAGTGGTGCAACCATAACTCACTGCATCTCAAATTCCTGGGTCCAAGTGATACTCCTGCCTCAAAAAAGGTAGTATTCTTCTGCAAAATTTTTGTGTAACTTTTCTGTTTTTTGTGTATTCTGCAGCCTAAATCTGTCATTGTTGGATTAATTAAAGAAATGATTGCCAAGTTTCAAGAGGAACTTCCCCTGTATTCTCTATCATCATCTGATGAGGCACGGCAGGTAGACTTGCTAGCCTATATTGCAAAAATCACTGAAGGTTTGTATATTTGTTAGGCAGATTGTCTTGAGAGTTATGAGTTACCGGTTTCTCACTAAAATCCTTTACTTTCAGCCACTTGATTTTTATAAATAAATTTAGGCTGGGCACGGTGGTTCACACCTGTAATCCCAGCACTTGAGGAGGCGGAGATGAGAGGATCACTTGAGGTCAGGACCAGCCTGACCAACATGGTGAAACCTCGTCTCTACTGAAAATACAAAAATTAGCTGGGCGTGGTGGCACACTCCTGTAATCCCAGTTACTTGGGAGACTGAGGCAGGAGAATCACTTTAATCCGGGAGGCATAGGTGGCAGTGAGCCGAGATTGTGCCGTTGCACTCTAGTCTGGGCAACAAGAGTGAGACTCTGTCTCAAAAAAAAAAAAAAAAATGTGTGCGTATGTACATCTGATTCTGAAATAAGAAATTCCTGTGCCTCAGGCCTGGCACGGTGGCAAAGTGCTATAATCCCAGCACTTTGGGAGGCCACGGTAGGCAAATCATCTGAGGTCAGGAGTTCGAGACTGGCTTGGCCAACATGATGAAACTCCGTTTCTACTGAAAATACAAAAATTAGCTGGGCGTGGTGACAGCTGCCTGTAATCCTAGCTACTTGAGAGGCTAAGGTGGGAGAATCACTTGAACCTGGGAGGCAGAGGTTTCAGTGAGCTGAGACTGTGCCACTGCACTCCAGCCTGGGCAATAGAGCAAGTCTCTGTCTCCAAAAAAAAAGAAGAAGAAAAGAAATTCCTGTGTAATACAGGATATTACCATATAGTTCCAATAAATATGGTTTTTTTTTTTTTTTTGAGATGGGGTCTTGCTATGTCACCCAGGCTGGAGTGCAGTGGCACCATCTGGGCTCACTGCAACCTCTGTCTTCCTGGGTTCAAGCCATTCTTCTGCTTCAGCCTCCCATGTAGCAGGGACTACAGATGTGCCTGGCCAATTTTTGTATTTTTAGTAGAGACAGGGTTTCATCATGTTGACCAGACTGGTCTTGAACTCCTGACCTCAGGTGATCCTCCTGCCTTAGCTTCCCAAAGTTGAGGGATTATAGGCATGAACCACTGTTCTCGGCCAGGTTTCTTAAAATGAAAAGAATTAGTCTTAAACAGATAAAGCAGTTCTTGTATTGTTTAATACCACTTGATATGTTTAATGATCCCAAACCCTTTTCACAATATGTATATGTAGCTTGTTGGCTTATTCAGTATACTGGATCAGAATATCTATGATTCTCCATAATTCTCATTAAGGATAAAGGCAAATACCTATGCTTGAAACATTTTGGTAAGGTGTTAGACATATTTTTGTATTGTAGACCAGAGCAATGAGTTGGAATATTTTTCAGAATTATGAAAATGCTACTTTTTTTAGAGTCTTATATGATTTTTTTTAATGTTTAGAAAGATACTTTCTTTTTAGAAGGATAATTTCTATTTAGTCAAATATTTAATAGGAGACATCTGTCTTCCTTGCATTTATTTGTTCGGTAGTATTTTTTGAGAGCCCATTATGGACTAGCACCATATTTTCTCTCTGAGCTATGAAGCCTGCTATATATTTTTTTAAAGATCCTAAAAAGATTTTTGATATTTTTGAATTCTCAGGATCATCTACTTTTCTTCCTAGGTGTTTCAGATATAAATTCAAAGAGCTGGGCAAATCATGAGAATAAAACAGCCAATAAAATTACTGTGATTGGAGGTGGAGAGTTGGGTATTGCCTGCACATTAGCAATTTCAGCAAAGGTATGTAAGCATACTAGTTATAAATACATCTATCATAGTGCCACACTTCTAGGTAGGTTATGAACACATCAAAAAATGCCTCCATTTTGTCATGTGGGAAAACCTTATTTTGCCTTAAAATATATTTAGTAAGTTGTCAAAAAAAAAAAAATAGCTGAAAGTTTTCATCAGTGATGTTGCCTCTTAATTAGTAATTAAGCTTATAAAAAGTGATTTGAACAATGGGCTTATCCTCATCCAAGGGAAGCCTCAACTTGACGTTCATGTGACTTAGTCACAAATTCTTTTGTATTTTCTGAATCATGCTACTTTAGTTAAACTCTTGTTGAATATAATAATTTTAGCTCTTTCTAAAATTTGCTTTTTTTAAATAAAGATTGCCTTTTCTTACATAATTACTTTCTTTTAGGATCATAGTTTCTGAGTTAATATTTTATGCTAGTTTAGGGTTTATTTTTTCTTCAGTCCTTTTTACTAGTCTCTACATAAATTGTTTGCAGAAAGGCTTAAATCCCCTTCCAGAGAGGTTCGAAAGACCTGCCTGCCTCCCTCCAGAGTCCACTATCAGGGTAACAGCATGTCTTCTGTCATTTGAGAGATGTAGCTCTGAATAGAGTAGCTGCCCCTCTCTATGTTTATTTGGTGGCTGGCATTAGTTTTTCTTTTCTATATATACTTGATTGTTTTGCCATCTAAATTCTTCCCTTTCCATTTAAGACTCACATATGTCTTGGAGGTGGGTTCTACTTCAGCAAATAATTAAATTGTATCCATGGAGCTAGAATGTCTTAAAAGCTGGCTGCTCAGAGTTATATATGCTAACTTTTGGCATGCTATAGTTTCATATTTCTTCCATCCTCCATTTGAATACACTATTACATACCTTTTTTTTTGAGGTGGAGTCTCACTTTGACGCCAAAGCTGGAGTGCAGTGGTACAATCTTGGCTCACTGCAGCCTCTGCCTTCTGGGTTCAAGTGATTCTCCTGTCTCAGCCTCCCAAGTAGCTGGGACTACAGGCCCATGCCATGATGCCCAGCTAATTTTTGTATTTTTAGTAGAGACGGGGTTTTGCCATGTTGGCCAGGCTGGTCTCGAGCTCCTGACCTCAAGTGATCCACCTGCCTTGGTCTCCCAAAGTGCTGGGATTACAAGCATGAGCCACCACGCCTGGCTTACTATTACATCTTAATTAGAATTTGGGTGATAGTCAGTCTTTTGTCACTAAATAAATGCTTCTATAAACATTTCAAGTTGCTTATTTTTTCATCTGAATTTTTTTTGGTCATACATTATTTTATTTTTATTTTTACTTTATTATTATTTTTTGAGACAGAGTCTTGCTCTGTCACCCAGGCTAGAGTGCAGTGGCCTGATCTCAGCTCACTGCAACCTCCACCTCCCAGGTTCAAGCAGTTCTCCTGCCTCAGCCTCCTGAGTAGCTGGGGTTCCAGGTGCCCACCACCACACTTCAACTATTTTTTTATGTTTTTAGTAGAGACGGGGTTTCACCATGTTGACCAGGCTCCTCTCAAACCTCATGATCCACCCACCTTGGCCTCCCAAAGTGCTGGGATTACAGGTGTAAACCGCCGCACCCAGCCTTTTTATTTTATTTTTTTCAGACAGCATCATGTTCTGTCGCACAGGCTGGAATGCAGTGGTGCAATCTCGGCTTACTGCACCCTCTGTCTCCCCAGCTCAAGCCATCCTCCCACCTCAGCTTCCCAAGTAGCTGGACCTACAGACGCCTGCAACCATCCCACTAATTCTTATAATTTTTGTAGAGTCAGGGTTTCGCCATGTTTCCCAGGCTGGTCTTGAATTCCTGGGCTCAAGCAGTCCTCCCGCCTCAGCCTCCCAAAGTGCTGGGAGTACAAGCATGCTCCACTGCACCTGGCCTGGTTTGCCTAATTTTAAAAAACAGTACTAGTGAGTCAGAGAGCATGAATGGTTTTTATAGCACTTAATTGCCAGATCACAGAACTAATTTATGCTGCTAATAACATGCACATCAACCTGATTTTTGACATCCCTAACAGTACTGAGTTTTATTTATTTTATTTGTAATTATTTGTCTTTTTTTTTTTTGGTAAGCACAGGAAGGCATCTGAAAGTTATGGTTTTTCGTTTTTGTTTTTGAGACAGGCTTTCTCTCTGTCGCCCAGGTTGGAGTACTGGTGCAATCATGGTTCACTGCAGACTCTACCTCCTGGGCTTAAGAGATCGTCCCACCTCAGCCTCCTGAGTAGCTGAGACCACAGGGGTGTGCCACTACACCTAGCTAATTTTTTATTTTTTTGTAGAGATGAGTCTCCCTATGTTGTCTAGATTGGTCTTGAACTCCTGGTTCGGACTGTCTTCCTGCCCTGGCCTCCCAAAGTGCTGGGATTACAGGCATGAGTCACTGCTCCTGGCCATGTTTGTAAACTGTTAGAATATTCTCACTGTCATTATTTGTCTGTGAACTGTCTGGGTAGAAAATTTGCCATTTTTTGGCTGGACCTGGTTGTTTACACCTGTACTCCTAGCACTTTGGGAGGCCAAGGCAGGAGAATTGTTTGAGCCCAGGAGTTTGAGGCCAGCCTGAACAACACGATGAGATCCCCATTTCTACAATTTTTTTGTGGGGGAGATGGAGTCTCGCTCTGTCTTCCAGGCTGGAGTGCAGTGGCACTATCTCAGCTCACTGCAACCTTTGCCCCCTGGGTTCAAGCGATTCTCCTGCCTCAGCCTCTCAAGTAGCTGGGATTACAGGTGCATGCCACCACACCCAGCTAATTTTTGTATTTTTAGTAGAGTTGGGGTTTTGCCATGTTGATCAGGCTGGTCTTGAACTCCTGACCTCAGGTGATCCTCCCGCCTTGGCCTCCCAAAGTGCTGGGATTACAGGCCTGAACCACCATGCCTGGCCTCAAAATCTGCATTTTTATAAAGTCCCTGGTGATCTATATGCTTCACTGATTGAATACATGGTGACATAGTAAAGCTTTTTCAATCTTTGCTATAAACCACTATATTATATTGTCTCAATGTTGCTGGTGAACATTTTGTTATTTCTAGTCTTATGAATATCCTTATATATATTGTGTTGTTTTACACGTACTGATAAGTTTGTAGGATGATTTCTAAATGAATTGATGGATTCAAGGAGTTAATGTTTTAAATTTTTGATAGAAAATTGTCAAATTATCTTTTATTAATTATACCGGTTTATTCTCATACCTATAATATGTAAGAATACTTATTTTCCCACAACTACTGCTAAACTTTTGGATTTTTTTTGTGTCTTTTAAATGAAAATGGTAACTCATAGTTTTCTTTGCATTTTTCTTATGTGTATGATTAGCAATAAAATAATAACTATGTTTTAGAGGGGATTACTATATGCCATCCGGGTGTCACATAATTAATCCTTACAACCACATAAAGTAAGGCCGAATTCAGCCACTTTCCCATGTTACATAGCTAATACATTGTGTAGCAGGGTTGTTTTCTTTCTTCTTTTTTTTTTTTTTTTTGAGAGTCTCACTCTGTCACCCAGGCTGGAGTGCAGTGGTGTGATCTCGGCTCATTGCCTCCTCTGCCTCCCGGGTTCAAGCGATTCTGCTTCAGCTTCCCAAGTAGCTGAGATTACAGGCATCCACCACCACGCCCGGCTAATTTTTGTATTTTTAATAGAGATGGGATTTCACCATGTTGGCCAGGTTGGCCTCGAACTCCTGACCTCAGATGATCCGCCCACCTCCGCCTCCCAAAGTGTTGGGATTACAGGCGTGAGCCACCATGCCAGGCCTTCTATGTGTGTGTGGGGGGGAGCGGTTTGCCATGTTGCCCAGGCTAGTCTGAAACTCCTGGGCTCAAGCCTGTGTCCACCTTGTCCTTCTAAAGTGCTGGGATTACAGGTGTAAACCACCGTGCCCGGCCAGGGTTGTTTTCTTAACCATCACACTTTCTGCCTGATAGTCTGGTGGATCTTTGGGTACTTTTGCCTGTGAATCCTAAAATAGGAGAGATCATGAAGTCTCCTACTACTTTGGAGAAAGATCTTCCACAAAAGTAAACTGATTTTTAGAGGTTTCCATACTGTTATTTACAGTCAGCCCACTGTGCCACCCAATTTACAGGCACACGGAGTATTTTCCATGAGGTCTTTGGAGAGGGTACCACATAACAGGATTTGATTTTAGATTTTAAAGCTATTACACTTTTTTAAAAAGAAAAAGCTGGCATTATTTTTTAACTTTTCTGCTAGAAATAAGACATCCAAATAGACCCAAAAGTCACTGTGAGCTCTGTCAGAATGAAAATGATAATATCAAAATGAAAACATAAATCAAGAGCAATAACAGAAGTATTGAGTGTACCAAGTCATTTTTATTAACTCATACCATTAAAAGAACGCTGCAGGGGCTGGGCATGGTGGCTCATGCCTGTAATACCAGCACTTTGGGAGGACAAGGTGGGCAGATCACTTGAGGTCAGGAGTTCGAGACCATCCTGGCCAGCATGGTGAAACCCCATCTCTACCAAAAATATAAAAAAAAATTAGTTGGGTGTGGTGGTGTGTGCCTGTAATTCCAGCTACTCAGGAGGCTAAGGCAGGAGAATCGCTTGAATCTGGAAGGTGGAGGTTGTGGTGAGCTGAGATAATGCCATGGCACTTCAGCCTGGGTGACAGAGCAAGACTCCTTAAAAAAAAAAAATCCTGCAGTGCCAGGCGCAGTGGCTCACACCTGTAATCCCCGCACTTTGGGAGACCAAGGCGGGCATGTCAACTGAGCTCAGGAGTTCGTGATCGGTCTGGCCAACATGGTGACACCCCATCTCTACTAAAAATACAAAATTAGCTGGGCATGGTGGCACATGCCTGTAATCCCAGCTACTTGGGAGGCTGAGGCAAGAGAATCGCTTGAACCCGGGAGGCAGAGTTGCAGTGAGCCGAGATTGTGCCATTGCACTCCAGCCAGGGCAACAAGAATGAAACTCCGTCTCAAAAGAAACCTGCCATCTGTGACTTCTGAGTTAAGCCCTGTTACAGCTTTTAGTAGTCAGACCTAAAAGATTACATTATTGAAGTTCATAGTTTCTTTTTTTTTTGTTTTTGAGACAGAGTCTAGCTCTGTTGCCCAGGCTGGAGTGCAGTGGGACAATCTTGGCTCACTGCAATCTCTGCCTCCTGAATTCAAGTGATCCTCCTGCCTCAGCCTCCCGAGTAGCTGGGATTACAAGCATGTGCCACCATGCCCGGCTAGTTTTTGTTTTGTTTTGTTTTGTTTTGTTTTGTTTGAGACAGAGTCTTGCTCTGTCGCCAGGCTGGAGTACAGTGGCACCATCTCGGCTTACTGCAACCTCCGCCTCCCAGGTTCAAGCGATTCTCCTGCCTTAGCCTCCTGAGTAGCTGGGACTACAGGCACGTGCCACCACACCCGCTAATTTTTGCATTTTTAGTAGAGACGGGGTTTCACCATTTTGGCCCAGATGGTCTCGATCTCTTGACCTCATGATCTGCCCGCCTCAGCCTCCCAAAGTGCTGGGATTACAGGCGTGAGCCACTGCGCCCAGCCTAGTTTTTGTATTTTTAGTAGTTACAGGGTTTCTTCGTGTTGGCCAGGCTGGTCTCGCACTGCTAACTTCAGGTGATCCACCCGCCTTGGCCTCCCAAAGTGCTGGAATTACAGGTGTGGGCCACTAGGCCTGGCCGAAGTTAATTTCTTGCTTGTATGTCACTTTTATTGCTATTGTGTTGCTTATTCTTCTTAAGACAGTGTCTGAGGCCCGTTTATTGTCCTTTCGTTCTCATTGTTGAATGAATTTAAATTGAGTCATTGGCCGTGTTCAGTGTAATGTTGTTCTTTTTCTTATTGTACAGGGCATTGCAGATAGGCTGGTCCTCTTAGACCTCTCAGAAGGGACTAAAGGAGGCATGATGGACCTTGAAATCTTCAACCTTCCTAATGTGGAGATCAGTAAAGGTCTGGTTATTCAGCTTAAAAATGTTTGCCTTATTAGCTCTTATTTTTGACTCCTGGAATGTTAATGCTGAAAAGGACCTTAAAGATCACTAAGTCCAAGTCTCTCATTTTACATATTGGGAAACTAAGATTCAAATAAGTTAAATGACTTACCCAAAGTCATACAGAGATTTTAACTGATTATATTAATAAGAATCAAATGAGAACATAATTCAGATTCATTCAGATTGGTCAGAAGGAGTTATTCTTTGTTTTTGACTTATACCTCATGATAAATTTATCTCTGATTGCTCTTTTCTTAGAATATATTGGTTAAGAGCATTAGTTTTAGAGTTCCACAGGTAGAAGTTTCCATCCGTGCTCTGCATGATAGCTTTGACATTTGTCAGATTATGCACTCTCTCAAACTTCAGTTTTCTCATTTATAAAGTAGAAATAATACCTGCCTCTTGGTTTATAGCAAAGTACTACATCAAAAATAAGAAAAAAAAAGTTAGTGGGTATGGTGACTCATGACTGTAGTACCAGCTACTTGAGAGGCTGAGGCAGAAGGATCACTTGAGTCCAGGAGCCGCAGTGCACTTGGATTGTGACTGTGAATAGCCACTGCACTCCAGCCTAAGCAACATAATATTCAGTTTACATTCATTGCACTAAAAATATATTGTTGAAATAAATTTTAATAATAACAAAAAGAGTTTCTACATCAGTAACATTTGAAATGTTAAATTTTCTATCTCTTTTTTTTTTTTTTTTTTTTTTTTTTGAGACGGAGTTTCTCTCGTTACCCAGGCTGGAGTGCAATGGCGCGATCTCGGCTCACCGCAACCTCCGCCTCCTGGGTTCAGGCAATTCTCCTGCCTCAGCCTCCTGAGTAGCTGGGATTACAGGCACGCGCCACCATGCCCAGCTAATTTTTTGTATTAGTAGAGATGGGGTTTCACCATGTTGACCAGGATGGTCTCGATCTCTTGACCTCGTGATCCACCCGCCTCGGCCTCCCAAAGTGCTGGGATTACAGGCTTGAGCCACCGCGCCCGGCCTTATCTCTTTGTTTTTTGAGTCGGGATTTCACTCTGTCACCCAGGCTGGAGTGCAGTAGCATGATCTCAGCTCATTGGAACCTCCACTTCCCCAGCTCAAGCTGTCCTCCCACCTTACCCTCCCAAGTAGCTGAACTGCAGGCATGTGCCACCACGCCTGGCTAATTTTGTGTTTTTAGTAGAGATGGCATTTTGCCTTATTGCCCAGGGTGGTCTTGAACTCCTGGACTGAAGTGATTTGCCCACCTCAGCCTCCCAAAGTACTAGGATTATAGGCCTGAGCCACCTCACCCTGCCCTAGCTCATTTTTTAATTAAAAAATTTGCATGTGTTTTATGTACATAAAATCTTGGTATAGACATATTTATGTAGGTAAATACCATATTTGGGAATGTGGGGTTGAAAATATTTTACCAAGGATGCATGATCCAAAAAGAAAAAAGGCCACTGAACTAGAATAAACATTTCCCAAAGCCTTTCTTCCAGGTTATAGGTAAGGTCCAATTATAACATACTATAGTTGTTTGGCTTTCCTTTGCCTTTCCTTAGGTCCCCTGTATTCCTTGACAATAGTTTCCAAATAATATATAAAGACATACAGTATCACAAGCCTCAATAAACTAAGGAATGGTAGTCAGAAAAGTTGTACTTATCAGTTGTAAAAGTTAGGTGTAATTTTAATAAGCCTTTGGCTGCCTGTAGGATACAGTGAGTTCATTTTTCTTCTCTGAAAAGAGTACCATAATTGCTTTAAGGATCTTTTTGTAGGTCTATGTAGAAGTATTTGGGGAACTGGATATTTCTCTTGTGCCCATCATTTTCAGGTACTAAAGTTCTTAAGGGATCTCTTAACTTTTCCAGGTCACTTTAGGAGACACTTCAGTAGATGGACTCTAGAGGCTGTGAGGCCACGTAGGACCTGAAGAAACTGTTTCTTCCTGTGTGTCTCAATAGCCATGAGTAACTATTGCTGCAGATAATTGAAAGACTAGAATCCTTGGAATATATGTATAGTGCATGGTGCTTGCTACCAAGTAGGGAGTCAGTAATTATCTGTTGAATGTTGAATGAGTGTGGGGCAACTTTCATTCATGTTCCCTTCATTAATTGTGGTTGGACATTTTTTTTTTTTATATAGACAAGATTTTGCTCTGTGGTCTAAGCTAGAGTTCAGTGGTGCCACCATAGCTCATTGTAACATCAAACACCTGGGTTCAAGTGATCCTCCTACCTCAGCCTCCTAGGTAGCTTTGGGCTGCAGGGATGTGCCACCATGCCTGGCGAATTTATTTTTATTTTTACAGAGACAGGCTCTTGCTATGTTTCCCAGAGTGGTCTTAAACTCCTGGCCTCAAGCAGTCCTCCTGCCTCAGCCTCATGAGTAGCTGAGACTACAGGTGCGTGCCATGATATCCAGCTTGGTTGTACATTTCTGATAGCATTTAATTTAATTACTATTAGATGAAGTAATTTTATTTATTTATTTGTTTGGTTTTTTTAGACAGTGTCTCACTCTGTTGCCCAGGTTGGAGGGCAGTGGAACAATCACAGCTCACCGCAGCCTTGATCTACCAGGCTCAAGCAATTCTCCTATCTCAGCCTCCCAAGTAGTTCGGACCACAGGCATGCGCCACCAACCTGACTAATTTTTTTATTTTTTGTAGAGACAGGGTCTCACTATGTTGTTGAGGCTGGCTTAAACTCCTAGGTTCAAGCCATCCTCCCTCCTGGGCCTCCTAAGGTGCTGGGATTACAGGCATGAGCCACCACACCTATCCTTAGATGAAGAAATTTTAAATGTAATGTTACTGACTTCTCATAAACATACTCTGTGATATGGAGAAGCACATTAGTAATTTGGGAATTAAAGCTCATTTGGAAATTTTAGTAATGCCCCATCTTAACACACATAGCTGATTGCAGCTGACTGATCATTTGGTGTCTTTTTTAATAGCTACTATAACATTTTGGGGAGGGATATGTATATATACATGTGAGCATGCAAATTTACATACAAATACATATATACATAAACAGTTATGCTTGTGTATATACAGACAATCTAGAGAAATACTAAGAAACTGTTAAGAGGTTGGGTGCAGTGGCTCATGCCTATAATCCCAGCACTTCGAGAGGCCATGGCAGGTAGATCACCTGAGGTCAGGAGTTCAGGATCAGCCTGGCCAACATAGTGAAACCCTATCTCTATTAAAACTACAAAAAATTAGCGAGGCATGTAATCCCAACTACTTGGGAGGCTGAGGCAGGAGAATCGCTTGAACCCGGTAGGCGGAGGTTGCAGTGAGCTGAGATCACGCCGTTGCACTCCAACCTGAGCAACAAGAGCAAAAACTCCGTCTCAGAAAAAAAGAAAGAAAGAAAGAAACTGTTAAGAGTAGTTGTTTCAGGAGTCATTTTTAGTAGAGACAGGGTTTCTCCATTTTGGTCAGACTGGTCTTGAACTCCTAACCTCAGATGATCCACCCACCTCGGCCTCCCAAAGTGCTGGGATTATAGGCATCAACCACTGCACCCAGTCCTTTTGTCTTTTTATTGTACTCAAATACACATACACATAACATAAAATTTACCGTTGGTGACTTTAAGTACTCATTCACAATGTTGTGCAACTATCACCACTAATTTCTAGCATTTTCACCACCCCAAAAGGAAGCTCTGTACACATTGAGCAATCAGTCTCCATTTTCTCTTCTCCCAGGTTCTGGCAACTACTAATCTGTCTGTTCTGTGGATTTTCCTTTACTAGCTATGTTATATAAATGGAATCATATAGTATGTGACTTTTATGTCACTTCGCATAATGTTTTCAAGGTACATCCATATTGTGGCATGTGTCAGTAAATCATTCATTTTTGTGGCTAATGTTTCTTCAAATGGATATACCACATTTTATTTATCCATTTATCAGTTAATGGACCTCCAGTTGCACTTTTTCACTGTTGTAACTAGTGCTATATGAACATTCGTGTACAAGTTTTCTTAATACCTCTTTTTGGTTCTTTTGGATATATACCCAAAAGTGAAATTGCTGGGTTATATGGTAATTTGATATTTAACTTAGTAAGGAATTAATTCTATACTTTAGAAGATCTTTATTAACAACACATATAGCTAAGTAACTTTATTTCTATGAACAGGTTCATGCATAATATTCCATCATATGAATGACTGTGTTTTCTTTTCTTCTTCCTCTTCTTTTTTTTGAGACAAAGTCTTGATGTGATGCCCAGACTGGAGTGCCGTGGCACAATCTCAGCCTACTGCAACCTCCACTTCCTGAGTTCAGGTTATTCTCCTGCCTCAGCCTCCCAAGTAACTGGGATTACAGGAGCATGCCACCATGCCCAGCTAATTTTTTTTGTTTGTTTGTTTGAAACGGAATCTCACTCTCTTGCTCAGGCTAGAGTGCAGTGGCGCAGTGTGAGCTCTCTGCAACCTCCACCTCCAGGTTCAAGTGATTCTCTCGCCTCAGCCTCCCAAATAGCTGGAATTACAGGTATGCACCACCATGCCCAACTAATTTTTGTATTTTTAGTAAAGATGGGGTTTCATGTTGGTCAGGCTCTTCTCGAACTCCTGACCTCAGTTTATCTGCCCGCCTCAGCGCCCTAAAGTGCTGGGATTATAGGCAGGACCCACCACACCCAGCCCATTTTATTTTCTTTAACCAGTCTCCTGTGGATAGAAATTTAGGTTGTTGTGGGTGTGTGTGTCTGTCTGTCTGTCTGTATATGTGTATGATCACAAATTCTGTGGAGAACATTGTAGTGCAAAAATACTTGTGTATTTCTCCAAGTATAACTGGTGGGATAAAGTACAATTACTTTATCAAAAGGTATGCAGGTGCAGTGGATTATGCCTGTAATCCCAGCACTTTGGGAGGCCAAGGCATGTGGATTGAGTTCAGGAGTTCGAGACTAGCCCGGCCAACATGGTGAAACCCTGTCTCTACTGAAAATACAAAAATTAGGTGGGGCATGGTGGCTCACGCCTATAATCCCAGCACTTTGGGAGGCCAAGGTGGGTGGATCACCTGAGGTCAGGAGTTCGAGACCAGCCTGGCCAACATGACAAAACTCTGTCTCTACTAAAAATAATAAAAATTAGCTGGGCATGGTGGTGGGCACCTATAATCCCAACGACTTGGGAGGCTGAGGCAGGAGAATTACTTGAACCCTGGAAGTAGAGGTTGCAGTGAGCCAAGATTACACCATTGCACTCCAGCCTGGAAAACAAGAGCAAAACTCCATCTAAAAAAAAATACAAAAATTAGCTGGGTGTGGTGGTTAGCACCTGTAATCCCAGCTACTTGGGAGGCTGAGGCAGGAGAATCACTTGAACCCAGGAGGCAGAGGTTGCAGTGAGCCGAGATCATGCCACTGTACCCCAGCCTGAGTGACAGAGTCACTGTCTCAAAAAAAAAAAAAAGAAAACAAAAAAGGTATTTCTTTTTAAAATTTATAGTTTTTAAGGTCTCCAGATGAATAAAAATAAATAAAAATAAAACTTATAGTATTAAATTGTCCCCAAGGAGGCTGCACCAGTTTATACTCTCACCAACAGTATGTGAGCATTCCTGTTTTTTTCTCTCACGTTCTCTTATCCTACATTAAATATAGCTAATGGATTAACTAGTTAATGATACTATATTGATCAGGTCATTTCCTGGCTGAAGACGTATTATGTTTATCTCTTATTCCTTAATAATAATAGCAAATACATAGACACACACACACACACATATATATATAATATACACACACACATATTTATGTGTGTGTGTGTATGTATTTTTTTTTTAGTAGAGCCGGGTTTCACCATGTTGGCCAGGCTGGTCTTGAATGCCTGACCTCAAGTGATCTGCTCACCTTGGCCTCCCAAAGTGCTGGGATTACAGGCATGAGCCACTGCCTGACCATAGCTACCCTTTTTTTAAAGGGAGTATACGTACTCATATTCTATTACTTCTCTTACTCCAATTTACAGATGAAGCAAGTAAGACTCAGATTTTGAGTTAGGTTACACAATTAGTAAGAGACCGAGTTGGAGTTTCAAATGTACACCTGTTACCAATTTCTTATGATTCATTCCAGAAATAGCCTTTGCATATACAAGTGTAAATGTTTGTGTGTGCAGGTAGGTATGTGTGTATAGAGAAAAATAATTATAAAGCAAAAAATAAGTTGTTAGCATAATGGAACAAAATAAAAGTGCTCAGGAGACAGAGGTTCTTAAGACATGGTTTATGGGTTGATCACTTTTTTTTTCTTGTCACTCTGCTGCCCAGGATGGAGTACAGTGGCATGGTCTTAGCTCACTGCAACCTCTGCCTCCCAGGTTCAAGCGTTGCTTGTGCCCCAGCCTCCCAAGTAGCTGAGATTACAGTTGTACGCCACCACACTCGCTAATTTTTTTTTTTTTGAGACAGTTTCACTCTTGTCGCCCAGGCTGGAGTACAATGGCGCAATCTCGACCCACTGCAACCTCCGCTGCCTAGGTTCAAGTGATTCTCCTGCTTCAGCCTCCTGAGTAACTGGGATTAGGTACCCACCGCCACGCCTGGCTAATTTTTGTATTTTTAGTAGAGATGGGGTTTCACCATGTTGTCTCCAACTCCTGAACTTAGGTTATTCACCTGCCTTAGCCTCCTAAAGTACTGGGATTACAGGTATGAGCCACACCTGCTGGCTTGATCACTTGTGTCAGAATCACCTGAGGTACTTGTTAAAATTATAGATCTCAGCCAGACATGGTGGCTCATGCCTGTAATCCCAATACTTTGGGAGGCCAAGGCGGGCAGATCACATGGTCAGGAGTTCTAGAGCAGTCTGGCCGACATAGTGAAAACGCGCCTGTAATCCCAGCTACTTAGGAGGCTGAGGCTGGAGAATCACGTGAACCCGGGAGGTTGAGGTTGCAATGAGCAGAGATTGCACTCCAGCTCAGGTGACAGTTTGAGACTCCATCTCAAAAAACAAAAAACAAAAAAAATCACTATGGATCTCTAGCTTCTTTCCCAGGCCTACATATTTTGAATTTCTAGAGTCATACCTGGGAATCTACATGTTAGACAGTTATCCCAAGTAGTTCTTATATTCATTAAAAGCAATATTTTTCAAATTGTAAGTTGTGATGCAATAGTAGATTGTGAAATTAGGATAGTGGATTATGAGCAGCATTTTATAAAAGATGAGCTAGACAGATGAGAAAATATCAGAGCATATATGGTAAAGGTGTTTTTCGCAGTGTTTTTGTGATAGTTTACATACATCCCTACATCTATGATGTGTATTGGGTTGTGATATAAAATATTTCTCATAACACAAGTTATGAGCTGGGCACTGTGATATGTGCCTCTACTCCCAGCTACTTCAGAGGCTGAGGCTGGAAGATCGTTTTAAGTCCATTAGTTCAAAACCAGCCTGGGCAGCATAGTGAGATCCTGTCTCTTAAAAATAAGTTTGAAGTTCACTGTATTGAATTTGAGAATCATTGATTTTATCACCAGCTTTCCTCCCTCCCACTTAACTCCAGGTAAATACTCTCTCATTAGCTTTAACTTGTCTGTCTTACTTGCTCTTCGTAGTTCCTTACAGCCTGAGTTACCTTCTCCCTAGGAAACCTTCAAGAGTAACCCTTTTGCCAGATCACTCGTTATTCTTCATGCTCCTGGTGTTGATGTCTGCAATTTGTATTGTATCATTTTTTTTCTCTTACTGTGAAATTTTATCAATAGACCTACCGTTTATTCTGTAGACAATCCTTTCTAAAGATAGTGGTCGGCATAACATACCAAGTTCATGGCCTTAGTTTACCACATATAGTAAATCTTGGAAAGTCTCAGCATTCTTTTTTTTTTACACAGAGTTTTGCTCTGGCACCCAGGCTGTAGTTCTGTGGGACAATCTTGGCTCTCTGCTGACAGGTGATATGCCCACCTCGGCCTCCCAAAGTGCTGGGATTAAGGTGTAAGCCACTGCGCCCAGCCTCAGCATTCTTCGTAGAACTCCAAAACCCAGCTCATTGCCACAGTAATGATTAAAACACGCACCTGAACTGACCAGTGATTTCCTACCTTGTTTAAATATGAATATCCTCATTTAACATTTAAAAAATCTACACATTTCACCATAAAAAAAAAAAATCCCTTCTATACATTGACGAAAACATACCCAAAGCTACTATTCATTCATTCATTGGAGGTTTTCCCCTCCAAAAGAAGATAGGATTTTTTTGTTTTTGTTTTTGTTTTTGAGATGGAGTCTCATTCTGTCACCCAGGCTGTAGTGCAAGTAGCGAGATCTTAGCTCATTGCAACCTCTGCCTCCTGGATTCAAGGGATTTTTCTGCTTCAGCCTACCTAGTAGCTGGGATGCGTCACCATGCCTGACCATTATATTTATTTTTATTTTTATTTTTTGAGACAGTCTCGCTCTGTTGCCTACAGGCATGCATCACCATGCCTGACCATTATATTTATATTTATTTTTATTTTTTGAGAGAGTCTCGCTCTGTTGCCCAGGCTGGAGTATAATAGCATGATCTTGGCTCACTGCCACCACCACCTCCACTTCCCAGGTTCAAGCAATGCAGTTCTCCCACCTCGGCCTCCTGAGTAGCTGGGATTACAGGTGTGCACCACCACACCTGGCTGATTTTTGTATTTAGTAGAGATGGGGTTTTACCATGTTGTCCAGCCTGGTCTCAAACTCCTGGCCTCAAGTGATCCACCTGCCTTGGCCTCCCAAAGTATTGGGATTACAGATGTGAGCCACCATACCAGGCCAAATTTTTGTATTTTTAGTAGAGATGGGGTTTCACCATGTTGACCAGGCTGGTTTGAACTCCTGACCTCAAGTGATTCACCTGCCTTGGCCTCCCAAAGTGCTGGGATTACAGGTGCACCACCACACCCAGCCTTTAGGAAGATTTTTAATAGCTACATCTTAGCACAGTTTTCTAGATTAAGAGTCATTATCATTAGTATGAGAGAATACACATTTCTAAAATTTTAGGTCCTATTAAAAAATAATTTGAAAAGTATATCTGATAATTTTTAGTACTGTTAGAATGGTATAATGATATACCAGGGAAATGAAAATATATGTAGTGTCTTCAGTATATTCAGACTGATAGAGTAGCTTGAATATTTCAGTAGCTCTCCACAGTATTTATATATCATTATTTGATACAGAGTTACCTGGTCTTTCGGGATTTTAAATAAAATAATTCACCAGTGTTTTAAAGTGAGTTCATATTTCATTAATCACAACGTTAGCCTCATAATCTGAGAACAGTAGTATATTAGAGCATGAAGTATTATTTACTGTGTCTTTTGACATAATTTGATAGTCCCTTAGTATAACTGTGACCAGCCTTTGGTTTTTGTATGCTGGGAACACTGTGGACCCCTCAGTGGTGACTGAGCAACCCCAAGCTTCTGGAAAAATTGGCGAAACCCAAGCTATCTGATATAACAAGAAGAAATTTACTGTTGGTTTTTAACCTGTGAATTCTCTTAGGTTTCCCCGAAATGAATTATTTGCTTTTGATATTTGTTACTTACTGTATCGATTATATTTGAGAAAATGAAGAATAATGGGAAAAGCTGAGCTGTAACTTGTACCTTGGCTCTGCTGAAGCTGTAACTTGTAACTTTGGCCCTGCTGAGCTGTTCTTGTAAAAGCAGGAACTCTGTGTAAGAGACAAACCACTTAGCCTGACTGCCGAAGAGAGATGACAGCACGTAATTAGGTTCTCATCGCAGAGAGCCTATAAACGGACATGAAATGGAGAGGCTTATTACCCAGATTCCTTTCCCAGGAAAGGCATATTGTTTATGGCCCTGGAAAGGGAACGCGACCCTTATGGAGAGCCTATAAATGGACACATGAGGAGTGTCTGTCATGAGGAAAAACCTCTGTGGTGGAGATAAGGATGTAAAAGTCTTTCTTCTCCCACTGCTCCTCCAGGCCTGCATGGAGGCCGCCTCCTCTTGAGTTCTGTGGTCAGGCTGGTTGTCTTGTGTCAGACCCTGTTCCCCCTGCTGCTGTGAGCCCAGTGCTTTTCTTGCTAACGATTATAAGTTTATGTTTAACCTCTGTTCTTGCTAAGGTTTATGGTTTCTATGCTGACATTGTGATCTTTGTGTACCAGTTTTGCAAATGTATTCTTTTTGTATGATCATCCCTACAGTGTTGTATAACCTCACTCACCCTCCCCTATGGAAAGAGCCTAATAAAATACTCAGGTTTTTAGGGAAATTTTAGACATCCATGGAGCGGCATTATGTGGTGTCTCCCCTGGCCCCAGCTTTAAGGAAAACTGTTTGTCTTTTTTTCTTTTTCACTGACCACTTGATCACTTTGAGAGATCTTGAATCCACATTGATATGTTGGGAGCTGGTCTTCCAATAGTTGTAGACCTTGGCTTAGCAGGAAGGATATAGTTTTTTCTGGGCTACCTGTAGAATTGGGAAAGAGGTGAGAGGCTTGTGTCCTAGTAACACAGATGCTGAGTTCTTGGCATGGGAGGAAACATACCATTATGCTAATGTGTAAGTGGGACAGCTGATATTTCAACTAGGCAGTCTCATTCTGAAGCTCTCCTGACTAACCCTTGTACTACTATATTGTGTGATCTATAGAATAGGGACAATATTGTGTTCACTTTTGAGTTCTTAAGGCCTAACACATTACTTGTGACATAATAGGACCTTAGTAGGGGTTTGTTGAATTCATTATTCTCAAATGAACTTTTATCCTTGTAATTTATAGCTTTATATAACCATGCTTAAAGTTCTTTCTAATTCTCTTTGTAACTGTATAATCTTCTTTCATTATTAAATCATCAACTTGTAAGGGAAGACTTGAAGAGTCAAAGATTTTCAGTGCCAGGTACAAGGAACTTAGTTGCCTGTGGAGCAATGCTAACCAAACCTGGCTGTGCATCAGAGTCATCTAGGGGTTTGCATTCCTGAAAGCCATTTCCCGTTTCCCCTTACATATTTAAGTAAAATCTTTAGAACATGGGCTAATCTGCATTTTTATTAAGCTTCCCAGGTTATGCTTAGGCACCTACCCTAGCATTTAAGAACTGCTGCAAGGGATTGATAGAAATGGAAGACTCCACTTGGTCAGAGCAGCTTAAAGTTTAGATAAAAAGACACGTGCTGTATGTAAACAATCATTCATGACAAGAGAGTAAGGAGACACTATGTGATTAATGCCAAGAGAGTGGTCCAGACAGTGAGGACTCAAAGTTGGGTGGAAACAGAGATTGCTTTTGGCTTATTAGGATTGAGATAGTTGCTGGTTCTTTTGGGATTGGGGAGATTTGGACTGGCAGAAAGCTGGGGGAAATGTACCAATTGCTATGCGACTAGATCTTGGAGATGGAAAGACAAATAAGACACAAATAATCCCTGTTCTCCCAGAGCTCATAGTATGTTTGACATAGACAGTTAAGCAGATGTTTGTCAAACGTAAGTGCAGTGAGAATTTGAGCAAAAGCCAGTATCAGAAAAATTAGGTAAATAATTCTAGGGAATGAATATAGACCAGTTCATCCTGAATCACAAGTTTTTGTAGGAGAATTTAAAGAAATACTGAGCTGGGTGCTGTGACATACACCTGTAGTCCCTGCTACTTGGCAGGCTGAGGTTGGAGGATTGTTTGAGCCCAGGGATTTCAATCCAGCCAGGGCAACATAGCAAGCCCCACGTCTAAGAGAAAACTTTAAAATAAAAGAAATACTGTTTTTTAAACTCAAAGGAGGCTGGGCACAGTGGCTCATGCCTGTAATCCCTGCACTTTGGGAAATTGAGGCAGGTGGATCACCTGAGGTCAGGAGTTGGAGACCAGCTTGGCCAACGTGGTGAAGCCCTATCTCTACTAAAAATACAAAAATTAATTGGGCATCATGGCAGTCACCTGTAATCTCAGCTATTCGGGAGGCTGAGGCAGGAGAATCGCTTGAACCTGGGAGGCGGAAGTTGCAGTGAGCCAAGATCGCGCCATTGCGCTCCAGCCTGGGCAACAAGAGCAAAACTCTGTCTCAAAAAAATAAATAAATAATAAACTCAAAAGAATTTATTAAAAGGCCGGAGAGCCTGATGGGAAAATCTATTGGAGTAAGAAGCCTTTCTTGTACTTTTGAAATCATATTAGGGGCCCGGTGCAGTGGCTCACGCCTATAATCCCAGCACTTGGGAGGCCGAGGCAGGCAGATCACCTGAGGTCAGCAGTTTGAGACCAGCCTGGCCAACATGGTGAAACCCATCTTTGCTAAAAATACAAAAGTCAGCTGGGTGCAGTGGTGGGTGCCTGTAATTCTGGCAACTATGGAGGCAGGAGAATCGCTTGAACCTTGGAGGCATAGGTTGTAGTGAACCAAGATTGCACACCACTGCACTCCAGCCTGGGCAACAGAGTGAGATCCTGTGTCAAAAAAAAAAAAAAGAAAAGAAAAAAAAGAGAAAGAAAATCATATTAGACAGGCACTACTATGTTTACTCCAAAATCAATCTTGAAGATGAGGGCATTTCTGTCATTGAAAGTAGAGGAAGCTAAAGGAGCAAAGAAAAGAAATAATCATGATAGCCTGGGGCCAGATTGTAGAGTTACAAATTGAACTGTCCACTGATATTTCATAATATGGACAGGCCACCTAACCTCTCCAGGTAATAATTTCCTCATCTTATGACGGTGTAGGACTAAGTTTCTAAATGTAGCATAGTGTTTAATAGCACTTTGAAGTCAGACTGCATGGGCTTAACCTCTGGCTCTACTTATCAGTTCTGTGACTTTGAGCAAGTTGTTTAACTTCTCTGTGCCTCAGATTTCTCATCTGTAAAATACTCGATTGTGTGTTGTTGATTAGATTAAGTAAATAAATATATGCAAAACTGTTAGACACAGATAGAATTGTTAACTATATCCCTTCCAGTTCTAATGTCTTCCAATTCTTGAGGTTTTGACTTATCACCAGGTATCCACTGTGAACCCTACAACATAGGAATTACTTAAGAGGACTCACGAAGAACCATAATTAAAATCTAGGACTTAGTGTTTAAGTCTACCATCACTACAACTGTGTCAGAATAGGAAGTAAAATTGAATAATGCATCTCCCAGTGGACACATTACACAAATGTTTCCTTCTGAAACTTGTTCAGAAAGATGGCCTCACCCGTGTGCAGTGGCTCACCCCTGTAATCCCAGCACTTTGGGAGGCTGAGGCAGGCAGATCACATGAGTTTGGGAGTTCGAGATCAGCTTGACCAACATGGATAAACTTCATCTCTACTAAAAATACAAAATTAGCCGGCCATGGTGGCACATGCCTGTAATCCCAACTACTTGGGAGGCTGAGGCAGGAGAATCACTTGAACCCAGGAGGTGGAGGTTGTGGTGAGCTGAAGTCATACCATTGTACTCCAGCCTGGGCAATAAGAACAAAAAAAAAAAAAAAAAAAAAAAAAAAAGATGGCCTTAAAGGCTTAATTAAGAATATAAACCATGGAATCTACCGTTTCCCTGGGAGGCTAATACTCAAATATTCATTTGTAAATGTTGACTGGACTGATGCCATTCTAATTACTTGATTATGGTTCTATTATTTCTGATGCTGGTAACATCTGGCCATGGTTTGGGCACATGCTTACTGTAAAACACACTGTGCAGTAGAGAGTTATATAGTTGTAATAGCATAACATGTCCTGGAATGTCAAAGGTGCTCTGGAGTCAGAGTGAACTCCATAGACTAGCTTTTCCTAAGTCATAACAGTTGATTACCTGTAGTTCCCATTGAAAGAAGTAGTTACCCAAGGACAGCTGGGCTTCAGTATAAGAAAAGTTAGTTTAAAATGAGCCAAGAGGCAGGTGCGGTAGTCTCAGCTACTCAGGAGGCGTGCAGGCGGAGGCAGGAGGATTACTTGAGCCCAGGAGTTCGAGTCCCACCTGGACAATATAGTGAGACCTTGTCTCTTTAAAAAAAAAAAAAAAAAAAAAGCCAAGTTATTTAATTTAGAGATTTTTGAACCAGTTTTTTTTTTCTTTAGAGCAGAATCCTTAAAAAGTAAAACAGATTTTTAAAAAGCAGCACTACTGTGCTTGGATAGGCCAAAATAAGTGGCCTGGAGCTGTGCTTACCAGCCTTCTTCCCACTTATTTCCACTCCTCCCTGATGGCCTCTGAGTCTTTCAAGGAACTTTAGGGTGCCTAAGCTCACAGTTTAGGAATCAGTGGTGTAATTGATTATAGGTTCATTTTGTCTATAGCATAATATTTATTTTCCCTTAAAAATTGTATAAAAAACACAGTTCTTGTTTGTAAGTTTTAGATCCCATAATTTATTTTTTTAATCACTATTGCTATCTTCTCCCCTTGGGATACACTCTTACTCTTTTTTTTTTTTGAGACAGAGTCTTACTCTGTCTCGAGACTGTGGAGTGCAGTGGCGGGATCTCAGCTCACTGAACCTCTGCCTCCCGGGTTCAACTGAATCTCTGACTTAGCCTCCTGAATAGCTGGGACTACAGTCATGTACCACCATACCCGGCTAATTTTTATATTTTCAGTAGAGATGGGGTTTTGCCATGTTGGCCAGGCTGTTTTTGAAGTCCTGGCCTTAAGTGATCCACCAGACTCAGCCTCCAAAGTGCTGGGACTTTGGAGGCTGAGTCTGGTGGACACCCAGCCAACACTTACTCTTAATCCTCCTTTTGTAGGCAAACCTCAGCATTTTGTATGCTTTTGTGGATATGCAGTTGATTTATGGGGAGGCATGCCTAAAAGCTCTCCATTTGTTGAAAAGAAAAACCTTTTACTCATGAAATAGAACTTGATTAAAGCCTGTATCTTGAGCTCAGGCTGTTTCTTTTCATTCACTAGATTTGTCTGCCTCTGCTCATTCCAAGATGGTGATCTTCACAGTCAACTCTTTGGGTAGTTCTCAGTCCTACCTTGATGTGGTACAGAGCAATGTGGATATGTTCAGAGCCCTTGTCCCAGCTCTGGGACATTATAGTCCACACAGTGTCCTGCTTGTTGCATCTCAGCCAGGTAAAATGCTTTATTTTACATTTACTCGATGGTCCAGTGCGTCAGTAGAATTGCCATTACTGATAAAAACCATAAAACTTTAGGGCAGGGCACAGTGGCTCACACCTGTAATCCCAGCACTTTGGGAGTCTGAGGCGGGCAGATCACCTGAGGTCAGGAGTTCAAGACCATCCTGGCCAACATGGTGAAACCCTGTCTCTACTAAAAATACAAAAGTTAACCAGGGATGATGGTGGGTGCCTGTAGTCCCAGCTACTTAAGAGGCTGAGGCAGGAGAATTGCTTGAACCCGGGAGGCGATGGGGGTTGCAATGAGGCTGAGATGGTGCCACTGCTCTCCAGCCTGGCCGACAGAGTGACACTCTGTCTCAAAAAGAAAATAAAAACTTTAATTATAAAGAGATGGCTACAATATTCAGCAAAATTGCCTGTATAATAAACAGTGTAGTATTTACCAGTTCCTTTTTATGACTAACATCTAGAAGGTTCCAATGTACAGTTTTTTAATGAAATAATGATATTATGTTCTAGGTTCTAAGCTGTGCCTTCCTCAGTGAGAAGATGTTTAAACTCCCAAGAGAAAAATGCAATGACTTATACGCATGATATTTTGTTAATTCCAAAGTGTCATAAAATGTTAGCAAGCCAGAGTGCATTTTTAACATTTTGTATTTTGCAGGTTGTTTTGGAACTGTCATACTCAAAAATAGAAATATTTTCAAAGAGTTAGTTTGTACTGGACTCAAATTGGTGAACAGATTTTTTTAAATGTTCCCAAGGTAGGGGTATTGTATGCATTTCACTTGTTTTTCTGGAGTAATTGTTGAGGGACATTGATCTCTTCAATTCTTGACATCCTTTTGGGATGTTAAGAAAAAAGTAGCTGTATTTTCATTCATAATGCTACACTGAATCATGGTGGCATATGAATCAGTATTTTAATTTAAAGATAGAAATTCAGTTTAAGATGTAGAAGAAAACTTGATCAATAAAAGGAAATTATTATTTTCTGGTTTTCTGTACCCAGTTTTGTTTGTTTGTTTGTTTGTTTTTAAGAGATGGGATTTCTCCATGTTGGTCAGGCTGATCTCGAACTCCTGACCTCAGGTGATCTGCCCATCTCAGCCTCCCAAAGTGCTGGGATTACAGGCATGAGCCACCGCGCCCAGCCAATTCTGTACCCAGTTTTTATCCTCACTTAACTATTCTAGGAATTACCTATTTTCTACCCCTCCCCCTGACAATTTATGTTTAATAATAAAAGTTGGCTGGGTGTGGTGGCTTATGCCTGTAATCCCAGAATTTTAGGAGGCCGAGGCAGGTGGATCACCTAAGGTCAGGAGTTCAATACCAGTCTGGCCAACATGGTGAAAACCCATCTCTACAAAAATGCAAAAAATTAGTTGGGTGTGGTGGTGCACGCCTGTAATCCCGGCTACTAGGAAGACTGAGATAGGAGAATTGCTTGAACCTGGGAGGTGGAGGTTGCAGTAAGCCTAGATGGTGCCACTGCACTCCAGCCTGGGGGACAGAGCAAGACCTGGTCTAAAAAAAAAAACAAAACACACATACGCAGTAAAATTGATCTTGTTGAAACCTTGTTAGTGTTTTTAATGTATATCAAAAATATATTATGCCTCAGTGCATTGAGGATCTAAGAAGAGTATATAGAGGCCCTAAAATACTTATTAAAATAATAAATATTTTGTGAGCTAGGCTAGAAGTAGATATTTTTTAACTTTTACATTTTTACCTTGTATGCAATATTTAGTGGAAATCATGACTTATGTGACATGGAAACTGAGTGCATTTCCTGCAAATCGAGTGATTGGAATTGGATGTAATCTGGATTCACAGAGATTACAGTATATTATTACAAATGTTTTGAAGGCACAGACTTCCGGCAGAGAAGTATGGGTTATTGGCGAGCAAGGAGGAGACAAAGGTAAGAAGTACATTTTTAGGCTGGGTGTAGTGGCTCATGCCTATAATTCTAACACTTTAGGAGGCCAGGGCAGGATTTCTTGAAGCCAGGACTTCAAGACCAGCCTGGGCAACAAAGCAAGACCCCATCTCTACAAAAAGATATAAAAGATTAGCCAGGCATGGTAGTGCATGCCTGTAGTCCTAGCTGCTTGAGAGACTGAGTGGGAAGCTCACTTGAGCTCAGGAGGTCAAGGCTGCAGTGAGCCATGAATTGCACCACTGCATTCAAGCCTGGGTGACAGGGTAAGACCCTGTCACTGAAGAAAGAAGTACATTTTTATTAGTTATAACCAAAATTGCCAGTGGTCATGGCATTCACATATATCTGAGGACTCCAGAATTGTGGCTTAATTGACTTTGTTCCGCATTTGAGTGCCTTCTATATAATAGCCCCTATATTGTGAATAAATTCTTCATATGTGTCATTTTCACTGTAATTACTTTTCTGTAAGTTTGAGGTTAGACAAGACTGCTTAGTAGGATTTTATATTTTTTAATTGAATTTCAGAGTCCAGGATTAATTTAAAAGTTTAATTTTCCAGAAAGAAACATTTAAATAAACCCTAAAGCATATATAGAACTCCTTTACTCTCCCTACCCTTCATCCTTGCTTACCTTTCCCAAGTTCAGACCTTTTCCCTAGATACATGCCTCCTGTCTGCTTCTTTTTTTTTTTTTGAGACGGAGTTTCGCTCTTGTTACCCAGGCTGGAGTGCAATGGCGCGATCTCGGCTCACCGTAACCTCCGCCTCCTGGGTTCAGGCAATTCTCCTGCCTCAGCCTCCTGAGTAGCTGGGATTACAGGCACGCGCCACCATGCCCAGCTAATTTTTTGTATTTTTATTAGAGATGGGGTTTCACCATGTTAACCAGGATGGTCTCGATCTCTTGACCTCATGATCCACCCTCCTCGGCCTCCCAAAGTGCTGGGATTACAGGCGTGAGCCACCGAGCCCAGCCTGCTTCTTTTTAAACAGAATTTTTACTCATTGTTTATCCCTGTGGCTTTTTTTGCCAACCACTTAATCTCTCCCTACTACAAAAGGCATTGAGTTTCCCGTATTGGAAAGCTCCTTTTCCTATTTCAAACGAATGCTTTCCTTATTTGACTTGAAAATCTCTTCCTTTACTCCTTTATTGTTTCTCTCTTGCTATAAAGCCAGGTTGATCAGTGATGAAAGTGCTGTTTACCCTGATTTTTTTCATTTAAGTATATGAGTACAATAAAGATATAGTACTATTTGAGTAAGTGCCAAACTGAGTATTATATACTTACAGTGCTTAGATACTTATGAGTGAGCATTTAACATGGGTTGAAATGACGAGAGAAAATTCTATAAAGGTCATCTGGAGTTTGAACTGGAGTTTGGACGAATAAATAGGATTTTAATAGACAGTGAAGGGCCGGGCACAGTGGCTCATGCCTGTAATCCCAGCAGTTCGGGTGGCCGGGGCAGGCGGATCACGAGGTCAAGAGATCGAGACTATCCTGGCCAACATGGTGAAACCCCGTCTCTACTAAAATATAAAAATTAGCTGGGCAGGGTGGTGCACGCCTGTAGTCCCAGCTACTTGGGAGGCTGAGGCAGGAGAATTGCTTGAACCTAGGAGGCGGAGGTTGCAGTGAGCCGAGATCGCGCCACTGCACTCCAGCCTGGCGCCTGGCGACAGAGCAAGACTCTGTCTCAAAAAAAAAAAAAAAAGATAGTGAAGACTAGGAAAAACATTCCAGGAATGGGAAATCAGAATTAGGTAAAAACACATCGTTAAGTATGGCATGTTCATGGGATAAAAAATGTGCAGAAGGTTTCAACTAGATAAGCCTAACTGAAATTACATTTTGAAGATCTGTGAATATCTGATCGAAGAGTTGGAAAGTGATTTGTGGGAAATTAGTTATTACTTCATCATTTGAAGTACTTATTAACTTCATTCAGCACGTAAGTGCTGCAAGGTAGAGCATGATGTAGAAAATAACCTCTCTGCCTTTGAGGAGGTAATAATTTAATTGGAGAGTTAGAGAAAGACCATGCACATTAAAAAGTTAAATAGATGTCAAACCATATTTCCACAAAGCAAATCACCTTCTCAAAACTATTTCCTTGGAATTTAAAGCTTCATCTATACTTTGATGCCATTAAAATAAAATGTTAACATTGATGATATCCAGGTTAGGGGTAACTTAAAAATTTGTAGTTTTCTTTGTAGTATAAAAAAAAATTATATAATTTTTAAGAAAAGCATTTTAATAAAATATAGTAGTATTTTAAATCTGTAAAAATCTGCACTGGCTACTAGAAAGCTCAGTGCTAGAATGAGTCAGGCTGTAGAATAAACCCTTAAAAAAAACCCAAGAGTTGGCTGGGTGTGGTGGCTTACTCTTGTAATCTCAGCACTTTGGGAAGCCCAGGCGGGCAGATCACGGGGTCAGGAGATCGCGATCATCCTGGCCAACATGGCAAAACCCTGTATTACTAAAATACAAAAAAAAATTAGCCAGACGTGGTGGCGCACGCCTGTAGTCCAAGCTACTGGGGAGGCTGAGGCAGGGGAAACACTTGAACCCTGGAAATGGAGGTTACAATGAGCCGAGATCACGCCACTACACCCCAGCCTGGTGACAGAGCAAGACTCTGTCTCAAAAAAAAAAAAAAAAACAAAAAACCCAACAGTGTTACTGAACAAAAACACTTTTGAGGCTCCAGATGCTCCCTGACACTGATTATACACACTAATCAACAGGACCCTGGAAAAGGATAGCAAACAAGAACTTGGAGTGAATGTATTCAAGTAATGAATGTCTAGGGTTTTGAACAAACCCCAAACCCAATATAGACCATGTTAATCTCTTGCTTGCCTGATCTTCCAGTTAGTTTGCCTCTTCTCCTTTAGTCTACCCTGTAAATGATGTGAAATTAATAATTAGTTGAAACTTACATAGTGTTTACTCTGTGCTCTCACATATTAATTCAATCTTCCTAAAACATGTTGTTCTTTTCAGAAACTTTCAGAGGCTTCCTCTGACCAAACCATTAAATTCCATTGCTTGGCACTCAGGAATCCCCAAAATATAGCCCTAATCTTTCTTCCCAATTATAGTTAGGGAGATAGCCATGTTACTAGAGAGCTGAAAGGGACCATCTATTACATTTTGTTTTAGGAAGCCATTGGATGCAGGCATTGTAAAAGTGACCTGCCAAGAATCCTACAGCTTTTGGGGTCAAAGGACTAGCACCCAGGTCTTGTGCCTCCAAGGCCCACCCCACAGCTTTGCCACAGGCACATTTACCCACTCTGTTTACCTCCCTTATAATCCCTTCGCCTTCTCTGCCATCTTACTCAAATCTCATCTTTCAAGGTCTAAGTCAAGCACCCCTTAAACGATAAAGGTTTTCTCCTGATTACATCACTCCACAGTGATTTCTTCACTCCTTTGAGCTAAAGCTATTTAAACTATATGGTAATAAACTACATATTGTCTCATGATGTTTCTTTTGTTGTACTGTTGCTTGTTCTTAACTAATTCAATTTTTGTGTGGGATCTTCTCCTTATTTAAAGTATAAATTATTAAGTTCTTTTAGTTGAAAAAGTAGGACATTCACACTGGAAAAATAAGTACAAAAAGATATGCAGTGAAAAGTCTCCCTTAGATGCCAGACATTCAATCCTTCATGATAGGGACAATCACAGTTTCCAGTCTCCTTTATAATCTTCTAGAAATATTCTGTGTAAGCACACATATGAAATAGACATCATATCATATATCATTTTCCACCTTGCCCTTTTACTTACCATTATGATTGTTGAATGACTGCACATTAACATAGAGTTCATTCATTCTTTTTAACTACTGGATATGCCGTAATATATTTAACCATACTTTCTAGTAAGTTACAGGTTTTGAGGAATAGTTGATATATCATAAATATTGAATGAGTAAGAATGTTTGAAATATGGCTGTATTAATTTCTCAAGTCTCATAAAGAGAAAATATAGGCTGATGTGACATGATAAATATACTGCTTGCCCTAACCTAGTATATCTGGGTGAAGGAAGAAAACAATCTAATAGAAGTTAATTGTGAGCTCTTCAAACAGGAACAATTTAAAACCTACCAAAAAGCAGTTTGTGTTTGATTAAATGACCTATCATCCCAAATGTAGGAATTTGTTTTCAGAAACATTTATTGATCACCTGCTTTGCTCAATAAACACTGTGTTGACTGCTGTTAGAACATACAGATATGTAGGAACCTGACCCTGTCTTTAGGAAACTTTGAATCTAATACTGGAAACGACTGGAAGGCTGTACTGACATACTCTGAAAGAAGTCCAAGGGATGTAGGATAAAAGCACAGGGAAGAGATATGATAATTCTGTCTTGAGGCCTCAGATTGGAACTAGAAATAGAGAGATGTAGGTTCATGCAAATTGAGATCGCATAAAGTATTATGTAATATTTGACACACATGAAAACATAACACTTGTGAATCCATACTCAATCAAGAACATTACCAATACTGACGTTAACTAGGTACTTCTCCCCAGTCCATCTCCCTGTCTACTATCTAGAGGTTTTGTCTGATCACTTTTTATTCAGTCTTGTACTCTTTTTGAAGAGCTAGTTATATCCACAGATAGGTTTATATACCTTGGCCCTGGTGTCAGAAATGGATTAGAAGCTCCCTCTGCTGGTTTCATGTGTAAATACCAACTGGTTAGACTTTTGCATAAGTGATTCCATCACAGTAAATTGCTGTTATAGTTTTTTATTGTGCCTACTATGTGTATTAAATGCTTTGCATACTTCATTCATTCATTCATTCATTCATTTTGAGTCGGCGTTTCACTCTTGTTGCCCAGGCTGGAGTGCAATGGCACGATCTCAGCTCACTGCAACCTCCGCCTCCTGGGTTCAAGCGATTCTCCTGCCTCAGCCTCCCGAGTAGCTGGGATTATAGGCATGTGCCACCATGCCCGGCTAATTTTGTATTTTTAAAAATAGAGACGAGGTTTCTCCATGTTGGTCAGGCTGGTCTCAAACTCCCAACTTCAGGTGATCTGCCCGCCTCAGCCTCCCAAAGTGCTAGAATTACAGGCTTGAGGCACCGCACCCGGCCAATCTCATTTAAATTTTATAAACACTCTGTGAAGGAGGTGGTGGTTTTCCAGATTTATACATGAGGAAACTTAAGGCTCAGTAAGATAAGTAATTTGCCCAAGGTTACATATCTGCGAAGGGGAGAACTGAGATTTGAATCCTGATCTGACTATGAGGCTGTGGTCTTCCTTGCTGTCACTTAGATAATTTATCTAGAGCATTTAGTACAGTATCTGGCACAGAGCAAACACTCAGGAAATGGCAGCTGTTATTACAGTGATTGGCAAGATGGTGATGAATAGAAAATTGGCAAAAAGACATGTAAAAGTACTCTTTGAAGTAAAGCAACATTAGGATTTGGAAACAGATATAAGAGTAGCAGTTGTGTAAATAAAATGTCCTCTTCAAGTATTTCAGAGACAAGTGACAGCTACAGCTTAGGGAGGAATCACATGGCATACAAGACCTTTAGATCTATTTCCTACTTCATGTTTTCCCATTCTTCCCGGCATTCTTTGCTAGTCAGATGGTCAACTTGCAGTTTACTGACTGGTTTATGTACTCTCATGCCTCCTTACCTTAGCACCTGCTGCTTCCTTTTCCTGAACTCATTCATTTGGATAACTCCTGCTTACCCTTTAGGACTGGCTTGAATGCCACCTCTCCCAGGAAGCCTTCCTTAATTTTCCAAGTTAAGTAAGTTCATACATCTGTTATAACCATTATTTTAGTTATAATTGTGCCTGTTAGATTATTACACTGTTATAATTACCTGTTTGTTCACCCCCACAAGACTGGAAGCTCCTTAAGCTTGCAGTGGCCCCAGTAAATGTGTTTTGGCATGAATGAATGATCCTGACATTGCCGTGTTGTATTTATATTACACCAAATTAGATGTTAGCAGAACATATGCTTTGGGGCCAGCGTTTTCAGCTGTGATATTGAAATCACACATAAACTGCAAATCACCCCTTCAAGTGGCATTTTAAAAATCCAAGGTATGGACCTCAGAACAGAGTGTTAGATCATCTGCTTTGGACATGGGTGTGGGTGTTATATGTAATAGAAAATAGCTATGAAATGGGCGTTTTTCATTAAAATGTTTGGGCCCAAGATTACTGTTTTGTTTTTGTTGTTGTTGTTATTATTTTAGATGGAGTCTCACTCTTGCCCAGATTAGAGTACAGTGGCACGATCTTGGCTTACTGAAACCTCCACCTCCCAGGTTCAAGCAGTTCTCCTGCCTCACCCTCCCAAGTAGCTGGGATTACAGGCATGCACCACCATACCCAGCTAATTTTTTTTTTTTTTTTTTTTTTGTAGTTTTAGTAGAGACAGAGCTTCACTATGTTGGCCAGGCTGGTCTAGAACTCCTGACCTCAGGTGATCTGCCCATCTCGGCCTCCCAAAGTGCTGAGATTACAGGCGTGAGCCACTGTGCCCAGCCAGATTACTGTTCTTGAGGAATAGAACTAGTGATGAAAACTGATTAGATATAATATTGAAATGGCAACTTAAACTAAGATGGATATACATTTAGGAAATTTGAAGGGCTGGGAGTAAACAAAATGAAATGATAAGTTCATCAAAATTAATTGAAAATTCAATCCTAATGTTTTATAGCACTATAGGTTCACTGTAATTAACTATCTACTGTATATTTTCAAATAACTAGAAGAGTGAATTTTGAATGCTCCCAACACAAGGAAATGATAAATGTTTGAGGTGATAGATACGCTAATTGCCCTGATCATGGGCATAATATATCAATGTACACATGTATCAAACTATCACACTGTGCCCCAAAAATATGTACAATTACTATGTGTCAATTAAAAATTAAAAGACAGGTACAGTCTTTTAATTTTAATTACAGTGGCTTGCGCCTGTAATTCCAGCATTTTCGGATGCCAAGACAGGAGGACTGCTTGAGGCCAAAAGTTTGAGAACAGCCTAAGCAATGACAAGACCCCTGTCTCTACAAAACAAAAAAATTAGCCAGGCATGGTGGTGCAGACCAGTAGTCCCAGCTACAGGAGAGGCTGAGGCAAGAGGATCGCCTGAGCCCAGAAGTTCAGGGTTACAAAGAGCTCTGATTCCACCACTGTATTCCAGCCTGGGTGACAGAGCGAGACCCTATCTCAACAAATACATAAAATAATAATAATAGGCCAGGTTCAGTGGCACACATCTGTAATCCTAGCACTTTCAGAGGCCGAGGTGGGTGTACTGCTTGAGGCCAGGAGTTTGAGATCAGCCTGGGCAACAAAGCAAGACCCCCATCTCTACAAAAAAAGTTAAAAAGAAAATTAGCCAGTTGTGGTGGTGCATGCTTGTAGCCCAGCTATTGGGAAGGCTGAGGCAGGAAGACTCCTTGAGCACAAGAGTTGGAGGGTGCAGTGAGTTGTGACTGTGCCACTGCACTCCAGCCTGGGTGACAGAGTGAGACACCTGTCTTAAAAAATATATATAAATAATAATAAAAGCAAAAAAAGTTTTGAGGATTAAAAGAATTCTAATGACTGTCACAAGCAAATTTGATCATAGTGAAGCTTTCTTCCTTTCTCTGAACATTGTTTTCTATGGCTCTTAGAAGTCAGAACTCACTGCTGCCACTTTCTTTTCTTTTCTCTTTTTTTTTTGGGAGACAGTGTCTTGCTCTGTTGCACAGACTCACTTTTTCAGTTAGCAGACATTTCCTTTCCACTTCCTATATATTTATAAATGTGTGTGTGTGTGTGTGTGTGTGTGTGTGTGTGTGTGTGTAGCTTGCAGTGGCCCTAGTAAATACATATATGTACACACACACATACACACACACACACACACACACACACAGTGACAGGCTGGGTGTGGTGGCTCACACCTGTAATCCCAGCACTTTGGGAAGCTTCACCTGAGGTCAGGAGTTCGAGACCTGCTGGGCCAACATGGTGAGACCCCCCCATCTCTACTAAAAATACAAAGAAAATTAGCCATGCGTGGTGGCACACACCTGTAATCCCAGCTATTCAGGAGGCTGAGGCAGGAGAATCGCTTGAACCCAGGAGTCAGAGGCTGCAGTGAGCCAAGATCACACCATTGCACTCCAGCCTGGGCGATGAGAGTGAAACTCCATGTTTTTTTTTTTTTTTTAAAGCAATACACATAATTTTCAGATTTTTTGGTATCCTTTGTGTTTCTTGTACCTACTGTTCATCTTTCCAAGTTCTGTAAATGCTGTAATTCAGTTATAAGACATTTCCTCCACAATCTTTTATGTATTGTGAATATGCTAATAATGTAACAAAAAAAAATTTTTTTTTTTTTTGAGGTGGAGTCTCATTCTGTCACCAGGCTGGAGTGCAGTGGCTCGATCTCGGCTCACTGCAACCTTTGCCTCCCGGGTTCAAGCGATTCTCCTGCCTCAGCCTCCCAAGTAGCTGGGATTCCAAGCATGCGCCACCATGCCCAGATAATTTTTGTATTTTTAATAGAGACAGGGTTTCACCATGTTGGTCACGCTGGTCTCGAATTCCTGACCTCAGGTTATCTGTCCGACTTGGCCTCCCAAAGTGCTAGGATTACAGGCGTGAGCTACCATGCCTGGCCTAATGTAAGAAATTTTTAACGAAAGTAATCCACATATCACCTATCCAAGTAAAACATTTTAAAAATCCCTTAATTTGTCCACATGTATTTATATTTTTCATATAACAATTCATGGTTTTGCTTTTTAACTTATGTAAAAACTTTTAAAACTTTTCTGTTTTTCAACATAACTGTGGCAAGTATGTTTTCCCCTTTCTTATCAAATATCATTATGAATTGTGCGAGAGGTTTTGTATTTTCTTCTGTGTACCCAACACCATGGTAAGAATATGTGCAAGAGGGGCCAGGTGCAGTGGCTCACGCCTGTAATCCCAGCACTTTGGGAGGCCAAGGCAGGTTGATCACTTGAGGTCAGGAATTTGAGACCAGCCTGGCCAACATGTTGAAAATCTGTCTCTACTGAAAATACAAAATTAGCTGGGCGTGGTGGTGCACGCTTGTAATCCCAGCTACTTTAGAGGCTGGGGCAAGAGAATTGCTTGAACCTGGGAGGCAGAGGTTGCAATGAGCCAAGATGGTCCATTGCACTCCAGCCTGGGCAACAGAGTGAGACTCCATCTGAAAAAAAAAAGAAAAAAAAGAGAATATGTGGAAGAGGACACAAAAGAAGAAGACATGGTTCCTGTACTCTGTGAGCTTATATCAGTTTGAGGAAGGGAGGCATCTGGATACATATGGGGTCCTTCATTGCTGACACATGACTAAGTGGCTTAATTTTGAATGTAGTTTAGAATTCTTGTACCTTAAACATAAGATATTCTTATATAGCCACGGGTATTTTTGTTTTGCCTACTCAAATCTACAGATTTGTACCAAAGAATGTCTTTACACAGATGAGAAACAGATGAATATTGGAAAGGTTTCAAAATGTTACTGGCAACTTCAATTAAATATTAAAGTACAGTTGGGCATGATAGCTCACGTCTGTAATCCTAGCACTTTGGGAGGCCAAGGCAGGCAGATCACCTGAGGTCAGGAGTTCAAGACCAGCCTGGCCAACATGGTGAAATCCTGTCTCTACTAAAAATGCAAAAATTAACCAGATGTGGTGGCAGGCACCTGTAATCCCAGCTACTTGGGGGGCTGAGGTAGGAGAATTGCTTGAACCCAGAAGGCAGAGGTTGAAGTGAGCCGAGATTGTGCCACTGCACTTCACCCTAGATGACAAAGTGAGACTACATTTCTAATAATAATACTAATATTAAAGTATGATCTAAATTTCCAGTCTGGCTGGGTGTGGTGGCTCACACCTGTAATCCTACCACTTTGGGAGGCCAGTGTGGGTGGATCACCTGAGGTCAAGAGTTCGAGACCTGTGTGGCTCACATGGCGAAACCCCATCTCTACTAAAAATACAAAAATCAGCCGGGTGTGGCGGCTAATATAGTGGCGGGTGCCTATAGTCCCAGTTACTCAGGAGGCTGAGGCAGGAGAATCGCTTGAACCCGGGAGGCGGAGGTTGCTGTGAGCCGAGATTGCAACACTGCATTCCAGACCCAGCAACAGAGCGAGAATTCATCTCAAAAAAATTAAAAAATATAATACACACACACACCACACACACACACGAATTTCCCTCTGTGTATACAGCTTTGAAGTTTTGAATTGTTTTTATACCTGATGTGGTAAGAGGAAATGGGTAACCCAGAAGATGCTTTTAGAAAACAGGACCCTGGGGCTGGGCGCAGTGGCTCATGCCTGTAATCCCAGCACTTTGGGAGGCTGAGGCAGGTGGATTATGAGGTCAGGAGTTCGAGACCAGCCTGGCCAACATGGTGAAACCCCATCTTTACTAAAAATACAAAAAAAAAAAAAATCAACAGGGGTGTGGTGGCACATACCTTTAGTCCCAGCTACTCAGGAGGCTGAGGCATAAGAATCGCTTGAACCTGGGAGGCAGAGGTTGCAGTGAGCCAAGATGGAACCACTATACTCCAGCCTGGGCCACAGAGAAAGACTCTATCTCAAAAAAAAAAAAAAAAAAAAAAAAAGAAAACAGAATTCTGCCTCTGTAACAGCTGTAGAAACTCAAGCCCAAAATAGGTGATCAAATTATTCCTTACCTGGTGAAATTAGTCTCAGTGCATTTCTCAGCAGAACAAATGTTAAGTGCTTGCAGATTTCTGCTTCGTAAAATGGCCCTTGCAGAACTGTTATCGATGAGACAGAACAGGTAAGGAGCCTGCAAGTAGACTTTGGGGATTATGTTTTTTGTAGTTCAGTTTTCCTCACCTTGGGCCAGTGGTATTGCCATCAGTGGAAAAATGTAACTTGCTAGAAATGAGAAAACTTCTATATAAATATTAACACAAGTACCATTGACTGCAAAATATCGGTTATCACATCTTAATCCAAAGAGAGTCACTGGCAAAATATAATTAATTCTTCATCTAATTTTTAGTGCTCACCTGGAGTGGCCAAGAAGAAGTCATGAGTCATACCTTTCAAGTGCAGCTGTCCAACAGGTAACACCGACTAGAAATTTGCATTTATCCAACGAAAAATCATGTACTTCCTAGCTAACAGCTATTTATACAGTATGTACTTACCAGGCTTCTGGAAACAAAACTAACTAGTATGGACAAAAAAAATCCAAAAGTATAAAGGAGCACTGTTTTATATTCTTTGATATCTTATGTGAAGGTAGAGTGCTGTGCAAGCTTTTTCAGATAACACAGTTGACATTTAAAGGGTAAAATATGTTCTTTATTTGTAGACAGTGATTTACTACTTCTATTATCTAAGCATCTGAGGATACTAACAGTTTTCTTAATGTAGAAGATAATTTGTCCACACTACTTAAAAATGAATATCTATTAATCGCACATAAATAGATCTGGAAATTAGTCTAATATGAATGGATAAGCCATATTGTATGTTCAGGCCAAAAAAAAAAAAAGCATAACACGCAGATCTTTGTATCTTTTACTTTTTTTTTTTTTGAGACGGAGTCTTGCTCTGTCGCCAGGCTGGAGTACAGTGGCACAATCTCGGCTTACTGCAACCTCCACCTCCTGGGTTCAAGCGATTCTTCCGCCTCAGCCTCCCGAGTAGCTGGGACTACAGGTGCGTGCCACCACGCCCGGCTAATTTTTGTATTTTTAGTAGAGATGGGGTTTCATCATGGCGAGGGTGATCTCGATCTCTTGACCTCGTGATCCGCCTGCCTCGGCCTCCCAAAGTGCTGAGATTACAGGCGTGAGCCACCGCGCCCGGCCGTATCTTTTACTTTTAACCAGAGGCCTTCCAAGGGTCTGTACCCATAGGCTGGACTCTACACAGAATTTATTTTCATGCCATTTGTTGTTTCACTGTCATATAATAACATTTTCCTGAAGTTTGAGAGGCATTGATTTTTAGCTTTCTAAGCCGTCAGCTTATGATTTTTAGAATATAACAACAGAAAAAGTGTTCTTATTGAGAAGACTAATGTATGATATAATTCATTCTAATCTGATTACACAATTCTGCATTTATACTTTTTAAAAGGAAGAAATTTAAGAGTTTGTATATTTTTACCATTTACAAAAGAATGTATGCTTATTATAAAACTTCAAATACTGTAGGTATCTATAAAGTATTAAAAGAAATTAAAGGCGCTGGGCGCGGTGGCTCACGCCTATAATCCCAGCACTTTGGGAGGCCAAGGCGGGTGGATCACGAGGTCAAGAAATCGAGACATCCTGGTAGAGACCAACCCCGTCTCTACTAAAAAATACAAAAATTAGTTGGGCATGGTGGCACACGCCTGTAGTCCCAGCTACTCGGGAGGCTGAGGCAGGAGAATTGCTTGAACCCAGGAGGCAGAGGTTGTGGTGAGCCGAGATCGCACCATTGCACTCCAGCCTGGGTAACGAGCAAAACTCTGTCTCAAAAAAAAAAGAAAAAAATAAAGAAATTAAAAAGCTAAGATAATTCCATCTTTCAGCAACGACCATTGTTAACAATTTAGTGTCCACATGCCAAAAAAAATTTTTTTCTACTCAGGAGGCTGAAATGGGAGGATCACTGAAGCCCAGGAGTTTGAGACCAGCCTGGGCAACATAGAGACCGTATCTCTAAAAAGAAAAAAATTTTTTCAATGCTTCCACAAATGTATTATTATAATAATAATAGTAGATTTATGCTATTCATACTATCTTGCAACTTGATTTGTTTCCCTAATGATAAATCTCAGACATTTTTACATATTGTACATGTAAAATCCACTCTATTCTTCTCAAAAGCTACATGGTACTATATTTGGTAGTGATTTATTTAACCAGTCCTCTTTTGATGAGTTGTTTCCAAATACGGCAGACATGCTTATTATGTATATCTTTGCACACTTGAGCATATTACTGTAAGATAAATGCCTAGAAGAGGAATTTCTAGATCAGATGTTCCCAAATCTTCTTCCTAAAAGGTTAGATCACTTTACATTCTCAATAGCAATGATGGGAATGCCTGTTTATAGTTTTTCTAAATTAGTTATCAGTCCTTTAAGTTTTTGCCAGTTATCGATAAGCAAATTGGTATTTATTGTTTTCGTTCATGGTTAAATATCAATGGCAGTGAGCATTTTTTATGTTACTAGGCCATTTATATTTTCTTGGAACTGCCTATCTGACATCTGAAGAAAAGTTTAAATAAACTTTAGATTATCTACAGGCTTCCCTAACAATTGCTGAATAACTCGTTTCTGTCACAGAAACATCTAATTAATACCTTAACCAGAATGTAAAACTAAATGTGCATATTTTGTGGATTTTCTGAGATCAAGTATTTTTGTAACCTAGAGCCATGGAACTGCTAAGAGTAAAAGGTCAAAGATCCTGGTCTGTTGGACTATCAGTAGCTGACATGGTTGACAGTATTGTAAACAATAAGAAGAAAGTGCATTCGGTATCAACTTTAGCAAAGGTAATTGCTATTCTTACTTTCTCATTATATTTTAAACTTAGATATTATTAATACAAAACCAGCAAAATTGTTGTTCATACTCTAACCCAGGTGTCCTCAGTGTCACCAGTTTTTAGAGTAACAGGTAGGAGAAGGCAGTTTAGTTTAAGCCCTATCCTGCTTAGCTATGAGAAGTCTGCCAGCGTGGGCAACGTAGTGAGATCTCATCTTTACAAAAACAAAAACAAAAATTCACCAGGTATGTGAAAGCCACTCAGTAGGCTGAGGTGGGAGGATCTCTTGAGCCTGGGAGGTTGAGGCTGCAGTGAGCCCTGATTATGTCACTGTACTCCAGCATGGACAACACGGCAAAACCCTGTCTCCAAAAATAAAATCTTGGCCGGGTGCAGTGGCTTATGCCTGTAATCCCAGCACTTTGGGAGGCTGAGGCAGGCAGATCACTTGAGGTCAGGAGTTTGAGACCAGCCTGGCTAATAACATGGTGAAACCCCATCTCTATTAAAAATACAAAAATTAGCTGGGCATATTGGCGTGTGCCTGTAATCCCAGCTACTTGGGAGGCTGAGGCAGGAGGCGGAGATTGCAGTGAGCCAAGATCTCAGGACTACACTCCAGCCTACACAGTGAGACTTGTTCTCAAAAACAAACAGAAAAGGTCTGGACTTCTGTCAGGTTGCCCTCTCACCCTCATGTAATTTTTGGCAACCCCCAAATAGTGTTTATATATCCGTAAATTTCTTCTGATTGTCATTTATCATCTCAGCCAGCCAAGTCACCCCAGACTTATGTGCCAGAAAGACAAATATTACATATTCTTACTCATGTGGGAGCTTTTAAAAAAAAGTTGATTTCTTGGAGGTAGAGAGTAGAATGTTTGTTACCAGAGGCTGGGGTTGGGGGATAGAATGAAAAGCGGTTGGTTAATGGGTATAAAAATAGATAGAAGGAATAAATTCTAGTTTTCAATAGCACAGTAGGGTGAGTGTGATTATTAATAATTTATTGTATCTTTTTTTTCTTTTTTGAGACGGAGTCTTGTTCTGTCACCAGGCTGGAGTGCAGTGGCATGATCTCGGCTCACTGCAACCTCTATCTCCTGGGTTCAAGTGATTCTCCTGCCTCAGCCTCCCAAGTAGCTTGGACTATAGGTGCACGCCACCATGCCCAGCTAATTTTTGTAGTTTTAGTAGAAACAAGGTTTCACCATGTTGGCCAGGATGGTCTCGATCTGCTGATCTCGTGATTCGCCCACCTCGGCCTCCCAAAGTGCTAGGATTACAGGCGTGAGCCACCTCACCTGGTCTTATTATACATTTCACAATAGCTAGAAGAGGCCAGGTGCCGTGGCTCATGTCTGTAATCCCAGCACTTTGGGAAGCCGAAGGGGAGGATCGCTTGAGCTTAGGAGTTCAAGACCAGCTTGAGCAATATAGAGAAAGCTCATCTCAAAAAGAAAAGAAAAAATAGCTAGAAGAGACCATTTGGAATGTTTTCATCACATATAAATGATAAATGTTTGAAGTGATAGATAGCCCAATTACCCTGATTTGATCATTACACATTGTATGAATACATCAAAATACCACATTTACCCCATAAATACACACCATCATGGTACCAGTAATTTTTTTTTAAAGAAGCTATTGTAATTTGACTGTGCCTAGAGACCATCCCATGCCCCTCCCCAGGAAATCCATTCTTAACTATCTTTTTACTTAGCCTCTAACCTGCTACCCATATTGCAGGGGGGCTAGCTTACTTCTCTACAAAGGGGGTGTCTGATCGAGTTGCTTCCATCTCTCAAAAATTTTCTGAAATGATAAGTTGAGTTTATAAAGTCAGGTCTGGACTTCTAAAAATAAAATTAAAAATTAAAATAAACCAAAACAAATGAACACAAAATTTTTTTTAAGTCCAACTTGTTATCACTTTGTCCTAGAACTAAGAAGCAAGAAAGCATGCATTTTTGTATTACCTTCTTTGCAGTGATTTAGTTCTATTATAATCCCTATTTTTCTCATTTCAGGGATATTATGATATAAATAGTGAAGTGTTTTTAAGTTTGCCTTGCATCCTGGGAACCAGTGGAGTATCTGAAATCAAAACTACATTGAAAGAAGATACAATTACTGAGAAACTCCAAAGCAGTGCATCCTCAATCCATGGTCTCCAACAACAGTTAAAACTTTGATTCTCAAATGCAATTCGAGAGGTTGGACTTCCACCTGAAAGGAAAAATCATTTAATTTTACCTATATATATATAGGTTTGAGAATTTCTGTATCCTGCTACTTATCCTTACAAACTGCTTGGTTAAAGTAGAGGATTTCTTGTTTAGCTTTGTGATTTAAATCTTTAAGGAGTTAAATAAGGAAGGGAAAAATTAATTTTATTTGGCATTCTTGAGATGTCTATTCCGTTCTTTAAATCTACAGCAGGGGTAAACATTCATCTCCAGTGTGCATCATTTTAGTTCATATATCCTAAACTGAAAGCACAATTCACACTTTGGGACTATTTTATAAGTAATACATCTTTAAAAGAAAGTTGCCCTTTGACTTTTCTAATAAACATAAGTTCAAGGCCCAGTATGTATTTACAAAATCTGTGTCAGGTGTACATCCTGTGGATCACAGGATCCACAGCTTAAGTTACTAATGTTTCTTGTGTAAAATGCTGTTGGTAATAATGGTAAAGCATTGTATTTCCCTTCTTTAAATTCATTAGCTACCAAAAAATGGAAAAGAATTTTATATGCACTTTAAAATAGTAAAAGGGGGCCGGGTGCAGTGGCTTACGCCTGTAATCCCAGCACTTTGGGAGGCTGAGGTGGGTGGATCACCTGAGGTTGAGTTCAAGACCAGCCTGACCAACATGGAGAAACTCCATCTCTACTAAAAATACAAAATTAGCTGTGTGCGGTGGCACATGCCTGTAATTCCAGCTACTAGGGAGACTGAGGCAGAATCACTTGAATCTGGAAGGCAGAGGTTGCAGTGAGCCAAGATCATGCCATTGCATCCAGCCTGGGCAACAAGAGTGAAAATAAATAAATAAATGAAAAATAAAATTGTAAAAGGGAAAGTGAGTTTTAAAAATATATGCATTAAAAGTATACTTTAATTTCCAGTGGGACTTCCTTTATGAAATTTTCCGTAACTTCTTCCTGGAATATATAAGATCTCCAACATCTCATAAACTAATTGTGATATTAGTAGAACCATAGCCAAATGTGAATTTTTAGTGGAAACAGATTATGAATGAAAGCCAAGCAGCTTACTTTAAAGCCATAATATGAGATTTTCATTAAAAACATTGATCATAATAGGGAGAGGTCAAATGGATTCTCGCCATTATTTGTTCTGAGCAAATCCTTTAACCTCTCCTAATGACAGTTCACAGTACACACACTTTGGTGATGGATCAAGAGCAATGTTTTCTTATGTGAAAGATAGCCCATTATTACTATTCTGACATACACCTAATAGTAACACTTAACATCGACACTTCGTATATACCAGGCAGTGTGATAAGCACTTCATTATTTTACTGAATCCTCACAACAACCCACCAAAGTAGGGACTATTACCATCATCATTTTATAAAAGGAAATTGAGGTTTAGTGCTCAAAAAGTCATGGCTATTAAGGGGCACTTACCCATACAACCTCTACTTTTTCTAGGCACTAAAAGGGGGGAAATGCTTAACAGCCAAAATAGTTATCAAAAGACCCTAAAGTTGGGGTCCTATATACCATGAAAGGATTACTTTCATTCTCATGTAAGGCTTGCTTTTTTAAAAAACAAACATAGTTTTTAGGAAGACTGAATCCCTGGATTCCCAGAGTTCCTCAGCAAATTGCAGAGGGGGTTATGCACTGAGGTAGGTATTTATTTATTTAGTCATTCAGCTAGTATTTATTAGGAAACTGCTGTACACCAGTCATTAATTGTGAATAGGCCTGGTCTAGGTACCAGCCCTCATGGTCTATACAATTTAGTATGGAAGATATAGTAATAAAATCTCACATAAATATACAATTACAAGTGTAATAAGTACTGTGAAGAATTCCAAGGTGCTTTGACAGCATATATTAAGGCTGGGTGCAGTGTCTCATGCCTATAATCCTAGCACTTTGGGAGGCCGAGGTGGGAGGACTGCTTGAGCCCAGGAGTTTGAGACCAGCCTGGGTAACATAGTGACACTGTGTCGCTAATAAAAATTTTTAAAATTAGCCAGGTGTGGTCATAAGCACCTGTAGTTTCAGCTACTCAGGAGGCTGAGGCAGGAGGATCGCTTGAGCCCAAAAGTTCAAGATTCCAGTGAGCTATGATATGCCACTGGACTGCAGTCTAGGCAACAGAGTAAGACCCTGTCTCTAAAAAAATAAAAATAAAGCAAGCATTTAATAGGTGAATCCAGACAGAGATAGGAGGGTTTATAAGGGCAGACACATCCTAGGTAAAGAGGAAATTGGTAAACTAATGATGTTTTAGTGTAATAAGGAATGCTTATAATGATGAACTTTAGTCATAAAGAAAAGGTGAAATTATATTCAGTATCCCATGTTTAGGAAAGCAGAAAAGTATTCAATACACTTGGAAAGAGTCCCCCCAGAGTTAACTGGATAAAAACCTTGGACATTTGAAGAGATAAGCATTTAGTTCTATGTAATTTCAATATACACGTAAATTATTTCATGTTACCCTAACAGTGTATTGTTACTGTCCTTTTGTATGAAATAGGAAAGTAAAACTAAAAACTATTTCTTGTGTTTTGAAACTAGCCTTTCAATATTTGATATCTAATTAGTTAGATAATTCCTAATATACTTTTGAACAATAATCTAACCAGAAAATATTGTATAATTACCAAGAACTTACTACATTAATTATAAAAGAAACATGTCAATACAACAAATGCTTATTTAACACTTACTGTTATTCCAAATACTGTGTTAGAATTTGACTATTCAAAGATGAATAATATAGTCTTTGCCCTCTGGAAGGCCACAATGTAGAAGTAATTCTCTGTATCAGATATTTACTTGAGTGTTAACTGTATTAGTAATCATGTTGTAAATCCCAGTCAAGAAGTAATACCACCCACCTCCCTATGATGTTGTGATAATTTGACATTCTAAATGCTTCTATTAACTTTCATGTTTTTATTTTTACAAAATCATGCAGAGCCTGTTACAATTTTTAGTGGGCTTGGGATAAAAATGCTTTTTTAATGTAACAGAAGGTACACTTTTATTTTTCCAATTTACAGTGCTTTCCTTAAATATTAAGAATAATGAATAAAATAAACTGATTTTAAAATCACCAGGTGATGCTTCATTTATCAAGTGAAAGGAAACATTCAGATTAAGGAGAAAGATTTTTTCATATAATTCATACAGCACCCAGGATATTTAGTTATTTTGTGTAAAATGAAGAGACTAGATTTTATCAATTGTTTTCAAACTTTTAAGTTATTTTTAGCAAGAAAACTTTTTAAGTCGTTTTGGTTTTGAGCCAGGTTCTATGTTGCCCAGACTGGACTCGAACTCTTGGACTTAAATAATCTTCCTGCCTCAGCCTTTGGAGTAGCTGGGACTACAGGTGTACCACAAGTTTATTTGTGTTTTCAACTGTGATAATTGGGGATTTAAAATTCTCCATTAATATATGTGAGGATAGAAATCAAAATGCCTAATGAGTGGAAAAAAACTCATCTTTAGTGTTGAAATGGCAAGCAACTTTTTTTTTTTGAGACGGAGTCTCACTCTGTCACTAGGCTGGATTGTAGTGGCACAGTCTCGGCTCACTGCAACTTCAGACTCTCTGGTTCAAGGGATTCTCCTGCCTCAGCCTCCTGAGTAGCTGGGATTACAGGCATGGTGCCACCACGCCCAGCTAATTTTTGTGTTTTTAGTAGAGACAGGGTTTTACCATGTTGGCCAGGATGGTCTTTGATCCCCTGACCTCATCATCTGCCCACCTAGGCCTCCCAAAGTGCTAGGATTACAGGCGTGAGCCACCGCATCTGGCAACCAACTTTCCTTTTCTTTTTCTTTTTTTTTTTTTAAAGAAAAAGGAAGAAAGAAAGAAAAAAAGAAAAGAAAAAAAAGAATCAAGAAGAGGAAGAAAAAGGAAGAGAAAGAGGGAGAGAGAACGGGAATATTGCTTTATTGCCCAGGCTAGAATGCAGTCTAAAAATGGGAATTGAAAACCTCTTTTATGCCAATAATTGTGCTTAACAATGGAGACAGGAAGGAATAAGGAAAGAAAATAACAAACAAGCAGCCAACCAATATGTCATTTAAACCTATGAAATGCTATGCAATTATTGAGGAGTGATTTACTTCCAATTATGTAGTCACTTTTGGAATAGGTGTGATATGGTACTGATAAGAATGTATGTTTTGTGTATTTTAAGTGGAGAGTTCTATAAATGTTTATTAAGTTTACTTGTTCCGGGTCTGAGTTCAAGTCCTGGATATCCTTATTAATTTTCTATCTCGTTGATCAGTCTAATATTGTCAATGTGATGTTACAGTCTCCCACTATTATTGTGTGGGAGGCTAAGTCTCTTTATAAGTCATTAAGAACTTGTCTTACGTATCTGGGTGCTCCTGTATTGGGTGTGTGTATATATAGAATCATTAGCTCTTCTTGTTGCATTGATCCTTTTACCATTATGTAATGTCCTTCTTTGCCTCTTTTGATCTGTGTTGCTTTAAGGTCTATTTTATCAGAGGTGAGAATTGCAACTCCTGCTTTTTATTTATTTATTTATGTTTGCTCTCCGTTTGGTTGGTAAATCTTCCTCTGTCCCTTTGAGTCTTTGTGTATTGTTGCATGTGAGATGGGTCTGGATACAGCATACCGATGGGTTTTGGCTTTTTATCCAGTTAATAATATATATGAGTTTAATACTGCCATTTGATGCTAGCTGGATATATTTTTGGAAAGGCTGATACTGGTTGTTCATGTATATGTGTAGTGCTTCTTTCAGAAGCTTCTGCAAAGCAGGCCTGGTGATGATAAAATCTCTAAGTACTTGCTTGTTTGCAAAAGATTTTATTTTTCCTTCGCTTTTGAAGCTCAGTTTGGCTGGATATGAAATTCTGGGTTGAAGGTTCTTTTCTTTAAGGATGTTGAATATTGGCCCCCACTCTTTTCTGGCTTGTAGGGTTTCTGCTGAGAGATCTGCTGTAAGTCTGATAGGCTTCCCTTTGTGGGTAACCTGACCTTTCTCTCTAGCTGCTCTTAGTATTTTCTCCTTAATTTCAACCCTAGTGAATCTGACGATTATGTGCCTTGGGGTTGGTCTTCTTGAGGAATATCTTTGTGGTGTTCTCTGTATTACTTGGAGTTGAATATTGTCCTGTCTTACTAGGTTGGGAAAGTTTTCCTGAATAATCTCCTGAAGAGTATTTTCCAACTTGGATTCATTCTCTTCGTCACATTCAGGTACACCTATCAAACATAGATTAGGTCTTTTCACATAGTCCCGTATTTCTTGGAGACTTTGCTCATTCTTTTTTATCCTTTTTTCTCTGATCTTGACTTCTCGTTTTATTTCATTAAGTTGGTCTTCGAACTCTGATATCCTTTTTTCTGCTTGATCAATTCGACTGTTAAAACTTGTGCATTCTTCGCGAAGTTCTCGTGTTGTGTTTTTCAGCTCCATTAATTCACCTATACTCTCCAAATTGTCTGTTCTCGTTAGCATTTCATCAAACCTTTTTTCAAAGTTCTTAGTTTCTTTGCATCGAGTTAGAACAAGTTCTTTTAATTCACAGAAGTTTCTTATCATCCACCTTCTGAAGTCTACTTCTGCTAATGGAATGCACTCGTTCTCCATCAGGGCTTGTTCCGTTGCTGATGAGGAACTGTGATCACCTGTAGAGGGAGAGGCATTCTGATTTTGGGTATTCTCAGCCTTTTTACGCTGGTTTCTTCCCATCATTGTAAATTTATCCACCTGTCGTCTTTGTGATTTCCGACTTTCAAATTAGGTTTCTGAGTGGATGTCGAACTTGTTGATTCCCAGCGCTGAAATCTGAGCAATCCACTGCGCCGGCCAAAACAGCGGTGTTAAGATTGATGGTGCTTTTCTGCCTGGGAATCGGCCAAAAGGGGACCCGGTCCCGCTCACTCCACACCAAGAACTGCTGTGCTGAGGCGCCAGCAAAACCTCCGCGCCGGCCACAAGAGTCGTGCTAGCGATCTGTGGGTCTCCTCCGCTGGGAATCTCCTGGTCCGTGAGCAACAAAAATTCGTCTGAAAGTGTGGCGTCCTCTCATTCTCTGCACTTTCACTAGGAGCTACTATCCCGAGCTGCTAGTGGTCAGCCATCTTGGATCTCTCTCCCCCTGGCAAGCAACTTTCAAAAGCATTTCAACTACTGTTACCTTCATATCAAAATATTAACTGATTTTGCATATTTCCAAAACCACAAAAACGTTTTCCCCACACACATTCAATCTACCGTGGTTCCAATGAAATAGATAAGAAGTTAACACTTTTTATGGGGGTACAGTGTTGACCCTGAAAGATTGCAAAAGACTGATAGTAAACATGCAGCAAGAAAGCTTTTTAAACAATATATTGCTGGGCACAGTGGCTCACACCTGTAATCCCAGCACTTTGGGAGGCTAACGTGGGAGATCACCTGAGCCCAGGGGTTCTGAGGCCAGCCTGGGCAACAAAGTGAGGCCTCATCTTTACAAAAAACTTAAAAATTCCCTGGGGATGGTGGCACATGCGTGTGGTTCCAGCTATACAGGAGGATCACTTGAGCCAGGGAGGTCGGGGCTGCAGTGGGCCATGTTCACGCCACTGCACTGCAATCTCAGCAACAGAATGAGGCCATGTCTCAAAAAATATATAAATAGGCCGGGTGCGGTGGCTCACACCTGTAATCCCAGCACTTTGGGAGGCTGAGGTAGGCGGATCACCTGAGGTCAGGAGTTCAAGACCAGCCTGGCCAACACAGTGAAATCCTGTCTCTACTAAAAATACAAAAAATTAGCTGGCCTTGGTGGTGGGCGCCTGTAATCCCAGCTACCCAGGAGGCTGAGGCATGAGAATCCCTTGAACCTGGGAGGCAGAGGTTGCAGTGAGCTGAGATCACGCCATTGCACTCCAGGCTGGGCAAGCAAGAGCAAAACTCCACCTCAAACAAACTATATATGTATATATATATATATAAAATAAACATATAATTTACTTTTATATTTATAAATTTATATTTATAAAATATATAAAAATATATATTATGTGGCATTCCTCCAATTCATAAAGGTACAGTTGCTGTCATTAAAGGGACTCCTGGTTAAGCTGTGGCTTTAAGAACAGTTTGAAAACCACATTGCTTTTAAATGACATAAAACAGCAAGTAAAATGGAAGAACAGACTGACCTCTAGTTTGGTTTGACTGGAGTTGTACACTTAACTAAGGTGTTATTGAAAAACAGGCGGAGGTTGTAGTGAGCAGAGATGGCGCTACTGCACTCCAGCCTGGGCAACGGAGTGAGATTCTGTCTCAAAAAAAAAAAAAGAAAAGAAAAGAAAAAGAAAAAACAATACCTATTGGAATAGCCTTTATTTGTGTATGTTAGCAACAGTTTATAATGATGCTTCTACATGCTTTCAGTTAAGCCCTTCTTGTGAATGTGACCTTTACTTGGATGCCAGCTTTGAAAGGAATCAATACCACAGCCTTGTAATCATTAGGGATATACTAAAATCCTAATTGTCAAACATCTCATCATCAAACTCAAACTTGTCAACACCTTAAATGACACTGTGCTTACAAAACTGGCAGTGATGTGTAATAATGACTAATTTAGGTCACCATGAAGAATTTTTATGGGAAGTAGAAATTCAATTAAGATGGAAGTACCTACTCTTGCATTGTGCAAGGCAATTAAGATCTGAAGTAAGCCTGCTTTCGAGGGCTTAGATTTTGACGGTTGACAAGTACACAAATACAGCACCAGGTAGAATACAGCCTATGTTGTCATTTATGTCTGGGTACAGAGGAGAAATTCTGACTTAGGGAACGGTTTCCTGGAGAAGAAATTACTGTCTGGCATCTTGTGAAACAAAGGCTCTACACTTTACCCTTGCCAACGTAGTATAAAGGACTTTTAAGCTTAAAAAAAAAATCACTAGATAATCAGAGGAACACTGGTCATCATCTAATGCGAGTGTATCATTTTAGAGTTGGGAAATACTTATGCCTGAGCTAGAAATGCACTAGCCTACCATTATCACAAGGACAAGTCAGTGGCGGAACAGTTCTCTGCCTGCCAGTGCAGAGTCCTCCCACTTGATTAATCAGTCATTAAAATTAACTGGCAAGCCCTTCGTACTTCTTCCCCTCCCGTCACTAGGTTCCTTAAATCGACTCTGAAATACCGGCCAATCTTATCCTGAAACAGAGTTTCGACCCTCGGAAGTCTTGCCCTCATCTTTGGGACCCGATTCGTCCGGCTGAATCTGGCATTCGAGGGGCGGGTTGGTTGGAACCACCCCGCCACGCCTCCCTCAATCTCACACGGTGTCCACCCTTGCCCTCAGGATGGAGTCTCGGAAGTGACGTAGAGGAAACGGAAGTGCTGTCTTGGTACCGACTTCCTGTTGTTTGAGGCTGGGCGGGGGGTGTGCGCTTGTGTGGGGCAGCCTGGGGCAACCCAGCAGCGGCTGACCCTCTGCTTGCGGGGACTGGAGTCGCGAGGCGGCCGTCATGGCGGTGTCGGAGAGCCAGCTCAAGAAGATGGTGTCCAAGGTAAGGCTGCGACGCGCCCGCCGCTCCCTTCCGCGCCCTGCCCAGTCCGTCCCGGCCCAACCAAGCAAGCCTCCCAGACGGGCCAGAAGCCCGAGTGCGGTCCTTGGCCACCTTCTCGGCCCCCAGCCCCGAGGCGCCTGTCGCCTGGTGCGGGAATCCCCGTACGGAAGCAGGGAGGGTGGGGGGCGGCGACACTCAACAAAGGCGCCGAGCGGAGGCCGCCTGCCACCTGCCACCTACCCGCCCTCCTCTCTTCCACAGAGTTGGGAGCTGTCTGTGGGGCAGAGTAGTTTTTCGTCTTACTTTTTATAACACAAAGGAGGGATTATACTTAGTTCTAGATCTGAGGCAGTCCTCTACTACTGTCCCAATCTAGGGATCCTCCAGTCTTCACCTTTTCTTGTCGGCCGGCAGGGACTGTGGCCTTTTCAGTTTTGTATGCTCCAGAAAAGTCCAGAGAAGCCAAAATGCCAATCCCTTACTTCCCCAGGTGAAATAAATACCATTACCATTTCAGAAATTTGCTAAGAGTAACTACTATTAAGTGTATGCTTCTTATAACTCGTATTTGTTTGCTTTGAGCTTAATTTATGGTCCTCACAGCTCAGGTATAGTGTATTTTTTTTTTTTAAAAAAAGCAATTAAACATTTCGTATTTTAAAGCCATGATTTATTTATATAATTACTTCAAACGTGGCACCTCACACCGGAGTGGAATGGCTTTTGTTATGTTTTGTTGTAATTTGCCAAAACTATGTAAAATGATTGAGAGTTGAGTCTTAACCAGTTCAACGTGTTAGCTTTGGATAGTTTGTCAAAGCAAGAGTGGTAGCAATCAGCGGTTTAAGTGGTTTCAGTTTTTAGTAAAACACACCATTATGCATAAAACTTTTTAAAAAACAGACCTCTTCCAGTTAAATCACCCCCATAGTACTTGATTGAAGAACAAATAACCTCTAAAGAGAAAGTGACAGTTTTCAAAATAAAGCATACCTTAGTTGTGTAATCATATATTCTAGACTTCTTGATTTTGTTTTGATAAACTAGTTATCCTTAGTTATAGAGGAGGTTGTGGGAAGCTGTAGAAGATTGGGACCCAGGTAAAGATCTATGTTATATCACTTAAGAAAATAAAAAGGTATATTGTTTTATATAATGTGTAACTGAATAGCATCTGTTCAATTACTTTTTTTTTGAGAGTTTTGCTCTGTCACCCAGGCTGGAGTGCAGTGGCGCGATCTTGGCCCACTGAAACCTCCGCCTCCCAGGTCCAAGTGATTCCTTAGCCTCCCAAGTAGCTGGGATTACAGGTGCACTTCACCACGCCCGGCTAATTTTTTTGTATTTTTAGTAGAGACAGGGTTTCACCATGTTGGCCAGACTGGTCTCGAACTCCTCATCTCAGGCAGTTCACTCGCCTTGTCCTCCCAAAGTGCTGGGATTACTGGTGTGAGCCACCGTGCCCAGCCTTGTTGTATTTTTAGTGGAGATGGGGTTTCACCATGTTGGCCAGGCTGGTCTCAAACTCCAGACCTCAGTGATCCGCCCACCTCAGCCTCCCAAAGTGCTAGGGTTACAGGCATGAGCCACCACGCCTGGCCTCCATGACATTTTTAATGTTTAAATTGATAGCATAGTCATTTTTTTTTCTTTTGATAGCATAGTCATTTTAAGATTTATTCCTTAATGTATGTATATTCATATAAAGAGCAAGAGTATTCAAATATGAGCTTATTTTTTATACTCTAAGCCTCCTAAGCTTCCTGTAGAGAAACCTGCCATTAAAGACAAAGGCAAGGTGTGTTCAGAGAGATTTTATACCTCTACCTGCCTCCCCCTCCGCCCAACCTCTGACTACCCTAAAAACAAAAAACAGATATAGGGAAGAGGTGGGAGAGGGCATCCTACCTGTCTGTTGGTCCTTAGCTTACTATCTGAAAAACTGAGACTCCTGTATGTGATTATGACGGTTCTGAGCATCCCATGAATTTTCCGTCCAACCTATGAATTTTAGACAGGTAAGAATAGAAAGTAAAGTAATAGAAGCAGTTGTGGGGCTTCTTCCTCCTAAAGAAGGGCTTGAAATGTTTTCCTTTCAGCTGGTGTGAACTGTACACATGGCTAGGGTGAAGGTCATTGTTTTTTCTTTATCTGATTGAAGACTCTCACCCATCATGGTACTCTGGCCATCTGCCTTATGTTTTATATATATATATTATAGAAGTTCTGTTTTTCCTTTGTACATTATCTTAGCTCCCAACTTCAACATAACTTACTTTTTTTTTTTTTTTTTTTTTTTGAGAGAGTCTCTCTCTGTTGCCCAGGCTGTAGTGCAGTGGCGCAATCTCGACTCACTGCAACCTCCACCTCCCAGGTTCAAGCAATTCTCCTGCCTCAGCCTCCCGAGTACTGGCACTACAGGCTGGTGCCACCTGGCAAATTTTTTGTATTTTTAGTAGAGACAGAGTTTCACCGTGTTAGCCAGGAATGTCTGGCTAATGTTGTATTTTTAGCAGAGATGGTGTTTCACCTGTTGGCCAGTCTGGTCTCAAACTCCTGACCTTGTGATCCGCCTGTCTTGGCCTCCCAAAATGCTGGGATTACTAGCGTGAGCCACCTTGCCCTTAAACATAACTTTCATCACCCTTCTGTATTATCATTTTTGCAATTAATGGAGATGTATTTATACTAAATTAGTCCTTCTTGCTTTACAGAAAATAACTTTCCACTTTAGATGTTTCATACATACAACCACTTATATTTTTACATAGTTTATCTATAGCATTTCTAAAGGTGCAGTCACTGCTAAATGAGTAGAAGAAAACTGTGAGCCTGGTGTGGTGGCTCATGCCTGTAATTCCAATACTTTGGGAAGTAGAGGTAGGAGGATCCCTTGAGACCAGGAGTTCTAGATCAGCCTGGGTAACATAGCTAGACTCTGTCTGTACAAAAAATTTAAGAATCAGCCAGACTTGGTGGCATGCACCTGTAGTCTTAGCTAATTGGGAAGCAGAAGCAGCAGAATCACTTAAGCCCAGGAGTTTGAGGTTGCAGTGAGCTATTACAGAGTGAGACCCTGTCAAAAAATAAAAAAATGTAAACAGTAATAGAATTGGACAGGTGCAGTGGCTCATGCCTGTAATCCCAGCACTGTGGGAGGCTGAGGCGAGCAGATCACTTGAGGTCAGGAGTTTGAGACCAGACTGGCCAACAGGTGAAACCCCATCTCTACTAAAAATACAAAATTAGCCAGACGTGGTGGCGTGCACCTATAATCCCAGCTACTCAGGAGGCTTAGGAAGGAGAATTGCCTGAATCTGGAGACAGAGGTTGCAGTGAGCCAAGATCATGCCACTGCACTCCAGCCTGGGTGACAGAGACTCCATCTCAAAATAATAATAATAAAAAAATAACAAAATAAAGGTTGCTATATCCCTCATAAGGTTTTAGGTTCTAGGAATACAACAGTGAACAATCAGAGAATATGCTTCTGGAATTTAAATTCTTAAAGCAATAAACAACTCAATACCTTAAGTAGTATGTTGGAAAGTGATAGATGCTTTAGAGAAAAGAAAGTAGGAAAGAGAAACAGGGAGTGCTAGGGGCTGGAATTGGGATGAGTCAGTTTAAATATGATAGTAAAGGGAGGTCTTTCTGAAAAAAACTATTTGAGCTCACCTGAGAGAGGTAGGAAACTGTGTGCTTGACATGGGGCTCACACCTCTGAACCCCAAGCATTTGGAAGACTGAAGCTAGAGGATCGTATTGAGGCCAGGAGTTCCAGACCAGCCCGGGCAACATAGTATGATCTTGTCTCTTCTCTACTAAAAATATAAAAAAATTAGCTAGGCTTGGTATGTACCTCTAATCCCAGCTACTTGGGAGGCTGATATGGGAGGATTACTTGAGCCTAGGAGTTTGAGGTTGCAGTGAGCTGTGATCACACCACTGTACTCCAGCCTGGGTGACAGAGTGAGATTCTGACTCAAAAAGAAAACCAACATGGAATAATTTGGGGTAAGAACATTTCAGAAATAAGGAAAAACAAGTGCAAAGGCTCTGAGACAGAAGTTTGTCATGCATGATAGAGGAACAACAAAGGAGGGTAGGGTGGTTAGACTGGAGTGAGCAAGGGAGGAAGTGGTGATATGGGTCTAGACATAGAGCATCAGTGGTATAGGAGATTTAGAGGGCCTCGTAGGCCATTGTAAGGACCTTGGCATTTACTTGGAGTATGATGAAAAGCCATTGCTCTGTTTCAGCTGTTAGCATTAGTCTAGCTGCTATGTTGAGACTAGACTGCAGGAGGTTAAGGATGGCGGCAGAGACACCATAAAGAGGCTGTTGCAGTAATCTAGGTGAGAGGTGCTGGTGGCTTAGACCAGGACTGTAGCTGTGGAGATTCCAGATATATTTTGAAGGTAAAGCTAGCAGGATATTTTGACAGATTTCCTGTGGATGTGAAGAAAAGAGAGGGCATCAAGGATAATGTCAAAGTTTTTGTCCTGAGCACCTGGAAGGATACACACACACACACACACACACACACACACACACACACATCATTCATACATACATACATACATACATATGGAAGACATTGGAGAAGTAAATTGGGGGGAAGATAAGGGGTTCAGTTTTGATCATGTTCCAATTTGACATTCATTAGATATTCAAGGGGAAACGTCAAATTGTTAATTGTATACATGTTTTCTGGAGTTCAGAGAAGAGGCTAAGATTGGAAAATTTTAATTTGAGGGTTTTCAACATATAAATTATATTTTCAACCACGAGGGTGATCAAAGGAATGAGTTTAGATAGAGAAGAGGACCAAGGACTGAGCCTGCACTCAATAATAATTGGTTAGGATAAGAGAACGAACCAGCAAAGAGACTTGAGAAGACACAGACACAGTGCAGGAGAACAGTTGATGTCCTGGAAATCAAATGAAGAACATGTTTTAAGAGGAAGGGGGCTGGGCGTGATGGCTCATGCCTGTAACACTAACACTTTGGAAGGCTGAGGTGAGAGGATCACTTGAGCCCAGGAGTTTGACACCATCCTGGGTGGGCTACATAGTGAGATCTCATTTCTATGAAAAATCTAAAAGTTAGCCAGGTGTGATGGCGCATGCCTGTAGTCCCAACTACTCAGGAGGCTATGGTGGGAGTATCACTTGAACCCAGGATGTTGAGGCTGAAGTGAGCCATGATAGCACTACTGCACTCTATCCTGGGCAACAGAGTGAAACCCTATCTCAAAAAAAAAAAAAAAAAAAAAAGGAAGGAATCATTTTGGTCAAATGTTGCCGAATCAGCTTGGTCAAATACTGCTAATAGATGAAGTAAAACAAAGATAGAATCGGTCATTGCATATCATGTGGCAGTTATTGGTGACCTTAATGAACAAGTTTAGTGAAGTGCTGAGTTTAGAAGCCTAATCGGAGTGGATTTGAAGAGACTAGGTCTCTAGACATTGAGCATCAGTGGTTGCTAACATCACAGAGATACTCAGATATATTGTGCTCCCTGATGAAAAACTTTATCCTCTATGAAGTGATCTTAGAGAGAAAGAAGAGGAAAAAAAATTAAAGGAAATTTTTTAGTCATGAAGATAATAACCTCTAGATCCAACTAAATCACAGGAACATTTATCTTATACTAAAGGGATACAGTTAAGAAATTCCATACCTCTATAGGACAAATGAACAGATTTCTTTAACAAATAAATTTTAAGGAGCAAAAATAGAGATGCACCCATCAGTTAAGTATTTGTATTTGTAGCTGAACAGTAGATAAATGTGCAGTAAGAAGTGGACCATAGATGCCTGTAAATCCCAACACTTTGGGAGGCTGAGGCAGGAGGATTGCTTGAGGCCAGGAGTTGGAGACCAGCCTGGGCAACATAGCAAGACCCTGTCTTTACAAAAATAAAAAATAAAGTAGCTGGGCATGATGGCACACGCCTGTAATTCTACATACTTGGGAGGCTGAGGCAGGAGGATCACTTGAGCCCAGGAGTTTGAGGTTGCAGTGAGCTATCATTGTGCCACTGTACTTCAGCCTGGGTGACAGAGCGAGACTTTGTCTCCAAAAAAAATAAGTAAAAGGAGTGAAATACAGATAAATGCTATAACATGGTTAATCTTGAAAACCTACTAAGTGAAAGAATTTAGTCATGAAAGATCACATATTGTATGAATAAGCAGATTCATAGAGACAGAAAGTAAATTCTTGGTTGTCCAGGATGAAGGCTGGGGACAAGTAAAATTGGGGGGTGATTGCTAAAGGGTATGAATTTCTGTTTAGGGATGGTGAAAATGTTCTAAAATTGATTATGGTGGTGGTTGCACAACTCTGAATGTACTAAAAACCATTGAACTATGTACCCTTTAAATGTGTGAATTATATCTTTAAAAAACCATAAATGGTGAGTTAAAAAATATGAATTAAAAGGGTCTTAAGAGACATTTTAACAAATGCAGTGTATGGACTTTATTTGGATCCTGATTCAAACTGAAAACATAAAAAACATGACTTGAGACTATAGATATTTACTGATATTAAGGGAATAGTGATTATTTTAGTGAGATAATAGCATTGTGGGCTTTTTAGGTTCTTTCAGGCTTTCCTTAATGTTAACGATCAGTGGAAAAGGTTTTAAGAAAATTCATCTAGCAGTAAAATACATGCATTGGTTTTAAACTAAATTCTTATGCAATTTTGCTTTTCAGTACAAATACAGAGACCTAACTGTACGTGAAACTGTCAATGTTATTACTCTATACAAAGATCTCAAACCTGTTTTGGATTCATATGGTGAGTTTATGCAATAAAAATAGCAATTCCTATACTTGGAGTTTACTCTCTTTGTTAATGATTGTAATTTTTTCCGTTTTCTTTTGAGGCTTGTGCGTTTTTCAATTGTAGGATTGCACCACCACTTAATAAAACTGTTGGAGGATAGCAAATTATAAGATCTAATAAAAACGTTTTGGCCGGGCACGGTGGCTCACGCCTGTAATCCTAGCACTTTGGGAGGCCGAGGCAGGCGGATCACCTGAGGTCAGGAGTTCAAGACCAGCCTGACTAACATCGTGAAACCCCATCTGTACTAGAAATACAAAAATTAGCCGGGCGTAGTGGCGCATGCCTGTAATCCCAGCCACTTGGGAGGCTGAGGCAGGAGGATCACTTGAACCCAGGAGGCATAGGTTGCAGTGAGCCGAAATCACGTCGCCAAAATCATGTCACTGCACTCCAGTCTGGGCGACACAGCGAGACCCTGTCTCAAAAAAAAAAAAAAGGTTTATATTTCTTTAGTTTTAGTTTTTTAAGTTAAAAAGAAATACTTGGCTGGGCATGGTGGCTCACGCCTGTAATCCCAGCACTTTGGGAGGCTGAAGTGGGTGGATCACGAGGTCAGGAGTTCACGACCAGCCTGGCCAACATGGTGAAACTCTTTGTTTCTACTGAAAATACAAAAATTAGCCAGGTGTGGTGGCAGGCACCTGTAATCCCAGCTACTTGGGAGGCTGAGACAGGAGAATCGCTTGACCCTGGGCAGCAGAGATTGCAGTGAGTCGAGATTGTGCCACTGCACTCCAGCCTGGGTGACAGGTGAGACTCTGTCTCAAAAAAAAAAAAAAAAACTCTAGGTTGACGCATGGCTCATTCCTATAATTCCAGCACTCTGGGAGGCTGAGGTGGGCGGACCACTCAGCCCAGGAGATTGAGACCAGCCTGCGCAATATGCTGAAACCTCATCTCAACAAAAAAATAAAAAAGTTAGCCTGGTGCATCTGTAGTCCCAGCCACCCAGGAGGCTGAGGTGAGAGGATTACTTGAACGCAGAAGGCAGAGGTTGCAGTGAGCCGAGATTAGGCCACTACACTCCAGCCTGAGCAACAGAGGAAGACCCTATCTCAAAAAAATAAAAAAACCTCTGACATAGAACTATGCTAATTTAGACCTAGGAGGGGATGTTAAAGATAAAGTTGAGTCCATTTCTCAAAGTGTTGTCTGTAGACCCTTAGTTGTGCTGGGGGCAGAGGCAGAATTCTGTAGTTAAGTTTGAGCAACTTATGGATTAAACAAAATTGAGTTTCATTGCATGAAGATTTCTTGGAGCCTTTAATATGCTAATGTGTTGTATATCACAAACATGAGAGAGAATATATTGTGCAATACATTTTAAAGTTATTTAACTGCTGAAACTCCTTGCCCCCACAGAGTCTCTTTATAATTTCAGGAACACATTTTATAAAACTATACTCTGGACTGTCCACTGTCCCTTTCTTTTATAGATGAGTAAAATGTTATTTAATGTGGTCTTTAATTCTATAGAGACCCTTAGCTCTGAAGGCAAGGAACTGAATTTTGTATCTGAGACTTTGTAAATTTTACTCCCTTCCAAGGCTTTGAAACATTAGAAACCTGATGAAGAGAGGTGAGAAGCAGCAGAAGGGCAATCAGTTCTGCATTTCCTGAACAATACGGACATGAACCCAAAGTCCTCTTCCAACCCTGGGACACGATTCCTTCTCATCTCAGCCTCCCCTATTTCTGTCCACACGTTACCAAAATTAAAGTTAGTTTTTAAATGGCTTCAGTGGGGAGAAAAATGGCTGGAGCTAAAACTTTATAGTTTTTAACTTCATATAAAAGAGTAAATACATTGATCAAAACTGACAAAGACTCCATTATCAAATCTTGTATAGTTTCATATGGCTGGATCAAGTATATACCATTGTTACCAAAATTCTTTTAGAGTAAACAAAGCCCCAAATTTATATAAGATGGTTTTCTTTTTTAAAATGCACAGAATCAGAATACATTGCAGTATACATTTGTCAACAGTAAGGAAAAGAACAAAGGGCAACAGTGTACAGTCATGCATTTTGTAGTGATAGAGATGTGGCCTGAGAAATGCATTATTAGACGATTTCATCATTGAGTACGCTGACACAAACCTAGATGATAAATCCTACTACACACCTAGGTTATATGGCATAGCCTGTTGCTTCTAGGCTACAGCCTATACCAGATGTTACTGTACTGCATACCATAGGCAGTTGTAACACAATAGTATTTATGTATCTAAACATAGAAAAGTTACAGTAAAAATACAGTATTATAATCTTACAGGACCAGTGTCTTGTATGCAGTCCATCGTTGATCCAAACATTACACAGTAGATGGCTATAGTTCTGTGCTTTTGTACTGCACATTGCAGCCTTTCCCCTATGTAATATAGTGTTAATTCCAAATCATTGTTAGAAATAAATAGCTGTCCAGGTAATACAAACTGTGTGCCATTTTAATTATAGACATAAATTATAGATAGAAAAATGTGTGTGGTATGAGAAATACAGATTAAAAGAAAATGTCTATATTTGGCTATGAACTTTTCCTTTTTTAACTTTTTATACTGACTAAGAAGGCTGAGCCCAGGAGTTCAAGTCCAGCCTGGACAACTTGGTGAGACCCCTTCTCTAAAAAACAAAAAGCTGGTCATGGTAGTGCCCGCCTGTAGTCCCAGCTACTTGGAAGGTTGAGGTAGGAGGATTGCTTGAGCCTAGAGTTTGACGATAGCCCGCACAACATAGCAAGACCCTGTCTCTAAAAAACAATAATAACTGTGAATGACTAGGGATAAATGGGGATCTCTAAAATATAATGACATTAGATTAACATTTAGTATGGTATTGTTTGATAGTGATTTTTAAATAGGTTTATAATCATATTAGTTAGGGACCAAGAGCTCATATTTACTGGGACTGTAGCATTCTGGTCCATTTTTCCAAGTACTACAATCATGAGCCACATGACAACGTTTCAGTCAGTGACAGACCACATATATGATGGAGATTCCATAAGATTTTAATAGTGCTGAAAAACTTTTTGTTGCTTAGTGACATCTTAGCCATAATAACATTGTAGCACAATGTATTACCTTTTTTTTTTGTTTTGTTTGTGGGGGACAGTCTTGCTGTGTCGCCGCCAGAGTGGAGTGCAGTGGCACCGTCTCAACTCACTACAACCTCCGTCATCCGGGTTCAAGTGATTCTCCTGCCTCAGCCTCCCGAGTAGCTGGGACTACAGGCGTGCGCCACACTCGGCTAATTTTTTTGTGTGTTTTTAGTAGAGACAGGGTTTCACCATGTTGGCCAGGATGGTCTCAATCTGTTGAACTCGTGATCTGCCTACCTCAGCTTCCCAAAGTGCTGGGATTACAGGTGTGAGCCACTGCGCCCGGCCTACATTACCTTTTGTATGTAAAGATACATAGGCTGGGCACAGTGGCTAATGCCTGTAATCCCAGCACTTTGGGGGGCCAAGGCAGGCGGATCATGAGGTCAGGAGATTGAGACCATCCTGGCCATGGTGAAATCCGGTCTCTACTAAAATACAAAAAATTAGCTGTACCTGGTGGCGCACGCCTATAGTCCCAGCTACTCAGGAGGCTGAGGCAGGGAATCACTTGAACCTGGGAGACGGAGGTTGCAATGAGCCAAGATCACACGACTACACTCCAGCCTGGCGACAGAGCAAGACTCCATCTCAAAAAAAAGAAAAAAATTACATAAATATTTACCATTGTGTTATAATAGTCTACATCTTCAGTATAGTAACATGCAGTACTGATTTGTAGCCTAGGAACAGTAGACTATACCATATGACCTAGACTTGTAGCAGGCTAAATACCATCTAGGTTTGCATAAGTATACTTTATATGATGTTTGCAGAGTGATAAAATTGCCTAATGATGCATTTCTCAGACATATCCCTATTGTTAAGTGACACACGACTGTAATTCAAAGCATTTTATCTTTGCTTTGCTGATTCAAAAGCTGATCATTTGGCTCTCTCAGTGGCGCACGGCTGTAATCCCAGTACTGTCAGGTAGGCAGATCACTAGGTCAGGAGTTCAAGACCAGCTTGACCAACATGGTGAAATCCCGTCTCTACTAAAGATATAAAAATTAGCCGGGTGTGGTGGCGCGCACCTGTAATCCTGGCTTCTCGGGAGGCTGAGTCAGGAGAATTGCTTGAACCCAGGAGGCGGAGGTTGCAGTGAGCCAAGATTATGCCATTGCACTCCAGATGACAGGGCGAGACTCTGTCTCCCCCCCCCAAAAAAAAGCCGATCAATCACATTGAGTGAATTAACAAAAAAATCTTAGTTATTGGACGGGATGAACGATACATTGACAAGTTAGCCTCTTTCAAGGATAAAAATGCATTTTAACCAGTTATTCTGATAGAATAACTTACGGGAGTATCTGAAAAAAATGCTCATGGTTAAATCATTGTTCTTTCCTTTTAGTTTTTAACGATGGCAGTTCCCGGGAACTAATGAACCTCACTGGAACAATTCCTGTGCCTTATAGAGGTAAATGTCTTACGTTATTAGGTTTCCAGCATGGATGAATTTTGAATACATAATAAATACGTTGCCAAAGAGTTATAAGTAAATTAAATCTACTTTCTCATGGCTTTCATACTGACAGGGATTTTAACTTCTATTTAAATTGAATTTTATGTGGCAGCAACACCTAACATTTTCAGCTTTTCAAACTTCTTTACCAAGATATATGAACAAATAAGTGCCTAAGTTCACCTGAGGAATTTGATGTTTCACAGAATCAAAGAATCTTAGAACTAGAAAGGAATCTTACTTGTTTCCTAGTTCAGCCTCCCACACCATTCAAACTTCTCTGACAATGGGAAGCTAAGATACAGGCTTCAAAGTCAGGACGGAGTTATGTTTGAGTTCTTGCTCAAACATAACTACAGGGACTGTAGCATTCTGGTCCATTTTTCCAAGTACTGTAATCATGAGTCACATAACAATGTTTCAGTCAGTGACCACATATATGATGGAGATTCCATAAGATTTTAATAGTGCTGAAAAACTTTTTATTGCTTAGTGACATCTTAGCCATAATAACATTGTAGCACAATACATTACCTTTTTTGTTGTTGTTTGTTTGAGGGAGACAGAGTCTTGCTGTGTCGCCAATCTTAGCAGTTTTGTGACATGTTCTAGGTGGACATCTATGAAATTTGGGTAATGGTACCTAACTTGGGGAAAATGAGCATTTATTAGATAATGGATGTAAAGGACTTGGCACAGAACCTGGAATATAATAAGCAGACAATTAAAAGTAGCTATTATTTATGGTTGTGATGTTGGTGATAATGCTAATGATAGATCATTAATTTGTTAGCCAGTCCTTTACCCTCTGCTGAAATACTTAGCGGTAAGGAAGCATTTAGCCTCATGAGAGACCATTTTGTTTTTGGACAGCTCTGTTTGTTAATTATTCCTTGTAACTAGTTAAGACCTATGTCCTTTACCCATTGATTTCACATAGTGCCTGCTATGCATAAGGCAGTAACGAGAGGAAATATGGATACAAAGATGAATAAAGGATGTACCTCTTTTGGAAGAACTCCACTAATAGGGAAACAAAGAGAATAGATAGATATTTACACTATTCTAAAACTGCTATAGAATTATAAAATAAAGTGCTATGAGATTACAGAGGAGAACAGGGCCACATGAGAAGATCACAGAGGAAGTGACATTTGAGATGGTATTAAATAATAAGTCAACCATTCATAAAAAGCAGAGGGAAAAAACAGTTAATTGAGCATCAGCATTTTATAAAGCAAGTATAAGTTTAGGGAAGACAGTAAAATTTAAGATTACTAACTTTGCTTTTGCCCTCAGGAAATAAATTCTACTGGGGGAAATTGGTATGGGGTGGGGGCGGATATATGTATAAATCATATCTAAACTAAACCTCTGTTCCTTTAACCATTCTTTTTTTTTTTTTTTCCGAGACGGAGTTTCGCTCTTGTTACCCAGACTGGAGTGCAATGGCGCGATCTCGGCTCACCGCAACCTCCACCTCCTGGGTTCAGGCAATTCTCCTGCCTCAGCTTCCTGAGTAGCTGGGATTACAGGCACATGCCACCATGCCCAGCTAATTTTTTGTATTTTTATTAGAGACGGGGTTTCACCATGTTGACCAGGATGGTCTCGATCTCTTGACCTCGTGATCCACCCACCTCAACCTCCCAAAGTGCTGGGATTACAGGCGTGAGCCACCACGCCCGGCCCCCTTTAGCCATTCTTAATATGGCATAGTCCACAAGCCTAAATTACTCTGGAGAATTCTTCATTTTCACAAAGCAGAGAATTCTGGATTGTGGAAATAAACTTATGTATTAGGATATATTCTTTTGGAGATTTTTTGTTGTTCATTGTAGAAGTAATTTGTGGTTAAAAAGGTAAATCCAAAGACTCACAGATACCTGATATCTTTAGGTGAAATTTATGTATACACATTTATATGTAGTGAAACTGTTTCTAAGGGAAAAAAATGCATCTTAATTATGTTAGGAAATTCATATAGTTACTTGGGACATAGGACTTTGAGCATAGTAAGAAAAGAGTATGATTTATGTTTCATATATTTAATCTATTGGATCCTTTGAAACACTGAGTCAACTTTCTCAACTGAGATTTTATTATATAAAGCAGAGAAGTGGACATCACTGATCTGAATAACTCACTGAAAATGCCGTAAGGCATTGGTCAAGCTGTGAATACGTCAGCGTCTGTTTGGCAGTTGGATTGGGTTTTGTAATCTGGCTTTTGGTAAGAGAATTTCAGGTGTAGCTTATTTTAACACTTTCTGATATGGTACCTTAATCCCTGTTCTTCCTTTCCTTCTGTATCCCTTCCCAGCCATCCTTATTAACTGAAATGACAGGAGTCAAGTAGCAAAGAATAGATTGGCTCAATAGGTAACTCATAAAAAACATTTTGCAATAGCAAACAGATGCCGGCAGAATAATGATCAGTTAGCTCCTTCATCCTGCTGTTGTGGTTTAAAGACTGAAAATGCTAGAAACTGATTGTAAGCAGAATTTTGAAACACAAAATACTTTTTTTTTAAGTGTTGCTTTGTTGTAGCTCTCTCTTATTTACCTATTATGCTATTAATTTAAAAATAATAAAAATAAAGTAACTGAAGTTTCTATTTCTTTTTTAGGTAATACATATAATATTCCAATATGCCTATGGCTACTGGACACATATCCATATAATCCCCCTATCTGTTTTGTTAAGCCTACTAGTTCAATGACTATTAAAACAGGAAAGCATGTTGATGCAAATGGGAAGATATATCTTCCTTATCTACATGAATGGAAACACGTAAGTATTAATAATGTTCTGTGAATTAGTTGTGTGTTCTATATTTTGCTCACTAGCATCTGCTTTCTTAAGCACTGAAGGAGGATGCCAAGTAGGATAGATAAGTCCAGGTCATGGACTAATCACTGAGTTGAGGGTAAATTACTTGCTAAAAGAAATGGATTTGTATAGAGCATTGTAATTTTCAGTATACTTATATTCACTTTTTTTTTTTTGGCTTGAGTTGAACCTTTTAAAATAGGCAGGATTCACATGGTAGGAAGTGCATTTTATTTATTTATTTTTTATTTTTATTTTTTGGAAGTGCATTTTAAAAAATAGTATCCTGGTGGAGTAGTTATAGAATTCAAATCTCATTACTCAAAGCATTTCTGTCAAGAATAATAGGAGGGAACTTCTGTTCACGTATCTGATGGTGTAACTGTGACAGATTAATGTTCCTATGAAAAATAACTAGAAAAACAATACAAAATAAAACACCTGTTGGAAGGCTTTGGAAAGCTGTTTAGGCAATCAAAGACATGGATGGCCAAGATTCTATAGAGAAGGAAACAGTAAAGAGATGAGGCAGTTCTGCCAATAGCTTTTCTCCTGGGGTACTTACCGATTTTTTTTGTTGTTGTTGTTTCATTCTGTTGCCCAGGCTGGAGTGCAGTGGCGTGATCTCAGCTCACTGCAACCTCCACCTCCGAGCTTCAAGTGATTCTCCTGCCTCAGCCTCCTGAATAGCTGGGATTATAGGTACCCGCCACCACACCTGGCTAAGTTTTATATTTTTAGTAGAGATGGGGTTTCACCATGTTGGCGAGGCTGTTCTCAAACTCCTGACCTCAAGTGATACACTCGCCTCGGCCTCCTAAAGTGTTGGGATTACAAGCATGAGCCACCATACCTGGTCTACTTACTGATTCTTGATGCAGGGAGAATGGCTGAGAATCTGGGCAAAGGGCCATAGCTAAGAGGCAGAGAAACCTACAGAGTCTCTAAGCAGTCTCACAGGGCTGAAAAGACAAAAGTTGCTGTTCTGTCTACCAAAGTAACTACGACTTTCAGATCCAAGATTTGGGAGAAAAGGAAGTCATGAAGAAGTAAGTGGGTCTGGGCATGGTGGCTCATGGCTGTGATCACAGGACTTTGGGAAGCTGAGGCAGGAGGATTACCCCATCTCTATAAAAAAATATTTTAAAACTAGGCATGGTGGTGTGTGCCTGTGACCCCAGCTACTCAGGAAACTGAGATGAAAAGATCACTGGAGCCTGGCAGTTTGAGGCTGCAGTGAGCCATGATCACATCACTGTACTCCAGCCTGGACAACAGAGCAAGACCTGTCTCAAAAAAAAAAAAAAAAAAAAATGAGATACTCCGAGTTTCTCACCCTAAGAGATATGTTGAATTTCTGAGCTTCAAAGGTAAGATGATGGCAAGGTACAGTGGCTCATGCTTGTAATCTCAGCACTTTGGGAGGCTGAGATGGACGGATCACGAGGTCAAGAGTTCAAAATCAGCGTGGCCAATATGGTAAAACCCCATCTCTACTAAAAATATAAAAATTAGCCAGGTGTGGTCGCACACACCTGTAGTCCCAGCTACTTGGGAGGCTGAGGCAGAAGAATCACTTGAACCTGGGAGGCAGAGGTTGCCGTGAGCCAAGATTGTACCACTGTACTCCAGCCTGGGTGACAGAACAAGACTCTGTCTCAAAAAAAAGAAAAAGAAAAAGATGCTAAAAAAATAAGCAGAAAGCCTCTGAAAAACAGCCAACTTTTCAGCAGTCTCAGGTTGAGGAGGCAATTGAAATTCAGTACCTTATCAAGAATAAGAGGAACAAGTAAACATCCTAGGCCGTTAGTTGGCACCACTGGAGGAACCCATGTTAGGAGGGAGAACTTAGAGGTAGAATGAGCCTTATAAAAATCTGTCCTTGAGGTCAGGTGGGGTGGCCTCACACCTGTAGTCTCAGCACTTTGGGAGACTGAGGTGGGAGGATCACTTGAGGCCAGGAGTTTGAGACCAGCCTGGGCAACATGGTGAAACCCTGTCTTTACTAAAAATACAAAAATTAGCCGGGTGTGCCAGCTACTCAGGAGGGTGAGGCAGGAGAAGCACTTGAACCTGGGGGGGCAGAGGTTGCAGTGAGCTGAGGTCGCGCCACTGCACTCCAGTCTGGGTGACAGAGTGAGTGAGACTCCGTCTCAAAAAAAAAAAAAAATCCTTAAGTCAGCTCAGTCCCTGATTTTATTAAGGTGATCCTGACTGTTTCTGCCTGCCACAGGATAGGGTGAGCCCTTAGTGGAAGAAGGTAATATATAGACCCTTTATAATTTTTCACAATGCCCAGCATATAATTTATATCTATCAGGTACACCAAGAAAACCAAGAAGGAAAAAAGACAATAGAAACAGGACATCCCCCCCACTATAGCCCCACAAACACACACGTAACTTAGTTATCAGACACAAACTTAAAAATGATTGTGATCAGTGTGTTCAAGAAAATAGAGGACAAAATGAAAAATTTTATTAAAAAGAAAAGTGGAAATCTTAGAACTGAAAAATAGAATTAATAGAGATTAAGAACTCAGGCCGGAGGCAGTTACTCACACCTGTAATCCCAGCATTTTGGGAGGCCAAGGCAGGCAAATCATGAGGTCGGGAGTTTGAGACCAGCCTGGCCAACGTGGTGAAACCCCGTCTCTACTAAAAATACAAAAAAAATTAGCTGGGTGTAGTGGCGGGCTATGTAGTCACCTGTAGTCCCAGCTACATGGGAGGCTGAGGCAGGAGAATTGCTTGAACCCAGGAGGCAGAGGTTGCAGTGAGCCGAGATCGTGCCTGCCACTGCACTCCAGTCCTGGCAACAGAGTGAAACTCCGTTTCAAAAAAAAAAAACTCAGTGGATGGGTTTAGTAGCACATTGGATTCAGTAGAATAGAGACTGCCTCAGCCTCCTGAGTAGCTGGGATTACAGGTGCCCACCACCACACCTGGCCAATTTTTGTATTTTTAATAGAGATGGGGTTTCGCCACTTTGGCCAGGCTGGTCTCAAACTCTTGACTTCAGGTGATCCACCTGCCTCAGCCTCCCAAAGTCAGGATTACAGGTGTGAGCCACCACACCCAGCCTCAGTTTGACTTCTTAAAATGTTGCTTTATAATAGACCTGGAAGTAGATATTAACATAGATATTAATTTTCTTTTCTTCAAAGAATTTAGTGTAAAATTAATGATGTGGTAATTAAAACTTACCTTGACAAAACTGTAGGAATGTATGAATGAAGAATTGATTCATACTACAACATGAATGAACTCTGAAAACATTATGCCAAGTGAAAGAAGCCAAGCACAAAAGGCCATATATTATATGATTTAATCTATATGAAACATTCAGGAAAGCAAATCCATAGAGATGGAAAGTAGATTAGTGGTTGCTAAAGGGCTGTGGGAAAAGGGAAATGGGAAGTGACTACTAATGGGTACAGGGTTTCTTTTTGGGATGATGAAAATATTCTGGAATTAGATGGTGGTAATGGTTGCATAGCTTTGTGAAATAATAAAACCAACTGAAATGTATACTTTAAAAGGAGAAATTTTATGAGATGTGAATTATATCTCACTTACATTCATGAGGCTTACATGAGGCTATGATTTAGTTAAGGAATTTTGTTGGGCTGAAAAACTGAGAAAAGAAAGTGTGTGGTCTCATTGGCCACTCCCACACACGCCAGCCACAATATCTGTGAATGTGGCACAGATACTGTGCTTGTAACACCCCAAGTCTCAGTGTATAAATTTACAGACACAAGAAAAGTATTAGAACAGTAGAAATCAGCAAGTTTTTACAGAAAGCTTTGGGAAATGTTACTCATTGCCATCTTTCATAAATTAGGTCAAAATTGAACAACTGTGGTGAGTCTGGTTCTTTAGAGTAGGTGAAAACTACCACTGAACTCTTCTGTCAGGAGTATTAAAAGAAGTGCCAATCCTAATCCTGTAAATCCAACTACGTGGGAAGCTGAGGCAGGAGGATTGTTTGAGCCAGGAGTTCAAGTCTAAGCTGGGCCACATGGCAAGACCTTGACTGGTGGGTTGGGGGTCAGGAGGGTGTAAAAAGTAGTTACTATGAAGATTGTTACCCTCTCAAGGTGATTGAGTAATTCTTCAGAACTCGGGGAACTTATGAATGAAGTATGTGAGATGAGATCCACACAAAATAGATTAAGGAGTAAAAGAAGAATCATCAATAAGCTGTTTGAACACCTTTGTCTATCACAGTTTAATTAGTGGTTGGTAGATATATCTTGTTGGTTTTTTTGTTGTTGTTGTTGTTGTTGTTGGGTTTTGGTTTTGTTTTTTTTGAAACAGGGTCTCTAACCCAGGCTGGAGTGCAGTGGCACAATCATGGCTCACTGCAGCCTCAACCTTCCTGGCTTAGGTGATCCTCCCACTGCAACCTCTCAAGTAGCTGGGACTACAGGCGCGTGCCACACGTACAGTTTTTTATTTTTTATTTTTGTAGAGACCAAGCTGGTCTTAAACTCCTGAGCTCAAGCTGGATTCCAAAATGGGGAAGAAAGTGCTGGAATAGAGCTAGAATTTTTTAAATTATGCATGTTGCACAATAGCCTTATTTGATCCTCTGGCCTCGGCCTTCCAAAGTGCTGGGATTACAAATGTGAGCCACCATGCATGGCCAGTGGTCAAAAGATATTTGAGAGAAAATCTTAGTAACCCTTATGGAAAAATAGGCAGTCTCTTTGTCACTGTCACTGTTGTTGGAAGGAAAGATCTTTTAGCACCTTTAACAATTCACCCCTTTTGTACTACAATCTAGCAATTTCTAAGCTAAAATCTACCTATAATTTGTGCTTTTTTTTTTTTTTGAGACAGTCTTGCTCTGTCACCCAGGCTGGAGTGCAGTAGCACAATCTCAGCTCACTGTAACCTCCGCCTCTGAGGTTTAAGTGATTCTGTTGCTTCAGCCTCCAGAGTAACTGGGACCACAGGCGTACACCACCACGCCCGGCTAATTTTTGTGTTTTTAGGAGAGACGGGATTTTCCCATGTTGGCCCAGCTGGTCTCAAACTCCTGGCCTTAAGCAGTCCGCCCACCTTGGCCTCCCAAAGTGCTGAGATTACAGGTGTGAACCACCACACTTGGCTAGAATCTACTTATAATTTCAGAGTTTATAACATCTTTAATAAAAATTAATTTTAGAATATGTATTTCCAAGATATCATTGCTGTCTTTTAACAGCCCTAAATAATATTCTGACTGCTGCCTGTATCTATCCTTAATCTCTAAATTTGTACCAGTATACTTATAATAAATTGTATAGTGGCAGTAAAATAAATTTTTGTTCTGTGGAGTCAAATGAAGAACAAAACTATATGAATTTTGCAACATACTGCTTTAACTAGTGCTATTTTTATATGCTTGAAGCAAGAAACTTGCTGCACATAATGTTTAAAACCACCTAGCTCTATTAAAATAATTAAATGAAATTTTCATGATTGGGGTCCTACAAAGAAAATTGTCAAGCTGAGTTGAAAACTGATGAGAAATGACCAACCTTTTTCTTTTTCCTTTTTTTTTTTTTATTTGAGACAGAGTTTTACTCTGTCACCAGGTGCCAGGCTGGAGTACAGTGACACAATCTCGGCTCACTGCAGCCTCCGCCTCGCAGGTTCAAACAGTTCTCCTGCCTCAGCCTCCCAAGTAGCTGGGACTACAGGCGCACGCCACCACGCCCAGCTAATTTTTGTATTTTTAGTAGAGACAGGGTTTCACCATGTTGGCAAAGATGGTCTCGATCTCTTGACCTTGCGATCCGCCTGCCTCGGCCTCCCTAAGTGCTGGGATTACAGGCTTGAGCCACCGCGCCTGGCCCGACCTTTTTCTTTTTACTGAAAAGTGACTCTAGCTGACTTGAATTTGTTTTCATTTTGTAGCCACAGTCAGACTTGTTGGGGCTTATTCAGGTCATGATTGTGGTATTTGGAGATGAACCGCCAGTCTTCTCTCGTCCTATTTCGACATCCTATCCACCATACCAGGCAACAGGGCCACCAAATAGTAAGTAGAATTGAGCTTTTACTTTAAAACTCATACAAATAAAAGAGAACAGAAAGCTTTGTAAAAAAAAGAAAAAAAACTAATGACTTCTTTGCTTTTTAGCTTATCACGTTAGTGGATTTTTTGGAAGTATTCTGAGGCCCCACATCTGCATGTACAGATTCCCACCAAAGACTGGCATTTGGGCTTCCATTTGTAGGTAGAAATCTAAGAATGGTTGTGCTGGATTCCAACATGGAGGAGAAAGTGCTGGAATAGAGCTAGAATTTTTTAAATTATGCATGCTGCAGAATAGCCTTATTTGATCAGCTTGTTAGCACATATAACTTGCAAGGTAGTCTGACCTCTCCTTTCTCTATGCAACTCCAAAATCAGTGTGTAGATAAGGATTAAGGTCAACTGAACATTCATATTCAGCTATTCTGGGTATCCACAATTGGACATCTAGCTCTTAGCTTTCTTCTCTTTCGTACAGCCAGTTCATGATTTTGCCTTGTGTGGAGTGCTATGATAAGGAGACAGTATCTCTTCTCCCCTAATTGGTATATATTATCTCTGTTATGTCTATTTTCTTGAATAATTCTTACTGATACTTAAAAGTCACTCTGAATAATTGTGAGTTGGTTGTACTTACTTGTTTTGAATTTGATAAATCTGTATTGATTTTGTTGTGTTTTGAGCTGTGATTTTTTTTTTTTTTGGTAAATTTTGTTTAAGATTGTAATTAACCAAACTTGTTTAATCTTATAAGACAAATTATGTGTGCTTTCATTTTTCTTCTGCTAAAAATTATACTTTTTCCTTTTTAATCCATTCTTTCCTGAGGAAAATCTTAGTTTATAAGCTGAATGGGAATTTAACAGAAAGAATTTTTGAACCCATTTCTCTTGCCTTCCCTACCATCCCAGAATAAACTTGATTTTAGGATTAGCATTTCTTTTAATAAAGATCCTAGTGATTCTTTTGGATCAGAAATTTGTTTTTATCTTATTAAATTCTATTGACTTTAGTGCCCAAGATTAGAGTATCTTGCTTAAATTTGAAATATCAAATATTTGGCCAGGTATGGTGGCTCATGCCTGTAGTCCCAGCTACTCGGGATGCTGAGGCACAAGAATCACTTGAGCCTGGGAGGCAGAGGTTGCAGTCAGCTGAGATTGTGTTACTGCACCGCAGCATGGGCGACAGAGCGAGACTCCATCTCAAAAAAAATTGGAATATAAAATATTTCCTAGTCTCATTACCTTTATTTATTTGCTCAGATAATATAGCCAGTGACCACTAGGTAACTTTTTTAGAAATTTAAACAACTTTTTTTTTTTTTTTGAGACAGAGTCTCGTTCTGTTGTCCAGGCTGGAGTGCAGTGGCATGATCTTGGCTCACTGCAACATCTGCCTCCCGGGTTCAAGTGATTCTTGAGCCTCAGCCTCCTGAATAGCTGGGATTACAGGCGCCCACCACCATGCCCAGCTAATTTTTGTATTTTTAGAAGAGTCGGGGATTTCACCGTATTGGCCAGGCTGGTCTTGAGCACCTGACCTCATGATCCACCTGCCTCAGCTTCCCAAAGTACCAGGATTATAGGCTTGAGCCACCACAGCCGGCCTGCACATTTTTTTTTCTAAATTTCTTTGAGTTTACCTTGACATTAGAAGTGCAGTATTCAAGAAAGACACCATACTGTTGTCACTGTTGAAGTTCAGTTTTGTACTCAGTCACTATAAGTCATGTTAAACACTCTAGAACTGATTCTTTTTTTTCTTTTTTTTTTTTTTTTGTCAGTTAAGGTCAAAATAATTTCTCTTTTTCTTCCTCTACATTGATTACCATCTTGGCACCACTGATCTTAGTTCTATGACATTCATGTTCTCTTTAAAGAATATATAAAATATTCTTTAAGCTTCCTGGATTTTAACCTTTTATCCCTACTATTTCTGAGCTTTTGTTTTGTTTCTTTGTTTTGAGACAAGATCTCACTCTGTCACCTAGACTAGTTTTTGTGTGGTTTTTTTTTTTTTTTTTTTAAAGACAGAGTCTTGCTCTGTTGCTCAGGCTAGAGTGCAGTGGCATGATCTTGACCCGCTGTAACCTCTGCCTTTTGGGTTCAAGCAATTCTTCTGCCTCTGCCTCCTGAGTAGCTGGGATTACAGGCACCCACCATTGCACCCAGCTGATATTTGTATTTTTAGTAGAGATGGGGTTTCATGAACATCTTAGCTAGGCTGGTCTTGAACTCCTGATCTTATGATCCCACCCGCCTTGCCCTCCCAAAGTGCTCGGATTAACAGGCGTGAGCCACCGCACCTGGCCTAGACTAGTTTTTAACCAGTCTGGATAATGTAAGTTTTGTATAGGACTTGAAGTCTCTTGAAGTTTTCAAGCAAACCAACAAAACCAGCTGTGCTAATTGGTCAACATAGTTATAAAAGAAATATCAAAAGATTTATTAGATATAATAAAGAAGTTACTCTGTAAGAAGTTAACCTTGGAGCAAAGGAGACCAGAATTACCTCCGTCTAAATTTGAAATTGAACCTGACTTTATCGCAGGTTGTAGACTTCTTGAGAACTTTAAAAGCTGACCAGGTTGACCTGTTTGCCAGTTCTTCTGGTTGGGATTGTCATAAGTATTGTAATTCATGTTTAACGATGTGAGGATTATAAGAGGGTGAGGTATTTGTTTTGTTTTGGTTCTGAGATTTAGATTTTTTAACTATGAAATTTTGCTGTGTATTGACAGTATGATGTATATCTTATTCAGTAGCCTACATCTTCAGGCTTTGTATGTTATTTTTACAATGTTAAAAAATTGTTTTTAGCTTCCTACATGCCAGGCATGCCAGGTGGAATCTCTTCATACCCATCTGGATACCCTCCCAATCCCAGGTAATGAAAAATTATCTTTTGAATAATTATATTACAAATTATTCTATTAGATCTAGAATCAAAATAATTTGCCAGTTAGGGTATTAAAATAAATTTAGTTGCAATTTAGTGGAAGATAAAGGTTGGTTTATTGCTGAAATTTTAAGGTATGTATATATAGTTTGAAATGTGTTTCTTTCAATCTAGAGAAATGCAGCTCCTTGGCTTCGTTTTTATTTTGCAGAGAAAAGGAATAGGATGAGTAATGACAGTGATCTCAGTTGGTTTTTGACCTTGAAGTCCTTGTTATTTCCCTTTTAAGAAATTTGTGTATCTAGTATAGATAGCTGAAATATTAATGGACTGTTCATCATAATGAATTCAGCCAAGGGGAAGAACATTTTCTAATCCTCTCTTCTTTTTTTTTTTTTGAGACAGAGCTTCGCTCTTATTGCCCAGGATGGAGTGCGATGGCATGATCTTGGCTCACTGCAACCTCCACCTTCTGGGTTCAAGCAATTCTCCTGCCTCAGCCTCCTGAGTAGCAGGGACTATAGGCACACACCACCATGCCCAGCTAGTTTTTGTATTTTTAGCAGAGATGGGGTTTCGCCATGTTGGCCAGGATAGTCTTGATCTCTTGATCTCTTGACCTTGTGATCCCCCTGCTTTCAGCCTCCCTAAGTGCTAGGATTACAGGCGTGAGCCACTGCACCCAGCAATACGCTTTTTTTGTTGTTGTTGTTAAGAAGAAAAAAAAAGACATAGGCTGGGCTCGGTGGCTCACGCCTCTAATCCCAGCACTTTGGGAGGCCGAGGCGGGTGGATCACAAGGTTAGGCCGTGTTCACTTGGCTAATATGGTGAAACCCCATCTCTACTAAAAATACAAAAATTACCTGGGTGTGGTAGTACACATCTGTAATCCCAGCTACTTGGGAGACTGAGGCAGGAGAATCACTTGAACCCAGGAGGCGGAGGTTGCAGTGAGCTGAGATCATGCCACTGTACTCAAGCTTAGGTGACAGAGCAAGACTCTGTCTCAAAAAAAAAAAAAAAAAAAAAAAAAAAAGAGCAAGACTCTGTCTCAAAAAAAAAAAAAGACATAACTGGCCAGGCGTGGTGGCTCACGCCTGTAATCCCAACACTTTGGGAGGCTGAGGGGCTGATCACTGAGGTCAGGAGTTTGAGACCAGCCTGGCCAACATGGTGAAACCCTGTCTCTACTAAAAATACAAAAATTAGCCAGGCATGGTGGCACATGCCTGTAATCCCAGCTATTTGGGATGCTGAGATAGGAGAATTGCTTGAACCCAGGAAGCAGAGGTTGCAGTGAGCTGAGATCATGCCGTTGCACTCCACCCTTGGTGACAGAGCAAGACTCCGTCTGAAACAAACAAAAAACCCAGAACCTATCTTTTCTATAAATTGCAGGAATCAATCAGTGATTCAGATAATGGGGTCAAACTTGTCACATGATATTTATTCAGTTCATAGACTACCTGTGCTATCAACCTTTATTATCCACTTAGTAATAACATAGATAACTAAATTAACAATGAAATTAGTCTGTTAATAACACACACTAGAAAGTCAGTGAGAAATAATTATTAACTCATGTTTTAAATGTGTACTTGTTTCAGTGGTAATCTAGGAGTACTCTCCAAAGTGGTCTTTGGGCTAACTTAAAATGCCAGCCAGCACTTTGGGAAGCCAAGGTGAGAAAATCACTTGAGCCCAGGAGTTTGAGACTATCCTGGGTGACATAGTAGACCCCATCTCTACAAAAAAATTAAAATTAGTCAGGTATGGTAGTGTGAACCTGTAGTCCCAGCTGCTTGGGAGCCTAAAGTGGATCACTTGAGCCTGCAGTTCAAGGATGCGGTGAGCCATAATTGCACCACTGCACTTCAGCCTGGGCAACAGAGTGAGAACCTGTCTCAAATAAATAAATAAATAAATAAATAAAAGACTGGCCTATACTGGTGCCAAAATGAGACTTCCAGCTGCTGTAAACAATTAGAAAAATTTAACGCTACTAACTCCTCTTAGTTTCATAACCTAATCATAATCCTCATAGATAAATGCAGACAGATTTCTGAACACATGTCATAGGTAAATATAAATATGTACATATGTAATATCTAGGATCTTAAAAGTTAATTTAGCAAACATTTCATTTCTGGGTCTTCTTTTCACAACTTTTTAGAAGGTAGTAAGCATACTGTCACTTTAGATAGATAAGCAGAGATTAGAAGAACATTTGTCAGGGACAATAGAGAAAGATTCCTTTGGTAGTAATATATAAGCAGGTTATACATTTTAGATTTCTTGAGGCCTTAAATTTTCTGATTAAGTTCTAGAAATGGAATCCTACCTGAAGCCTTGAAATTACAAGCCTTTCTACTGAACAGTTGCTAGTAAAAGGAGCTTTGGACATAGAGGAATAATTGTTGAAGGTACACTATGGAAATGGACTTCTGAACAATAAAGCTATAGATGGAGATTTCTCTGAAGTTAATACCTGTAGGCTTAGAAGAGTTTCATACCAAGTTACAAAAAAATTTGGCAATATGATCACATCTTTGCAAAGGTATGCAAGATAGGAGAAACTCCAGAATAAAAGAAACAGCAGTTTATCCCAGTTTTCAAAAAGGTGGATTTAGAAATTTCAGTAAGATTGACATTTCCTTACAACATTATAGCATGAATTACCAAAGAGACTGGAAACAAAAGTACTGTGTTCAGTAACTTCTAGTATGTATCTACTAGGAACAAAAATGTCCTTTTAAAAAAATTTTGATTTTATACTGATAGATAAGTACCATGATTACATTGAATCTTCAGCAAGTCATATATAACATTTTTTGTGGAGGAGAAGTTATAAAGTTGGAGCTGATATACAAATAGGTGAATCTTTGAACCACTGCATTGAAAAAGGATTATTGACCATAAACTCAGAAGGAGCTCTTGCTCCAGTGCTTAGGCTACCTTTTTTTTTTTTTTTTTGAGACAAGGCTTCACTCTGTCACCCAGACTGGAGTGTGGTGGCGTAATCTCAGCTCACTTCCTGGGCTTAGGTGATCCTTCCACTTCAGCCTCCCAAGTAGCTGGGACTACAGATGCGTGCCACACTTAGCTAATTTTTGTATTTTTGTAGAGATGGTTTCACCATGTTGCCTAGGCTTGTCTTGAGCTCCTGGACTCAAGTGATCCGCCTGCCTCAGCCTCCCAAAGTGCTAGGATTACAGGTGTGAGTCACTACACCCAGCCTGGGCTCACTCTTTTTAATCAGCAGTTTTAATGAGCGTGTAAAAGGCAAATGTCATAGAATTGACAATTGTAGCTAAAGTAGGATTAATTGAGATTTATTGTCCAACTAAGCAGGTAGCCAGTAATCATCCTTTTCTAATTTTCTTCGTGATTGTAAGGGAAACACTGACTAGTAAGCATTCAGAGGAAAGCAATTAGATTTGAAAATCGTGTCCTGAGACAAATGGTTAAAGGAATTAAGAATATTTAACCCAAAGAAAAGAAGCTTGAGGGAACAATGTTAGAATTTCTCAAATATATGAGTTTTAGGAGTCTTCAAATAGTTCAGTGATCTTCCAAAATGCAAATTTAGGACTCCTATTTAGAAATTATATTGAAATGATGTTTAATGTTAAAGAAAGATGACCATTTGTCAGGGATGTTGTAAATGATACGTATAGGTAAGAGATTGTTGAAAAGGTAATTGGAGTAGAAAACCTTTAAAGAAAGTTCCTCTGAGTTTGATATAAATACATGAATAACAGAAAGTGTCAAGAAAGTGAGAAAAAAGTTGTTTTTAATCTATTTAAAGACGAGTTTGGTACGAATGTTATCGAAAGAGGAAAAAAAGACAAGTATTTTCGGGTTAAATATCCTCAAAGGTTACCAGTAAGCCATAGGTAAAATTTCACATAGATTGAGAAATCAGAAAAGTTCTCTCACAGATTACTTGTTGCTTCTGATGCTGTTGGATTGTCCTTAGAAATACTCGTTAGTTTCTGTGCTGTGAAGTTGACTGTCATATAAGTGGGACAAAGTAAGAGCATTTAACTATTTAAGAGTAAATCCACTGTCATTAATACAATTTCCATAGAACTTTAATAAACACCTGCAGCTCTAAAACTATAAATTCATCAACTGGTATAACAACCATATGCCAAGCTTAACTTCCTGAATGGGATTCTTGAAAATACTATAACATTGGGTCATCTTAAATGTTAAATGTTTTTTGTCCTTTTCTTTAGTGGTTACCCAGGCTGTCCTTACCCACCTGGTGGTCCATATCCTGCCACAACAAGTTCCCAATACCCTTCCCAGCCTCCTGTGACCACTGTTGGTAAGTACCCTTGAAAACTTGTGTTTCTCAGTGTAAGCAAAGTCTAAGTCCCTGTTGTGAAAAGCACAATTTACTTTTACTTGTGAAATTTTGGACTATTTCTTCTTAGACAAAAACCTTTAATAGTGTACTATAATCTAAAACTTGAAGTAAATGATTTATTATCATGTAAATGAACCTTCTACCAGGGCATAAAAATAAATCTGATTAACTCATCAATCTTTCCTTTGGTCACATAGTTTTATTTGTGAGCCAAACATGTGTTGAACTATTGACAGATACACACATTTTTCTAGCTTGGTTATATGTGAAAACAGATGAGCATCATTAATAGAAGAAAGTAAAGTGGGTTAAAGTCTGGGCGAGGTGGCCCACGCCTGTAATCCCAGCACTTTGGGAGGCCAAGGCAGGCAGATCATGTGAGGTCAGGAGTTCGAGACCAGCCTGGCCAACATGGTGAAACCCCGTCTCTACTAAAAATACAAAAATTAGCTGGGCATGGTGGCAGGTGCCTGTAATCCCAGCTACTCGGGAGGCTGAGGCAGGAGAATCGCTTGAACCTGGGAGGCAGAGGTTGCAGTGAGCTGAGATCACGCCATTGCACTCCAGCCTGGGGGACAAGAGTGAGACTTCATCTCAAAAAAAAAAAAAAAGTAAGTAAAATGGGTTAATATGAGCAGGTCAAATAAGACAAATTATTTTGAAGACCAGTAGTTTTTGCTTTTTGTATTTGTTTATTAGTGTTACCTGAAATATAATTTTGTTCAACTAAGAAAACTAAGGCAGTAAGACAATTTCTTTAGACTCCAGCCTTCATCTATGTCTATCTCTTACTACCTGCATCACCACATCTGCCTTCTCCCTGTTACCATAAGTTGGTTATCTTTGCTTCTATCTAAAGCTGATTTCTCCACTAGACCTTATCCCCTCTAACTTACTCACAGGCATCACTGCAGCAATTCTTTTCTCTCAAGTCATGTTCTCTACTGGATGACTCTCATCAGCACACAAAACCATGTCCTAAAAAAACCTTGAAGAGTTGAGTCCTCCTCTTGAGACAAACACATGGAAAGACATGTCATCCCCATGAAGAATTAATATTGTTAAAAAGACTATATTACCCAAAACATTCTGCAGATTCAGTGCAATCTCTATCAAAGTATCAATGTCATTTTTCATAGAAATAGAAAAAGCTGTCATAAAATTCATATGGAACCAAAAAAGCCAAATAGCCAAAATGATCTTGAGCAAAAAGAACAAAGCTGGAAGCATCATACTACCTGACTTCAAAATATATTACAAGGTTATAGTAACCAAAACAGCATGATATTGGTATAAAAACAGGTATAGATCAATGGAACAGAATAAAGAGCCTAGAAATAAATCCACATATTTACAGTCAACTGATTTTCAGCAAAGGTGCCAAAAACATACATTGTGAAAAAGATATCATTGTTCATAAATGGTACTGGGAAAACTGGACATCCATATGCAGAAGAATTAAACTGGACTCCTATCTTACACCACATAAAAAATCAACTTGAGATGGATTAAAGACTTAATGTAAGACCTAAAACTATAAAACTTAAGAAGAAGATATAGGGGAAACCCTTCAGGACATTGGCCTAAGCTATGGTTTTATGGTTAATATCTCAAAAGCAAAGTCAAAAAAATAGACAGCTGATAGGAAATTAAAAAGCTTCTGGGCCAGGCACAGTGGCTCACACCTGTAATCCCAGCATTTTAGGAGGCCAAGGTGGGTGGATCACTTGAGGTCAGGAGTTCAAGACAGCCTGCCAACATGATGAAACCCCATCTCTACTAAAAGCTAAAAATACAAAAATTATTCGGGCATGGTGATGCACCACTGTAATCCCAGCTACTCAGGAGGCTGAGGCAGGAGAATCGCTTGAACCCGGGAGGTAGAGGTTGCAGTGAGCTGAGAGCGTGCCACTGCACTCAGCCTTGGCAGCAGAGCTAGACCTTGTCTCAAAAAAAAAAAAAAAAAAAGCTTCTGCACAACAAAGGAGATAGTCAACAAAGAGACAGTCTGTTGAGTGTGAGAAAATATTTGCAAACTACTCATCTGCAAGGGTCTAATATAAATATACAAGGTATTCAAACCACTTAACAGTTAAAAAAAAATTAAAAAGTGGGCAAAGAACATGAATAGACATTTCTTAAAGGAAGACATACAAATGGCCAACAGGTGTATTAAAAAATGCTCAGTATCACTCATCATCAGGAAAATGCAGATTAAAAACCCTAAGGAAATATAATCTCATCCCAGTTTGAATGGCCACTATTAAAAAGACAAAATAACAGATGCTGGTAAGGATGAGGAGAAAAGGAAACTTATACAATGTTGGTGGGAATGTAAATTAAAACCACTATGGAAAACAGTATGACTATTTCTAAAAAAACTAAAATTAGAACTACCGAACAGTTCAGCAGTCCCACTACTGGGTATTTATCCAAAGGAAAGGAAATCAGTATATTAAAGGAATACCTGTACTCCCATATTTATAGCAACAATATTCATACTACCTAAGATATGGAATAAACCTAAGTATTTATCGGCAGATGAATGGATAAAGACAATGTGGTATATGTACACAATGGAATGTTATTCAGCCATAAAAAAGAGAATGAAAATGTCATTGTAGCAACGTGAATGGAATTGGAAATAAACTAGGCACAGAAAGACAAATATTGAATGTTCTCATGTGGGAGCTAAAAAACTTGACCTCCTGAATGATAGACGCCAGAGACAAGGGTGTGTAGGTGGGAGAGGACTCATAAAGAAAGGTGGGTTAATGAGTGCAAACATAGAGTTAGAAGGAATAAGTTCTAATGTTCGATAGCAGAGTAGGGTGACTATAGTTAACAATGTATTGTCTATTTCAAAATAGAAGACTTAAAATGTTCTCAACACATAGAAATTATAATCAATACTCAAGGTGATGGATACCCTAAATACCCTCACTTGATCATTACACATTCTGTGCAGGTAACAAAATACCACGTTACCCACATAAATATGTACGAATACTATGTATGTTTAAAAAGTTTTTTTTAAAAAAGAATCATCTCTATTCCACTTTTCCTGCCACCACTATTGCTTATCTTCATTCTTCTCTGAATAATTCCTTGAAACAACTGCCTTTGTTCTTTAATTACTCTTCTCCCTTTCTCTTAAACCTCCTCCTTTTGGGCTTTCTCTCATACCATTTCGCTAAAACTGGTCATGATTACCAATAATCTTTTTTGTTTGTTTGTTTGTTTGAGACGGACTTTTGCTCTTGTTGCCCAGGCTGCATGGAATGCAATGGCGCGATCTCAGCTCACCACAACCTCTGCCTCCTGGGTTCAAGCAATTCTCCTGCCTCAGCCTCCTGAGCAGCTGGGATTGCAGGCATGCACCACCACGCTCGGCTGATTTCTTTGTATTTTTAGTAGAGATGGGATTTCTCCATGTTGGTCAGGCTGCTCTCCAACTCCTGACCACAGGTGACCCACCCTCCTGGGCCTCCCAAAATGCTGGGATTACAGGCATGAGCCACCGCGCCTGGTCACTAATAATCTTTTTGAGGTTATATCCAATAGCAGGTTACTGTTCTAATCTTACTTGTCCTATCAGCAGCATTTAACAGAGTTGGTTACTCCCTCCTTGATAAACTTTTCTCTCATTTTCCAAAACACTATGCTCACTTGATTTTCTTCCGGTCTCATCAGTATTTGTAGTTTCCTCTGCAAGTTCTTCCATTTTCTTAATGTTGCTATTACCCTGGCTTAGTCCTTGGCACTCTTTATCCTCACTCTCCTGGTAATTTCCACCATTCTCATAGCTTTAAATGCCATCTCCGTGCCCCCAGTTCTTAAATTTATGTCTGACCTGTACCTCTCTTATGAACTCCAGATTATGTTCTTTTTCTTTTCTTTTCTTTTCTTTTTTTTTTTTGAGAGGGAGTCTTGCTCTGTCTCCAGGCTGGAGTGTAGTGGCACAATCTTGGCTCACTGCAACCCCCGCCTCCCGAGTTCAAGTGATTCTCCTGCCTCAGCCTCCTGAGTAGCTGAGATTACAGGTGTGTGCCACCACACCTGGCTAATTTTTATATTTTTAGTAGAGATGGAGTTTCACCCCATTAGTCAGGATGGTCTCGATCTCTTGACCTCGTGATCTGCCCACCTCGGCCTCCCAAAGTGCTGGGGTTACAGGTGTGAGCCACCGCGCCCGGCCTGAAGTTTATTTTTCTGTTATATTTTCTTGATAACTTGTAACCATACTGAGATCTGATGTAGATGTCTTTCCCCCCACCCTATAAAGGGTTATTTCCATTGTTTTTCTCATTGATACGTACTATTTAGATTCCAGTGGTGTGGTTTTATTAAAATGTATTTGTTATAAGTGTAACTACAATATAATAAAATGATCGGAGTTAGAAACCTAGATGATGGCCCAGTTCCGCACCCTTTTTTGGCATCTGGTCATGTGGTGAGGGTGGGGGTGAGGGGACCTCTCTAGCCTGCAGCCTGTGTCTGTGGTTGGGCCCTCTGCTTCCAGCTGCCCGGGACTGAGCTTGGGTGTATGGGGCCACAGGAACTGGCTCCAGGGCCCTGATAACAGGCCACCCCTGCAGCACTCCAGCCTGGCGTGAGGGTCTCCCCTGATCTGAGAATGGCTACCTCTCGATACAAGCCAGTGGCTGAAACTGGTGTCAGTGCCTGTGAGACAGTGTACAAGGCCTGTGATCCCCACAGTGGCCACTTTGTGGCCCTCCAGGGTGTGAGAGTCCCCAGTGGAGGAGCTGGAGGAGGCCTTCCCGTCAGCACAGTTTGTGAGGTGGCTTTACTGAGGCAACTGGAGGCTTTTGAGCATCCCACATTGTCCAGCTGATGGATGTCTGTGCCACATCCCGAACTAACCGAGAGATCAAGGTAAACCTGGTGTTTGAGCATTAGACCAAGACCTAAGGACGTATCTGGACAAGGCACCCCCACCAGGCTTGCCAGCCAAGACCATCAAGGATCTGATGCGCCAGTTTCTAAGAGGCCTAGATTTCCTTCATGCCAATTGCATTGTTCACCGAGATTTGAAGCCAGAGAACATTCTGGTGACAAGTGGTGGAGCAGTCAAGCTGGCTGACTTTGGCCTGGCCAGAATCTACAGCTACCAGATAGCACTTATACCTGTGGTTGTTACACTCTGGTACTAAGATCCCGAAGTTCTTCTGCAGCCCACATATGCTACACCTGTGGACATATGGAGTGTGGGCTGTATCTTTGCTGAGCTGTCTTGTTGAAAGCCTCTTTTCTGTGGAAACTCTGAAGCTGACCAGTTGGGCAAAATCTTTGACCTGCTTGGGCTGCCTGCAGAGGATGACTGGCCTCGAGATGTATCTTTGCCCTGTGGAGCCTTTCACCCCAGAGGGCCCTGCCCAGTGCAGTCGGTGGTACCTGAGATGGAGGAGTTGGGAGCACAGCTGCTGCTGGAAATGCTGACTTTTAACCCACACAAGCAAATCTCTGCCTTTCGAACTCTGCAGCACTCTTATCTACATAAGGATGAAGGTAATCCGGAGTGAGCAATGAAGTGGCTGCCATGGAAGGAAGAAAAACTGCCGTTTCCCTTCTGAACACTGAGAGGGCAGTCTCTGCCTTTGTCTCTGAGGCTGTGGAGGCTCCTCCTTCATCTTTCTATAGAGATTACTTTGCTGCCTTAATGACATTCCCTCCTACCTCTCCTTTGGAGGCCTCTCCTTCTCCTGCCCCCTATTTCTCTACACTAAGGGGTATGTTCCCTCTTGTCCCTTTCCTTACCTTTATATTTGGGGTCTTTTTTTAATACAGGAAAAACAAAGAAACAAATGATGAAAGATATTTAATCCATAGCAAAGCACACTAAATCTAGTGAAGCTCTCTATTTTGGGTTAGGCATTATCAATAAAATAGGAATAGTGCTGTTTGTCACCGTATTTCTCACTGACATAATAGTATAATCCTTTTGATTTGTAGAGAACCTTAGTTTATAAAGATCTTTTTTATGTTAACTTGTTTCAGTACATTAGGTATGAAGCATTTTTCATAGCTTAGATGATTTCCATATATCCAAAGAATAGAAATATGTGGAAAACAGTATTGTGGAATCAGATCTCATGTTTATGATTTTTGAATGGGTAATCAAATCAACTAATATTTTGCTGTACTTTTTCAAGAATATTGTCTTAGGCTAGAGGCAAATTATGATAATCTAGGATATCTTTTAATATATATGTTTTTCTACCCTTTTATCTTTGTCTACTTGATTTTTTTTTTCTTTGAGACAGAGTCTCGCTCTCTCACCCAGACTGGTGGAGTGCAGTGGTACGAACTTGGCACTCTGCAGCCTCCTCCTCCCAGGTTCAGCGATTCTCCTGCCTCAGCCTCCTGAGTAGCTGGGACTACAGGCGCGTGCTGCCATGCCCAGCTAATTTTTTGTATTTTTAGTAGAGACAGGGTTTCACCGTGTTAGCCAGGATGATCTCTATTTCCTGACCTCGTAATCCGCCCACCTCAGCCTCCGAAAGTGCTGGGATTACAGGCATGAGCCACTGCGCCTGGCCTCATCATATTTCAGTAGTTGTTGAACTTTTAGTAGTCTGTTGAACTTCAGACTTAGATTAAAGGAAAGCAGAAACATAAAAGTATCATTTAGATTTTTGAACCCACAGTCACATTTTCTCAGTATATCAGTGGGTCAGGATTTGGGCTGTTATTCTGTTACTGAGGCCATGAGAAAGAATGAATGTGGTTATTTATCCTTGTTTTTTGTTTGTCTTTGAGACAAAGCCTCGCTCTGCCACCCAGGCTGGAATGCAGTGGCTTGATCTCAGCTCACTGCAACCTCTGCCTCCAGGGTTCAAGTGATGCTTCTGCCTCAGTCTCCCAAGTAGCTGGGACTATAGGGACATACCACCATGCCCAGCTAATTTTTGTTTTAGTAGAGACGGGGCTTCACCATATTGGTCAGGCTGGTCTCAAAATCCTGACCTCATTATCTGCCCACCTCGGCCTCCCAAAGTGCTGGGATTACAGGCATGAGCCTCCAGGATAGTGCCTGGCCCTATCCTTGTTTTTCGATACAGGATATTCTGTGACCCAGGCTGGAGTGCAGTAGTACTGTCTGCCTACTGCAACCTCTATCTCCTGGGCTCAAGTGATCCTTTCACCTCAGCCTCCTGAGTAGGTAGGACTGTAGACACACACCAACATGCCCAGATAATTTTTGTACTTTTGGTAGAGACAAGATTTCACCATGTTGCCCAGGCTGGCCTTGAACTCCTGGATTCAAGTGATTCACCCACCTTGGCTTCCTGGATTACAGATGTGAGCCACTGCACTAGGTTTTTTTATTCTTTTTGAAATTTAGCAGTTTCACTCTAGATTTTATTTTGTTTATATTATTATCTTTTGAGACACAGTATTGCTTTGTCACACAGGCTGGAGTGCAGTGGCGTGATCTCGGCTCACTGCAATCTCTGCCTTCTGGGTTCAAGTGATTTTCCTGCCTCAGCCTCCCAGGTAGCTGAGACTACAGGCTTGAGCCACTGCACCTGGCTAATTTTTGTATTTTTAGTAGACACGGGGTTTCACCATGTTAGGCAGGCTGGTCAAACTCTTAACCTCAGATGATCCACCTGCCTCTCAGCCTCCCAAAGTGCTGGGATTATAGGCATGAGCCATGGTGCCCAGCCTATATTTTAATTTTATGGTATAATCCGAATTAAGAAAGATTTAAAATTTATCAAATGTTCAAGAATGTCAGTATATAGTATGGCAGCCATACTAGATATGGTACCATATATATGGCACACCATAGTGTGCCACTCAGTGATACCTCCACATGTTACAAATTTATTTGTGAGGAAAGTCAGTGGACTGACCGGCTCCTTTATGAAGTCCCTTGGAGGATGTACTCTGAGCTATACTTTGCTTATGCCAGAATCTCCAGGTTTATTTGATCTCTATAGAGTCCTTTTACCAGAGTAGTCTGCAACCTCAGCTTACATAGTATTTTGAAAACTCTAGGGGAATCGGGAGGTAGTAGTCACTGAATAATGAAGGAACAAACTGATCCACTTAGCAAAAAAAATAAAGAACCTAACTGGTAGTATGCATTGAAGCTTAACACAAAGATCCTTTTTCCTGTTACTGTAGGAGCAAAACATAAACCGACTATATATATATATATCTTAATCAATTTCACATACAAGATCCCCCCAAAATAGCAGGTATGGATGGACACCAGGTGAGCCACCACGAAGTTTCTCTATCACAACCACCACTCCTGCCCATGTCAAAAAAAAGGAAGTTTAAAAGGCTTTGGTGATTCCTCACCACAGTCTCAGCAGAGTGTGAAAGTTCTCTTTTGAAGGTTGACTTATTTTAAAAGGCTATATAGATTATTGTAGTTGATTTATAGCTCTGAATCCTAGGCTTTAGGCCTTTAACATATACAGTGTGACTTTTTACTAGTTGCAGTTTAATAATAAAATTGAAGAATAGGTGTTTGTTCCCAGTTAAAGCCAATACCTGCCACCGAATTTTTCTTGGTGAAACTTCATAAATAGTGTATATTTCAACCTCTGAGTTTTAAGAATATCATTTTAAGATTTTGTTCCTAAAAATCAAATAAGGATCAGAAACAGTAAGTTCGAATCTATTAACAGATTCAGGGACCAGTTTTACCTTTGTTAAAGTCTTGTTTAAAAATGTGGGAGCGTAAAACCCTGAAAATGCTGCAGATGAATGATTTGTTTCTGTAGTTTCCATTCAGATAAAGAAAGGAAAAGATAAAGAAAAATAAGCTTACCTGTTAATATTCCTTTGAGGATAGTAGCTAGTAAACATGACAAGGTTTTCTTGACTGTCTTGTCCAGTGCTGCTCTTCCCTCTGGCCATCCTAGATTAAATGTTTGGCCTACAGAAACTCTCCTTTCAGGATATGGCACCCGAGGCACCCCGCTCTTGTGGATTTACTAGTGCACACTTGCTTGTGTGCAGGTTTGGGTGCCTCTTCTCAACACCTTTCACAGACTTCCTTTGGGAATAACTGCCTCATCTTCTGGGTAAGTAGCATTTTCTTCCAGTCCTGGGTAGTCAGCGAGTCATGAGTGAAATTTAAATGCTGAGAGCTTAGTTTGCTAAATGTTAGATCCTTTTCTGCCACAGAAATACAAAGCAATAATGATAGATTTGAAAGCTTTTTAAAAAGCTATTGTACAGCTGGGCGCGGTGGCTCATGCCTGTAATCCCAGCACTTTAGGAGGCCGAGGCGGGTGGATCACGAGGTCAGGAGATCGAGACCATCCTGGTCAACAGTGAAACCCCGTCTCTACTAAAAATACAAAAAATTAGCTGGGCATGGTGGTGCGTGCCTGTAATCCCAGCTACTCAGGAAGCTGAGGCAGGAGAATTGCCTGAACCCAGGAGGCGGAGGTTGCGGTGAGCCGAGATCGCGCCATGGCACTCCAGCCTGGGTAACAAGAGCGAAACTCCGCCTCAAAAAAAAAAAGCTATTGTTAACTTTAACAATTGATTTGTATTTTATTAGTAAATTAAAGGTAGGAGAAGCTGATTGATTTGGCTTTGTCGTTATTCCTATAGAATACCTCTAACATAATAGATTCTTAAATTAGTCTTTTTCACAAAATGATAATTTTGATGGAATTACTTTGATTCTGATTCTTTTTTTTTTTTTAAGAATAGAATTTTAGCTCTCCTTCTGATTGGCCTTTGTGCTTAGGCCTACCAGGTAGCATCTTTTATTTTTTATGACTGACTGTGATGGTTGAATGATTTTGTCACATTGTTTCTTTTTTGAAGTAGTTATTATTTTGGTGTCTCATTTTTTATATAAATGAATTTAAACCTTTTTGTGGTGTGTGTTTTTCAAGAAGTGTAAACCTGTTTACAGCTTTCTTTAAACTACTACTTATCAATGAGTATTTATAGAAACTTTCTAGAGCTCAAGTAAAGCACATTTTTCTGATAGTGTTTAAAAGATAAATTGAGGCCCCCTAATTTCTTTGAAAGAAAAGCTCTATAGCCTGCACAGAGCCTACATATTCATATACTATACATATTTATATACTATATTCATATACTATAAATAGAAAGCTTATATATTCATATACCATAAATAAATAGGCCTTTTGTAAGCCCTGTAATGGATTTGCAGAGTTTGCACTTAATGGTACAGGTCAGAACTCCTTTGCTCGTCCAGTTGTCTGAAATGTTCTTCCTGCTTCAGAGATAGACCTGTTTTTTGTTTTTTATTGTGAAAGAAAAATAATCCTCATATGTTCTCCGTCCAGTTTCTAAGTAGATGGTCAGTAAGCTACTGTTTGGGATTACCTGGGCTCCATAGTTTGCTATGTAGCACAGATGCCAGACCTAGGACCATTATATGGGCCTGAAGAAGTAATATCCAGGAGCAAAAATGCTGGGCAGGTAGTTTAGTTTTGCTGATTAAGGGTGAGATCAAAAAAATAATTGTTGAGTTATCTTATAGTTTACTTTGGGCTTATATAGCTTCATTTGAGTTCTAGGAAGTAGTGATCGTTAGTAAATACTCTTAGGAGCTAAATAAAACTGGGTATCTTAAGTGTTTAAATAATGGCTTTAAATCAGGTAGTATATACTAGTGTACTTTGAATGTATTTGCCTAAATTAGTCAATGAATTTTCGGATCCATGGAGTGTAGAGTGTCGGTTTCCTAATAGGAAAATTATGTCTTATTTCCTAAGGATTAAGTTTGGAGATCAGATTCTACTTGACATTTAAAGGAGGTTTTGCTTAAGATTGTTACTCAAAGTCTGTTAGCTCTTCAGTTGCTAATCTGGAATTGTAGAAGGGCACTTCTGAAATCTGACTCAGTTTGAGTAAAGGTCAGTGTGTTGGGGACTTGGGGCATGGCAGTTTGCCGAAAACTCTTCTTCTTGTTATAGCAGGTATAGAGAATATTCAAATTTCTCCTAAGATGTTTGAGAAAAAAATTGTTTGGTAAATGTTCACAAAGTAGAAATTTTTTCTTATTTGTTTGCATAAAGAATATCTTAAAGTAGCATGGTTCATCAAATTTTGAACTTTGATGAGTTTTTCTTTTACTTCTTTGAAACACTCTGGATTTTTCTTTTTTGACTTTCATATTTCACATCCTAATTTATAATTCTTTTTACAAAGTACTTAGATTTTAAAAAGTTTAGATATACTCCACAGTGAAGTCTAGTGTGACAGAGATAAGACTAGGTCTAAATCTTGGTTTTTGTAGCTTCCTCAGGTGAACTATGACCTTTATAGGCCAAGCAACTGCCACCTCGGCTTGGTTCCTATTTTGAATGTTAATGGCTTTGGCTGGAGAGGCTTGGCAAGGACTTATTTGGTGGTATTATGGTAGCATTTGCCTGAATATATTGTAGAAAGAGAAACATAATGTAAATTCCAGGATTTAATAAATGCTTGTTTTTAAAAATAGGGATTTAAAATTTAGCATCAGTATAATTTGACCCATTAGACCAGATATAATAGCTTTAACAAAGTATGTTGATGTGTTTATGTATCAAAAATTCACTAACTGTAAGAAGACCCTTAAGCTTTCATTAATTCTGATAACTTCTGTGCCAGTGAATGGAATACTACCACAGTTGCATGTGATTGAATGCTTAACTATAGTCAAATCATTTAGGTACCTAATCTAGGGGGGAAAAGGATTTTCCTTCCTATCTCACAAGAACCATCATAAAATTTCATATAGGTTATAAGACAGGTTCTTTTAGAAAGATTTTAAAATCCCTATTGCTAATGCATCCTTACTATAAAATGGGGACTTAATGAAATCTTCAATAGTCATTTCATGAATCCTTTGGATATGAAATTCTAAACCAAACTCTTGTAGAAATTGGCTCTTTTTAACTTTTTCTTTAAAGGACTTAATGAATAATTACAGTATAAGAAATAAGAGATTTTTTATTTGGTCTAAATTCTGTCCATATGACTGAACAGATAAGACTTTAATTGTGTCTGTGAAAGGGAGCTCACGCTCTGACATATTTTATTCTACACGTTCAGTGAGTGTGGAAAGATGTGTTGACTTTTTACATAGTCTCATTTGAAGTAGACTGACTTATTCTTCAAATTGCCATGAAGGGCAAGTTCTTGATTAGGTAAGAAAATACCCTTTAGTTAAGGACCTGTAAAGTTTGGAAGTTCACAAAACCACTTTCACTTCTGACACTCATTGCAAGTTCAAGGTTTCCCAAGGCCACCCTGAGGTTCTATAATTATCTAGAAGGACTTTAAAAGCTCACTGAAAGCTGTTATACTCACCGTTATGACTTATTATGGCAAAGGATACAGATTAAAATAGACTGAGGAAAGACACATGGACAATCCAGAAAGTTCTGAGTGCAAAGCTTCTAGTTGTCCTCTCCAGTGGAGTCATAGGCAGTGCTGACTTTTCCCAATAGCAGCAATATGTATCATTATGCGTGGAGTATTACCAACCAAGGTAGCTCACCTGCACCTTGGGTCTAGAGTTTTTATCAGGGTGTGGTCATGTAGACACCGTTGACAGCCTATGAGGCTGACCTTTAATTTCCAGTTCCTCCAAAGGTTGAGCTGTTACCTATCACTGCAGTGGCCCAAAGCCTCCACCATAAATCACATTGTTAAACTGTCTGATGTAAACAAAGGACACTCTAATTAGTCAAGAAGTTCCAAGGGCTTAGAAATCACCTCCAGGAGACGAGGGCTAAGGCATGGCCTGTCTTTGAGTAAAGTTAGTTCTTTACTACACAGAACCAAGCTGTAAGGCATTTTGCCTTATTTTGCTTGAACTTTAAAAATACCTGAATATAGGAGCTGCCACCACCACTGCCACGATTCCAGAGCCAGGGTAGCTGCCGCCGCTGCCACTGCAGCCATGGTAGGCACCGCCACTGCCACTTGAGGAGTGGGTTTAGAAAGGAAGGGGTCACCTCTTTGGAGCTTTGGAAGCATCTTTGTCCCCTGCAGCTCTCCCACAGGAGTGACAATGGATGAAATTGAGCTGGTACAGAAAGCCAAGCTCGCTGAGCAGGCTGAGCCTATGATGATATGGCTGTAGCCCTGAAGGCAGTCACAGAACAGAGGCATGAACTCTCCAACGAAGAGAGAAATTGCTCTCTGTTGCCTACAAGAATGTGGTAGGCGCCCGCTACTCTTCCTGGCATGTCATCTCTAGCACTGAGCAGAAAACAGGAATGAGAAGAAGCAGTAGATGGGCAAAGAGTACCGTGAGTAGATAGAGGCAGAACTGCAGGACATCTGCAATGACGTTCTGGAGCTGTTGGACAAATATCTTATTCCCAGTGGTGCACAACCAGAAAGTAAGGTGTTCTACTTGAAAATGAAGAGAGATTATTTTAGGCATCTTTCTGAAGTGGTATCTGAAGACAACAAACAAACCACTGTGTTGAACTTCCAGCAGGCTTACCAGGAAGCATTCGAAATTAGTAAGAAAGAAATGCAGCCTACACACCCGATTTGACTTGGTCTGGCACTTAATTTCTCAGTCTTTTACCATGGGATTCTAAACTCTCCTGAAAAGGACTGCAGCCTGGCAAAAACAGCATTTAATGAAGCAATTGCTGAATTGGATACACTGAATGAAGAGTCTTATAAAGATAGCACTCTGATCATGCAGTTACTTAGGGACAATCTCACGCTGCACATAGAAAACCAGGGAGACAAAGGAGATGCTGGGGAGGGAGAGAACTAATGTCTGTTGTGCTTTGTGATCTGTTCAGCATCACTCTGTACCCTCCACATACATCCCTTGTGCGATTAAAAAAAAAAAAAGAATCATACATTGACTTTCGATTTTTCACACACAGCCTCAGCCTAGCAAAAATGCTTCATGGAGGCCAAGTGCAGTGGCTCACGCCTGTAATCCCAGCACTTTGGGAGGCCGAGGTGGGTGGATCACAAGATCAGGAGTTCAAGACTAGCCTGGTCAAGATGGTGAAACCTCATCTCTACTAAAAATACAAAAATTAGCTGGGCGTGGTAGCAGGCGCCTGTAATCCCAGGTACTCAGGAGGCTGAGGCAGAGAATTGCTTGAACTCAGGAGACGGAGGTTGCAGTGAGCCAAGATCGCGCCACTGCACTCCAGCATGGGCAACAGAGTGAGACTCCGTCTCAAAAAAAAAAATGGTTCATAGAATCAACAGCTGGTATTGTATCTAAAACTCAGATTGGTCACATAAATGCCATGGCATTCTGAAGTTTTGATTTTGATTAACATTGATGGGATTCCTGTGTGTTTAATTTTTTAAAAACTGAACACCGTGATTCTGGGGTTTTGTAATTTAGCAGAACTCTTGTAGAAAAGAATAAACCTGAATTATGTGTAACTTTTTGGAAAGTTTAATCTGATATCAAAATCACTGAAACACAATTCCATTGTAAAGTTGTACAGAAAGTTATACAGATTATATGTGGGTGGGAGACCCCGCAAGTACCGAGGCAAGGGTCTGAAGCCTCAGCCTCTTTCCCTATAAATAATGAAATAGAAAAGAATTAGAAATATAATCACATAATTAGTCATAAGTAATCATAGATATAGATACCTAGATATACATACTCAGTATAACCTTTTAATTTTGCTAATGTTTCTTGGGTTGTGAAGCGTGAACCTAAGGTGACATTGTGAAAGAAGTGACCCTAAGGCAAGATGCTCTAAGCCCTCTGTCACACCTGGACAAGGGCTGCTGGAGGGCACCTTGGCTGTGTGGCAGCGCCAGGGCTGGGAAATCGCCCGCTGATTAGCAAGCTATGGAAGGAGACGTCTGAGATGTCTCCTTCCTCAGAGAAGTTAGGAGAAAACTCCACTCCCCCAAGTTCTTGCGGTAGGCCTGACGGTCCCCAGACATCTGGGGGCTTAATTGTCTCTATGCGATGCTGTGCTTCAGCGGTCATGTTCCATGTCTATTTTCATGTTCTGCTTCTGTACCTGGTTCTTCTTTTCTTAGAAGATAGAATCTAAACGTAACATAAATCTTTTTTTTTTTTTTTTTGAGACGGAGTTTTGCTCTTGTTACCCAAGCTGGAGTGCAATGGCGTGATCTCGGCTCACCGCAACCTCCGCCTCCTGGGTTCAGGCAATTCTCCTGCCTCAGCTTCCTGAGTAGCTGGGATTACAGGCACGCATCACCATGCCCAGCTAATTTTTTGTATTTTTAGTAGAGACGGGGTTTCACCATGTTGACCAGTATGGTCTCGATCTCTTGACCTCGTGATCCACCCGCCTCGGCCTCCCAAAGTGCTGGGATTACAGGCGTGAGCCACATCGCCTGGCAGTAACATAAATCTTAATGTCTTTGTTCTTTCTTGACAAGTATGGAAAAAGTGCTGCTGACGCATTATGCTTCTTCCCTGGCCTCGGCTACTTGAAAGTCCAAGGCCCCTATCTCCAAGTCACATGATTTACTTGACCCTATCACTGACTACCAATGATTTGCCCTACCTACCCTGCCCCCTGCTTTGTACCCAATATAAGTCAGAGCGTCAAGGCACTCGGGGCCACTGCCAGACTCCACGCTTTGGTTGGCAGTAGACCCCTGGGCCCAAACTCTTGATCTCGGTGTCTTGTCTTTTTTTTTTTTTTTTTTTTTTTTTGAGATGGAGTTTTGCTCTTGTTACCCAGGCTGGAGTGCAATGGCATGATCTCGGCTCACCACAACCTCCGCCTCCTGGGTTCAGGCAATTCTCCTGCCTCAGCCTCCTGAGTAGCTGGGATTACAGGCACGCGCCACCATGCCCAGCTAATTTTTTGTATTTTTAGTAGAGACGGGGTTTCACCACGTTGACCAGGATGGTCTCGATTTCTTGACCTTGATCCACCCGCCTCGGCCTCCCAAAGTGCTGGGATTACAGGCGTGAGCCGCCACGCCCAGCCGGTGTCTTGTGTCTTTATTTCCACAGTTTCTTTTTTTTTTTTTTTTTTTTTTTGAGGCGGAGTTTCGCTCTTGTTACCCAGGCTGGAGTGCAATGGCGCGATCTCGGCTCACCGCAACCTCCGCCTCCTGGGTTCAGGCAATTCTCCTGCCTCAGCCTCCTGAGTAGCTGGGATTACAGGCACGCGCCACCATACCCAGCTAATTTTTTGTATTAGTAGAGACGGGGTTTCACCATGTTGACCAGGATGGTCTCAATCTCTTGACCTTGTGATCCACCCGCCTCGGCCTCCCAAAGTGCTGGGATTACAGGCTTGAGCCACCGTGCCCGGCCCTATTTTTCCACAGTTTCTTGTCTCTGCACCAGTAGAGAGGGGCTTGCAGGACCCTGTAGGACTGGACCCTACAATTATATTGTGATTCTGGAACTTGTAGTGAGACACACATCATTTGGCATTTGAGTTTAATGATAGTTCACAGTAATGCTGCCTGTTGTTTGGAGCTTAAAGACACTTGACCTGTTTGGGCTGTTGCCACTCAAAAGTTCATGATTAGAAATATCCTCGGTGTCTCCTCTAAGGAAACTCGAATCCTGAAATTGAAATTCTTCACGGCAGATAACTGGGTGATGATACCTTGAAAAGTTCGGTGCTCATATAACACACCTGACTAAACCTTACCCTTTCCTATTGTAATATGTTCACTATATTACTGATTTGCAACTTGTGTTTCAGTAGTGGAATTTATGTTCATTGTTAACACTAAGCTAAAGAAGAAAAGCTGTGTGTTTTATGAATGACCTTATCTGTTTCCTGGATGATGCCTTTAAGAATATTCTGTATCATGTGTGGTGGTGTGTGCATATAGTCCCAGCTACTTGGGAGGCTGAGGTAGGAGGATCGTCGGAGCATAGGCGTTTAAGGCTGCAGTGTCCTTTGGTTGCACTTGTGAATAACTGCACTCCAGCCTGGGGTAACATAGCGAGACCTAATCTCCAAAAAAAAAATGAATGATGTTCTATAGAGATTGCCTTTCACTTGAGGAGTACTCAGTTTTCAGGTTCTTCATAGCTCGGGGCTTTTAAATTTTGAAATCTAAACCTTCTTTCCCACCATCCTTTTTGACTGTTGACTTTGATTTTCTCTTCCCTCCTCTCTCAATTTCTGTCCCTCTGCTTTCTTACTTTTTTCCTTTTTGAATTCTATATCTGTCTTTTGTTCACTTTTTAAGGCTATGTCTGGGCAGGGATGAGACACATTAGTGAGCACCTTGGTGAGCAAGCCTGGCTTTAAAGAGTTGAGAAGAGCTCCTGGCACCAGAGCTCTGTCTTCCTTCATTTCTCAACATGGTGTGTTGATCTTCAATCATACCAGGATCTGAATCAAAAAGATATTTTTAAATATCCATGATTTCTCCCTGTATTGAGGCTGGCCCTGATCATGCTTTTTAGTGCCCCTCACCAGGTCTCCTGAGTGCACTCATCCAGCTCAGCTCTCAGATGTGTTTTAACGAGACCCTATATTCAGGAAAGTTGCATGGACACTGCAGTGGAGATAATTGATAATAGGCCTGTCAGTCTCACCATATCACCCCCTACGTTTAACATTCCACCTAGCTATAGAGTCTGTCTGTTTGTCCATCTGCTGAAATGAGAAAAGAAAAATTCATGCACTGATTTAAAACAAACCCAAAAAAGAAAAAACTAACAAAAATCCCTCCTTTCTGGCTGAACAAAAATGTGGTTAATACTTGGCCCTTGAAAATGCAGTAGTGAATGTGGAACCAAGCCGTCTATATATCTGGTAGCTCTTTTCTTGCTTTGCTTTTCCTTAACCAGTATTCTGCTGAACGTTTGCTTCTGTGATGGTTGTATTGCCTAGCAAAGCACACTCATGGTTGTGAATAGTATAGCAAAAAAGAAAAATCCCCGGTTATCAATGTACTAGATTTGTGTGTGTCTTTTAAACAGTTCTAGTTTCACCTGACACAGAATAATCAGGAAAAGTATAAAAATTCAAAAGTGAAATAATTTTTTTTTTTGAGATGGAGTCTTGCTCTGTCCCTCAGGCCAGAGTGCAGTGGCATGATCTCGCCTCACTGCAACCTCTGCCTCCCAAGTTCAAACAATTCTCTTGCCTCTGCCTCCTGAGTAGCTGGGATTACAGGCACGCACCACCATGCCTGGCTAATTTTTGTATTTTTAGTAGAGATGGGGTTTCACCATGTTGGTCAGGCTGGTCTTGAACTCCTGACCTTGTGATCCACCCACCTTGGCCTCACAAAGTGTTGGGATTACAGGCAGGAGCCACCACGCCCAACCTGAAAGAAAAATTTTATCAGTTAAAAACAACAAATACCCGAATAGGAAAAAAAAAAGAGTAAGATCTGCCAAAAGCTTCCTGCCTGATACTGTAATTTGAAGATGAAATAGGCAACATGGAGCAATGGAAAAGGAGGATGTGTGCTCACCAAAGCATGGGCTGAGCCACAACTCCTGTTACAAACCAGGAATTACAGCAGATTTCTATACTTTGAGGTTTTTTTGTTTCTTTTTGTTGTTAGCAACAGTCTGTAGGTGGGAGGCCAGGCACAGTGGCTCATGCTTGTAATCTCAGCACTCCAGGAGGCTGAGGCGGGGGATAGTTTAAGCTTGGAATTTGAGAACAGCCTGAGCATCATAGTGAGATTACCTCTCTACCAGAAAAAATAATGTTAATGGTTACAAAAAAGATCTAATGTTCATTCCTCCTTGAGTTAATGTGTTTTAGTCAAGTTTTCTCAACTTGTATTGCATTTTACATTTTTCTCTGAAAATCCTTTCAGTTTGTTTTGAGAGACCAAAATTATAAATCAGTTTTCCCGTCACTGGCAAAAATGGAAACCAAAGCAAGTCCAAGAGATCGAACTGTGGTAATTATGGTAATATTCTTTGCTAAAGAATTTGAATGTTCCCTTAGGGACAGAAATTTTTAAAGAATTTAACTGCTGAAGGGGCTTAGCACTGAATTATGGTGGCTGGTCAGGCAGAATTGTTTGAATAAACTGAAGCAGTGATAGTACTGATGATGCAGGATTTTCTTCTCAGTCATTTTGCAAGCCAGGGACCTCTGACTGGCGACACCCCTCTTGGGCCTCCCTCAACCACGCTACCTGCTGCAGGAGACAGCCCTCCCACTCAGCCCACTTAGGCCGAGTCTGGCTTACTTACCGGTTCCCGAGTTCTTGTCCTGTGCCCGAGAAGAATGAGGATGCACTGACAATCAAAGAGTGAGCAAGACGGGGAGTTTTATTGAGTGATGAAATAGCTTTCAGTGGAGAGGGGACATGGGGGTGGTTCCCCTACCCAAAGATGGGAAATTCCCCTCTGTGTAGCTAAGTTCTGCGGCTTCTTAAGGGCTCAGAATAGGGGAAGGGCAGGCCATAGGTAGTACTAGAAAAGGCAACATTTGATTGGTTAAAAGGCATTATTTAGAAAGAATCAATGGGAAAGGGTGGGCAAACAGGAATAGAAGTTCTCACTCTAGGTTGGGGGTTTCATCCGGGACCAGCAGTCTAATCTTTGAGACCTCAGGCTGTTTTTGGCTTGAAGGTGGGGTTTCACTGGGGACCCACCCCTATCTGTTGCTGTTATTGAAATCCGTAATTTTAAATATTTTACTATATTAATGACTTTTCAGCACTCTCCAACCACATGCCTTCAAAGCAGTAGAGCTTTAACAGTTCACTTTTCTGGTTTTCAGGTAGTAGAGATACTGATGAGTTCTTTCATTTGGTTTAATAGCACCTTGCCATTTATTTTGGAGCACTTTTATATTTATAAACGATTTTAATAATTACCTTCTTCTACATTCTAGCAGAAGATAAGTCTCCAAAAAAGCACAAACTAAGGACTTCTAACCATCTGACCCTTAAGATTGCTTTTCTCTAGGACTCCTAGAAGATAACCAATTCTCTTGGTTTCAAGAGATCATTTAGCAAGTTTTTGCCACTCTTAACATTAAGATTATAGAATCCTTTCCTTCAGAAAATAGGTTTTTAAACTGATAAATGTAGTGAGAAGTGTTAAGAGAGAGCAGATTCTAGTTGTTGTGCTGTTGTTTTGGGAATTAATTATGGTTAATTTAGGGAAATCATTGGCAAAGATTAGCTTTCACTATAATTTAATGGTGGAGAAAAGACAGGATCTGATATTCAAGAGCATTAAACTGTTTTATTTAGAATGGCTTAGAGTTTCTTGACAGACTTTGTTGATGGTTTTGGTAAAAAGCAGGATCATCTGTCAGGTAATTAGAGAACTCAGGTAATTCACCAGGCCTTCAGGAAGTTTGCTTTTCATAGGTTGTGTTTAGCTTAATTTAAATGTAGACAATGTGGACCATAAGTTTAAGAATGAGATGGGGATGAGGCCGGGCGCAGTGGCTCACGCCTGTAATCCCAGCACTTTGGGAGGCCAAGGCGGGTGGATCACGAGGTCAAGAGATCGAGACCATCCTGGTCAACATGGTGAAACCCCGTCTCTACTAAAAAATACAAAAAATTAGCCGGGCATGGTGGCGCGTGCCTGTAATCCCAGCTACTCAGGAGGCTGAGGCAGGAGAATTGCCTGAACCCAGGAGGCAGAGGTTGCGGTGAGCCGAGATCGCGCCATTGCACTCCAGCCTGGGTAACAAGAGCGAAACTCCATCTCAAAAAAAAAAAAAAAAAAAAAAAGAATGAGATGGGGATGAGGCCGGGTGGAGTGGCTCACGCCTGTAATCCCAGCACTTTGGGAGGATGAAGCAGGCAGATCACTTGAGGTCAGGAGTTTGAGACCAGCCTGGCCAACATGATGAATCCCTCTCTCTCTTAAAAATACAAAAATTAGGTGTGGTGGCACACACCTATATCCCAGCTACTTGGAAGGCTAAGGCAGGAGAATCACTTGAACCCGAGAGACAGAGGTTGCAGTGAGCCCAAATCATGCCACTGCACTCTAGCCTGGGCAACAGAGCAAGACTCTGTCTCAAAAAAAAAAAAAAAAAGATTGGGATGGTGGTGACAAGGCCAGCAAGCAGAACTTTACAATATCAACAAAACATCTAGTTGAAAAACAAGATCGCGGATGGGGCTCAGCAGTGTTTCCTAACCTTTTATTATTATTATTATCACCCTCCTAGGGAGACTAGACTTTTTTCCCCTAGTAATTCGCACCCCCGACAAATGTTAATACCACAGATTATACTGTATATCTGTTTATGTACAGTATGGATATCTCTGCTTTATACATAAGAAGAACTAGACTTTTTATTCCACCTTGAACCAATTTTCACCCTCTTGTTGGGGTATATCACTCCCATTGAGAATGTGCATGAATTAGAGAGTAATGTTGGCTAAGACTGGACTTGACCTCAGAGGATGTAAACACCAGAGAGAATAGGGTTTCAAAGATGACCCAAGGTTGGGGCTGGTAAGAGAAGTGAATAAATGGGGCTTAACTTAGCTAAGAGCAGAGCTTAACCAGAGAATAAGAACAAAAGCATAATAGAAAAGGTAGTTGTTGCACTTAGACTCATTGGAATTAGAAAAAGAAGTAGGTACAAGCTTAAAAGCATCTGGTCCTTCGAAAGGATCTGGAGGAAAGCAAGCTGTCTTGCTGAGAAAGGGAAGTTTGTACTTTTGAACAGTGAGCGGGCGGAGGGGGTGGGGAGATGTGGGGGGGGTGGGGCATGTAAATAAAGGGATTAGGATTTTTGTTCTAAAAGAAAGGGAGAAAAGAGTGGGAGGCTCCCAGTAATGGTTTCCATCTTCTTTGGAGATGTGTTGAAGATTTTTGCCTTTGTGGGAAGTTGGTAAAGAGAACTTCAGGAGTTAAGAAGGAATTAAGACCAGGCACAGTGGCTCAAGCCTATAATCCCAGCACTTTGAGAGGCGAGGTGGGTCAATCATTTGAGGTCAGGAGTTCGAGGCCAGTCTGGACAACATGGTGAAACCCCACCTCTACTAAAAATACAAAAATTAGCCAGTCATCGTGGTGTGCACCTGTAATCCCAAATACCTGGGAGGCTGAGGCAAGAGAATTGCTTGAACCTGGGAGGTGGAGGTTGCAGTGACCTGAAATAGTGCCACTGCATTCCAGCCTGGGTGACAGAACAAGACTCCATCTCAAAAAAAAAAAGAATAAAGGCAATTAAAGTTAAATATACTTGTATCCTCATATAGTATTTTATAATCAAACATAATTAAGTCAAACTGCCACTTACACATTTGCTAATTTAGGACAATAATGGAAGAACATTGATAGTCATAAAGAATACCCAGTATATTAAAAAGGGGACCTTTTTGAAGAAGATATCCAGGGGATGTTTATTTGATCTGAAGTATGCATGGAAATTACATAATACACTGATTAGGAAGGGACATTTGGAATAGAATAGTAATCTAGGAATAAACAGTTTATCAACTGTTGAATTTTTTGGATGTCATTCTTTTTTGTTCATCTGTTCTGTAAAGGACAGGGGTGAAGGAGTAAAAGTCTTACAGAGGGGAGCCTTATTAACCTGTACATTGATTTAGGGAAACTGCCCGTCCTTAGTCCTCTCATTGGCCGCTACAGTGGGCACCTGTTTCCTTCAACTTAGCAGTGAAGCGTGATGTTGGACTTGACCTGCATCAAATGTTTTTCCTTGGTAGAAATTATTGTCCCATTTGTTGGTGATTTAGGAATAATTGTATTTGGTAGGAACATAGCCTCTGTCTCACCGAGAAAATAGCTAATTGTTTGGGCTATGAATAGGGAAACTGGGTTTAACACAGATTAATAGTTACCTCTTGCAGGGCAAGAATTTCTGAATCAACTCAGATTTTTACATTGTTTCTGATGAAACTGGTAACATAATTTTTTTCTTTCCTCACATTTTGAAAGTGTAGGTTCATATTGCCCTCTTTTCTGAAGGTTCCTGTGAGAGGAATAGAAGGAACTTGGGAAGTAAGCGAGTGTCTCTGCTTCTGTCTCCTGCAGGTCCCAGTAGGGACGGCACAATCAGCGAGGACACCATTCGAGCCTCTCTCATCTCAGCGGTCAGTGACAAACTGAGATGGCGGATGAAGGAGGAAATGGATCGTGCCCAGGCAGAGCTGAATGCCTTGAAACGAACAGAGGAAGACCTGAAAAAGGGTCACCAGAAACTGGAAGAGATGGTTACCCGTTTAGATCAAGAAGTAGTAAGTAACTCATTAAAGACTTAAAATTTTTGGATTGAATTGTAGCCATGACAAAGTGTTCTATGTGTACCCTGGATGTTGTGGGCATAGTAGGAGTTCAGAAAATTATAGACATCTTTAGATATTTGAAGGTAATTTTTTTATAGCTTTGTTTACAGTGGAACCTGTGTTTGGCATTTGGCCTTTAGTTGGGAGGGGGAATCATATTTAGAGCATTTTGTTTGCACCTCGTTAGCCCGTTCTCACGCTGCTGACAAAGACATATCTGAGACTGGGAAGAAAAAGAGATTTAATTGGACCTACAGTTCCACATGGCTGGGGAGGCCTCAGAATTATGGTGGGAGGCAAAAGTCTTTTTTTTTTTTTTTTTTTTTTTGTTTTTGAAGATAGTCTCGCTCTTTTGCCCAGGCTAGAGTGAAGTGCCTTGATCTCAGCTCACTGCAACCTCTGCCTCCTGGGTTCAAGCGATTCTCCTGCCTCAGACTCCCGAGTAGCTGGGATTACAAACACCCAACACCACGCCTGGCTAATTTTTGTATTTTCAGTAGAGACGGGGTTTCACCATGTTGGCCAGGCTGGTTTCAAACTCCTGACCTCAGGTGATCCACCCACCTTGGCCTCCCAAAGTGCTGGGATTACAGGCATGAGCCACTGCACCCGGCCAAAAGGCACTTCTTACATGGTGGTAGCAAGAGGAAATGAGGAGGAAGCAAAAGCAGAAACCCCCGATTAACCCATCAGATCTTGTGAGACTTGTACAATATCACGAGACTAGCACAGGAAAGACCAGCCCCCGTGATTCAGTTACCTGCCCCCCACACACAGGTCCCTTTCTGGGAGATACAGGTCAAGTTGAGATTTGGTTGAGGACACAGCCAAACCATATCACACCTTTCCCCTAGGAAATGATGTTTTAACCCAAAGGAGGACTGTTTGAGTGCTTGATGTTGCCAGTTACCAGGAAATAAGTTTAGAGAGTTCTAAGCCATGATAAAGATCTGCAGATCTTAGGTGCAGACTTAAAAGGACAGTATTATTTTATTGTTTCCAAAGATTTTGTGAGCCATTTTTAAAAGTATCTTTAGGGAACCTTCTTACTTAATAATCCAGAGATATTTGGTTGGCTAAAGAGCTACATGTAAACATAGCATATGCATCCTAAGCTTTCTCATATTTATAGCAGACATCTGTGCCTTGGAGAATCCATGTGTAAGTCAGCCCCGTGGCTTTGCTTAATAATGATAAAGTGAAGGCATCAGCATAATTGAAGTGCCAGCTTCACTCTCATTTTCATCCCCATGAGGGAGAATTTATATAACTAAATGTGTGTTTCTGATGTAAGAGTAAAGAATTCTTAGAAAGTTGAGGGCTTTGTGGAAAGTGATTTGTATGTACACATTAGCCTTACAAAGTGGTTCTAGATTGTAAAGTGAGCTTCAAAGTAGCCAATTTTTAGAATTCAGGAAAGTGACAGCAGTACAACTCAGAGCCTACAACTGCCACCTTGATGCGATACTTTGTGATTAGAATGCAGACATTTGGGCTTCTGCATTGAATCCTCTTCATAGACTGGAGAAAGTTACTCTCCTATGGCAGATACCCACTTGTGGGGAACAAAAACCCCTTTTGATTTTCTATGTAAAGGAACCTCCTGCTGGAAAGTATCTTGTCTGATGGTTTAGTTTGCAGTATCATTTGTGATACTGACAAGTGACAAGCTTGTTACTGTCACTGGAAGTGCTCTCAGCTCAGGATATCTCCATCATTACTGTATTTCACTCAGGATAGTAGATCATATCTTTTCCTCTACCTTCTACCAGAGTGTTATTTGAAATGTTATTCTCATCCATGAGTTGTTTAAACATGGTTATTAGTCTGTCTTTTCCTGTGAAGTGTTGTAGATGTCTGACAAGTGGATCATTATGTACAATTAATAATGCTTGGCCTGTTGTGTTTTCAGGCTGAGGTTGATAAAAACATAGAACTTTTGAAAAAGAAGGATGAAGAACTCAGTTCTGCTCTGGAGAAAATGGAAAATCAGTCTGAAAACAATGATATCGATGAAGTTATCATTCCCACAGCTCCCTTATACAAACAGATCCTGAATCTGTATGCAGAGGAAAATGCTATTGAAGACACTATCTTTTACTTGGGAGAAGCTTTGAGGAGGGGAGTGATAGACCTGGATGTCTTCCTGAAGGTACGTCTTCATTTTACTTTGCAAGATTTAACTTGGGTTGTAGAGGCACTGACCTTGCAAACCACAAATGAAGAGTTTCTCTGTAGTGTGGATTAAGATTCTAAATCTTCCCAAAAGACAGTAAATGAGATGAAGGGTTTTTCACCATCTTTTTACCTGTAGAGTACTGAGGATTGGACTGACCAGGGGAAGAAAAGTGGGCTAGTGGCTGCAGTTCTGTACCCACCAGGCAGCAGCATTAAGATGAGTTTAATTGCCCAGGCGTGGTGGCTTACACCTATAATCCCAGCACTTTGGGAGGCTGAGGTGGGCAGATCACCTGAGGTCAGGAGTTTGGGACCAGCATGGCGAAGCCCCGTCTCTACTAAAAATATAAAAATTAGCTAGGTGTGGTGGGCGCCTGTAATCCCAACTACTCTGGAGGCTGAGGCAGGAGAATCACTTGAACCTGGGAGGCGGAGATTGCATCATTGCACTCCAGCCTGGGTGACAGAGCAAGACTCTGTCTCAAAAAAAAAGTGAGTCTAATTATTCTGTGCCTGGGTGGATCAGGAGGCACGATCAGATTTCCATTGGTTTTTTGAGGTCATACCACCTAAATTGAGATCACTGATTGTGCCACTTATTTTTTTATCTGTTAATTTTCTTAGTTATATAACTTTAGACCAGTTTTCCCACATCAAACAGCCCTTCGCAGTATTGGGCTGCCCTTTCAAGCCCTCTTGAATGAACGTTGCCTCAAGTTTAATGCTGTTGCACAGGGAAAACCTAGGAAGCCAAGTTTGGCTACTGCTGTCTCTTTGGTCATGGAGAACATGGTTTTAGGGATAATAACAGCTACCCTTGGGATATTTGATCCAGCTGCAGCTGGAGCGTGGTCAGGTCATGTGCTGATCTTGCCTGTCTCCTCTCACTGTGGAGGAATGGCCAAACTATGTGCCTCAGAACTGGTGCAACCATATGAATGGTTGTATACAAATCAGAAACTCAAAAGAGGACTCTTTCTGTGCAATCTCTTGCATGGGTGGCATGGCTTAGGAAAAGATGTACACAGAGAGGCAAAAGAGAGATGCTGTCTGCTTGCCACCAGACTAGGGAGAAAAGCTGACCCTAATGCCTCTCATGGTTTGCCCTTTCCCTTCTTTTAGCCAAGTGGGGCCAGCCATAGTTACCCACATTTTTTGGTAACTTTTATTAGCATCACAGTACAAGTTTCCCTGGCATATTGGTTGTCTCAAAGTGTAGGTCAAACTCCTGAGCCATAATCCTGCAATGTAATGCTTTCCCTGTTGAATAAGCCTTTATTATATAAAGTTTAAAAGCCACACCTAATGAGGTATTCATTCCAAAGGTTGACAGGTCATGAGTTAGTGTTCTTAGATCCCATCTAGGTTACAAATTGTCTGATACTTTATGCTTGGGCCTGAATCAAAGCTATTCTAAACTATTGAAACTTTTTCCCCCTCCCAGCATGTACGTCTTCTGTCCCGTAAACAGTTCCAGCTGAGGGCATTAATGCAAAAAGCAAGAAAGACTGCCGGTCTCAGTGACCTCTACTGACTTCTCTGATACCAGCTGGAGGTTGAGCTCTTCTTACTTTCTTCTCTTCCTTTCTCTTATCAGTAGGTACCCAGAATAAGTTATTGCAGTTTATCATTCAAGTGTAAAATATTTTGAATCAATAATATATTTTCTGTTTTCTTTGGTAAAGACTGGCTTTTATTAATGCACTTTCTATCCTCTGTAAACTTTTTGTGCTGAATGTTGGGACTGCTAAATAAAATTTGTTGCATAATTTTTCTCTCCTTTATTGGACTTTAGGAAAGATCCATGAAACCTTAATAAGCCCAACTTTTCATTTAGCAAACAAAGCATAAAGTCCATCTTAAGTTAAAATTATTCTACAGCATATAAAGTGAATATGGGGAATATACCAAATAGAAATCTAAATTTTGAAATATTTGAAATTGAAGGATTTGAGTAACTTATCTGTGAAAGTTCCCAGGTAATACTCTACCAACTCTACTGAGTTTGTTTCCTTTCTAGGCCTCACTGAACCATGACAACTGTTTTCATCAAAAAGGAGCAGAGTGACAGATCCAAACTATATACCTGATAACTTTAACTAGGATTAAAGGGAAAGACCCAGTGTACCATTACCTCCCTGCTTTTGTCATTTAAAGTTTAGTCTTCATGGTGATTCTGTAGCCAAGTTTGCAACCACCCAGTGAAGTATATAGCTGCTGTATGTCCTGCAGTGTTCATCTAGAATAGAATGTTCTCCATCAAAATGAGAGTGCTAGAAGGTTCATGAGGTTACAAAAAGAAAAGAGGAAAAAAAGTGTGTTTCTATTTGGGATGTTAAGAAAATTAGGCAGCCCACTCAACTCCCAAGAGAAGAAATACCAGTTTGTTGTCACCAAGGGGTTTACAGCTTAAGATCTTTTCTGGAAAAATTAAAATGCACTCATAAAAGTTATCAGAATAAAAACCAGCAAGGTCAAATCAAGATTTTATCTAGTGTTTGTTAGGAACATTGAGATTACTGTGTGTGTGTACTTTTATTTTTACATTGTAGAGGAAGTTACAGCTTTTATTAAGTAGCATATAAATAGACATAGGTATTAAGCCAGAGAGAAGAATTACTATCACCTGGATTTCTATAACACAGTAAAGACATTATTTTGGACCAGATGGTAATTATTATATATACAGACAAGGCAAGTACTGAGAGGTACCAAAAACATGTTTCATGCCATCACTTAAAAAAAAAGTGTCATCCATCATCTGGATACTAAAAGAGCTATGGCCAGGCACAGTGGCTCACCCCTGTAATCCCAGCACTTTGGAAGTTCAAGCCATCTTGGACAACATGGCGAAACCCCATCTCTACAAAAAAAAAAATACAAAAATTAGCTAGGGATAGAGGCAGATGCATGTGGTCCCATCTACTCTGGAGGCTGAGGTGGGAGGCTCACCTGAGCTTGGGAGGTTGAGGTTGCAGTGAGCTGTGATTGTGCCACTGCACTCCAGCCTGGGTGACTGACAGACCCAAAAAAAAAAAAAAAAAAAAGCTAGAAGGCTACACTAAATAGATCACTTTCCTCTATTTTTCCAACTTTTAGAATTCAAATTTATTCAAAAGTTTGACATATACAATTCCATAGCAACTATTTCATCTTCAATCTACAGAATGGTAACTTTAAGCAACTTCTTTAAAGCTTGAGCTCCTTCTGAATTTCCCAAAGTATTTCTGCACTCTTTTGCAAGCAGGCCTCCTCTTCAAGGGTCAGTTTTACTTGTATAAGGTCTGCGATACCATTCTCTCCCAGGATACATGGGACACTAAGGAATATTTCTTCATTTATTCCATAGAGGCCCTGAAAGTAAACACCTTAAATTATTTTTATTTTAACTTAACAAAGGTCTGCAATATGAAAAGCAACAGTTGCGAGGTGGATGAATAACAGATGATTGGTAGTATGAACTATGGCAGAGTACCAAGACAATAATTTAAAACACGATTAGACATATTTATTGTTCAGTTTCATCCACCATCTCTCCGCATAGGCCCCAGCTTCCTGCCATGTTTGCTGGGGCCCACCCTTCTTTCCTCATCTCCTTACCCCATACCACTTCCTATCAGGGGACCACTTCAAAATTCCTATGATCTTATTTGCAATGATTTACATCTGTTTTGTTTTATAACCTCTCCCACTGAGACTAGCAGAGGGCTCTTACCGATGCCCCAACTCCCCTTTCCCCAGAAGACTAACTGCTAATACTTTTGTGTTTAGTGCTTCTTTATCCTAGAGCTCTTCATTGGACATAATTGAAACTGTAAGAACAACTTCAAAGGTACCAAGTTCTGCTCACAGTGGTTCCCAGTGTTTCTAGATACTGGTGGAGTCAGTTCAGTCAATTAATAAAGATGCAAAACACTTACTTTTATCTAATACATGTAATAAGAAATGTCACACTAGACCAGGACAAAGGTCTACAAAAATAGGTTCTTTCCGCAGTCTCCCCTGCTCTTCAGCAGCAAAGAACAGACTTCAGGAAGAGAGGTGCTTCCACGAGATCAAACCCAAAACTAGAGTCCCTCAAAAAATGTTCTTTACCCCTATTTTATGTTGAAGTTAATGATTTTTCAAACATGAATGTCCTACCTTACTTAGGGTAGAAACTGGATGCACTCTCCTAAGATTCTTCAAAATGCTTTCTGTTAAATCAGCTACAGATAGGCTAACACCCCAAGAAGTATAACCTTTCATTTTGAGCATCTCATAGCCACTGTAGTTAGAAGAAATCATAAACGTAAGAAGTTAGTTTAGAAGAAACACTTGTCATTGAACTTCCACTTTGCAGCAGCTTATCTGACAGTGCCACAAAACTGTAATGACTCCATCAACAGTTTCTCCTAGAAATTTCTTGTAGTATGTATGCTTTTTTTTTTTTTTTTTTTTTGAGACAGAGTTTCGCTTTTGTTACCCAGGCTAGAGTGCAATGGCGCGATCTTGGCTCACCGCAACCTCCGCCTCCTGGGTTCAGGCAATTCTTCTGCCTCAGCCTCCTGAGTGGCTGGGACTACAGGTGCGTGCCACCATGCCCAGCTAATTTTTTTTTGTATTTTTAGTAGAGACGGAGTTTCACCATGTTGACCAGGATGGTCTCGATCTCTTGACCTCGTGATCCACCCGCCTCGGCCTCCCAGAGTGCTGGGATTACAGGCGTGAGCCACCACGCCCGGCCCTTTTTTTTTTAAAGTCTTGCTCTGTCACCCAGGCTAGAGTGCAATGGCGCAACCTTGGCTCACTGCAACCTGCACCTCCTGGGTTTAAGCGATCTTCCCGTTTCAGCCTGCCAAGTAGCTGGGATTACAAGCGTGTGCCACCATGCATGGCTAATTTTTGTATTTTTAGTAGAGATGGATTTTCACCATGTTGGCCAGGCTGGTCTCGAACTCCTGACCTCAAGTGATCTGCCCACCCTGGTCTCCCAAATTGCTGGGATTACAGGCATGAGCCACCATGCCCGGCTGTATGTATGCTTTTTTGAGGGAGGGTCTCGGCTGGAGTGTAGTGGTGCAAACAGAGCTTGCTACAGCCTCAACCTTCTGGGCTCAAGCAAGCCACCATATGCTTAGCTAATTTTTATATATTTTGTAGAGATGGGGTCTCCCTATGTGGCCCAGGCTGGTCTCATACTCCTGGGCTCAAGTGACCCTCCCACGTCAGCTTCCCAAAGTGCTGAGATTATAAGCATGAACTACCATGCCCAGCCACAGTGGTGAAAGTAAACATGAGAGTTACAAGTACAGAGATGCAGAAATTAGTATGGAATCAATTCCACATAGGTATTAAACGCTAGCAGATGTTCAAAAAAATATACTGTCAGTCACCAAGTCAGTCCCTACACCATGTGCTCGATACTGGGTTAGGCTCGGGAATGAACAACATAGAATCAGTCCCTGACTGTTGAAGAACTTACGCTGGTGAATATGATCACACAAAAAGTAGAAGTGCAAATAAAAGTATGGGAAATACAACAACATATACTTAAGGGAATCATCTTAGCCTTCTAGCAGAGTTCAAGCTCACAACTCTAAAGTACTGAAAATGTAAAAATAACATCTTACCTGGAAACCACTTTTTTGTGGACATTTTCCCACTGCTCAGGATCTTTATCAGTTCCTATATCTGGGTTCAGATCCTTCAGAGGGACACCAGCAATGTTCACACCACTCCACACAGGAACTAAGAAAGAGATACCCAAAAATCCACTTCTTATATGGTATTAGCAGGGTTTTGGTTTTTGACGTTAGCAAAACTGTTTTAATAGCCTTGAGTGGTTTTCAACTAGGAATGTTCAAAATATCTGAGCCCCACTCCGATATTCTAAATCCAGATCTCCACAGATGGGGATCCACAATTCTATCATTTTGGCAAAGATTCTCCAAATAAGGAAGTTGCAGTTTTAAACTTTCCACTAGTAAGTTTTAATTTTTCTCCCTTTAAGTCTTTTTCCATAGCCAAGGTTTACATTAAATAGATTTCAAAAGTTTTTAGCCAGAAGACATTAAAGGAGGGGAAAGGACTGCTATTACCACAGCACTCTTTCTCTTTCCTTTTATATTCTTCAGTTGTACCCATCGCTTAATCTGAAGAATGCCTACTACTTGAAGTACACTGCTGACCTTTCTGAACTGGAGTGTCCCAAATTAAATACAAACTATATCATGTTACTTAGTTCTCTAAGAAAAGCATTATAATCTTAGCCATCCATATGTAGGATTATAGTGTCAATGTCACATTTTTCAAATCTGTATTTTTTGTTGGTTATTTTAAAAATAGGGTGGTAAAAATTAAACACTACTAAAAGGGCCTAAAGTGGAATAAAGTCTTTTCTCCCCTCCCAGGAGCCACTTTACATTAAATGTCTATATGATAGGAAATACGGATTTCAGAGAGCATGCAGGGCTCAGTCGTGCTTCAGGCTTACCACTTGAGTCGCCATGCTCTCCAAGGACCAGCCCATGACAGCTTTCAGAGTGGATGCCAAGCCTTTGCCCAATAAAGTAACGAAAACGAGCAGAGTCCAGATTACAGCCACTTCCAATAACACGGTTTTTGGGAAATGCACTCAATTTCCAGGCTACATAAGTTAAGATATCCACTAAGAAAAAGAAGTTCTTATCAAGAAATGTTCTAATCTACAAGGATACATTTTTTAGATTTACCTAAAACTAGTCAATCTGGTGTTTCGTGGAGAGGGCAAGAAACATGGTTCTCTATCCAACCCCAGCTATACCCCAACTCTAAAAATATCTACCAAAAAGAAGTAATGAAAAACCTTTTTGTTGCTACTTTGCATAGCTTGGTATGCAGAAACACAGAAGGTTCACGCCACAGAAAATTCTAAGAAACATGAATAAACAGTCTCTTACCACATCTTTCAAGTAGTTTTTCTCAGAGAATAAACCATTTTCAACAAAAGTTAAGAGGGAAACAGAAAAAACAAGTATAAACCCCAGCTACATGGGAGGCAGAGGTGGAAGGATCCCTTAAAGCCAGCAATCATTTGAGACCAGCCTAGGCAATATAGCAAAACTGTGTCTCCAAAAGGAAAAACAATTATCCAGGCGTGGTGCCATGTGCCTGTTGTCCCAGCTGCTTGGGCTGCTGAGGCAGGTGGAACACATCAGCTCAGGAGATCAAGGCTGCAGTGAGTTATGACTACACCACTGCACGCCAGCCTGGGCAACAGAGCAAGAACAAGACCAACTCTGTCTCTTAAAAAAAAAAGAATTGGCAGGGAAACATAATCGGGCTTTCGTCCCATTAGGGAAGGGATAAATTTTTGACACAGTGATATTTTAGTGTCACTTATTTTAAACATTAGTATATAATTGTATATAATGTATATTATACACTAGTGGGGATAGAGATATGTATGTTTTATATATTATATATCTTACACGTTAATGAGACTATATAATGTGTTATCTATATAATTCTCACTAATGTATAAGAGATACATAATATATAAAACAATGCAATAATATTTATAAAACCATGAATTTATACATAATAATATAGCCTAAAGTCTGGGCGCAGTGGCTCACTCCTGTTATCCCAGCACTTTGGGAGGCTGAGGCGGGCGGATCACCAGGTCAGGAGATTGAGACCATCCTGGCCAACATGGCGAAACCCCATCTCTACTAAAAATACAAAAAATTAGCTGGACATGGTGGCATACATCTGTAGTCCCAACTACTCGGGAGGCAGAGGCAGGAGAATCGCTTGAATCCAGGAGGTAGAGGTTGCAGTGAGCCGAGATCGTGCAACCGCACTCCAGCCTTGGTCATGTTTTTATGGCAGATTTAAGTATTCACTTAAGTAGTAAAAACTAGACACTTTAAAAAGATATGAAGATGATGTCTTTCATCATCTAGAACATAGTGTTTTCTAAATATGTAGTATTTCTATTAACATAAAGTTAGAGCTTCTGTTCCCTTTTTAATACTCATTAATGGTAAGAAGTGAGGCTGGGCGCCGTGGCTCATGCCTGTAATCCCAGCACTTTGGGAGGCAGAGGCAGGTGGATCACGAGGTCAAGAGATCAAGACCATCCTGGCCAACATGGTGAAACCCCTTCTCTACCAAAAATACAAAACAAAATTAGCTGGGCATGGTGGCACACACCTGTAGCCCAGCTACTCAGGAGGCTGAGGCAGGAGAATCACTTGAATCCAGGAGGCAGAGGTTGCAGTGAGCCGAGATCATGCCACTGCACTCTGGCCTGTCGACAGACCGAGACTCCATCTCAAAAAAAAAAAAAAGTGACACTGAAACAGTTTGATCATACCACAATTTAAAATGGTAAGTATTCATTCTAATACCTGAGATGGACAGAAGTATGTGTAGAAATGTCTAAGTTTCCTCACACATAAAGCTATCAAGTAAAAAACAATTAGTCATGCTGGGTCTTTAGAGGTTCGTCAAGGCTGGGCGCCGTGGCTCATGCCTGTAATCCCAGCTCTTAGGGAGGCAGAGGTGGGAGGACAGCTTGAGCCCAGGAGATCAATACCTGCCTGGACAATATAGCGAGACCCTGTTCTCCACAAAGAGGAAAAAAAAAAAAGGTTTGTCAACTGCCACTGAAATGCAAGGGGTTTGGAGGTCCCTCCGTCAGTCCCTGGGTCTGGAACTGAGAATGTGGCCTGTTTTAATTGGTAAACTGAAAGCAGAGCAAGTAACTCAGCTGTATCCTGGGGTACCAACCGCATTTCCTAGGTGAATGACTATAGAGTTGAAGGAAAGGTTAAACTTTTCCTAAATCTTTGATCTTCACTTGTTTCAGTTCTCTTCCTGTATTATTTTACATCCCCTCTCCTACCATACTGCCCTCTAAATTTTCCATTTTTCACTTCTATTTGGTCATTTAGTTCCTGTAAATAATTAGTTATTACAACTTTTTAATTTGTAAACATTCTTAAATACTCATAAATCAATAATGGAAGATCTCAAGTCATTCTGGGTAGATTTCTTTTTGATTTTTTTTTTAAGTAGAGACAGGGTTTCGCCATTTTGCCCAGGCTGGTCTTGAACTCCTGGGCTCAAGCAATCCTCCCGCTTCAGCCTCCCAAAGTACTGGGATTGCAAACATGAACCATCATGACCAGCCTCATTCTGAATAGTTTTGAAATTAATACCTAGTATTTGTTATGTCTTGAGCTCCACATTTCCACAGTAGTAACCTAAAATGCTATTTTAAAATAATGTCAATACTGTGTTATTTATAACTGAACTAAGATCTGGATGCAATTTTTTATTTTACAAAAAAAAAAAAAGCCTGGCCAGGTATGGCGGTTCATGTCTGTAATCCCAGCACTTTGGGAGGCCAAGGCAGGCAGATCACTTGATGCCAGTTCAAGACCAGCCTGACCAACATGGTAAAACGCCATCTGTACTGAAAATATGAAAATTAGCCAGGTATGGTGGCACGTGCCTGTAATCCTAGCTAGTCGGGAAGCTGAGGCATGAGAATTGCTTGAACCTGGAAGGCAGAGATTGCTCCACTGCACTCCAGCCTGGGTGACAGACTGTCTCAAAAAAATAAATATTATCATTCGGGGAAAAAAATCTTTCCTGAGTGGTATCAATGTTTGGTAGCTTAATAATATTAATAAGTTATCAGTTTTTTTTTGTATCAGAAGAGTAACGAAGTTGTTTCTCTTAACTTTTGAAGCAACTTACTGAAATTTTAAAGATGGTTCCTAGTGAACCATCTTAACAGACTCACAAATAATGGAGAAGACTTTCTTCACATGTTTCTAGTATCAGAAAAAGTATTTTAAATAGATATGGAAGATATATTTGATAGCATGTACTATAACTTTATGTGCACTGTCAAGCAAATATAGAACTAAGCTGTATTTGAGATTGAGATTAGGATTATTTTTCCTCATTTTTTACGGCTCTTAATGGCAAAAAGCCAGTATATAAAATGCAGAAAAAATCCTCTGAATGTGCTTATTAGAAATATTAGTCAATGAGGCCAGGCGCGGTTGCTCAAGCCTGTAATCCTAGCACTTTGGGAGGCCGAGGCAGGTGGATCATAAGGTCAAGAGATCGAGATCATCCTGGTCAACATGGTGAAACCCCGTCTCTACTAACACAAAAAACTAGCTGGGCAGAGTGGCGCGTGCCTGTAATCCCAGCTACTCAGGAGGCTGAGGCAGGAGAATTGCCTGAACCCAGGAGGCGGAGGTTGCGGTGAGCCGAGATTGCGCCATTGCACTCCAGCCTGGGTAACAAGAGTGAAACTGCGTCTCCAAAAAAAAAAAAAAAAAGAGAAAGAAATATTAGTCAATGAATATTCTTTAACAGACTTCTGCCATAATGCATAGGAAAGCATCTCTTGCTAATGTACACTGCTAAAATCTGCAGTGTGAATGTGGTAAGCCCGTTAATGTTGCCAAGCAAGTGATGCTTAATTCGTGTTTCCTAATTTATCATATAACCTTAGTGATGTGGTACTTTGAGGGTGAAGGCTTTTTGGTGCAAATTAAAACAGCAGGTTGGGGATTCATTTAACACAAACACTAAATGTCAACTGTCTCCACAGACTTCAGCGCCCTGAGTGGTTACAGAAATTAATGACAGAGCTCCATCAGGTGCTTCACAACTCAGTCATGTCAGAATCTCTCCACAGCTCTCATTTCAAAATGATACCGTCAGATTTCAGGTTGTGGAAAAACTTACTGGAAAGTGTGTTAGAAAATGTAAAATATGGCCGGGCGCAGTGGCTCACGCCTGTAATCCCAGCATTTTGGGAGGCCGAGGCGGGTAGATCATGAGGTCAAGAGATCGAGACCATCCTGGGCAACATGGTGAAACCCCGTCTCTACTAACAATTCAAAAATGTTAGCTGGGCACGGTGGCACATGCCTGTAGTCCCAGCTACTCGGGAGGCTGAGACAGGAGAATTGCTTTAACCCAGGAGGCGGAGATTGCAGTGAGTGGAGATCATACCACCGCACTACAGCCTGGGCAACAGTGTGAGGCTCTGTCTCAAAACAAAATAAAATCAAATACTATTATACAATATGATAATGTATCATCAGCTTGTTATTCTCAGTGTGCTTCCTTGTAGGGTCAGACTACCATTTCTGAATTTTGGATTTGGTATTTTTTTGGTTAAAGAATTAAACTCTTGAAAAGCACAAATGTTTATACCAATAGCCTGTATGAAAGAACATTTATGTGAAAGCTAAAGATATGCATGCAGTTAAATATACAAATAAATATCTCATACCATGAAAAAGGAACTTTTGATAATCTACAAACTATTTTAAAAAAGAAAAAACAGAGCCTCAAACTTGTGAGCACACCAATATGCATGTATGATAGCACCAGAAGGAGGGGACAGAGGAGCAGAAAAATTATTCCAAGAAGTAACAGCTGAAACTTCCCAAATAGAGAAACATTAATCTATACATCCAAACTGGGCACAGTGGCTCACACCTGTAATCCCGGCACTTTGGAAGGCTGAGGTGGGCAGATTACTAAAGGTCAGGAGTTCAAGACCAGCCTCACCAACATGGTGAACCCCTGTCTCTCCTAAAAATACCAACAATTAGCTGGGAGTGGTGATGGGTGCCCATAATCCCAGCTACTTGGGAGGCTGAAGCAGGAGAATTGCTTGAACTTGGGAGGCAGAGGTTGCAGTGAGCTGAGATCGCAGCACTGCACTCCAATCTGGGAGACAGAGCAAGATTCCGTCTCAAAAAAAATAAAATCTATACATCCAAGAAGCTCAATTAATTCCAAGTGGTATAAACTTAAAGAAATTCACACTTAGACACATCATAGTCAAATTGTTCACAGCCAAAGAGAAAATACTGGAAATAGCAAGAGAAAAACAACTTATCAAATACAAAAGAACCAAAATAAATCAGCCCCAATCCCTATCAAAATCCTTGCTGGTTTTATTTCAGAAATTGACAAGCTGATTCATAAATTATATGGAAATTCTAAGGATCCAGACAAGCCAAAATAATTTTTTTTTTTTTGAGACAGAGTCTTGCCCAGTCGTCCAGGCTGGAGTGCAGCAGCACGATCGCAGCTCACTGCAGCCTCTGCCTCTCAAGTGCAAGCAATACTCCTGCCTCAGCCTCCGAAGTAGCTAGGATTACAGGTGTGCACCACCATGCCCAGCTAATTTTTGTATTTTAGTAAAGACAGGGTTTCGCCATGTTGGCCAGGCTGGTCTCAAATTCCTGACCTCAGGTGATCTACCTGCTTCCGCCTCCCAAAGTCCTGGAATTACAGGCATGAGCCACCATGCTTGTCCCAAGATAATCTTAAAGAACAGTCAGAGGACTTAACACATCCCGATTTTAAAACTTACAACAAAGACACAGTAATGAACATATTTATAAATTCTACTATGGAGTGAGCTTCATAAGTTAAATATGAAAGAAGATGGAGAAAAATTTATGTAGTAACAAAAAGCTGTAAACCATAAAAAATGTAAATGGTTACCTATAAAGGGATGGAGGCTACAGGGAAAAGGGCACAAGGAAGGAACCTGGACCACTTTGAATCATTACTGTTCTTGATTTGATGTTGGAGCCATGTGAGTATTTTATAAAACTGTGAAACAAAATTTCAGTAGTAGTTCCTCAGTTATCAAAACTGAAATGAATAACCAATCATGCACTCACTCAGTTTTGGTCTGCACAGAGAAAAACTGTTCCAAATGATTTCAGAATACAGTAATTTCAATATTCGTAAACTACCACGATCCAGACTCAATCTCTAGCTGCTTAACATTTCCTCTTGAGTACTTTTTCAAATATCTTGATTTTTCTCCTCTATATGTAACATCCCCTCCTACTTCCCTGACTCCCACCTGATCAGTAAATTTACTAATCCAGTTAAATGGAACTACCATCTATTCAGTTACTCAAAGGAAAAATCCGGAAGTTATTTTTTATTCCTCCCTTTCCCTCACTACACATAATCTATCAGCAGTCCTGTACACTTTCTCTCCAAAGTCTATCTTGAGTTGGTCCACCTTGTACATGCACCAGTGAGGAGTCTAGTACAATTTTGGAGAGTCAGGCAGTAAACTATAGCACTATTTTCACTTCACAAACAGTAATTTGGAAAACAAACCTCAGCCTTTAGCATGTAAACCTTGAAGTCATATGATTAAGCATAGTATCTTCCCATACACACCACTATATATATATTTATATATTTTTTATTTGTTTGTTTTTTTGAGACGGGGTCTCACCCTGTCACCTGGGCTGGAGTGCAGCCTTGACCTCCCTGGCTAAAGCAATCCTCCCACCTCAGCCTCCCGAGTAGCTAGGACTACAGGTGCATGCCACCGTGTTCTGATAATTTTTGCATTTTTTGTAGAGATGGAGTTTTGTCATGTTGCCCAGGCTGGTCTCAAACTCCTGAATTCAAGCGCTTCACCCACCTTGGGCTCCCAAAGGGCTGGGATTATAGGCATGAGCCACTGCACCTGGCCTCACACTAGTATTTTTTTAAAGTGATTATAGTATACGTACTGATTACAACTGTGCAAAGTACATATTTCACTAACAAAACAAAGATTCTGGAATTACATTGGTAGTTTATGATTTAATACTCATTAAATTATTTTTCTCTTCAAAGTTACTAAACCCACCCCCAAAAACTCCTTCACTCAACAGTGAAAACAAAGCTGATCTATGCAGCCATAAAGAAACAAAATCATGTCCTTTGCAGCAACGTGGATGCAGCTGGAGGCCACTATTCTAAGCTAATCAGTACAGGAACAGAAAACCAAATACCACATTGTTCTCACCTATAAGTGGGAGCTAAACATGTGGGTGCACACGGACATAAAGAAGGGAACGACTGACACTGGAGACTACTAGACAGGGCGGGAATGAGGGCGGCAAGGGCTGAAAACTATTAGGTACTATGCTTACTACCTGGGGGCGTGATTAATCTTACTCCAAACTTTAGCATCATGCAAAATACCCACATAATAAACCTAACACGGTGTACCCCCGATTCTAAAAGCTGAAAATTTAAAAACAACAAAGCTGACCTGGATTAGTAACAATAAGCAGTTTGCAGTGAGGACTGTATTGGATAATACTGGGAATTATTAATTTAAAGATGGACACATTTCGCTGGACTAAATCAAGGCGTGTTTCTCCTTTTTTCTGGCGTGTACCTGCCGTGATAATTACTAGATTGGAGTTTGCAGTGACCGGGTAATCTGGGGAAAGATTCGAAGAAAAAATAGATTATGGAAGAAAACATTGGACATTTAAGTATACCTCCTGTTTACTTCAGTCACCACACTATGTTTACCAAAGAGTTCCCTTCAATATTCTAGAATGCTCAGACTACTTTTTAATTTCAGGAAATTAGTACTAAGTTTCCCTTGTACAATTTTTTTTTAAATTAAAGCCTAAGTCAGGCTCTGTGGCTCACGTCTGTAATCCCAACACTTTGGGAGGCCGAGGCAGGTGGCTCACTTGAGGCCAGGAGTTCAAGACCAGCCTGATCAATATGGTGAAACCCCATCTCTACTAAAAGTGCAAAATTTAGCCGGGCACAGTGGTGGGCATCTGTAGTCCCAGCTACTCAGGAGGCTGAGGCAAGAAAATCACTTGAACCGGGCGGGAGGCAGAGGTTGCAGTGAGCCAAGATTGTACCATGACACTCCAGCCTGGGTGACAGAGCAAGACTCCATTTCCAAAAACAAAAACCTCCTAAGTTGGGTGCAGTAGTGCACCCCTGTAGTCCCAGTTACTTCTAGGCCGAGACCAAGAGGATCGCTTGAGCCCAGAAGTTCATGTCTCAAAAAAAAAAACAACCCTTTTGTACTATTTAGACTAACAGGTCAAAATATGGATTAGTCTGGCAAGAATATTTAGAGATAGATGTGTGAACAAACCCTCGAACAGGGAGATGTTGGTTCATTCGTTTTTTCAAGTATCTCCCAGGTGCCAAGCGAATAAAGTACAGTAGTGAAGAGCTTAGGCTTTGGAATCAAACAGCACAGGGTTCACGTCCCTATTCCATCACTTTTATTTAACCTTAGCTCAGTGGTCCATCATCTCTAAACTACAGAGTTGTGCTCAGGATTAAGTAATAAAGTGCTTAGGTCAATGTCTCACACACAGTAGGCAGTCAATTTGTTGTAGCTGTCTTAACTGCTATTACTGCTGCTCACAAGGCACTTAGTCTGCTATTGTGGGAAAGCTTGCAAATAAAGCACAACCTACGGAATCTGAACATGTTATGAGAGTACAGAGTAGGGAGCAACCAGCCTTATGTATAAAAACTGGGGCGGTCAAAGGAAATAAAGATGATTTTCTTAGAGTTCATGTATATTAGAATATTTATAGCATTTAACTATGACATTAACCTTTGCTGGAGACGATTTTTGGCATTTTCATAAAGGGGCCGCCATGTTGAAGATCCATTGTCTCACCTTTCAGTTTGCCTTCATCATCATCCACAAGGACGAGTTCATCACTCAAACCCTAAAGAACATTATTAGTCAAATGGGTGTGGGTGTAGCTCTTAATTGGAGAATGAAAGAAAACTGGTGATCCAAGTCTAGCATGTGAATTACTAAAATTAAAGTAACATAAGAAATGATATCATCATTTCATGATATTAAAAAATCTAAACCAGAAAAAATACAAGTTACGAACAGGAACATTTCAGCTCATCATTAGGAAAACAAAAACAGAAACTGCATAGTAAATAAAACAATCTCTGAAAGTAGTGAACACCCCATTTTCTATTTCAGCTGAGCCTGCACAGTGATAAAGTAGGGATTCTGCTGAAGGAATTTCTCACCAGACCACAAGCTCCTTGGGAATAGGAAGTTCACCAGCCTTCCCATGCCGACTTACCATCCACCTGGCACACAGGAGCGCAATAAAAGCTTTTTGAGTAAATGATATCTTAGTCCATTTTCTGTTGCTTATAACAGAATAGATGAAACTGGGTACTTTATAAAGAAAAGGAATTTATTTCTTACAGTTATGGAGGCTGAGAAGTCCAAAGTCAAGGGGCCACATCTGGTGAGGGTTTTCTTGCTGGAGGAGACTCTGCAGAGTCCCAAGGCAGCATCACATGGCAAGGAGGCCGAGACTGCTAAACTCACGTCTCTCTCTTCCTCTTATAAAGCTACCAATCCCACACCCATAATAACCCATTCATCCATGGATTAATCCATGGCAGAGCTGTCATGACCCAGTCAACTCTTAAAGGCTCCACCTCCCAATACCACCACATTGGGGATTAAATTAAAACATGAGTTCCAGAGAGGACAAACATTCAAACCATAGAAAACGGATTAAAATACAAGGCTCCTTCCAATGCAAGAACATTTTAGCTCTATAATCAGTTATTACCTGCAAAAACCAATTAGTACTGTAATTTCTATGATGCTGCTATATATGTAAGAAAGGAAAGAAAATATAGTTCTATTTGAAAAAAAAAAACCTAGATGCTAAAGAAAGGTTGGATGGAAACTTGTTTGACTTCTCCATGTGTTTCTTTTTTTTTTTTTTTTTGAGACAGAGTCTCTTGCTCTGTTTCCCAGGCTGGCATGCAGTGGTGCAATCTCAGCTCACTGCAACCTTTGCCTTGTGGGTTCTAGTGATCCTCCTGCCCTAGCCTTCTGAGTAGCTGGGATTACAGGCATGTGCCACCATGCCCAGCCAGTTTTTTTTTCTTTTGAGATGGAGTGTTGCTCTGTTGCCAAGGTGGAGTACAGTGGCCTGATCTCAGCTCACTGCAATCTCTGCCTCCTGGGTTCAAGCAATTCTCCTGCCTCAGCCTCCCAAGTAGCGGGGACTACAGGCATGTGCCACCACACCTGGATAATTTTTTGTATTTTAGTAGAGATAGGGTTTCACCATGTTGGCCAAGATGGTCTCGATCTCCTGACCTCATGGTCCACCTGCCTCGGCCTCCCAAAGTGCTGGGATTACAGGAATGAGCCACCACCCACACCCGCCCAGCTAATTTTTTTGTATTTTCAGTAGAGACTGGATTTCACTATGTTGGCTAGACTGGTTTCAAACTCCTGACCTCAAGTGATCCACCCACCCTGGTCTCCCAAAGTGCTGGGATTACAGGCATGAGCCACCACGTCTGGCCTTATATATATCTTTCTGAGTTTTACTTATACTTTTTTTTTTTTTTCTGAGACAGGTTCTCACTCTGTCCCCCAGGCAGGCGTATAGTAGCATGATGACTCACTGCAGCCTTGACCTTCCCAGGCTCAGATGATCCTCAGCCTCCTGGGTAGCTGGGACAACAGGCACCTGCCACCACATCTGGCTAATTTTGGTAGTTTTTATAGAGACAGGGCTTCACCATGTTGCCCAGGCTGGTCTCAAAGTCCAGGGCTCAAGTGATCTGCCTGCCTCAGCCTACTAAAGTTCTGAGATTACAGGTGTAAGCCACCATGTCAGCCTACTTTTACTTTTTTTTTTTTTTTTTTTTTTTTGAGACGGAGTTTCCACTCTTGTTGCCCAGGCTGGAGTGCAATGGCACAATCGTGGCTTACTGCAACCTCCGCCTCCTGGGTTCAAGCGATTCTCCTACCCCAGCCACTTGAGTAAATGGGATTACAGGCACATGCCTGTAATACCCAACTAATTTTTTATATTTTTAGTAAAGATGGAGTCTCACCATGTTGGCCAGGCTGGTCTCGAACTCCTGACCTCAGATGATCCAACCACTCCTCAGCTTCCCAAAGTGCTGAAATTACAGGCGTGAGCCACTGCACCCAGCCACCTAATTTTTAATTTTTATTCATTTATTTATATTTTAGAGACAGGGTCTTGCTTTGTTGCCTAAGCTGGTCTCAAACTCCTAGCCTCAAGTGATACTCCTGCCTCCGCCTCCCAAAGTGCAGGGATTACAGGCATGAGCCACTGCACGCAGCCTGGATCTTTTTACTTTATTTGAATTACTGGAAATTCAAAGCCAGGCGCTTTACATTTTAAACTACACTACAACTGATTAACCTAGAAGTCTAAGCTGTATTACAAGGAACAGGTTGTTGCTTAATGAAATGCCAAAGCTTTTTGGACACTCAATTATTCAGAGATTGGAGTCATATGGAGCAGAAATCCACAACAGTGATAAAATTATCTTTGAAAGGCAGTTTTGAAAATGTATCATAACTCCAGTAGCGATGAACATACCTAGCCCCAGATACTGGTTTCTAATACCATTATCCAATAAAGGGAACCAAGGTTCCTTGGGGGAAAAGGCTGATTCTGGGACTGGTACAGAAAATATACAAGATGAAGAACCTGAAACATCTTGAAATGACAGAATTAGGAAGTGCTCAAAACAAAACCAAGCCCTATATCGATATAGTATGTCAAAGGGACACAGCAGGCAACTTAAGGAATTACCAATGGCCACAGTTGGAACAAATTCACAAGGAAGTATTAGATTATAACCCAAAGTATAAAATAAGATCCATGAGTGCATACTGATATTGACAAATTATTGAATTAATAAATAGGGGAGGAGAGACAAATCTCCCATGCAGAATTAAAATAATTTTCCACCCCATAAGTGTGGGCTCTACATAGGGACTGTCTTCTAAAGACACGAGTATGGAAAGGGGGAAAAGAGTAACTTTACAGTAGGGAAACCTGATCAACAGTCTCAGCCAGGTGACTGAGGTCAACATCAACACTGATAAATCATGTTGATAGCATGTATCCTGGATAGGATGTGATGAAAAATGGCACTTTATGTCTATGTTTTCCTCCCCAAAATCCCAAACCTCGGTCTCACCATAAAAAAAAACAAAACACCAAATTTCAACAGAAAGATGTTTTACAAAATACCTGACTAGTACTCCTCAAAATGCTCAGTCAACAAAAACAAGAAAAATCTAAAGAAACTGTCATAGTCTAGAGGAACACGAGGGGACACAGTGACTAAATGTCATGTAGTATCATCCTGGATAGGATCGTGGAACAGAAAAAGGACACAGGTAAAAAGTAAAGAAATCTAAGTGTGGACTTTAAGGTAATATGTCAATATCCATTCTTTCATTGTGACAAATGCACCATACTAAGGTATTAGGGTTCTCTAGAGGAACAGGACTAATAGATGTATATATGAAAGGCAGTTTACTAAGGAGTACCGACTCACACGATCACAGGTGAAGTCCCACAACAGACCGTCTGCAAGCTGAGGAGCAAAGAAGCCAGCGCGAGTCCCAAAACCTCAAAAGTAGGGAGGCCAACAGTGCAGCCTTCGGTTTGTGGCCAAGGGCCTGAGAGCCCCTGGCAAACCACTGGTGTAGGTCTCGGAGTCCAAAAGCTGAAGAACTTGGAGTCTGATGTTCGACTCCATCCAGCACGAAAGAAAGATGGAGTCCAGAAGACTTAGCCCGTCTAGTCCTTCCACGTTCCTCTGCCTGCTTTTATCCTAGATGTGGTGACAGCTGATTGGATGGTGCCCACCCAGACTGAGGGTGGGTCTCCCTCTCTCAGTCCTCAACTCAAATGTTAATCTCCTTTGGCAACACCCTCAGAGACACACCCAGTAACAATACCCTGCATCCTTCAATCCAATCAAATTGACACTCAATATTAGCCATGACACCATACTAAGGTATAATGTTAATAACTACAAGTGGGGTATAAACTGTTATCTTTTCAATTTTTCTGTAAATCTAAATCTGTTTTAAAAATAGTCTATAAAAGTATATTCTTTTTTTTTTTTTTTTTTTTTTTTGAGACGGAGTTTCACTCTTGTTACCCAGGCTGGAGTGCAATGGTGCGATCTCTGCTCACCACAACCTCCGCCTCCTGGGTTCAAGCAATTCTCCTACCTCAGCCTCCTGAGTAGCTGGGACTACAGGCGCACACTATCATGCCCAGCTAATTTTTGTATTTTTAGTAGAGACGGGGTTTCACCATGTTGACCAGGATGGTCTCGATCTCTTGACCTTGTGATCCACCCGCCTCGGCCTCCCCAAGTGCTGGGATTATAGGCGTGAGCCACCGCGCCCAGCCTATAAAAGTATATTCTAACAATCTCTCTGAACTCTTTCCTCTAAAAATGAAGTTAAACAAAATATCCAATCTTTATATTCACAATTCAGTGCATTTTCCCTTTTAGTGGGCAGCTTTTAGCAATTCTTTCATTCAACCACTAAATATCAATTACAGGAGGCACTATTCTCGATTCGGGATCCAACACTAAAAGAAGCAAAGTGGATCTTGCATTACACTAATTACAGTTTATGTACTATGGTATAATTCAGAAATTTTAAAAGACATTTCTGTCTCTCTACTAGGTTTGTACCATAAATTTCTAACAATAAATTCCTGAACAATTCCTATTGAGAATTCCTTCTTTATCACAAGGATGTTTTAGGCTATTACCACCTCCTCGAATGACAGAGGTTGCAGTGTCAAGGGCCAAAAGAGGGAAAGATTAAAGTGAGCCTAAACCTGAGACTTTGCAGGGGGATTATGTACCACATTTCCTAAGATATACAAATGTCATAGTTAGCAACATAATAGAATTCAAGTTCTAAAAGCAGGAGATGACTGAGAAGGCTCTGCTTCAAACCTTTACAGCAGGGAGCATCACTGAGTTTAGACAATGGGTGCTACAGGTGGCATTTTAAGCCTCCAGAGGTAAGCCCCCAGTGGAGCTTATAGATACTCTTTACATGCCTGGTGGGGCCTATGCCTCCCATCACCAGTTGCAATGCAATGTACTCCTGCCCTTCTGTACTCCTATCCACCACCTCCACCTGAGTTCTATCCAGGACCTCCCATCAGGGATAGGGCCATGAGACAGCTGCAATCCCATGGCACTGCCCTATCCTGGGGCCCTGGAACCTCCTGTCAGAAGCCCCACAACACCCTCCACTCCTACAACCAAAGCCAAGCAGCAGCTGCCAGAGGTAGGAGTTCCAGGGATATGGCTCAATCCCTCCCAGAATGGCCCTTCAAAGCAGAGGTGGTAAATCTTTCATTTCAAGATTTTCTATATATATATTACCTGTATACTTATCTATTTATGCAATTGGAGATAGTCTGCCTTTTTTCTCCTCTAAAAAGGTCTAGTATTTACTTTTCAGAGTTGTAATATTGGATAACGTATATAAACATTTTTTTCTTTTTTTTTAAATTTTAATACCAGAGAGCACTTGGATATATAAACATATTATTATTACTGATGTTTAAAAAAAAAGTGTTGGGCTAAGCAAGGTGGCTCACATCTGTAATCTCCACACTCTAGGAAGCCAAGGCAGAATTGCTTGAGGCCAGAAGTTTGAGATCAGCCTGGGGAAGTACATGGAGGCCCCATCAAACAGTCAGTCAGTCACAAATGTGTTGGTTTTCACATGTGTGTATTCTTCATTAGCAATGAGAACACTGCTGATAAAGGCATTACAATAGGTAGGACGAAATGAACCATTGGGAGTGTGTATGGCTAGCACAAACAGCAGTTGGCTGCAGCTGCCATCCTTAGTGCTATAAAGTCATTATATCATCTAGATATGAAACCCAGAACCAATCTTTTAAATCCAATGACTCAGGCCGGAATTAAAGGTTATCTAAAAGATGGCTTAAAACATTTTACAGATATTCCATTAGTAAAAGTGTAGCTCAAAGTTTCTTATGATTTACTAAAACTTTATGGTAATAAAGTTCAGATCAAGGTAATATCTTTAGAAAGGGTCAGAATCAGCCAGGCGCGGTGGCTCACGCCTGTAATTCTAGCAGTTTGGGAGGCCGAGGTGGGTGGATCACCTGAGGTCAGGAGTTCAAGACCAGCCTGGCCATCATGGTGAAACCCCATCTTTATTTAAAAAAAAAAAAAGGGGGTCAGAATCTTTTTTTGGCCTCTGTCTCTAGCCATTAAACTTTATCAGCTATATCAATACTAAGAACAGCTAAACACTAAAACTAAACTAACGTGAACAAGGAACAAAGGGAAATACAGATATAGAGACTAGGAAATGGGAGAGAGATATTTAAAGGGAAGAAGATTATTGTCTTTGGTACTTGTAGGCGGCCTACCATCACTGACATGCTTGTATACTCCCTTCTGCCACCTATTTCTCCAGTTTGTTTTGTGAGCTGAGTTTCCAAATCAAGCAAAGGGGTACCTCATATTGTCATTAAGTGAAATGTCACCATATCACAGAGATGCTTCTAATACGTGATATCATCACACAATTTTTAAAAAGGAACCCCCTCTGGGTGGAACAACTTTAAAAAGGGCACCTTTTCCTCTGGTTCCCCTTGTACTGGATCCCCACTCACCCCGTGAGCTGGACACAACCTGCACAACCCTATGCTGCGGCCTTGCCTCCAAACGAGGTGAATCCTGTGGCACAGAGCACATCGCTTACTTTTAATAAGATGCTGATAGCACAAGCCACACCAACCGATCCACTTCCTACAATGGAGATCTTATTGTGATGAATGGGCTTCTCTTCAGCAACATTCTTAATAAGTTCACCCTTGACAGTTGCCATCCTGGAAACCTAACAATGAAAACAAATTGCACAGCCATTTCCAGACCTGGAGTTGGTCTGTGGTGAGAGCGCGTATGGAGAACTCCTGGGCCTCCGTGCGGAAAGAGGTGCTGCAGACACCCAAGAGACCGACAAATCTGACCAGCAAAGAAGCTGGGTAGGTTCTAGCCAGGCAGCTCAGCCTCCATGAAGCGGACCAGGGGAAGAAGAAGGAAGCGTGAGTACAGTTAAGAGGAGTTAAGAAAGAGAGAGGAAAGAACAGGGGCTGCTCCACCAAATATGAGATTACAGCTGGGACGGTTCTCTGTCCCACAGCTGACTCCCTTTTCTCTCCCTTTCCCCTCCTTTTCCCCCAACCTCCAGTTCTCAGCTCCAGGACTGCACCCAGGGTCCGCAGGCCACACTCACAGGTGAAGGGCCAGCCTCACCCGAGCAGGTCACATACCGCCTGGCGGAGACACGGAACCATCCTTGGGCAAAAACAGTCCGCTCCCGCGGCGCCTGCTCTCTGGCTGCTCCGCAGAACACTTGCAGCCCAGCTCATGGCCACTCACTCAAGAGGTGAAGAAAGAGAATGGAGCGAGAATGGAGTAAAGCTCCTCAAGGCACGAAGGTCAACGCCGGGTCACCGCTTTAATGCAGCTGCGCAGGCCGCACCCAGCTCGTGCAGGCATCGCAGGTATGATGCCCAGCAGGTGTGAGGCCTGGCAGGTGAGAGGCCAGAAGCAGGCTATGGGGCACTGCGCCTGCGCTTCTGCCTGCCCGCCCCGCCCCCGCGTGCAGGTGGGAACGCTGCGGGGTGGGTAGTTGGCCGGCTGCAAAAGAGGCGCGAGATACCGCAGGCATAATGCACTGCAGGGCCTCTGGTGTCAGGCGGAGTTGTTTGCCTAGAACCCATCCACCAGAGAGCCCAAGTAATTTTATTTCTAACAAAATCTTGTCTGGATGTATCTGAAAAGGACTTTTTGACTCTCATTTGGAAAATTTTCCCCCAGCACTGTAGGAGAAAGGGACCTCAAGACTACTTATTACCACCTCAGCTGAGAGCTAAAGTAGAAAAGTAAAAATTTAAAACTCTGGCCCTGGCGCAGTGGCTCAAGCCTGTAATTCCAGCACTTTGGGAGGTCGAGGTGGGCGGATTTCCTGAGGTCAAGAGTTCGAAACCAGCCTGGCCAACATGGTGAAACCGCCTCTCTACTAAAAATACAAAAATCAGCTGGGCATGGTGGCGCACACCTGTAATCCCAGCTACTTGGGAGGCTCAGACACAAGAATTGTTTATGAACCTGGGAGGCAGAGGTTGCAGTGAGCCGAGATCATGCCACTGCACTCCAGCCTGGGTGACAGTGAGACCGTTTCAAAACAATGACAACAAAACGCTGTTTGCAAAAGGAATTTTGAAAAACGATATGAAACCTGAAGAATTTGAGTGCCAATTGATAACCATTTTTACAAGGTGAAGGAAAAGCTCAACTCATTAAGTAGTTAAATATAGAATCCACACTTTGGGAGGCCGAGGCAGGTGGATTACCTGAGGTCAGGAGTTCAAGACCAGCCAACATGGAGAAACCCCATCTACTAAAAACACAAAATTAGCCTGTCATGGTGGCGCAAGCCTGTAATTCCAGCTGAGGCTGAGGCAGGAGAATTGCTTGAACCTGGGAAGCAGAGGTTGCGGTGAGCCAATATCATGACACTGCACTCCAGCCTGGATGACAGAGTGAGACTACATCTCAAAAATAAAAAATAAAAATACAGACTCCAAAATCAGTCTGGAATAAACCAAGGTTTCTATTTCTCCCACCACATTTTACCTGTTTTCTAACTCATTTGTGAATCATGTAATTTTGATGGTTAATATTAAGTGTCAACGTGATTGGACTGAAGGATACAAAGTGTTGATCCTGGGTGTGTCTGCGAGGGTGTTGCCACAAGAAATTAACATTTGAGTCAGTGGGCTGGGAAAGGCAAACCCACTCTCTATCTGGATGAGCACCATCTAGTCAGATGCACGCCTAGGATAAAAGTAGGCAGAAGAACGTGGAAGGACTAGATTGGCTAAGTTTTCCAGCCTTCATCTTTCTTCTGTGCTGGATGCTTCCTGCCCTCAAACATCGGACTCCTAGTTCTTCAGTTTTGGAACTCCGATTGGCTTCCTTGCTCCTCCCCTTGCCTATTGTGGGACCTCACCTTGTGATCATGTGAGCCAATACTCCTCATTAAACTTGTATATATGTGTGTATATACACACACACACACACACACACATCCTATTAGTTCTGTCCTGCTAGAGAACCCTAATATAGTAAAACACATTGACAAATTTTTATAAAACATAGAGCAGTGTTTTTCAATCTTTTTTCATTATCACTCCTTCAAGAGCCTTTGTAGATATTTTCCCCCTAATTGTTTTGCACCCCGCCATCATCAAATTAAATATTAAGGAGTTAATATTTGGTCAAGCAGGGTTGAGCTTTGGAGAACCAAACTCTTGTAATATCTAAGATTTTTAAAAAATCTTTTCCTTCCTCCTCCCTCCTCCCCACAACCAATTTTCAGCCACTTAAGGAAAAAATTGCCCTGTTGAGAATACATGATGTAGAGCAGTTTTACTCACTAGAATGTTCCCTGTAGAAACTGTATCAATTTTTCAGCCTTTTAATCTCTGCAAGAATTTCCTAAAATGAAGTTTTGATGTACAAATGAGCTTTGAAAAAAGCCAAAACCCACAGAAGACTCCCCTTGTCCCCATCCTAACTGATAATAATTTTATACATTCAAGGGAAGATTCTGAAGAAAAAGGGAAAAGAATAAAATAATGGGAAACTAATCATGTTCAGGAATAGATGACCAGAATGAAAGCTATCAAGACAGCAAGAATAATCAACTGTGAGGGTAAACCATGACTCTGACCAAATGAATCTGCCTCCACTAGTCATGTGAGTCCTCAGGGCCTGCATATCTACCTTCTAATCTTCCCACTGGTCTAGTTTTAGTCATAATTTGTAAATTGGCCAGGAGTGGTGGCTCATGCCTGTAATCCCAGCACTTTGGGAGGCCAAGGCAGGAGGACCCCTTGAGCCCAGGAGTTGAAGACCAGTCTGAGCAACATGGCAAAACCCTTTCTCCAAAAAAAATATGAAAATTTGCAGGATGTGGTGGCATGTGCCTGTAGTCCCACCTACTCAGGAGGCTAAGGTGGGAGAATCTGTTGAGCACCCAAGTTCAAGGCTGCAGTGAGCCACAATTATACCACTGCACTCCAGCCTGGATGACAGAACAAGACCTTGTCTAAAAAAAGAAAAAAAAATGGTAAATTACCTTGATATCGATTTCTTAGTTTTTTATTGTATTGTATAGTTCCAATAGCTGCCTTAAATTCTTGGTGGAATCAAGGAAATATTTCATATGTATGTATATACTATATGTTGAGAAACATTCAGTTTGCTCTGTCGCCGTGGCTCCCTTGTGGAGAATACCTTTTAGTTTGTAATTAGTAGTAGGCAGTTAACAGTTGCCTACTTGGAATATTTATGAGTTATGAGTAAATACAGGACACCTGTTTATTAATAAGAATCACCTGTTAAGAGAGAATAACTACGTGGATGAGAATCTGCTCAGGGCCTTCAGCCTGGAATGCTGTCAGCCCCTGAGGCTCTCAGTTCGATAGGCTGCTGGTCCCCTGGAGAGATCCACTCTGTTGTTCTATCTGGGTGTCTGCCTCTCATTACCTTCAGTGCCGCCTGGGTGGGGGTCTCCTGACCAAGCTGGTACTCGGTAACTATATAAATCAGTAGAAGCATTTCACCTTTAGACACCAAAAGGGAGCTAATAATGATTGTTATTAAACATTAGTCAATAATCAGCCGGGTGGAGTTGCTCACACCTGTAATCCCAGCATTTTAGGAGGCTGAGGCAGGCAGATCACTTGAGGTCAGGAGTTCGAGACCAGCCTGGCTGGCCAACATGGTGAAATCCTTCTCTACTAAAAATACAAAAATTAGCTGGGCGTGGTGGTGTGCGCCTGTAATCCCAGCTACTTGGGAGGCTGAGGCAGGAGACTCGTTTGAACCCAGGAGGTGGAGTTTGCAGTGAGCCAAGATTGCACCACTGCACTCCACCCTGGGCAACAAAGAGACACTGTCTTGAAAAAAAAAGTAATTATAAATGCTTATTTTTAAGACCATATATATAAAAAACTGGGATTACAAGCACCCAACACCGTGCCTGGCGAATTTTTTTGTATTTTCAGTAGAGACAGGGTTTCACCATGTTGGCCAGGTTGATCTCAAACTCCTGACCTCTGGTGATCCACCCACCTTGGCCTCCCAAAGTGCTGGGATTACAGGCATGAGCCACCGTGCCCAGCCGCATTTATAATGATTATGGATAAACATATGACACTAATGCAATATGAAATGAATATGCTGATACTCTAATGGATGGAAGTACAAGATAAAATTGTAATACTAGAAAAAGGGGTTGGTTCATGAAAAGGATCAAAGTTCTATATTATAATGATTATACATATTCTATATCTGAAGGCACTCTTACATATATGACACCTCAGAAGTATAACTTACACCTCTACAGATTGGTATCATTAGAATAGAGCTATAAAGGCGTCTTAAAGAGGAAAATCTCTTTACCATTTTCTCGTTCTAATCTTGAGAGAGTAGAGTTATGTCATAGGTCTCCAATTTTTATTTTTTAAAGATCAAATGAAACTACTTTCAAAATTTATACAGTCAACTATCCTCTGTTCTCCAAACAGTGGAACATTAGAAGGTTTTAAAATATCAGATCCTTTTGAATATTCAAAAGTGTTTCTGCACTCTTGTTGAAAAGGGCCTCCTCCTCAGGATTCAAGTTAATTTTCACAACATCTGAGACACCATTCCGCCCCAAGACACAAGGGATACTGAGAAAGAGTTCTTCTTTTATTCCATATAATCCCTGAAAGACAAAAGTAGATTATTGTTCAAGTAACCTGATATGGAAAAGGAGCTGTGCAAAAGGGCATCAGAATAAGAGTATACAGGAGAGACTAAGGCACTCAACATGAATTGCTCAGAGGGCAGCAGAGTGATGAGCAGCAAAAGCAAGAGCAGCCTTATGTCCTATGGCCATGTGAAGCTTACATTCGATGACATGAAGAAGATGCCAGAGGCCTTTAGAAGGACCAGGAAAGGTACAATTTACCGTATTCCTTACCAGGTCATCTTTCTGTCCCAAGGAAGGATGCCATGCAGTCCTTCATGATGCCATTTTATCAGATGAAGGACTATGAGGGGCAAGCAGCTTGTGTTTAGTCCAAACTACATTAAGGCAACAGTGAAGCAGGAGGTGACTGGGAAGGCTCTGCTTCATACCTTTACAGCAGGGAGCATCAATGAGTTTGGACAATGGGTGCTACAGGTGGCTTTTTTTTTTTTTTTTTTTTGAGATGAAGTTTTGCTCTTTTTGCCCAGGCTGGAGTGCTATGGCACAATCTCGGCTTATCACAACCTCCACCTCCCAGGTTCAATCGATTCTTCTGTCTCAGCCTCCCAAGTAGCTGGGATTACAGGCATATGCCACCATGCCCAGCTAGATTTTGTATTTTTAGTAGAGATGGGGTTTCAGCATGTTGGCCAGACTGGTCTTGAACTCCTGACCTCAGGTGAGCCACCTGCCTCGGCCTCCCAAAAAGTGCTGGGATTCCAGCCATGAGCCACCACGCCTGGCCTGCAGGTGGCATTTTAAGCCTCCAGAGGTAAGCCCCCAGTGGAGCTTATAGATACTCTTTACATGCCTGATGCGGCCTATGCCTCCCATCACCAGTTGCAATGGAATGTACTCCTGTCCTTCTGTACTCCTATCCACCACCTCCACCTGAGTTCTATCCAGGACCTCCCATCAGGGATAGGGCCATGAGACAGCTGCAATCCCATGGCACTGCCCTATCCTGGGGCCCTGGAACCTCCTGTCAGAAGCCCCACAATTCCCTCTACTACTGCAACCAAAGCCAAGCAGCAGTTGCCAGAGCCTATTACACATGGGCAACTCACACAACATCTACATGCGCATGTATCAGCCTCCACCACCTCCATACTACCCTCTCCCTGGTCTTGGAAGATAGAAGTACTCAGTGTATCCCAAAAAATTAAAAATTAAAAAATTTAAAAGAAGACTCAAAGTTGGGCATGGTGGCTCACACCTGTAATCCCAGCGCTTTGGGAGGCCAAGGCAGGCAGATCACAAGGTCAGGAGTTTGAGACCAGCCTGACCAACATGGTGAAACCCCATCTCTACTAAAAATACAAAAATTAACCAGGTGTGGTGGCACATGCCTGTAATCCCAGCTACTCAGGAGGCTGAGGAAGGAGAATCACTTGAACCCAGGAGATGGAGGCTACAGTGAGCAGAGATCATGTCACTACACTCCAGCCTGGTGACAGAGCGAGGCTCCATTTCAAATAAATAAATAAAATAAAAGGAGACCCAGTAGACCCCTCACACTTCCCTGCCTCCTACCACTCATCACTCTTTAATCATCTCCTTGGGGCTGACTCTGGGGTTGTGGGAGATTGGAGGGCCTTGTTCTTCTCCAGGTCTTATTATCAACAGTTCAGGAATAGTGTTGAAGGAAGAGCGGAGGCCCCTTGACTCTGGAGCAGTGCCTCACAACTTTCCATGCTCCAGAGCCCACAGGCGCTATTCAGCCATGCTTCCCTCTCACCATCTCTGGGGCTCTTCCTCAGGAACACAAGGTGTGCCCCTTGTTCCTGTTTTGCTCTAGTAACATCTCCCCACAGAGGGATTCTCTGGTTAACCTCCTCTGCCATAGTCCAGTTCCCTCATTTTGGTAGCCACTTTACACTCAACCTTATAAGCTCCATCAGATCAGCCAAGTGTCATCCCTGAGGGCGCCCTGCCAGGAACTACTTATGTTCCTTCCACTTTGGCATCTGCCTAGCTGTGGAAGGCCACTGTCTTTTCAGACTGTCAACCCACATTCTATTCAGCCAGGCTCCAGCCACAGTCATACTCAAATTCCCTTCCCTATCCTTTTTTTTTTTTTTAAGAGACAGCATCTTGCTGTGTCACCAGGCTGGAGTGCAGTGGTGCAGTTATAGCTTAATGTAGCCTGAACCTCCTGGGCTCAAGCAATCCTCCCACGTCAGCCTCCCAAGTAGCACACACCACCATGCCTGGCTATTTTTCTTTTCATTTTTTATAGAGATGGAGTCTTGTTATGTTGCCCAGGTTGGTCTCAAACTCCCTCTCCAATCCTTGATCATTCTGTTGCCACCTCTGTGTGACATTTGGAGCTTTAACATGAGCTTCCATGGGTGTAATCAGAGGCAAGGCCATGGTGGCAGGGGAAGAAGTCCCTCTGCTTCTCTACTGGTATTTCCAGAATTGGTTTCCCTTTGCCTCCTGTCATGTCTCTTTCCTCTAGAAGAGGCATCTCAGACTGGAATTCAAGAATTCATGTCCATCCATCATGCCATCTGAGGACTGCTGGGTGGGCTGGGAACAAGGGCTCCTGCCTGAATCCTGGGACCAAGCCTAGCCCTGCATGCTAACGGTGACCTGCTGCTAGCCCCCTCAGCCTGGCCTTTTCCCTTTAAGCTTTATGCCTGGTTGGTTATAAGTTCCCCTGGATATATTAGAATTTGCTCTCACGTGCTCTTGGACTGGCTGTGAAATACAGAGATGGTTTAAAGATAATTCCCTATTTATTTGACAAAAAAATCCAGTTATACATTAATATGAAATAAACTCTGCACACCTTGATTTGGTGAAAATGTGACATAGTAAAAGTGAAGTAACTGAGAAAGAAAGAAAAAAGAATATACAAATTATTCTGCTTCTAATGTCAAATGTTTATATGTTCCCTATAAAATATAACTCAGCTGGGCACAGTGGGTCACGCCTGTATTGCCAGCACTTTGGGAAGCCGAGGTGGGTGGATAGCTTCAGGTCAGGAGTTCAAGACCAGCCTGGCAGCAGGACAAAACCCCATCTCTACTAAAATACAAAAATTAGCCAGGTGTGGTGTGCACACCTGTAATCCCAGTTACTTGGGAGGCTAAGGCAGGAGAATTGCTTGAGCTCAGGAGGCGGAGGTTGCAGTGAGCCAAGATCACATCACTGCACTCCAACCTGGGCAAAAAAGTGAGACTTCATGCCCCCCCAAAAAAATAATTAAAATTACATTAAAATAAAATACAACTCGTCCATTGACTTGTTAGGTAAAGGCTATTAAATTCCCATATTACTTAAGTCTCTTCATTGATTACTCATTTGACACTTCCCTGACTCTTTCTCCATAGTCCTAGAGGGGTAGTTGCTTATTCTCCCATAGGTTCTGCATCCTCTGAAAAGAAGGGGTGTGTGGTATCTATTGTGTACTGTTCATTGCCTCTTCAAAATCTTTTTTTCTTTTTTGAGACAGAGTCTCATTCTGTTGCCCAGGCTAGACTGCAGTGGCATGATCTTGGCTCACTGCAGCTTGCATCTCCTGGGTTCAAGCAATTCTCCTGCCTCAGCTGCTCAAGTAGCTGGAATTACAGGCATGCACCACCATACCTGGCTAATTTTTGTCTTTTTAGTAGAGGTGGGGTTTCACCAGGTTGACCAGCTGGTCTCAAACTCCTGACATCAAGTGATCCACCCACCTCAGCCTCCCAAAGTGCTAGGATTAGAGGTGTGAGCCACTGCGCTTGGCCCTTCTTCCAAATCATCCCCTGCTCTTATAAAAACAAAACATATTCTCCCTATTTTTTTTGAGGATCTAATTCAGCTCTTCTTCCCTTTCTAGTGACCATTTACTAACCTCCTATTTATTCCATCTCATTCACAAGACTGACATATGGCTCACAGTCTTCCCTGTCTATCCCAATTACTGCCATTATCCTTGTTGACTTCAATATACATATGAATAATCCAACCAAAATTCCCTTTCTTTCCAGTTTCTAGACCTTTTTAGCTTGTGGAACCTTCTGCTCCCACTCCTATTATCCTGCTCTGGACCTTGTTATGGGGTTCCTCCATACCCAACTTAGGTTTCATGATCCATCATTCTGTAATCCTTTGGCCATACCCTAAGCTCCTTTGTCCACTTTAATGTTTAGTTTTTATAAATATTTCTTAATTATTTATTTTTATAATTTATTCATGTGTAGTAGATATACTCAAGGACAAAAGTCTTTGTCTGTGACTTTTAGCAGAATATTAAACCCATTTACAACTGTATAAGCCAAAATGCTTGCACCTCTTTCTTTCTCAATCTTTCTCTCTTTCTTCTTCCTCCCTCCCTCAATCTCTCTGTCTGCCTCTCTCTTTTCCTTTCACATTCTGCCAGTAAAACCCAAACCTGAATGAATTCAGCTATGTGCTTTGTCTATTCCTGCACTCAAGTCACTGGGAAAAAAACACACAAGAAAGTTTATCTTTAACTTACATTACAAATTTAACATTACTAATTAATGCTTACCAACCCCAAATAAGCATGACAGTAATTCTGCTTTTTTTTTTTTTTTTTTTTTTTTTGAGACAGAGTTTCACTCTTGTTACCCAGGCTGGAGTGCAATGGCGCGATCTCGGCTCACCGCAACCTCCGCCTCCTGGGTTCAGGCAATTCTCCTGCCTCAACCTCCTGAGTAGCTGGGATTACAGGCACGCGCCACCGTGCCCAGCTAATTTTTTGTATTTTTTTTTTAGTAGAGACGGGGTTTCACCATGTTGACCAGGATGGTCTCGATCTCTTGACCTCGTGATCCACCCGCCTCAACCTCCCAAAGCGCTGGGATTACAGGCGTGAGCCACTGCGCCCGGCCTCTGCTTTGTTTTTTAAAATCAAATTCTCTTTCCCATTATCCATAAAGACTATTTCAAATTTTCTCAAATCTCTGAATTCCCTATACTTCCCTTGACTCTCATTAGATGATTTTATCTCCTTTCACTAAAAATAGAGAGGTTATCAGATGCTTCCAATGTCAAATTTACAAATCTATATGTGTCAGTACACATTCTCTCTTTATTAACTCCTGCCCCTCCTCCTTTTAGGGGTAATGCCTACATCTATGCTCTCAACTCCATCCCCTTCTGCTTACCACTTCTGTCTTGATCCTCTCCCTTGGTACCTGATCTTTACCATAAGCATCTTACCTGTGTAAAAAACAAACAAACAAACAAACTTCTTGCCCTGATTTTCCTTACCTTCACAGTCAAATTCCTAAAAATAGCTATTGACACTTGTCTTAATTTCCTCAGTCCACTCCAGTGGTTCTCAGCCAGAGGTAGTATAGGATCTAAGCCTGCAGCTACTGGGAGCCATCTTTGTTGCCCCACGGAAAAAGTCTGCATTAGTTGAAAGCCAGTAGAGGAAAAAGATAAGCCAAGAGAATAGAGAGAAAAGATAGCTCTCATAACATAGTCTGAGTACCTGATTCCGGCCTCACTGGCATTTCAGTTACATGAGCCAATATATTTTCTTTTTGCATAAGCTAGTTTGAGTTGTCTTCACATTGTTTATATGCCAGTGCCCAAAACTGTGCCCAAAACTGTAAATGTGATCTTCAAACCTGGTTCTCTTTCAGGATTCCCTTCCTTAGGTCAAGGTATCTGTATTTTTTTGACCTGACCTGAAGTCAAGGTCTCTGTATTTTTTATTCACGATTATATCTTCAACATCTTGTACACTGTCTGGCACACAGTAGTGACTCAATAAATATCAAAGGAAAGAATGACAAATGATGATTTAATTTAAGCCTACCTGAACCATGGTGGAAACTGGATGCACTCGCCTAAGATTCTTCAAAATGGATCCTACCAGATCCATCACGGACAGTCCAATAGCCCAAGAGGTATATCCCTTCAGCTTGATAATCTCATAGGCACTTCAATTGTAGAAAGTAAGAAAATCAAATTCATAATGTCAACCCAGAGAAAACATAATAGTCTTCAAGCATCCATTTTGAAGTAATCTACATGTAATGCAACTATATTAAAATATTCTCATAGATTTCTTATAGAATTTATAAATAGGCAACAAAACTTACTATACTGGTCTCATAAAACTTCACTACGTACTTTATTTACTTAATTTTTTTTATTGATGAATTTTTTTTTGGAGACAGGGTCCTGCTTCCTTGCCCAGGCTGGAGGGCAGTGGTGTGTGATTATGGCTCACTGCAACCTCCACCTCCTGGGCTCATGTAATCCTCCCTCCTTAGCTTCTCAAGTAGCTACTTGGGAGTACAGGTGTGAGCCACCATGCCTGGCTAATTTTTGTGTTTTTGTAGATACGGGGTTTTGCCATGTTGCCCAGGCTGGTCTCAAACTCCTAAGCTCAAGCTATCTGCTTGCCTCGGCTTCCCCAAGTGCTGGTATTACAGGCATGAGCCACCGTGCCCAGCCTACATACTTTAAATAAAAATTAATTCACCCTTCTTTTTATCATAAAGGCAGAATACTAGGACATATGTGCCACTCAAGATGAAACTAGTTTTTATTTTATTTTTTTTTTTGAGACAGAGTTTCACTCTTATTGCCCAGGATGGAGTACAATAGCACAATCTCAGCTCAATGCAACCTCCATCTGCTGGGTTGAAGTGATTCTCCTGCCTTAGCCTCTCGAGTAGCTGGGATTACAGGCATGTGCCACCACATCTGGCCAATTGTGTAATTTTTTTTTTTCTTAGTAGAGATGGGGCTTCTCCATATTAGTCAGGCTGTTCTCGAACTCCCAACCTCAGGTGATCCACCCGCCTCGGCCTCCCAAAGTGATGGCATTACAGATGTAAGCCACCGCGCCCGGCCTAAGTTTTTAATATTTTTTTGTATTGTTGCTTAAATATGCAAACACAGAAACTAATCACCTTGAAAGTTACCATATAAATTTCTCTGACCATTTAAAATTGTTACTAATGTGCCAATGTAAATTTATATAGTTGTAAGCTGTGTGTCTATATTTTTCTAAAAATATATCACTAAATCAATAATGAATATGGAAAATATTCATGATACATTTTCAATGGAAAATAGCACAAAACTAAACATTATGCACTTTCTCATCTCTGGCTTGTAAAAAGCAAATTTTTGTATAAACTTTAGAGCAGCATCAACCCACCAAGTTATGAAGAGTGATTATTTTTACATGACAGGTTTACAGGTGAGCCTTCTTTATGCCTTTTTGAATTTTCTTATTTTCTACAATTAATATTTATTATATATTTGCATTGCTATAAATAGTGGTCTCAGGTTTAGATTGACAGTCAAAATCGTTGGACCAAGAAGCTTCAATTTAGCACTAAGTTTATTTAAGAAAGGATATAGGACAAGAAGCATAGACTGCAGCATATTGTTCATATCAGGAGGTCTTACAACTACCCAGTTTTAAAGGCCCAGGAATGCACATGACACACTTGGTTGCCAAAGATAAGGCTGATACATATTTATATACGGACCACTTAAGCACAGGGAGGTTGGGCCTGGACTGTTCCTACAGTAGTGTCCTATGATTTGAGTATCAGTCCAAAACCAGGGCCACTATCAGAGGCCATGCAGTACTTTTGATGACAAAAGTACTTTTAGGCCCTCAATTCTATAAGGCCAAGACTCTGGGGGTAAGTAAAAGGAAAGGGAGAGAGGGAGCCTAGCGTCTGACTGACAGCATACCGTCTGTGAGTTGAAGTAAAGAAAGCTCTATAGTAGATAACTGGGGACAAATCTCACCAGCTGAATCTAGATGACAGATTTATCCTCTCAGGTATTAACAAAATGAATTGAGAAAGAGAAGAAAGTTGAGAATGGCTAAAAACATAATCCTTTAGTTGTTATCAACCATCCTGATGAAAATAAAACTGCTGGTGTAAAAGAAAGGGTAGAGGGAGCAAACAGAAGAAATAGTTTCAAGGCTGGTACTTTAAGACAAAAACTGATAAGCATTATAAACCAAATGCCCTCTTGGGAACAAGTAAGGATGTCCTATTAAATCGTGATGTTATTCCCCTGCAATTGGTGGTTAGACACCAGCAAATCAGAGGCTGTTGTGTAAAAAGAGCTGAGTAGTTTTTAAATAAATATTAGCAGGACCCTGAGGACTGTTTATAATTATACATCCTCGGCTAAGTTATCAAGAGGCAAATAATTTAATTTTAGATACTGCAGAATTGAGAGGACCAATAGTGATAAGTACTGACCTAAAACACGTTGGAATATTTAGTATTCAAATCACACAGGACTTCAATGGGAAATGTGATCTTAATCCTTGTTCCCTGAAAGCAAGTGTCTCAAATTAAAAAGGAACTGCCGGAGCACAGTGGCTCACACCTGTAATCCCAACACTTTGGGAGGCCGAGGTGGGCAGATTGCTTTAGCTCAGGAGTTCAAGACCAGCCTGGGCAATATGGTGAAACCTCATTACTATCAAAAATACAAAAAGTAGCCAGGCATGGTGGCATGCATCTGTGTTCCCAGCTACTCAGGAGGTTGTGGTGTGAAGATGGCTTAAGCCTAGGAGGTAGAGGTTGCAGTAAGCCAAGATTATGCCACTGCACTCCAGCCTGGGCAACAGAGCCAGACCTTGTCTAAAAAAAAAAAAAAAAACTACCATTCTCTGTGGTACAATTATTAGTGACTAGGTAGATAAAATACCAACACTGTGACATCCCTATGGGGGTGGATGGGCTGCTCCATAACACTTGGAAACCACTATTGGTTAAAACAGGTTCCTCAGTGGGTAGGGGGTATGGATGGGCCTCCAGACCAGTTAGATCCCTGCATTTACTGGAGACTGATCTCCAATGGCCCCTATAGCTGAAAATATATGGGGATAAGGGACATTCTTTTTGAGAAGGATAGGAAAATATACTGTAATATTAACACACATTTTGTTTTCTAGGTATTAACCTCTCATCCAAAGCTATTTGGTGAAACAAAGCATTTGTAGGTTCCCTTAAGAGAATTTAAGAAAATAAAACATACCAATAATGATTACCAAAGTAAAAGATATTTTGGTAAATTAACCTAAAACTTTCAATTGATGTGATTCTTATGGAAACAGTTTGGCCAAAAAAAGAAATAAATTTGCTTTAGAGATCTAAAACAGGACAGGCATGGTGGCTTTGGGAAGCCGAGGCAGGCGGATTGCCTGAAGTCGGGAGTTCAAGACCAGTCTGGCCAACGTGGTGAAACTGTCTCTACTAAAAATATAAAAATTTATGTTTGCAGCCACCGCCAGGCGGCTGTTGCTCTCCAACACCAGCGCTGCCTCTTGCTCACTGAGCTCCAGCCAAAGGAGAAGTGGGGTAAGTAAGGAAGTCTCTATACATGGCTCATATAAAGTGTACTGCCTGCAAATCGACCAGTGGTAAAACACCCAAGAAGAAACTGGCTACAAAAGCCTCTGGCAAGAGTGCACCCTCTACTGGAGGGGTGAAGAAGCCTCACTGTTACAGTCCTGGTACTGTGGCACTCTGTGAAATTAGACGTTATCAGAAGTCCACTGAACTTCTGATTTGCAAACGTCCCTTCTAGTGTCTGGTATGAGAAATTGCTCAGGACTTTAAAACAGATCTGAGTTTCCAGAGCGCAGCTATCAGTGCTTTGCAGGAGGCAAGTGAGGGCTATCTGATTGGCCTTTTGAAGACACCAACCTGTGTGCTATTATCCATGCCAAACATGTAACAATTATGTCAAAAGACATAGAGCTAGCACACCACATATGTGGAGAACGTGCTTAAGAATCCACTATGATTGCCAGGCACGGGGCTCACACCTGTAAGCCCAGCACTTTGGGAAGCTGAGGTGGGCGGATCACCTGAGGTCAGGAGTTTGAGACCAGCCTGACCAATATGGTGAAACCCTATCTTTAAAAAAAAAAAAAAAAAAAATAGAATCCACTATGATGGGAAACAGTTCATTCTCAAAAAAAAAAAAAAATTATTTTCTTCCTGTTATTGGTAGTTCTGTACGTTAGATTTTTTTTTCCATGGGGTCAAAAGGTTCCTAAGTATATGATTGTCAGTGGAAAAATAGAGGACAGAAATCAGGTATTGGTAGTTTTTCCATTTTCATTTGTGTGTGAATTTTTAATATAAATGCAGAGTCATAAAGCATTAATGCAAGTTAAAATGTTTCAGTGAACAAGCATTGTAATACTGTTTTTTTTTTTTCTTTACATAGAGTCTCCTTCTGTCACCCAGGCTGGAGTGCAGTGGCATGATCTCGGCTCACAGCAACCTCCACCTCCCAGGTTCAAGTGATGCCTCAGCCTCCCAAATAGCGGGATTACAGGTGCCCGCTACCAAGCCTGGCTAACTTTTGTATTTTTAGTAGAGATAGGGTTTCACCATGTTGGCAGACTGGTCTTGAACTCCTGACCTTAAGTGATCTACCCACCTCAGCTTCCCAAAGTGCTGGGATTACAGGCATGAGCCACCACACCTGGCTGCACTGAAATACCGTCTAAAGGGCTGGGCTTGATGGCTCACGCCTGAAATCCCAGCGGTTTGGGAGGCTGAGGCAGGGGGATCACAAGATCAAGAGATTGAGACCATCCTGGTCAACATGGTGAAACCCCGTCTTTACTAAAAATACAAAAATTAGCTGGGTGTGGTGGCATGCACCTGTAGTCCCAGCTACTTGGGAGGCTGAGGCAGGAGAATCACTTGAATCCAGGAGGCAGAGGTTGCAGTGAGCCGAGATTGTGCCACTGCAATCCAGCCTGGTGACAGAGTGAGGCACTGTAACAAAAAAAAAAAAAAAAAAAAAAAAAACCTTCTAAAGAAGATACTGATATGCTATACTGTGTTTTCTTCTTGGTATCCTTTTACCATGCTAGATAAACTTAATGTTGGGTGAAAATCTATTATGTCCTGTGAGTTGAACCATCTGAATTTCAGACAATTAGTGGCTATATACTTTTAATTTTGTTGTTGTTTGGTTTTTTGTTTTTGTTTTTTAACCTGTTGCCCAGGTTGGAATTCAGTGGCACTATCATTGCTCACTGCAACCTTGCATTCTGGGCTAATGTAAGCCTCCCATCTCAACCTCCCAGGTAGCTAAGACTACCGGTATGCAACACCACATCTAGCTAATTTTTAATTTTTTGTTGTTGCTGTTGGTTAACAATTTTTTTTTTTTTTTTTTAGAGACACGATCCTGCTGTCCAGGCTGGAGTGCAGTGGTGTGATCATACCTCTGTGAGTTCAAGTTAAGCCTAAAACTCCTGGGCTCAAGTGATCTTCCTGACTTAGTAGCTGGGACTACAGGCAAACCACCATGCCTGGCTAATTTTTAAAATTTATTTGTGGAGACATGATCTCACTCTGTTGCCCCTGCTGATCTGAAACTCCTGGCCTCAAACAGTCCTTCTACCTCAGCCTCCCAAAGTGTGGGGATTACAGGTGTGAGCCACTGCACCCAGCCTTAACTCCTTTTTTAACTGTGGTAAAATTTGTCATCTTAACAATTTTTCTTTCCTTTTTTTTCTTTTTTTACACTATTTACCAACTGAAAAACCATTCTGAAGTATACAGTTCAGTGGCATTAAGTACATTAACACTGCTGTGCAGTCATTACCACTATCCTCTCTCAAATATTTTCATCTTCCCAAACTGAAACTCTGTACTCATAAATGTTACCATGTTACTTTTTATAATAAATATATATATATAAACTTTTTTTTCTACTGCAACAGTCTACCCAAATGATATATATAAACTTTTAAAGCTAAAAGCCATTTAAAAGAATCAAAACTCACCCATAATCACTTTTTTGTTATGTGACTTTTTAGTCTCTGCTCTAATTCTTACACATTTTGGTTTATTATTATTTTATTTTATTTCTGAGACAGAGTCTTGCTCTGTTGCCCAGGCTGGAGTGCAGTGGCATGATCTCGGCTCACTGCAACCTCTGCCTCCTGGGTTCAAGCAATTCTCCTGCCTCAGCCTTCCAAGTAACTAGGATTACAGGCATGCACCACCATACCTGGCTAATTTTTTTTTTTTTTTTTTTTTTTTTTTTTAGTAGAGGCAGGGTTTCATCATGTTGGCTGGGCTGGTCTCGAACTCCTGACCTCAGGTGATCTACGTGTTGCGGCCTCCCTAAGTGTTGGGATTACAGGCATGAGCCACCACACCCAGCCTCTTACACATTTTTGTAGGATTGTTATCATTAGTACACATATAGTAGACTTGTGGTTTTTGTAATTTTAATATTCCAAGCTGTGAACATCCAAAAGTGATTTTTAAGTTCTTTTTTTTTTTTTTTTGAGATAGAGTTTCACTCTTGTCACCCCAGCTGGAGTACAATGGCGCAATCTCGGCTCACTGCATCCTCCGCCTCCTAGGTTCAAGCGATTCTCCTGGCTCAGCCTCCCAAGTAGCTGGGATTACAGGTTCCTGTCACTGCACCCAGCTAATTTTTGTATTTTTAGTAGAGACGGGGTTCTACCATGTTGACCAGGCTGGTCTCGAACTCCTGACCTCAGGTGATCCACTCGCCGTGGCCTCCCAAAGTGCTGGTATTACAGGCGTGAGTCACCATGCCCGGCCAATTTTTAAGTTCTATAACTTCTACTAATATGTAACTTGGCTTAAGCAGGAAGGATAATCCTGCATGCTGTTTAGACTAATATATATATATTTTTAAAAAGACTAATATATATGGAGTCAGATACTTCATTTATAAGAAAACCATAATGATTTCTGAACATCTGCATTAGCTTAATGTTTCATCAAGTCAAATGATGAACATTTAATAAGTTCTTGGCATGGTTCTAGTATTTTACATGTAGTATTAACTTTTTTACTCTTTATAATAGCTCTATAAAGTAGGTTCTATAATTATCCCCATTTTGAAGATGAGTAAACAACTTTTGATATTTTAAGTAATTTCCCAATATCATCTCACTAAATAAATGATGAAGCAGGTTTCAAACCTGGACAACCTGGCTCCAAAGTCCATGCTCATAATCACTATGGTTTTATTATCCTCAAATATATGAGTTGTAAAAGAACAAGTACTTACTCTTTTTGAAAAATGCCCCCAAAAAGAAAGCTATGTATAAGTCTGAATTTAGTGATTTCCAGAAGCCTAGAGTTATTTATCTCACAAAAAGCAAAGATCAACTACTTGATTTTTATCTGTGAAACTTATTATTAAGACTGATTATTAAGGCATTAAGAAACTTAATAGGTAATATTACCTTTGAATAACTTGTTGATGGATATTTTTCCAGTTTTCCTTGTCTGAATCTGTTCCTAATTCAGGGTCCAGGGTCTTCAGAGCAACACCAGCAACATTCACCCCACTCCATAAGGGCACTAAAAAATATAGATCTCAAAATAAACTCTTCTTCCCAATATTGCAACAGGAGTTTGAGTTCAGGGTTGTTTTTTTAAGTTAGGCTGCCACTTGATATGGTTCAGATGTTTGTCCCTTTCAAATCTCATGTTGAAATTGTAACCCCTAGGGTTGGAAGTGGGAAGTGTGTGATCATGGGTGCAGATCCCTCATGAATAGCTTAGCATCATCCCCCTGTTGATAAGTGAGTTTTCACTCTGAGTTCACGTGGGATCTGGTTGTTTAAAAATGTATGGCACCTCCTCTCTCTCTCTCTTGTTACCACCCTCACCATGTGACACATCTAGTCCCCCTTTGCCTTCTGCTATCATTGTAAACTTCCTGAGGCCCTCATCAAGAGCATATGTTGGAGCTATGCCTGTACAACCTGCAGAAGCACAAGCTAAATTAAACCTCTTTTCTTGGTCGGGTGCAGTGACTCATGCCTGTAATCCCAGCACTTTGGGAGGCTGAGGCGCGTGGATCACGAGATCAAGAGGAAGAGACCATCCTGGCCAATATGGTGAAACCCCATCTCTACTAAAACTACAAAAAAATTAGCTGGGCGTGGTGGCGCATGCCTGTAGTCCCACCTACCCAGGAGGCTAAAGCAGAAGAATCACTTGAACCCAGGAGGCGGAGGTTGCAGTGAGCTGAGATCGAGCCACTGCACTCCAGCCTGGCAACAGAGCGAGACTCCATCAAAAAAAAAAAAAAAAAAAAACCCACAAAACCTCTTTTCTTTTTTTTTTTTTTTCTTTAAGACGGGGTTTCACCAAGTTGGTCCGGCTGGTCTTGAACTCCTGACCTCAGGTGATCTGCCCGCCTTGGCCTCCAAAGTGCTTGGATTACAGGCGTGAGCCACCACACCCGGCCAAAACCTCTTTTCTTTATAAATTACTCAGTCTCAGGTATTTCTTTTCTTTCTTTCTTTCTTTTTTCACCCAAGCTGGATTATAGTGGCTTGATCTCAGCTCACTGCAACCTCCGCCTCCCAGGTTCAAGGGATTCTTCTGTTTCAGCCTCCTGAGTAGCTGGCATTACAGGTGTATGCCAATACACCCAGCTACTTTTTTTGTATTTTTAGTAGAAACAGGGTTTCGCTATGTTGGCCAGGCTGGTCTTAAACTCCTGGCTGGCCTCAAGTAATCAGCATGCCTTGGCCTCCAAAAGTGCTGGGATTACAGGCAGGAGCCACTACTTTTGGCCAGGTATTTCTCTCTCTCTCTTTTTTTTTTTTTTTTTTTTTTGGTGGGGGATGGAGTTTCACTCTTGTTACCCAGGCTGGAGTGCAATGGCGTGATCTCAGCTCACCACAACCTCTGCCTCCTGAGTTCAAGTAATTCTCCTGCCTCAGCCTCCCGAGTAGCTGGGACTACAGGTGCACAGCACCATGCCCAGCTAATTTTTGTATTTTTAGTAGAGACGGGGTTTCACCATGTTGACCAGGATGGTCTCGATCTCTTGACCTCGTGATCCACCCAACTCAGCCTCCCAAAGTGCTGGGATTATAGGTGTAAGCCACCACACCCAGCCTGGCCAGGTATTTCTTTATAGCAACACAAAAATGGCCTAAAACACCACCTTATGCCCTACACAAAATAGGTTTCAAATGCACAAAAGAGATGTAAGAAATAAAATTATAAAGTTTTTAGAAAATATGTAGTGGAATTTATTTATAATTGTGTGGTATAGGAGGCATTTTTAAGCAATACATATTTTTTAAACAATATACAAAATACAATATAAACAAAAAAAGGACTAATGATTTAATAAGATTAAATATTATAAGCAATTAGAGAATATCAAATTAATACCATACTTCTCAATAGGAATAAAGAGCCAAGGAGGAATAACTGTCAATCTAGAATCTCAGATCCAATTAACGTGTCATTCCAGAATAAGGTGAGACTAAAACAGTTATAGAAACAACACCAACAGGATATAGCTCAGGAAGAAAGAAATTGAATCCAAGGGAAGAAGTTAGATGGAGAAAATAAAGATAAGCAACACAAAACCTGGTAAAATTGGCAAACTGGTACATGAATCAAAACAAGCATTGACTATTGAAACAATAATCATTATAACTAGTTTGGGAGAGATAAGCACAGTATGGCTACAGAAAAGGAATTAATAATTACATGTGTAACAGAAAGAGAATGGTGTCAACATCATAAAAAAGAGGATGATCAAACTAACAACATTCTAAGATATTTGTATTATTCCAAAGAAGAGTAAATAAATTGATCACCTGAGGTAAAGCACTGATGTTAAAAATTTATAGATAACTATCAAAGTATGAGGAAATTAAAGAAAGTAGATCCAATGGAAAGCAGAAAAAGAGAAAGGAAACAGAAAAATCATGTTAAATAGAATACTAAATATGTTCAAATTAATATTAATCAGAATATACTGTTTTCTTTTTTTTTGAGACAGAGTTTCACTCTGTTGCCAGGCGCCAGGCTGGAGTGCAGTGGCACAACCTTGGCTCACTGCAACCTCCACCTCCCGGGTTCAAGCAATTCTCCTGCCTCAGCCTCCCAAGCAGCTGGGACTACAGGCGCGTGCCACCACGCCCAGCTAATTTTTGTATTTTTCAGTACAGACAGGGTTTCATCATGTTGGCCAGGATGGTCTTGATCTCTTGACCTCGTGATCCACCCACCTCAGCCTCCCAAAGTGCTGGGATTACAGGCGTGAGCCACCACACCTAGCCAGAATATACTGTCTTCTAAAAATAAAATTATATAATATTAAATGTGAGAAATTAAAATATACCTGAGAAAATCAGTTTTAATGACCTTCAGGAAGAATAACTGTGTTAGGACAATAACACAAGCCAACAGGGTCAAAGTAACGCTCTGGTTGAAGAAATATTTATCCAAATCAAATAAAAGTATTTGTTATATTATGGCTCTTGGCATATAAAGAAAAGGGCACTTTAAATGTTTTGAATAAATGAATGAATGTTTGAATAAATGGTCTTTATTCTCAATGGGTTCATTGCCATTATGGAAAGAAGATTTACATACATGACACAATTAAAGAACACTGTAAAAAGTATAAAGTTCTAACCCTATAGCAGAGATCAAATGTTTAAATTCAGTAAAGACAGATTGGTATGGCCTCAATAGTTAAAATCATGTATTGTTTCAGTTATATGAAAAATTTGGAATAAGTAAATCTACAGAGTGAGAAAGTAGATTAGTGGTTGCCTGGGGCTAGGGTAGGGGAAAAAATGGGGATTTCATTCTGGGCTGATGAAAACATTCTATATTTAGATCATAGTGATATTTGTATGACCCTGTGAATATACTAGAAACTCATGAATTGTATATTTTGGTGGTTGAGTTTTATGGTATATGTTTTATATTGGTCCATTCCAGTATTGCTATAAATACCTGAGACTGGACAACTTATAAAGAAAAGAGGTTTAACTGGCTCACAATTCTGCAAGCTGTACAGGAAGCACAATGCTGGCATCTGCTTGTCTTCCTGGGGGAACCTCAGGAAACTTTCAATCATGGAAGAAGGCGAAGGGGAAGCATGAGCAGGAGCATCTTACATGGCTACAGCAGAAGGAGGGAGATGGCGGGAAGTGCCACACACTTTTAAAGAACCGCATCTCACAAGAACTCACTGTTGTGAAAACAGCACCAAGGAGGATGGTGTTAAACCATGAGAACCTGTCTGCATGATCCAACCACCTCCCACCAGGCCCCACTTCCCACACTAGGGATTACAATTCAACATAAGATTTGGGCAGAGACATAGACCCAAACCATATCATAAATTATGTCTTAATAAAGCTGTTTTAAAAAATCACAATAAATAAAAAAGTATTACAGATAAGAGAAACACTCATTGACTATTAAAACAGCTATATGCTTTATGGACTATTTTATGAAAGATAAATAAATGATGCAAAAGATTGAAAGTAAAGAATAGTAAAAGTTATACCAGGGAAATAACAACAAAATGAAACTTATATAACTATATTAATATCAGGAAAAAACTTTAAAGAAAATAAGCATTATCAGAGGTAAGGGTAGTCACATAATGATAATAGATTTCTACTTACCACTAGAATCACCATGTTCTCCAATAATCCAACCATGGCAGCTTGTGGGATGAACACCCAACTTTTCTCCAATTAGATAACGAAAACGGGCAGAGTCTAGATTACAACCACTTCCAATTACACAAGTTGCAGGTAAGCCACTTATCTTCCAGACTACGTATGTCAAAATATCCACTAAAAAGAAAAATTTCATGTTAGAAAAAGATTCATTGTAACTTTAAATTTTTTTTTTCCTCAATAGATGAATTGTTTTGGAGTCAAGTACAGATTTACTACAGAGTTCAAAGTGAAGCAAATCACTGGCTGGACTTGGTGGCTCATGCCTGTAATCCCAGCACTTTGGGATGCCGAGGCAGGCGGATCACTTGAAGTCAAGAGTTTGAGACCAGCCTGGACATGGTGAAACCCTGTCTCTACCAAAAAATACAAAAATTAGCCAGGTGTGGGGGCACACGCCTGCATTCCCAGCTACTCAGGAGGCTAAGAAGGAATCAGAAAACCAACCTTGGTAATATGACTAAACAAGGCTCATCAACACCCCCTGCAAAAATCATACTAGTTCACCAGCAATGGATCCAAACCAGTAAGAATTCCTGGTTTACCTGAAAAAGAACTCAGGAGGTTAGTCATTAAGCTAATCAGGAAAAGACCAGAGAAAGGCAAAGCCCAATGCAAGGAAATAAAAAAAAAAAAAATGATACAAGTAGTGAAGGGAGAAATGTTCACAGAAATAAATAGCTTAAAGTAAAAAAAAACAGTAAAAAATTCAGGAAACTTTGGACGCACTTTTAGAAATGCAAAATGCCCTGGAGTCTCAGCAATAGAACTGAACAAAAAGAAATTCAGATCTCAAAGACAAGGTCTTCAAATTAACCCAATCCAACAAAAACAAAGAAAAAGAATAAGAAAATATGAACAAAGACTCCAAGAGGTCTGGGATTATGTTAAACGACCAAACCTAAGAATAATCGATATTACAGAGGAAGAAGACAATTCTAAAAGCTTGGGAAGCATATTTGGTATTTGGGGAGATAATTGAAGAAAACCTCCCCAGCCTTGCTAGAGACCTAGATATGCAAATACAAGAAGCACAAAGAACACCTGGGAAATTCATTGCAAAAGAATATTTGCCTAGGCACATTGTCATCAGGTTACCCAAAGTTAAGACAAAGGAAAGAATCCTAACAGCTGTGAGACAGAAGCACGAGGTAACCTATAAAGGAAAACCTATCAGATTAACAGCAGATTTCTCAGCAGAAACCCTACAACCTAGAAGGGACTGGGGCCCTATCTTCAGCCTCCTCAAACAAAACAATTATCAGCCAGGAGAGTTGTATCCAGTGAAACTAAGCATCATGTATGAAGGAAAGATACAGTCATTTTCAGACAAACAAATGCTGAGAGAATTTGCCACTATCAAGCCACCACTATGGAGCTCTAAATCTTGAAACAATTCCTGGAAACATAACAAAACAGAACCTCTTTATTTTTTAATTTATTTATTTACTTTTTTTGAGACAGAGTCTTGCTCTATTGCCCAGGCTGGGGTGCAATGGCATGATCTCAGCTCACTGAAACCTCTGCCTCCACGTTCAAGTGATTCTCTTGCCTCAGCCTACCAAGTAGCTGGGACTACAGGTGCCTGCCACCATGCTTGGCTAATTTTTGTGTTTTTAGTAGAGACAGGGTTTCACTATGTTGGCCAGGCTGGTCTTGAACTCCTGACCTCATGTGATCTGCCCCCCTTGGCCTCCCAAAAGTACTGGGATTACAGGCATAAACCACCATGCTTGGCCCAGAATCTCTTTAAAGCATAAATCACACAGGAACTATAAAATAAAAATACAAGTTAAAAGCAAAAACAACAAACAAACAAAACACCAAAGTACATAAGCAACAAACAGCATGATGAATACAACGGTATCTCCAATTTCAACAGTAATATTGAATGTAAATGGCCTAAATACGCCACTTAAAAGGTACAGAACTGTGGAATGAATAAGAACTCACCAACCAGCCAGGCATGGTGGCTCACACCTATAATCCCAACACTTTGAGAGGCCGAGGCGGGCAGATCACCTGAGCTTGGGAGTTCGAGACCAGCCTGATCAACATGGAGAAACCCTGTCTCTACTAAAAATACAAAATTAGCTGGGCGTGGTGGTGCAGACCTGTAGTCTCAGCTACTCAAGAGGCTGAGGCAAGAGAATCACTTGAACCCAGGAGGCGGAGGTTGCAGTGAGCCAAGATTGCGTCATTGCACTCCAGCCTGGGCAACAAGAGTGAAACTCTGTCTCAAATAAATAAATAAATAAATAAAATAAAATAACATAAAAAGAAAAAAACTCACCAACGAACTATCTGCTGTCTTCAGGAGACTCACCTAACATATAAGGACTCAAATAAACTTAAAGGGGTGGAAAGAAAAAGGCATTTCATGCAAATGGACACCAAAAACAAGCTGGGGTTTGAAGCTATTCTTATATCATAGAAAACAAACTTTAAAGCAACAGAAGTTAAAAGAGGCAAAGAGGTACATAAAAAGGCCTTGTCCAACAGGAAAATATCACAATCCTAAACATAATATGTACCTAACACTGGAGCTCCCAAATTTATAAAACGATTATTAATAGACCTAAGAAATGAGATAGACAGCAACACAATAATAGTGGGGGACTTCAATACTCCACTGACAGCACTAGACAGGTCATCAAGACAGAACATCAACAAAGAAACAATGGATTTAAACTATACTTAGGAACAAATGGATTTAACAGAGATATACAGAACATTTTATCCAACAACCACAGAATGCATATTCTATTCAACAGCCCATGGAACTTTCTCCAAAATAGCCCATGCGATAGGCCATAAAATGAGCCTCAATACATTTAAGAAAACTGAAATTATGTCAAGCACTCTCTCAGACAACTGGACTAAAACTGGAAATCAACTCTAAAAGGAACTTTCAAAATCACACAAATACGTGGAAAGTAAATAACTTGTTCCTGAATGAGCATTGAATCAAAAATGAAATCAAGATGGAAATGAAAAATTCTTCAAACTGAATGACAGTAATGACACAACCTATCAAAACCTCTGGATATAGCTAAGGCAATGGTAAGAGGAAAGTTCATAGCCCTAAATGCCTACATCAAAAAGTCTGAAAGAGCACAAACAGACAAGCAAAAGTCACACCTCAAGGAACTAGAGAAACAAGAATAAACCACACCCAAACCCAGCAGAACAAAGGAAATAACCAAGATCAGAGCAGAACTAAATGAAATTGAAACAATAAAAATTACAAAAGAAAAATGAAGGCCAGGCGCGATAGGTCACGCCTATAATCCCAGCACTTTGGGAGGCCAAGGCAGGCGGATCACTTGAGATCAGGAGTTCAAGACCAGCCTGGCTAACATGGTGAAACCTCGCCTTAAAAAAAAAAAAAAGGAAAGAAAACTGAAACAAAAAGTTGGTTCTTTGAAAAGATAAATAAAATTGATAGACCATTAGCAAGATTAACCAAGAAAAGAAGAGAGCAGGTCGGGCACGGTGGCTCACGCCTGTAATCCCAGTACTTTGGGAGGCCAAGGTGGGCGTATAATCTGAGGTCAGGAGTTCAAGACCAGCCTGGCCAACATGATGAAACCCCGTGCCTACTGAAAATACAAACATTAGGCATAGTGGCAGGTGCCTGTAATCCCAGCTTCTCAGGAGGCTGAGGTGGGAGTATCACTTGAACCCGGGAGGCGGAGATTGCAGTGAGCTGAAATCACGCCATTGCACTCCAGCCTGGGTGAAAGAGCAAAACTTGATCTCAAAAAAACAGAGAGAGAGCAAATCCAAATAATCTCATTAGGAAATAAAATAGGAGATTACAACTGACACCACTGAAATACAAAGGATAATTCAAGGCTGCTATAAACACCTTTACACTCATAAACTAGAAAACCTAGAAGAGATGGACAAATTCCTGGAAATATACAACCCTCCTAGCTTAAATCAGGAAGAATTAGATACCCTAAACAGACCAATAACAAGCAGTGAGATTGAAATGGTAATTAAAAATTACCAACAAAAAGAAGTTCAGGACCAGATAGATTCACAGCAGAATTCTACCAGACATTCAAAGAAAAATTGGTACTAACCCTTTTGACATTATTCCACAAGATAGAGAAAGAAGGAACCCTCCCTAAGTCATTCTATGAAGCCAGCATCACCCTAATACCAAAACTAGGAAGGGATACAGCCAAAAAAGAAAACTACAGACTGATACCCTTCATGAACATAGATGCTAAAATCCTTAACAAAATACTAGCTAACTGAATCCAACAACATGTTAAAAAGATAATCCACCATGATCAAGTGGGTTTCATACCAGGGATGCAGGGATGGTTTAACATACACAAGCCAATAAATGCGATAAACCACATAAACAGAATTAAAAACAAAAATCACATGATCATCTCAATAGATGCAGGAAAACCATTCAGCAAAATCCAGCATCCCTTTATGATTAAAACCCTCAGCAAAATCAGCATACAAGGGACATACCTTAATGTAATAAAAGCCATCCATGGGCTGGACATGGTGGCTGACATCTGTAATCCCAGCACTTTGGGAGGCCAAGGCAGGTGGATCTCCTGAGGTCAGGAGTTCGAGACCAGCCTGACCAATATGGTGAAACCCTGTCTCTACTAAAAACAGAAAAAATTTGACATGCACCTGTGATCCCAGCTACTTGAGAGGCTGAAACAGGAGAATTGCTTGAACCCAGGAGGGAGAAGGTGCAGTGAGCCGAGATCGTGCCACTGCGTTCTAGCCTGGTCAGCAGAGCCAGACTGTCTCCAAAAAAAACCAAAAAGTAATCTATGGCAAACTCACAGCCAATATAATACCACTGAATGGGGAAAAGTTGAAAGCATTCCCTCTGAGAACAGGAATAAGACAAGGATGCCCACTATCACCACTCCTCTTCAACACAGTACTGGAAGTCCCAGGCAGAGCAATCAAACAAGAGAAAGAAATAAAGGGCATCCAAATTGGTAAAGTGGAAGTCAAACTGTTCCTGTTTGCTGCTAATATGATTGTTTACCTTGAAAACCCTGGCTAGGCACAGTGGCTCATGCCTGTAATCTTAGTACTTTGAGAGTCCAAGGTGGGCAGATCACCTGAGGTCAGGAATTCGAGACCAGCCTGGCCAACATGGTGTAAACTCATCTTTACTAAAAATACAAATACAAAAATTAGCCGGGTGTGGTGGTATGCACCTGTAATCCCAGCTACTTTGGAGTCTGAAGCACGAGAATCACTTTAGCCCAGGAGGCAGAGGTTGCCCTGAGCCACTGAACTCCAGCCTGGGAGACAGAGGAAGACTCTATCTCAAAAACAAAAAACAAAAAAACAAAAAAACAAAACACACACACACACACACACACACACACACACACACACAGATATTGGATTGGCTGAAATTTATTTATTTTATTTATTTATTTAAGACAGTATCTGGCTCTTGTTGCCCAGGCTGGAATGCACTGGTGTGATCTCTGCTCACTGCAACCTCCACCTCCGGGGTTCAAGTGATTCTCCTGCCTCAGCCTCCCACGTAGCTGAGATTACAGGTGCCCACGACCATGCCTGGCTAATTTTTTTATTTTTAGTAGAGACAGGGTTTCACCATGTTGGCCAGGCTGGTCTTGAACTCCTAACCTTAGGTGATACACCTGCCTTGGCCTCCCGAAGTGCTATGATTACAGGCATGAGACACCATGCCTGGCCTGGATTGGCTAAAATTTAAAACTGGTTTTTTGTGTTTTTTTTTTTTTTTGAGACAAGGTCTCACTCTGCCACCCAGGCTAGAGTGCAGTGGCACAACCACAGCTCAATGCAGCCTAGACCTCCCAAGCTTATGTAATCCTTCCTCCTCACACCCAGATTTTTTATTTGATTTTATGTACAGACAAGGTCTCTCTTTGTTGCCCACATTGGTCTCAAACTCCTGGGCTCAAGAGATCCTCCTGCCTGAGCCACCCAAAGCGCTAGGATTACAGGCATGAGCCACTATGCCCAGCCTGTTAGGTAATTTCTGATAGAGTTAAACATATACCTACCACATAACCCACCTATGTTACTCCCAGGTATTTACCTAAGAGAAATAAAGACATATGACCACACGAATACTTATACACAAAAGATATTAGTTTCATTCATAATAGCCAAAAACTGGAAATAACATCACTATGTATCAACAGATGAATAGATAAAGAAAATAGTATTTTAAATGTATAAACAATGGCTGGGTGTGGTGGCTCAAACCTATAATCCCAGCACTTTGGGAGTCCAAGGTAGGTGGACTGCCTGAGCTTAGGCGTTCCAGACCAGCCTGGACAAAATGGTGAAACCCCACTTCTACCCAAAATACAAAAATTAGCTGGGTGTGGTGGTACATGCCTGTGGTCCCAGCTACTGGGCAGGCTGAGGTGGGAGGATCAATTCAGCCTGATAGAAACAGGTTGCAGTGAGCCAAGATTATGCCACTGCACTCCAACCTGGGTAACAGGGTGAGACCCTGAGACCCCATCTCAAAAAAAAAAATGTATAATTAAAATAATACTTTGGCACTAAAAAAGGAACAATATGATACACCCAATAATATGGATGAATCCCAAAATAATAATGCTGGGCAAAAGAAGTCAGGCAGAAAAAATTACATTCACCATGATTCCATTCATATGAAATTCCAGAAAATGGGGCCAGAGTTGGAATGAGAGATGAGTTCAAAGAGGCACAAGAAAACTTTCAGAGATAAATGTTTTGTATCTTGATTATGGTGTTAGTTTCATGAGTGATTACATATATCAAAAATTGAATTATATACTTTAAATGAGTGCAATTTATTGTACACAAATGTTACCTCAATGAAGTTGATTCTTTTATTATTTATTTATTTATTTATTTTTGAGGCGGAGTCTCGCTGTTGTTACCCAGACTGGAGTGCAATGGCGTGATCTCGGCTCACTGCAACCTTCATCTCCTGGGTTCAAGCAATTCTCCTGCCTCAGCCTACCGAGTAGCTGGGATTACAGGCGCGCACCACCATGCCCAGCTAATTTTTGTATTTTTAGTAGAGATGGAGTTTCACCTTGTTGACCAGGATGGTCTCGATCCCTTGACCTCGTGATCCACCCGCCTCGGCCTCCCAAAGTGCTGGGATTATAGACGTGAGCCACCGCGCCTGGCCAAGTTGATTCTTTTAAAGGAATGGTAAGGGAAAATCATCCTTATGCAATAAAACAAAAGAGAAAAGACTCACCTGGATTTGAAACAACAAGAATTTTACAATCAGGACTACAATGGACTATGGGAGGAATGATTGACTTCATGACAGCCACATTACGTTGGACCAGGGCAAGGCGAGTTTCTCCCTCCTGCTGCCTTGCACCTGCTGTGACAATAACTATTTTGGAGTTTGCAGATATACTGTAATCTAAAAAGGAAACAAAATACTATATTTGGATCAAGATTACCATAACCACTGTGCCTTACCTCTTTAAAAGTCTATCATCTGTTCTTAGTATTAAAGTACTCATGTACCTTTATGTCTGGCATTTTGGAGATGAACGAACTTTTCTAACCTGTATAATTTGAAGGAAGCCTTGTCACTATCACTTGCCAACTTTCACATAGCTACCTCAAAAATTTTTATAACAATAGAAACTAACGTCCCCTTTTGCCCACATTCCCGTGTGTTATAAAGGCCCAAGGCAATGAAAGTCAGCTCTCTGCCTTCTTAGAAACACCAAAATGAGGCCGGGCGTGGTGGATCATGCCTGTAATCCCAGCACTTTGGAGACTGAGACGGGTGGATCACAGGTCAAAAGATGGAGACCATCCTGGCCAACGTGGTGAAACTCTCTACTAAAAATACAAAAATTAGCTGGGTGTGATGGCGCATGCCTGTAATACTAGTTACTCAGGAGGCTAAAGCAGGAGAATCACTTGAACCCAGGAAATGGAGGCTGCAGTGAGGGAAGACTGTGCCACTGCAATCCAACCTGGTTGATAGAGTGAGACTCCGTCTAAAAAAAAAAAAAAATTAAAAAAAATCTGGCTTCAAATTATCTTACTTGTTTTATATATTATTTTTGTGTCAGATTTTCCAGGTGCCCTGATCCTGTTAATGTCATCATTTCCTTACCTCTTATTTATTTATTGTTTGTAAATATAACCACAAAGAGACCATAAACTACAGTGGTCTGGAGCAAAAGCTCTGAGGTCCAACTCCCTGTATTCCCAACTTGGCCACTTACTAGCTGTGTAACCCTGGAAAATTACTTTGCCTATCCCTCTAATTCTCAGTTCCTCATCTACGAGATCAAGCTAACAGCAGTTTAAAAAATATGGTTCTTAAGAAGATAACTCAGTGAGTTAATATACATTAAGTATTCAATAGTGTGTATTAAATGTTTGATAAATGTTAGCAATTAACATTATTATTACGTTAGTCAAGTACTTCCTCAAATACCAATTCCTCTGCTAGGTATCCCCAAGCATTTATCATATCATTTATAAACGATATGTGGTTATATTTTAGAAAGAAAAATAAACAGCAGGTAAGGAAATGACGACATTAACAGGATCAGGGCACCTGGAAAATCTGACATAAAAATAAGACATAAAGCCATCATATCATTCATTATTTATCATATCATTCATAAATACTACTTTCTTCACAGAATTTTTTATAGCACTTACTGCCTATAATTATCAAAATGCCCTTATAAGAGCTTATGTTATCTTCCCATGGTTATGTCTTATTTAAACCCCTAACTTAATCATAAGCACCATATTAATAATAGGTTCTGATTTCACATTACTCCCTTCTTTCCATAAATATCTTTTTTTTTTTTTTTTTTTTTGAGACAGAGTCTCACTCTGATTGCCCAGGCTAGAGTGCAGTGGCTCCCAGGTAGCTGGGATTAAAGGCATCTGCCACCACACCCAGCTAATTTTTGTATTTTTAGTAGAGACAAGGTTTTGCCATGTTGGCCAAGCTGGTCTTAAACTCCTGACCTCAGGTGATCTGCCCACCTTGGCCTCCCAGAGTGCTGGGATTACAGGCGTGAGCCACCACTCCTGGCCCATAAATATTTTAGCACCTTCTATGTTCCAGGCACCTGGACTCATTGTACATATGAAGTAATTAAAAATATCTGTGGAGCTGGGCGTAGTGGCATGCACTTGTAGTCCAAGCTACTTGGGAAGCTGAAGCAAGAGGGTCACTTCAACCCAGGAGTTGGAAACTGCACTGCACTGTGATTGCACCCATGAACAGCCATCTCTAAACTAAAAATTAAAAAAAAAAAAAATCTGTGGATAATCAACAATGTTCCATCATTGCTCTTCCCCATTAGACCTCACAAAACGTATTTTCAAAATGTTCTATTGTGACATACTTCATATAGAAGAACATATAAAAAATAGACATTCAATTTATAAAACATTAAACAACTCTGTTAAAAGCACACAAAAGGCCGAGCATGGTGGCTCACACCTGTAATCCCAGCTACTGGGGAGGCTGAGTCATGAAAATCCCTTGAACCTGGGCAGCAGAGACTGCAGTAAGCTGAGATGGTGCCACTGTGCTACAGCCTGGGTGACAGAGCAAGACCTAGTCTCTAAAATAAAATGATTTTTTTTTAATGGGCCAGGTGCAGTGGCTGACACCTGTAATCAATCCCAGCACTATGGGAGGCCAAGGTGGGTGGATCATCTGAGGTCAGGAGTTCGAGACCAGCCTGACCAACATAGAGAAACCTCGTCTCTACTAAATTACAAAATTAGCCTGACATGGTGGTGCATGCCTGCAGTCCCAGCTACTTGGGAGGCTGAGGCAGGAGAATTGTTTAAATCTGGGAGGCGGAGGTTGCGGTAAACTGAGATCATGCCATTGCATTCCAGACTGGGCAACAAGAGAGAAACTCTGTTTCAAAATGATAATATAATAATAATTTTTAATGAAAAATGTATATTTTTTTTAGAGACAGGGTTTCACCATGTTGGTCAGGCTGGTCTTGAACTCCTGACCTCAGGTGATCCACCCGCCTCAGTCTCCCAAAGTGCTGGGATTACAGGCTTGAGCCACCACGCCTGGCCTTGAAAAAAATATTTAAAAAATATTAAACAACTCTACCTCTGGAGGGTGAGGTGGGAGGACTGCTTGAGCCCAGGAATTCAAGGGTTTGAGGTTGTGGTGAGCTACGATCACACCTCTGCACTCTGGCCTAGGCAACAGAGCAAGACCCTGTCTAAAAACAAACAAACAAACAAAAAATGCAAATTTATAGAACATTGTCAACACCTTGGAAGCCCCTGTGTGCCTCTAATAAATAGATTATATCTATCAACCACTCTTGTGGCTGGCAAAAATCACATTACTTTTAAAAATGTGTTACTACTTATGCATGTTTAAATTACATATTAACTGTTTTTTTTTTTTTTTTTTTTTTTTGAGACGGAGTTTCGCTCTTGTTACCCAGGCTGGAGTGCAAGGGCGCGAACTCGGCTCACCGCAACCTCCGCCTCCCGGGTTCAGGCAATTCTCCTCCCTCAGCCTCCTGAGTAGCTGGGATTACAGGCACGCGCCACTATGCCCAGCTAATTTTTTGTATTTTTAGTAGAGACAGGGTTTCACCATGTTGACCAGGATGGTCTCGATCTCTTGACCTCGTGATCCACCCGCCTCGGCCTCCCAAAGTGCTGGGATTACAGGCGTGAGCCACCGCACCCGGCCTTGTTTTGTTTTGAGATGGAGTCTCACTCTGTCATCCAGGCTGGAGTGCAATGGCACGATATCAGCTCACTGCAACCTCCATTTCCCAGGCTTAAGCAATTCTCCTGCCTCAGCCTCCTGAGTAGCTGGGATTACAGGTGCACACCACCACGCCCAGCTAATTTTTGTATTTTTAGTAGAGACAGGATTTCACCATGTTGGCCAGGGTGGTCTTGAACTCCTGACCTCAACTGATCTGCCCACCTCAGCCTCCTATAGTTCTAGGATTACAAGCATGAGCCACCATGCCCAGAATTACATATTAAATTTTATCTGTTTTTGAACAAGGCATGTATTCCCTTAGCTAAATATTATATATCTGAATATTTATCCAGTTAATGTGTGTCCCTGTAGTTCCTTCACTTTCACTGCTGTGTAATACGACACTGCATAATTTATATAACTTAGTACTGGGATTCATTGACTTGTTTACAGTTTGGGGCTACTACAAAGTAAACCACAATACATTCTTGTGGCAGGCCCAGCTTCGTTCTTGTTCTTGAAAGATGTTTTTGCTGGGTAGATTCCAGATTGACACTTACTCTTCTCTCAGAACATTAAAAATATCATTCCATTGTATTCCATTGTCTTCTGGTTTCACCGCTGCTACTATCACCCTCTCTTTCTTCTGTAGGTAATATATCTTCTCTCTGACAATTTTTACACACTCCTTTTTGCCTTTAGTGTTTTCTAATTTCACAAGAATATGTCCAGGTAGGGATATTGTATTTATTCTTCTTGATATTATTTGGCCTCTTAAATCTGTGGGTTGACATTTTTCAGTGGTCTTCAAAAATGCTCAATCATAATCTCTTCAAATGTGATGATTCTATCCTCCATAACTCTCAACCTGTTATATTTTCCACTTCTTGTCTTCTGGATAATTGCCTTAGATTTGCCACTTCTCTCTTCAAATGTGTCTAATCTATCATTAAATCCATAGAGGTTCCCCCTGCCCCGCTGAGTCCTGCTTTGTTGCCCAGGTTGGAGTGTGCAGTGGTGGTGCAGTCTCAGCTCACTGCAACCTTTGCCTCCTGGTTCAAGTGATTCTCTTGCCTCAACCTCCTGAGTAGCTGGGACTACAGGTGTGCACCACCACACCCAGCTAATTTTTGTATTTTTAGTAGAGACGGGTTTTCACCATGTTGGCCAGGCTGGTCTCCAACTCCTGACCTCAAGCAATCCACCCACCTCAGCTTCCTAAAGTGCTGGGATTACAGGAGTGAGCCACTAAGCCTGGCTCCACTGAGTTTTTATTTCACATTTATAAGTTATTACTTTGTTATTTTTTAAAGTGTTTTTATAGTTTCCTGTCTCATGCTGATATTTTTCAAGTCTGTCTTTTATTTTTTGAGTAATCATATTAATTTTATAATTTGTGTTTGATAATTTTAAAATCTATAGTGGCATGTTTCTGTTATGCTGGCTCTTGCTCTTGCCTTTTTTTGCAGATTTAATTATTCCTACTGTGAGATGTTCATTTTCTCTGAAAATTTATTTGTTGAAGTTCTTTGAGGCCTGAAATAAATCAGTTTCCTCCAGATATTATCTGATTGCCTAAGATTTTCTGGAACTCAAATAAGGGTCAGCTTGTGGTTCCAAATCCTTAGCAGCTATTTTCCCCCACTAAAGTGTCTAAGACATTCAATTTTACTGTGGTCCCCAAAGGTAGGGAGAGAATAATTATTTGTAGATCATCATTACATTAATGGTATAGTTCTGGCAATGGTAAACTACTGCTGGTAGGCACACAACATCTGGTGTATCACCTATTTGGTAAACAGAATCTCACTGGAACACAGCCACACCCACTTGCTTATGTATTATTGTCTGTGGCTTCCTTTTGCACCACAACAGCAAAGTTGAGTAGGTATAACAGTTACTATGTAGCTGGAAAAGCCCAAAATGTCTACTATCTGACCCTTTCCAGAAAAAGTTTAGTGACCCCTGGCTTAGTCCACTACGGTACCAGCTTTGTGGGGTGATCTCCCCAAATCTGGCTCTGTCTCTGGTCTCCTAAATTTTGTGTCAGTGAAAACCAAAATTGATGTCCACTATGTTTGGCTAATGCTATCAGGGTAAAAAGAGCTATCAGAGCTACAGTGCTTTGCTTAACTCTCTGGTTTCCTCACTTCATTCAGTACCTATTGTGAAAATGCCTTACTTTTTCGTTAAGAGCATATTATTTCTTAAGGATTGTTTTTTTTCTTTTATTTATTTGTTTTTGTTTTTGTTTTTTTTGAGACGGAGTTTCACTCTTGTTACCCAGGCTGGAGTGCAATGGCGCGATCTCGGCTCACTGCAACCTCCGCCTCCTGGGTTCAGGCAATTCTCCTGCCTCAGCCTCCTGAGCAGCTGGGATTACAGGCACGCGCCACCATGCCCAGTTAATTTTTTGTATTAGTAGAGACGGGGTTTCACCATGTTGACCAGGATGGTCTCGATCTCTTGACCACGTGATCCACCCGCCTTGGCCTCCCAAAGTGCTGGGATTACAGGCTTGAGCCACCGCGCCCGGCTATTTATTTGTTTTTAAGACAGAGTCTTACTCTGTTGCCCAGGCTGGAGTGCAGTGGCTTGATCTCAGCTCACCACAACCTCCACCTCCCAGGTTCAAGCGATTCTCCTGCCTTAGCCTCTCAAGTAGCTGGGATTACAGGCACGCACCACCAAGCCTGGCTAATTTTTGTATTTTTAGTAGAGGCGGGGTTTCACCATGTTGGCCAGGCTGGTCTCGAATCCTGACCTCGTGCTCCGCCCATCTCGGCCTCCCAAAGTGCTGGGATTACAGGTGTGAGCCACTGTACCTGGTCTTTCTTTCATATTCTGTGCAGGAGTTTTCTCATTTACATTGAAAGATAAATCCAGGTATTTATCCTGCCATATTATTAGAAATTGAAGGTTGAATATGTTTTAAAGTATTTTAAAATATGGCCAGGTGTGGTAGCTCACACCTGTAATCCCAACATTTTGGGAGGCCAAGGAAGGCGGGTCGCTTGAGGTCAGGCATTTGAGACCAGCTTGGCCAACATGGTGAAACTCGTCTCTACTAAAAATACAAAAATTAGCTGGGCATGGTGGTGTGTACCTGTAATCCCAGCTACTCGGGAGGCTGAGGCAGGAGAATCTCTTGAACTTGGCAGGTGGAGGTTGCAGTGAGCAGAGATTGTGCCACTGCACTCCAGACTGGGTAACAGAGCAAAGATGTCTCAAAAAATAAAGATAAAATAGTAATTTTTTTTTAAATTTGACTCCATTTAACCAATTCAACAAATTAACTGATACAAAACATACTGATACCCCAGGCATACTAAACAGTCTCACCTAGTAAACTACTACCCAGTATGTCTGTGTACTTCTGCTCATTAGTTGCTACATATCAAGAATTAGTCATGTTTGTACCCATTTACGTAATTATATTTATTATGTATAATTAAGGATAATGTAAGTTACTAAATACCAGTGTGAAAGAAATGTTTGGTAAACACTACATTCAACATTGAGATTTGGGGGACAGGAAGATACAAATACATAAAATGTATCAACTGACTTGGGAATGTTTTATTTTTTTCGCTGAGTGGCAGATGCACTTATGTCTGTTATATTACCATATATATTTTAGCAATAGCATCTTGCTTTGTGCCCAGGCTGGAGTGCAGTGGTACAATCATAGCTCATTGCAATCTTGAACTCAAGCAATCCTCCTGCCTCAGCCTCCCAAAGCTAGGGCTACAGGCACACTCCAGCATGCCCAGCTAATTTTTAAATGTTTTATAGCGGCAGGGTCTCACTATGTTGCCTCTGGCTGGTCTCAAACTCCTGGCCTCAAGTGACCCTCCTACATCAGCCTCCCAACGTTACATTATTTTTAATCTCTTTTTCTCTATCAAGTATTCCATCATTAATGTTAAAAATAATTGTTTCTATGAAAATTAAGTTAATCCCAAAAGCAAGTTGTCCTTCTAGGTTAGGCTGAGAGTAGTGGCTCGTGCCTGTAATCCCAGCACTTTGGGAGGCTGAGGCACGTGGACTGCCTGAGTTCAGGAGTTTGAGACCAGCCTAGGCAATTCAGTGAAACCCTGTCACTACTAAAATACAAAAATTAGCTGGGCATGGTGGTACACCTGTAGTCCCAGCTACTAGGGAGGCTGAGGCAGGAGAATCGCTTGAACCCAGGAGGCAGAGGTTGCAGTCAGCTGAGATCATGCCACTGCACTCCAGCCTGGGCGACAGAGTGAGACTCTGTCTCCAAAAGAAAAAAAAACTGTCCTTCTAGGTTTGAGAAAAGAATAAAAATGAGCTAGGCATGATGGCTCACACCTGCAATTGCTTGAGCCCAGGAATTTAAGACCAGCCTGGGCAACAGAGTAAGACCCCATCTCTACAAATAGTAATTTTTTAAAAAATTAGCTGGGCATGGTGGCACACACTAATAGTCCCAGCTACCTAAGAGGGTAATGTGGGAGGAGCCTGGGAATTCAAGGCTGCAGCAAACCATGATTACGTCACTGCACTCCAGCCTGGTGAGACTGTAACCAAAAGTAAAATAAAGTCATAAAATTTAGAAAGGTTTCATAACCAGACTGCTTCATGAACAATTTTAAATTACTTGTGGTACTTTAAAGCAATCTAGGCCAGGCGCGGTGGCTCACGCCTGTAATCCCAGCACTTTGGGAGGCCGAGGTGGGTGGATTACGAGGTCAGGAGTTCAAGACCAGTCTGACCAATATGGTGAAACCCCGTCTCTACTAAAAATACAAAAAATTAGCCAGGCATGATGGCACGCACCTGTAGCCCCAGCTACTCGGGAAGCTGAGGCAGGAGAATCGCTTCAGCCCAGGAGGCAAAGGTTGCAGTGAGCCAAGATCGCGCCACTGCACTCCAGCCTGGGTGACAGACCGAGGCTCCATCTCAAAAAACAAAAAGCAATCTAAATAATCATTATTGACGTGCTTTCAGGAAGACACTGCCTGTTGTCCCAGGTACTTGTCAGGCTGACCCAGGAGGACCACTTCAGCCCAGGAGTACGAGGTTGTGGTGTGCTAAGACCATGCCTATAAATTGCCACTTCAGGCCAGGCGTGGTGGCTCACACCTGTAATCCCAACACTTTGGGAGGCCAAGGCAGGCGGATCACCTGAGGTCAGGAGTTTGAGCCCAGCTTGACCAACATGGTGAAACCCTGTCTCTACTAAAAATACAAAAATTAGCCAGACAGGGTATCGCATGCCTATAGTCCCAGCTACTAGGGAGGCTGAGGCAGGAGAATCACTTGAACCTGGGAGGTGGAGGTTGCAGTAAGCTGAGATTGTGCCACTGCACTCCAGCCAGGGCGACAGAGTGAGACTCTGTCTCAAAAATAAGTAAGTAAATGAATAGCCACTCCAGTCTGGGCAACATGGAGAGGAGAGAAAAGAAAACGGAGGGCTGGGGAGGGGAGGGGAGAGGATCAGAGGGAGAAAGGAAGGAAAGAAAGGGAGAAGGGAAAGGGGAAGGAAGGGGAAAGAGAAAAGGAAGGGAAGGGGGAAGGCATGGGAAGGCACTGCAAAACTCTAATCAGCTGAGTCTTACTCAAAGGCCTTGCTCTACAATCAGAAAATCAGCAAATAAACTTCTACCTACATGTGTATGTTTTAGGTCAATATAAAATGTTTATCATGGCTCTTTCTAAGAAGCATTTTTTTTTTTTTAAGACGGAGTTTCGCTCTTGTTACCCAGGCTGGAGTGCAATGGCGCGATCTCGGCTCACCGCAATCTCCGCCTCCTGGGTTCAGGCAATTCTCCTGTCTCAGCCTCCTGAGTAGCTGGGATTGCAGGCACATGCTACCACGCCCAGCTAATTTTTTGTATTTTTAGTAGAGACGGGGTTTCACCATGTTGACCAGGATGGTTTCGATCTCTTGACCTCGTGATCCACCCGCCTCAGACTTCCAAAGTGCTGGGATTACAGGCATGAGCCACCGTGCCTGGCAAGAAGCATTTTTAAATTAGGTAACTACCTTTAATCTTAATCATGTTAGATAAGAGGACTTCTAGTAGAAAGTACATTTGTTGGACGGGCGCAGTGGCTCACGCCTGTAATCCTAGCACTTTGGGAGGCCGAGGTGGGTAGATCACCTGAGGTCAGGAGTTCAAGACCAGCCTGGCCATCACGGTGAAACCCCATCTTTTTTTAAAAAAAAAAAAAAAGTATATTTGTTGAAGGCTAGGCACAGTAGTTCATGCCTGTAATGCCAGCACTTTGGAAGGCCAAGGCAGGCGGATCACCTGAGGTCAGGAGTTCAAGACCAGCCTGACCAACACGGAGAAACCCCGTTTCTACTAAAAATACAAAATCAGCCGAGTGTGGTGGTGCATGCCTGTAATCCCAGCTACTCAGGAGGCTGAAGCAGAACGATTGCTCGAACCTGGGACTCGGAGGTTGTGGTGAGCCAAGATTGAGCCATTGCATTCCAGCCTGGGCAACAAGAGTGAAACTCTGTCTCAAAGGAAAAAAAAAGAAAGAAACAAAGTATATCTGTTGAATCACATTACCAAAGAGTGCACCACATACTTTAGTGTATGATAAAAAGTAAATATTTTTCCTAATTATCAGAGGCTTTTAGTTGGTCAACACGTGATGCTAATGACGATGAAGCCAAGTCCTCCATTCCCTATGTTCTATGGCCTCATGCTATGCCTTGAAACCTGGTTCACTATAAATATAGAAAGAAAACTACAACAGCTGGGCCCAGCAGCTTCATGTGACCAGAGCAGGCCCTGTGAGTGCTCACAGTGACTGTGTGTTCTAGGAGTTAACACTGTCCCCACCTTGGTGGAGAACACGAAAGCTCAGCTGGTGGTGACCGCACACAACATGGATCCCATCGAGCTGGTTGTCTTCTTGCCTGCCTTGTGTTATAAAATGTGGATCCCTTACTTCATTATCAAGGGGAAGGCAAGACTGGGACATCTAGTCCACAGGAAGACCTGCACCACTGTCACCTTCACACAGGTTAACTTGGAAGACAAAGGCACTTTGGTTAAGCTGGTGGAAGCTATTAGGACCAATTACAACAACAGATATGATGAGATCTGCTGTCACTGGGGAGGCAATGTCGTGGGTCCCAAGTCTATGGCTTTTATTGCCAAGCTTGAAAAGTCAAAGGCTAAAGACCTTGCCACTAAACTGGGTTAAATGTACACTACTGAGTTTTCTGTACATAAAAATAATTACAATAATACAAATTTTCCTTAAAAAAAAACCTAAAGAATATGGATAAATGTATCAATAATATTATAAAAACTCTTCAAGAGCATATATTTTTGGGAAAATAAATAAAGCAGAATGACGAGGCCAGGCACAGTGGCTCACACCTGTAATCCCAGCACTTTTGGAGGCCAAGATGGTTGGACCACGAGGTCAGGAGTTCGAGACCAGCCTGGCCAAGATGGTGAAACCCCATCTCTATTAAAAAAAAAATACAAAAACAAGCTGTGTGTAGTGGCATGTACCTGTAATCCTAGCTACTCAGGAGGCTGAGACAGGAGAATTGCTTGAACCCGGGATGCGGAGGTTGCAGTGAGCCAAGATCCCACCACTGCACTCCAGCCTGGGCGACAGAGTGAGACTCCGTCTCAAAAAAAAAGAAAGAGAGAATGACAAGCTTAAAAGCATTTATACATCAGTTATGTAAAGAAAACAAAAGCTTAGAAAACCTACATAAAGTCATTAATAGAAGAGATTCAAATTTTCTTTATACAGGTTTTCTAAATATCCTCCAATTATACTGAAATGTTCTTTTCAAAAAATTAACTTTTAAAGTCATATGGCCTGGCTAGGCACAGTGGCTCACACCTGTAATTCCAGCACTTTGAGAGGCTGAGGTGAGTGGATCACCTGAGGTCAGGAGTTCAAGACCAGCCTGGCCAACATAGTGAAATCCATTCTCTACTAAAAATACAAAAATTAGCCAGGGATGGTGGTACAAGCCTGTAATCCCAGCTACACAGGAGACTGAAGCAGGAGAATCACTTGAAACTGGGAGGTGGAGGTTACAGTGAGCCAAGATCATGTCACTGCACTCCAGCCTAGGTGACAGAGTGAGACTCCGTCTCAAAAAAACAGAAATATTGGCAAAGCATGGTGACTCACGCCTGTAATCCCAGCACTTTGGGAGGCTGAGGTGGGCAGATCAGGAGGTCAGGAGATCCAGACCATCCTGGCCAACGTGGCGAAACATCATCTACTAAAAACACAAAAAAATTAGCTGGGCATGGTGGCACGTGCCTGTAGTCCCAGCTCTACTCAGGAGGCTGAGGCAGAAGAATCACTTCAACTCAGGAGGCGGTGGTTGCAATGAGCCAAGATCGCACCACTGCACTCCAGCATGGTGACAGAGCAAGACTCCGTGTAAAAAAAAAAAAAAAAAAAATTAGCCGGGTGCAGTGGCTCACACCTATAATCTCAGCACTTTGGGAGGCTGAGGCAGGTGGATCACAAGGTCAGGAGTTCGAAATCAGCCTGGCCAACATGGTGAAACCCCGTCTCTACTTAAAAAAAAAAAAAAAAAAAAATTAGCTGGCATGGTGGTTCGCGCCTATAATCCCAGCTACTCAGAAGGCTGAGGCAGGAGAATTGCTTGAACCGGGACCTGGCAGGGGCAGGTTGCAGTGAGACAAAGATAGCACCACTGCACTCCAGCCTGAACTACAGAGACTCTGTCTCCAAAAAAAAAAAATTAATTAAATTATATGGCCTAATGGTGCTATTTTAAATTTTACATTTATTGACAAAGTTTGGTAAAATTTATTTTTTTTTAAAGCTTTGAAAATAACTTTATAAAACTAAAATTAACCTTTTCCAGAGGTAATCTTTGAAGTACTAAAGAAAAGACTGCCATGCTGAAGATCCATCATTTCTCCCTTCAGTTTGTCGGATGCGACATCAATGAGGACAAGTTCATCAGCCAAATCCTAAAATATATAAAAGTTCTGAGTAAAGTGTTCTGGAAAATGTTCCTACTCAAGTTTTAGGAGAAGAAGAATTTTCATATGGCTACTTCATAATTAAAGGAATCTCATATTTTAATAGGGAAAAATGATATAAAAATAGTTTTTCAATGAAACTGGGGTGACCAAAAGTAAAGGTAAGTAAACATTAGGATGTAGCAAAAATTATTGTTTTGACTTCACATTAAAAAGTTATAACTTTTTAGAGTTGGGTTTTTGTTTTGTTTTTTACCATTTAAATAATTTAAAACCAAGGAAAATAAAATGATTTCAAAGGATTTTATTATATTTAACCTGTATTTTTTTTTTTTTTGAGACAGAGTCTCACTCTGTTGTCCACGCTGGAGTGCAGTGGCATGATCTCAGGCACTGCAACCTCTCTGCCTCCCAGGTTCAAGCCTCCTAAGTAGCTAGGATTACATGCGCCCACCACCATGTCTGGCTAATTTCTGTATTTTTAGTAGAGATGGAGTTTCACAACATTAGTCAGGCTGGTCTCAAACTCCTGACCTCAAGTGATCCGCCTGCCTTGGCCTCCCAAAGTCCTGGGATTACAGGCCTGAGCCACCGTGCCCTGCCAGGATTTTATTATATTTAACCTTAAGCCTTATTTCTGAGTTGGCTGAAGCTGCTTTGAGTATGCATCCTTATGGCCCAAACAGAAAGGTAACCACCTCTGGTGAACACTTATTTTCATCTGTCTAGTGTCCCTGGTAATAGAATTCCTCTTTTCCATGGGAATCCATTCCATGTGGTTCAGTGCAGTACAGTTAACATCAGTCCTCCAACCTTGGAGGAGATGGGCATAAACCCAGATCTAGCCAATTGTTCCATTTTTTCCTTCTGGTCACAGAAATCAGTTCATAAGTGGACATATGGCCCAGGTATAAGAAACAAGTATGTCTATAAAGTTTGAAAATGGAAGATGGAAGATTACATCTCACTTTTCTTCGGAATCATAAGCTCTAAGAATGACATGCAAATCTAAGAAACTTAGTAATGACTGTAGAGTTGGAGGGAAAAAAAAAAGAATGTAAGAACAAACTGTACAGCCATCTTTACCACCACACAGAAAGACTTGAAGAGTTAAGCCAACAGAGAAAATCTAAACCAAGATATGCAGATTGTATCTTGATATGTCTGAACTTCAGAATCCAGCAGTACCTGAAGCTATTTCTGCCCTATTTCAAGTTACATGAACAATATGTTGTCTCTTTCTGCTTAACTGAATTTGAATTGGGTTTTTGTCACATGCAACAGAGTACAGAACTATATAGTACTTCAGATTCCAGTGGCCAGATTCCAAAGGGACAGTAAGGGAAAGAGATAAAAGTCCCTACTTACTACTGTTTTTTATTTAGATCAGGTACCATTTGGCCATTCTGAAAAACTATATATTCTAAAATTTACTAAATAATGTGTTATGTATCATGAATGGGAGGAGGATAAGAAGTTTCATCTAAAAGGATCACATTAACACTTCTCAGCTAATTGATAAGAAAGCCAGCCACGTGTTCACACCTGTAATCCAGCACTCTGGGAAGCCAAAGTGGCAGACTGAGCTCAGGAGTTCGAGACCAGCCTGAGCAACATGGTGAAACCCTGTTTCTACAAAAAATTAGTCAGGCATGGTGGTGCATGCCTGTAATTCCAGCTATGTGGGAAGCTGAGGTGGGAGGATCACTTGAACCCAGGAGGTTGAGCTGTAGTGAGCTATGACTGTGCCACTGCACTCCAGCCTGGGTGACAGAGTGAGATCCTATCAAAAAAAAAAAAAAAAAGAAGAAGAAAAGAAAGAAAGAAAAGAAAGAAAGAGAGAAAGAAAGAAAGAAAAGGAGGCAGAATTGTGCACAAACAACCTAGATCATATTTGGCAGGGCGCAGTGGCTCATGCCTGTAATCCCAACACTTTGGGAGGTCAAGGCAAGAGAATCACTTGAGCTCACCAGTTCAAGACCAGCCTGGGCAACATGGCAAAACCCTGTCTCTACAAAAAATACAAAAAGTAGCCAGGCATGATGGTGTGTGCCTGTAGTCCCAGCTACTCAGGAGACTGAGGTGGGAGGGTGGCTTTGAAACTGGGAAGTAGAGACTGCAGTGAGTTGAGATTGCACCACTGCACTCTGGCCTGGGCAGCAGAGCCAGACCTTGTCTCAACAAGAAAAACAAAAAACAAAAAAAACCAGATCATGTTTATGGGTCAATTTTTCTATCAGTCTATGTGTCTATCTGGGTTTGGTCAGAAAAATGGAAACCACTCTAAGTATTTCAACAGAGGAAATTTAGTATAGGGAATTAGCTAGCAGTTGGAGTTCTGAAAGAGCAAAAAGGGAACATAGGAGGTAATCCAGACACAGCAACTGTAGTTAGACGCTAACACCCCTAAGGGTGACAGAACAGAGAGACTACCGGAAGTGTTTCATGGAGCTATGTTCAGACACCCGAAGAAGGCAAAACCTGGTTGCTGCTGATACTGCTGAGCGGACAAGATGAGGCCAATGTTGGGAGTTCCAAAAGAAGCTGGAGGTTAGAACCAACCTAATTTCAACAAAGGGCTACAGTTGGGATGACAGTAACCAGAACAACAAGCAAACAAGGAGGTCTATTCTCTCCTCTTCTTACCTTCCAACTTCCCTCTAGTGACCTCTATTGGCAGAATCTGAGAAGATGTCAACTGGCAAGGAAGAAAATGTGCAGAGATCCACCACCACCAGCATCATAAAGTACAGAAAGTTAGAATTGTGTTCTGCCAAAAAGATACCTACACTAGCATGTTTCTCCCAGCACTATCCATAATAACAAAGACACGGAATAAATCTAAGCACCCATAATGGTGGACTGGATAAAGAAAAAGTGGTACATATACACCATGGAATACTGAATATTCAACAGCCATAAAAAAGAACAAAATCATGTTCTTTGCAGCAACATGGATATAGCTGAAAGCTATTATCCTAAGTGATTAATGCAGAAAGAGAGAACCAAATACTGCATGTTCTCGCTTTTAAGTGGGAGCTAAACACTGGGTATAAATGGACATAAAGATGGGAACAGAAAACACTGGGAACTCCAAAAGCAGAGAGGAAGGGAGGGGACAAGGGTTAAAAAAATACCTATTGGCAGCCAAGCATCATGGCTCATGCCTGTAATCCCAGTACTTTGGGAGGCCAAGGCAGGTGGATCACTTGAGGTCACGAGTTCAAAACCAGTCTGGCCAACATGGTAAACACTGTCTCTACTAAAAATACAAAAAATTAGCCAAGCCTGGTGGTGCGCGCCTGAGGCCCCAGCTACTCAAGAGGCTGAGGCAGGAGAATCGCTTGAGCCTGGGAGGCGGACGCTGCAGGGGAGCAAGACTGCACCATTGCACTCCAGCCTGGGCAACAGACAAACCCTGTCTCAAAAAAAGAAAAAGGAAAGTCAGAAAAAGAAAGGAAGGAGAAGAGAAAAGAAAGACGAAAAGGAAAAGAGAAAAGGAGTGTCAAGCCTGGAGCCTGAAAGTCTGAAGTCTTGCTTGCCTCGACTGATTGTCTCCCCCCACCCCCCCACCCCCACCCCGCATTCGCCATTGTCCCTAATCGTCCAGCGAAGCTTCCCCGGAGAAGCCCCTCACCCCATCCTATCATCTTAACTACTCTTATCCCACCTGCCATTGTAACTAAACTTATGGTAATGTATACTCCTTGCCCCTACCCCCACCACTGTAACTGATCTTACTCTGTAACTTTCCACTGCCCACCCCAAACCTGTAAAACCAACTCCTATCCTTACACTGCCCTTTGCTAACGCCCTTTTCGGCCTTAACCCACTTGCACCCAGGTAATAAACAGCCATGTTGCTCGCACAAAGCCTGTTTAGGGGATCTCTTCATTCAAAGCGCACGTTTTTAATAGAGAGAAAGAAAGGAAGGAAGAGGGAAGGAAGGAAAAGAAGGAAAGAAAAGAAAGAAAAGGAAAGAGAGAGGGAGGGAGGGAGGAAGAGAGGGAAGGAGGGAGGGAGGGAAAGAAAAAAGAAGGAAGGGGGAGGAGGAAAGAAGGAAGCGAGGCCCAGCTGGCGGGTGGGCAGGCCAGATAAGAGGATACAGATCTGCTTTCAAGGGACTAACCCTGGAACCCTGAATGCATTGACATCTCCAAGACTTTGAAGTGCTCACTTGATTTTCAGTCACAGGATGGGCTTCTTACTCACCTTCAGTAAAATGCTAATAGCACAAGCCATGCCTACGGCACCAATTCCAACAATGGTAATTTTACATTGGGAGTCTTTATCGTCCTCAATTAGCTTCTCAATAAGCTTCTCCTTGACAGTTGACATTTGGAGAACCTGATAGGGATAACGCAACTTCAATGGAATCGAACTTCCGAAGTTAATCACTCTCACAGCTACGATGTGTTAACCACACTGAACATCTAAGGAACAGCCTCTTCAGTTTACAGAACGTTGGAGCCGGGGTGGAGAGAAACCAAAGAAAGAACTTCCTGGTCAAGGGTGCGGGGAAGGTAAAGCAAGGCCCAGCCTACCAGGCAATGAGAGGGCTGGGGCACCAGCGGGCTTTTGGATTTCTCTCTGTCCCCAGCCCCCACTTTCACCCCAGCACCACACGCTCACAAATGCTTGGCCTGGCGCAGTACAGATGACCCAAAAGGACAAGGAACCACCTTGAAGGAAGACACAGAAGTGACAACAGAAAAATACACCAACGACGGTTGAGGCGCAAAGCCCGCCGACGGTTGCCCTTCGTCTGTCTCGAGGCGCGCACGCTCCCACGCATGGCTCTTCTGCGTCAGCACGCAAGCTCCGCCCCCATTCCCCCAACGGCGCAGGCACGTGGACTTCTCCAGGTTGGAGAGCGCTGTGGGTTGCGGCGGTCCAGATCAGGGAAATGACGCGAAGAATTCTAGACTGACCTAAGAGTGTGCAAGACGGGGATGCATTATTTGCAGGATTTAAAAAAATTATTAACTTCTCGGGCGCGGTGGCTCACGCCTGTAATCCCGGCACTTTGGGAGGCCAAGGCGGGCGGATCACGAGGTCAGGAGTTCAAGACCAGCCTGACCAATATGGTGAAACCCCGTCTGTACTACAAATACAAAAATTAGCTGAGTGTGGTGGTGCGCTCCTGTAGTCCCAGATGCTCGGGAGGCTGAGGCAGGAGAATCCCTTGAACCTGGGAAGTGGAGGTTGCAGTGAGGAGAGATGGTGGCCCTGCACTCCAGCTGGGGGACAGAGTGAGATTCTGTCTCAAAAAAAAAAAAAAAAAAAAAAAAAAATTATTAACTTCTCAGGACTGAGTGCTGAAATAAAGTCAGAATTTCTCTTGAGAGAACAGAGGATAATAATTGAAACTCAAAGATGCTAAGGATGCATTCAATTTACAGCAAGAAATTATTAATATTTATAACTCACAGAAGGGGACACAACCTACTCCATCTTTGTCGAGTATTTGCATTTGAACCTTTTCCAAAATTCAAAATATAATTTATTTTTCATATAATAGCCTGTAGTGTTGTTGTTGTTGTTGTTGTTGTTGTTTGAGACGGAGTCTCGCTCTGTCGCCCAGGCTGATGGTGCAGTGGCGCGATCTCGGCTCACTGCAACCTCTGCCTCCCGAGTTCAAGCCATTCTCCTGCCTCAGCCTCCCAAGTAGCTGGGACTACAGGCGTATGCCACTGCACCTGGCTAATTTTTTTTTTCTCTATTTTTAATAGAGATGGGGTTTCACCATGCTGGCCAGGCTGGTCTTGAACTCCTGACTTCAAGGGATCCACCCACCTCGGCCTCCGAAAGTGCTGGTTTTACATGCATGAATCAGTATTTGTTTTTAATATGGTTAAACAAATACGTGCCTGGCCAGTATTTGTTTTTAATATGGTTCAGATTATGCAATAACCCTGCTTTAAACCTTTCAGTGGCTTTCCATTGCACGTAGAGTAACCAATTACCACAAGCTAGATATTCAAGATTTGGCCTCCTATGCCACCTCCGATATCATCTCAGGACACTCAATACACTCCCCTCCAAATAGGCTTTGGGCAACTTTTTTTGGATCAGGACTTTTTGCTGTTCTTTAAACCTAGAAAGCTCTTTCCCTTCTCAAGGTTAATTCCTCATTTTCAGCTTTGCACATACATGCTCTGGCTTTCCTTGACAAATGTCAACTACCATCATTTCCAGTATACCTCTCTCTTATGGCAATTTTCTCAACCAACAAGTAGCCTGAAGCTAGAGGCCCCCTATATCAGACAGAAACAGCAACCACTTGGTTGTATACCTCCACAGCAACCTTATTTATCCCTGGGCTGAGAAGGAGACTGCTGGCCTGAATGGACTGGAAATTTAAGCTCTATACTGCCTCAGGCCCCTGGCGGCCAAGGAAGTTATCAGCTTGGTAGTGGCCAAACTAATGCTAGGTGACTAGAACTGGCTCTTCATCCATGCCTGCCCAAATACTCCAGACTTACCATTTTGCTTACTTGACTGCAGAAACTTTAGGCGAACCAAAAATTGTCTTTATTTATTCTTATATATTGCAACATTTACCAAAGTATAGTAGGTACTCACTAAAGAATTTTGAGGTCAGACATAGTGGCTCACACCTGCAACCCAGCTCTTTGGGAGGCCGAGGCACAAGGAGTGATTCAGCCCAGGAGTTCAAGACCAGCTGGTAACATAGGGAAAACCCATCCAAAAAAAAAATTAAAATAAAAAAATTTTAAAGAACATGGCTTTGAAGTATTGAGTTTTATTTTGGCAACATGGGCTTTAGTGGGATTTTTAAAAAATGGCAGTAGAACCATGTTCTGATTAAATGAAAGTTTCTGGGGGGAAAAAAAAAGAACCATGTTCTGATGATCACATTTGCTTCTACACTAACTGGCAACTTCTGTGAGATGGATAAGGCCTGCTTAATCCAGTTTCCAAGGTTACTAAGACAAAAAGAATCAGGGCTCCTTGTAGAGTTGGCCTATTCCTTGCCTGAGGCAGAAAGCTACAAAGTGAACCTGGAACATTTATTTTGCCCGTAAATAAGGAAGCTTTACAAAATTCCATTTGAAAACTCATGAACGACTAATACAATCAGTCTATTTAAGTGTTATTTTTCAGTCATGTTGATATTAATTTATTGTATCAAATAATATGAAATTAATGTAAATTTAAAAAATTTTAAAGACTGAAGGTGCCTCAAAGTTTACAAAAGGCTACAGGAGTAAGTACAGGCTTCTTTTTGAGCTAATTAAAATGTTTTTTTTTTTTCTTTTTTTTTGAGACACGATCTCACTGTCATCCAGGCTGGAGTACAGTGGCACAATCTCGGCTCACTGCAACCTCTGCCTCCTGGGCTCAAGGGATCCTCCCACTTCAGCCTCCTGTGCAGCTAGGACTACAGGTGCCCACCCCCATACCTGGGTAATTTTTTTTGTAGAGACAGGGTTTTGCCATGTTGTTCAGGCTGGTATCAAACTCTTGGGCTTGAGCAATCCACCCACCTTGGCCTCCTAAAGCGCTGGGATTACAAGTGTGATCCTCTGCACCCAGCCTGTATTCTAAGATTAGATATTGGTGATGGTTGCCAACTATGTGAATACAATAAAACTCCACAGAATTATACTTTATAGATGTGTCCAACCCTTTGAATGTGAGGACTCTTTTGCTTATCTGTGGTGGCAGGTATCAGGAAGATTATGCATGAACTTTTTTTAGCTTATTAGCTATTGGTAGTGTTATTTAATTTTTGAGACAGTCTTCCTCTGTTGCCCAGGCTTAAGTGCAGTGGCACCATCTGGGTTCACTGCAATCTCTTGTGGATTTATCACCAGTTCATCCCCTGATCATCACCTCAGCCTCTTGTGCCTCAGCTTCCCAAGTAGCTGGGATTACAAGCACAGGCCACTACACCCAGCTAATTGTTCTATTTTTAGCAGAGATGGGGTTTCACCGTGTTGGCCATACTGGTCTTGAACTCCTGGCCTCAAGTGATCCACCCACCTCGGCCTCTCCAAGTGCTGGGATTACAAGTGTCAACCACCATGCCTGGTGGGTGTGTTTTATGTGTGGCCCAAGACACTTCTTCCAATGTGGCTCAGACAAAGCAAAAGGTTGGAAAACCATGCTTTGAGATAATTCCTTCTCTTAACTGGCTCTCAGGAAAGAATCTTTGGAAAAAGATCCTAGAGTTGGGAATTATGCAATAATATTGTCCAGTTAATCTTTACAAGTATGGTTTTCAGGCCAGTTGTATTTTTAGAAAAATGTAAAGAAAACTTGAGTAGACAACCACCAAGGATACTTCTTTTTTTGGTTTTGTTTTAAAGAAATGGGATTTCACTGTTGGCCGGGCTGGTCTCTAACTCCTGGCCTCAAGTGATCAGCCCACCTTGGCCTCCCAAAGTGCTGGGATTACAGGCATGAGCCAATGCACCCAACCTTAGTATATTATAACTATCGATTTTAATAGAAGTGGTACCAAAACAATTCTAGTTACTTCGTCTGCTATTAGTAATTAATATCCCTTTTTTAAAAAATCAGCCGGGTGCAGTGGCTCACACCTGTAATCCCAGCACTTTGGGAGGCCGAGGCAGGTGGATCACGAGGTCAAGAGATTGAGACCATCCTGGTCAACATGGTGAAACCCTGTCTCTACTAAAAATACAAAAAATTAGCTGGGCATGGTGGCACGTGCCTGTAATCCCAGCTGCTCAGGAGGCTGAGGCAGGAGAATTGCCTGAACCCAGGAGGCGGAGGTTGCAGTGAGCCGAGATGGTGCCATTGCACTCCAGCCTGGGTAACAAGAGCGAAACTCCGTCTCAAAAAAAAAAAAAAAATCATTGCAGGGTTGCCCAACAGCCTAATAATATAATGAATAACTGGCAGCTTATGACTTTATATCTTAATATAATAAATTAACAAAAGTAGTCACTGTTCAAGGTTTATTGGGGGTTTTAGTTGGTCTAACACTTGGATAGTTGGTTGCACTGTTTATATGTAGATCTTTTTACATTGTATGGTAATGTACACTACTGATATATATAGTTCACAAAATAAGATCCTTTGGAACAAGACATGCAATATTGGATCTATACACTGAATGCCAGGATGTGACTGACTGGGAAAAAATGTTGGACTAGGTATGTTCAGTGAAGGAGCCAGGAAGTTATGTAACAAATGAACATCTCTCTGGCTCAAGGGGCAACTGCAGCATGTGCAGCATTGGCAGTGGTGCCTCAGAGGTGGCAAAACTATTTCACACTAACCAGTTTAGGACTACACAAGGTTACCACCATCCAACATGAGAATATAGCTGTAGGACTTTACAAACCATTCCTATTTCTAACTTTTGGAACTGATGTTTTTCCCAATCCATCTTAAAATATTACTGCTTTAATCACAGAACAGATAAAAAGGACAACATGCACAACCTCCAACTAAAAATCCTGTTGTAGCCTAGACAGTGAAATGGTATGACATCAGAAGACTTTAAAATTGTAGCTCTTTTTGGATCCCCCAAAGTGTATCCGCACTCTTCTTCAAACGGGCCTCTTCCTCAGGAGTCAGAGTCACCTTTACAACGTCTGAGATTCCATTCTGTCCCAAAATGCAAGGAACACTAAGGAAGACATCATCCTTTATTCCGTAGAGACCCTGAAGATGAAATGAAAAATATTTTACATTTTGCCTATACATTCCAGGGTTTCCCAAGACTTACATTCTCTATAATTATGAGGCTTTTTTTTTTTTTTTTGAGGCAGTTTCGCTCTGTCTTCCAGGCTGGAGTGCCGTGGCATGATCTCAGCTCACTGCAACCCCCGCCTCCAAGGTTCAGGTGATTCTCCTGCTTCAGCCTCCTGGCTGTGCCACCTTACCCAGCTAATTTTTGTACTTTTAGTAAAGACAGGATTTCAACATGTTGGCCAGGCTGGTTTTGAACTCCTGACTTCTTGTGATCCACCCACCTTGGTCTCCCAAAGTGCTGGGATTACAGGCGTGGCTAGACCGCCTTTTCTTTTTTGAGATGGAGTTTCACTCTTGCTGCCCATACTAGAGTGCAATGATGCGAACTTGGCTTATTGTAACCTGTCTCCTGGGTTCAAGTGATTCTCCTGCCTCAGCCTCCCAAGCAGCTGGGATTACAGGCATGTGTCACCACACCTGGCTGCGTATTTTTAGTAGAGACGGGGTTTCAACATGTTGGTCATGCTGATCTTGAACTCCTGATTGTCAGGTGATCCACCCCTTGGCCTCCCAAAGTGCTAGGAGTACAGGTGTGAGCCACCTCGCCTAGCATTTTTTTCTCTCTCTTTTTTTTTTATCCTGATGAAGCATTTTTTTTTTTTTTAAACAGAGACGAAGTCTCACTATACTGCCTAGGGTGGTCTCAAACACCTGGGCTCAAGCAATTCTCCCGCCCTTCTTGGCCTCCCAAAGTGCTGGCATTACAGCTGTGAACCACTGTGCCTGGCCTAATTATGAAGATTTTAAAATACAGCTCGATAAGCAGAAATTCCTTTCCAGATGTTATGATGTAATAGTGTAAAAGAAAGTCATTAAAAATAGCAACATGATGAACCTAACTTGAACATCTAGTCTTCTACCTACCTCAGCATAATTGAGTGAGACTTTTTTGTAGTCAAATTATCAAGTTTCTATGTGTTGTGTGTTGAACAGGCCTAGTGGACATTAATCCTAAAGCGCAACCATTTCTTTCAAAAAAGGAAAACTGTGGGTATATTAATTTATTTTACTTAAGCCAGTGATGGAAGACTTACATTAATCTTTCTCCGAATAATCTTTTTTTTTTTTAAAGAAGCATTAATATGCTTAAAAAGCATATGCTTAAAAAGCCAGGAAAAAGCATATGCTTAAAAAGCATTTCCTTAAAAAGCCAGGAAAAAGCATTCAAATACAGTGTATTGCTACACAGACCTACCTTAATCATGGTGGAAATTGGGTGCACCCGCCTAAGATTCTTCATTATAGTCTCTGCCAAATCTGCCACAGAGAGTCCAATGGCCCAGGATGTGTAGCCTTTGAGTTTGATCACCTCGTAAGCACTGTAGGGTAGGAAACCATAGGTAAGGACAGAAAAGGTAGGGTAGGAGAAAGAAAGAAAAACAAAGCTTTCATTAAACACATTTTACAGTGATTAATGACACAACGTTACCTTATACCAAGAATAACCTTTCCACATGTATACCAGCATATTATGACAGAGATATTCATTAACAGTACTGTTAGTAACAGCAAAAACATGGCAATCTTTCCAATGCCCTAACAGAAGAATGGATAAATCGTGGCATACTGATATAATAAAATATTACACAGCTATCAAAAAATGAACTACAGGCTGGGCGCACTGGCTCATGCCTGTAATCCCAGCACCTTGGGAGGCCAAGGCAGGCGTATCACAAGGTCAGGAGATCAAGACCATCCTGGCTAACACAGTTAAACCCCACTACTAAAGTCTCTACTAAAAATACATAAAATTAGTCAGGTGTGGTGGCATGCACCTGTAGTCCCAGCTACTCTGGAGGCTGAAGCAGGAGAATCGCTTGAACCCAAGAGGCGGAGGCTGCAGTAAGTCGAGATTGTGTCATTGCATTCCAGCCTGGGTGACAGAGACTCTGTCTCAAAAAATAATAATTTTTAAAAAGGCCAGGCGCGGTGGCTCATGCCGGTAATCCCAGCACTTTGGGAGGCTGAGGCAGGCAGGTCACAAGGTCAGGAGTTCGAGACCAGCCTGACCAACATGGTGAAACCCTGTTTCTACTAAAAATACAAAAAATTAGCTGGGCGTCGTGGTGTGCACCTGTAATCCCAGCTATTCAGGAGGCTGAGAGGACAATTGCTTGAACCCAGGAGGCAGAGGTTGCAGTGAGCCGAGATCGTGCCACTGCACTCCAGCCTGGGCAGCAGAGCAAGAATCCATCTCAAATAAATAAATAAATAACAAACTACAGCTACTTGTAAAAGAAATTGAGTAATTCTTAAAAATGTATTATGAATTTTAAAAAGAAATCCAAGATAACATATAGCATTCCTAACTCAGGATCATCTCAAGTGGGAGGGTGAGGGAGACAGAGGGATAGCTGGAGGAAGAGCAGAGTCCACTTATTTCCAAACACCAGCAGAATATAAATTCTGATTCAACGATATTATGGGCCGGGCACGGTGGCTCATGCCTGTAATCCCAGCACTTTGGGAGGCCGAGGTGGGCAGATCATGAGGTCACGAGATTGAGACCATCCTGGCCAACATGGTGAAACCCCGTCTCTAATAAAAAATACAAAAATTAGCTAGGCGTGGTGGCGTGCGCCTGTAGTCCCAGCTACTCGGGTGGCTGAGGCAGGAGAATTGCTTGAACCCAGGAGGTGGAGACTGCAGTGAGCCAAGATTGCGCCACTGCACTCCAGCCTGGCACCTGGCAACAGAGCAAGACTATGTCTCAAAAAAAAAAAAAAAAAAAAAAACCCCCACCACACACACAAAACAATGTTATTTGACAGCTGTTGTCAATGTTTCTTGAGTTGGGTGGTGGATTCACAGGTTTTATTTAATTAAACAAATATAAACAAGAGAGCCTTGCTTGACCAATCATGAGAATAAGTCATGAACTAAAGATTATGATTCATTTTTCAATTCTATGGACCTGAGGTCCATGCAGGACCACAAAGGTAAATAATGCCACCAAGTTGAAAGCTTCCCTATTTCAACAATTTCATTTTCTTCTTTTAAGACAGGGTCACACTCTGTCACCCAGGCTAGCAGGCTGGAGTGCAGTGGCAGGATCTCGGCTCACTGCAGCCTTGACCTTCCAGGTTCAGGCGAACCTCCCACCTCAGCCCCTCGAGTAGCTGGGACCACAGGTGTTCACCACCATGCCTGGCTAATGTTTATATTTTTTGTTAAGACAAAGTTTCACCCTGTTGCCCAGGCTGGTCCTGAGTTCAAGTGATACTAGGGCCTAGGCCTTGCAAAGTGAGGCACATTTTTTTTTTTAAAGTTGTTTTTATAGTATGATCTTAACAAAGCTTAAGAAAACAAGTTTTCTTGGATGGTTAAGGTGGCTCATGCCTGTAATCCCTGTACTTTGGGAGGCCAGGGGCAGGCAGATCACCTGAGGTTAGGAATTCAAGACCAGTCTGGCCAACATGGCAAAATCTCACCTCTATTAAAAATATAAAAATTAGCTGACCATGGTGGCACATGCCTGTAATCTCAGCTACTCGGGAGGCTGAGGCAGGAGAATTGCTTGAACCCAGGAGGCATAGGCTGCAGTAAGCAGAGATAGTACCACTTTACTCAAGTCTGGGTGACAGTGAGACTGTCTCAAAAAAACCAAAAAAACAAAAAAACCACACAAGTTTCTCTCCAACAAAAAGTTCTCGGCCAGGCGCAGTGGCTCACACCTGTAACCCCAGCACTTTGGGAGGTTGTGGTGGGTGGATCTCTTGAGGTCAGGAGTTTGAGACCAGCCTGGCCAACATGGTGAAACCCCATCTCTACTAAAAATACAAAAAATTAGCTGGGTGGTGGCACACACCTGTAATCCCAGCTACTCAAGAGGCAGAGGCAAGAGAATCGCTTGAACTGAGGAGGTGAAGGTTACAGTGACCCGAGATTATGCCACTGCACTCTAGCCTGGGCAACAGAGCGAGACTCCATCTCAAAAAAAAAAAAAGGTTCTCAAATGCAAATGTGATTACAATTTTAACCTTTTAAATAGTAAATTTTAATCTTCTGTGTTGCCAAATTAAAAGATTTATTACCTCTCAACCACTTGCTTGTGAACCTCTTTCCACTGTTCCTTATCGGTATCAGTCCCTAAATCTGGGTGCAGAGTCTTCAGGGAGACACCAGCAACATTCACTCCACTCCATACAGGCACTAAAAGAAATCGTACAGACTACATTTATTTCCATGCACCAACAGATTAAAAATTGTGATTCATTTTTCTAATTCTCTTATCTTTGGAGGAGGAATACCCAATTTTGGTAGATGGTCAAGACTACTAATGTAGTCACTACTCACTTTTAGATTAGATTTTCATTTATTTACATTATATAAAACTAAGAATTTTCACTCTATTAACCTGTTTCTCTAACCAATTAAAATGTTTAACCCATATATATTTGAAATATAAAGACAGTATGAGAACATAAGGGGAATTTTCTTAGCATACAGAACTCTAACCAAATTATAACATTTCAACTGTGATAATAATATAATTTTTTATACACTCCATTTGGATTTGCTGACCTTTTCAGGGCCAGACAGTACAAGTCAAGTATAAACATCTGTGATACTAAATGACTAAAGTCTTCCTAAAAACTATAGTCTCAAGATATCCATGGTAAAAAGAGAAATTTCATTCCCCATCCCCCTCGCCATAAAATGTCATAGAAAATGGCAGCAATCTTACCAATTCTTAACATGTAATTATACAAAATGGTAGACTTTGGGAAACCATCTGAATGGATATCTGATTAGGCTCTAATTTAATAATAAAACACCCATCGACTTTTTACATAATCTTTTTGAAAACAAAAAGAAAATAATTTATGCTTACCACTGGAATCTCCATGCTCCCCAAGGACCCACCCATGACAGCTTAATGGGTGAACTCCCAGCCTTTCCCCCATCAGGTAACGGAATCGGGCTGAATCCAGATTGCAACCACTTCCAATAACACGGTTTTTGGGAAAGCCACTTATCTTCCAAGCCACATAGGTCAAGATATCCACTATGAAAAAGGAGAAAATAAAAATCACCCATTATCCCCTCCCCCCACACAAAAAAGATATCCCTACTATGAAGAAAACACTTAAGCAGATACTAGGTACATCATTAGATAATGATAGTCTGCTCCAGATATATGGCTCTGTATGGATTTTGATACTGAACATGGCTAACCAATAATTTTGTTAATATTTTTAAGTCTCTATACTATGTATACCAAATCCATTAAGTATTCAAAAAGTACAGTTTTGGCTGGGCATGACAGCTCACACCTGTAATCCCAACACTTTGGGAGGCTGAGGTGGGAGAACCGCTCAAAGCCAGCAGTTCAAGACCAGCCTGGGCAACATAGCAAGACTCCATTTCCATACACAAAAAAACTTTAAAAAACTAGCCAGGCATATTGGTGCATGCCTGCAGTCCTAGCTACTTAAGAGGCTGAGGAAGGAGGATCACCTGAGCAGATCAAAGCTGCCATGATCATCCTCAGCTTGGGCGACAAAGTGAGAACTCGTCTCAAAAAAAAGTGTAACAGTTTTATGAAAACAAACTGTGCATCAACAAAAGAGAATAACAATTATGGGGCTGGGCATGATGGCTCACACCTATAATCCTAACACTTTGGGAGGTCAAGGTGGGCAGTTCACCTGAGGTCAGGAGCTTGAGACCAGCTTAGCCTGACCAACATGGAGAAACCCCATCTCTATTAAAAATACAAAATTAGCCGGGCATGGTGGCGCATGCCTGTAATTGCAACTACTCGGGAGGCTGAGGCAGGAGAACAGCTTGAACCTAGGAGGTGGAGGCTGTGGTGAGCCAAGATGGCGCTATTGCACTCCAGCCTGGGGAACGAGTGAAACTCTCTCAAAATAATAATAATTAAAAAATAAAAATACAAAAATTAGCCAGGCATGGTGGCACATGCCTATAATCCCAGCTACTGGGGAGGCTGAGGCAGGAGAATTGCTTGAACCTGGGAGACAGAGGTTGTAGTGAGCCAAGATCGAAACACTGTACTTCAGCTTGGGCTACAAAGTGAGACTGTCTCAAAAAAAAAAAAAAAAAAAAAAGAGAGAATATCAATTATTCACAAACTTATCCCTTATCCAAGATCTTAAGCAGGTAATTTTAAGCTCCAGCTATGTTTAAAGGTATTATACTCCCTTTAATGTTTTAAAATTCACTACTAAAAAAAAAAAAAAACAAATTTCCTTAGAAGGGAAATGAAGCATGAGAAATGAATCAATAAACATGCATACACAAAATATAACGTATGGCCAGGTACGGTGGCTCACACTTGTAATCCCAGTATGTCCTTGGGAGGCAGAGGAAGATGGATCACCTGAGGTCAGGAGTTCGAGACCAGCCTGGCCAACGTGGCAAAACCCCATCTCTATTAAAAATACAAAAATACAAAAATTGGCCGGGCGCGGTGGCTCACGCCTACAATCTCAGCACTTTGGGAGGCCAAGGCAGGCAGATCACAAGATCAGGAGTTTGAGACCAACCTGGCCAACATAGTAAAACCCCATCTCTACCTAAAGATAAAAAAAAATTAGCTGGGCTTGGTGGTACACGCCTGTAATCCCAGCTACTCAGGAGGCTGAGGCAGGAAAATCGCTTGAACTGGGTAGGCGGAGGTTGCAGTGAGCCAAGATCACACCACTGTACTCCAGCCTGGGCAAGAGTGAGACTCCACCTCAAAAATAAATAAATAAATAAATAAATAAATAAATAAACATACATATCAGTTTCACTATAGCTTGTCAATATCTATACAGTTAAAAGCCTCACCTGGATTTGAAACAATAAGCAACTTGCAGTTTGGGCTGTATTTTACAACATTAGGAATGATGAATTTAAAGATGTTCACGTTACGCTGGACCAAATTAAGACGGCTTTCTCCCTCTTGCTGACGTGCCCCAGCCGTAATAATGACCAGCTTGGAGTTTGCAGTTACATTATAGTCTAGAGAAAAGGGAAATAATGACCAGATTAAGGGCTTTAGAATAACTTTTACCTAGTCGCAAAAATTTGTTCCATAAATGCCCCAGAGACCTTTCCTTATTGTTTTTATTTAGAGTTTTATCATTATGGCTTCTTAAATGGAGGAAGAGCATGCCAACACCCTCCTTGTAGTCTAGCTTTAGTCAAGTTGTAACTTTATATAACCATTGGGGGAGATGGAGGGAATCAAGTTTATTATTTGATTCTCATATTAACTTCTTACATATCCTCAAATTTTCTGTTACCCAAGCTCAACGTTCACACTTCTCCATACTCCTGTTTCTAATTAAGTACTTAACTGGTGTTCTATCAGTCCAGGAACAGGCAATTTTGTGTGTGTGTGTGTGTGTGTGCTTGTGTGGTATGGGAGTTGTTTTTAAGCAGAGACAGCTTTACACTTAACAAGCATATTTTGCTTCTAGATACCCTATAGCACAAATTAAGCTAGGGATGAAGATGAAGGGAGTTGCCCATCAGGAAGGTGGCCAGTAATTTTCAGGTATCAAAACAGACACTATTTGGGCCCACATTCAGGTTTCTTGGCTGGTGCTATTAAGTGTGAAAGGGTCAAGCCAAGAATATCAGCTGAACTGGCTCGTTTACCCTATTATCAACTTTGTGCTGCGAATGTGAAAGGATGTGGGGGCAAGTAAGTATATCTAATAAAAGTATTTAACACAATGTGGTTAAATACAGACCTAAGGTTTAAGCTCTGCTCATTACGTTCTCATTCAGATGGTTTCCACAGCATGGACAAATTGGATTTCTATTTTAAACCATTGACTAGAAATTGAAACTTTGATATTCATAGGTACCGAAGTGAAATTATTCCCAGGCTCTTGTACGCTGCATTTAAATAAAATCTTTAAAGAGCTAGGATTTTAAGCCTGATAAAGCATTTAAGTCTAAGTCTGGGCACAGTGGTTCCAGCACTTTGGAAGGCTAAGGAGGAAGTATCGCTTGAGCCCAGGGGTTCAAGAAAGGCCCGGGCAACACAGTGAGACCCCATCTCTACAAAAAGTAAAAAAAAATAGCAGGGCATGGTGGCATGCCCTATAGTCCCAGTTTGTGAGCGGGCTGGGGGTAATGAGGTAGGAGGAGGATTGCTTGGGCCCAGGAGGTCAAGGCTTCCATAAGCTGTGATTATGAAGCTGCACTCTAGCCTAAGCAACAAAGGGAGATCATCCGAAAAAAAGAACTTAAGTGTAGCATGGATTAGAATATAAACTTGTTGAAATCAACCTTTGCCAGAGACAATCTTTGGTGTTCTAAGGAAAAGGCTGCCATGTTGGAGATCCATCATCTCTCCCTTCAATTTGTCTTCAATGACATCAACAAGAGCAAGTTCATCTGCCAAGTCCTAAAAGACATCAAATCTTTAGTTAAATGGGAAATTGCTACTCCTGGATTTTTAGAAGAGCATGAAAAATTTCTATATATCAGCATAAGAGAGTTCTGTTACTTTATGAGTACAGTATTGAGATACACTTCAAAGTAGGGGCAGGACCTCGTTTCAAAAGCTGACTTACAGATTACCCGATAGGTAGATAGCACTGACCCTCTCTCCGCATTGAAGCAAGCTTTACAGGAGTTCCACCACTGCAGATGTGGAAGCAGAACACTGGGTTAACAGGTGCTAGAATAACTTCCAATTGGCCAGGTGCAGTGGCTCATGCCTGTAATCCTAGCACTTTGGGAGGCTGAGGCAGGCGGATCACGAGGTCAGAGTCAAGACCATCCTGGCCAACATGGTGAAACCCTGTATCTACTAAAATACAAAAAAATTAGCTGGGCATGGTGGTGCATGCCTGTAGTCTCAGCTACTCAGGAGGCTGAGGCAGGGGAATCGCTTGAACCCAGGTGGCAGAGGATGCTGTGAGCCGAGATCGCGCCACTGCACTAGAGCCTGGGCGACAGAGCAAGACTCCATCTCAACAACAACGACTTCCAATTATATAAAACTGCTCTATCTACTCTCTCAAATTCCATACTGCACACCAATTTTAGATTGTTATTCATTTAACTAGGTGATATTGACCAGTATCAAGACTTAAAATTAATAAGAAATGTTCTGGCTGGGAACAGTGACTCACACCTGTAATCCCAACGCTTTGAAAGGCTGAGGAGAGCGGATCACTTGAAGTCAGGAGTTAGAGACAAGTCTGGCCAATATGGTGAAACCCTGTCTCTACTAAAAATACAAAAAATTAGCTAGGCATTGTGGTGTGCGCCTGTAATCCCAGCTACTCAGGAGGCTGAGGCAGGAGAATAGCTTGAACCTGGGGGGAGGCAGAGGTTGCAGTGAGCTGAGATGGCGCCACTGCATTCCAGCCTGGGTGACAGAGTGAGGCTCTGTCTCCAAAAACAAAAAAAAAAAACAAAAAAAAAAAGAAAAGAAATACGAAAATTAGAAGGGCATGGTAGCAGTCGCCTGTAGTCCCAACTACTCAGGAAGCTGAGGCAGGAGAATCGCTTGAACCCGGAGGTCAAGTGAGCCAAGATTCCGCCACTGCACTCCAGCCTGGGCAACAAAGCAAAATTCCGTCTCAAAATAAATATATAAATAAATAAAAAGTCTGATTTCTGCCCATCTTTCAGACCTGGAATCTGAACCATTCCCTGGTTGATTCCGTATATGAACCAATACTAACAGTTACAGATAAACAGGTTTGTGCAGTGTATAATATTGGCAAAAAATATCCTTATACTTGCAACTGTGAAAGTTCATAGGTGTATTTCAGGCCAGAAGCACCAATAATGGCTTTAATACAAATGGATGTGGTCTATTGTTACCAAAAAGGTTATTCAAGCTGCAGATCTACCCCCAAATCATCTACAATATAAGGAGTGGCAGTTCCTCTTCTTACCCACAACTGAGCCAGAGGCTATCACAGAGAAAAACCATAGGCAGTTTGTAGGTGTGGGGAAAACAGCATCACTTTCTCATCTAGTGGGTAAGGAATAAAAGTTGCTGTATTATGTGGCCTCTCTCTCCCAAAAACATATGGAGAGTCCTGTGTTGCTACAAGGCCTTTTCATAGCTCATTTCTGCTTTAGTCCCTTCTCACTTCAATCCATCTCTATTCAGAACCCACAATTCATCATTTTACTTTTATTAGAAACTCCACATCTGAACTTCAGATATTTTAATGCTGTATGCTGCCTCAATTTCTTTTAAATATAAACCAGGTTTCAATAGTGTAATAAGGAGTGCTTTATTCACAATTTATCTTTTTCTAATTAAATTTTAGTTCCATAATTGATAACAAAATTGCTATCCAAGGCACAGGGGCAATGGGGCTTGAGTGGGAGAACTTAAGATTTCCCACATTCGGGAGCCGCAGTGGCTCCGGCCAGTTGTCCTGGCGCTTGAGGCGGCGAAGCTATGCGTTCAAGGCCAATCTGGGCAATATGAGAACCTCTCATTCATTAAAAAAAAAAAAAAAAAAAAAAGATTTCCCATATTATTTTAATTTTACCATATGTATGTGTCATTTTCAATTCAAAAATTACTTTAAAAGAATCCTGGCTCATTTAAAGGAATGGCCCTTCCTTTTCATTGGTAGTCAATTCATGCATGTTAATACAGAAAAATGAATTTTAGGAACTGGGTCTCCAGCTTGATAAATTTTGATTCGTTTTCATTTCAGATACGTTTTTGGTGTATCATCATATTTCAAAAGTTTGTTTCACAGCGAGTTATCTCAATGAGTGAATAAACCTAAATATCGTTATATATAATGTAATAATACAATTCTTGGGGTGGGAGCCGGGGTGGAGGATGTGGTCAAGGTATGTGCTTCCTGTGTGGTGGATTCTCACTTACCTTCATTAAGATACTGATGGCACAGGCCATACCAACAGCACCAACCCCAACAACTGTAATCTTATTCTGGGGGGTCTGTTCTTCCTTTAGAAGATTATGAATCAGCTGATCCTTGAGAGTTGCCATTTTGGACTTGGAACCAAAAGGAACCTATAGGGGGAAAAACACTTAGTCACTACATCCTCTTTAATATTTATTAACCAAGAGATGTATTGAAAAAGGGCTTATTTTACTTCTTTTTGGGGTACCTGCCACCAAAAATCACAAGAGATGACTAAAAAGAGAGGGGAAAAAACCTAATGGTTGCCAAGGGAGTTGAAAGGCCTAATGCCAGGGTCTGTGAAGAGTGAAGGCCCTCACCTTGGCGTGGAAAAGGAATATCGACGTTTGGGTGTAAGTATAGCCTCCTGAGGGCTCACCCATCACGGTTTATTAACCCGAAGTGGGGCTGGCCTTTCCTCACACAAGATCACTCTGAGCCACCCGCCCAGTTCTCCTTCAGCCACTACGGCTCCTACAGCAAGGACACAGCCAGGCCTCTCAAGTAAAAACCAGTGGTATGTGGAGAAAAGCCATTAACTGCCACAAAGTTCGAGCCCAAGGCACAGGGGCGTGCGGTGATCCTTGCGCATGCGCGCTGTTGCTCTCCTTCCCGCTCCGAAAGGTGAGCGGAAATCACACTAATAGCTCGGTCCTCAGAACGCCAGGGTTTCACGCCCCGCCCAAATCCGGAAGATTGGCGGGCTCAGGAAACTTGTGCACGTGCGCATGCGCATTACAGAACGCAAGGGCGGAGGCGATTAGTCTAGCGGCCGCTGGCCGTAGGTAAGTGGGCTTCGGGCCAGACGGCTGAAGCCTGAGAAGCCCCGCCCGTAAGGAGAGGCAATCTGGAGCTATCCAGCTTCGTGGGTGAGAGGGAGGGAGCAGACTTTAGACCTGATGAATGCCCCGAAGCAGACGCGAGCAACCTGAAGCCTAGCTGGCAGCCTCCCAGGCCTGGCGCGCGGCCAGCGCCAGACTTTAAATCGCAGTACTGGAAATCAGGGACTGTTAACCAACCGGGAGGGAGGCGCACGGTGTGGCTTCTGCCGTGATCTTAGTTGCAAAGGCCTGTTAGGCCCAGTATGAAGAAATCGTTTCAGTAGAGGGAGTGTAGAAATAGCTGCAGACGGCCCGAGGCCTGCGGCCCTAGAGTTAATAGCTACTTGATGGAACTCACGAATTATTTCCACTCTGCTAATCCAACCCTACACTGCATTCATTGGAAGGGATATCACAGGCTGCATCCCTAAGGCATCACGTCTTGTTTTGACACTACCCAAAAGGGCAAATATCCGAGAGGACCTCTAGGCAGCCAGCCCAGAGTCACCAAGATGGTGTCGGGTCTCTCCTTACAAATCACTGCTATTTCTAGGCAGCCTTGTAAGGTTTCTAGCCTGGTAGGGGGAAGGGAGTTCCTGCGGACACCTGCTAGCTTCAGTGAGTGGACTCAGGATCCAGAGCTACCTTTAACGTGGGGGTGGGGCTGGAGTGGGGGAGCTGGGGTGACGGAGGGTGAGTCTGGCGGCGACAGACATGCAAAACGAGTTCTACTCCTCACCTCTGGCACCTACTCACGGAGACCTTAGAGATGCCCTGAACGTCTCCCCATTTGTTAAAAGGAGTTGGTAGCGGCGGATCCTACTCAACTGACTGAGGTGCGGGAGGGCTGGGATTCTGCCTGCTTCATCTTTGCATGAGCCGGCGCTCAGCGCAGCCGGAGATACACCAGCAGCTGCTTAATAAATGCGCAAAGAGCTCCCTATAATCTGCAGACAGCAGTCGCCCTCACGGAGCCCACCTCTCGAGCGTCCCAAGAGAAAAATGCAAACCGCGTGGTACTCAGTCCCTTTCCGGATTCCAGGAACCCGCCCGGAGATACCGAGGCTTTTTTGGCTCAGTGGGCTCCGGAAACTGGACCTCGAGTTTTACACCGCTCGCTGAATTTCGAACCCAGAGGTATCCTCCACCCTTCAGGCCTATCATCTCCTTATTTTTCCGCATCCGCCCGGGCTTTCGACCCCTGGTTGTGTGAGGCCACTTCCTTGGTTCCCCAGCGCGGCCAGAAGCCATGGATCCCGCTTACAGCAAAAGCAGAGCGCGGCGAGCTCCTAATACACGCGTGGTATGGGCCACCGCCCAGAGGTCTCGGGGCTCTGCTTCTGGGAAGCGGCTCCTACACTTCCCGGGGGCAAGAACCCTTTCGCGAGCAGCCCAGGCCAGCAGAGCCGGAGGCATTTCGCTCTCCCTCCCCCTCCCGCGCAGAGCGCTCTGGGACCCGCCGTACCAGGAATGCACGTCGGGCGGGCGTCGGGGGCGCACAGCAGCGGGATCCGGACTCGGCGGCAGCTGCTCCAGCACTCGGAGCCGGACGCGGGAGGGGCCTTAAGTAGACCAACTAGGCTGACGTCAGCGGGGGGGGGGCCGGCGGACGTGCGGGAACCCACGTGTGGGTCGGGCTGGGGGTGGACGCCGAGCCAGGCGGGGCACTGGAGAGGCCCGGGCGGCGCGCGCAGCCTAACAACCGACCCGTGGTCTGCCCCACGTGCCCTAGGACATCTAAGTAAGGTGCTGCTCTCCAGCCACAGAAGCCCGGGTTGCAGCCGTGAGCCTGAGTCAGGACGATCTTCAGTTTCCTCTTCCATGAAACCTAGGGAGGTTACTCTTAGGAAGGCTTGGATCTGTTTCTTCTTCATCCCTCTTTCCCAGTGTCCAGAAAAGTTTCTGGCACGTAATAAGCACTCCACAAATATTTGTTGAACGAAAGAAATAAAATGCCTAGCACAGTCAATCTGCTCTTACCTAAGTCGAGTGATCTCCAAAACCTGACGTTGCTTTTCCTTCCAGCTCCCACTCACAGTGAAGCCTTGGCCTTTCAGGCCTTGCAGGGTGACTCAGTTAAAATTTACATCTTAGTCTGCACCTCCTACTGCCCACCCCACTGGCATCTCAAGTCTCAGCCATATCCAAGAACTGTCGGTGGTTTTTTGTTCGCGTGCGTGTGTGTGTGTGTGTTTTGGTATTTTTTGAGACAGGGTCTCACTCTGTCACCCAAGCTGGAGTGCAGTGGCGTGATCCTGGCTCACTGCAACCTCGACCTCCCCGGCTCAAGAGATCCTCCCACGTCGGCCTCCCGAAGTGACTGGAACTGTAAGTGCACCCACTTGCCTTGAGATTTTTTTTTTAATTATTTTTTAATGATTTAAAAAAATTTTTTTTCTTTTTCTTTTGAGAGAGTGTCTCTCTGTCACCCAGGCTGGAGTGCAGTGGGGTGATCTCGGCTCACTGCAACCTCTGCCTCCAGGGTTCAAGCCATTCTCCTGCCCTAGTTTCCTGAGTAGCTGGGATTACAGCCCCGGGCCATCATGCCCGGCTAATTTTTGTATTTTTAGTAGAGACGGGGTTTCACCATGTTGGTCAGGCTGGTGTCAAACTCCTGGCCTCAAGTAATCCACCCGCCTCTGCCTCCCAAAGTGCAGGGATTACAGGCACCGTGCCCACCTCAATTTTTTGTTTTCTTACCATACTTACCTCTGGGGCTGTATTCATACTGATTCCATTGTCTGGCCCACCATCCTCCAATTTGTAGCAGTAGTTCCCCACTGTGGGATATATTATGAAATATATTTGGTAAGCCCTTGAGTTTGCCAACATTTCCTGAGTTTTCTGATAGGAGTGTCTTTTGTTATTTATAAAGAGCCTCTTTCCCTGATAGTCTCAGAAAGGGTCCAGTTACCGGAAAGACCAAGTGAATAGGGAATTAGAGGGATGGAACTTTCAGCCCAACTCACTAACCTCCAGAAATGGGGTGGAGACTGGCAATTAAGCTCTATGAAAACTCTTGAAAAAAAAATTGATGAGCTTCCGAGATGCTTAACTTTGGAAGTGCTCAGAGGATGACGTGCCTAGAGGGGGCATATCTTGCTCTTTGCATCTCTTCTTTCTGGCTGTTCATCTGTATGTTGAAATTGGTGTCTAAAGGGGGAAGCAGCCTTGTGGGGCGGAGCTCTTAACCTATGAGATCTGACACTATCTGTAGGTGGACAGTATCAGAATGGAATTGAATTCTAGGACACCCAGTTGGTGTCTCCTGGAGAACTGCTTGGTGTGGGGGAGTTGGGGGGTGGTGGGCAGAAACCCCCCACACATCTGGTCACAGAAGTGTTCTGTGTTGTACACAGAACAACCAACACACAGAATTGGTACTGCCTTGCTCTCTGCTCCCAACAGACTGGACGGTACATTTTTCAAACCAGCTTGCAAGAGTGGTATGTATGGCTATGTTCCCCTACCAGACAGTGAGCCCCTCAAGGGCATGGATGGGTCTACTTACTCCCTGAACCTATAGCACCAGCCAGTGCAGCTCTGAGAGAGATCCATAACTGAGTTTCTTGGTTTTGATGGAAAACTCTAACCTCAGCTCCAAAATAGCACAAGGACCCGGGTGCAGTGATTCATGCCTTCCTAGCACTTTGGGAGGCTGAGGTGGGAGAACTGCTTGAGGCCAGGAGTTCGAGACTAGCCTGGGCAGCATAGCAAGGCCCTGTCAAAAAAAAAAAATAGCAGGGCATGCTCACATGTCCTAACAGTTTTCCCATCACTCTAGATTCTAAGATCACTCTAGGCTCTGAAATGGGGCTCTCACCTCAAACTCAACTCACAGCTGGAAAGTTTAGGGGTGGGCCTTGATTCTACAGGGTACCTCAGGGCAAGCAGATTGCAACAGTGTTTTCCGGTTCCTCAGTCTTTGCAACAATGTCCTCAGTCAGGGCTGGGCCCCTGCCTGCCTACCAAATGTGACCACAGCTGTTGGGAAGCAGTAGATGTGTAGACAGAGAGCTGAAGTTGGCTGGGGAGACAAAGAATTTTCATCTGAAATGCTTGGGATTGGGCACTCTGGGATGACCTGTGAAGATAAACTAGGTAGAATCTTCATTCCCCTAATTTATGATACCTACCAACAGTTTGCTTCAAGCACAGCTTTGGGCTTCTTAGGCAAAACAACAGCCAGTATTTGACTCCTCAAATATGAATAAAACAAATACCATTTACTGAGCACCTGCTATGCTGCAGACAGCAAGTTAGGTAATCCCCATACTCATCCTTTGGAATAGGTATAATTCTTTGGAATAGGCATAATTATCCTCATTTTTCAGATATGGAAACCAAGGTTCAGAGAGGCGAGTGACTTTGCCAAGCTTGTGCAGCTAATAAGTGATTTTGGCTGGGACTTTAACCCAGTGCTGACTAACCCCAAAGCCTGTGATTTTTTCTCTATAGGATGTTGTCCCACCCCACTCCCTACAAAGGGCAAGAAATTATCTAGGGGGCCCAAACCAGTCTCAGGCTCAAAAGAGGCTGTGGGTGGCAATAGGTGTCTCTGCTGAGACATCGGTATTGTGCCTTTGGACTGGGACTTAGACCATTGGCTCTCCTAGTTCTCAGGCCTTTGGGCTCGAACTGGAATTTATACCACCAGCTTTCCTGAGTCTCCAGCTTACAGATGGCAAGATCATGGGACTTCTCCGCCTGCATAAACACATGAGCAAATTCCTCCTCATAAGTATCTTTATATATATATTCTTCTATTGGTTCTGTTTCTCTGGAGAACCCTGACTAATATAGAACCCTGACTAATACAATCCAACAGTAGAATTTCTGTACTAAAGCCAGAGAAGAATGTGGGTTCCATGGAACAGGTCAGAAAACACTTACAGGAGGCAGAAGAGAATTCCCAGTCTGACCAAGTGTTATTTGGGTGTGGCCTCTTCAAAAAGGAAAATCCCTCACACAGTCACTATGGAAAACAGTATGGAGGCCCCTCAAAAAACTAAAAATGTAACTTCCATATTATCCAGCAATCTGCGTATATATCCAAAAGAAACTAAATCAGTATATCAAACACATATCTGCACTCCCATGACTATTGCAGTATTCACAATAACCAAAATATGATTGGAATCAATCTAAGTGTTGCCAGTGCATGAATGATAAAGAAAATGTGTTAGCTGGGCACGGTGGCTCACACCTGTAATCCCAACTACTTGGGAGGCTGAGGTAGGAGAATCGCTTGAACCTAGGAAGCGGAGGAGCTGAACATGGTGGCTCACACCTGTAATCCCAGCACTTTGGTAGGCTGAGGCAGGCATATTGAGCCCAGGAGTTCAAGACCAGCCTGGGCAACATGGTGAATCCCAGTCTCTATAAAAAATACAAAAGAATTACCTGAAGATGGTGGCAAATGCCTGTAGTCCCAGCTACCCAGGAGGTTGAGGTGGGAGGATCACCTGACTCCAGGAAGTCCAGGCTACAGTGAGTTGTGATGTCACCACTGCAATCCAGAGCAAGACCCTGTCTCAAAAAAAAAAAAAAAAAAAGGAAGAAGAAGAAGAAAAAGAAAATGTGCCATATATACACAATGAAATACTTTTTTTTTTTCAGAGATGGGATCTCGCTATGTTGCCCAGGCTGGAGTGCAGTGGGTATTCACAAGTGTGATCCCACTACTGATCAGCATCGGAGTTTTGACCTGCTCCGTGTTTGACCTGGGCTGGTTCACCCCTCCTTAGGCAACCTGGTGGTACCCCGCTCCTGGGAGGTCACCATATTGATGCCGAACTGAGTGCAGACACCCCATCGGCATGCACACTACAGCCCAGAACTCCTGGACTCAAGCGATTCTCCAGCCTCAGCCTCCTGAGTAGCTGGGACTACAGGCACATGCCACTGTGCCCGGCTACACAATGAAATACTATTCAGCTATTTCAGAATGAAATCCTGTCATTTGCAGCAACATGGTTGGAACTGGAAGTCATTATGTTAAGTGAAATAAACTGACACAGAAAGGCAAACATCGCATGTTCTCACTCATGTGGGAGCTAAAATATTTGGTTTTATGGAGGTAGTGAATAGAATGGTGGTTACCACAAGCTGGGAAGGATAGTGGGGAAGAAGGATGAAGAGGGATTGGTTAATGGGTACAAAAATATGGTTAGAGGCCAGGCATGGTGGCTCAGGCCTGTAATCTCAGCACTTTGGGAGGCTGAGGCAGGCAGATCACCCGAGGTCAGGAGTTCAAGACCAGCCAGGCCAACATGGTGAAACCCTGTCTTCTGAAAAAAAAAAAAAAAAAAAAAAAAAAAAATATATATATATATATATATATATATATATATGGTTAGATAGGGCAACTGTAGTTAATAACTTATTGTATATTTCAAAATAGAAGATTCAGAATGTACCCAACATAAACAATCATAAATATTTGAGGTGATGGATATACCAGTTCCCCAGATTTGATCATTGTACATTATATGCTTGTATCAAAATGTCACATGTACCCCATACATATATACAACAATTATGTATCAATAATATTTTATTGTATTTATTTATTTATTTTTGAGACAGAGTTTCGCTCTTGTTGCCCAGGCTGGAGTGCAATGGCATAATCTCAGCTCACTGCAACCTCTACCACCCAGGTTCAAGCGATTCTCCTGCCTCAGCCTCCTGAGTAGCTGGGATTACAGGCGTGTGCCACCATATCTGGCTAATAATAAATTTTTTTAAAGGGAAAATCTCATAAAGAGGTGGTGTGACCAAGGGACAAGCTAGCCTCAGAGAATAGATGCTGCTCAGCACCCACTGTAAAATTTTCCTAAAATGGTCCTGGCCACAAGATGGTGTCCACCCAAAACACAGTGCTGAGTCATTCTTTCATTCTGTATTTCTTATACTTCTCCTTGAGAGCATTCAGTGGCCCTCTATTGCCCCCAGAATAAAATCCAAACACTTCGGAAAGCCATAGCTGGTCCCCTGTGATCCAGTGCCCACATCCCCTCTCTGGCTTTATCTGCTATCTTCTTTTTCTTTCTTTCTTTTTTTGAGATGGAGTTTCGCTCTGTTGCCAGGCTGCAGCGCAGTGGCACGATCTTGGCTTACTGCAACCTCTGCCTCCCAGGTTCAAGCGATTTTCCTGCCTCAGTCTCCCGAGTAGCTGGGACTACAGGTGCGTGCCACCACGCCCAGCTAATTTTGTATTTTTAGTAGAGAGGGCAGGTTCTCCATATTGGCCAGGATGATGTTGATCTCTTGACCTCATGATCCACCCGCCTTGGCCTCCCAAAGTGCTGGGATTACAAGTCCAAGCCACCGTACCCAGCCTCATCTGCTGTGTTCCTTTATGCTTCCTATATACCACTCTAAGGGCTACTTACCACATTCCTCAAATGTGCCATGTACTCTCTCACTTCCAGCCTTCTAACTAGGGAGTTCCTTCATCCTGAGTGCCCTCTCCTTTGCCATTATCTCTGCCCACCTCAGGCCCACATAACCAGCACTCAAGTGCTGTTCCACAATAAATACTTTTGTTCTTTTTTTTTGAGACAGGGTATCCCTCTGTGACCCAGTGGGATCTCAGCTCACTACATGCAACTTCCACATCCTGGGCTCAGGTGATCCTCTCACCTCAGCCTCCTGAGCAGCTGTGACTGCAAGTGTGCATCACCATGCCCGGCTAATTTTTGTATTTTTAGTAGAGACGGGGTTTCTCCATGTTGCCCAGCCTGGTCTCAAACTCCTGGGCTGAAGCAATCCACCTACCTCAGCCTCCCAAATAAATTAATTCTTTTTTTTTTTCTTTAAAGATGAGGTTTCACCATTATGACCAGGCTGGTCTTGAACTCCTGACCTCAGGTGATCCACCCACCTCGGCCCCCCAAAGTGCTAGGATTACAGGCGTGAGCCACAGCGCCCGGCCCTAAATTAATTCTTATTGGTGTATGTCTCTGTCTATCACTAAACTGTAAGCTCCTAGTGGGAAGAAACTTTTTTCCCCCACACTGGTCAACTTTCTTTCCACTAGGAAAAAATCTTTTCCTAGCACAGGGCAAGAAATTTTCCTAGCACTTATTATAAGCACTTATGCTTATAATCCCAGCACTTTGGGAGGCTGAGGCAGGAGGATCGTTTTAGCCCAGGAGTTTGAGAGGAGACTTTTTTTTTCTTGATCTCTACAAGAAAAAAAAAATTAGCCAGGCATGGTGGCGTGTACCTGTAGTCCCAGCTACTGGGAGGCTAGGGTGGCAGAATTGCTTAAGTCCAGAAGGTTGAGGCTGCAGTGAGCTATGATCACTCCACTGTGCTCCTGCCTGGGTGACAGTGAAACCCTGTCTCAAAAAAAAAAAAAAATTTTTTCTCATTTATCTCCATAATTTGTTTAACAAATATATTTGCAATTAAATGCCTGCTATGTAAAGGGACTATGCTAGGTATTGGGGATACAAAAATGAATACAACAAACTTACAAGCCTTCAAAGACTAGTATTTAGTGGAGGAAACTGACAGGACAGCATCCCCCTTAATAGAATGCATAAGAGAATGTAACTACTGCAAAAAAAGGTAGAGAAAAGTGCTCTGCCATTCGGAGGAGAGAGGGCATTTGGGTGAGGATACCAAATAAGATTTCCTGGAAGAAGGCATCTGAGTTGGAGCTAGAGGAGGATTTTAATTGGTAAAGATCAGTTGTTGAGAAAGCAGAGAACAAAGCATGAGTAAATGTACAGGGGCAGGGAAATACATGGTGAGTCTGCATAATCTTTAGCCTTAAATGCCAGGCTAAAAAATTTGGGGGAGACAGGATACGGTGGCTGACACTTATATCCTAGGACTTCTGGGAGCCTGAGGCAGGAGAATTTCTTGAGCCCAGGAGGTTGAGGCTGCAGTAAGCCATGCTCACACCACTGAACTTCAGCATGGGCGACAGAGTAAGGAAAGGAAGGCCTCAGGTGTTTTTAGTAATACACAACATATACATGTACAACATGTACAGACCATATACAGCTCCAACCACATCTGTTTAGAACATATACTTCTCATATAACCCTCACAGCCCCACAGCCCCTTTCAGCCCTCACTGACAGCCTACCTTTTTTTTTTTTTCTTTTTTTCTTTTTCTGTGGTTGCAAAGCTGATGGCTTTCCTGAGTTGCAGGGCCAAAGATACAGACGACTTAATCACTCTCTCTTCCTGAGAGATGAAGGCTTACTGTGTACATGCCAAAGTAGAGGCTCCTCTCTCTGGCATGAGAGCAGGCACCTGCTCCTGGGAAACCTCTTCATGTCCCTCTCCGCACCCCAAGCCCCATCCATCTCTCAGATAACAGGAATGGACACCAGAAGACTCCACCCTGACTGTTCAGGTTCTCCTGGGTGACATCCCCTGGTACCCTGATACCTGGCTCCCCCTCCTTACCCACTCCTCCTCCAGGCAAGGCTCATCCTCAGGTGCAAGATGCTGCCAGCATTTCCCATTTTGGCTTGGACTGTCATTCCCCCCAGAATTCATTCTTTACACTGTTCCCTAATAAAATCCATCTCAAAAACTCTAGATTCCTTCCCAGCCACTTCTTAACCCAGGAAATAAGAAGAAGCTGTGCCTTTTGTCTCCCTCGTTCCCTGGCTGGGATTTGGGCCTCAAGCGTCCCATCCCACTGAGAAGTTCCAAAGCAAAGACTGTCACCAGAATATAAGTGGCTTCCAAACTAGGGCCCCCAAAATCAGTGCTGCAGAAGGAATACCAAGGCCCCTCTAAGCCAGACAGTCACTAGTGGCACCCACAAGCAGAAACTGTCTCTTGTCTAATCACAGCAGGAAGGGACCATGGAAAGTTGTGATGGCCTTTCCTCTGACACCTTGGGTAGCAAGAACAGTGATGGTCATGGCTGGACAGAGATGAGTGGGCAGCTGATGGAGAGGGGACACTGGCGTGGGGGTCAGGAGACATGTATTCTTACCCCAGCTTTGTCATGGGCCCCTGGGTAGCATTGTGACAGTTGCATTCCTTCTGTAGCCTCAGCACCCTTAACTATGAACATAAAAAGGTCTCTCTTGGCTGGGTGCGGTGGCTCATGCCTGTAATACCAGTAATTTGGGAGGCTGAGGCGGGTGGATCGCTTGTGTTCAAGACCAGCCTGGCCAACATGGTGAAATCTCGTCTGTACTGAAAATACAAAAATTAGCTGGGCATGGTAGTGGGCACCTGTAATCCCAGCTACTCACAAGGCTGAGGCACGAGCATTGAACCCAGGAGGCAGAGATTGCAGTGAATTGAGACAGTGCCACTGCACTCTAGTCTGGGCGACAGAGTGAGACTCCATCTCCAAAGGAAAAAAAAGGTCTCTCTCTTCCGGCTGTAATGTCCAAGGAGGCTTGGGAAGTAGTAAGTCCAGCTTCCACATACACCTTCATTTTAACAATGCTCAGGACTCAGAGGCAACGCTGTCCCATTTTGGGAAGTGATTAGGTGCTCCTGAGATAAGGGAGAAATGGCAACAGGAAACCTGTGCCTGCCATCCTCTTGTCCCCCATATTAGTTCTAAAACAGGGTCCCAAATACCCAGTACACTGGTGGGTGTTTATTAAATTTGTTAATAAAAACTATCTTGGGTTGGGCGCAGTGGCTCACACCTGTAATCCCAGCAGTTTCGGAGGCCAAGGCGGGCAGATCACTTGAGGTCAAGAGTTCGAGACCAGCCTGGCTAACATGCTGAAACCCTGTCTCTACTAAAATGCAAAAGTTAGCCAGGCATGGTGGTGGGTGCCTGTAATCCCAGCTACTAGGGAGGCTGAGGCAGGAGAATCACTTGAACTCTGGAGGCAGAGGTTGCAGTGAGCCAAGATTGTGCCACTGCACTCCAGCCAGGGTGACAGAGCAAGACTCCCTCTCAAACAAAACAAAACAAAAATCTATCTTGGCCCAACACAGTGGCTTACACCTGTAATTCCAGCACTTTAGCAGGCCTAACCGGGAGGATTATTTGAGACCAGAGTTCAAGACAAAAAATTTAAAAATTAGGTTCTGCTGGACAAGGGGGCTCTCTGCCCTGTTCTTTGAGCCGGCTCAGAGGACACTGCCCTGAAAAGGCAGCCCTACTCATTTCTGTAGGGTGCTAGAAGGGGTTCTGGCTGGGATTCTACAAAGAGGAGCAAAGGAAAGCTCCTCAGACGCCCAGGAGGGAGCTCAGGCTGTGGGGGGGGCGGTACAGATGTGGGGAAGGCTTCTTCTGTGGCCAGATAAAGCACATTGGGTCCTTCACTTGCCTGTAGCTATGGTGGCATTCACAAGCATTCTCTCGGGGCATTTTCGCCCCAACCAAACGAGGAAAGGAGAGCAGGAACTTTGACCTTTTACTGGTAAGATTGCCAAAGCACAAAAAATTTAACTGCAGGCCACACAGCAGAAAAGTGGCCAGGTGGATTTCAAATTCTCCACTCTGTACCTCTGACTTCGTGTCTCACAGCCTGGGAGGATAGTAAGAAAGTACTTAGCCCTTTGCTTCCTGGATATCAAAGGGTAAAAGTAATAAATGCTTCCTAACTCCCTCCCCTGCCCAGGGCTCCAGGAAGCTCCGCTGGCTCACAGGGCTACTTCAGGGCTCTATCTAATTAGCCTCCCTCTCCCTGGGGCTGTATTAGCCTTGCATGGCCCATGGGTGTACAGGGCTAAGCTCTGCCTTTTGTACAAACACACTTGCAGCATCAGGCTCTCTCAAAGGACAGTTTCACTGAGCTCATTCGCCAGTTTTAGCCACAGAAGGGATGGAAGCCTTGGCGAGATCCTCATAGCCTCGGCCTTCCTTTACCCATGGAATCAGAGGGAGACCACCAGCCCCTGACACCTGCCCCTGCCTCACTTATGCTGCAGGGCCTCTCAGGAACCCTGCCCAGCCCACAGGGCAGACATTAGTCACACAGGGGAGACTTAGTGCTCAAAGGAGAGAAGGGAAGTTCTCTTGGCCCCTTGTAGTGTTTCAGTGGTGGTGACTCAGGGTCTAGAACTTCCCAACCACCCTAGTGCTTTCTTCTTTGCACCATATACCATGGCCTTCACAACAAGCCTGGCACTGTGGGTGTGGTTCTCCCTCTAGTCTCTGACTTCTGGGTTTTTTCCACTGTAACAGAGCTTCTTCCAACAGCCCTTGCTTGGAGTTGGCAGCTCTGTAGCTTGGTCTCACTCCGCAGGAGGCCACACCCAGTCTTTAAAGCTACAGGGGCGGCTGAAGGCTACCTCAGTGGGGAACTCCCAGCCTCAGCTTCCTCTCCAGTTGTCTTTTGGCTGCAAACTCATGATCTCACAGACAACCCCCGACCTGACCCTCACCACAAGCTAGTTCTCAAGCACTGAAATTCCTCCTCTTTCCTAAGGAAGGCTGCCTGTCAACCACAGATGGATATAGGCCGTGCCAACATCTCCATGGTAACCATGGGCCACAGCTTCCTGCCTTGATCCAGAGCTTGCACCCGTGGCAGGGCTCCTTTGCAAGGAGGGCGGGCTGCCACAGTAGACCCATTACACATCTCACTGTCATCCTTGCATGGGGACAGCTTAAGGAGGCAGCACAGCTGGTGCACCAGCAGGAGTTCTTTGAGGAAGATCTGAAAGGGGACAGGCTGAGAAGGCCCTCTCTTCTTTGTGTAATCGATTTTTCAGGGTAGGCTATGGGGCTCCAATGTTAACATTTTTTCAGGGCAATGGGTGAAAGTTGAAAATGTGAATTTGTTATTTGGCTTTAGACTTTGCTCTCTTGGGGGATACAGGAAAGAGACTGCAATTGATTAGGCAACAATCCCAGTTCCTTGACACCTCTAACTCCATATAGTGTCCCCTGGTCCAGTTGAGGAGCTCTCAACTAGGGGGGCTGTTCATCCACGAGGAATCAAAGGCTCCAGAGTGAGAGGGGGGCCAGCGAAGGTCAACAAGAGGAGAGCCGACCTGACCTGCCCCATTTTGAGGATTGAGGAGGTATCTTCTGAGAGATTCTGTTTCCAGGAGAAAAGCAAACCAGAATACGAACTGCAGCTGCTGCTGTTCCTCCTGCTCCTCACCTCGGTTCTCTAAGCACATCTCCTCCGCTTCCAACCGCAGTACTAGCAGGCAGGGGATGGGAGTGAGCCTGAAACTCAAATGTAGCAGACGGGAGCTCACAGCCTTCCCTGATCCCTGCGTAGTCATTTATTTTATTTTTTTGAGATGGAGTCTCATTCTGTTGCCCAGCCTGGAGTGCGTGGTGTGATCTCAGCTCACTGCAACTTCTGCCTCCTGGGTTCAAGCAATCCTCCCACCTCAGCTTCTCAAGTAGCTGGGACTACAGGCACATGCCATCACCCTCGACTACTTTTTGTATTTTTAGTAGAGAAGGGGTTTCACCATGTTGGCCAGGCTGCTGTCAAACTCCTGAGCTCAAGTGATCTGCCTGCCTCGACCTCCCAAATTGCTGGGATTATAGGTGTGAGCCACTGTGTCCGGCCTTTTGTATTCCTTCTTTTCTTCTTTTTTTTTTTTTTGGAGACAGAGTTTCTCTCTTGTTGCCCTGGCTGGAGTGCAATGGTGCGATCTTGGCTCATTGCAACCTCTACCTTCCAGGTTCAAGTGATTCTCCTGCTTCAGCCTCCTGGGTAGCTGGGATTACAGGAATGCACTACCATGCCCAGCTAATTTTGTATTTTTAGTAGAGATAGAGTTTCTCTATGTTGGCCAGGCTGGTCTCAAACTCCTGATCTCAGGTGATCTGCCTACCTCGGCCTCCCAAACTGCTGGGATTACAGGTGTGAGCCACCATGCCTGGCCTTGCATATTCCTTCTTTTCATATTCAACTTCTTTGCCAATTCTCCTTGGAGGACAGTTGGGTATTTGGACTTCTGTGATATAGAATCAAGAATATCATGTTAGCTGGGCACGGTGGCTTGGTTTGTGCTGGGGTTTGAGATGGAGTCTCACTCTGTTGGGATAGTACAAACCCTGTCCAGGATAAGACAGGGTTTTATCATTTTGGCCAGGCTGGTTTCAAACTCCTGACATCGCCCACCTCACCCTCCCTAAGTGTTGAGAGAGAGACAGTGTCTCAAAAAAAAAAATACCGTATTGGGAAAAACTGTATAGGATGGCAGCGGGGAGAATAATTTGGGTCCACAGGCTGTTAATCTAATAGAAGGAATCTGGGGGGCATTGAGGGTGGGAGAGTTGAAGAGATGCCTTAACTTCTGTGGCTTGTGATCAGAGTGAACTGTAGTGGAATGAGGCCTCTAGCTATTCTCATTTAGTGCTGTTGTAGACATCACTGGACTTTCTACTATCACTTAGCCAAAGGTCAAGGTAAGGATTTGAGCTATTTTGGAATTCCGCCCCCCACCCCCACCCCCGCCGAGACAAGGTCTTGCTTTGTTGCAGAGGCTAGAGAGCAGTAGCATTATCATAGCTCACTAGAGCCCCAAACTCTTGGGCTCAAGCAATCCTTCATCTCAGCCTTCTGAGTAGCTGGGGTTTCAGGTGTGTGCTACCACGTCTGGCTAATTTTTAAACTTTTCTGTAGAGATGAGGTCTTGCTATGTTGCCTAGGATGGTCTTGAACTCCTGGCCTCAAATGATCCTCTTGCCTTGGCTTCTCAAGAGCATTGGGATTACAGGTGTGAGCCACTCAGCCTGGACTGAAATTACTTTTGATTGCTGACAGATGCTTCTTAGACAGTGCTGGGAGACAAAACCTCATGGGTCCAGCCTTTGTGAGAATTGCAACAGTAATTACTCCTATATTTATTAGTTTATTTATTTATTTGACAGATTCTCACTCTGTTGCCCAGGCTGGAGTGCAGTGGCATGGCTCAGTTCGCTGCAACCTCTGCCTCCTGGGTTCAAGCAATTTTTATGCCTCAGTCTCACTAGTAGCTTGGACTACAGGCATGCACCACCATGCCTGGCTAATTTTTGTATTTTTAGTAGAGACAGGGTTTCATCATGTTGGCTAGGCTGGTCTCAACCTCCTGACCTCAAGTGATCTGCACACTTCTGCCTCCCAAAGTGCTGGGATTACAGGTGTGAGCCACAGCAGCCAGCCCTATATTTATTGAACACTTAATAGTACTAAATCCTTTATTTTATTTATTTACTTATTACTATTTTTGACATGGATTTTCACTCTTGTTGCTCAAGCTGGAGTGCAATGGCATGATCTCAGCTCACCACAACCTCCGCCTCCTGGGTTCAAGAGATTCTCCTGCCTCAATCTCATGAGTAGCTTGGACTACAGGCATGCGCCACTACATCTGGCTAATTTTTTGTATTTTTAGTAGAAACAGGGTTTCACCATGTTATCCAGGCTGGTCTCGAACTCCTGACCTCAGGTGATCCGCCTGCCTAGGCCTCCCAAAGTGCTGGGATTACAGGTGTGAGCCACCGAGCCCGGCCTGTTTATTTATTTTATTTAATTAATTAATTAATTTATTTTTTAAGTCTTTCTCAACCTGTGACTGTTTTTTTTTTTAAGAGACAAAGGCTGGAGTTCAGCAGCACAGTCTTGGCTCAATGCATCCTCTGCCTCCCAGGTTCAAGTGATTCTCGTGCCTCAGCCTCCCAAGTAGCTGGGATTACAGGTGCATGCCACCACGCCGGGCTAATTTATGTATTTTTAGTAGAGATGGGGTTTCACTATGTTGGCCAGGCTGGTCTTGAACTCCCAACCTCAAGTGATCCACCCACTTCAGCCTCCCAGAGTGCTAGTATTATAGGTGTGAGCCACTGTGCTCAGCCTTAATATGTACTAAACCCTTTAAATTCATTATCTAATTTAATCCTCAGAACTACCCTTTGTTTTTTGACGTAGTCTCACTCTGTTGCCCAGGCTGGAGTGCAATGGTGTGATCTCAGCTCACTGCAACTTCTGCGTCCTGGGTTCAAGCGATTCTTCTGCATCACCCTCCCCAGTAGCTGGGACTACAGGTGTGTGCCACGGTGCCTAGCTAACTTTTCGCATTTTTAGTGGAGACGGGGTTTCAACATGTTAGCCAGGATGGTCTGGATCTCCTGACCTCGTGATCTGCCCACCTAGACTTCCCAAAGATCCCTCCCTGGGATTACAGGTGTGAGCCACCGTGCCCAGCCAGAACTACTCATTTTAACAGAAACAGGAACTGAGACTTAGGGAAATAAATGCCTAAAGTCACTTGGGCATATGTGCTAGAGCCAGGGCTCAAAGAAAATGAAATCCAGAGGCTGGGCATGGTGGCTCACACCTGTACTCCCAGCACTTTGGGAGGCCGAGGTGAGTGGATCACAAGGTCAGGAACTCGAGACCATCCTGGCCAACATGATGAAACCCCGTCTCTATTAAAAATAAAAAAAAAAATTAAAAAAAAAAAATATATATATATAAAAATTGGCCAGGCCCAGTGGCTCACACCTGTAATTTTAGCACTTTGGGAGACCGAGTGGGTGAATCACCTGAGGTCAGGAGTTCAATACCAGCCTGGTCAAAATGATGAAACCCCGTCTCTACTAAAAATACAAAAATTAGCTGGGCTTGGTGGGGCATGCACTTGTAGTCCCAGCTACTTGGGAGACTGAGGCAGGAGAATCACTTGAACCTCAGAGGCAGAGATTGCAGTGAGCTGAGATCGAGCCACTGCACTCTAGCCTGGGTGACAGAGCAAGACTCTGTCTCAAAAAGAAAAAGAAAAAAAAATTAGCTGGGCGTGGTGGTGTGTGCCTGTAATCCCAGCTACTCGGGAGGCTGAGGCAGGAGAATTGCTTGAACCAGGGAGTTGGAGGTTGCAGTGAGCTGAGATCAGGCCATTGCACTCCAGCCTGGTGACAGAGTGAGACTCCGTCTCAAAAAAAAAACCAAAAAAACCAGAAACAGAAAACAAAACAAAACAACAACAAAAACAAAAATTAGCTGGGCATAGTGGCATGGGCCTATAATCCCAGCTACTTGGGAGGCTGAGGCAAGACAATTGCTTGAACCAGGGAGTCGGAAATTGCAGTGAGCTGAGATCTCGCCACTCCACTCCAGCCACAGAGTGAGACTGTCTCAAAAAAAAGAAAAAGAAATCCAGGTAGCAGCTTAGCAGCTGGGTAGGCTCCCTACATGGAGACCAGGAAATGCTACTACCTCTAAGAGCAGAAACAACAGGGTGCTCCTCTCAGTAAGCTCCCAAGGAAATTGCCAGGCCACGCTGAAGAGGGCTCTCACTGATCTAATGAAGCAGAAAATCAATGAGGTTTACATGAGGCCTTGCGGCTCGGAGGCTGCTCCCTCAGGGATCTGAGCACCAGGAATGCGCTGGGGCCCAGCTGACCATCTGGAGCAGCTCCTGCCAGCCTGTTTCTGTGCCGCTTTGTTAAGTCCCAGAAGCAGGGGATGGAGAAACACAGAGAGAGTGACTCTCTCTGAGGAAGCCCTATTTTTCTATCTTACTGCCCAGGTCTTTCAGAAAATAGACATCTTCCTGCTCGCACCACTTGGAGAGCTCTTCACCTCTCCTAGGGACATGGAGGTGCAGACAGCAGGGCCTCCTGCTGCTCTGCATTGTCCTCCAGCAAGAGGGTCCCAGGCAGTAATCATCTTGCAGTAGAAACCTCAGGTTTGGGAGCCACACAGACCTGGGTTCAAATCCTAACTCTGTTCCTACTGCCTGAATGCTTCTGGACAAGTCACTTAATCTTTTGAAGCCTTAAGCATCTGTGACATAGAAAAAATTATACCCCCCACCTGAAAGGTTTAATGCAAACAAAAGTACTTGGCACAAGGTAATTACCCAATAAACCATATTCCTATTGAAGGAAATGACTTGGAAAGAGGCGAGTTTGTGGTTCCTGCTCTGACAGTGTGTTTCATCTATTTGGGACTGTAATTTTTTTTTTTTTTTTGAGATGGAGTAACTCTGCTGTGCGGGCTGGAGTGCAGTGATGCAGCATGATCTCAGCTCACTGCAACCTTCATCTCTTGGGTTCAAGCAATTCTCCTGCCTCAGTTTCCTAGTAGTTGAGACTACAAGGACGCTACCTGGCTAATTTTTGTATTTTTTGAAGAGATGGGGTTTCTTTTTTTTTTTTTTGAGACCAAGTTTCACAATTATCGCCCAGGCTGGAGTGCGATGGCGCAATCTAGGCTCACTGCAACCTCCACCTCTTGGGTTCAAGCGATTATCCTGCCTCAGCCTTCCAAGTGCCTCCCAGCACTTTGGGAGGCTGAGGTGGGTGGATCATGAGGTCAAGATATCAAGACCATCCTGGCCAACATGATGAAACCCCGTCTCTACTAAAAATATAAAAATTAGCTGGGTGTGGTGGCATGCGCTTGTAGTCCCAGCTACTCGGGAGACTGAAGCAGGAGAACTGCCTGAACCCGGGAGATTGAGGTTGCAGTGAGCTGCGATCACACCACTGCATTCCAGCCTGGCAACAGAGCAAAACTCCGTCTCAAAAAAAAAGAAAGGAAAACAAAAAAAAAGAACACTAAATCTTCAACTACCATAATAGAAAGTCAGTAGAAAATAACAAAACTGATAAGAATGGTATACTGTCTGCTAAAAGAGTGGAAAGTAATTGATTCAGTGAAGAGGGAATAAAGGGTAGGGGGTAGTGGGATAGTGGACATGGTATTTTGAAATGTGCCCTCTAGTGCTTTTTTTTTTTTTTTTTTTTGAGACAGAGTTTCTCTCGTTACCCAGACTGGAGTGCAATGGCGCGATCTCGGCTCACCGCAACCTCCGCCTCCTGGGTTCAGGCAATTCTCCTGCCTCAGCCTCCTGAGTAGCTGGGATTACAGGCACGTGCCACCATGCCCAGCTAATTTTTTGTATTTTTAGTAGAGACGGGGTTTTACCATGTTGACCAGGATGGTCTCGATCTCTTGACCTCGTGATCCACCCGCCTCAGCCTCCTAAAGTGCTGGGATTACAGGCGTGAGCCACCGCGCCCGGCCCGCTTTTCACTTTTTAAATTATGAGCATGTATAATGTTGCTAAAAAACAAAATTAATTTTTGAAAAGTCTAAAGCCAGAAGAAGAAAAAAACCACAGTAATGGCCCTTTGAATTCTTTTAAGGGCCTTGTGCATAATGGATGCTTAGCCGTACCAATAGCAGAATTCAAGCCTCCCTAGTGACTTTAGATTCAATAATCCATCTCCCTCACTGAACTTTTGGAGAATAAAGCAGTCTCTCAGCCTCAGAGCCTTCTGTGCTTGTCAGTGTGAGGCCTGATAGAAATAAAATAGCTCTCCTGCTCCTAATTATTTATATCAGGTTGAAGAAAATGTTCCAGCCTGCAAGATCCGATTAGGGAGATGGTGAGGAGGGTAGGGAGAGAGGGGTCATTAGTTTCAGATACACAGAATTTGCATTCAAGAGCTGAATTTCTTTTCTTTTTTTTTTTAGATGGAGTTTTGCTCTTGTTGTCCAGGCTGGAGTGCAATGGCGCAATCTCGGCTCACCGCAACCTCTGCCTCCCAGGTTCAAGCAATTATCCTGCCTCAGCCTCCCGAGTAGCTGGGATTACAGGCATGCACCACCACACATAGCTAATTTTGTATTTTTACTAGAGACGGGATTTCTCCATGTTGGTCAGTTTGGTTTCGAACTCCCGACCTCAGGTGATTGCCCGCCTTAGCCTCCCAAAGTGCTGGGATTACAGGTGTGAGCCACCACACCTGGCTTCAAGAGTTGAATTTCAGTCTTAGCTCTCCACTTCCGAGTTGGACTCAGGGACTTTTCACCTCTCCAAGCCTGTTTATTCTTAAGTAAGCTCCACAAGGGCACAGACCTGTTTTGCCCATCATCTAGGATAGTGCTTTGTGTTTTTGAGACGGAGTCATGCTTTGTCGCTCAGGCTGGAGTGCAGTGGTGCAATCTTGGCTCACTGCAACCTAGGACTCCCGGGTTCAAGCTATTCTCGTGTCTCAGCCTCCTGAGTTTTTGGGATTACATGTGTGTACCACCATACCCAGCTTATTTTTGTATTTTTAGTAGAGATGGGGTTTTGCCATGCTGGCCAGGCTGTTCTCAAACTCCTGACCCCAAGTGATGTGCTTGCCTTGGCCTCCTAAAGATCTGGGATTACAGGCGTGAGCAACTGTGCCTGGCTAGGACAGTGCTTTTTAATAACCTGAGGCTTGTTATTTTTACTTTTAACACAGGGTCTCACTCTGTTGACCAGCTTAAAGTGTATGCTCATGGCTCACTGCAGCCTCAATTTCCCAAGTCAAGCGATCCTTCTACCTCAGCCTCTGGAGTAGGTGGGACTATAGGCATGTACCACCACACCTGGTTAATTTTTATTTTTTGTAGAGATGGGTTCTCGCCATATTGCCCAGGTTGGTCTTAAACTCCTGGTTTCAAGTGATCTGCCTGTCATGGCCTCCCAAAGTGCTGGAATTATAGGCATAAAGCCACCACGCCTGACCAATAACTTGAGACTTTATTATTTATTTATTTATGAGAGGGAGTCTTGGCTGGGCACAGTGGCTCACGCCTGTAATCCCAGCACTTTGGGAGGCTGAGGTGGGTGGACCATAAGGTCAGGAGTTCAAGACCAGCCTGACCAACTTGGTGAGACCCTGTCTCTATAAAAAAAAATAAAAAAATAAAAAATAAATAAACAAAAAGAGAGGGAGTCTCACTCTCTGGCCCAGGCTGGAGTGCAGTGGTGCAAACTCGGCTCACTGCAAAGTCTGCTTTCTGGGTTCAAGTAATTCTCCTGCCTCAGCCTCCCGAGTAGCTGGGATTACAGGCTTGAGCCACCATGCCTGCCTAATTTTGGTATTTTTTTAGAGACGCCATTTCACCATGTTGGCCAGGCTGGTCCTGAACTCCTTACTTCAGGTGATCTGCCTGCCTTGGTCTCCCAAAGTGCTGAGATTACAGGCATGAGCCACTGTGCCCAGTCAATTTGAGAGGTTATAAGGAGAAGGCTGTAGATTGATGCACGGTAGCTTAATAATAATTTTTTTTTTTTTTTTTTTTTTTGGACAGAATCTTGCTCTGTTGCCAGGCTGGAGTGCAGTGGTGCAATCTCGGCTCACTGCAACCTCCACCTCCTGAGTTCAAGCGATTCTTCCGCCTCAGCCTCCTGAGTAGCTGGGACTACAGGCGCGTGTCACCATATCCGGCTAATTTTTGTATTTTATTTTTTAGTAGAGACGGGGTTTCATCATGGTGAGGATGGTCTCGATCTCCTGACCTCGTGATCCACCCGCCTCGGCCTCCCAAAGTGCTGGGATTACAGGCGTGAGCAACCGCGCCCGGCCTGCTTAATAATTATTGATTGAATCCTGAGGATGAAATAAGAATGGTCATATAGCATGGCAAATATTTGGCAAAGAGATCTAATAGATAGTAGATAGAAGTAAACTATCTAATAATAGTTTCCT